>NW_028321912.1:1422480-2844961 GCF_036245765.1 Copidosoma floridanum | reverse complement strand
TTTCGCTCCTACCCTTTAAATATTACGGCGAATCTACTAAGACTCAAAAGCTTTTTCCTCCCACCCTACTTGCGTCAACGCAACCTCGACCGAGTGCCCTTTTTCCCCTACGACCACAAGTTTTGGACATTTTGTCCTCTTCTGCTATTATTTTATGAGTATTCAAGCTATGTATTGATCTTGAACTTGTCGTATGTTAGATAACTTTTGAGAAACTATTTATTTTACAGATGGCTTATAAAAAATGAGCAATTTTTAAATAAATGTAGACACAGTATTCGGCAGTACTGAACATATGAAAGGGATGTTTTTGTTAGGGATAATAGGTGACTTAATTTCTACAATATTTAAGCTTCAGTGGATGAACATATTTTCAAAAGAAATAGAAGTTCTAGTATTGATTAAGACGTTGAAGTTGTTTGCCATTCAATCATTTTTGCCAACGATTTCACATTCAAAGAAAACTTATTTGATTGATGAGATTTAACTTTTTTGTTAGTTGAAATCTTATAAGATTTTTTTGATACTTGATGGTACCGAAAAAAATTACTAGTTACTTTACTTCGAGTTTTGTTATGTGTTTATTAGTGTGGGTATGATTCCTATGGTAACAAGATGTATACAGATATCATTATTTGTCATAATTTCGTGTTACCACAGAACTTGTACTCTTTCAAAATTTTTGTTGCAAAAAAATGATTTTTAGCTAGCAAAAAAAATACGAAAACTTTTTTTTCGTTTACTTTTTACCGTAATGGTTATAAAAGTCCGAATTAAGCTAACATGTACATATATTTATTTCGCAAAATGTAAAATAATTGAAGATGAAAAGTAAAAGCAATGACTTTGTCTCTCAACTGATTGTACTTTACATCTCATCATTCGACTGACAGTGTTTGTGACTATACATTGTAGAAATTAAAGATACATTTAATCAATGTAGCAATAAATTTTATATGTTTCACTGATAGGACTACTAAGATGGACTTCATGAAGAATTGTGATTTTGTTTTAAGAAACTGCGCATGTTACTCGTTTTTTATTAAAGAAAAATTGCAATAGTTGAGAGATACATTACCACAGATTGTAAGGGGGCAGTTCGACGCACTATTTGCAGTTAATATCCAAATGGCAAGAAGGAAATGCTGTAGTGTAGAAAAATCGTCTCAGTTCTTCATCAAGTGTTGCTGCAGTCCGTGTAACTTCTTAAGAGCTGTAAAAAAGATTTGTAGAGCAACTTTCATGAATATGAGTCACAGAGTAGAACGGATTAATAGCAAATAAAAGTTGATACGTTTTACTGTATTGTTCTTTTGCTTTTTTATTTTAATAAATTATTTTCACAAAATGATGTATTAGAAGTAGTAGTCATTTAAATTTCCGTAATGACACTAAGTCTACCCTAACATGCTGCAATATAAATCAATTGATGGAATGACTGATTAAACTCAGCTAGGCTTTTTTTAAGCGCAGAAATTTAAATATTATAAATATTTCTGGATTTAATTTTTAAGAATTCTAGCAGTTGAAGGAATTCCGTTGTCTCTTCTCACAAAAATCCATCGATGTGATGTAAATTTTTTTTGTTGCGTCAAAAATTTTTTTCTTCACACAAAAAAAAAAACAAACGGAAGGAAGAATTAAAGTATAAATATGTCATCGTATTTTTAACAATGTAATTAAAACACTATTAGTAATAAGTGATTTGTAAAAGGTTAGTCAGAAAATTGACTTAATTTTTGTAATGTATTCATTAAATAATAATACAAAATAATTTTTGTCGAATTGATGATTAATATTATTTTTACTGACTTATTGTATCGAGTTGAAACTAGTACGCAGGTACCATTCTTACCAGTTAAAAAAAAAAAAAAAAAAAAAAAAAAAAAAATTGTTCGACATCGAATGCAATTAATTATTTTTTTTTAAATTTCGTAATGACATAACAGTATAAAAAATGTGTTATCATTATTACTTATATTATTATTCTTTTTTTTCTACCACATTGTTTTATTTAGATGCTTTTCAAAAATTTTGCTGTCGTAAAAGCAAGCTGTCGTGTTGACTCTGTATGAGAAACGACTTTTTCCTACGCACAGCAGGTACACATGATAAAAATCGACGCTGCTTGACAAAAAGTAAAACAATTACACCACAGCTGAGCTATAATCTATGAAATTAAAGGAATACGATTTGCTGAGTTTATAAATAAAGATTCATATTTTGTTTACGCATACATTCACACATCCGTGATACATAAGGTATTGCAAGAAGAAAAAACAGCTCGTATAGGGATAGAGTTTTCTCTACGTAGGTACAGCCTTTTTTAAGAAAACCACATGTGTTTTTTTTTTCCTGTAGGCTTATTGATTTGTAGCATTAAAAATGCAAGGCCAGACGCCTGTTGCGTTGAACGTTTTTCCAAATATAGGTAACACTTTAGATTAGATTCGTCTAAAGTTTAACCGGGTTCACTAGCAATTCGTTGCTGTTTATTCTCACAATGATTAAAAGACGACACCTCGAAATAAACAGGATAGTTCTTTCTCTATCAAAACGCGCGTAGGCACCTATAGGCTCCCCAAAAAATATTCATTGCACGCACCCCTCGATAGAATGGAAGGGTGTTGTGCTTTCTGTCGTCGACTCACATTACTGTGGTTTTGTGCTTTCGTTTGCTGGTGAAGGAGTGAAGTCGAGAACTATTTTTTATTTATATATTTTTTTTTTCTTTACAATGCTAACAGTTGTTTTGAGCTCGTAATCCAACTTACAATCCAGAAATGCTTCGATTTTACTTGTCCTCAAAATTATGTTCGAAAGGTGAAAGTGGGTAATTCCTCACCAGCTGTTCTTCCCCAGAAAGTATGTTATTAGCAGGTACATCGATGACGGGGGCTTTAATGTGTCAGGTGTTAAGAGGGTCTTTTTGTTTGACGTGTTGATGGATGTATTATTCAGGCGCTACCTACTAACCGTGGAGGGGGAACCGAAGAGCTACAAGACTAAATTGATAACTAGGAAGGGTAGTTTTCATCTTAATTGCCATATCACTCAAAGAAATAGCGAGATAACTCTTTGGCTCATTTTTTTAACTAGTCAATAGTCCTTTCAGCGATTCTAACATTTTTTTTATTTGCTCAATTCGATTGATCATTTCGGATGAAAGTCTTTTTCAAATTATTTTGCTTTTTTATATACTTGGAACACATAAATACAAATCAATATATAAAATACGTTATCACAGAGGTTAGACTTCGGAAAATTAACGTTAAAAAACAACTGACTTGGAACTATAAACCGAATACTATATGTATTTTAAATGGTATGTGTATACATAATTGTTTATTTCCTTGTAATATCCATACATACTCTTCATCATGATTAAATAGTATCGAAGCACAATATTTTACCGAATTAATGTCATAGTTTAGAATGATTCAAATGTTTTTGAGACTTTACCTACCAACTTTAATATAGGTAAACAAATTGGGGTGCCGTTATTTTTTGAAAAAAAATATTTCTTTAATTTTTATGATTACGCAAGAAAGTTAAATCTTTACCTACAAACTTTAAGGACATTCAATTTTCTAAAAAAATATACGTATTCTTGATAACAGATACAGAGAAAAGTGCCACGTTCGTTGTAATATTTTGCCTAACAAATAGTTGGAATACTTCCTACTTATAATAACCGCAATATAAATTAATTCAAAAGTTTTTTTTTCCATTGTTTATCACAAAAATTGCGAGACTTATATTTTTCCATAATTCTAACGCTTTTACCTGGAAATTGAAGATTGAAGATAAAATGTTCTTTTACTCAACAATTTTTTTTAATTTCTTATTAAGGCAAAAATATTCAATACATCATGTTTATTATTTTTCATTTGAAAGTCACAACAGTTAAATTCATATATAAAAATAGATGCTTGGAATAGTTTTCGGTATTGTCTTCGGATGGTAACATTACTAGTCTAGTTACGACAAATATTGTTTTTCAGATATAAAATATGTAGAATGTACATGAATTTTTTAAATATTTTTTATGACTCATTCTTAAAAATTTATACGAATGAGATATATGTGATTAATAAAGGCTTACATGAGACCTCAATTTTAATATTTACAAGGATAAAACTTAAAAAAATGCTTGGATATTGAAAAAAATCTACTTATAAATTGATTAATGTTTGATAATTTAGTAAAAGGAATTTTGAGGCATGTTATAGTGCATTTTGAACAATGCCAACGTTAAACATATGTAAAATGTTGTATTTATTGGATGCAAGAGGGGGTACACGGTAAAGGGGGCCAAGCTGTGTAGGCAGGTGGGCTCCTTTTCGCGCAACCTTTTGAATTACACTTTAAAATTTCTTTGAAACTTAAAAAAGAATATTAAACTTGTTAAATTAACCAATTAAATTATTCTACAGTTACAATTATGAGACAATTATATTATTCATTAAATATAATATCGTCATAAATTTTAAATACCTGCTAATATAACACTAAGTCAGCCAGACAGTCAATTCCAGATAAATTTAATCTTTGCCTTATGTAAGATGCAAAGTAGATGTAAAAGAATTTTTCCGCCATCGGGTGGTTTTAGAAGGCTGGTACTTCCTCGGGCGAAAAAGCCGTTTTCCGATACTCGTTCGAAAAGTCTCCTTTACGAACCTCGTTACAAACCTCGCCTTCGGCTCGGGCCGCAAACCTCTCGGTTCGAAAACAAAGACTTTTCACACTCGTAGGAGAACTACTATTTCCGTAAATTCAAATCTCAGACACAATAGAATATTTGTATATGTTATTTCTCAGATAACTATTCTGCGATATGATTATTAAACTGCCGACGGTCTAAAGCAACAATAAAAAGTATTAAGCCTCGGATTGGCAAGTATTGAAGATTTGAGTGATTTTTTGCACTCGGGTTGGCCAATCCATCGATTATTTCGAAATCAGTATATTCTACCACATTACTTTTTTTACTACTTATTTACTACAATATACTTATTTATTACAATATCAATATATTACCAATCAATATTTCGTTTGAGCCCGCGATCAACTGAAAAGTTCGTGTGATCTGCTGGCGTGATATAACTTTCTTTCAAACGATGATCACGTTAGGGTGTATATTGCGAAATCGTTCTCTTAGATCATCAGGATATGTACCGAGATACGTCGATCACAAAATAGTGTGGAATTAAAGAAAATTAACGTTTTGCCGATTTTTTAATTTGTGTATGTTGTATAAAAATCGACAAGTTCTGTTATTTTAACGAATTTTACAGTGTGGTATAACACTAAAAAAACCTCACATAGAATGAATGGAGCTTTGGTGCTATTTTCTGGGACATATTTGCTTGCTGAGCCAATACAAATGAGCAGCACTTAAATAAATGCTCGTATGTATTTAAAAAATATTAATCGAATATCTGAGTGTCGATACTCATCGCCATTGCGAGAAATTAAAGATCACGATGTTACAGTATTAGAAGCCAATGATTTAAGTATCAGCAGCCTAAGTGTACACCAAACCCTGATTTTTTTTGCTTTTTTGTTTTTAGTAAAAAAACACAAATTTGTCGAATATTTTGTTGCAGATCCTCAACATGGAGAACGACATGAACTGGTACCGAGCCAAGCTCGACTCCCGGGAGGGACTCATCCCCAGCAACTACATCGAGATAAAGAGCCACGAGTGAGTATTGCCATTCTATTTCACAAACTGAAGATGTAACTTTAATTAACATTTAAAAATGGCTTTTTATGATTACAAGAAGTTAAAAACGTAGTTAATTTAAAGCATTCAAGTTTTTATGGGCCTATAGGAAGTAAAACCTTTTAGCTAATCACTCAGATCAGTATTAATCGTTTTTAACTAAAGTTTATGACATCGAAGAAATACGTCACGTTTCCATTATAAAACTGTTTAACGACCATTGGCTGGGACTTCTGGAATACTGAGTCACGTAGTTTATTAGTTAATTTAAAAAAAATGCGGGTTGAAAAAAAAAATCATTTTTCTTTGAGTAGTCCTATTAAATTTCTAGATCGTAAATTACGAATTTTTTTTCATATCTCTTACTTTTTGACTCGAATTTTCGAAATTCAAAAAACTTTATCAGCAATCAGCATCAACTTTTGCTACATGCAATTAAAAGAAAAGCACTAGAAAATAAAAAGTTTGAGACACACGATTAGACCTCGATGTCAGCACACAAGCCAGTACTACGCAATTACCAAAGTAGTCGTGGCCTTCAATGCCATCGACGTTGATACGTATACTTAGTTTGTTATTTGATACGCTACTGGTATACGAGAAACAAAGCCGCATGATCTGTTATTACGTGTTTTTGGGAAAGTTTTTTATTCCTTTCATTGCCTAAATATAGAGGTTTTGCTACAAAAGTTATTAGTAAAGTGATTAAATAAAAATTTGGATGGTCTTGCTGCCGATCAGAAAAAAATGGCTGATCCGGGCCATGAGAATGATTAAGGCCTTTTCTTGCTTGACTTATCGCCAAACTGTTTCTTAAGGGGGCTCCAGCGGGAGAAGTTAGGAGGCCACAGGTAACTCAATTGATACATAAAAACACGCTGAATCTAACGGTGTCCTTATTTACCCCTCTTACCCTGAAAAATTTTGAGATATTTGCTCTCAAAGTTTGTACATAGTACATAGTCTCTCATAGAGCAACGTGAAAATATTGGTATTTTCTAACAATAATTGAGGAGTTACAAATCAGGACTGTAACTGTTTTATATAAAAACATCTTAGCTTTCAGATAGTACCTTCAAAAATATAGGTAAGCCTTAAAATATTTGAGATATTTCGTAAAGTATTGATCAAGTCATTGAATTAGCAGAGTCATGACGGGATGCTATCTTGTTTTTTGTAAGTCGCGCGCTTTTGAATATTTTAGAATTACACTGCAAGTACTTACATAGGATACATGTCATTTGGAACTCTTTTTTAATCGTTTTCATCTATGGAAAACTTACACTTCTTTTTTTTTTTTAAATAAAATAGAACATTGAAAAATTTTAACTGCAATTATATTTTATTTTATCACAAATTTTTTATAACACGAAAAAAAACTAATTCTAAATAAAACGCTCTGTACCTGACAGAAGCTGCTGTTTGTTTATTATAGGTACGGTTACATCATATAAAAAGATTTATTTTTTTTAAAATTGTAGTGCTCTACTTCCAGCTCCTTTAATAAGGGCACGAACTACGGTCTCCCGCGTGTTAATCCACGACCTAGTCGGCTGAGCCACCGCGCGCTTCCATACATATAGATTTTTTTTTTTTTTTTTTTCTATTTTATAGTGCTGTACGTCCAGCTCCTTTACTAAGGCACTACTATGAGCACTTATCACTTGTGAAAGGGACAAGGAAAAGGATGGGAAGCCACCCATTACTGGGAGGGGGGTAGGGGAAAATAACGCAAGTGTGCTGCGAGGAGGTCGCCTACACCCTCCTTGAGGAACATTGCGTGGTGAAAAAGCACATGTGAAAAATCACAGAGGTACTTGCCCGAAAGTCGCACTGGCCGGGAATCGAACCACGGTCTCCCGCGTGCCAACTACGACCTAGCCGACCAAGCCACCGCGCGCTCCATATATAGATGATGTTGTTCGCCTGCTCGCATATATTATATTCACGGAGCGCGCGGTGGCTTAGTCAGCTAGGTCGTGATACCCGGCCAGTGCGCTTTATCGGGCAAGTACCTCTGTGATTTTTCACATGTGCTTTTTTACCACGCAATGCTTCTCGAGGAGGGTTTAGGCGTTCTTCTCGCAGCGTAATGGCCTAATTTTCTCCTACCCCCCTCCCAGTAATGGGATGCCTCCCATCCCTCTTCCTTTCCTTCTCCAAAGTGCTAAGTGCCTAAAGTAGTGCCCTTATTAAAGGAGCCGGACGTAACGCATTATAATATAAAAAAAATTATACATATATATATATATATATATATATATATATATATATATATATATATATATATATATATATGTCTATATATATACGTGCTATACACACGTATATATGGATATATACTCACAGCAGTGCTACCAACTAACCGAATAGTTTTCGGGTTAGTACCAGTGCTCGCTGGAGCCTTCTTAAATTGATCTTAAGTATGATCTAACTCGTCCGTTTTCCTGCAATTTTTAGTATACTCGTTAGATTAGAAAAAGTTTTCTATCATTAAATTAATGTATTTATGCACGCTACTATTTCCTGTCATTTTCCACATTCGAATTTTTACTCCTGTTTTGGTTCTTTCATTTTTAAGTACGAATTTTTTTATTAATTAACATTTTTGTAACGGTCTTGTTAACTTTCTAAATACTAAAACGATAAACAAAACATTCAATGACTACGTTTCTTTGCGAATAAATGCTAAATTTATAAAATCCAAATTCATAACTTTTAAACGATTCTGGGCTATACTATCAGGAATATTGCGCCTGGCCAACATTTTCGAGTATGGAGTGTCGCAACTGTATTCGAGGCGAGGCGCGAGTACTAGTGCTGAACAGCCTGTATAAACAAATGAAGTGGCTAACGTTGAAACTTAAACACGTCTACAAGTTCATACAATCTGTAACACAAATGTTTCACTCTCTGCAATCTTTTAATGCCAATCATTAAAGAAAAAATTTTTTCGGTTCAATAGAATAGGTGAAATAGTTTACGAAGCATCGATTTAGTTGTTCTTGAAACTTTTATCAGAAGTGATATAATGTATTTTATAAAAAATAGAAATTTCGATCACACTCTTTAAACATGTACTTTGACACCCTTGGATTTAACAGCGTATGTATGAGTGGTGCTGCCACATTATGCCCCAAAGTTCATGTTATAAATCTTATGGAAAAAAAAGTTCAAGTGTCCGTCATTAGTGAATTGACCCCTACTGCCTATAAGACACAATGTTAAAGAAATGTTAAAGTGACTAGTGGCGCCAGCACTTCCCTCCAACCTCATGCACCTGGCGGATATAAAACATACTATATCCTACATCGGTTATGCATATAATTCATCCTGGGGGGCAAACGTAGAATCGTAGCTAAAGTAATCGGCTTACATAAGGACTTTCATTCTATTCTCTGCCACGAGACCAAAATACACTCGCTTTACCTATTAGTAAAAAGGGGTTACGCATAAAGTAACTTTAACCACAATTCACGCTTTTTTTTACTTATCAAGAAAACAGCGAAATATTAGTATTTTTATCAAAATGGCTGACAAGAATGAGGAAACGCAGATTGATGATGGTGATGAAGCAGGAAGTCTAGCTTATCCTGACCATCGTGACTTGTCAGGTTGTCAAATTGTATCTCCGAGTAACACAAATACAGAGGAAAGACAGTTAGCCCTTACAAAGATACCCGGTGGTGATTCTCCCTTCGAACCCAACGAAAATAAGGTAAAGCCATCAGCAATGGTGAACAAATATATGAATGAATACATGTATATATGTACTGTGTAATACAATATATATAAATGTATATATTTAAATAAATATATATATATATATATACATGATGAGTTCATGATAGTGATGTATTTGTAGGACGTCTATAAGAGAATGATGGATTGTGCACAATTTTTCCTGGCTTCAATTAGCGCTACCGTAAGTATGGAAGTTCTTTATCTAAGTCTTTTTTTTGTTTTAGTTTTAAAATCGTGTTAAACGCTTAAAATAAGTTTTACAACGTATATGCTGTTAGTCTTATGTTCAGCTTCGTCGACAATTTTGATCAGACCATAGTACAAATAAAAGTTTCTACCTGTTGAAAGTCTCATAATTCTACCTGCATCATACGTATACCTATAAATAAATTTTAATGGCCACCGATGTATTCGTTCTGTGATTGATCGAGACCAGTCTTGGGTGCATAAGTTTGAAAATGTGATCAAATAATCAGAAGTTAAAATTTTCACTAAAAATGAAAATTATATATTTAGTAGTTGCAAGTTATTTAATTGTTCTAACCAAATCGGAAAACTAAATATTTGTTATTAACTCTCAGGGAGTAGGTCAAGAAGCGTGCGGAAGTGGATCCCCCAGTACTGTTTACTTTATTTGTATACAGCTCATTTAATAATAAAAAAATATGTTAACTAAGACATCTGTGTAATTTTTAGGTCTATGATAACTCCATTACAGTTACGGGTCAACTAGAAGAGGATGGAAACATCTCATATGACCGTTGCCCGTGTTATTTTAGAAAAGTATCATATGGAAAAAGTTGAGGCATGGCTTAGCGAAGACAAGACCTTGTATATATCTTTTCCTAAAAAATATGGGCCAGTTGTCGATAAATATACTGTAACCAACATTAAAAATATCTGCTTAGTCACGATCACGGTTAACAAAAGAAAATGTAGAAAGAAAAAAATAAATGATGTCACTGCATTACCTCATCTATTTTATTACGAATAATTAACCAAAGCCATTTGAAGTCTCACAGTTTTAATATCATTAATACAAATACAAAAAGTACAATTTTAACGTTTTCTAATAAAAGTTAATTAATACGCTTATACACTTGTATATAGTATAATAGTCTACTGCAAAAATACCTATGATACAAGATAGAAGGTATACTAGAAGTATATCTTATAAAACTTGCACTTGATCTTGTTGTTATATAAGTGTTTTTGCAGGCTTAAGTTCTTTGACGCAGCTTAAACATTGAGATAAAAAAAAAAGCTGAAGAAAATATATGCTTATACAAGACTTTACACAGTAACTAAATAGTTAATTTGAAACACCGAATTTCTTTCTACTTAAGCTGTAAAATTTTTTAAGTAAAAAAAAAATCAAAATACCCACGGAAAAATATTATTAATTAAAGTTAAAATATTTCCATTGAAATTTTTAATTCAACGATTATTTTATTTTCCTTTTACCCACCTAAGGTTTTATCATGTACAATTGACAATGGCGTTATTCGTTCTTTGTTATATATTTTCATTTAATAAAACTTTTCCTAATAACCTTCATGAGACTATGTGAAGTATTTTGTTCATGTTGATTTGATCTTTCTTTAAGAATTCAAATTTATTTAACTATGTATCTTACAAGATAATTTCTTCATAATACGTAATTTAAAATACGATTAATTTCCAGCAAATCTAACAGAATAGATTAGACTAAAAAGTTCCAAATTAAATTTTGAAAAACAATTGTACAATTACAAAAATGAAATAAAAGTTGATAGTTTCTACTTGCAATACAAAGATTTCTACTGTGCAACGAATAATATAATAACGTACATGTTGGAAAGAGCTATGTCTTTTATAAAATTTTAATTTTTAATGTGGAAACATGGTATCTAGAGATTTTTTATGATAAGGAACTTTTTTTTTTGATATTTAGTCAAAAAGAAGAAGCGCACTTTTCTTTTTTTTTTCACTATATTACTAGGTGAATAATTTTGAGACTGTTAAAACTGTTAAGACACATTACGTGATGTAGCAAGTGATAAATAAAGTTATAATGACTTTTCTTTTGAGAATTCATACTTTTTATTTTAGTTTAACGTTAAATCAGTACTTTAATAATTGTACTGTTGATTAAAATAATCATTTGTATAATGAGACCCTAACACTATTTTGCTTTTGTACTGTATTATTTGCCAACGACTTCAAACATTACAAATTTCGTTCATAGCAATGTTTACCGTTCGTTATACTGTCCCTTAATTACTCGTATCGGGACAACCAAGATAAGCAAATACTATATGAATATTCTGGCCTTTTTACTACCGTACGATAGTGTCTTACTAAGCTGTCGTCGACCATAAGATTGTCTTGATGTGCACCAGACGCAAGCTTAAGTGAAAAAATTTGCTTGTCTCGGAGTGGTTAAAAAACTTTTCTTAACGCTTTAAGAATCACACGATTATGTACGCAGGCAAGTGACAATCGCAAATCGCAGCTCGCAGGCAATTTCAGGCGACAAGCATGCGATCCAAAGGATTCTTTGTTTCCTTCCGTGGGTTGTATACGATTTTTTACCAATACCAAGGTGTATCTATGTAAACTAGCATCGTGATAGTTTCATAAAAACCCGAGATTAAAAAAAAAAAACATTATTTTGTTTGTTTCATATTTTATTTACAAAAATAAAGGATTATTACGTCTGCTTTTATAGTATAGTTCATATTGAAGAATAACCTGACTAGTACAAAACTAAAAAAAAAAATTAGTACATAAATATCAGGAGAAGTAGAGTAAAATAAGTCAACTATACGATATGTCTACGTAAATATTGTAATTTAAATGTGCTTTATCTGATTAAATGACATTTGAAATATAGTTAACAATAAAAAAAATCGTCAAACAGCGTAGATTTGCGTTGTAGCAATAGGTAATTATTTGTCATTAATTTTCTACAACACACGCACTTAAGTATCTTCTTGAATTTCCTAATTCTTGAATACCAATTACATACTTTATTTTTCAGTTTAGTTTAGTTTGTTTGTTTGACATGTTAATGAAATTTTACAATTACAAGACAAATAATGTGGAAATTTAAATTAACTTATAACAACAACAATTGATATAAAAGAAAACAGTACCATAAAGCAAATGTTTTTCAATGTATAATAAATTGTAGATTAAATATTGATTTTTTAAATTCTGTGTGATTAAAAAGATACATTTTTTTTAATGATGCCCCAGGAGGTTCAGGAAAAAACTTTCTATTTACAACGTTCATATATCATTTCATTTTTTGTGGAAAAAACATTTTCTCTATAACATGGACTAGTGTAACATCAATATGACTTCTAAAGAGAATGCTCAATAATAGAACATCTCGTTTACAATTGGATCCAATCAATGTAAAAAGTCCTTACTTGGAATTTGAATCTGAATAAAATTGGTACATTACGTCACTAGGGCACAAAGTACAAACATGAGCGCCCGAGTCGCGTCTAATGTTTTTCTTGCCTACGGCCCAAAGTGATTACAAGGGCGAAAACTGTGACACGAGGGCGCAAAGCGGCAGTTGCACTTTGGGCCCATGGTAAGAAAATGGTAGTTTTCCTACGAGTTTGAAAAGTCTTTGTTTGCGAACCGAGAGGTTTGTGGCCCGAGCCGAAGGCGAGGGACGTAACGAGGTTCGTAAAAGAGACTTTTCGAACGAGTTCCGGAAAACTGCCTTTTCGCCAGAGGAAGTACCAGCCTTCCAAAACCACCCCAGGGGGGAAAAAGTATTAAATCATCCTATCTTTGAACATTGTTTCGTATTCTAAAACATTATATCAATATTCGTATAATCAACAGAACATTTTCTAATACATCATCATTATCTCTTATTTTCCAAACTTTTATTTTACAACCTCGACCAAGGATGGCTGAAGAGGGTGGTAGGGGTTTTGTGGAATGACCCCCGAAAATCACCATGTAATGTATGAATATAAGAATATGTATATATATCGCTGGGTGCACTCCTATTTTGGTCACGAACGGGTGTGAGATTACAAGAACTGAGGGACAGATGAGATGAGGTTACAGCAAAAAATTGACAACTGACGCCCACTACAATGAGTTCATCTGAACATACGAGCTTGTCGTGTAGCTGGATATCGAATTGATAAAACCGACTTAGAATAAGGCTTACAATTTAAATAATAAAAATGATTAAAATGATTGAAAAACGGTATAGAGCTGGACAAGCTCATTAATCTAAATGATACTTTGATTAAGTTGTTGAGAAGAGAGAATGTTTGCATAACATCTTCAAAAAATTTTTTTTTTTTTTAATTTTAATTTTGATTAGGTGCAAAGTCTTTTTGAGTCTTTGAAAAAAAGAAGCGTCTCTTTTAAGTTGAGGTGATAACTTTCAGTTAATTTTCATATGTACATATTCAACTGATATCCACGGGAAAAAATCTGCACGTTTTGCCTTTGGTAAAAAAAAGAACATATGAGACTTGAGCACAAACATATAATAACCGTATCCTTCAAGCGATAATGTTTGTACTTTTGTGTCCTAGAAACATTATATAGTATTTTGTGATTTACTGCATCACGATAACCGTCTTATAAGGTATAAGGCCACAAAGGGCGAGGCTGCGGCTCCTGGTACTAAGAGTAAACTGAAAATGGTTTTTTTTTGATTCCTAAGTTTCTTGATTCTCCTACATGGTTTTTTTTACAAAATACAGTACAATCTGTCTGTGACATTTCTCATACAAAAATATGATGAAACTAAAGATGAATCCACTGATTAAAAATACAAAAAGTTGAGCAGTTTTAGAAAGACCTAATGATGTACATGAAACTTCTTTAGCAATGCTCATAGCGTCAAGACTAGCCTTCCTTTTTCGAGATATTATTCCATTTTCTCTGTACTTCTGGATACTAAAAAAAAATGTTGTTGAAATTCTTAGATGTGTGTATATTTTTATAATACTAACTGATGATTTAAAAATTGAAGAAGTGGATCTCCTTTTTTTAAAGCGATCGATTTTCTTCTAAAATTACCTAATGGAATAGCTAAGATTTTGCAATAGTACTTCAGAATAAGTGGACGT
Organism: Copidosoma floridanum; assembly: GCF_036245765.1. Lineage (NCBI taxonomy): Eukaryota > Metazoa > Arthropoda > Insecta > Hymenoptera > Encyrtidae > Copidosoma > Copidosoma floridanum. The sequence goes on along the minus strand of NW_028321912.1, from coordinate 2,830,390 downwards.
CGTATTTTGTCATATGTATAATGAGCCACCCTTTCATTGCATACCTAAAATTATATTAACTTAAAATAATTTATACGCTGAAAAATAATCCGTTTTAATTTATAAAATATTTTCAACTTTCAAGAACTTTTTAAAATCGTTTCGATTGAGTGTCACAGTTTATAACCAGATTAACACATTCTCATATACGCATATTCACATGCACGCGAGCAGTCATACACGCATTGTTACTTATTTTAAATGTATTGGTATTACCGTCAGCGGAAAAAAATTACGTTGTAAATTTTAATAACATCTTTAGAGTACAATTTTTTAACCCAAATAATTTAGATTTTTCTTAATATTTTTTATGAAATTTTCCTCTACGTTAATAATCGTTTTTTAGAATAGAATATTAAAAAACCAGGACAAAAACTGTTACCGCCATTCAAAATAAAACTTAAAAAATTTTATAAGAGAAAGTGTAAGAAATTGTTTTTAGACGCTATTATAAGAGCAGGTACATATATTTTATAAAATAATAAACACACTAACTAAATATTTTACATTACCTGCTTTAAAGCATCTTCTGAGGTTATAGGTAGACTATTCTCATCCTTTAAAAACAATTTCAATTTATCATTTATATCGTTCTCCGAGCTCTAAAAAAATGTTATAAGATATAAGTCTTAAGAATAATAAAAATGATACACTCAGTTGAAACTTTAAAAGATTACTGAGAAAAACGGTAATGGGTCAGAGTTTTTTACTACGATCAATTGATATGTTTTATCCTCTAAAAATTCACGTGCATTTTTAAATGGAATGTGTGGTATTGAAACCGCTGTGAAGCTGGTAAAACAGCCCGAGTACATTGAAATCATAATAAATGCTGTCAAATATAGTGATAGCCTTGCAATTTTTGATGATACGGAATTGAATTGTACATCTGTAAATTCAAAAAAAAGAAATAAGTATCGTCAGGCGATTCCACTATAAAAACAAAATTAAATTCCTACGGTTTGTTAATTTGTACATAACAGTACATAATTATCGTACAAGAGCAAAGTCAAAAATTTCGCCAACTCAAATAATGATACACATTTTTTAAGTTATTTTAAATTCTAGATTTTTGAAGTTATGCAAAATCTAAATATCTGCATGGATAGAAGTATCCCATACACGTGACGTAAAGAAAAATTGTTTTGCCAATTTGGTGAAAAAAAACACTTCCCTTAGCTCTTTAAAAGGTTATAGGACACTGATTTTGTCAGGAAATTTTTAACTGTTTTTAACTTTTCTCGGACGCTTTACTTTTTTTTATGAGCGTTCACCTTTAGGTAATAGATCTTCTGCAGGGGGTTGATATTTTTTAGCTCAAAAATTTATAACCGTAGTTCAATCGAGATTTATTGGAAAATTAAAAGGTACAGTCTAAATTTTTTTTTCCGGTTTTACTAGTCTAACAATACTTACGATGTGTTGAGACAAAGAGACAAGTAATAATCATCGGTATTGTCTAAAACTACATTATTCCTTTTTGCTTTTTTAGGAACTTTTAATTGCTACTTTCTTTCGATTAATCATAAAAAATTATGTCGGATGTGCCTTTGGTAAGAAAATTAGTGTTCGGCACACAAGCGTCATCCCATCATGATGTTAAAGTATTTTCTGTATTTTATTAACAAACCTTAATTAATAGTTTACCTGTGAATTCTTGATGGACGAATATTCGCCATACGTTCAAAAAACTGTCCGATGGTTTAAAAATAAATCCTCTTCTATCGTTATGTAAAACTAAAATTACATTAAATAGAATTGATAAAATAGTTATCAGTATAACCAAGAAAATCCAAATACACCTACTTAAAACCTGCTTAATTAAAAGGTATAAAGAAATAAAGTATAAATATGTTGCACTATTTAATTTTTTTCACCTCAAGGTAAGCATTCCATGGAATTTCCTTGGTGTCCGGTAATTTATACCAAATTAAATCTTGATAATCAATGATTTCAATCGTGAAGTCATACTTATCTAAATTTTTGTTCGTTAAAAACTTGCCAGGAAGAATAATACTCTCATTCAATAATTTTGTGGAATCAATTGATATGTTCTTGACACTTTCATGTGATTCCTTCTTGACACGGAAATCGTTTTCATACTCAAGTGCTAATCCTGTTGTTGTAGCAAAATCATTAACGACTAGAGAATGAAGATGAGATGACTCCTAACGATGTCAAAAAAACAATTCATTTTTTAAAAATTAAATAATTGTGTTATTTGAAAATAAACTAAGTGCTTATAAAACAAGTTACCTTGGTAGTAATTTTAGCCAGAGCACCACTTAAATTTTTTCGTCTTTGGACTAAAGTAAACAAGTTATGTTTTTATGAATTGTACATCATATAATTTTTGTGCTCTGTATCATAGATTTTTCAATGAAGGTGGAATTTAAATAACAGCAAAACTTCGTGTCTAACATGATTTCCGTGTTTTGTGCGTTTTAGAAATTTGATGTTTAATTATTACTGCATATTCTTTTATGTCCGTTAGTTTTATTTTATAAAATATCAATCGTAGATTTGTGTTTTTTGTTATTTATTTATTTAATAACATTGAAACATAAGGCGAGACTGTCTTATAACCTCGTAAGTATTATTTTGACTTGATCTTAAGGATGCTAGTAGATAATCTAAATATCAGTTTTTTTATGAAGAGGCCAGATAACTGTACTGCGCGAAAAAACGGCTAGGTGTTATAATTTTTATTGTAGTGTATTATGCATAAGTATGTGTTAGACATTTGCTGAGTAGTGATATATAATATTTTAGGTGACGTCAGATTTTGAAAGTTCTTTCTTACAAAGCACAAAGAACTGAAGCTGTTTATTAAGCTTTTCTACCGTTTCGCTAATAAATACATTATTGTTTATTGTTCGTTCTGTTAAGCTATAAAACTTAAAATAATAATAATCTTCCAAGAAAATGCATCTTAAAATAAGGTAGTAGATTTGATAAGCTACGAGGTTGTTTTGGAAAAGTTTCTCCTTCTCTACTACGAAGTGGTGATAAAGAGTAGATACATATATGTTACAAGGAAACTAATGACTATGCATAGATTTACGCCTTAGAGTATACATGGTCTTTAGTTCGAACTTCAAGTTTTAACGCATTGTTGTTTATTACTACATCATACGCTTTACTTACATCTGTACCGTATGCGATTTTGCTTGTCAGTGAGCCCAAATTGTTGTCTATAAAGTGCATATATCCGTCAATTTGAACATTAACGTACCTCTTTACATTAACTTTCATATTAAAGTTTCGACTTATAAGTTCCAGTAAAATTAAGTTAAAGTACCAAAATCCACTCATCCGCTGGTACATTAACGCATGCTATAAATATGTACAGAAAATTTTTCCAACTCACCTAAATTTTGGTGCTGTTGTAAGGAACAATCATTTATAACATTAATAATTATAACAGCATGTAAGTTTTGGAAATGCTTCCTCTTAAAAAGTATAAAATTTCCAATTGCTAATCTGTACTTTCCGACATAAAACAAAGTAGCAACACTATATACAGAGTCGAGCCAAGGAAGAATACTCGATTTCTCCATAAATCGTGTGTCAGCACTGATACATTCGATGTGCATGACAATTCAATTCTACTACCTTTTACTACGCAGCTCTCCTTATAATATATTTATAATAGTTCGTGTATATGTCCTGCGCGTGTTTTTGTTCTACATTTATTTGTCCTATGATCTGCCTTGGAATCAAGCGCTGACCCATTTGTAAGTATATCATGTTATTGATCGAACACTCTCTTTTAGGTGTTTGTATGAAATCACAAATCAGATATTTGTTGGTGTGAGTACTTTTTTTAACATGTAATGCCAAAGCGCGCGGTGGCTCAGTCGGCTAGGTCGTGGATTGGCACGCGGGAGACCTTGGTTCGTTGCTCGGCCAGTGCGAGATATTCGGGCAAGTACCTACCTCTGTGATTTTTCACATGAGCTTTTTCACCACGCAATGCTCCTCGAGGAGGGTTTAGGCGACCTCCTCGCAGCGTAATGGCCTAATTTTCCCCTACCCCCTCCCAGTAATGGGAGGCCCCCATCCCTCTCCCCTTCCTTCTTCAAAGTGCTAAGTGCCCATAGTAGTGCCCTTATTAAAGGAGCCGGACGTGAAGCACTATAATATAAAAAAAATTCTATATTTGTTATATCTATAGATATAATTTTAACATACAAGTCGTTGAAAAAGGGTGTCACCCTCAATAAAATCCATATTCAAAATTATTTCCTTATAGTACATGGCATAAGGAATAAAATGAGCCCTATTTCGAACGTGTGTCTCAAAAAAATATTTTTAATTAAAATGAGGGACAACAACAAGATATTTTTTGTGAATTTTCTCATATAGTACATACATACTTGGGTTATCTTGATTAAAAAATTTACGGAAAATAAGATTAATTGTTGCATTGCCGGAAACTATATCTTTCTATGATTTAATAAGCACATATTAAAAATTAGGTGAATTTACTGGCTGACCTTTAAAAAATAAATTCTTGCTGTCAGTGTTTTGATTGTTTTATTGCGAAGAGGAGGAACTGATTTTTTCCAAACGACGCGTCTTTCAAACGAAACGAGACTGTCACATAGTTGAATAACAACTATGTTCAATAAATCGTTTCCGTGTAAGTAAAAAAAAGATAAAATCCAAAGAAAAAAAATCGATGCAGAAAAAAGTCCATGCAATTTCGATGCAATATTAACATATTTCACTCGAGCGATGTTAATTGTTTGCAATTAATTTGCCGTTACGGAGGAGTAAGGAAATACCTTTATCAATCTCTTAAATATTTGTTGCTATACGCAGAAAACAAAAAACAAAATTATCCTAGATAGGAAAAAAATATATTTATTTTGTCTGATTTTAGAAAGACGTTCTAAATGTTAAAGAATCTTATTTTAGAATCGGGAGAATGTCTGATTAAAATTTTCTATAAAAAATAACAAGAATCTACCTGAATCAATTGCAATTGTATACTAAATAATTCTTATAATATTTGAAACCCACAATTTTCAGACCAAAACACCTGGATGGCATCATTATTGATAAAAACCAGGTAGAAGCCTGGTCTAGTAGAAAAAAGTAATATGTAGCTGTTGCAACTAAAAACTGTTGCATGATTATTGAGATAAAATTTTCGTAACAGATAAAATAACAATGGTGATATGAGCATAAATCTTTTTTTTCGTCAGAATTGTATTATAGGATATTTTCTTTAGTTCGATTTAGTGTGCAGCACAAAAAAAAAAGGTATTTTGGTGCTTATTTTAAGCTTGCGGTCAATATCATGTTTCGATTATTCCGGTTTTTCCTTACCAGAGTAATGACCACGTGCTCATCAAAATAAAATAATAATGCATCCAAATATAAAAAAAAATACATAAAAATAAATGATTGGCTTGTGATTTTATTCAAACACCCAAAAGAGAGTGTTCGATCAATAACATGATGTACTCACAAATGGGTCAGCACTTGATTCAATAAACAGATCATAGGACAGAAACGCGAAATGAAAGCAGGTGCAGGACATATATGAACAATTCTAATACATTATAAGCAGAGCCGCGTAGTAGAAGGTGGTAAAATTGAATTGTCATGCACATTGAATGTATCAGTGCTGACACACGATTTATGGAGAAATCGAGTATTCTTCCTCGGCTCGACTCTGTATATAGTGTTGCTACTTTGTTTCATGCCGGAAAGTACAGATGAGCTACCGAATGTTTGTCGTTGGAAGAGGAAATGTTTGTACTTAATTTTATTTATATTTATAGACCACAGCTAAAAAAAAATTTTGCAATGTGAAAATTAACGTAGGAAGGTATACATAAATATTCGAATTGATCGATTAATGTGCTTTGCAGACAGTAATTTTAGCTAAGCAACATGTGAAATTGTATGCAGTGTAGATTAGTTAAGCGTATCAGGAATTATTGAAAAGTAACGCGTTAATATTTATGTAACTTTTGACTCAGCCTTAATTTAAAAATTATTTTACTTATTTACATATTTGGATTACATAAATACAAGTTAATGTGTACTTAAAATGGTAAGTGTATGCATAATTATTAGTTTCCTTGTAATGTCTATACTTACTCTTTGTCAATATTCAATAGTATGAAAGCACAAAGTTTTTCCGAAACAATGTCATAGTTAAGAATGATTCAGATATTTTTGGGACTCTTTCAACCAACTTATAGATAAATATAGGTATTGTATGCCGTTATGTTTCAAAAATAAAATTTTTCACGATTTCCTGTGATTATGCAAAAAAAATTGGACTCGCACAAAATAATGCTAAGGAAATTCAATCCATAAAAAAATATACGTGTCCTTGATAACAGATACTAAGACAAAATGATGTGTTTATTGTGAAATTTTTCTCAACAAATTACAAGTCTTGTATTTTTCTATATTTTTAACACTTTTTTCTGTAAAAGATCAAATGTTCTTTTACTTAACCAATTTTTTCTTATTTTCATTAAGACAAAGATATTTAATGCACATTCCTTATTTTATAACTGAGAGTCCGAACAGTTGGATTCGTGAATAGAGATAGATGATTGGAATAATTTTTGGTATTGTCTTCGGATGGTAACAACACGTCTCACATGATAAATATCATGCATGCTAGGGAAACGTTAAATTTTCGAGCTAAGGTCAAGATAACTGAATTTCGCCTTTCCTACATAAAAAGATTTAATATAATCTAATTTAATCTAATTTTTTTATTCGGTTCAGTTTTCACTTTCCGCTTGACATTATATAGGAAAGTTTCCGCTTATGGTTACAATTATGGTTAAAATCAATGTAGGAAAGCTATGAAGTGAAAAAACGATGCTATCACAGTACATGTAAACAATACACAAATTTCATGTACATGCTTTTAACGTGGACTTTAACAAACGTGGATTCTACAGTGAATGCATAACCGGTGCTGCCTTTTTTTTGCTCCTAAATCCCATATGTTATACATCTTATAAAAAAAATAATACATCTGTTTTGTACATCACTTATCCTGGGAGTATACATAGAATCTTGTGTATAAAGTAGTCGGCTTATTTGAAGAGTTTCATTTTATATTATCTGCCACATGACGAACGACACGCGCTACTTCTATTACTGATAAACGGTTACAATAAAGTAAATTTAACCAAAATTCACGATTTTTTTTACTTGTCAAGAAAACAGCGAAGTATTAGTATTTTCATCAAAATGGCTGACGAAGATGCGGATATGCAAATTGATGAAGGCGATGATTAAGGACCTCCAAGTCAGCCTGAACATTGGGGGGTATTGTCAGGTCATCAGATTGTGTCTTACAGCAACATGTCTACAAAGGAGATACAATTAGACCTTATAAAGATATCTGGCGGTCATTCTCCCTTCTCTTCCGACAAACATGAGGTAAAGCCATGAGCAATTGTGAACAAATATATATTTTTTTGTTTTTCTTACAAATTCATAATAGTAGTGTATTTGTAGGACGTCTATAAGAGGATGATGGATTGTACAAAATTCTCCCTGAATTTAATTAGCGCCACCGTAAGAATGGAAGTTCTTTGTCTCAATATTTTTCTAGTTGTAATTTTTAAATATTTAATTTTCTTCGTGTTAAATGCTTAGAATAAGTTTTAAAACGTATGTGCTGATTAGTCTTATGTTCTGCTTCGTCAACAATTTTGATCAGACCATTAGTATGAATAAAAATCTTTACCTGTTAGTAGTCTTATAATCCTACCTTTATCAGACCTGTAAATAAATTCTGATTTTTACCAATGTATTTGTTCCGTGATCGATTGAGACCAGACTTGGGTGTGTAAATTTGGAAATGAGATCAAATAACTAGTAGTTTAAATTTTTGCATGGAATAATAATTAAAACAATAAGTTTTATAGTTGAAAATCATCAAGTTGTTATAAAAAATCGGGAAATTAAATATTTGTTTTTAACTGTGAGGGATTTGGTTCGAGAAGCGGGCAGAGCCCCCAGCACTGTTTAATTTATGTGTATCTAGCTCATTTTATTATAAAAAAATATGTTAACTATACATATATGAGATATATATGAGATATCTGTGTAATTTTTAGGTCTGTGACAACTCCGTTACAGTAACGGGTCAACTAGAAGAGGATGGAAGCGTCTCATCCGAAACTATGACCGTCCCACGTGACACTGATATGGAAAAAGTTAAGACATGGCTTAGCAAAGTCAAGGTCTTGTATATATCTATTCCTAAAAACCATGAGCCAGTCGTCGGTAAATAGACTGTAACCAACATTAAAAATATTAGCTAATTCACAGTCACAGTTAACAAAAGAAAATGTATGAAGAAAAATAGTAAATGATATCACTGCATTACCTCATCTTTTATCATACGAATAATTAACCGAAGTCATTTGAGAGCATATATTTGTAATCACATTAATACAAAGATAAAAATTGCGAATTAAACGTGTTGTAATATAAGTTGATTAACACGCTTATAAATATTTACTAATGTTTAGTACAATTTTTAATCCTACACTCAATGAAGATACTTACAGTTTGAAAGTCTACTGCAAAAATACTTATGATGCAAAATAGTAGGTATACTAGAAGAATTTCTTATAAAAGTTGCTCTTGATTTTGTTGTTATACATCGTTTTGCAAGTTTTAAGTTCTTTGACGCGACTTAAACAATGTTGATATAAAAAAAAAAGTTTAAGCAAAAATATGCGTGTGCAGCACTTTACATAGTAATTAATTAGTTAATTTAAAAAATCGAATTTCTATCTACTTAAACTGTAAAATTACTTAAGTAAATGAAAAAAATCAGAACACCCACGAAAAAATATTATTAATTAAAAATCAAATATTTCCATCGAAATTATTCATTCCACGAACATATTATTTTCCTTTCACCCGCCTAACGTTGCCTCTTGTCATGTATAATTGGCAATGACGTAAGTCATCCATTATTGTATATTTTCCTTTAATAAAACTCTTAATAACCTTCATCAAACTATATAAATTTACTCCGTTAACGTTGATTTGAACTAAACTCATTGATAAATAATAGTATGATTCTCTTTCGTTAATAATTCTAATTCATGAAGCAAATCACTAATAAAAAACACCTTTATAAGTAATGTATCATTAAAAATACGATTAAATTCCAGAAAATCTAAGATATTGTAGTAAAAAGTTCAAAATTAAATTATTGAAAAACAATTGCAAAATTATAAAATAAAAGAGAAATTGATAGTTTCTACTTGCAACATAAGGGATTCTGTCGTGTGACGAATAATATAATAATGTACATGTAGTATACAGCTAAATATTTTTCTTGGCCTTTCAATTTTTATCCAAACATGATACATGATATCTAGAGATTGCTTATAAGGAAGGGACCCTTTGTCTTTATATTTTTTGTCAAAAAGAATAAGCACACTTTTTTCTTCTACACTATATTATAGGGTAAATAAGCTAATGTTAATTGAGGAATCATACACACTTAATAAAAAGAAAACGAAGGAATGAAAGCGTATGATATTTATTTTAATATTTTTATTGTATTTTACAAATTCACACACTGATGCACTAAAAATATTATAAACACTTAAATAAAACGTTAAGTTTATAATTTATATTTTAAAGAAAATTTTGAGACTTTCAACACTGTTATTGAAAAATATTGAGAGTTTATATTTTTTATTCAAGTTTGACGTTACACTAAGTACTATGATTGTATTAAATAACTATTTGTATATTGTACTATATTTATTTGCCTATGACTTCAAGAATTACAAATTTCGTTCATAGCAATGATCACCGTTCGTTATACCGTGCCTCAATCACTTGTTATCGTATACTGGACTTTTTACTATTATACAATAGTATCTGACTAAGCTGTAGATGACCATAAGATTATTTGAATGTATACCAGAGGCAAGCTTACGTGAAAAAATTTTCTTGTCTCGGAGTGGTTAAAAAACTTTTCTTTACGCTTCAGGAGTCACACGATTATTATGTAGAAAATATATTGAAAAAAAGATTTAGCAGACGTATCTATGCAACTAGCATCGTCTTAGTTTCATAAAAACCTGAGATTATAGAAAAAAAATTATTTCGTTTGTTTTATAATTTATTTACAAAAATAAACAATTTTTACATGTGCTTTTATAGTATAGTTCATCTTGAAGAATAACCTCATTAGTATAAAACTATTAAAAGATTTCCTACCTTGAATATTTTTGAGAGGCTGGTGTGCCCTCAGTAGGAAAAATAGAGTTCGCCATATATGCACCGTCACACCATGGTTACCGGGTACAGCCCCGAAGACGATGGTACTTGTCCGACAAAAACTACTGTACTACATAAATATCCGAAGAAGTAGAGTAAAATAATTCAGTTAAATAAATTTTTATTACTCTTAAATGATTCTGATTTAATTTGAAAAATTTCATTTAAAATATAGTTGACAATAACAAAAACTAAGTAAATACGGTGTTAAAAAAAAATATTCAGTTTGTTTTACCGACAACTTTGGACTTTATTAAAAATTAAATTACCTTTTGAAAATTATCTCAGAAATACGTGAAAAGTAGTCTTGGCACTTTACAATTATCAGCTGCATTTGTTAGTTAGGATTTTATTTAAAAAATTGTATTTTTTTAAAAACTTTTTGCTTGTATCTTAACGTAAGTGACACGTAGCAAAATCTTATGAGAAGCCAAATTGTTTGTCAGAAGGTGCTTTATATGATGTAATTTTTTTCGATCATGAAATATTCGTTTTCAAAAAATCACAGAAACTTACATTCTAAACTTCATATTGTTTAATAACTGTAAAACCAATAATAAGTAGACAATTCAAACTAAACTATGAGAATTGGTAATTTTTGTGTAATCAAATAAAATGCTTTTGAATCTATTGCAAAATATCGCTTGGTTATTATTTGGATAAGCTTTCAAATTTAAAATGTCAGATGGCAGCATTGCAAAAGGGAATTCTGTTTCTTTTGTTTTGTGCAACACACGTTGTTTAGTCTCTATTAGGATTTAAAAATAAAACTTAAAAAAATTTTTTTTAGATTTAAATCGCAGAAAACGATTTTCCGTCATAAGAAAACGTAATACCTTCGATATTTTTTTTACATACTTTATTAAAATAAAGTGCATTGTTTTTGGTAAAAAATACCAATTTTAAAACAAAAACAGTTGAAAAATGTTGTTTATAACTAAATTTACAAATATTATTTGATATTTCTTTTTAGTTAAAGAAAAATTTGCTAACATTTTAAACCGAAAATTGGGCTGGTTATATTTTTTATTTTGTATATGATTGAATACACATTAATTAATTTTGTATACATGTAATGCGTTTTTATTAATTAATTAATCTAAGTGATACTTTTATTGATGTCTTAAGATGTTTTAAGGCAAAAATTTAATAAAAAATATTAGTTTTCGTCGAACAAGTGCCATTGTCTTTGGGGATATTTTGCGGCATAATGTAGCCGTGGTGCGAAGGCGCTTATGTGGCGAATCCTATTTTCCCTACCAAGGGAACTCCTGCCTCTCAAAACACCTAAGGTAGGAAATGGTATACTTTATGTCACTTTTTTTTAGAAAGTACAGCTATTATCGCCCAAACAGCTTGGAGGCAAATGTTTTATCATTGTGCCCAAGTCGCGTATGTCGTTGTTCTTACCAAGGGCAAAAAGTGCAATTTTAACTGTAGGCACACTTCGCACCTAGTAATCCACTTTCTGCAAGTTGGCCTAAAGTCATAATAATAATTCAGAGTGTGTTCCGAGGGCATAAAGCGTCTGTTACAATTTGTACCCATAGTAAGAAAATTTTGTATACCTTAGTGGGTGCAAAGTCTTTTCACGCCCTAGAAAAAAAGAAACGTCTCTACCAAGTGGGGCATTACTTGGGCAAGTTGGGTGATTACTTTTTTGTTTACTTTGATTTGTACATGTCTAACTTTTAATCACAGGCGAAAACCTGCATATTTTACTCTTGGTAAGAATAGTAGTTTTTTTCGAATGAGTGCCATCGTGTCTGGGGCTATTTTGCAGCTCGAGAGGTCTGCCACTTAGAGCTCGAGGGACGTAAGTTAGCTGCGGAGCGATTGCACTTACGTGGCGAATCCTATTATTTTTTTACCAAAGGCACACCAGCCTCTTAAAAACGCCCGAGGTAGGAAAAAACACTATACGTGACTCGGGCACAAACATACAATAATCGTATCCTTCAAGCGATAATGTTTGTACTTATGTGTCCTAGTAACGTCATATAATATTTTGTGATTTACGGTATCACGATAACAGTCTTATGGAGTATAAGGCCACAAAGGGCGAGGCTGCGGCTCCCGGTACTGAGAGTAAACTGAAAATGGCTTCCCATCGTTGTACAAACGGTTATTTTTTTTTGGTTTCCTAAGTTTCTTGATTCTCCTACATTGTTTTCTTACAAAATACTTTACAATCTGTCTGTGAAATTTTTCATACAAAAATATGATGAAGCTTAAGGCAAATCCACAAATTAAAAACACAAACAATGGAGCGACTTCAGTAATACCTAATGATGTACATGAAACTTCTTTAGCAATGCTCATAGCGTCAAGCCTAGCCTTCCTTGTTCGAGATAGTACTCCATTTTCTCTGTACTTCTGAATACTAAAAAAAATGTTGTTGAAATTCTTAGATATGTATCAACTTTTTTAATACTTACTGATGATTTAAAAATTGAAGAAGTGGATCTCCTTTTTTTAAACCGATAGCTCTTTTTCTAGTATTACGTAGTGGAATCGCCAAGGTCTCGCAATAGTACTTCATAATAAGTGGACGTCGTATTATGTCAAATGTATAATAAACCACTCTTTCATTGCATATCTAAAATCAAATAAACTTGGAATACTTCAAAAGCTAAAAAATAATCTGTTTTAATTCATTAAATATTTGTAGCTTTCAAAAACATTATAAAATCGCTTTGATTTAGTGTGTCAGCCTATAACCAGATTTACACAGTAAAGTTTCGTAACACACCTGTAGTACAATTTTCCAACTGAAACGTTTGAGATATTTCTAAATGATTTTTATAGAATTTCTTTCAACGACAAAAATCGTTTTCTAGAATAGAATATTCAAAAACATTAACAAAAACTTTTACCATAATTTGAAATAAAAGTTTATAAAACAAAGCAATGGAAATAATTTTTAGACGCTATTATTAAAGATTGTACATTGTTAAATATTTTTTAAAATAATTGTCACACAAACTAAATATTTTACATTACCTGATTAAAAGCATCTTCTTGAGTTGTGGGTAGACTATTCTCATCCCTTAAAAACAATTTTAATTTATCATTTATGTCGTTCTCCGAGCTCTAAAAAAATGTCACAAGATAAAGTTTATGAGTATAATGGAAATTGTACATATTTTTAGTTAAAACTTAATAAAATTACCGAGAAAAATGTTAAAATAGTATCATTTTTTAGAATGATCAATTGATATGTTTTATCCTCTATAAATTCACTTGCACTTTTAAATGGAATATGTGGTATTGAAACTGTTGCGAAACTGGTAAAACAGCCCGCGTACATTGAAATAATAATGAATGCTGTCAGATATAGCGACAGCCTTGCGATTTTGGATGATACAGAATTAAATTGTACATCTGTAAATTAAAAAAAACATTAAAGTATAGTCAGGCAATTCTACCATACAAGTTCTTAAATTCCTACGCTTCGTAAATTATATTCAACAGTAGATGATTATCGTACAAGAGCAAAGTCATAAATTTCGCGAACTCGAATAACTATCCATAATTTAAAAATTTTTTAAATTCAAGTATTCAGAAATCAAGCAAATCTTAATTGTCTGCACAGTTTAAAGTATCCTGTACACATGACGTATTGAAAAATTGTTTTGCCTAGTTAGAGCAAGAGCCTCTCTCACAGCTCTTTGAAAACTTATTGGATACTGATTTTTTTAGAAAATTTCTAACTGTTTTCAACTTTTCTCGGACGCTTTCGTTTTTTTATGAGTGTTCGCCTGTAGGTTATAGATAATATTTTTGAAGCTAAAAAGTTATAAGCGTAGTTTAATCCGGATTTATTGGAAAATTAAATGGAACAGCCAAATTTTACTCGCCCAACAATATGATGCGTTGAGACAAAGAGAAAAGTAATAATCATCGATATTGTTTTTAATTACTTTTTCTCCTTTTAGCACTTATAGGGACTTTCAGTTGCTGCTTTTTTTTGATTGATGGTGAAACAGTTAAAAGAAATAAATAGTTATTCACATAGCAAGTGTGAAAAATATGATTTCCCGAAAAAATGTGAATGACACGCACGAGCTACCGTTACCGGCCACGAGTGCAAGTTTATCACACAAGTGCGGGAAATAGTCCGACACGAGGTGCGTTCGAGATGTCTCGCCACATAAGGGTAAGGAAAATAGATATAAAAGAAGTATTAATGTTAAAAGCAGTGTGTAGCAAAATTCTTTCCTGTGTGCAGTAATAATATTTCGCTCACTAGGTGCGTAATATATACTAGTAATGCATACTTTGTCAACGCTACGGTGATGAAAACTTTTTCCTAACACGAAGCCTTTTTCGTGACATTTAAACGTTGACAGCGCCCTTGAAAAGAGAAATATCATTCTCGACACGATCGATATCAAACTAGGGCTATTCCACGATGCACAAAATAGTTCTTATGATGATGGCACTAGTATGACGTGACGAAAATTTCGTACCTTGGGCATTTTTGAGGGTCGGGTATGCCTTTGGTAAGAAAATTAGGTTCGGCACACAAGTGCCATCCCATCATAATGTTAAAGTCTTTGCTGTATTTTTACAAGAAACCTCCATTAATAGTTTACCTGTGAATTCTTGATGGACAAACATGCGCCATACATTCAAAAAACCATCCGACAATTTATAAATGAATCCTCTTCTATCTTTATGTAATACTAAAATGATTACAAATAATACTGAAGAAATAGGTATGAGTATAATCAAAAAAATCCAAATACGCTTGTTAAAAACCTGTTCAATTAAAAATGTATTAAAATTAAAAAAAAATTAGGTTATAAATATTTCAAATTCAAATATTTTTACCTCAAAATAACCATTCCATGGAATTTCCTTGGAGTCTGATAATTTATACAAAATATAATCTTGATAATCCATGATTTCGATCGTTACGTCATACTCATCTAAATTTTTGTTCGTTAAAAACTTGCCAGGAAGAATAATACTCTCATTCAATAGTTTTGTAGAATCGTTTGATGTGTTCTCAAGACTTTCATTTAATTTTTTTATGATATGAGAATCGTTTTTATACTCAAGTACTAATCCTGTTGTTTTAGCGAAATCTTGAACTACTTGAGAATAAAGAGGAGATGGAACCTAACGATGCAGAGAAACAATTAATTTTTTTGAAATAAAATAATTTTGTTATTTAAAAATAAACTTTTTATGAAACAAATTACTTTGGTAGTAATTGTAGCCGAAGCACCACTTAAATTTTTTCGTCTCTGGACTAAAGCTCGCTTGTCTATGAGGGTTAATCCGTTTTCCTTGCTCCATTCAAATAATTTATTAACTTGTAATTCATTCTGGGAGCCGACAGCGAACCATTCATGAATGTTTTTATTGTTTCCGCATTTTATCAAAACTTCACTTTTTATATTTAAGTGAAGGTAATTCTTTTTAGGATATCGGCAAGTGATATCGATTTGTTCAGTAACGGCTGGCCGGAATAACAAAAGCCATACGTGAGGCGACAGATTATGATGCCTCGAGAAACGTGTAAATTTTTCGAAATCATTGTCAGTATTTAAAAACACCACAAAAAGGGTTTTTGAGTAATTTCTTAGTTTCGGATACTTTTCTGAAAGATCCGATATAGTCGAAGCTACAGAATACACCATTTTTCGTGAGAATTCTTTAACCATGTTAACCACCGAATGTATATCTGTGGATTTAAGAGAAAAATTGTTGTTATCAGGTATTATGATTTTCTTAACAAGCGCTTTGCTTTTGCTTACCTTCGTTGCTCCTGTAAATAATTCCTATACTGGTGGTCGCATAGAACTTTTGTACATCCAAAATTACAGGAACTTGACTTTCCATGTTTTTTGCTGAATCACATGGCATAAATAAAACAACGGCTAATATTACAACGAGGCTGGTTAGCTTCACCATTTTTGGCTAAAAATAGATTAAGAAAAAATGTACATGTTTACTTACATAATTAAATAAAATCATTTCATAAGCATACTTTCTACGAGTTAAAGAAAGCAAATTACGTGAGTACAACTACTAACGCATAACAAAATGAACATTAAATTTAATTTAATTACAATACTTATACAACAGTGTTATTTTTATTTCATGGTACAAAATGGATTAGGCATGTAAATTGTAAAGACACATTTCTATTTTTTTCTGTTTTAAATGTATTAAATGTATGTTACGCTACTATTGATTGAGTTCAGTCAAATTTTC
The DNA here is from genome assembly GCF_036245765.1 of Copidosoma floridanum. NCBI lineage: Eukaryota > Metazoa > Arthropoda > Insecta > Hymenoptera > Encyrtidae > Copidosoma > Copidosoma floridanum. Next base: position 2,813,818 of record NW_028321912.1, on the reverse strand, counting down.
TTTTTAATTCTGAATAAATTATAAATATAACTCAAGATGTTGTAAAAGAGTAAATAATATAGTTATCCTCTATACACGGAGACATTCAAAATATTTTTTTTGTAAATCCCATAAGAAATAAAAACATTTACGAAAATTTTTATATTTTGTACAAAATTTTTTTTTTTTTTCTACTATTTACCATACTATTGCCTTAGTAAGTGGTAAAAAGGTTGTGAAAAATAGATTAAAAATTATAAAGAAACCTCCAATTTCTTTGTTTCCGAATCCGCATTGAATTTTTTAATCTTCAAACGTTTTTCGACTACTATTTTTAATGCCTACCATTCCTTTCAACGTCTTATATGGAAAACTCAAGTTGTATCACTATTTAAATTCCTATTTTATGTTAATTCTATAATAAAAATAGAAAAAAAAAATGTTTTGATAATTACTGTTAATTATAAAAACAAGATAATTTAGAGCTTTTCGAAGGCTGCGTAGCTATTGGCAATATTCTTTTAGTTCTATGTAGAATTTCTTGATGCAAAAAAGCTTGATTATTTTTGGTGAAGTTTAGTCAAGATGAATTAAGTCAGCAATGTTTTTACCAAAATTCAGCATTAGTTGTATTAATCCAAAAAAAATTATTATTTAGTAATTTTTATAATAAATTTTTACTTTACCATGTACAAAACTGCCTTTAGTATTCTCACACATAACAAATTTAAACTTTTCTTGACTAATACTGCATTTCAATAGTAAAGACTTACGCCCAATTTTGTCTAACATACACTTGCTGTTTAACATAGACTTTGCTTATTTTGTATCAAAAAGGTACAGCACGTCAAACGAAACAAGATGATTTTGCTAAGAGTGAAATACATTTTTTTCTGCCAGAGAGAGGATTTAAAGATGCACTTACTTGTTAACTTGATTCTCGTGACCCAAACAACGACTTCCGGAAAATCCTTAGATGAAGCTGGGCACGGCTGGAATGGCCGATCTTTGGATGCTGAGAGTTTTGATTTTTCGGGATTCACAGGACACTTTTCGCGGATGAATATCGATTTGAGCACTAAACTCCTTTGACAAACTGTATCGGACACGTAGAACACAGTGATCACTTGGGGTTGAGGTGTTGTCTAGTTGACGGACTGCGAGACAGTGACGTGTTGGGGCTGTGCCTTCAAGGGCTTGGAATCCCCTTTTCCACTACCAAAATTTCCTGGCCATGAAGTGGGAGAAAAGTCACGCCCATCGACATACTTACAGTCAACCCCTTCCTAACTTCCCCTTATTTTATTCGTATTTCCTAAAACAAACAAAACAGAAGCCAATCGTCGTAGGACAGGTCGCAAAGAATCCAATACATGACAAAATTAAAAGCAATGCATCATATAGGCTTTAAGTTCCTTTTTATTGGAGATTAAATATTTGTTACCAGTAACGTTTCAACAACATATTTTGCCATATTTTTAAACATGTAACTATTTATATTTTTGAGTAAAGCAAAAAATTAGTTAGTATCTGAAGTTACTTAACAAATAATTTATTAATTTATTTACAGAAGTTTATTTGTTACATTTTAATTTCTTTATGTTTATAATTTTTAAAAACTTTTATGTATTTTAAGGGAACCAAACACCTTGAACGATCACGAATACTAAGTAACTATTTTAACAAGCAAAAGAATTTTGAAATAAGGGTTAAAAAAAGTGACATTCATATCAGATGCGTTATTGTTCATAACTCCATGATATGCTTTACTTATCTATTCCGTATGCAATTTTACGTGTCAGTTAGCTAAAATTGTTGTCAGCAAAGCGCCTTGATCGATCAATACGAATATTTATGTATCTTCCTGTATCAGCTGTCACGCCGCAAAAAATTTCTAAGCTTTGAACTATAAGCATCATTAAAAGTAAGAAAAAGTGCCAACACTCACGAGGGGGTAAATACAGTAACAAACGTTATAAATATTGTACAGGAAATTCTCCCAACGCACCCACATTTTTGTCCTGCGGTCAAGAACACATATAATTATAACAGCCCCTACGCTTCTAGAAACATTTCCCCGAGGTTTTCCCTTCCAACGTCCAAAGTTTCCTATTGTCCATATATACTTTTCGGCATAAAACAAAGTATAGCGACACTAGGTACACAGAACTGAGCCAAAAAAGAACAGTTTGTTCCCTCATGTATCGCGTGTCAGCACTAACGCGTTCAACGTGCATGACAATTAAATTTTACCACCTTCTACGTAGTGCTTTTTATAAAGTATTTATAATAGTTCGTATATGTCCTGCACCTGCTTTTGTTTCACGTTTATTTTTTTATGATATGTTGTTGGAATCAAGCGCTGACCCATTGGTAAGTAAATCGTGTTATTGATCGAACACTCTCTTGTGGGTGTTTGTATAAAATCACAAATCAGCTATTCGTTGGTGTGGATGCTTTTTAAATATTTAATGCTTATGTATATTAAGGAAAAACCAAAAAAATCGAAGTATGATATTAAACACTATCTTAAAATAAGTAACAAAATACCTTGTGTATTTGTGCAGCACATACAGTAAGAAATACAAAGAAGTATCCTTTGATAGGATTCTGATGCTTGAAAAAATGTTTATGTTAACATTAAAATTGTAGTTTTATTCTTAACTGAACTTTATCTTAATAATCAAACAAAAATTTCGGTTCCAATATTTTTGTTTTCCATGGTACCAGAGATTTTACTGTACTTTTTTAAAGATGAAAACATTTATGTACTAGGATATAAAATTTTAGGTCTGAAAGATGTGAATTTCAATTAGTTTTTGAAAAAGTAGTTAGACAAGTGCAAGAGATTTAACTGAATCCTCGTTATTTGTAGTAAAAAAAACGGTCGTATTTTTTTCTTTTATACCAATTTTTTTTTTTTTTTATTAGTTCTCATTGTACACCGAGAAATATTCCACAAAATAAACCAACGTAGGTGCCAGGTATTTCAAATAAATAATATATTAAGCCATTTCCAACATCAGGACTACCACCATCAAACCGGGTTAATCCACCGTTGGAGCACATAGCTCCAACCGATACAATCATAGGTAGGGGTAAACGGTACAGTTATTGGTGCCACGTATTTTCTTGAAGCGAATAAGAGCTACTTTCGCTCCTACCCTTTAAATATCACGGCTAATATTCTTAAACTCAAAAGCTCTTTCCTCCCACCCTACGTGTGTTAACGCAAACTCGACCGAGTGGCTTTTTTCTCCTGCGACCACAAGTTTTGGATATTTTATCCTTTTCTGCTTATATTGAATGAGTATTCAAGCTATGTATTGATCTTGAGCTCGTCGTATGTAAGATACCTTTTGAGAAACTATTTATTTTACAGATGTCGAAAAATCGTCTCAGTTCTCCATCAAGTGTTGTTGCAGTGCGCGTGTCTTCTTAAGCGCTGTTAAAATAATTTGTACGGCAACTTTCATGAATACGAGTCACAGAGTAGAACTAATAAATACCAAGTAATAGTAAATACGTTTTACAATATTGTTCTTTTGCTTTTTTTTAAATAAATTATTTTCACTAAATGATGTGTTAGAAGTAGTAATTATTCGAATTTCCGTGATAACACTAAGTCTACCCTAACATGCTGCAATACAAACCAAATGACAGAATGACTAAATAAACTAAGCTGGGCATTTTTCGATCGCAAAAATTTTAATATTATAAGTATTTGTGGTTTTAATTTTTAAGAATTCTAGTAATTGGAAGATTTCTGTTGTACCTTTTGACGAAAATCCATCGATGTGATGTAAATTTTGTATTGCGTAAAAAATTTTATTTTTCACACACAAAAAAAAAAAAAAAAAGAAACAAGAGAAAGGAAGAATTAAAGTATTGAAAATTCAATTGTTTAAAAAATATTGAATAGATTTTCAACAGGTATCTTTCACTTGAGGGAAACAAGTTAATATCATACAAAAGTTGCGTTGACTTCTTTTTGCATAGATTTTTTTCTCTAGATACATTTTATTCACTGATGTAAAAACATTTTATTATATGTAATCGTTTTTTTACTATTTAATGAAAGCTTTATCTGTAACAATTGATTTGTAAAAGGTCAGTCAGAAAATTGACTTAGATTTCGTAATGTATTTATTAAATAATAATGTAAAATAATTTTCGTCGAAATAATAATTAATCTCATTTTTACTGACTTACAGTATCGATTTAAAATTAGTACGTAGGTACTATTTATACCTAGTTATAAAAAAAAAAAAAAAAAATAAAACTGTTAAATATCGAATACAATTGATTAAATTTTTTCATATTTTGTGATAACATAACAGTATACAAAATGTGTTAGTAATTGAAATTATATTATTGTTTTATTTTTCTATCATGTTGTTTTATGAAGATGCTTTTTAATTTTTTTTTTTGTCAGACCAAGCTGTCGTGTTGACTCTGCATGAGAAACGAGTTTTTCCTATGCACAGCAGGTACACATGATAAAAATCGACGCTGCTTAACAAAAAGCAAAACAATTACACCATAGCTGAGCTATAACCCATTGAATGGAAGGAAGACGATCTGCTAAGTTAATAAATTAAGATCCATATTTTGTTTACGCATACGTTCACACATCCGTGATACATAAGACATTGCAAGAAGAAAAAACAGCTAGTATAGGGATAGAGTTTTTTCTACGTAGGTACAGCCTTTTTTAAGTAGACCACATGTGTTTTTTTTTCCTGTCGGCTTATTGATTTGTAGCATTAAAAATGCAAGGCCAGACGCCTGTTGCGTTGAACATTTTTCCAAATATAGGTAAAACTTTAGATTAGATTCGTCTAAAGTTTAACCGGGTTCACTAGCAATTCGTTGCTGTTTTCTCTCGCAATGCTTAAAAGATGACACCTCGAAAAAAACAGGATAGTTCGTTTTCTATCAAAACGGGCGTAGGCACCTATAGGCTCTCCAAAAAATATTCATTGCACGCACCCCTCGATGGAATGGAAGGATGTTGTGCTTTTCGTCGTCGACTCATGTTACTGTGGTTTTGTGCTTTCGTTCGCTGGTGAAGGGTAGTAGAGTAAAGTCAAGAAAATTTTGTTATTTTTTATTGTTTATCTTTACAATGCCAACATTTTTTTTGAGCTCGTAATCCAACTTACAATCCAGAAATGCTTCGATTTCACTTGTGCTTAAAATTATGTTCGAAAGGTAAAAGTGGGTAATTCCTCACCAGCTGCTGTCCCCCAGAAAATATATCATTAGCAGGTACGTCGATGACGAGGGCTTCAATGTGTCAGGTGTTATAGGAGATTCTTTTTGTTTGACGCGCTGTGTACTATGCAGGTACTATAGTAGGTATAGGTATACCTACCGACGCGACGGCGTAAAAGGGGTTGAAGAGCTACAAGACCGCATTCATAACTAGGGAGGGTAGTTTCGATCCTTATTGCCATATTACTCGATGAAATAGCGTGATAACTCTTTGGCTCATTTTTTGTAACTAGTCAATTGTCCTTTCAGTGATTCTAACTTTTTTTTTATTTCCTCAATTTGATCGATCATTTCGGATGAAAGTCATTTACAAATTATTTTACTTTTTTGTATACTTGGAACACATAAATGCAAATTAATTTGTAAAATACGTTATCACAGAGCTTAGACGTTGGAAAATTAACGTTAAAAAACGGCTAAGTTGGAGCTATAAACCGAAGACCATTTGTAATTAAATATTTGTTATCAACTGTCAGGGAGTATGTCAAAAAGCGGGCAGGGTGGAGCATCTAGTACTGTTCAACTTATATGAATGCAGCTTATTTAAATGTTAAAAAATATGTTAATTAAGACTTCTGTGTAATTTTTAGGTCTATGATAACTCCATTACAGTTACGGGTCAATGAGAAGAGGATAAAAATGTCTTATTCAATACCATGACCATCCCACGTAACATTTTAGAAAAGTATAATATGGAAAAAGTTGAGGTATGGCTAAGAGATGACCAAACCTTGTTTATATCTCTTCCAAAAAAACATTGGCCACTTGTCAGTAAATAGACTGTAACCAACATTTTAAATATCATCTTATTCGCGATCACAATTAACAAAAGAAAATGTATAAAGGAAAATAAAAAGTCATGTCACTGTATAACCTCATCTTTTTTTATACAAATAGTTAACCAAAGCCATTTGAGATCGTATATTTGTAATCACATTAATACAAGGATAAAAATTATAATTCAAACGATTTTTAAAACATGTTAATAAATACGCTTATGCACTTGTCCATCCACTAATGCTAAGTACAATTTTTTGATTTTACACTTACTAGAGATACTTACAGTATCATAGTCTATTGCAAAAAATCTTACGACACAAGATAAAAGGTATAATTAAGGTATGTCTCATAAAACTTGCTCTTGATTTTGTTTTTATGAACGGTTTTACAGATTTTAAGTTATTTGACGCGGTAGCTAAAAAAAAGGGTTCAGCTAAAATATTTATATGCAATACTTTATACAGTAAATAATTAAGTAGACAGGACTATAGTAACGTTTTGCTGGCCTTCGTTTTGCCAATAAATTATCGACCATAAACACACACAAGCAACATACAATAAAATACAAAAAATTGTTGATATAAAGAAATCAACCATTATGACATTTTTATTATTATTACCGAAAAATTGGCACTACTGAAAGAGTATGAGTAAAAATTTACTCTAGTCAAGTCTACGTTTATTTCAAGCAATGGTTTGCCAGTGTCTGGGTACAGACTACCCACACCGCAACCGTAACAAACATCAGACCACTCGAAGCCTATCAATATTTGTCAAAACTTGTCACAAAGGTAAATAAACTTTTTAAAACTAATTAAGGTCTTTTTTTCTATTTAAAGTATTTCTATTAAATTTATCAGAAATCATGTCTGATAACAGTTTTTTTTGTCTTTTTTTTAGTTAGGCTATTTATCATACGTTTTCACTGAGTTTCAGTTAAAATTGTGTCTGAAAATAATTTTAGGCTCAAAAACAACTGAATTGTTTTTATACATCTCTCAGAATAATAAGTGTTTTGTTCGTTTGTCCAACATAACTAACGGGATAGTCGCTACAAGGAGTCTTTCACACGACCTCTGTCGCATTTAATGTAGATGTTACATCTTCGCCTAATTTAATAATATTACGGAGACGTACGCCGAAGACGTATGTACAGGTATACTTTCATTATTATAACGAAGATTGACGTGGCCAAAATTTACCCCATTATATCAAGACAAAAAAATAAGAATTTCTTTATTGGTAAGAGTAATATGATTATCGATGAAGTTACAATTTTTTGTAATTTTTTTACCAATGAGATTATTTGAAACGGTATGGATCCAGACAAGCTTGTTCAGCATAGTAAGATTTTTATTCACTTAGTTATGAGAGGGAAAGTTTATACAACATTTTCAAAAGATTTTTTTATTTTCAATTTTGTAAACTACTACTTTTCTACAAATAAGTACTTTTATTTAAAAAACGAGTTGCCTAGGCAAAATTGTATTGGATCAAAAATGTTCACAAATTCGATTACTCGCATCTTTAAAAGAAAGTGTAGAAAATTTAAAAGGCAACAAGGCACTTGATAAACTCTGCAAATTTGTGAAGCTTCATCTCACTCTTTTTAGCATTAACTTGTACAAATGAAAAATCATTTTCTGCCATGCGTCGTCCCTGGAAGAAAATTACTACATAAGCTGGCTAGAAACTTGTCAACGTATATGACCAAATAAGCCTATAGCATGTTCACGAGTTTCTAACCAGTTTATGTAGTAACGTTTCTACTAGGGGTCTAAAGACTTATATTCGGTCTATTATGCTAAAGATAATACTCAATGATCTTGCTATAATTCAAGTACATCGTGTCGAGGAGTCGATAAATATTTTTATTAATCTGCGTAGTAAAAGAAGATCTATTTCGTCAACGTGTATTGATTAAAAAAAATTTTTATAAAATTTTTTTGTTTTACTTATTTTCGAATATTTGTAGTTTTCACGATTTTTAATATATTAAGTTGTACTAAAATATAAAGTTACTATGCAGTACATCTTAATAGATCCATGAAAGAATTTTTGAATATTTTACAGTAAAGTTTGTAAATAGAGTTATTTATAAATACTTATACAATAGATTAAAATATTTTTTAACTAAGTGCCACAGAATTTAGGAAGTTCCCCTTGATTCTTTCAAGGAGGTTTGGTTGTTTTCAAGGAGATTTATTCACTCATGTAAAAAATAAATGTTGTACTTTAACATGCTGGAAGTAGATATAAATTTTTTAAATATTTTCATCAGCCGAATTTTCAGGGAAAAAATCTCCGAAATCGCATTATTTAACATGCTCTCATGGGCAGAAGCGATTATCCAGCCTTTATTGTACAAATTTCGAAGCTAGAAATTTATTTATGATGAGAAAAAAGTTCAAATAGATAGCTTAACTTTTATGAAAGACTTTTGTATCAAAAAATATGCATCTTATATGACATTTAGAAGTAATATCTGTGTAAACGTAAACAAAGTTGCGAGAAGGTCTTGTGCTAAGTGTATAGGAGAGAACCGAACATCGTCTGTTGTCAGCTGATTATTTTTAAACGGAGCAAGACGTCTCTACAGAATTGCTTTTAGAATTTGTTAGACTGGAATTCATGACCTGAAACTTTCATAATGAAACTCAGCCTTACTTAAGACTTTAAACTGTAATGCTGTGCAAAAAAAAGTTTGTTTTTCAAAAATTCATAACACACTTTTTATGACAAAAGTTGAATCTCCTTTTACTTTTTTGAGCTTATTTTTTTTCATGCAAACCACATGTTTTCAAGTTTTTTTACTTGAACCATCGGAAACAAGCTGCATTAAAGTATGTGCCGTAATTTGTTTATGACATTTAATGGTTTTAACTGTAGGCACTGACGAGTTGAACACAGTTAATTAGCCGTGATGTAGTAAGCAGACGTTTTCATGCGCCGTTAGCACAACTCACTTTAACACGGTGTCTTATGGAAGCCCCCCGCACACCCACTCACCCCACCCCCCAGAAAAAACGACCGAACCTTCTTAAACATGTACTTCAACACATTCGGATTTTACAGCGTATAAATGACTGGTGCTGCCACACTTTGCCTCAAAGTTCATGTTATAAATCTTGTGGAAAAAAAAGCTTTCAAGTATCCATCATTAGCGCATCAATTGACCCTTACTGCCCATAAGACCCAATGCTTAAGATATGTTAAAGTGACTAGTGGCGCCAGCCCTCCCCTTCAACCTAATGCACCTAGCGGATATAAAACATACTATATGCTACATCTGTTATGCATATCATTCGTCCTGGGGGCATACGTAGAATCGTAGCTGAAGTAATCGGCTTACATAAAGAGTTTCATTCTATTCTCTGCCACGAGACCGAAAGACACTCACTTCACCTATTAGTAAAAAGGGGTTCTGCATAAAGTAACTTTAACTACAATCTACGCTTTTTTCACCAGTCGAGAAAATCACGATGTACTAGTATTTTAATCAAAATGGCTGACGAAAATGTGAAAGTAAAAATCGATGACGGCGATGATATAGGACCTCCCTTCGGTGGGAGCGAATATTCTAGCTTGTCGGGTCATCAGATTGTGTCTTCGAGCAACACAAATACAGAGGAAAGAAAGTTAGCCGTTACAAAGATACCCGGTGGTGATTGTTCCTTCGAACCCAACGAAAATAAGGTAAAGCCATCAGCAATAGTGAACAAATAACTATATGAATACGTGTATATATGTACTGTATAAAACATATACATTTATATATATATATATATATATATATATATATATATATATATATATATATACATACATGGTGACTACATGATAGTAATGTATTTGTAGGACGTTTATAAAAGAATGATGGATTGTGCACAATTTTCCCTGGCTTCAATAAGCGCTACCGTAAGTATGGAAGTTCTTTATCTAATTTAGTTTTAAAATCGTCTTAAACGCTTAAAATAAGTTTTAAAACGTATATGCTGTTTGTCTCATGTTCTGCTCCGTCAACAATTTTGATCAGACCTTAGTATAAACAAAAGTTTGTACCTGTTGGAATTCTCTTATTTCTACCTGCATCATACGTTTACCTGAACATAAATTTTAATGGCCACTGATGTAATCGTTCTGTGATTGGTCAAGACCAGTCTTGGGTGCATAAGTTTGAAAATGGGATTAAATGAGAAGTTAAAATTTTTACTAAAAATGAAAATTATATATTTAGTAGTTGCAAGTTATTTAATTGTTCTAACCAAATCAGAAAATTAAATATTTGTTATTAACTCTCAGAGAGTTGGTCAAGAAGCTTGCGGGAGTGAATCCTCCAGTACTATTTACTTTATATGAATACAGCTTATTTTATTATAAAAAAATATGTTAACTAAGATATCTGTGTAATTTTTAGGTCCGTGATAACTTTATCACAGTTACGGGTCAACTAGAAGAAAATGGAAACATCTCATACGAAACTATGACCGTCACCCGTGACATTTTAGAAATGTATGATATGGAAAAAGTTGAGGCATGGCTTAGTGAAGACAAGACCTTGTATATATCTTTTCCTAAAAAACATGGGCCAGTTGTCGATAAATAGACTGTCACCAAGATTAAAAATATCTGCTTAGTCACGGTCACGGTTAACAAAAAAAAATGTATAAAGAAAAAAATAAATGATGTCACTGCATAACCTCATCTTTTTTATCACGAATAATGAACCAAAGCCATTTGAAGTCTCATAGTTTTAATCACATTGATACAAAAATAAAAATTAAAATTTTAACGTTTTCTAATAAAAGTTAATTAATACGCTTATACACTTGTCGATGCACTAATTATGCTAAGTACAGTTTCTTGATTTAATACCAAAAAGAAATACTTACAGTATAAAAGTCTACTGCAAAATTACCTATGATACAAGATAGAAGGTATACTAGAAGTATATCTTATAAAACTTGCACTTGATTGTGTTGTTGTACAAGTGTTTTTGTAGGCTTAAGTTCTTTGACGCAGCTTAAACATTGAGTTAAAAAAAAGCTGATCAAATATATGCTTATGCAAGACTTTACACAGTAATTAAATAGTTAATTTGAAACACTGAATTTCTTTCTACTTAGGCTGGAAAATTTTTTAAGTAAAGGAAAAAGTCAAAATTCCCACGGAAATAGTATATTACGTTACGAGGCCGTTAAGTGGCTGATGTACGGCCGCGTGGAGTGTGTCGCCTGAGGCGGAGCCGAGGGCGACATCACGCGGCCGTCCATCAGCCACGAGCCACCTTACGGCCGAGTGACGTATACAATTTTTCGTCATCTCGTATAGGAAAGTTTGTTCAATAGGTTGATTTGGTTAACGCAGGGAAAAATGAATCACTCAGTGAACCGTGCGTTCCTTACAAGCATTGATCCTATACACCAAGGTCCTCATGAAGTGCAAACGAACGTGCCCAATAATTGGACTGACCGATCGATCACAAAAAAACATACGCATAATTCAACAGTGAATGCTAGAATACATATTTTTTTTGATAGTTCTTCAAAGTACACTAAAAAAAAACTTTCATTAAACGATACTTCATTCTTGGTTTTCCAGTCCATGTATTAAATAAATGCTTTTTCATGTAGAGCGCGAGCCTTTCAAGGTACCAGTCTAATGAGGCTCTTTTACAGTCAAGCTTGAATCAGATGGCGCCAGGGTACGTCGCGGCTGTCATGGCCGTCTCACTCACACAACATTACTTTTCAGTATTGTATGTATACAGGAAATTAAAGTGTAGTGGTAAAGCGCAATATTTGAAATTTTGAAATAAATAAGGAAGACAAGAACAATATTATGGGAGCTTAAAAGCTTCAGAATTGAAAAAGCTTTTAAAGGGAAAGGAGCAAGAGTCAGTGGAAGAAAAGCAAAACTCGTGGACAGGTAAGTGTACATTTTAGGTTATATTTACAAGGCTATTTATGTATTTGTTTACTAATTATTGGTCTCTCAATTGCTTCGAGGCACTTTTTTTTATCACACTATCAGAAGGAAATTTAAATTTCACTTTCTTATCACAGGATATTACACTGCACTTCATTTTTCCTACTATCTTCAAACGTAAATGCAAACAAAAATTGTCTGCAAACAACAGCAATCATTTACAAAGGTTATGTCTTCTGCTTTGCTCATCACACAGATAGGCTCACGGACACAATACACAACTGTAAATTTGACGGTGTGCAAGTGCGACAACCATGACAGCTGTGACGTGCCCTGGCGCCATCTGATTCAAGCTTGACTGTAAAAGAGCCTCATAACCATGAAAATTTATTTACCATTACCTACCAGCAACTCTAAACTTGAAATAAATTTTATTAAAAAAACACGTAGTAATTATTTTAATTACACGTACACAAGAGACGAGAAACAGATCATACGGTAAACGATAAGTAAGAGAAGGTAAAAAAATGGGCAACGCTATATTTAATATAGGCGTGAACCAACTTGACGCAACGATTTTTTTTTTTCTTTCATTCATCATCGCCCGTAGGCTCAGGCATGGCATTTTTTTTACACAAGCATAGTGTTTATTAGCCACCGGTGCACCTCAGTTATGACCAGATGTTTATATACATATACATACATAAACATCTGGACCAACTCAGTCACACCTATGATCACGTAGACGAAGCATCAGAGAAACAGTTAATCGACCTTCGAGAATCAAGAGCACAGGCGAAACGGCGAAACTCGAATGGTGACCGCAAGCGGTCACCCATCCAAGTATTAACCGCGCCGAATGCAGCTTAACCTTGGAGAACGATGAAACTGCAACTCTACCGTTGCGCCACCACGACCACTCGACGCAACGATAAATGCGGATAGCAGAAGGCATTACAAAGGTGAAAAGACAATGCGCACATGCGTCTGGCCGTCAAAAAAAAAATACAACTACAATTAACACAACATTTGGCCACCATATATACATAGATGCCAATATACAGATCTCATATATATAGATAGATAATCAGTGTGCATTTGAGAGCACGGACCTCGTAGAAGTGCCTCGCTCAGCGGACGTAAAGAAATCCAGCGGCCGTACATTTGTCGCTTTACGTCCTACTAAGCGGACATAAACAACAAACTTTACTGTCGGGGATGACGAAAAATATTATTAATTAAAGCTAAAATATTTTCATTAAAATTATTTATTCCACGATTATTTTATTTTCCTTTTACCCACCTAAGGTTGCATCATGTACAATTGACAATGGCGTAAGTCGTCCTTTGTTATATATTTTCATTTAATAAAACTTTTCCTAATAACCTTCATAAGACTATGTAGAGTATTTTGTTCATGTTGATTTGATTTTTCTTTCAGAATTCTAATTTATAAAACTATGTATCTTACAAAATAATTCCTTCATAATACGTAATTTAAAATACGATTGAATTCCAGCAAATCTAAAAGAATAGATGAGAATAAAAAGTTCCAAATTAAATTTAGAAAAACAATTGTACAATTATAAAAATGAAATGAAACTTGATAGTTTTTACTTGCAATACAAAGATTTCTACTGTGCAACGGATAATATAATAACGTACATGTTGGAAAGGGCTACATCTTTTATAACATTTTAATTTTCAATGTGGAAACATGGTATCTAGAGATTTCTTATGATAAGGAACTTTTTCTTTTGATATTTAGTCAAAAAGAAGAAGCGCACTTTTCTTTTATTTCACAATCTTACGGGGTGAATAATTTTGAGACTGTTAAAACTGTTAAAACACATAACGTGATGTAGAAAGTGATAAATAAAGTTATAATGACTTTTCTATTGAGAATTCATACTTTTTATTTTCGTTTAACGTTAAATCAGTACTTAAATACTTGTACTATTTAAATAAATAATCATTTGTATAATGAGACCCTAACATTATTTTGCTTTTGTACTGTATTTTTTGCCAATGACTTCAAACATTACAAATTTCGTTCTTAGTAATGTTCACCTTTCGTTATTCTGTTTCTTAATTACTCGTATCGGGACAACCAAGATAAGCCAATACTATATAAATATTCTGGCCTTTTTACTACCGTACGATAGTATCTTACTAAGCTGTCGTTGACCATAAGATTGTCTTGATGTGCACCAGACGCAAGCTTACGTGAAAAAATTTTCTTGTCTCAGAGTAGTTTAAAAACTTTTCTTTAGGCTTCAGGAATCACACGATTATTATATAAAAAATATATTCAAATAGTATATTACTCATCTAAGGAGAAGAAATTAAGAATGACTCAGATGGCAGGCAATTGACAATCGCAAATCGCAGATCGCAGGCAATTTCAGGCGACAAGCATGCGATCTGAGGGATTCTTTGTTTCCTCCCGTGGGTTGTGTTCGATTTTTTACCAATATCAAGGCGAATCTATGTTGATAGTTTCATTAAAACCCGAGATTAAAAAAAAAAATATTATTTTGTTTGTTTCATATTTTATTTAAAAAAATAAAGGATCATTACATCTGCTTTCATAGTATGGTTTATTTTGAAGAATAACCTGACTAGTACAAAACTAAAAAAAAAAAATTATTACATAAATATTAGAAGAGGTAGAGTAAAATAGGTCAACTATATGAATTGTCTACGTTAATATTGTAATTTAAATGCTTTTTATCTGATTAAAAAAATGACATTTGAAATATAGTTAACAATAAAAAAAATCGTTAAATAGCGTAGATTTGCGTTGTAGCAATACGTAATTATTTGTCTTTAATTTTCTACAACACACGCACTTTAGTATTTTCTTGAATTCCCTGATTCTTGAATATCCTGAATACTAGCTAATTACTTTTTTTTCAGTTTAGTTTGGTTTGCCTTTTGAAATTGAATAAATACAAAAATCGTGCACTTTGACATGTAAATGAAATTTTACAATTAAAAGACAATCAATTTGGAAATTTAAATTCACTTATAACAACAACAATTGATATAAAAGAAAAGAATACCAAAAAAAAAAATGATTTTCAATGTATGATAAATTGTAGATTAAATTTTGATTTTTTAAATTCTGTGTGATTAAAAAGATACATTTTTGTTATTGATGCCCCAGAAGGTTCAGGAAAAAACTTTCTATTTACAACGTTAAAATATCATTTCATTTTTTGTGGAAAAAAAATTCCATCTATGGCATGGACTAGTGTAACATCAATCTGACTTCTAAAGAGAATGCTCAATCATAGAACATTTCGTTTACAATTAGATCATAACAATGTAAAAAGTTCTTTCTTGGAATTTGAATCTGAATAAAATTGGTAGATTACGTCACTAGGGCACGAAGTACAAACATGAGCGCCCGAAGGGCACGATTGTTGTATGTTGGTGCCCGAGTTGCGTATAATGTTTTTTTTGCCCACGGCCTAAAGTGATTACAAGGGCGCAAAGTGTGACCCGAGGGCGCAAAGCGGCAAATGCACTTTGGGCCCTTGGTAAGAAATGGTAGTTTTCCTACGAGTTTGAAAAGTCTCTGTTTGCGAACCGAGAAGTTTGCGGCCCGAGCCGAAGGCGAGGGACGTAACGAGGTTCGTAAAGGAGACTTTTCGAACGAGTTCCGGAAAACTGCTTTTTCGCCCGAGGAAGTACCAGCCTCCCAAAACCATCCGAGGGCGGAAATAGTAGTTTTCCTACGGTTTGAAAAGTCTTTGTTTGGGAACCGAGAGGTTAGCGGCCCGAGCTGAAGGTGAGGTCCGTCACGATGTTCGTTAAGGAGACTTTTCAAACGAGTATCGGGAAACTTCTTTTTTGCCCGAGGAAGAACCAGCCTCCAAAAACCACCTAATGGCGGAAAAAAGTATTAAATTATCATATCTTTAAACATTACTTCGTATTCTAAAACGTAATATCAATATTCGTATAATCAACAGAACATTTTCTTATTCATCATCATTACCTTTTATTTTCCACCTCGGTCGTTTTTGAGAGGCTGATGTGCCCTCGGTAGAAAAAATAGGATTCAACACATAAGGGCCATCGCTCCGTGAATACCTTACGTCCATCAGGTTCTGCTTCACAGGTCCCCTGGGCCGCAAAATAGCCCCAGAGACGACGGCACTTATCCGACAAAAACTACTATTTATACATAAAACAATTTTTTTGAATCCAAGCATTTTCCACGACTATAAATAAATCTTAAGGTCAAACTCTTAGTTATTTGAAAAAACCACTGTTTTCGCATGGTCAGTTATATGTCGCGTTTATAAAATGCAACAATGGAAATGAAATTTATATTAAAATAGACCGAGATTAGAATTTGGAAATAAAAAGTATTGACGGACAAGAAAAATTTGGCGTTATCTATTTTAAGGTAGACGAAGAAATTTTATTTTTATACTTCTGCAAAAGCATAAAATTGTACGCAATATTATTGCATAGTTTATTTAAAATATAAATGTCAGACAGAAATTTAATACAATGTAAATAAGGTAAAAACCAATAGAATTTTACCTTATTTAGAGGGGCACCAAGAACGGCTGAAGAGGGTGGTAGGGGTTTTGTGAAATGATCCCCGAAAATCACCATATAATGTTGGAATATAGGAATATGCATATATATATCGCTAGGTGCACTTTTATTTTAGTTAATAACGCGTGTGAAATAACAAGAACTAAGGGAAAGATGAGATGAGGTTACGGCAAAAATTGAAACCTGACGCCCAATACAATGAGTTCATCTGAACATACGAGCTTGTCGTGTAGCTGGATATCGAATTTATAAAACCGACTTAGGATAAAGCTTAAAATTGAAATAATAAAAGTGATTAAAATGTTTGAAAAACCGTATAGAGCTGGACAAGCTCATTCATCTAAATGATACTTTCATTAAAATGGTGAGAAGAGAGAATGTTTGCATAACATCTTTAAAAAAATTTTTTTTTTTTAATTTTAATTTTGATTTTAATTTTTTTTTTTTCATTTTTTTTCAATTTTTATACTATTGTGGGTGCAAAGTCTTTTTGAGTCTTCGAAAAATAGAAACATATCTTTTAAGTTGAGGTGATAACTTTCAGTTATTTTTCATATGTACGTATTCAACTGATATCCACGGGCAAAAATCTGCTCGTTTTGCCTTTGGTAAGAAAAATAACATATGAGACTTGAGCACAAACATACAATAATCGTATCCTTCAAGCGATAATGTTTGTACTTATGTGTCCTAGTAACGTCATATAATAAAAAGATTTAAGTATAGTCAGTCAACCCCACCATACAAGTTCTCAAATTTGTACGGTTTAAAAATTATATCTAACAGAAGATGATTATCATACAAGGGCTAAGTCATCAATCTCACTCAAATAATTATCTATAATTTTTTAATTTTAAAATTCATATTTCACAGAAATAATGTAAAATTTAAATGTGTGCATGGATGAAAGTATCTCATACACGTAACGTACAGAAAAATTGTTTTTTCTAGTTAGAGCAAGAACCCCATCCGCAGCTCTTTAAAAGGTTATTGGCCACTTACTTTTTCAGGTAATTTTTACCTGTTTTTTAACTTTTCTCGGACAATTTCCTTTTTTATGAGCGTTTGCCTGCAGACTATAGATATTCTGCAGGGTGTAATATTTTTTAGCTAAAGAAGTTGTAAGCAAAAACTAATTAAGGTTCGTAAGAAAATGAGGAGGTCCAGTCGAATTTTAGGTATTTGATTTTACTTGTTCAACAATAAGATATGTTAAGATGAAGAAAAAAATAACAATCATCGATATTGTTTTGGATTACTTTTCGTCCTTTTCGTGCTGCTAGGAACGTTCAATTGCTACTTTTTTTCTATTAATCATGTTACATTTGAAAGAAACAAACAGTTTTTAAGTCAAAAAGTAAGAAAATATGATGTCCCGCAAGAGTGGTAATTGACTCGCACGAGTTACTGTCACCACCACCACTACCCCACGATGCACAAAGTATTTCTGATAATGATGGCACTTGTATCAAGTGACTACTATTTCATACTTTGGGCGTTTTTGAGGTTCAGATGTGCCCTTGGGGAGGAAAATAGTGTTGAGCGCTAAAGTGTCATGAAACCATGATGTTAAAGTATTTTATGTATTTTTGTACTAAACCTCTATCAACAATTAACCTGTGAATTCCTGGTGGACGAAAATTCGCCATACGTTCAAAAAACTGTCCGACAGTTTAAAAATAAATTCTCTTCTATCATTATGAAATACTAAAATCTTACTAAATAAAATTGTTGAAATAGCTACCAGTATAACCAGGAAATTCCAAATACGCTTACTAAAAATCTGTTGAATTAAAAGGACATTGTAAGTTATAAAAAACAAAGTCACTATAATTTTACAATTCCATTTTTTTTACCTCAGAATAAGCGTTCCAAGGAATCTCCATGGTGTCCGGTAATTTATACCAAGAGAAAACTTGTAAATCCACGATTTCAATCGTTATGTCATACTCGTCTCAATTTTTGTTCGTTAAAAACGTGCCAGGAAGAATAATATTCTGATTTAATAATTTTGTAGAATTACTTGATGTATTTTCGACACTTTCATGAGATTCCCTTCTAATATAATAATCATTTTAATACTTATAAGCCAATCCTGTTCTTACTGCAAAATCTTCAACTATTTTAGAATTAAACGGAGAAGGCTACAAAAAGTGCAGAAAAATAATGTAATTTTTTAAAATGCAATAATTATGTTATTTAAAAATCAACCAACTTAATTACTAAACAAATTTGTTATTTTAGCAATAATTGTGGCAAAGGAACCACTTAAATTCTTTTGTCTCTGGACTAAAGTTTGCTTGTCTGTAATAGTTAATCCTTTTTCTTTGCTCCACTCGAATAATTTATTAACTTGTAATTCATTCTGGGAGCCGACAGTGAACCATTCATGAATATTTTTATTGTTGCCCACATTTAGTGAAAACTTCACTTTTTATATTCAAGTGGAGGTAATTCTTTTCAGGATATCGGCAAGTGTTATCAATTTGTCCGATAACGGCTGGCCGGAATAACAAGAGCCATACAAGAGGTGATGGATTGTGATGCCTCGAGAAGTATGTGAATTTCTCAAAATCCTTGTCAGAATTTAAAAACACGACGAAAAGGGTTTTCGAGTAATTTCTTAGTTTTAGATACTTTTTTGGAAGATCTGATATAGTCGCAGCTACGGAATATACCATTTTTCGTGAAAATTCCTCAATCATGTTAACCACCGAATGTATATCTGTGGATTCAAGAGAAAATTTGTTGTAATTAAGTATTTATACCTTTTGTAAAAATCGCTTTGCTTTTGCTTACCTTCGTTGCTCCTGTAAATAATTCCTATGCTCGTTGTCGCATAGAACTTTTGTTAAGAATTAAATAAACTATTATATAAACTTACTCTATAGGAGTTAGTAAAAGCGAGATTATTTTAATTGAGTGTAACTACAAACATGTAGTAAAATAAACATCATATTTAGTTAAATTAAAATTTTTTTACATTATTAGTATTTTCATTGCACAATCTAAAATTAAGTAGGCATAAAAACTGTAAAAGATTAATTTTTATATTCCTGTTTTAACAACATTTATTGCCATATTTTGAAATATTTAACTATTTAAATATTTTAGTATTGCAAAAAAATAGTTAGTTTCTGAAGTTACTTATCGAAAAATTCACTTGTTTATTTACAGCAGTTTATTGGATACATGTTTATTTGTCTGTGTTTCTAATTTTTGAATACTGTTTTGTATTTTTAGCGAATTAAACACCTCGAACAATCGTGAATATTATATCAAATAAATATTACGTATTCTCAGTTCACTAAATGATATAAACCATATATTTTAGTAGTTTTTCTGACCAACTTATGTGTAATTAGTGCTTGATATTGGATCATAACTTGGTACTTAATTTTCTAATAATTGTTTATCTATTTTTCTACAAGATGTACATCACACATTTTTTACACTCTATGTAATGGATCTTCTAATTAAAATGGAATTTAAAAATTTTAAAAATTTGTCAAGTCTCATGATTTTTGTGTTTTTATGTGTTTTAGAAATTTCATGTTTTATTGTCACTGCACGTATTAATATGGTAGTAAGTTTTATTTTATAAAACATGAATTGTAATTTCAATGTATAAAACATGAATGTATGTTGGTGTTTACTATATTTTTTCGTTTTCACAAAACATCGTAGAGTAAGTAAAGACTGTCTCTTAATCCGATTAGTATCATTTGTACTTGAACTTAAGGATGCTTAAAATTTATGTTAGTTATTAAAATTTAAGTTTTTTTATAAGAATGACAGATAATTTGTACCGTGTGGAAAAACGTTAAGGAGTAATCATTGTCATTGTTGTATATTTTGCTGTAGTATAAGTTGGAATCCTGTTGAGTAATAGTACAGAATACCTTGGCTGACGTTAGACGTAAAAAGTATTTCCTTACGAAGCACTACTCACTTACCATATTATTGTGTATTATTTGTCCCACAAAGCTATAAACCTTAAAATAATAATCTTTCAAGAAATTGTATCTTGATATGAGGTAGCACAAGTAAGAAAATTTTTATTTTTCAAAAGGATGGTATTATCTAAAAGTCATAATCAGTGCAAACTTTAGACTACTGTTCTCCACGAGAAATGAAATCCACTTTCTTCATAAGTATAGGTACGTATGTTAGAAGGAAACTAATGTAATTACATATAGATTTACGCTATGAAGTAAACGTGGTCTTAGATCAGTAGCTTGTAGTGAGATGCTTTTCGTATAATAATTGTCAGTAGTCTACATTCTGTGATAATGTATTTTATACATGTGCATGTACGTGTGTAGTAAGTATTTTAACAAGAAAAATAATTTTAAAGTAAGGATTATATAAAAAATGTCATATATGTCCGAAGCATTATTGTTCATGACTCTATGATATGCTTTACTTATTTATTCCGTATGTGATTTCACACGTCGGTTAGCTGGAATTTTTTTCAGTAAAGCACCTCGATCGATCCATACGAATATTTATATATCTTCTTGCATCAGCTGTCATGCCGCAAAAATTTTCTAAGTTTTAAATCATAAGTATGAGTAAAGTTAAGAAAAAGTGCCAACACCCACGTGCGGGTGAATACAATAACAAACGTTATAAAAATTGTACAGGAAATTCTCCCAACGCACCCACATTTTTGTCCTGCGGTCAAGAACATTTAAAATTAAAACGGCCCCTACGCTTTTAGAAACGTTTCCCCGAGCTTTTCCCTTTCAACGTCCAAAGTTTCCAATAGTTGATCTGAAGGTACTTTTCAGCATAAAACAAAGTAGTTACACTATATATAGATTTGAGCCAAAGAAGAATAGTTTATTCCCTCAAATGTCGCGTGTCAGTACTGATGCGTTAATGTGGATGACAATTCAATTTTACCACCTTCTACTACGCAGCTCTGCTTATAATATATTTATTAGTATCCGTATGTGTCCTGCGCGATTTTTTGTTTCACGTTTATTTTTTTTTATGATATGTTTTTGGGATCAAGCACTGAGCCATTGGTCAGTACATTATGTTATTGATCGAACGCTTTCTTTTGGGTGTTTGTATGAAATTACAAGCCAGACATTTGTTGGTGTGAGTACTTTTTTTAATACGAAATGCCAGTGTAGTATTACGGCAAAAACCAAAACTGTACCTTTTTAAAGATAAAAATTATAATAATGCAGTCTGGATGTTAACTTATATGTCTGGAAGAAGTGAATTTTAAATAGCTCTCGAATAATTAGTTATACAAGTGCAAGAGATGTAAGTGAATCCTCTTAATTTGAAAAAAAAAAAATTGTCGTAGTTTTTTCTTTTGTACCTTGTTTTTTTCATAAGTTCTCTGCATACATCAAAAAATATTCCATAAAATGAACCAACGTAGCTGCCTGAATTTGAAATATTAATACCTTAGTATGAAATAAATAATATATTGAGCCATTTCCAACATCAGGACTACGACCACCACACCATATTAATCCAACATTAAAGCACATAGCTCCAACCAATACAATCATAGGTAGGGGTAAACGGTACAGTTATTGGTGCCACGTATTTTCTTGAAGCGAATCAAAGCTACTTTCGCTCCTACCCTTTAAATATTACGGCGAATCTACTAAGACTCAAAAGCTTTTTCCTCCCACCCTACTTGCGTCAACGCAACCTCGACCGAGTGCCCTTTTTCCCCTACGACCACAAGTTTTGGACATTTTGTCCTCTTCTGCTATTATTTTATGAGTATTCAAGCTATGTATTGATCTTGAACTTGTCGTATGTTAGATAACTTTTGAGAAACTATTTATTTTACAGATGGCTTATAAAAAATGAGCAATTTTTAAATAAATGTAGACACAGTATTCGGCAGTACTGAACATATGAAAGGGATGTTTTTGTTAGGGATAATAGGTGACTTAATTTCTACAATATTTAAGCTTCAGTGGATGAACATATTTTCAAAAGAAATAGAAGTTCTAGTATTGATTAAGACGTTGAAGTTGTTTGCCATTCAATCATTTTTGCCAACGATTTCACATTCAAAGAAAACTTATTTGATTGATGAGATTTAACTTTTTTGTTAGTTGAAATCTTATAAGATTTTTTTGATACTTGATGGTACCGAAAAAAATTACTAGTTACTTTACTTCGAGTTTTGTTATGTGTTTATTAGTGTGGGTATGATTCCTATGGTAACAAGATGTATACAGATATCATTATTTGTCATAATTTCGTGTTACCACAGAACTTGTACTCTTTCAAAATTTTTGTTGCAAAAAAATGATTTTTAGCTAGCAAAAAAAATACGAAAACTTTTTTTTCGTTTACTTTTTACCGTAATGGTTATAAAAGTCCGAATTAAGCTAACATGTACATATATTTATTTCGCAAAATGTAAAATAATTGAAGATGAAAAGTAAAAGCAATGACTTTGTCTCTCAACTGATTGTACTTTACATCTCATCATTCGACTGACAGTGTTTGTGACTATACATTGTAGAAATTAAAGATACATTTAATCAATGTAGCAATAAATTTTATATGTTTCACTGATAGGACTACTAAGATGGACTTCATGAAGAATTGTGATTTTGTTTTAAGAAACTGCGCATGTTACTCGTTTTTTATTAAAGAAAAATTGCAATAGTTGAGAGATACATTACCACAGATTGTAAGGGGGCAGTTCGACGCACTATTTGCAGTTAATATCAAAATGGCAAGAAGGAAATGCTGTAGTGTAGAAAAATCGTCTCAGTTCTTCATCAAGTGTTGCTGCAGTCCGTGTAACTTCTTAAGAGCTGTAAAAAAGATTTGTAGAGCAACTTTCATGAATATGAGTCACAGAGTAGAACGGATTAATAGCAAATAAAAGTTGATACGTGTTACTGTATTGTTCTTTTGCTTTTTTATTTTAATAAATTATTTTCACAAAATGATGTATTAGAAGTAGTAGTCATTTAAATTTCCGTAATGACACTAAGTCTACCCTAACATGCTGCAATATAAATCAATTGATGGAATGACTGATTAAACTCAGCTAGGCTTTTTTTAAGCGCAGAAATTTAAATATTATAAATATTTCTGGATTTAATTTTTAAGAATTCTAGCAGTTGAAGGAATTCCGTTGTCTCTTCTCACAAAAATCCATCGATGTGATGTAAATTTTTTTTGTTGCGTCAAAAATTTTTTTCTTCACACAAAAAAAAAAAAACAAACGGAAGGAAGAATTAAAGTATAAATATGTCATCGTATTTTTAACAATGTAATTAAAACACTATTAGTAATAAGTGATTTGTAAAAGGTTAGTCAGAAAATTGACTTAATTTTTGTAATGTATTCATTAAATAATAATACAAAATAATTTTTGTCGAATTGATGATTAATATTATTTTTACTGACTTATTGTATCGAGTTGAAACTAGTACGCAGGTACCATTCTTACCAGTTAAAAAAAAAAAAAAAAAAAAAAAAAAAAAAAAAAATTGTTCGACATCGAATGCAATTAATTATTTTTTTTTAAATTTCGTAATGACATAACAGTATAAAAAATGTGTTATCATTATTACTTATATTATTATTCTTTTTTTTCTACCACATTGTTTTATTTAGATGCTTTTCAAAAATTTTGCTGTCGTAAAAGCAAGCTGTCGTGTTGACTCTGTATGAGAAACGACTTTTTCCTACGCACAGCAGGTACACATGATAAAAATCGACGCTGCTTGACAAAAAGTAAAACAATTACACCACAGCTGAGCTATAATCTATGAAATTAAAGGAATACGATTTGCTGAGTTTATAAATAAAGATTCATATTTTGTTTACGCATACATTCACACATCCGTGATACATAAGGTATTGCAAGAAGAAAAAACAGCTCGTATAGGGATAGAGTTTTCTCTACGTAGGTACAGCCTTTTTTAAGAAAACCACATGTGTTTTTTTTTTCCTGTAGGCTTATTGATTTGTAGCATTAAAAATGCAAGGCCAGACGCCTGTTGCGTTGAACGTTTTTCCAAATATAGGTAACACTTTAGATTAGATTCGTCTAAAGTTTAACCGGGTTCACTAGCAATTCGTTGCTGTTTATTCTCACAATGATTAAAAGACGACACCTCGAAATAAACAGAATAGTTCTTTCTCTATCAAAACGCGCGTAGGCACCTATAGGCTCCCCAAAAAATATTCATTGCACGCACCCCTCGATAGAATGGAAGGGTGTTGTGCTTTCTGTCGTCGACTCACATTACTGTGGTTTTGTGCTTTCGTTTGCTGGTGAAGGAGTGAAGTCGAGAACTATTTTTTATTTATATATTTTTTTTTTCTTTACAATGCTAACAGTTGTTTTGAGCTCGTAATCCAACTTACAATCCAGAAATGCTTCGATTTTACTTGTCCTCAAAATTATGTTCGAAAGGTGAAAGTGGGTAATTCCTCACCAGCTGTTCTTCCCCAGAAAGTATGTTATTAGCAGGTACATCGATGACGGGGGCTTTAATGTGTCAGGTGTTAAGAGGGTCTTTTTGTTTGACGTGTTGATGGATGTATTATTCAGGCGCTACCTACTAACCGTGGAGGGGGAACCGAAGAGCTACAAGACTAAATTGATAACTAGGAAGGGTAGTTTTCATCTTAATTGCCATATCACTCAAAGAAATAGCGAGATAACTCTTTGGCTCATTTTTTTAACTAGTCAATAGTCCTTTCAGCGATTCTAACATTTTTTTTATTTGCTCAATTCGATTGATCATTTCGGATGAAAGTCTTTTTCAAATTATTTTGCTTTTTTATATACTTGGAACACATAAATACAAATCAATATATAAAATACGTTATCACAGAGGTTAGACTTCGGAAAATTAACGTTAAAAAACAACTGACTTGGAACTATAAACCGAATACTATATGTATTTTAAATGGTATGTGTATACATAATTGTTTATTTCCTTGTAATATCCATACATACTCTTCATCATGATTAAATAGTATCGAAGCACAATATTTTACCGAATTAATGTCATAGTTTAGAATGATTCAAATGTTTTTGAGACTTTACCTACCAACTTTAATATAGGTAAACAAATTGGGGTGCCGTTATTTTTTGAAAAAAAATATTTCTTTAATTTTTATGATTACGCAAGAAAGTTAAATCTTTACCTACAAACTTTAAGGACATTCAATTTTCTAAAAAAATATACGTATTCTTGATAACAGATACAGAGAAAAGTGCCACGTTCGTTGTAATATTTTGCCTAACAAATAGTTGGAATACTTCCTACTTATAATAACCGCAATATAAATTAATTCAAAAGTTTTTTTTTCCATTGTTTATCACAAAAATTGCGAGACTTATATTTTTCCATAATTCTAACGCTTTTACCTGGAAATTGAAGATTGAAGATAAAATGTTCTTTTACTCAACAATTTTTTTTAATTTCTTATTAAGGCAAAAATATTCAATACATCATGTTTATTATTTTTCATTTGAAAGTCACAACAGTTAAATTCATATATAAAAATAGATGCTTGGAATAGTTTTCGGTATTGTCTTCGGATGGTAACATTACTAGTCTAGTTACGACAAATATTGTTTTTCAGATATAAAATATGTAGAATGTACATGAATTTTTTAAATATTTTTTATGACTCATTCTTAAAAACTTATACGAATGAGAATTATGTGATTAATAAAGGCTTACATGAGACCTCAATTTTAATATTTACAAGGATAAAACTTAAAAAAATGCTTGGATATTGAAAAAAATCTACTTATGAATTGATTACTGTTTGATAATTTAGTAAAAGAAATTTTGAGGCATGTTATAGTGCATTTTGAACAATGCCAACGTTAAACATATGTAAAATGTTGTATTTATTGGATGCAAGAGGGGGTACACGGTAAAGGGGGCCAAGCTGTGTAGGCAGGTGGGCTCCTTTTCGCGCAACCTTTTGAATTACACTTTAAAATTTCTTTGAAACTTAAAAAAGAATATTAAACTTGTTAAATTAACCAATTAAATTATTTTACAGTTACAATTATGAGACAATTATATTATTCATTAAATATAATATCGTCATAAATTTTAAATACCTGCTAATATAACACTAAGTCAGCCAGACAGTCAATTCCAGATAAATTTAATCTTTGCCTTATGTAAGATGCAAAGTAGATGTAAAAGAATTTTTCCGCCATCGGGTGGTTTTAGGAGGCTGGTACTTCCTCGGGCGAAAAAGCCGTTTTCCGATACTCGTTCGAAAAGTCTCCTTTACGAACCTCGTTACAAACCTCGCCTTCGGCTCGGGCCGCAAACCTCTCGGTTCGAAAACAAAGACTTTTCACACTCGTAGGAGAACTACTATTTCCGTAAATTCAAATCTCAGACACAATAGAATATTTGTATATGTTATTTCTCAGATAACTATTCTGCGATATGATTATTAAACTGCCGACGGTCTAAAGCAACAATAAAAAGTATTAAGCCTCGGATTGGCAAGTATTGAAGATTTGAGTGATTTTTTGCACTCGGGTTGGCCAATCCATCGATTATTTCGAAATCAGTATATTCTACCACATTACTTTTTTTACTACTTATTTACTACAATATACTTATTTATTACAATATCAATATATTACCAATCAATATTTCGTTTGAGCCCGCGATCAACTGAAAAGTTCGTGTGATCTGCTGGCGTGATATAACTTTCTTTCAAACGATGATCACGTTAGGGTGTATATTGCGAAATCGTTCTCTTAGATCATCAGGATATGTACCGAGATACGTCGATCACAAAATAGTGTGGAATTAAAGAAAATTAACGTTTTGCCGATTTTTTAATTTGTGTATGTTGTATAAAAATCGACAAGTTCTGTTATTTTGACGAATTTTACAGTGTGGTATAACACTAAAAAAAGCTCACATAGAATGAATGGAGCTTTGGTGCTATTTTCTGGGACATATTTGCTTGCTGAGCCAATACAAATGAGCAGCACTTAAATAAATGCTCGTATGTATTTAAAAAATATTAATCGAATATCTGAGTGTCGATACTCATCGCCATTGCGAGAAATTAAAGATCACGATGTTACAGTATTAGAAGCCAATGATTTAAGTATCAGCAGCCTAAGTGTACACCAAACCCTGATTTTTTTTGCTTTTTTGTTTTTAGTAAAAAAACACAAATTTGTCGAATATTTTGTTGCAGATCCTCAACATGGAGAACGACATGAACTGGTACCGAGCCAAGCTCGACTCCCGGGAGGGACTCATCCCCAGCAACTACATCGAGATAAAGAGCCACGAGTGAGTATTGCCATTCTATTTCACAAACTGAAGATGTAACTTTAATTAACATTTAAAAATGGCTTTTTATGATTACAAGAAGTTAAAAACGTAGTTAATTTGAAGCATTCAAGTTTTTATGGGCCTATAGGAAGTAAAACCTTTTAGCTAATCACTCAGATCAGTATTAATCGTTTTTAACTAAAGTTTATGACATCGAAGAAATACGTCACGTTTCCATTATAAAACTGTTTAACGACCATTGGCTGGGACTTCTGGAATACTGAGTCACGTAGTTTATTAGTTAATTTAAAAAAAATGCGGGTTGAAAAAAAAAATCATTTTTCTTTGAGTAGTCCTATTAAATTTCTAGATCGTAAATTACGAATTTTTTTTCATATCTCTTACTTTTTGACTCGAATTTTCGAAATTCAAAAAACTTTATCAGCAATCAGCATCAACTTTTGCTACATGCAATTAAAAGAAAAGCACTGGAAAATAAAAAGTTTGAGACACACGATTAGACCTCGATGTCAGCACACAAGCCAGTACTACGCAATTACCAAAGTAGTCGTGGCCTTCAATGCCATCGACGTTGATACGTATACTTAGTTTGTTTTTTGATACGCTACTGGTATACGAGAAACAAAGCCGCATGATCTGTTATTACGTGTTTTTGGGAAAGTTTTTTATTCCTTTCATTGCCTAAATATAGAGGTTTTGCTACAAAAGTTATTAGTAAAGTGATAAAATAAAAATTTGGATGGTCTTGCTGCCGATCAGAAAAAAATGGCTGATCCGGGCCATGAGAATGATTAAGGCCTTTTCTTGCTTGACTTATCGCCAAACTGTTTCTTAAGGGGGCTCCAGCGGGAGAAGTTAGGAGGCCACAGGTAACTCAATTGATACATAAAAACACGCTGAATCTAACGGTGTCCTTATTTACCCCTCTTACCCTGAAAAATTTTGAGATATTTGCTCTCAAAGTTTGTACATAGTACATAGTCTCTCATAGAGCAACGTGAAAATATTGGTATTTTCTAACAATAATTGAGGAGTTACAAATCAGGACTGTAACTGTTTTATATAAAAACATCTTAGCTTTCAGATAGTACCTTCAAAAATATAGGTAAGCCTTAAAATATTTGAGATATTTCGTAAAGTATTGATCAAGTCATTGAATTAGCAGAGTCATGACGGGATGCTATCTTGTTTTTTGTAAGTCGCGCGCTTTTGAATATTTTAGAATTACACTGCAAGTACTTACATAGGATACATGTCATTTGGAACTCTTTTTTAATCGTTTTCATCTATGGAAAACTTACACTTCTTTTTTTTTTTTAAATAAAATAGAACATTGAAAAATTTTAACTGCAATTATATTTTATTTTATCACAAATTTTTTATAACACGAAAAAAAACTAATTCTAAATAAAACGCTCTGTACCTGACAGAAGCTGCTGTTTGTTTATTATAGGTACGGTTACATCATATAAAAAGATTTATTTTTTTTAAAATTGTAGTGCTCTACTTCCAGCTCCTTTAATAAGGGCACGAACTACGGTCTCCCGCGTGTTAATCCACGACCTAGTCGGCTGAGCCACCGCGCGCTTCCATACATATAGATTTTTTTTTTTTTTTTTTTCTATTTTATAGTGCTGTACGTCCAGCTCCTTTACTAAGGCACTACTATGAGCACTTATCACTTGTGAAAGGGACAAGGAAAAGGATGGGAAGCCACCCATTACTGGGAGGGGGGTAGGGGAAAATAACGCAAGTGTGCTGCGAGGAGGTCGCCTACACCCTCCTTGAGGAACATTGCGTGGTGAAAAAGCACATGTGAAAAATCACAGAGGTACTTGCCCGAAAGTCGCACTGGCCGGGAATCGAACCACGGTCTCCCGCGTGTTAATCCACGACCTAGCCGACCAAGCCACCGCGCGCTCCATATATAGATGATGTTGTTCGCCTGCTCGCATATATTATATTCACGGAGCGCGCGGTGGCTTAGTCAGCTAGGTCGTGATACCCGGCCAGTGCGCTTTATCGGGCAAGTACCTCTGTGATTTTTCACATGTGCTTTTTTACCACGCAATGCTCCTCGAGGAGGGTTTAGGCGTTCTTCTCGCAGCGTAATGGCCTAATTTTCTCCTACCCCCCTCCCAGTAATGGGATGCCTCCCATCCCTCTTCCTTTCCTTCTCCAAAGTGCTAAGTGCCTAAAGTAGTGCCCTTATTAAAGGAGCCGGACGTAACGCATTATAATATAAAAAAAATTATACATATATATATATATATATATATATATATATATATATATATATATATATATATATATATATATATATGTCTATATATATACGTGCTATACACACGTATATATGGATATATACTCACAGCAGTGCTACCAACTAACCGAATAGTTTTCGGGTTAGTACCAGTGCTCGCTGGAGCCTTCTTAAATTGATCTTAAGTATGATCTAACTCGTCCGTTTTCCTGCAATTTTTAGTATACTCGTTAGATTAGAAAAAGTTTTCTATCATTAAATTAATGTATTTATGCACGCTATTATTTCCTGTCATTTTCCACATTCGAATTTTTACTCCTGTTTTGGTTCTTTCATTTTTAAGTACGAATTTTTTTATTAATTAACATTTTTGTAACGGTCTTGTTAACTTTCTAAATACTAAAACGATAAACAAAACATTCAATGACTACGTTTCTTTGCGAATAAATGCTAAATTTATAAAATCCAAATTCATAACTTTTAAACGATTCTGGGCTATACTATCAGGAATATTGCGCCTGGCCAACATTTTCGAGTATGGAGTGTCGCAACTGTATTCGAGGCGAGGCGCGAGTACTAGTGCTGAACAGCCTGTATAAACAAATGAAGTGGCTAACGTTGAAACTTAAACACGTCTACAAGTTCATACAATCTGTAACACAAATGTTTCACTCTCTGCAATCTTTTAATGCCAATCATTAAAGAAAAAATTTTTTCGGTTCAATAGAATAGGTGAAATAGTTTACGAAGCATCGATTTAGTTGTTCTTGAAACTTTTATCAGAAGTGATATAATGTATTTTATAAAAAATAGAAATTTCGATCACACTCTTTAAACATGTACTTTGACACCCTTGGATTTAACAGCGTATGTATGAGTGGTGCTGCCACATTATGCCCCAAAGTTCATGTTATAAATCTTATGGAAAAAAAAGTTCAAGTGTCCGTCATTAGTGAATTGACCCCTACTGCCTATAAGACACAATGTTAAAGAAATGTTAAAGTGACTAGTGGCGCCAGCACTTCCCTCCAACCTCATGCACCTGGCGGATATAAAACATACTATATCCTACATCGGTTATGCATATAATTCATCCTGGGGGGCAAACGTAGAATCGTAGCTAAAGTAATCGGCTTACATAAGGACTTTCATTCTATTCTCTGCCACGAGACCAAAATACACTCGCTTTACCTATTAGTAAAAAGGGGTTACGCATAAAGTAACTTTAACCACAATTCACGCTTTTTTTTACTTATCAAGAAAACAGCGAAATATTAGTATTTTTATCAAAATGGCTGACAAGAATGAGGAAACGCAGATTGATAATGGTGATGAAGCAGGAAGTCTAGCTTATCCTGACCATCGTGACTTGTCAGGTTGTCAAATTGTATCTCCGAATAACACAAATACAGAGGAAAGATAGTTAGCCCTTACAAAGATACCCGGTGGTGATTCTCCCTTCGAACCCAACGAAAATAAGGTAAAGCCATCAGCAATGGTGAACAAATATATGAATAAATACATGTATATATGTACTGTGTAATACAATATATATAAATGTATATATTTAAATAAATATATATATATATATATATATATACATGATGAGTTCATGATAGTGATGTATTTGTAGGACGTCTATAAGAGAATGATGGATTGTGCACAATTTTTCCTGGCTTCAATTAGCGCTACCGTAAGTATGGAAGTTCTTTATCTAAGTCTTTTTTTTGTTTTAGTTTTAAAATCGTGTTAAACGCTTAAAATAAGTTTTACAACGTATATGCTGTTAGTCTTATGTTCAGCTTCGTCGACAATTTTGATCAGACCATAGTACAAATAAAAGTTTCTACCTGTTGAAAGTCTCATAATTCTACCTGCATCATACGTATACCTATAAATAAATTTTAATGGCCACCGATGTATTCGTTCTGTGATTGATCGAGACCAGTCTTGGGTGCATAAGTTTGAAAATGTGATCAAATAATCAGAAGTTAAAATTTTCACTAAAAATGAAAATTATATATTTAGTAGTTGCAAGTTATTTAATTGTTCTAACCAAATCGGAAAACTAAATATTTGTTATTAACTCTCAGGGAGTAGGTCAAGAAGCGTGCGGAAGTGGATCCCCCAGTACTGTTTACTTTATTTGTATACAGCTCATTTAATAATAAAAAAATATGTTAACTAAGACATCTGTGTAATTTTCAGGTCTATGATAACTCCATTACAGTTACGGGTCAACTAGAAGAGGATGGAAACATCTCATATGACCGTTGCCCGTGTTATTTTAGAAAAGTATCATATGGAAAAAGTTGAGGCATGGCTTAGCGAAGACAAGACCTTGTATATATCTTTTCCTAAAAAATATGGGCCAGTTGTCGATAAATATACTGTAACCAACATTAAAAATATCTGCTTAGTCACGATCACGGTTAACAAAAGAAAATGTAGAAAGAAAAAAATAAATGATGTCACTGCATTACCTCATCTATTTTATTACGAATAATTAACCAAAGCCATTTGAAGTCTCACAGTTTTAATATCATTTATACAAATACAAAAAGTACAATTTTAACGTTTTCTAATAAAAGTTAATTAATACGCTTATACACTTGTATATAGTATAATAGTCTACTGCAAAAATACCTATGATACAAGATAGAAGGTATACTAGAAGTATATCTTATAAAACTTGCACTTGATCTTGTTGTTATATAAGTGTTTTTGCAGGCTTAAGTTCTTTGACGCAGCTTAAACATTGAGATAAAAAAAAAAGCTGAAGAAAATATATGCTTATGCAAGACTTTACACAGTAACTAAATAGTTAATTTGAAACACCGAATTTCTTTCTACTTAAGCTGTAAAATTTTTTAAGTAAAAAAAAAATCAAAATACCCACGGAAAAATATTATTAATTAAAGTTAAAATATTTCCATTGAAATTTTTAATTCAACGATTATTTTATTTTCCTTTTACCCACCTAAGGTTTTATCATGTACAATTGACAATGGCGTTATTCGTTCTTTGTTATATATTTTCATTTAATAAAACTTTTCCTAATAACCTTCATGAGACTATGTGAAGTATTTTGTTCATGTTGATTTGATCTTTCTTTAAGAATTCAAATTTATTTAACTATGTATCTTACAAGATAATTTCTTCATAATACGTAATTTAAAATACGATTAATTTCCAGCAAATCTAACAGAATAGATTAGACTAAAAAGTTCCAAATTAAATTTTGAAAAACAATTGTACAATTACAAAAATGAAATAAAAGTTGATAGTTTCTACTTGCAATACAAAGATTTCTACTGTGCAACGAATAATATAATAACGTACATGTTGGAAAGAGCTATGTCTTTTATAAAATTTTAATTTTTAATGTGGAAACATGGTATCTAGAGATTTTTTATGATAAGGAACTTTTTTTTTTGATATTTAGTCAAAAAGAAGAAGCGCACTTTTCTTTTTTTTTTCACTATATTACTAGGTGAATAATTTTGAGACTGTTAAAACTGTTAAGACACATTACGTGATGTAGCAAGTGATAAATAAAGTTATAATGACTTTTCTTTTGAGAATTCATACTTTTTATTTTAGTTTAACGTTAAATCAGTACTTTAATAATTGTACTGTTGATTAAAATAATCATTTGTATAATGAGACCCTAACACTATTTTGCTTTTGTACTGTATTATTTGCCAACGACTTCAAACATTACAAATTTCGTTCATAGCAATGTTTACCGTTCGTTATACTGTCCCTTAATTACTCGTATCGGGACAACCAAGATAAGCAAATACTATATGAATATTCTGGCCTTTTTACTACCGTACGATAGTGTCTTACTAAGCTGTCGTCGACCATAAGATTGTCTTGATGTGCACCAGACGCAAGCTTAAGTGAAAAAATTTGCTTGTCTCGGAGTGGTTAAAAAACTTTTCTTAACGCTTTAAGAATCACACGATTATGTACGCAGGCAAGTGACAATCGCAAATCGCAGCTCGCAGGCAATTTCAGGCGACAAGCATGCGATCCAAAGGATTCTTTGTTTCCTTCCGTGGGTTGTATACGATTTTTTACCAATACCAAGGTGTATCTATAAAAACTAGCATCGTGATAGTTTCATAAAAACCCGAGATTAAAAAAAAAAAACATTATTTTGTTTGTTTCATATTTTATTTACAAAAATAAAGGATTATTACGTCTGCTTTTATAGTATAGTTCATATTGAAGAATAACCTGACTAGTACAAAACTAAAAAAAAAAATTAGTACATAAATATCAGAAGAAGTAGAGTAAAATAAGTCAACTATACGATATGTCTACGTAAATATTGTAATTTAAATGTGCTTTATCTGATTAAATGACATTTGAAATATAGTTAACAATAAAAAAAATCGTCAAACAGCGTAGATTTGCGTTGTAGCAATAGGTAATTATTTGTCATTAATTTTCTACAACACACGCACTTAAGTATCTTCTTGAATTCCCTAATTCTTGAATACCAATTACATACTTTATTTTTCAGTTTAGTTTAGTTTGTTTGTTTGACATGTTAATGAAATTTTACAATTACAAGACAAATAATGTGGAAATTTAAATTAACTTATAACAACAACAATTGATATAAAAGAAAACAGTACCATAAAGCAAATGTTTTTCAATGTATAATAAATTGTAGATTAAATATTGATTTTTTAAATTCTGTGTGATTAAAAAGATACATTTTTTTTAATGATGCCCCAGGAGGTTCAGGAAAAAACTTTCTATTTACAACGTTCATATATCATTTCATTTTTTGTGGAAAAAACATTTTCTCTATAACATGGACTAGTGTAACATCAATATGACTTCTAAAGAGAATGCTCAATAATAGAACATCTCGTTTACAATTGGATCCAATCAATGTAAAAAGTCCTTACTTGGAATTTGAATCTGAATAAAATTGGTACATTACGTCACTAGGGCACAAAGTACAAACATGAGCGCCCGAGTCGCGTCTAATGTTTTTCTTGCCTACGGCCCAAAGTGATTACAAGGGCGAAAACTGTGACACGAGGGCGCAAAGCGGCAGTTGCACTTTGGGCCCATGGTAAGAAAATGGTAGTTTTCCTACGAGTTTGAAAAGTCTTTGTTTGCGAACCGAGAGGTTTGTGGCCCGAGCCGAAGGCGAGGGACGTAACGAGGTTCGTAAAAGAGACTTTTCGAACGAGTTCCGGAAAACTGCCTTTTCGCCAGAGGAAGTACCAGCCTTCCAAAACCACCCCAGGGGGGAAAAAGTATTAAATCATCCTATCTTTGAACATTGTTTCGTATTCTAAAACATTATATCAATATTCGTATAATCAACAGAACATTTTCTAATACATCATCATTATCTCTTATTTTCCAAACTTTTATTTTACAACCTCGACCAAGGATGGCTGAAGAGGGTGGTAGGGGTTTTGTGGAATGACCCCCGAAAATCACCATGTAATGTATGAATATAAGAATATGTATATATATCGCTGGGTGCACTCCTATTTTGGTCACGAACGGGTGTGAGATTACAAGAACTGAGGGACAGATGAGATGAGGTTACAGCAAAAAATTGACAACTGACGCCCACTACAATGAGTTCATCTGAACATACGAGCTTGTCGTGTAGCTGGATATCGAATTGATAAAACCGACTTAGAATAAGGCTTACAATTTAAATAATAAAAATGATTAAAATGATTGAAAAACGGTATAGAGCTGGACAAGCTCATCAATCTAAATGATACTTTGATTAAGTTGTTGAGAAGAGAGAATGTTTGCATAACATCTTCAAAAAATTTTTTTTTTTTTTAATTTTAATTCTGATTAGGTGCAAAGTCTTTTTGAGTCTTTGAAAAAAAGAAGCGTCTCTTTTAAGTTGAGGTGATAACTTTCAGTTAATTTTCATATGTACATATTCAACTGATATCCACGGGAAAAAATCTGCACGTTTTGCCTTTGGTAAGAAAAAGAACATATGAGACTTGAGCACAAACATATAATAACCGTATCCTTCAAGCGATAATGTTTGTACTTTTGTGTCCTAGAAACATTATATAGTATTTTGTGATTTACTGCATCACGATAACCGTCTTATAAGGTATAAGGCCACAAAGGGCGAGGCTGCGGCTCCTGGTACTAAGAGTAAACTGAAAATGGTTTTTTTTTGATTCCTAAGTTTCTTGATTCTCCTACATGGTTTTTTTTACAAAATACAGTACAATCTGTCTGTGACATTTCTCATACAAAAATATGATGAAACTAAAGATGAATCCACTGATTAAAAATACAAAAAGTTGAGCAGTTTTAGAAAGACCTAATGATGTACATGAAACTTCTTTAGCAATGCTCATAGCGTCAAGACTAGCCTTCCTTTTTCGAGATATTATTCCATTTTCTCTGTACTTCTGGATACTAAAAAAAAATGTTGTTGAAATTCTTAGATGTGTGTAAATTTTTATAATACTAACTGATGATTTAAAAATTGAAGAAGTGGATCTCCTTTTTTTAAAGCGATCGATTTTCTTCTAAAATTACCTAATGGAATAGCTAAGATTTTGCAATAGTACTTCAGAATAAGTGGACGTCGTATATTGTCATATGTATAATGAGCCACCCTTTCATTGCATACCTAAAATTATATTAACTTAAAATAATTTATACGCTAAAAAATAATCCGTTTTAATTTATAAAATATTTTCAACTTTCAAGAACTTTTTAAAATCGTTTCGATTGAGTGTCACAGTTTATAACCAGATTAACACATTCTCATATACGCATATTCACATGCACGCGAGCAGTCATACACGCATTGTTACTTATTTTAAATGTATTGGTATTACCGTCAGCGGAAAAAAATTACGTTGTAAATTTTAATAACATCTTTAGAGTACAATTTTTTAACCCAAATAATTTAGATTTTTCCTAATATTTTTTATGGAATTTTCCTCTACGTTAATAATCGTTTTTTAGAATAGAATATTAAAAAACCAGGACAAAAACTGTTACCGCCATTCAAAATAAAACTTAAAAAATTTTATAAGAGAAAGTGTAAGAAATTGTTTTTAGACGCTATTATAAGAGCAGGTACATATATTTTATAAAATAATAAACACACTAACTAAATATTTTACATTACCTGCTTTAAAGCATCTTCTGAGGTTATAGGTAGACTATTTTCATCCTTTAAAAACAATTTCAATTTATCATTTATATCGTTCTCCGAGCTCTAAAAAAATGTTATAAGATATAAGTCTTAAGAATAATAAAAATGATACACTCAGTTGAAACTTTTAAAGATTACTGAGAAAAACGGTAATGGGTCAGAGTTTTTTACTACGATCACTTGATATGTTTTATCCTCTAAAAATTCACGTGCATTTTTAAATGGAATGTGTGGTATTGAAACCGCTGTGAAGCTGGTAAAACAGCCCGAGTACATTGAAATCATAATAAATGCTGTCAAATATAGTGATAGCCTTGCAATTTTTGATGATACGGAATTGAATTGTACATCTGTAAATTCAAAAAAAAGAAATAAGTATCGTCAGGCGATTCCACTATAAAAACAAAATTAAATTCCTACGGTTTGTTAATTTGTACATAACAGTACATAATTATCGTACAAGAGCAAAGTCAAAAATTTCGCCAACTCAAATAATGATACACATTTTTTAAGTTATTTTAAATTCTAGATTTTTGAAGTTATGCAAAATCTAAATATCTGCATGGATAGAAGTATCCCATACACGTGACGTAAAGAAAAATTGTTTTGCCAATTTGGTGAAAAAAAACACTTCCCTTAGCTCTTTAAAAGGTTATAGGACACTGATTTTGTCAGGAAATTTTTAACTGTTTTTAACTTTTCTCGGACGCTTTACTTTTTTTTATGAGCGTTCACCTTTAGGTTATAGATCTTCTGCAGGGGGTTGATATTTTTTAGCTCAAAAATTTATAACCGTAGTTCAATCGAGATTTATTGGAAAATTAAAAGGTACAGTCTAAATTTTTTTCTCCGGTTTTACTAGTCTAACAATACTTACGATGTGTTGAGACAAAGAGACAAGTAATAATCATCGGTATTGTCTAAAACTACATTATTCCTTTTTGCTTTTTTAGGAACTTTTAATTGCTACTTTCTTTCGATTAATCATAAAAAATTATGTCGGATGTGCCTTTGGTAAGAAAATTAGTGTTCGGCACACAAGCGTCATCCCATCATGATGTTAAAGTATTTTCTGTATTTTGTTAACAAACCTTAATTAATAGTTTACCTGTGAATTTTTGATGGACGAATATTAGCCATACGTTCAAAAAACTGTCCGATGGTTTAAAAATAAATCCTCTTCTATCGTTATGTAAAACTAAAATTACATTAAATAGAATTGATAAAATAGTTATCAGTATAACCAAGAAAACCCAAATACACCTACTTAAAACCTGCTTAATTAAAAGGTATAAAGAAATAAAGTATAAATATGTTGCACTATTTAAATTTTTTCACCTCAAGGTAAGCATTCCATGGAATTTCCTTGGTGTCCGGTAATTTATACCAAATTAAATCTTGATAATCAATGATTTCAATCGTGAAGTCATACTTATCTAAATTTTTGTTCGTTAAAAACTTGCCAGGAAGAATAATACTCTCATTCAATAATTTTGTGGAATCAATTGATATGTTCTTGACACTTTCATGTGATTCCTTCTTGACACGGAAATCGTTTTCATACTCAAGTGCTAATCCTGTTGTTGTAGCAAAATCATTAACGACTAGAGAATGAAGATGAGATGACTCCTAACGATGTCAAAAAAACAATTCATTTTTTAAAAATTAAATAATTGTGTTATTTGAAAATAAACTAAGTGCTTATAAAACAAGTTACCTTGGTAGTAATTTTAGCCAGAGCACCACTTAAATTTTTTCGTCTTTGGACTAAAGTAAACAAGTTATGTTTTTATGAATTGTACATCATATAATTTTTGTGCTCTGTATCATAGATTTTTCAATGAAGGTGGAATTTAAATAACAGCAAAACTTCGTGTCTAACATGATTTCCGTGTTTTGTGCGTTTTAGAAATTTGATGTTTAATTATTACTGCATATTCTTTTATGTCCGTTAGTTTTATTTTATAAAATATCAATCGTAGATTTGTGTTTTTTGTTATTTATTTATTTAATAACATTGAAACATAAGGCGAGACTGTCTTATAACCTCGTAAGTATTATTTTGACTTGATCTTAAGGATGCTAGTAGATAATCTAAATATCAGTTTTTTTATGAAGAGGCCAGATAACTGTACTGCGCGAAAAAACGGCTAGGTGTTATAATTTTTATTGTAGTGTATTATGCATAAGTATGTGTTAGACATTTGCTGAGTAGTGATATATAATATTTTAGGTGACGTCAGATTTTGAAAGTTCTTTCTTACAAAGCACAAAGAACTGAAGCTGTTTATTAAGCTTTTCTACCGTTTCGCTAATAAATACATTATTGTTCATTGTTCGTTCTGTTAAGCTATAAAACTTAAAATAATAATAATCTTCCAAGAAAATGCATCTTAAAATAAGGTAGTAGATTTGATAAGCTACGAGGTTGTTTTGGAAAAGTTTCTCCTTCTCTACTACGAAGTGGTGATAAAGAGTAGATACATATATGTTACAAGGAAACTAATGACTATGCATAGATTTACGCCTTAGAGTATACATGGTCTTTAGTTCGAACTTCAAGTTTTAACGCATTGTTGTTTATTACTACATCATACGCTTTACTTACATCTGTACCGTATGCGATTTTGCTTGTCAGTGAGCCCAAATTGTTGTCTATAAAGTGCATATATCCGTCAATTTGAACATTAACGTACCTCTTTACATTAACTTTCATATTAAAGTTTCGACTTATAAGTTCCAGTAAAATTAAGTTAAAGTACCAAAATCCACTCATCCGCTGGTACATTAACGCATGCTATAAATATGTACAGAAAATTTTTCCAACTCACCTAAATTTTGGTGCTGTTGTAAGGAACAATCATTTATAACATTAATAATTATAACAGCATGTAAGTTTTGGAAATGCTTCCTCTTAAAAAGTATAAAATTTCCAATTGCTAATCTGTACTTTCCGACATAAAACAAAGTAGCAACACTATATACAGAGTCGAGCCAAGGAAGAATACTCGATTTCTTCATAAATCGTGTGTCAGCACTGATACATTCGATGTGCATGACAATTCAATTCTACTACCTTTTACTACGCAGCTCTCCTTATAATATATTTATAATAGTTCGTGTATATGTCCTGCGCGTGTTTTTGTTCTACATTTATTTGTCCTATGATCTGCCTTGGAATCAAGCGCTGACCCATTTGTAAGTATATCATGTTATTGATCGAACACTCTCTGTTAGGTGTTTGTATGAAATCACAAATCAGATATTTGTTGGTGTGAGTACTTTTTTTAACATGTAATGCCAAAGCGCGCGGTGGCTCAGTCGGCTAGGTCGTGGATTGGCACGCGGGAGACCTTGGTTCGTTTCTTGGCCAGTGCGAGATATTCGGGCAAGTTCCTACCTCTGTGATTTTTCACATGAGCTTTCTCACCACGCAATGCTCCTCGAGGAGGGTTTAGGCGACCTCCTTGCAGCGTAATGGCCTAATTTTCCCCTACCCCCTCCCAGTAATAGGAGGCCCCCATCCCTCTCTCCTTTCTTTTTCAAAGTGCTAAGTGCCCATAGTAGTGCCCTTATTAAAGGAGCCGGACGTGAAGCACTATAATATAAAAAAAAATTCTATATATGTTATATCTATAGATATAATTTTAACATACAAGTCGTTGAAAAAGGGTGTCACCCTCAATAAAATCCATATTCAAAATTATTTCCTCATAGTACATGGCATAAGGAATAAAATGAGCCCTATTTCGAACGTGTGTCTCAAAAAAATATTTTTAATTAAAATGAGGGACAACAACAAGATATTTTTTGTGAATTTTCTCATATAGTACATACATACTTGTGTTATCTTGATTAAAAAATTTACGGAAAATAAGATTAATTGTTGCATTGCCGAAAACTATATCTTTCTATGATTTAATAAGCAAATATTAAAAATTAGGTGAATTTACTAGCTGACCTTTAAAAAATAAATTCTTGCTGTCAGTGTTTTGATTGTTTTATTGCGAAGAGGAGGAACTGATTTTTTTCAAACGACGCGTCTTTCAAACGAAACGAGACTGTCACATAGTTGAATAACAACTATGTTCAATAAATCGTTTCCGTGTAAGTAAAAAAAAGATAAAATCCAAAGAAAAAAAATCGATGCAGAAAAAAGTCCATGCAATTTCGATGCAATATTAACATATTTCACTCGAGCGAGGTTAATTGTTTGCAATTAATTTGCCGTTACGGAGGAGTAAGGAAATACCTTTATCCATCTCCTAAATATTTGTTGCTATACGCAGAAAACAAAAAACAAAATTATCCTAGATAGGAAAAAAATATATTTATTTTGTCTGATTTTAGAAAGACGTTCTAAATGTTAAAGAATCTTATTTCAGAATCGGGAGAATGTCTGATTAAAATTTTCTATAAAAAATAACAAGAATCTACCTGAATCAATTGCAATTGTATACTAAATAATTCTTATAATATTTGAAACCCACAATTTTCAGACCAAAACACCTGGATGGCATCATTATTGATAAAAACCAGGTAGAAGCCTGGTCTAGTAGAAAAAAGTAATATGTAGCTGTTGCAACTAAAAACTGTTGCATGATTATTGAGATAAATTTTCGTAACAGATAAAATAACAATGGTGATATGAGCATAAATCTTTTTTTTCGTCAGAATTGTATTATAGGATATTTCCTTCAGTTCGATTTAGTGTGCAGCACAAAAAAAAAAGGTATTTTGGTGCTTATTTTAAGCTTGCGGTCAATATCATGTTTCGATTATTCCGGTTTTTCCTTACCAGAGTAATGACCACGTGCTCATCAAAATAAAATAATAATGCATCCAAATACAAAAAAAAAATACATAAAAATGAATGATTGGCTTGTGATTTTATTCAAACACCCAAAAGAGAGTGTTCGATCAATAACATGATGTACTCACAAATGGGTCAGCACTTGATTCAATAAACAGATCATAGGACAGAAACGCGAAATTAAAGCAGGTGCAGGACATATATGGACAATTCTAATACATTATAAGCAGAGCCGCGTAGTAGAAGGTGGTAAAATTGAATTGTCATGCACATAGAATGTATCAGTGCTGACACACGATTTATGGAGAAATCGAGTATTCTTCCTCGGCTCGACTCTGTATATAGTGTTGCTACTTTGTTTCATTCCGGAAAGTACAGATGAGCTACCGAATGTTTGTCGTTGGAAGAGGAAATGTTTGTACTTAATTTTATTTATATTTATAGACCACAGCTAAAAAAAAATTTTGCAATGTGAAAATTAACGTAGGAAGGTATACATAAATATTCGAATTGATCGATTAATGTGCTTTGCAGACAGTAATTTTAGCTAAGCAACATGTGAAATTGTATGCAGTGTAGATTAGTTAAGCGTATCAGGAATTATTGAAAAGTAACGCGTTAATATTTATGTAACTTTTGACTCAGCCTTAATT
Organism: Copidosoma floridanum; assembly: GCF_036245765.1. Classification (NCBI taxonomy): domain Eukaryota; kingdom Metazoa; phylum Arthropoda; class Insecta; order Hymenoptera; family Encyrtidae; genus Copidosoma; species Copidosoma floridanum. The sequence continues at coordinate 2,771,046 of NW_028321912.1, read as the reverse complement.
TAAAAATTATTTTACTTATTTACATATTTGGAATACATAAATACAAGTTAATGTGTACTTAAAATGGTAAGTGTATGCATAATTATTAGTTTCCTTGTAATGTCTATACTTACTCTTTGTCAATATTTAATAGTATAAAAGCACAAAGTTTTTCCGAAACAATGTCATAGTTTAGAATGATTCAGATATTTTTGGGACTCTTTTAACCAACTTATAGATGGATATAGGTATTGTATGCCGTTATGTTTCAAAAATAAAATTTTTAACGATTTCCTGTGATTATGCAAAAAAAATTGGACTCGCACAAAATAATGCTAAGGAAATTCAATCCATAAAAAAATAAGCGTGTCCTTGATAACAGATACTGAGACAAAATGATGTGTTTATTGTGAAATTTTTCTCAACAAATTACAAGTCTTGTATTTTTCTATATTTTTAACACTTTTTTCTGTAAAAGATCAAATGTTCTTTTACTTAACCAATTTTTTCTTATTTTCATTAAGACAAAGATATCCAATGCACATTCCTTATTTTATAAATGAGAGTCCGAACAGTTGGATTCGTGAATAGAGATAGATGCTTGGAATAATTTTTGGTATTGTCTTCGGATGGTAACAACACGTCTCACATGATAAATATCATGCATGCTAGGGAAACGTTAAATTTTCAAGCTAAGGTCAAGATAACTGAATTTCGCCTTTCCTACATAAAAAGATTTAATATAATCTAATTTAATCTAATTTTTTTATTTGGTTCAGTTTTTACTTTCCGCTTGACATTCTATAGGAAAGTTTCCGCTTATGGTTACAATTATGGTTAAAATCAATGTAGGAAAGCTATGAAGTGAAAAAACGATGCTATCACAGTACATGTAAACAATACACAAATTTCATGTACATGCTTTTAACGTGGACTTTAACAAACGTGGATTCTACAGTGAATGCATAACCGGTGCTGCCTTTTTTTTGCTCCTAAATCCCATATGTTATACATCTTATAAAAAAAATAATACATCTGTTTTGTACATCACTTATCCTGGGAGTATACATAGAATCTTGTGTATAAAATAGTCGGCTTATTTGAAGAGTTTCATTTTATATTATCTGCCACATGACGAACGACACGCGCTACTTCTATTACTGATAAACGGTTACAATAAAGTAAATTTAACCAAAATTCACGATTTTTTTTACTTGTCAAGAAAACAGCGAAGTATTAGTATTTTCATCAAAATGGCTGACGAAGATGCGGATATGCAAATTGATGAAGGCGATGATTAAGGACCTTCAAGTCAGCCTGAACATTGGGGGGTATTGTCAGGTCATCAGATTGTGTCTTACAGCAACATGTCTACAAAGGAGATACAATTAGACCTTATAAAGATATCTGGCGGTCATTCTCCCTTCTCTTTCGACAAACATGAGGTAAAGCCATGAGCAATTGTGAACAAATATATATTTTTTTGTTTTTCTTACAAATTCATAATAGTAGTGTATTTGTAGGACGTCTATAAGAGGATGATGGATTGTACAAAATTTTCCCTGAATTTAATTAGCGCCACCGTAAGAATGAAAGTTCTTTGTCTCAATATTTTTCTAGTTGTAATTATTAAATATTTAATTTTCTTCGTGTTAAATGCTTAAAATAAGTTTTAAAACGTATGTGCTGATTAGTCTTATGTTCTGCTTCGTCAACAATTTTGATCAGACCATTAGTATGAATAAAAATCTTTACCTGTTAGTAGTCTTATAATCCTACCTTTATCAGACCTGTAAATAAATTCTGATTTTTACCAATGTATTTGTTCCGTGATCGATTGAGACCAGACTTGGGTGTGTAAATTTGGAAATGAGATCAAATAACTAGTAGTTTAAATTTTTGCATGGAATAATAATTAAAACAATAAGTTTTATAGTTGAAAATCATCAAGTTGTTATAAAAAATCGGGAAATTAAATATTTGTTTTTAACTGTGAGGGATTTGGTTCGAGAAGCGGGCAGAGCCCCCAGCACTGTTTAATTTATGTGTATCTAGCTCATTTTATTATAAAAAAATATGTTAACTATACATATATGAGATATATATGAGATATCTGTGTAATTTTTAGGTCTGTGACAACTCCGTTACAGTAACGGGTCAACTAGAAGAGGATGGAAGCGTCTCATCCGAAACTATGACCGTCCCACGTGACACTGATATGGAAAAAGTTAAGACATGGCTTAGCAAAGTCAAGGTCTTGTATATATCTATTCCTAAAAACCATGAGCCAGTCGTCGGTAAATAGACTGTAACCAACATTAAAATTATCAGCTAATTCACAGTCACAGTTAACAAAAGAAAATGTATGAAGAAAAATAGTAAATGATATCACTGCATTACCTCATCTTTTATCATACGAATAATTAACCGAAGTCATTTGAGAGCATATATTTGTAATCACATTAATACAAAGATAAAAATTGCGAATTAAACGTGTTGTAATATAAGTTGATTAACACGCTTATAAATATTTACTAATGTTTAGTACAATTTTTAATCCTACACTCAATGAAGATACTTACAGTTTGAAAGTCTACTGCAAAAATACTTATGATGCAAAATAGTAGGTATACTAGAAGAATTTCTTATAAAAGTTGCTCTTGATTTTGTTGTTATACATGGTTTTGCAAGTTTTAAGTTCTTTGACGCGACTTAAACATTGTTGATATAAAAAAAAAAGTTTAAGCAAAAATATGCGTGTGCAGCACTTTACATAGTAATTAATTAGTTAATTTAAAAAATCGAATTTCTATCTACTTAAACTGTAAAATTACTTAAGTAAATGAAAAAAATCAGAACACCCACGAAAAAATATTATTAATTAAAAATCAAATATTTCCATCGAAATTATTCATTCCACGAACATATTATTTTCCTTTCACCCGCCTAACGTTGCCTGTTGTCATGTATAATTGGCAATGACGTAAGTCATCCATTATTGTATATTTTCCTTTAATAAAACTCTTAATAACCTTGATCAAACTATATAAATTTACTCCGTTAACGTTGATTTGAACTAAACTCATTGATAAATAATAGTATGATTCTCTTTCGTTAATAATTCTAATTCATGAAGCAAATCACTAATAAAAAACACCTTTATAAGTAATGTATCATTAAAAATACGATTAAATTCCAGAAAATCTAAGATATTGTAGTAAAAAGTTCAAAATTAAATTATTGAAAAACAATTGCAAAATTATAAAATAAAAGAGAAATTGATAGTTTCTACTTGCAACATAAGGGATTCTGTCGTGTGACGAATAATATAATAATGTACATGTAGTATACAGCTAAATATTTTTCTTGGCCTTTCAATTTTTATCCAAACATGATACATGATATCTAGAGATTGCTTATAAGGAAGGGACCCTTTGTCTTTATATTTTTTGTCAAAAAGAATAAGCACACTTTTTTCTTCTACACTATATTATAGGGTAAATAAGCTAATGTTAATTGAGGAATCATACACACTTAATAAAAAGGAAACGAAGGAATGAAAGCGTATGATATTTATTTTAATATTTTTATTGTATTTTACAAATTCACACACTGATGCACTAAAAATATTATAAACACTTAAATAAAACGTTAAGTTTATAATTTATATTTTAAAGAAAATTTTAAGACTTTCAACACTGTTATTGAAAAATATTGAGAGTTTATATTTTTTATTCAAGTTTGACGTTACACTAAGTACTATGATTGTATTAAATAACTATTTGTATAATGTACTATATTTATTTGCCTATGACTTCAAGAATTACAAATTTCGTTCATAGCAATGATCACCGTTCGTTATACCGTGCCTCAATCACTTGTTATCGTATACTGGACTTTTTACTATTATACAATAGTATCTGACTAAGCTGTAGATGACCATAAGATTATTTGAATGTATACCAGAGGCAAGCTTACGTGAAAAAATTTTCTTGTCTCGGAGTGGTTAAAAAACTTTTCTTTACGCTTCAGGAGTCACACGATTATTATGTAGAAAATATATAAAAAAAAGATTTAGCAGACGTATCTATGCAACTAGCATCGTCTTAGTTTCATAAAAACCTGAGATTATAGAAAAAAAATTATTTCGTTTGTTTTATAATTTATTTACAAAAATAAACAATTTTTACATGTGCTTTTATAGTATAGTTCATCTTGAAGAATAACCTCATTAGTATAAAACTAAAAAAAGATTTCCTACCTTGAATATTTTTGAGAGGCTGGTGTGCCCTCAGTAGGAAAAATAGAGTTCGCCATATATGCACCGTCACACCATGGTTACCGGGTACAGCCCCGAAGACGATGGTACTTGTCCGACAAAAACTACTGTACTACATAAATATCCGAAGAAGTAGAGTAAAATAATTCAGTTAAATAAATTTTTATTACTCTTAAATGATTCTGATTTAATTTGAAAAATTTCATTTAAAATATAGTTGACAATAACAAAAACTAAGTAAATACGGTGTTAAAAAAAAATATTCAGTTTGTTTTACCGACAACTTTGGACTTTATTAAAAATTAAATTACCTTTTGAAAATTATCTCAGAAATACGTGAAAAGTAGTCTTGGCACTTTACAATTATCAGCTGCATTTGTTAGTTAAGATTTTATTTAAAAAATTGTATTTTTTTAAAAACTTTTTGCTTGTATCTTAACGTAAGTGACACGTAGCAAAATCTTATGAGAAGCCAAATTGTTTGTCAGAAGGTGCTTTATATGATGTAATTTTTTTCGATCATGAAATATTCGTTTTCAAAAAATCACAGAAACTTACATTCTAAACTTCATATTGTTTAATAACTGTAAAACCAATAATAAGTAGACAATTCAAACTAAACTATGAGAATTGGTAATTTTTGTGTAATCAAATAAAATGCTTTTGAATCTATTGCAAAATATCGCTTGGTTATTATTTGGATAAGCTTTCAAATTTAAAATGTCAGATGGCAGCATTGCAAAAGGGAATTCTGTTTCTTTTGTTTTGTGCAACACACGTTGTTTAGTCTCTATTAGGATTTAAAAATAAAACTTAAAAAAATTTTTTTTAGATTTAAATCGCAGAAAACGATTTTCCGTCATAAGAAAACGTAATACCTTCGATATTTTTTTTACATACTTTATTAAAATAAAGTGCATTATTTTTGGTAAAAAATACCAATTTTAAAACAAAAACAGTTGAAAAATGTTGTTTATAACTAAATTTACAAATATTATTTGATATTTCTTTTTAGTTAAAGAAAAATTTGCTAACATTTTAAACCGAAAATTGGGCTGGTTATATTTTTTATTTTGTATATGATTGAATACACATTAATTAATTTTGTATACATGTAATGCGTTTTTATTAATTAATTAATCTAAGTGATACTTTTATTGATGTCTTAAGATGTTTTAAGGCAAAAATTTAATAAAAAATATTAGTTTTCGTCGAACAAGTGCCATTGTCTTTGGGGATATTTTGCGGCATAATGTAGCCGTGGTGCGAAGGCGCTTATGTGGCGAATCCTATTTTCCCTACCAAGGGAACTCCTGCCTCTCAAAACACCTAAGGTAGGAAATGGTATACTTTATGTCACTTTTTTTTAGAAAGTACAGCTATTATCGCCCAAACAGCTTGGAGGCAAATGTTTTATCATTGTGCCCAAGTCGCGTATGTCGTTGTTCTTACCAAGGGCAAAAAGTGCAATTTTAACTGTAGGCACACTTCGCACCTAGTAATCCACTTTCTGCAAGTTGGCCTAAAGTCATAATAATAATTCAGAGTGTGTTCCGAGGGCATAAAGCGTCTGTTACAATTTGTACCCATAGTAAGAAAATTTTGTATACCTTAGTGGGTGCAAAGTCTTTTCACGCCCTAGAAAAAAAGAAACGTCTCTACCAAGTGGGGCATTACTTGGGCAAGTTGGGTGATTACTTTTTTGTTTACTTTGATTTGTACATGTCTAACTTTTAATCACAGGCGAAAACCTGCATATTTTACTCTTGGTAAGAATAGTAGTTTTTTTCGAATGAGTGCCATCGTGTCTGGGGCTATTTTGCAGCTCGAGAGGTCTGCCACTTAGAGCTCGAGGGACGTAAGTTAGCTGCGGAGCGATTGCACTTACGTGGCGAATCCTATTATTTTTTTACCAAAGGCACACCAGCCTCTTAAAAACGCCCGAGGTAGGAAAAAACACTATACGTGACTCGGGCACAAACATACAATAATCGTATCCTTCAAGCGATAATGTTTGTACTTATGTGTCCTAGTAACGTCATATAATATTTTGTGATTTACGGTATCACGATAACAGTCTTATGGGGTATAAGGCCACAAAGGGCGAGGCTGTGGCTCCCGGTACTGAGAGTAAACTGAAAATGGCTTCCCATCGTTGTACAAACGGTTATTTTTTTTTGGTTTCCTAAGTTTCTTGATTCTCCTACATTGTTTTCTTACAAAATACTTTACAATCTGTCTGTGAAATTTTTCATACAAAAATATGATGAAGCTTAAGGCAAATCCACAAATTAAAAACACAAACAATGGAGCGACTTCAGTAATACCTAATGATGTACATGAAACTTCTTTAGCAATGCTCATAGCGTCAAGCCTAGCCTTCCTTGTTCGAGATAGTACTCCATTTTCTCTGTACTTCTGAATACTAAAAAAAATGTTGTTGAAATTCTTAGATACGTATTAACTTTTTTAATACTTACTGATGATTTAAAAATTGAAGAAGTGGATCTCCTTTTTTTAAACCGATAGCTCTTTTTCTAGTATTACGTAGTGGAATCGCCAAGGTCTCGCAATAGTACTTCATAATAAGTGGACGTCGTATTATGTCAAATGTATAATAAACCACTCTTTCATTGCATATCTAAAATCAAATAAACTTGGAATACTTCAAAAGCTAAAAAATAATCTGTTTTAATTCATTAAATATTTGTAGCTTTCAAAAACATTATAAAATCGCTTTGATTTAGTGTGTCAGCCTATAACCAGATTTACACAGTAAAGTTTCGTAACACACCTGTAGTACAATTTTCCAACTGAAACGTTTAAGATATTTCTAAATGATTTTTATAGAATTTCTTTCAACGACAAAAATCGTTTTCTAGAATAGAATATTCAAAAACATTAACAAAAACTTTTACCATAATTTGAAATAAAAGTTTATAAAACAAAGCAATGGAAATAATTTTTAGACGCTATTATTAAAGATTGTACATTGTTAAATATTTTTTAAAATAATTGTCACACAAACTAAATATTTTACATTACCTGATTAAAAGCATCTTCTTGAGTTGTGGGTAGACTATTCTCATCCCTTAAAAACAATTTTAATTTATCATTTATGTCGTTCTCCGAGCTCTAAAAAAATGTCACAAGATAAAGTTTATGAGTATAATGGAAATTGTACATATTTTTAGTTAAAACTTAATAAAATTACCGAGAAAAATGTTAAAATAGTATCATTTTTTAGAATGATCAATTGATATGTTTTATCCTCTATAAATTCACTTGCACTTTTAAATGGAATATGTGGTATTGAAACTGTTGCGAAACTGGTAAAACAGCCCGCGTACATTGAAATAATAATGAATGCTGTCAGATATAGCGACAGCCTTGCGATTTTGGATGATACAGAATTAAATTGTACATCTGTAAATTAAAAAAAACATTAAAGTATAGTCAGGCAATTCTACCATACAAGTTCTTAAATTCCTACGCTTCGTAAATTATATTCAACAGTAGATGATTATCGTACAAGAGCAAAGTCATAAATTTCGCGAACTCGAATAACTATCCATAATTTAAAAATTTTTTAAATTCAAGTATTCAGAAATCAAGCAAATCTTAATTGTCTGCACAGTTTAAAGTATCCTGTACACATGACGTATTGAAAAATTGTTTTGCCTAGTTAGAGCAAGAGCCTCTCTCACAGCTCTTTGAAAACTTATTGGATACTGATTTTTTTAGAAAATTTCTAACTGTTTTCAACTTTTCTCGGACGCTTTCGTTTTTTTATGAGTGTTCGCCTGTAGGTTATAGATAATATTTTTGAAGCTAAAAAGTTATAAGCGTAGTTTAATCCGGATTTATTGGAAAATTAAATGGAACAGCCAAATTTTACTCGCCCAACAATATGATGCGTTGAGACAAAGAGAAAAGTAATAATCATCAATATTGTTTTTAATTACTTTTTCTCCTTTTAGCACTTATAGGGACTTTCAGTTGCTGCTTTTTTTTGATTGATGGTGAAACAGTTAAAAGAAATAAATAGTTATTCACATAGCAAGTGTGAAAAATATGATTTCCCGAAAAAATGTGAATGACACGCACGAGCTACCGTTACCGGCCACGAGTGCAAGTTTATCACACAAGTGCGGGAAATAGTCCGACACGAGGTGCGTTCGAGATGTCTCGCCACATAAGGGTAAGGAAAATAGATATAAAAGAAGTATTAATGTTAAAAGCAGTGTGTAGCAAAATTCTTTCCTGTGTGCAGTAATAATATTTCGCTCACTAGGTGCGTAATATATACTAGTAATGCATACTTTGTCAACGCTACGGTGATGAAAACTTTTTCCTAACACGAAGCCTTTTTCGTGACATTTAAACGTTGACAGCGCCCTTGAAAAGAGAAATATCATTCTCGACACGATCGATATCAAACTAGGGCTATTCCACGATGCACAAAATAGTTCTTATGATGATGGCACTAGTATGACGTGACGAAAATTTCGTACCTTGGGCATTTTTGAGGGTCGGGTATGCCTTTGGTAAGAAAATTAGGTTCGGCACACAAGTGCCATCCCATCATAATGTTAAAGTCTTTGCTGTATTTTTACAAGAAACCTCCATTAATAGTTTACCTGTGAATTCTTGATGGACAAACATGCGCCATACATTCAAAAAACCATCCGACAATTTATAAATGAATCCTCTTCTATCTTTATGTAATACTAAAATGATTACAAATAATACTGAAGAAATAGGTATGAGTATAATCAAAAAAATCCAAATACGCTTGTTAAAAACCTGTTCAATTAAAAATGTATTAAAATTAAAAAAAAATTAGGTTATAAATATTTCAAATTCAAATATTTTTACCTCAAAATAACCATTCCATGGAATTTCCTTGGAGTCTGATAATTTATACAAAATATAATCTTGATAATCCATGATTTCGATCGTTACGTCATACTCATCTAAATTTTTGTTCGTTAAAAACTTGCCAGGAAGAATAATACTCTCATTCAATAGTTTTGTAGAATCGTTTGATGTGTTCTCAAGACTTTCATTTAATTTTTTTATGATATGAGAATCGTTTTTATACTCAAGTACTAATCCTGTTGTTTTAGCGAAATCTTGAACTACTTGAGAATAAAGAGGAGATGGAACCTAACGATGCAGAGAAACAATTAATTTTTTTGAAATAAAATAATTTTGTTATTTAAAAATAAACTTTTTATGAAACAAATTACTTTGGTAGTAATTGTAGCCGAAGCACCACTTAAATTTTTTCGTCTCTGGACTAAAGCTCGCTTGTCTATGAGGGTTAATCCGTTTTCCTTGCTCCATTCAAATAATTTATTAACTTGTAATTCATTCTGGGAGCCGACAGCGAACCATTCATGAATGTTTTTATTGTTTCCGCATTTTATCAAAACTTCACTTTTTATATTTAAGTGAAGGTAATTCTTTTTAGGATATCGGCAAGTGATATCGATTTGTTCAGTAACGGCTGGCCGGAATAACAAAAGCCATACGTGAGGCGACAGATTATGATGCCTCGAGAAACGTGTAAATTTTTCGAAATCATTGTCAGTATTTAAAAACACCACAAAAAGGGTTTTTGAGTAATTTCTTAGTTTCGGATACTTTTCTGAAAGATCCGATATAGTCGAAGCTACAGAATACACCATTTTTCGTGAGAATTCTTTAACCATGTTAACCACCGAATGTATATCTGTGGATTTAAGAGAAAAATTGTTGTTATCAGGTATTATGATTTTCTTAACAAGCGCTTTGCTTTTGCTTACCTTCGTTGCTCCTGTAAATAATTCCTATACTGGTGGTCGCATAGAACTTTTGTACATCCAAAATTACAGGAACTTGACTTTCCATGTTTTTTGCTGAATCACATGGCATAAATAAAACAACGGCTAATATTACAACGAGGCTGGTTAGCTTCACCATTTTTGGCTAAAAATAGATTAAGAAAAAATGTACATGTTTACTTACATAATTAAATAAAATCATTTCATAAGCATACTTTCTACGAGTTAAAGAAAGCAAATTACGTGAGTACAACTACTAACGCATAACAAAATGAACATTAAATTTAATTTAATTACAATACTTATACAACAGTGTTATTTTTATTTCATGGTACAAAATGGATTAGGCATGTAAATTGTAAAGACACATTTCTATTTTTTTCTGTTTTAAATGTATTAAATGTATGTTACGCTACTATTGATTGAGTTCAGTCAAATTTTCTTTTTAATTCTGAATAAATTATAAATATAACTCAAGATGTTGTAAAAGAGTAAATAATATAGTTATCCTCTATACACGGAGACATTCAAAATATTTTTTTTGTAAATCCCATAAGAAATAAAAACATTTACGAAAATTTTTATATTTTGTACAAAATTTTTTTTTTTTTTCTACTATTTACCATACTATTGCCTTAGTAAGTGGTAAAAAGGTTGTGAAAAATAGATTAAAAATTATAAAGAAACCTCCAATTTCTTTGTTTCCGAATCCGCATTGAATTTTTTAATCTTCAAACGTTTTTCGACTACTATTTTTAATGCCTACCATTCCTTTCAACGTCTTATATGGAAAACTCAAGTTGTATCACTATTTAAATTCCTATTTTATGTTAATTCTATAATAAAAATAGAAAAAAAAAATGTTTTGATAATTACTGTTAATTATAAAAACAAGATAATTTAGAGCTTTTCGAAGGCTGCGTAGCTATTGGCAATATTCTTTTAGTTCTATGTAGAATTTCTTGATGCAAAAAAGCTTGATTATTTTTGGTGAAGTTTAGTCAAGATGAATTAAGTCAGCAATGTTTTTACCAAAATTCAGCATTAGTTGTATTAATCCAAAAAAAATTATTATTTAGTAATTTTTATAATAAATTTTTACTTTACCATGTACAAAACTGCCTTTAGTATTCTCACACATAACAAATTTAAACTTTTCTTGACTAATACTGCATTTCAATAGTAAAGACTTACGCCCAATTTTGTCTAACATACACTTGCTGTTTAACATAGACTTTGCTTATTTTGTATCAAAAAGGTACAGCACGTCAAACGAAACAAGATGATTTTGCTAAGAGTGAAATACATTTTTTTCTGCCAGAGAGAGGATTTAAAGATGCACTTACTTGTTAACTTGATTCTCGTGACCCAAACAACGACTTCCGGAAAATCCTTAGATGAAGCTGGGCACGGCTGGAATGGCCGATCTTTGGATGCTGAGAGTTTTGATTTTTCGGGATTCACAGGACACTTTTCGCGGATGAATATCGATTTGAGCACTAAACTCCTTTGACAAACTGTATCGGACACGTAGAACACAGTGATCACTTGGGGTTGAGGTGTTGTCTAGTTGACGGACTGCGAGACAGTGACGTGTTGGGGCTGTGCCTTCAAGGGCTTGGAATCCCCTTTTCCACTACCAAAATTTCCTGGCCATGAAGTGGGAGAAAAGTCACGCCCATCGACATACTTACAGTCAACCCCTTCCTAACTTCCCCTTATTTTATTCGTATTTCCTAAAACAAACAAAACAGAAGCCAATCGTCGTAGGACAGGTCGCAAAGAATCCAATACATGACAAAATTAAAAGCAATGCATCATATAGGCTTTAAGTTCCTTTTTATTGGAGATTAAATATTTGTTACCAGTAACGTTTCAACAACATATTTTGCCATATTTTTAAACATGTAACTATTTATATTTTTGAGTAAAGCAAAAAATTAGTTAGTATCTGAAGTTACTTAACAAATAATTTATTAATTTATTTACAGAAGTTTATTTGTTACATTTTAATTTCTTTATGTTTATAATTTTTAAAAACTTTTATGTATTTTAAGGGAACCAAACACCTTGAACGATCACGAATACTAAGTAACTATTTTAACAAGCAAAAGAATTTTGAAATAAGGGTTAAAAAAAGTGACATTCATATCAGATGCGTTATTGTTCATAACTCCATGATATGCTTTACTTATCTATTCCGTATGCAATTTTACGTGTCAGTTAGCTAAAATTGTTGTCAGCAAAGCGCCTTGATCGATCAATACGAATATTTATGTATCTTCCTGTATCAGCTGTCACGCCGCAAAAAATTTCTAAGCTTTGAACTATAAGCATCATTAAAAGTAAGAAAAAGTGCCAACACTCACGAGGGGGTAAATACAGTAACAAACGTTATAAATATTGTACAGGAAATTCTCCCAACGCACCCACATTTTTGTCCTGCGGTCAAGAACACATATAATTATAACAGCCCCTACGCTTCTAGAAACATTTCCCCGAGGTTTTCCCTTCCAACGTCCAAAGTTTCCTATTGTCCATATATACTTTTCGGCATAAAACAAAGTATAGCGACACTAGGTACACAGAACTGAGCCAAAAAAGAACAGTTTGTTCCCTCATGTATCGCGTGTCAGCACTAACGCGTTCAACGTGCATGACAATTAAATTTTACCACCTTCTACGTAGTGCTTTTTATAAAGTATTTATAATAGTTCGTATATGTCCTGCACCTGCTTTTGTTTCACGTTTATTTTTTTATGATATGTTGTTGGAATCAAGCGCTGACCCATTGGTAAGTAAATCGTGTTATTGATCGAACACTCTCTTGTGGGTGTTTGTATAAAATCACAAATCAGCTATTCGTTGGTGTGGATGCTTTTTAAATATTTAATGCTTATGTATATTAAGGAAAAACCAAAAAAATCGAAGTATGATATTAAACACTATCTTAAAATAAGTAACAAAATACCTTGTGTATTTGTGCAGCACATACAGTAAGAAATACAAAGAAGTATCCTTTGATAGGATTCTGATGCTTGAAAAAATGTTTATGTTAACATTAAAATTGTAGTTTTATTCTTAACTGAACTTTATCTTAATAATCAAACAAAAATTTCGGTTCCAATATTTTTGCTTTCCATGGTACCAGAGATTTTACTGTACTTTTTTAAAGATGAAAACATTTATGTACTAGGATATAAAATTTTAGGTCTGGAAGATGTGAATTTCAATTAGTTTTTGAAAAAGTAGTTAGACAAGTGCAAGAGATTTAACTGAATCCTCGTTATTTGTAGTAAAAAAAACGGTCGTATTTTTTTCTTTTATACCAATTTTTTTTTTTTTTTATTAGTTCTCATTGTACACCGAGAAATATTCCACAAAATAAACCAACGTAGGTGCCAGGTATTTCAAATAAATAATATATTAAGCCATTTCCAACATCAGGACTACCACCATCAAACCGGGTTAATCCACCGTTGGAGCACATAGCTCCAACCGATACAATCATAGGTAGGGGTAAACGGTACAGTTATTGGTGCCACGTATTTTCTTGAAGCGAATAAGAGCTACTTTCGCTCCTACCCTTTAAATATCACGGCTAATATTCTTAAACTCAAAAGCTCTTTCCTCCCACCCTACGTGTGTTAACGCAAACTCGACCGAGTGGCTTTTTTCTCCTGCGACCACAAGTTTTGGATATTTTATCCTTTTTTGCTTATATTGAATGAGTATTCAAGCTATGTATTGATCTTGAGCTCGTCGTATGTAAGATACCTTTTGAGAAACTATTTATTTTACAGATGTCGAAAAATCGTCTCAGTTCTCCATCAAGTGTTGTTGCAGTGCGCGTGTCTTCTTAAGCGCTGTTAAAATAATTTGTACGGCAACTTTCATGAATACGAGTCACAGAGTAGAACTAATAAATACCAAGTAATAGTAAATACGTTTTACAATATTGTTCTTTTGATTTTTTTTAAATAAATTATTTTCACTAAATGATGTGTTAGAAGTAGTAATTATTCGAATTTCCGTGATAACACTAAGTCTACCCTAACATGCTGCAATACAAACCAAATGACAGAATGACTAAATAAACTAAGCTGGGCATTTTTCGATCGCAAAAATTTTAATATTATAAGTATTTGTGGTTTTAATTTTTAAGAATTCTAGTAATTGGAAGATTTCTGTTGTACCTTTTGACGAAAATCCATCGATGTGATGTAAATTTTGTATTGCGTAAAAAATTTTATTTTTCACACACAAAAAAAAAAAAAAAAAGAAACAAGAGAAAGGAAGAATTAAAGTATTGAAAATTCAATTGTTTAAAAAATATTGAATAGATTTTCAACAGGTTTTTTTTACTTGAGGGAAACAAGTTAATATCATACAAAAGTTGCGTTGACTTCTTTTTGCATAGATTTTTTTCTCTAGATACATTTTATTCACTGATGTAAAAACATTTTATTGTATGTAATCGTTTTTTTACTATTTAATGAAAGCTTTATCTGTAACAATTGATTTGTAAAAGGTCAGTCAGAAAATTGACTTAGATTTCGTAATGTATTTATTAAATAATAATGTAAAATAATTTTCGTCGAAATAATAATTAATCTCATTTTTACTGACTTACAGTATCGATTTAAAATTAGTACGTAGGTACTATTTATACCTAGTTATAAAAAAAAAAAAAATAAATAAAACTGTTAAATATCGAATACAATTGATTAAATTTTTTCATATTTTGTGATAACATAACAGTATACAAAATGTGTTAGTAATTGAAATTATATTATTGTTTTATTTTTCTATCATGTTGTTTTATGAAGATGCTTTTTAATTTTTTTTTTTTGTCAGACCAAGCTGTCGTGTTGACTCTGCATGAGAAACGAGTTTTTCCTATGCACAGCAGGTACACATGATAAAAATCGACGCTGCTTAACAAAAAGCAAAACAATTACACCATAGCTGAGCTATAACCCATTGAATGGAAGGAAGACGATCTGCTAAGTTAATAAATTAAGATCCATATTTTGTTTACGCATACATTCACACATCCGTGATACATAAGACATTGCAAGAAGAAAAAACAGCTAGTATAGGGATAGAGTTTTTTCTACGTAGGTACAGCCTTTTTTAAGTAGACCACATGTGTTTTTTTTTCCTGTCGGCTTATTGATTTGTAGCATTAAAGATGCAAGGCCAGACGCCTGTTGCGTTGAACATTTTTCCAAATATAGGTAAAACTTTAGATTAAATTCGTCTAAAGTTTAACCGGGTTCACTAGCAATTCGTTGCTGTTTTCTCTCGCAATGCTTAAAAGATGACACCTCGAAAAAAACAGGATAGTTCTTTTTCTATCAAAACGGGCGTAGGCACCTATAGGCTCTCCAAAAAATATTCATTGCACGCACCCCTCGATGGAATGGAAGGATGTTGTGCTTTTCGTCGTCGACTCACATTACTGTGGTTTTGTGCTTTCGTTTGCTGGTGAAGGAGTGAAGTCGAGAACTATTTTTTATTTATATATTTTTTTTTTCTTTACAATGCTAACAGTTGTTTTGAGCTCGTAATCCAACTTACAATCCAGAAATGCTTCGATTTTACTTGTCCTCAAAATTATGTTCGAAAGGTGAAAGTGGGTAATTCCTCACCAGCTGTTTTTCCCCAGAAAGTATGTAATTAGCAGGTACATCGATGACGGGGGCTTTAATGTGTCAGGTGTTAAGAGGGTCTTTTTGTTTGACGTGTTGATGGATGTATTATTCAGGCGCTACCTACTAATCGTGGAGAGGGAACCGAAGAGCTACAAGACTAAATTGATAACTAGGAAGGGTAGTTTTCATCTTAATTGCCATAACACTCGAAGAAATAGCGAGATAACTCTTTGGCTAATTTTTTTAACTAGTCAATAGTCCTTTCAGCGATTCTAACATTTTTTTTATTTGCTTAATTCGATTGATCATTTCGGATGAAAGTCTTTTTCAAATTATTTTGCTTTCTTATATACTTGGAACACATAAATACAAATCAATATATAAAATACGTTATCACAGAGGTTAGACTTCGGAAAATTAACGTTAAAAAACAACTGACTTGGAACTATAAACCGAATACTATATGTATTTTAAATGGTATGTGTATACATAATTGTTTATTTTCTTGTAATATCCATACATACTCTTCATCATGATTAAATAGTATCGAAGCACAATATTTTACCGAATTAATGTCATAGTTTAGAATGATTCAAATGTTTTTGAGACTTTACCTACCAACTTTAATATAGGTATACAAATTGGGGTGCCGTTATTTTTTGAAAAAAAATCTTTCTTTAATTTTTATGATTACGCAAGAAAGTTAAATCTTTACCTACAAACTTTAAGGACATTCAATTTTCTAAAAAAATATACGTATTCTTGATAACAGATACAGAGAAAAGTGCCACGTTCGTTGTAATATTTTGCCTAACAAACAGTTGGAATACTTCCTACTTATAATAACCGCAATATAAATTAATTCAAAAGTTTTTTTTTTCCATTGTTTATCACAAAAATTGCGAGACTTATATTTTTCCATAATTCTAACGCTTTTACCTGAAAATTGAAGATTGAAGATAAAATGTTCTTTTACTCAACAATTTTTTTTAATTTCTTATTAAGGCAAAAATATTCAATACATCATGTTTATTATTTTTCATTTGAAAGTCACAAAAGTTAAATTCATATATAAAAATAGATGCTTGGAATAGTTTTTGGTATTGTCTTCGAATGGTAACATTACTAGTCTAGTTACGACAAATATTGTTTTTCAGATATAAAATATGTAGAATTTACATGAATTTTTTAAATATTTTTTATGACTCATTCTTAAAAAACTTATACGAATGAGATATATGTGATTAATAAAGGCTTACATGAGACCTCAATTTTAATATTTACAAGGATAAAACTTAAAAAAATGCTTGGATATTGAAAAAAATCGACTTATAAATTGATTAATGTTTGATAATTTAGTAAAAGGAATTTTGAGGCATGTTATAGTGCATTTTGAACAATGCCAACGTTAAACATACGTAAAATGTTGTATTTATTGGATGCAAGAGGGGGTACACGGTAAAGGGGGCCAAGCTGTGTAGGCAGGTGGCTCTTTTTCGCGCAACCTTTTGAATTACACTTTAAAATTTCTTTGAAACTTAAAAAAGAATATTAAACTTGTTAAATTAACCAATTAAATTATTTTACAGTTACAATTATGAGACAATTATATTATTCATTAAATATAATATCGTCATAAATTTTAAATACCTGCTAATATAACACTAAGTCAGCCAGACAGTCAATTCTAGATAAATTTAATCTTTGCCTTATGTGAGATGCAAAGTAGATGTAAAAGAATTTTTCCGCCATCAGGTGGTTTTAGGAGGCTGGTACTTCCTCGGGCGAAAAAGCCGTTTTCCGATACTCGTTCGAAAAGTCTCCTTTACGAACCTCGTTACAAACCTCGCCTTCGGCTCGGGCCGCAAACCTCTCGGTTCGAAAACAAAGACTTTTCACACTCGTAGGAGAACTACTATTTCCGTAAATTCAAATCTCAGACACAATAGAATATTTGTATATGTTATTTCTCAGATAACTATTCTGCGATATGATTATTAAACTGCCGACGGTCTAAAGCAACAATAAAAAGTATTAAGCCTCGGATTGGCAAGTATTGAAGATTTGAGTGATTTTTTGCACTCGGGTTGGCCAATCCATCGATTATTTCGAAATCAGTATATTCTACCACATTACTTTTTTTACTACTTATTTACTACAATATACTTATTTATTACAATATCAATATATTACCAATCAATATTTCGTTTGAGCCCGCGATCAACTGAAAAGTTCGTGTGATCTGCTGGCGTGATATAACTTTCTTTCAAACGATGATCACGTTAGGGTGTATATTGCGAAATCGTTCTCTTAGATCATCAGGATATGTACCGAGATACGTCGATCACAAAATAGTGTGGAATTAAAGAAAATTAACGTTTTGCCGATTTTTTAATTTGTGTATGTTGTATAAAAATCGACAAGTTCTGTTATTTTAACGAATTTTACAGTGTGGTATAACACTAAAAAAAGCTCACATAGAATGAATGGAGCTTTGGTGCTATTTTCTGGGACATATTTGCTTGCTGAGCCAATACAAATGAGCAGCACTTAAATAAATGCTCGTATGTATTTAAAAAATATTAATCGAATATCTGAGTGTCGATACTCATCGCCATTGCGAGAAATTAAAGATCACGATGTTACAGTATTAGAAGCCAATGATTTAAGTATCAGCAGCCTAAGTGTACACCAAACCCTGATTTTTTTTGCTTTTTTGTTTTTAGTAAAAAAACACAAATTTGTCGAATATTTTGTTGCAGATCCTCAACATGGAGAACGACATGAACTGGTACCGAGCCAAGCTCGACTCCCGGGAGGGACTCATCCCCAGCAACTACATCGAGATAAAGAGCCACGAGTGAGTATTGCCATTCTATTTCACAAACTGAAGATGTAACTTTAATTAACATTTAAAAATGGCTTTTTATGATTACAAGAAGTTAAAAACGTAGTTAATTTGAAGCATTTAAGTTTTTATGGGCCTATAGGAAGTAAAACCTTTTAGCTAATCACTCAGATCAGTATTAATCGTTTTTAACTAAAGTTTATGACATCGAAGAAATACGTCACGTTTCCATTATAAAACTGTTTAACGACCATTGGCTGGGACTTCTGGAATACTGAGTCACGTAGTTTATTAGTTAATTTAAAAAAAATGCGGGTTGAAAAAAAAAATCATTTTTCTTTGAGTAGTCCTATTAAATTTCTAGATCGTAAATTACGAATTTTTTTTCATATCTCTTACTTTTTGACTCGAATTTTTGAAATTCAAAAAACTTTATCAGCAATCAGCATCAACTTTTGCTACATGCAATTAAAAGAAAAGCACTGGAAAATAAAAAGTTTGAGACACACGATTAGACCTCGATGTCAGCACACAAGCCAGTACTACGCAATTACCAAAGTAGTCGTGGCCTTCAATGCCATCGACGTTGATACGTATACTTAGTTTGTTTTTTGATACGCTACTGGTATACGAGAAACAAAGCCGCATGATCTGTTATTACGTGTTTTTGGGAAAAGTTTTTTATTCCTTTCATTGCCTAAATATAGAGGTTTTGCTACAAAAGTTATTAGTAAAGTGATAAAATAAAAATTTGGATGGTCTTGCTGCCGATCAGAAAAAAATGGCTGATCCGGGCCATGAGAATGATTAAGGCCTTTTCTTGCTTGACTTATCGCCAAACTGTTTCTTAAGGGGGCTCCAGCGGGAGAAGTTAGGAGGCCACAGGTAACTCAATTGATACATAAAAACACGCTGAATCTAACGGTGTCCTTATTTACCCCTCTTACCCTGAAAAATTTTGAGATATTTGCTCTCAAAGTTCGTACATAGTACATAGTCTCTCATAGAGCAACGTGAAAATATTGGTATTTTCTAACAATAATTGAGGAGTTACAAATCAGGACTGTAACTGTTTTATATAAAAACATCTTAGCTTTCAGATAGTACCTTCAAAAATATAGCTAAGCCTTAAAATATTTGAGATATTTCGTAAAGTATTGATCAAGTCATTGAATTAGCAGAGTCATGACGGGATGCTATCTTGTTTTTTGTAAGTCGCGCGCTTTTGAATATTTTAGAATTACACTGCAAGTACTTACATAGGATACATGTCATTTGGAACTCTTTTTTAATCGTTTTCTTCTATGGAAAACTTACACTTCTTTTTTTTTTTTAAATAAAATAGAACATTGAAAAATTTTAACTGCAATTATATTTTATTTTATCACAAATTTTTTATAACACGAAAAAAAACTAATTCTAAATAAAACGCTCTGTACCTGACAGAAGCTGCTGTTTGTTTATTATAGGTACGGTTACATCATATAAAAAGATTTATTTTTTTTAAAATTGTAGTGCTCTACTTCCAGCTCCTTTAATAAGGGCACGAACTACGGTCTCCCGCGTGTTAATCCACGACCTAGTCGGCTGAGCCACCGCGCGCTTCCATACATATAGATTTTTTTTTTTTTTTTTTTCTATTTTATAGTGCTGTACGTCCAGCTCCTTTACTAAGGAACTACTATGAGCACTTATCACTTGTGAAAGGGACAAGGAAAAGGATGGGAAGCCACCCATTACTGGGAGGGGGGTAGGGGAAAATAACGCAAGTGTGCTGCGAGGAGGTCGCCTACACCCTCCTTGAGGAACATTGCGTGGTGAAAAAGCACATGTGAAAAATCACAGAGGTACTTGCCCGAAAGTCGCACTGGCCGGGAATCGAACCACGGTCTCCCGCGTGCCAACTACGACCTAGCCGACCAAGCCACCGCGCGCTCCATATATAGATGATGTTGTTCGCCTGCTCGCATATATTATATTCACGGAGCGCGCGGTGGCTTAGTCAGCTAGGTCGTGATACCCGGCCAGTGCGCTTTATCGGGCAAGTACCTCTGTGATTTTTCACATGTGCTTTTTTACCACGCAATGCTTCTCGAGGAGGGTTTAGGCGTTCTTCTCGCAGCGTAATGGCCTAATTTTCTCCTACCCCCCTCCCAGTAATGGGATGCCTCCCATCCCTCTTCCTTTCCTTCTCCAAAGTGCTAAGTGCCTAAAGTAGTGCCCTTATTAAAGGAGCCGGACGTAACGCATTATAATATAAAAAAAATTATACATATATATATATATATATATATATATATATATATATATATATATATATATATATGTCTATATATATACGTGCTATACACACGTATATATGGATATATAGTCACAGCAGTGCTACCAACTAACCGAATAGTTTTCGGGTTAGTACCAGTGCTCGCTGGAGCCTTCTTAAATTGATCTTAAGTATGATCTAACTCGTCCGTTTTCCTGCAATTTTTAGTATACTCGTTAGATTAGAAAAAGTTTTCTATCATTAAATTAATGTATTTATGCACGCTATTATTTCCTGTCATTTTCCACATTCGAATTTTTACTCCTGTTTTGGTTCTTTCATTTTTAAGTACGAATTTTTTTATTAATTAACATTTTTGTAACGGTCTTGTTAACTTTCTAAATACTAAAACGATAAACAAAACATTCAATGACTACGTTTCTTTGCGAATAAATGCTAAATTTATAAAATCCAAATTCATAACTTTTAAACGATTCTGGGCTATACTATCAGGAATATTGCGCCTGGCCAACATTTTCGAGTATGGAGTGTCGCAACTGTATTCGAGGCGAGGCGCGAGTACTAGTGCTGAACAGCCTGTATAAACAAATGAAGTGGCTAACGTTGAAACTTAAACACGTCTACAAGTTCATACAATCTGTAACACAAATGTTTCACTCTCTGCAATCTTTTAATGCCAATCATTAAAGAAAAAATTTTTTCGGTTCAATAGAATAGGTGAAATAGTTTACGAAGCATCGATTTAGTTGTTCTTGAAACTTTTATCAGAAGTGATATAATGTATTTTATAAAAAATAGAAATTTCGATCACACTCTTTAAACATGTACTTTGACACCCTTGGATTTAACAGCGTATGTATGAGTGGTGCTGCCACATTATGCCCCAAAGTTCATGTTATAAATCTTATGGAAAAAAAAGTTCAAGTGTCCGTCATTAGTGAATTGACCCCTACTGCCTATAAGACACAATGTTAAAGAAATGTTAAAGTGACTAGTGGCGCCAGCACTTCCCTCCAACCTCATGCACCTGGCGGATATAAAACATACTATATCCTACATCGGTTATGCATATAATTCATCCTGGGGGGCAAACGTAGAATCGTAGCTAAAGTAATCGGCTTACATAAGGACTTTCATTCTATTCTCTGCCACGAGACCAAAATACACTCGCTTTACCTATTAGTAAAAAGGGGTTACGCATAAAGTAACTTTAACCACAATTCACGCTTTTTTTTACTTATCAAGAAAACAGCGAAATATTAGTATTTTTATCAAAATGGCTGACAAGAATGAGGAAACGCAGATTGATGATGGTGATGAAGCAGGAAGTCTAGCTTATCCTGACCATCGTGACTTGTCAGGTTGTCAAATTGTATCTCCGAGTAACACAAATACAGAGGAAAGACAGTTAGCCCTTACAAAGATACCCGGTGGTGATTCTCCCTTCGAACCCAACGAAAATAAGGTAAAGCCATCAGCAATGGTAAACAAATATATGAATGAATACATGTATATATGTACTGTGTAATACAATATATATAAATGTATATATTTAAATAAATATATATATATATATATACATGATGAGTTCATGATAGTGATGTATTTGTAGGACGTCTATAAGAGAATGATGGATTGTGCACAATTTTTCCTGGCTTCAATTAGCGCTACCGTAAGTATGGAAGTTCTTTATTTAAGTCTTTTTTTTGTTTTAGTTTTAAAATCGTGTTAAGCGCTTAAAATAAGTTTTACAACGTATATGCTGTTAGTCTTATGTTCAGCTTCGTCGACAATTTTGATCAGACCATAGTACGAATAAAAGTTTCTACCTGTTGAAAGTCTCATAATTCTACCTGCATCATACGTATACCTATAAATAAATTTTAATGGCCACCGATGTATTCGTTCTGTGATTGATCGAGACCAGTCTTGGGTGCATAAGTTTGAAAATGTGATCAAATAATCAGAAGTTAAAATTTTCACTAAAAATGAAAATTATATATTTAGTAGTTGCAAGTTATTTAATTGTTCTAACCAAATCGGAAAACTAAATATTTGTTATTAACTCTCAGGGAGTAGGTCAAGAAGCGTGCGGAAGTGGATCCCCCAGTACTGTTTACTTTATTTGTATACAGCTCATTTAATAATAAAAAAATATGTTAACTAAGACATCTGTGTAATTTTTAGGTCTATGATAACTCCATTACAGTTACGGGTCAACTAGAAGAGGATGGAAACATCTCATATGACCGTTGCCCGTGTTATTTTAGGAAAGTATCATATGGAAAAAGTTGAGGCATGGCTTAGCGAAGACAAGACCTTGTATATATCTTTTTCTAAAAAATATGGGCCAGTTGTCGATAAATATACTGTAACCAACATTAAAAATATCTGCTTAGTCACGATCACGGTTAACAAAAGAAAATGTAGAAAGAAAAAAATAAATGATGTCACTGCATTCCCTCATCTATTTTATTACGAATAATTAACCAAAGCCATTTGAAGCCTCACAGTTTTAATATCATTAATACAAATACAAAAAGTACAATTTTAACGTTTTCTAATAAAAGTTAATTCATACGCTTATACACTTGTATATAGTATAATAGTCTACTGCAAAAATACCTATGATACAAGATAGAAGGTATACTAGAAGTATATCTTATAAAACTTGCACTTGATCTTGTTGTTATATAAGTGTTTTTGCAGGCTTAAGTTCTTTGACGCAGCTTAAACATTGAGATAAAAAAAAAAGCTGAAGAAAATATATGCTTATGCAAGACTTTACACAGTAACTAAATAGTTAATTTGAAACACCGAATTTCTTTCTACTTAAGCTGTAAAATTTTTTAAGTAAAAAAAAAATCAAAATACCCACGGAAAAGTATTATTAATTAAAGTTAAAATATTTCCATTGAAATTTTTAATTCAACGATTATTTCATTTTCCTTTTACCCACCTAAGGTTTTATCATGTACAATTGACAATGGCGTTATTCGTTCTTTGTTATATATTTTCATTTAATAAAACTTTTCCTAATAACCTTCATGAGACTATGTGAAGTATTTTGTTCATGTTGATTTGATCTTTCTTTAAGAATTCAAATTTATTTAACTATGTATCTTACAAGATAATTTCTTCATAATACGTAATTTAAAATACGATTAATTTCCAGCAAATCTAACAGAATAGATTAGACTAAAAAGTTCCAAATTAAATTTTGAAAAACAATTGTACAATTACAAAAATGAAATAAAAGTTGATAGTTTCTACTTGCAATACAAAGATTTCTACTGTGCAACGAATAATATAATAACGTACATGTTGGAAAGAGCTATGTCTTTTATAAAATTTTAATTTTTAATGTGGAAACATGGTATCTAGAGATTTTTTATGATAAGGAACTTTTTTTTTTGATATTTAGTCAAAAAGAAGAAGCGCACTTTTCTTTTTTTTTTCACTATATTACTAGGTGAATAATTTTGAGACTGTTAAAACTGTTAAGACACATTACGTGATGTAGCAAGTGATAAATAAAGTTATAATGACTTTTCTTTTGAGAATTCATACTTTTTATTTTAGTTTAACGTTAAATCAGTACTTTAATAATTGTACTATTGATTAAAATAATCATTTGTATAATGAGACCTTAACACTATTTTGCTTTTGTACTGTATTATTTGCCAACGACTTCAAACATTACAAATTTCGTTCATAGCAATGTTTACCGTTCGTTATACTGTCCCTTAATTACTCGTATCGGGACAACCAAGATAAGCAAATACTATATGAATATTCTGGCCTTTTTACTACCGTACGATAGTGTCTTACTAAGCTGTCGTCGACCATAAGATTGTCTTGATGTGCACCAGACGCAAGCTTAAGTGAAAAAATTTGCTTGTCTCGGAGTGGTTAAAAAACTTTTCTTAACGCTTTAAGAATCACACGATTATGTACGCAGGCAAGTGACAATCGCAAATCGCAGCTCGCAGGCAATTTCAGGCGACAAGCATGCGATCCAAAGGATTCTTTGTTTCCTTCCGTGGGTTGTATACGATTTTTTACCAATACCAAGGTGTATCTATGTAAACTAGCATCGTGATAGTTTCATAAAAACCCGAGATTAAAAAAAAAAAACATTATTTTGTTTGTTTCATATTTTATTTACAAAAATAAAGGATTATTACGTCTGCTTTTATAGTATAGTTCATATTGAAGAATAACCTGACTAGTACAAAACTAAAAAAAAAAATTAGTACATAAATATCAGAAGAAGTAGAGTAAAATAAGTCAACTATACGATATGTCTACGTAAATATTGTAATTTAAATGTGCTTTATCTGATTAAATGACATTTGAAATATAGTTAACAATAAAAAAAATCGTCAAACAGCGTAGATTTGCGTTGTAGCAATAGGTAATTATTTGTCATTAATTTTCTACAACACACGCACTTAAGTATCTTCTTGAATTTCCTAATTCTTGAATACCAATTACATACTTTATTTTTCAGTTTAGTTTAGTTTGTTTGTTTGACATGTTAATGAAATTTTACAATTACAAGACAAATAATGTGGAAATTTAAATTAACTTATAACAACAACAATTGATATAAAAGAAAACAGTACCATAAAGCAAATGTTTTTCAATGTATAATAAATTGTAGATTAAATATTGATTTTTTAAATTCTGTGTGATTAAAAAGATACATTTTTTTTAATGATGCCCCAGGAGGTTCAGGAAAAAACTTTCTATTTACAACGTTCATATATCATTTCATTTTTTGTGGAAAAAACATTTTCTCTATAACATGGACTAGTGTAACATCAATATGACTTCTAAAGAGAATGCTCAATAATAGAACATCTCGTTTACAATTGGATCCAATCAATGTAAAAAGTCCTTACTTGGAATTTGAATCTGAATAAAATTGGTACATTACGTCACTAGGGCACAAAGTACAAACATGAGCGCCCGAGTCGCGTCTAATGTTTTTCTTGCCTACGGCCCAAAGTGATTACAAGGGCGAAAACTGTGACACGAGGGCGCAAAGCGGCAGTTGCACTTTGGGCCCATGGTAAGAAAATGGTAGTTTTCCTACGAGTTTGAAAAGTCTTTGTTTGCGAACCGAGAGGTTTGTGGCCCGAGCCGAAGGCGAGGGACGTAACGAGGTTCGTAAAAGAGACTTTTCGAACGAGTTCCGGAAAACTGCCTTTTCGCCAGAGGAAGTACCAGCCTTCCAAAACCACCCCAGGGGGGAAAAAGTATTAAATCATCCTATCTTTGAACATTGTTTCGTATTCTAAAACATTATATCAATATTCGTATAATCAACAGAACATTTTCTAATACATCATCATTATCTCTTATTTTCCAAACTTTTATTTTACAACCTCGACCAAGGATGGCTGAAGAGGGTGGTAGGGGTTTTGTGGAATGACCCCCGAAAATCACCATGTAATGTATGAATATAAGAATATGTATATATATCGCTGGGTGCACTCCTATTTTGGTCACGAACGGGTGTGAGATTACAAGAACTGAGGGACAGATGAGATGAGGTTACAGCAAAAAATTGACAACTGACGCCCACTACAATGAGTTCATCTGAACATACGAGCTTGTCGTGTAGCTGGATATCGAATTGATAAAACCGACTTAGAATAAGGCTTACAATTTAAATAATAAAAATGATTAAAATGATTGAAAAACGGTATAGAGCTGGACAAGCTCATTAATCTAAATGATACTTTGATTAAGTTGTTGAGAAGAGAGAATGTTTGCATAACATCTTCAAAAAATTTTTTTTTTTTTTAATTTTAATTTTGATTAGGTGCAAAGTCTTTTTGAGTCTTTGAAAAAAAGAAGCGTCTCTTTTAAGTTGAGGTGATAACTTTCAGTTAATTTTCATATGTACATATTCAACTGATATCCACGGGAAAAAATCTGCACGTTTTGCCTTTGGTAAGAAAAAGAACATATGAGACTTGAGCACAAACATATAATAACCGTATCCTTCAAGCGATAATGTTTGTACTTTTGTGTCCTAGAAACATTATATAGTATTTTGTGATTTACTGCATCACGATAACCGTCTTATAAGGTATAAGGCCACAAAGGGCGAGGCTGCGGCTCCTGGTACTAAGAGTAAACTGAAAATGGTTTTTTTTTGATTCCTAAGTTTCTTGATTCTCCTACATGGTTTTTTTTACAAAATACAGTACAATCTGTCTGTGACATTTCTCATACAAAAATATGATGAAACTAAAGATGAATCCACTGATTAAAAATACAAAAAGTTGAGCAGTTTTAGAAAGACCTAATGATGTACATGAAACTTCTTTAGCAATGCTCATAGCGTCAAGACTAGCCTTCCTTTTTCGAGATATTATTCCATTTTCTCTGTACTTCTGGATACTAAAAAAAAATGTTGTTGAAATTCTTAGATGTGTGTAAATTTTTATAATACTAACTGATGATTTAAAAATTGAAGAAGTGGATCTCCTTTTTTTAAAGCGATCGATTTTCTTCTAAAATTACCTAATGGAATAGCTAAGATTTTGCAATAGTACTTCAGAATAAGTGGACGTCGTATATTGTCATATGTATAATGAGCCACCCTTTCATTGCATACCTAAAATTATATTAACTTAAAATAATTTATACGCTAAAAAATAATCCGTTTTAATTTATAAAATATTTTCAACTTTCAAGAACTTTTTAAAATCGTTTCGATTGAGTGTCACAGTTTATAACCAGATTAACACATTCTCATATACGCATATTCACATGCACGCGAGCAGTCATACACGCATTGTTACTTATTTTAAATGTATTGGTATTACCGTCAGCGGAAAAAAATTACGTTGTAAATTTTAATAACATCTTTAGAGTACAATTTTTTAACCCAAATAATTTAGATTTTTCTTAATATTTTTTATGGAATTTTCCTCTACGTTAATAATCGTTTTTTAGAATAGAATATTAAAAAACCAGGACAAAAACTGTTACCGCCATTCAAAATAAAACTTAAAAAATTTTATAAGAGAAAGTGTAAGAAATTGTTTTTAGACGCTATTATAAGAGCAGGTACATATATTTTATAAAATAATAAACACACTAACTAAATATTTTACATTACCTGCTTTAAAGCATCTTCTGAGGTTATAGGTAGACTATTTTCATCCTTTAAAAACAATTTCAATTTATCATTTATATCGTTCTCCGAGCTCTAAAAAAATGTTATAAGATATAAGTCTTAAGAATAATAAAAATGATACACTCAGTTGAAACTTTTAAAGATTACTGAGAAAAACGGTAATGGGTCAGAGTTTTTTACTACGATCAATTGATATGTTTTATCCTCTAAAAATTCACGTGCATTTTTAAATGGAATGTGTGGTATTGAAACCGCTGTGAAGCTGGTAAAACAGCCCGAGTACATTGAAATCATAATAAATGCTGTCAAATATAGTGATAGCCTTGCAATTTTTGATGATACGGAATTGAATTGTACATCTGTAAATTCAAAAAAAAGAAATAAGTATCGTCAGGCGATTCCACTATAAAAACAAAATTAAATTCCTACGGTTTGTTAATTTGTACATAACAGTACATAATTATCGTACAAGAGCAAAGTCAAAAATTTCGCCAACTCAAATAATGATACACATTTTTTAAGTTATTTTAAATTCTAGATTTTTGAAGTTATGCAAAATCTAAATATCTGCATGGATAGAAGTATCCCATACACGTGACGTAAAGAAAAATTGTTTTGCCAATTTGGTGAAAAAAAACACTTCCCTTAGCTCTTTAAAAGGTTATAGGACACTGATTTTGTCAGGAAATTTTTAACTGTTTTTAACTTTTCTCGGACGCTTTACTTTTTTTTATGAGCGTTCACCTTTAGGTAATAGATCTTCTGCAGGGGGTTGATATTTTTTAGCTCAAAAATTTATAACCGTAGTTCAATCGAGATTTATTGGAAAATTAAAAGGTACAGTCTAAATTTTTTTTTCCGGTTTTACTAGTCTAACAATACTTACGATGTGTTGAGACAAAGAGACAAGTAATAATCATCGGTATTGTCTAAAACTACATTATTCCTTTTTGCTTTTTTAGGAACTTTTAATTGCTACTTTCTTTCGATTAATCATAAAAAATTATGTCGGATGTGCCTTTGGTAAGAAAATTAGTGTTCGGCACACAAGCGTCATCTTATCATGATGTTAAAGTATTTTCTGTATTTTGTTAACAAACCTTAATTAATAGTTTACCTGTGAATTCTTGATGGACGAATATTCGCCATACGTTCAAAAAACTGTCCGATGGTTTAAAAATAAATCCTCTTCTATCGTTATGTAAAACTAAAATTACATTAAATAGAATTGATAAAATAGTTATCAGTATAACCAAGAAAATCCAAATACACCTACTTAAAACCTGCTTAATTAAAAGGTATAAAGAAATAAAGTATAAATATGTTGCACTATTTAATTTTTTTCACCTCAAGGTAAGCATTCCATGGAATTTCCTTGGTGTCCGGTAATTTATACCAAATTAAATCTTGATAATCAATGATTTCAATCGTGAAGTCATACTTATCTAAATTTTTGTTCGTTAAAAACTTGCCAGGAAGAATAATACTCTCATTCAATAATTTTGTGGAATCAATTGATATGTTCTTGACACTTTCATGTGATTCCTTCTTGACACGGAAATCGTTTTCATACTCAAGTGCTAATCCTGTTCTTGTAGCAAAATCATTAACGACTAGAGAATGAAGATGAGATGACTCCTAACGATGTCAAAAAAACAATTCATTTTTTAAAAATTAAATAATTGTGTTATTTGAAAATAAACTAAGTGCTTATAAAACAAGTTACCTTGGTAGTAATTTTAGCCAGAGCACCACTTAAATTTTTTCGTCTTTGGACTAAAGTAAACAAGTTATGTTTTTATGAATTGTACATCATATAATTTTTGTGCTCTGTATCATAGATTTTTCAATGAAGGTGGAATTTAAATAACAGCAAAACTTCGTGTCTAACATGATTTCCGTGTTTTGTGCGTTTTAGAAATTTGATGTTTAATTATTACTGCATATTCTTTTATGTCCGTTAGTTTTATTTTATAAAATATCAATCGTAGATTTGTGTTTTTTGTTATTTATTTATTTAATAACATTGAAACATAAGGCGAGACTGTCTTATAACCTCGTAAGTATTATTTTGACTTGATCTTAAGGATGCTAGTAGATAATCTAAATATCAGTTTTTTTATGAAGAGGCCAGATAACTGTACTGCGCGAAAAAACGGCTAGGTGTTATAATTTTTATTGTAGTGTATTATGCATAAGTATGTGTTAGACATTTGCTGAGTAGTGATATATAATATTTTAGGTGACGTCAGATTTTGAAAGTTCTTTCTTACAAAGCACAAAGAACTGAAGCTGTTTATTAAGCTTTTCTACCGTTTCGCTAATAAATACATTATTGTTTATTGTTCGTTCTGTTAAGCTATAAAACTTAAAATAATAATAATCTTCCAAGAAAATGCATCTTAAAATAAGGTAGTAGATTTGATAAGCTACGAGGTTGTTTTGGAAAAGTTTCTCCTTCTCTACTACGAAGTGGTGATAAAGAGTAGATACATATATGTTACAAGGAAACTAATGACTATGCATAGATTTACGCCTTAGAGTATACATGGTCTTTAGTTCGAACTTCAAGTCTTAACGCATTGTTGTTTATTACTACATCATACGCTTTACTTACATCTGTACCGTATGCGATTTTGCTTGTCAGTGAGCCCAAATTGTTGTCTATAAAGTGCATATATCCGTCAATTTGAACATTAACGTACCTCTTTACATTAACTTTCATATTGAAGTTTCGACTTATAAGTTCCAGTAAAATTAAGTTAAAGTACCAAAATCCACTCATCTGCTGGTACATTAACGCATGCTATAAATATGTACAGAAAATTTTTCCAACTCACCTAAATTTTGGTGCTGTTGTAAGGAACAATCATTTATAACATTAATAATTATAACAGCATGTAAGTTTTGGAAATGCTTCCTCTTAAAAAGTATAAAATTTCCAATTGCTAATCTGTACTTTCCGACATAAAACAAAGTAGCAACACTATATACAGAGTCGAGCCAAGGAAGAATACTCGATTTCTTCATAAATCGTGTGTCAGCACTGAAACATTCGATGTGCATGACAATTCAATTCTACTACCTTTTACTACGCAGCTCTCCTTATAATATATTTATAATAGTTCGTGTATATGTCCTGCGCGTGTTTTTGTTCTACATTTATTTGTCCTATGATCTGCCTTGGAATCAAGCGCTGACCCATTTGTAAGTATATCATGTTATTGATCGAACACTCTCTTTTAGGTGTTTGTATGAAATCACAAATCAGATATTTGTTGGTGTGAGTACTTTTTTTAACATGTAATGCCAAAGCGCGCGGTGGCTCAGTCGGCTAGGTCGTGGATTGGCACGCGGAAGACCTTGGTTCGTTGCTCGGCCAGTGCGAGATATTCGGGCAAGTACCTACCTCTGTGATTTTTCACATGAGCTTTTTCACCACGCAATGCTCCTCGAGGAGGGTTTAGGCGACCTCCTCGCAGCGTAATGGCCTAATTTTCCCCTACCCCCTCCCAGTAATGGGAGGCCCCCATCCCTCTCCCCTTCCTTCTTCAAAGTGCTAAGTGCCCATAGTAGTGCCCTTATTAAAGGAGCCGGACGTGAAGCACTATAATATAAAAAAAATTTTATATTTGTTATATCTATAGATATAATTTTAACATACAAGTCGTTGAAAAAGGGTGTCACCCTCAATAAAATCCATATTCAAAATTATTTCCTTATAGTACATGGCATAAGGAATAAAATGAGCCCTATTTCGAACGTGTGTCTCAAAAAAATATTTTTAATTAAAATGAGGGACAACAACAAGATATTTTTTGTGAATTTTCTCATATAGTACATACATACTTGGGTTATCTTGATTAAAAAATTTACGGAAAATAAGATTAATTGTTGCATTGCCGGAAACTATATCTTTCTATGATTTAATAAGCACATATTAAAAATTAGGTGAATTTACTGGCTGACCTTTAAAAAATAAATTCTTGCTGTCAGTGTTTTGATTGTTTTATTGCGAAGAGGAGGAACTGATTTTTTCCAAACGACGCGTCTTTCAAACGAAACGAGACTGTCACATAGTTGAATAACAACTATGTTCAATAAATCGTTTCCGTGTAAGTAAAAAAAAGATAAAATCCAAAGAAAAAAAATCGATGCAGAAAAAAGTCCATGCAATTTCGATGCAATATTAACATATTTCACTCGAGCGAGGTTAATTGTTTGCAATTAATTTGCCGTTACGGAGGAGTAAGGAAATACCTTTATCAATCTCTTAAATATTTGTTGCTATACGCAGAAAACAAAAAACAAAATTATCCTAGATAGGAAAAAAATATATTTATTTTGTCTGATTTTAGAAAGACGTTCTAAATGTTAAAGAATCTTATTTTAGAATCGGGAGAATGTCTGATTAAAATTTTCTATAAAAAATAACAAGAATCTACCTGAATCAATTGCAATTGTATACTAAATAATTCTTATAATATTTGAAACCCACAATTTTCAGACCAAAACACCTGGATGGCATCATTATTGATAAAAACCAGGTAGAAGCCTGGTCTAGTAAGAAAAAGTAATATGTAGCTGTTGCAACTAAAAACTGTTGCATGATTATTGAGATAAAATTTTCGTAACAGATAAAATAACAATGGTGATATGAGCATAAATCTTTTTTTTCGTCAGAATTGTATTATAGGATATTTTCTTTAGTTCGATTTAGTGTGCAGCACAAAAAAAAAAGGTATTTTGGTGCTTATTTTAAGCTTGCGGTCAATATCATGTTTCGATTATTCCGGTTTTTCCTTACCAGAGTAATGACCACGTGCTCATCAAAATAAAATAATAATGCATCCAAATATAAAAAAAAATACATAAAAATAAATGATTGGCTTGTGATTTTATTCAAACACCCAAAAGAGAGTGTTCGATCAATAACATGATGTACTCACAAATGGGTCAGCACTTGATTCAATAAACAGATCATAGGACAGAAACGCGAAATGAAAGCAGGTGCAGGACATATATGGACAATTCTAATACATTATAAGCAGAGCCGCGTAGTAGAAGGTGGTAAAATTGAATTGTCATGCACATTGAATGTATCAGTGCTGACACACGATTTATGGAGAAATCGAGTATTCTTCCTCGGCTCGACTCTGTATATAGTGTTGCTACTTTGTTTCATGCCGGAAAGTACAGATGAGCTACCGAATGTTTGTCGTTGGAAGAGGAAATGTTTGTACTTAATTTAATTTATATTTATAGACCACAGCTAAAAAAAAATTTTGCAATGTGAAAATTAACGTAGGAAGGTATACATAAATATTCGAATTGATCGATTAATGTGCTTTGCAGACAGTAATTTTAGCTAAGCAACATGTGAAATTGTATGCAGTGTAGATTAGTTAAGCGTATCAGGAATTATTGAAAAGTAACGCGTTAATATTTATGTAACTTTTGACTCAGCCTTAATTTAAAAATTATTTTACTTATTTACATATTTGGATTACATAAATACAAGTTAATGTGTACTTAAAATGGTAAGTGTATGCATAATTATTAGTTTCCTTGTAATGTCTATACTTACTCTTTGTCAATATTCAATAGTATGAAAGCACAAAGTTTTTCCGAAACAATGTCATAGTTAAGAATGATTCAGATATTTTTGGGACTCTTTCAACCAACTTATAGATAAATATAGGTATTGTATGCCGTTATGTTTCAAAAATAAAATTTTTCACGATTTCCTGTGATTATGCAAAAAAAATTGGACTCGCACAAAATAATGCTAAGGAAATTCAATCCATAAAAAAATATACGTGTCCTTGATAACAGATACTAAGACAAAATGATGTGTTTATTGTGAAATTTTTCTCAACAAATTACAAGTCTTGTATTTTTCTATATTTTTAACACTTTTTTCTGTAAAAGATCAAATGTTCTTTTACTTAACCAATTTTTTCTTATTTTCATTAAGACAAAGATATTTAATGCACATTCCTTATTTTATAACTGAGAGTCCGAACAGTTGGATTCGTGAATAGAGATAGATGATTGGAATAATTTTTGGTATTGTCTTCGGATGGTAACAACACGTCTCACATGATAAATATCATGCATGCTAGGGAAACGTTAAATTTTCGAGCTAAGGTCAAGATAACTGAATTTCGCCTTTCCTACATAAAAAGATTTAATATAATCTAATTTAATCTAATTTTTTTATTCGGTTCAGTTTTCACTTTCCGCTTGACATTATATAGGAAAGTTTCCGCTTATGGTTACAATTATGGTTAAAATCAATGTAGGAAAGCTATGAAGTGAAAAAACGATGCTATCACAGTACATGTAAACAATACACAAATTTCATGTACATGCTTTTAACGTGGACTTTAACAAACGTGGATTCTACAATGAATGCATAACCGGTGCTGCCTTTTTTTTGCTCCTAAATCCCATATGTTATACATCTTATAAAAAAAATAATACATCTGTTTTGTACATCACTTATCCTGGGAGTATACATAGAATCTTGTGTATAAAGTAGTCGGCTTATTTGAAGAGTTTCATTTTATATTATCTGCCACATGACGAACGACACGCGCTACTTCTATTACTGATAAACGGTTACAATAAAGTAAATTTAACCAAAATTCACGATTTTTTTTACTTGTCAAGAAAACAGCGAAGTATTAGTATTTTCATCAAAATGGCTGACGAAGATGCGGATATGCAAATTGATGAAGGCGATGATTAAGGACCTCCAAGTCAGCCTGAACATTGGGGGGTATTGTCAGGTCATCAGATTGTGTCTTACAGCAACATGTCTACAAAGGAGATACAATTAGACCTTATAAAGATATCTGGCGGTCATTCTCCCTTCTCTTCCGACAAACATGAGGTAAAGCCATGAGCAATTGTGAACAAATATATATTTTTTTGTTTTTCTTACAAATTCATAATAGTAGTGTATTTGTAGGACGTCTATAAGAGGATGATGGATTGTACAAAATTTTCCCTGAATTTAATTAGCGCCACCGTAAGAATGGAAGTTCTTTGTCTCAATATTTTTCTAGTTGTAATTTTTAAATATTTAATTTTCTTCGTGTTAAATGCTTAAAATAAGTTTTAAAACGTATGTGCTGATTAGTCTTATGTTCTGCTTCGTCAACAATTTTGATCAGACCATTAGTATGAATAAAAATCTTTACCAGTTAGTAGTCTTATAATCCTACCTTTATCAGACCTGTAAATAAATTCTGATTTTTACCAATGTATTTGTTCCGTGATCGATTGAGACCAGACTTGGGTGTGTAAATTTGGAAATGAGATCAAATAACTAGTAGTTTAAATTTTTGCATGGAATAATAATTAAAACAATAAGTTTTATAGTTGAAAATCATCAAGTTGTTATAAAAAATCGGGAAATTAAATATTTGTTTTTAACTGTGAGGGATTTGGTTCGAGAAGCGGGCAGAGCCCCCAGCACTGTTTAATTTATGTGTATCTAGCTCATTTTATTATAAAAAAATATGTTAACTATACATATATGAGATATATATGAGATATCTGTGTAATTTTTAGGTCTGTGACAACTCCGTTACAGTAACGGGTCAACTAGAAGAGGATGGAAGCGTCTCATCCGAAACTATGACCGTCCCACGTGACACTGATATGGAAAAAGTTAAGACATGGCTTAGCAAAGTCAAGGTCTTGTATATATCTATTCCTAAAAACCATGAGCCAGTCGTCGGTAAATAGACTGTAACCAACATTAAAAATATTAGCTAATTCACAGTCACAGTTAACAAAAGAAAATGTATGAAGAAAAATAGTAAATGATATCACTGCATTACCTCATCTTTTATCATACGAATAATTAACCGAAGTCATTTGAGAGCATATATTTGTAATCACATTAATACAAAGATAAAAATTGCGAATTAAACGTGTTGTAATATAAGTTGATTAACACGCTTATAAATATTTACTAATGTTTAGTACAATTTTTAATCCTACACTCAATGAAGATACTTACAGTTTGAAAGTCTACTGCAAAAATACTTATGATGCAAAATAGTAGGTATACTAGAAGAATTTCTTATAAAAGTTGCTCTTGATTTTGTTGTTATACATCGTTTTGCAAGTTTTAAGTTCTTTGACGCGACTTAAACAATGTTGATATAAAAAAAAAAGTTTAAGTAAAAATATGCGTGTGCAGCACTTTACATAGTAATTAATTAGTTAATTTAAAAAATCGAATTTCTATCTACTTAAACTGTAAAATAACTTAAGTAAATGAAAAAAATCAGAACACCCACGAAAAAATATTATTAATTAAAAATCAAATATTTCCATCGAAATTATTCATTCCACGAACATATTATTTTCCTTTCACCCGCCTAACGTTGCCTCTTGTCATGTATAATTGGCAATGACGTAAGTCATCCATTATTGTATATTTTCCTTTAATAAAACTCTTAATAACCTTGATCAAACTATATAAATTTACTCCGTTAACGTTGATTTGAACTAAACTCATTGATAAATAATAGTATGATTCTCTTTCGTTAATAATTCTAATTCATGAAGCAAATCACTAATAAAAAACACCTTTATAAGTAATGTATCATTAAAAATACGATTAAATTCCAGAAAATCTAAGATATTGTAGTAAAAAGTTCAAAATTAAATTATTGAAAAACAATTGCAAAATTATAAAATAAAAGAGAAATTGATAGTTTCTACTTGCAACATAAGGGATTCTGTCGTGTGACGAATAATATAATAATGTACATGTAGTATACAGCTAAATATTTTTCTTGGCCTTTCAATTTTTATCCAAACATGATACATGATATCTAGAGATTGCTTATAAGGAAGGGACCCTTTGTCTTTATATTTTTTGTCAAAAAGAATAAGCACACTTTTTTCTTCTACACTATATTATAGGGTAAATAAGCTAATGTTAATTGAGGAATCATACACACTTAATAAAAAGAAAACGAAGGAATGAAAGCGTATGATATTTATTTTAATATTTTTATTGTATTTTACAAATTCACACACTGATGCACTAAAAATATTATAAACACTTAAATAAAACGTTAAGTTTATAATTTATATTTTAAAGAAAATTTTGAGACTTTCAACACTGTTATTGAAAAATATTGAGAGTTTATATTTTTTATTCAAGTTTGACGTTACACTAAGTACTATGATTGTATTAAATAACTATTTGTATATTGTACTATATTTATTTGCCTATGACTTCAAGAATTACAAATTTCGTTCATAGCAATGATCACCGTTCGTTATACCGTGCCTCAATCACTTGTTATCGTATACTGGACTTTTTACTATTATACAATAGTATCTGACTAAGCTGTAGATGACCATAAGATTATTTGAATGTATACCAGAGGCAAGCTTACGTGAAAAAATTTTCTTGTCTCGGAGTGGTTAAAAAACTTTTCTTTACGCTTCAGGAGTCACACGATTATTATGTAGAAAATATATTGAAAAAAAGATTTAGCAGACGTATCTATGCAACTAGCATCGTCTTAGTTTCATAAAAACCTGAGATTATAGAAAAAAAATTATTTCGTTTGTTTTATAATTTATTTACAAAAATAAACAATTTTTACATGTGCTTTTATAGTATAGTTCATCTTGAAGAATAACCTCATTAGTATAAAACTATTAAAAGATTTCCTACCTTGAATATTTTTGAGAGGCTGGTGTGCCCTCAGTAGGAAAAATAGAGTTCGCCATATATGCACCGTCACACCATGGTTACCGGGTACAGCCCCGAAGACGATGGTACTTGTCCGACAAAAACTACTGTACTACATAAATATCCGAAGAAGTAGAGTAAAATAATTCAGTTAAATAAATTTTTATTACTCTTAAATGATTCTGATTTAATTTGAAAAATTTCATTTAAAATATAGTTGACAATAACAAAAACTAAGTAAATACGGTGTTAAAAAAAAATATTCAGTTTGTTTTACCGACAACTTTGGACTTTATTAAAAATTAAATTACCTTTTGAAAATTATCTCAGAAATACGTGAAAAGTAGTCTTGGCACTTTACAATTATCAGCTGCATTTGTTAGTTAGGATTTTATTTAAAAAATTGTATTTTTTTAAAAACTTTTTGCTTGTATCTTAACGTAAGTGACACGTAGCAAAATCTTATGAGAAGCCAAATTGTTTGTCAGAAGGTGCTTTATATGATGTAATTTTTTTCGATCATGAAATATTCGTTTTCAAAAAATCACAGAAACTTACATTCTAAACTTCATATTGTTTAATAACTGTAAAACCAATAATAAGTAGACAATTCAAACTAAACTATGAGAATTGGTAATTTTTGTGTAATCAAATAAAATGCTTTTGAATCTATTGCAAAATATCGCTTGGTTATTATTTGGATAAGCTTTCAAATTTAAAATGTCAGATGGCAGCATTGCAAAAGGGAATTCTGTTTCTTTTGTTTTGTGCAACACACGTTGTTTAGTCTCTATTAGGATTTAAAAATAAAACTTAAAAAAATTTTTTTTAGATTTAAATCGCAGAAAACGATTTTCCGTCATAAGAAAACGTAATACCTTCGATATTTTTTTTACATACTTTATTAAAATAAAGTGCATTGTTTTTGGTAAAAAATACCAATTTTAAAACAAAAACAGTTGAAAAATGTTGTTTATAACTAAATTTACAAATATTATTTGATATTTCTTTTTAGTTAAAGAAAAATTTGCTAACATTTTAAACCGAAAATTGGGCTGGTTATATTTTTTATTTTGTATATGATTGAATACACATTAATTAATTTGTATACATGTAATGCGTTTTTATTAATTAATTAATCTAAGTGATACTTTTATTGATGTCTTATGATGTTTTAAGGCAAAAATTTAATAAAAAATATTAGTTTTCGTCGAACAAGTGCCATTGTCTTTGGGGATATTTTGCGGCATAATGTAGCCGTGGTGCGAAGGCGCTTATGTGGCGAATCCTATTTTCCCTACCAAGGGAACTCCTGCCTCTCAAAACACCTAAGGTAGGAAATGGTATACTTTATGTCACTTTTTTTTAGAAAGTACAGCTATTATCGCCCAAACAGCTTGGAGGCAAATGTTTTATCATTGTGCCCAAGTCGCGTATGTCGTTGTTCTTACCAAGGGCAAAAAGTGCAATTTTAACTGTAGGCACACTTCGCACCTAGTAATCCACTTTCTGCAAGTTGGCCTAAAGTCATAATAATAATTCAGAGTGTGTTCCGAGGGCATAAAGCGTCTGTTACAATTTGTACCCATAGTAAGAAAATTTTGTATACCTTAGTGGGTGCAAAGTCTTTTCACGCCCTAGAAAAAAAGAAACGTCTCTACCAAGTGGGGCATTACTTGGGCAAGTTGGGTGATTACTTTTTTGTTTACTTTGATTTGTACATGTCTAACTTTTAATCACAGGCGAAAACCTGCATATTTTACTCTTGGTAAGAATAGTAGTTTTTTTCGAATGAGTGCCATCGTGTCTGGGGCTATTTTGCAGCTCGAGAGGTCTGCCACTTAGAGCTCGAGGGACGTAAGTTAGCTGCGGAGCGATTGCACTTACGTGGCGAATCCTATTATTTTTTTACCAAAGGCACACCAGCCTCTTAAAAACGCCCGAGGTAGGAAAAAACACTATACGTGACTCGGGCACAAACATACAATAATCGTATCCTTCAAGCGATAATGTTTGTACTTATGTGTCCTAGTAACGTCATATAATATTTTGTGATTTACGGTATCACGATAACAGTCTTATGGGGTATAAGGCCACAAAGGGCGAGGCTGTGGCTCCCGGTACTGAGAGTAAACTGAAAATGGCTTCCCATCGTTGTACAAACGGTTATTTTTTTTTGGTTTCCTAAGTTTCTTGATTCTCCTACATTGTTTTCTTACAAAATACTTTACAATCTGTCTGTGAAATTTTTCATACAAAAATATGATGAAGCTTAAGGCAAATCCACAAATTAAAAACACAAACAATGGAGCGACTTCAGTAATACCTAATGATGTACATGAAACTTCTTTAGCAATGCTCATAGCGTCAAGCCTAGCCTTCCTTGTTCGAGATAGTACTCCATTTTCTCTGTACTTCTGAATACTAAAAAAAATGTTGTTGAAATTCTTAGATACGTATTAACTTTTTTAATACTTACTGATGATTTAAAAATTGAAGAAGTGGATCTCCATTTTTTAAACCGATAGCTCTTTTTCTAGTATTACGTAGTGGAATCGCCAAGGTCTCGCAATAGTACTTCATAATAAGTGGACGTCGTATTATGTCAAATGTATAATAAACCACTCTTTCATTGCATATCTAAAATCAAATAAACTTGGAATACTTCAAAAGCTAAAAAATAATCTGTTTTAATTCATTAAATATTTGTAGCTTTCAAAAACATTATAAAATCGCTTTGATTTAGTGTGTCAGCCTATAACCAGATTTACACAGTAAAGTTTCGTAACACACCTGTAGTACAATTTTCCAACTGAAACGTTTAAGATATTTCTAAATGATTTTTATAGAATTTCTTTCAACGACAAAAATCGTTTTCTAGAATAGAATATTCAAAAACATTAACAAAAACTTTTACCATAATTTGAAATAAAAGTTTATAAAACAAAGCAATGGAAATAATTTTTAGACGCTATTATTAAAGATTGTACATTGTTAAATATTTTTTAAAATAATTGTCACACAAACTAAATATTTTACATTACCTGATTAAAAGCATCTTCTTGAGTTGTGGGTAGACTATTCTCATCCCTTAAAAACAATTTTAATTTATCATTTATGTCGTTCTCCGAGCTCTAAAAAAATGTCACAAGATAAAGTTTATGAGTATAATGGAAATTGTACATATTTTTAGTTAAAACTTAATAAAATTACCGAGAAAAATGTTAAAATAGTATCATTTTTTAGAATGATCAATTGATATGTTTTATCCTCTATAAATTCACTTGCACTTTTAAATGGAATATGTGGTATTGAAACTGTTGCGAAACTGGTAAAACAGCCCGCGTACATTGAAATAATAATGAATGCTGTCAGATATAGCGACAGCCTTGCGATTTTGGATGATACAGAATTAAATTGTACATCTGTAAATTAAAAAAAACATTAAAGTATAGTCAGGCAATTCTACCATACAAGTTCTTAAATTCCTACGCTTCGTAAATTATATTCAACAGTAGATGATTATCGTACAAGAGCAAAGTCATAAATTTCGCGAACTCGAATAACTATCCATAATTTAAAAATTTTTTAAATTCAAGTATTCAGAAATCAAGCAAATCTTAATTGTCTGCACAGTTTAAAGTATCCTGTACACATGACGTATTGAAAAATTGTTTTGCCTAGTTAGAGCAAGAGCCTCTCTCACAGCTCTTTGAAAACTTATTGGATACTGATTTTTTTAGAAAATTTCTAACTGTTTTCAACTTTTCTCGGACGCTTTCGTTTTTTTATGAGTGTTCGCCTGTAGGTTATAGATAATATTTTTGAAGCTAAAAAGTTATAAGCGTAGTTTAATCCGGATTTATTGGAAAATTAAATGGAACAGCCAAATTTTACTCGCCCAACAATATGATGCGTTGAGACAAAGAGAAAAGTAATAATCATCAATATTGTTTTTAATTACTTTTTCTCCTTTTAGCACTTATAGGGACTTTCAGTTGCTGCTTTTTTTTGATTGATGGTGAAACAGTTAAAAGAAATAAATAGTTATTCACATAGCAAGTGTGAAAAATATGATTTCCCGAAAAAATGTGAATGACACGCACGAGCTACCGTTACCGGCCACGAGTGCAAGTTTATCACACAAGTGCGGGAAATAGTCCGACACGAGGTGCGTTCGAGATGTCTCGCCACATAAGGGTAAGGAAAATAGATATAAAAGAAGTATTAATGTTAAAAGCAGTGTGTAGCAAAATTCTTTCCTGTGTGCAGTAATAATATTTCGCTCACTAGGTGCGTAATATATACTAGTAATGCATACTTTGTCAACGCTACGGTGATGAAAACTTTTTCCTAACACGAAGCCTTTTTCGTGACATTTAAACGTTGACAGCGCCCTTGAAAAGAGAAATATCATTCTCGACACGATCGATATCAAACTAGGGCTATTCCACGATGCACAAAATAGTTCTTATGATGATGGCACTAGTATGACGTGACGAAAATTTCGTACCTTGGGCATTTTTGAGGGTCGGGTATGCCTTTGGTAAGAAAATTAGGTTCGGCACACAAGTGCCATCCCATCATAATGTTAAAGTCTTTGCTGTATTTTTACAAGAAACCTCCATTAATAGTTTACCTGTGAATTCTTGATGGACAAACATGCGCCATACATTCAAAAAACCATCCGACAATTTATAAATGAATCCTCTTCTATCTTTATGTAATACTAAAATGATTACAAATAATACTGAAGAAATAGGTATGAGTATAATCAAAAAAATCCAAATACGCTTGTTAAAAACCTGTTCAATTAAAAATGTATTAAAATTAAAAAAAAATTAGGTTATAAATATTTCAAATTCAAATATTTTTACCTCAAAATAACCATTCCATGGAATTTCCTTGGAGTCTGATAATTTATACAAAATATAATCTTGATAATCCATGATTTCGATCGTTACGTCATACTCATCTAAATTTTTGTTCGTTAAAAACTTGCCAGGAAGAATAATACTCTCATTCAATAGTTTTGTAGAATCGTTTGATGTGTTTTCAAGACTTTCATTTAATTTTTTTATGATATGAGAATCGTTTTTATACTCAAGTACTAATCCTGTTGTTTTAGCGAAATCTTGAACTACTTGAGAATAAAGAGGAGATGGAACCTAACGATGCAGAGAAACAATTAATTTTTTTGAAATAAAATAATTTTGTTATTTAAAAATAAACTTTTTATGAAACAAATTACTTTGGTAGTAATTGTAGCCGAAGCACCACTTAAATTTTTTCGTCTCTGGACTAAAGCTCGCTTGTCTATGAGGGTTAATCCGTTTTCCTTGCTCCATTCAAATAATTTATTAACTTGTAATTCATTCTGGGAGCCGACAGCGAACCATTCATGAATGTTTTTATTGTTTCCGCATTTTATCAAAACTTCACTTTTTATATTTAAGTGAAGGTAATTCTTTTTA
Source organism: Copidosoma floridanum (assembly GCF_036245765.1). Lineage (NCBI taxonomy): Eukaryota > Metazoa > Arthropoda > Insecta > Hymenoptera > Encyrtidae > Copidosoma > Copidosoma floridanum. The sequence goes on along the minus strand of NW_028321912.1, from coordinate 2,727,808 downwards.
GGATATCGGCAAGTGATATCGATTTGTTCAGTAACGGCTGGCCGGAATAACAAAAGCCATACGTGAGGCGACAGATTATGATGCCTCGAGAAACGTGTAAATTTTTCGAAATCATTGTCAGTATTTAAAAACACCACAAAAAGGGTTTTTGAGTAATTTCTTAGTTTCGGATACTTTTCTGAAAGATCCGATATAGTCGAAGCTACAGAATACACCATTTTTCGTGAGAATTCTTTAACCATGTTAACCACCGAATGTATATCTGTGGATTTAAGAGAAAAATTGTTGTTATCAGGTATTATGATTTTCTTAACAAGCGCTTTGCTTTTGCTTACCTTCGTTGCTCCTGTAAATAATTCCTATACTGGTGGTCGCATAGAACTTTTGTACATCCAAAATTACAGGAACTTGACTTTCCATGTTTTTTGCTGAATCACATGGCATAAATAAAACAACGGCTAATATTACAACGAGGCTGGTTAGCTTCACCATTTTTGGCTAAAAATAGATTAAGAAAAAATGTACATGTTTACTTACATAATTAAATAAAATCATTTCATAAGCATACTTTCTACGAGTTAAAGAAAGCAAATTACGTGAGTACAACTACTAACGCATAACAAAATGAACATTAAATTTAATTTAATTACAATACTTATACAACAGTGTTATTTTTATTTCATGGTACAAAATGGATTAGGCATGTAAATTGTAAAGACACATTTCTATTTTTTTCTGTTTTAAATGTATTAAATGTATGTTACGCTACTATTGATTGAGTTCAGTCAAATTTTCTTTTTAATTCTGAATAAATTATAAATATAACTCAAGATGTTGTAAAAGAGTAAATAATATAGTTATCCTCTATACACGGAGACATTCAAAATATTTTTTTTGTAAATCCCATAAGAAATAAAAACATTTACGAAAATTTTTATATTTTGTACAAAATTTTTTTTTTTTTTCTACTATTTACCATACTATTGCCTTAGTAAGTGGTAAAAAGGTTGTGAAAAATAGATTAAAAATTATAAAGAAACCTCCAATTTCTTTGTTTCCGAATCCGCATTGAATTTTTTAATCTTCAAACGTTTTTCGACTACTATTTTTAATGCCTACCATTCCTTTCAACGTCTTATATGGAAAACTCAAGTTGTATCACTATTTAAATTCCTATTTTATGTTAATTCTATAATAAAAATAGAAAAGAAAAATGTTTTGATAATTACTGTTAATTATAAAAACAAGATAATTTAGAGCTTTTCGAAGGCTGCGTAGCTATTGGCAATATTCTTTTAGTTCTATGTAGAATTTCTTGATGCAAAAAAGCTTGATTATTTTTGGTGAAGTTTAGTCAAGATGAATTAAGTCAGCAATGTTTTTACCAAAATTCAGCATTAGTTGTATTAATCCAAAAAAAATTATTATTTAGTAATTTTTATAATAAATTTTTACTTTACCATGTACAAAACTGCCTTTAGTATTCTCACACATAACAAATTTAAACTTTTCTTGACTAATACTGCATTTCAATAGTAAAGACTTACGCCCAATTTTGTCTAACATACACTTGCTGTTTAACATAGACTTTGCTTATTTTGTATCAAAAAGGTACAGCACGTCAAACGAAACAAGATGATTTTGCTAAGAGTGAAATACATTTTTTTCTGCCAGAGAGAGGATTTAAAGATGCACTTACTTGTTAACTTGATTCTCGTGACCCAAACAACGACTTCCGGAAAATCCTTAGATGAAGCTGGGCACGGCTGGAATGGCCGATCTTTGGATGCTGAGAGTTTTGATTTTTCGGGATTCACAGGACACTTTTCGCGGATGAATATCGATTTGAGCACTAAACTCCTTTGACAAACTGTATCGGACACGTAGAACACAGTGATCACTTGGGGTTGAGGTGTTGTCTAGTTGACGGACTGCGAGACAGTGACGTGTTGGGGCTGTGCCTTCAAGGGCTTGGAATCCCCTTTTCCACTACCAAAATTTCCTGGCCATGAAGTGGGAGAAAAGTCACGCCCATCGACATACTTACAGTCAACCCCTTCCTAACTTCCCCTTATTTTATTCGTATTTCCTAAAACAAACAAAACAGAAGCCAATCGTCGTAGGACAGGTCGCAAAGAATCCAATACATGACAAAATTAAAAGCAATGCATCATATAGGCTTTAAGTTCCTTTTTATTGGAGATTAAATATTTGTTACCAGTAACGTTTCAACAACATATTTTGCCATATTTTTAAACATGTAACTATTTATATTTTTGAGTAAAGCAAAAAATTAGTTAGTATCTGAAGTTACTTAACAAATAATTTATTAATTTATTTACAGAAGTTTATTTGTTACATTTTAATTTCTTTATGTTTATAATTTTTAAAAACTTTTATGTATTTTAAGGGAACCAAACACCTTGAACGATCACGAATACTAAGTAACTATTTTAACAAGCAAAAGAATTTTGAAATAAGGGTTAAAAAAAGTGACATTCATATCAGATGCGTTATTGTTCATAACTCCATGATATGCTTTACTTATCTATTCCGTATGCAATTTTACGTGTCAGTTAGCTAAAATTGTTGTCAGCAAAGCGCCTTGATCGATCAATACGAATATTTATGTATCTTCCTGTATCAGCTGTCACGCCGCAAAAAATTTCTAAGCTTTGAACTATAAGCATCATTAAAAGTAAGAAAAAGTGCCAACACTCACGAGGGGGTAAATACAGTAACAAACGTTATAAATATTGTACAGGAAATTCTCCCAACGCACCCACATTTTTGTCCTGCGGTCAAGAACACATATAATTATAACAGCCCCTACGCTTCTAGAAACATTTCCCCGAGGTTTTCCCTTCCAACGTCCAAAGTTTCCTATTGTCCATATATACTTTTCGGCATAAAACAAAGTATAGCGACACTAGGTACACAGAACTGAGCCAAAAAAGAACAGTTTGTTCCCTCATGTATCGCGTGTCAGCACTAACGCGTTCAACGTGCATGACAATTAAATTTTACCACCTTCTACGTAGTGCTTTTTATAAAGTATTTATAATAGTTCGTATATGTCCTGCACCTGCTTTTGTTTCACGTTTATTTTTTTATGATATGTTGTTGGAATCAAGCGCTGACCCATTGGTAAGTAAATCGTGTTATTGATCGAACACTCTCTTGTGGGTGTTTGTATAAAATCACAAATCAGCTATTCGTTGGTGTGGATGCTTTTTAAATATTTAATGCTTATGTATATTAAGGAAAAACCAAAAAAATCGAAGTATGATATTAAACACTATCTTAAAATAAGTAACAAAATACCTTGTGTATTTGTGCAGCACATACAGTAAGAAATACAAAGAAGTATCCTTTGATAGGATTCTGATGCTTGAAAAAATGTTTATGTTAACATTAAAATTGTAGTTTTATTCTTAACTGAACTTTATCTTAATAATCAAACAAAAATTTCGGTTCCAATATTTTTGTTTTCCATGGTACCAGAGATTTTACTGTACTTTTTTAAAGATGAAAACATTTATGTACTAGGATATAAAATTTTAGGTCTGGAAGATGTGAATTTCAATTAGTTTTTGAAAAAGTAGTTAGACAAGTGCAAGAGATTTAACTGAATCCTCGTTATTTGTAGTAAAAAAAACGGTCGTATTTTTTTCTTTTATACCAATTTTTTTTTTTTTTTATTAGTTCTCATTGTACACCGAGAAATATTCCACAAAATAAACCAACGTAGGTGCCAGGTATTTCAAATAAATAATATATTAAGCCATTTCCAACATCAGGACTACCACCATCAAACCGGGTTAATCCACCGTTGGAGCACATAGCTCCAACCGATACAATCATAGGTAGGGGTAAACGGTACAGTTATTGGTGCCACGTATTTTCTTGAAGCGAATAAGAGCTACTTTCGCTCCTACCCTTTAAATATCACGGCTAATATTCTTAAACTCAAAAGCTCTTTCCTCCCACCCTACGTGTGTTAACGCAAACTCGACCGAGTGGCTTTTTTCTCCTGCGACCACAAGTTTTGGATATTTTATCCTTTTTTGCTTATATTGAATGAGTATTCAAGCTATGTATTGATCTTGAGCTCGTCGTATGTAAGATACCTTTTGAGAAACTATTTATTTTACAGATGTCGAAAAATCGTCTCAGTTCTCCATCAAGTGTTGTTGCAGTGCGCGTGTCTTCTTAAGCGCTGTTAAAATAATTTGTACGGCAACTTTCATGAATACGAGTCACAGAGTAGAACTAATAAATACCAAGTAATAGTAAATACGTTTTACAATATTGTTCTTCTGCTTTTTTTTAAATAAATTATTTTCACAAAATGATGTGTTAGAAGTAGTAATTATTCGAATTTCCGTGATAACACTAAGTCTACCCTAACATGCTGCAATACAAACTAAATGACAGAATGACTAAATAAACTAAGCTGGGCATTTTTCGATCGCAAAAATTTTAATATTATAAGTATTTGTGGTTTTAATTTTTAAGAATTCTAGTAATTGGAAGATTTCTGTTGTACCTTTTGACGAAAATCCATCGATGTGATGTAAATTTTGTATTGCGTAAAAAATTTTATTTTTCACACACAAAAAAAAAAAAAAAAAGAAACAAGAGAAAGGAAGAATTAAAGTATTGAAAATTCAATTGTTTAAAGAATATTGAATAGATTTTCAACAGGTATCTTTCACTTGAGGGAAACAAGTTAATATCATACAAAAGTTGCGTTGACTTCTTTTTGCATAGATTTTTTTCTCTAGATACATTTTATTCACTGATGTAAAAACATTTTATTATATGTAATCGTTTTTTTACTATTTAATGAAAGCTTTATCTGTAACAATTGATTTGTAAAAGGTCAGTCAGAAAATTGACTTAGATTTCGTAATGTATTTATTAAATAATAATGTAAAATAATTTTCGTCGAAATAATAATTAATCTCATTTTTACTGACTTACAGTATCGATTTAAAATTAGTACGTAGGTACTATTTATACCTAGTTATAAAAAAAAAAAAAAAAAATAAAACTGTTAAATATCGAATACAATTGATTAAATTTTTTCATATTTTGTGATAACATAACAGTATACAAAATGTGTTAGTAATTAAAATTATATTATTGTTTTATTTTTCTATCATGTTGTTTTATGAAGATGCTTTTTAATTTTTTTTTTTTGTCAGACCAAGCTGTCGTGTTGACTCTGCATGAGAAACGAGTTTTTCCTATGCACAGCAGGTACACATGATAAAAATCGACGCTGCTTAACAAAAAGCAAAACAATTACACCATAGCTGAGCTATAACCCATTGAATGGAAGGAAGACGATCTGCTAAGTTAATAAATTAAGATCCATATTTTGTTTACGCATACATTCACACATCCGTGATACATAAGACATTGCAAGAAGAAAAAACAGCTAGTATAGGGATAGAGTTTTTTCTACGTAGGTACAGCCTTTTTTAAGTAGACCACATGTGTTTTTTTTTCCTGTCGGCTTATTGATTTGTAGCATTAAAAATGCAAGGCCAGACGCCTGTTGCGTTGAACATTTTTCCAAATATAGGTAAAACTTTAGATTAGATTCGTCTAAAGTTTAACCGGGTTCACTAGCAATTCGTTGCTGTTTTCTCTCGCAATGCTTAAAAGATGACACCTCGAAAAAAACAGGATAGTTCGTTTTCTATCAAAACGGGCGTAGGCACCTATAGGCTCTCCAAAAAATATTCATTGCACGCACCCCTCGATGGAATGGAAGGATGTTGTGCTTTTCGTCGTCGACTCATGTTACTGTGGTTTTGTGCTTTCGTTCGCTGGTGAAGGGTAGTAGAGTAAAGTCAAGAAAATTTTGTTATTTTTTATTGTTTATCTTTACAATGCCAACATTTTTTTTGAGCTCGTAATCCAACTTACAATCCAGAAATGCTTCGATTTCACTTGTGCTTAAAATTATGTTCGAAAGGTAAAAGTGGGTAATTCCTCACCAGCTGCTGTCCCCCAGAAAATATATCATTAGCAGGTACGTCGATGACGAGGGCTTCAATGTGTCAGGTGTTATAGGAGATTCTTTTTGTTTGACGCGCTGTGTACTATGCAGGTACTATAGTAGGTATAGGTATACCTACCGACGCGACGGCGTAAAAGGGGTTGAAGAGCTACAAGACCGCATTCATAACTAGGGAGGGTAGTTTCGATCCTTATTGCCATATTACTCGATGAAATAGCGTGATAACTCTTTGGCTCATTTTTTGTAACTAGTCAATTGTCCTTTCAGTGATTCTAACTTTTTTTTTATTTCCTCAATTTGATCGATCATTTCGGATGAAAGTCATTTACAAATTATTTTACTTTTTTGTATACTTGGAACACATAAATGCAAATTAATTTGTAAAATACGTTATCACAGAGCTTAGACGTTGGAAAATTAACGTTAAAAAACGGCTAAGTTGGAGCTATAAACCGAAGACCATTTGTAATTAAATATTTGTTATCAACTGTCAGGGAGTATGTCAAAAAGCGGGCAGGGTGGAGCATCTAGTACTGTTCAACTTATATGAATGCAGCTTATTTAAATGTTAAAAAATATGTTAATTAAGACTTCTGTGTAATTTTTAGGTCTATGATAACTCCATTACAGTTACGGGTCAATGAGAAGAGGATAAAAATGTCTTATTCAATACCATGACCATCCCACGTAACATTTTAGAAAAGTATAATATGGAAAAAGTTGAGGTATGGCTAAGAGATGACCAAACCTTGTTTATATCTCTTCCAAAAAAACATTGGCCACTTGTCAGTAAATAGACTGTAACCAACATTTTAAATATCATCTTATTCGCGATCACAATTAACAAAAGAAAATGTATAAAGGAAAATAAAAAGTCATGTCACTGTATAACCTCATCTTTTTTTATACAAATAGTTAACCAAAGCCATTTGAGATCGTATATTTGTAATCACATTAATACAAGGATAAAAATTATAATTCAAACGATTTTTAAAACATGTTAATAAATACGCTTATGCACTTGTCCATCCACTAATGCTAAGTACAATTTTTTGATTTTACACTTACTAGAGATACTTACAGTATCATAGTCTATTGCAAAAAATCTTACGACACAAGATAAAAGGTATAATTAAGGTATGTCTCATAAAACTTGCTCTTGATTTTGTTTTTATGAACGGTTTTACAGATTTTAAGTTATTTGACGCGGTAGCTAAAAAAAAGGGTTCAGCTAAAATATTTATATGCAATACTTTATACAGTAAATAATTAAGTAGACAGGACTATAGTAACGTTTTGCTGGCCTTCGTTTTGCCAATAAATTATCGACCATAAACGCACACAAGCAACATACAATAAAATACAAAAAATTGTTGATATAAAGAAATCAACCATTATGACATTTTTATTATTATTACCGAAAAATTGGCACTACTGAAAGAGTATGAGTAAAAATTTACTCTAGTCAAGTCTACGTTTATTTCAAGCAATGGTTTGCCAGTGTCTGGGTACAGACTACCCACACCGCAACCGTAACAAACATCAGACCACTCGAAGCCTATCAATATTTGTCAAAACTTGTCACAAAGGTAAATAAACTTTTTAAAACTAATTAAGGTCTTTTTTTCTATTTAAAGTATTTCTATTAAATTTATCAGAAATCATGTCTGATAACAGTTTTTTTTTGTCTTTTTTTTAGTTAGGCTATTTATCATACGTTTTCACTGAGTTTCAGTTAAAATTGTGTCTGAAAATAATTTTAGGCTCAAAAACAACTGAATTGTTTTTATACATCTCTCAGAATAATAAGTGTTTTGTTCGTTTGTCCAACATAACTAACGGGATAGTCGCTACAAGGAGTCTTTCACACGACCTCTGTCGCATTTAATGTAGATGTTACATCTTCGTCTAATTTAATAATATTACGGAGACGTACGCCGAAGACGTATGTACAGGTATACTTTTATTATTATAACGAAGATTGACGTGGCCAAAATTTACCCCATTATATCAAGACAAAAAAATAAGAATTTCTTTATTGGTAAGAGTAATATGATTATCGATGAAGTTACAATTTTTTGTAATTTTTTTACCAATGAGATTATTTGAAACGGTATGGATCCAGACAAGCTTGTTCAGCATAGTAAGATTTTTATTCACTTAGTTATGAGAGGGAAAGTTTATACAACATTTTCAAAAGATTTTTTTATTTTCAATTTTGTAAACTACTACTTTTCTACAAATAAGTACTTTTATTTAAAAAACGAGTTGCCTAGGCAAAATTGTATTGGATCAAAAATGTTCACAAATTCGATTACTCGCATCTTTAAAAGAAAGTGTAGAAAATTTAAAAGGCAACAAGGCACTTGATAAACTCTGCAAATTTGTGAAGCTTCATCTCACTCTTTTTAGCATTAACTTGTACAAATGAAAAATCATTTTCTGCCATGCGTCGTCCCTGGAAGAAAATTACTACATAAGCTGGCTAGAAACTTGTCAACGTATATGACCAAATAAGCCTATAGCATGTTCACGAGTTTCTAACCAGTTTATGTAGTAACGTTTCTACTAGGGGTCTAAAGACTTATATTCGGTCTATTATGCTAAAGATAATACTCAATGATCTTGCTATAATTCAAGTACATCGTGTCGAGGAGTCGATAAATATTTTTATTAATCTGCGTAGTAAAAGAAGATCTATTTCGTCAACGTGTATTGATTAAAAAAAATTTTTATAAAATTTTTTTGTTTTACTTATTTTCGAATATTTGTAGTTTTCACGATTTTTAATATATTAAGTTGTACTAAAATATAAAGTTACTATGCAGTACATCTTAATAGATCCATGAAAGAATTTTTGAATATTTTACAGTAAAGTTTGTAAATAGAGTTATTTATAAATACTTATACAATAGATTAAAATATTTTTTAACTAAGTGCCACAGAATTTAGGAAGTTCCCCTTGATTCTTTCAAGGAGGTTTGGTTGTTTTCAAGGAGATTTATTCACTCATGTAAAAAATAAATGTTGTACTTTAACATGCTGGAAGTAGATATAAATTTTTTAAATATTTTCATCAGCCGAATTTTCAGGGAAAAAATCTCCGAAATCGCATTATTTAACATGCTCTCATGGGCAGAAGCGATTATCCAGCCTTTATTGTACAAATTTCGAAGCTAGAAATTTATTTATGATGAGAAAAAAGTTCAAATAGATAGCTTAACTTTTATGAAAGACTTTTGTATCAAAAAATATGCATCTTATATGACATTTAGAAGTAATATCTGTGTAAACGTAAACAAAGTTGCGAGAAGGTCTTGTGCTAAGTGTATAGGAGAGAACCGAACATCGTCTGTTGTCAGCTGATTATTTTTAAACGGAGCAAGACGTCTCTACAGAATTGCTTTTAGAATTTGTTAGACTGGAATTCATGACCTGAAACTTTCATAATGAAACTCAGCCTTACTTAAGACTTTAAACTGTAATGCTGTGCAAAAAAAAGTTTGTTTTTCAAAAATTCATAACACACTTTTTATGACAAAAGTTGAATCTCCTTTTACTTTTTTGAGCTTATTTTTTTTCATGCAAACCACATGTTTTCAAGTTTTTTTACTTGAACCATCGGAAACAAGCTGCATTAAAGTATGTGCCGTAATTTGTTTATGACATTTAATGGTTTTAACTGTAGGCACTGACGAGTTGAACACAGTTAATTAGCCGTGATGTAGTAAGCAGACGTTTTCATGCGCCGTTAGCACAACTCACTTTAACACGGTGTCTTATGGAAGCCCCCCGCACACCCACTCACCCCACCCCCCAGAAAAAACGACCGAACCTTCTTAAACATGTACTTCAACACATTCGGATTTTACAGCGTATAAATGACTGGTGCTGCCACACTTTGCCTCAAAGTTCATGTTATAAATCTTGTGGAAAAAAAAGCTTTCAAGTATCCATCATTAGCGCATCAATTGACCCTTACTGCCCATAAGACCCAATGCTTAAGATATGTTAAAGTGACTAGTGGCGCCAGCCCTCCCCTTCAACCTAATGCACCTAGCGGATATAAAACATACTATATGCTACATCTGTTATGCATATCATTCGTCCTGGGGGCATACGTAGAATCGTAGCTGAAGTAATCGGCTTACATAAAGAGTTTCATTCTATTCTCTGCCACGAGACCGAAAGACACTCACTTCACCTATTAGTAAAAAGGGGTTCTGCATAAAGTAACTTTAACTACAATCTACGCTTTTTTCACCAGTCGAGAAAATCACGATGTACTAGTATTTTAATCAAAATGGCTGACGAAAATGTGAAAGTAAAAATCGATGACGGCGATGATATAGGACCTCCCTTCGGTGGGAGCGAATATTCTAGCTTGTCGGGTCATCAGATTGTGTCTTCGAGCAACACAAATACAGAGGAAAGAAAGTTAGCCGTTACAAAGATACCCGGTGGTGATTGTTCCTTCGAACCCAACGAAAATAAGGTAAAGCCATCAGCAATAGTGAACAAATAACTATATGAATACGTGTATATATGTACTGTATAAAACATATACATTTATATATATATATATATATATATATATATATATATATATATATATACATACATGGTGACTACATGATAGTAATGTATTTGTAGGACGTTTATAAAAGAATGATGGATTGTGCACAATTTTCCCTGGCTTCAATAAGCGCTACCGTAAGTATGGAAGTTCTTTATCTAATTTAGTTTTAAAATCGTCTTAAACGCTTAAAATAAGTTTTAAAACGTATATGCTGTTTGTCTCATGTTCTGCTCCGTCAACAATTTTGATCAGACCTTAGTATAAACAAAAGTTTGTACCTGTTGGAATTCTCTTATTTCTACCTGCATCATACGTTTACCTGAACATAAATTTTAATGGCCACTGATGTAATCGTTCTGTGATTGGTCAAGACCAGTCTTGGGTGCATAAGTTTGAAAATGGGATTAAATGAGAAGTTAAAATTTTTACTAAAAATGAAAATTATATATTTAGTAGTTGCAAGTTATTTAATTGTTCTAACCAAATCAGAAAATTAAATATTTGTTATTAACTCTCAGAGAGTTGGTCAAGAAGCTTGCGGGAGTGAATCCTCCAGTACTATTTACTTTATATGAATACAGCTTATTTTATTATAAAAAAATATGTTAACTAAGATATCTGTGTAATTTTTAGGTCCGTGATAACTTTATCACAGTTACGGGTCAACTAGAAGAAAATGGAAACATCTCATACGAAACTATGACCGTCACCCGTGACATTTTAGAAATGTATGATATGGAAAAAGTTGAGGCATGGCTTAGTGAAGACAAGACCTTGTATATATCTTTTCCTAAAAAACATGGGCCAGTTGTCGATAAATAGACTGTCACCAAGATTAAAAATATCTGCTTAGTCACGGTCACGGTTAACAAAAAAAAATGTATAAAGAAAAAAATAAATGATGTCACTGCATAACCTCATCTTTTTTATCACGAATAATGAACCAAAGCCATTTGAAGTCTCATAGTTTTAATCACATTGATACAAAAATAAAAATTAAAATTTTAACGTTTTCTAATAAAAGTTAATTAATACGCTTATACACTTGTCGATGCACTAATTATGCTAAGTACAGTTTCTTGATTTAATACCAAAAAGAAATACTTACAGTATAAAAGTCTACTGCAAAATTACCTATGATACAAGATAGAAGGTATACTAGAAGTATATCTTATAAAACTTGCACTTGATTGTGTTGTTGTACAAGTGTTTTTGTAGGCTTAAGTTCTTTGACGCAGCTTAAACATTGAGTTAAAAAAAAGCTGATCAAATATATGCTTATGCAAGACTTTACACAGTAATTAAATAGTTAATTTGAAACACTGAATTTCTTTCTACTTAGGCTGGAAAATTTTTTAAGTAAAGGAAAAAGTCAAAATTCCCACGGAAATAGTATATTACGTTACGAGGCCGTTAAGTGGCTGATGTACGGCCGCGTGGAGTGTGTCGCCTGAGGCGGAGCCGAGGGCGACATCACGCGGCCGTCCATCAGCCACGAGCCACCTTACGGCCGAGTGACGTATACAATTTTTCGTCATCTCGTATAGGAAAGTTTGTTCAATAGGTTGATTTGGTTAACGCAGGGAAAAATGAATCACTCAGTGAACCGTGCGTTCCTTACAAGCATTGATCCTATACACCAAGGTCCTCATGAAGTGCAAACGAACGTGCCCAATAATTGGACTGACCGATCGATCACAAAAAAACATACGCATAATTCAACAGTGAATGCTAGAATACATATTTTTTTTGATAGTTCTTCAAAGTACACTAAAAAAAAACTTTCATTAAACGATACTTCATTCTTGGTTTTCCAGTCCATGTATTAAATAAATGCTTTTTCATGTAGAGCGCGAGCCTTTCAAGGTACCAGTCTAATGAGGCTCTTTTACAGTCAAGCTTGAATCAGATGGCGCCAGGGTACGTCGCGGCTGTCATGGCCGTCTCACTCACACAACATTACTTTTCAGTATTGTATGTATACAGGAAATTAAAGTGTAGTGGTAAAGCGCAATATTTGAAATTTTGAAATAAATAAGGAAGACAAGAACAATATTATGGGAGCTTAAAAGCTTCAGAATTGAAAAAGCTTTTAAAGGGAAAGGAGCAAGAGTCAGTGGAAGAAAAGCAAAACTCGTGGACAGGTAAGTGTACATTTTAGGTTATATTTACAAGGCTATTTATGTATTTGTTTACTAATTATTGGTCTCTCAATTGCTTCGAGGCACTTTTTTTTATCACACTATCAGAAGGAAATTTAAATTTCACTTTCTTATCACAGGATATTACACTGCACTTCATTTTTCCTACTATCTTCAAACGTAAATGCAAACAAAAATTGTCTGCAAACAACAGCAATCATTTACAAAGGTTATGTCTTCTGCTTTGCTCATCACACAGATAGGCTCACGGACACAATACACAACTGCAAATTTGACGGTGTGCAAGTGCGACAACCATGACAGCTGTGACGTGCCCTGGCGCCATCTGATTCAAGCTTGACTGTAAAAGAGCCTCATAACCATGAAAATTTATTTACCATTACCTACCAGCAACTCTAAACTTGAAATAAATTTTATTAAAAAAACACGTAGTAATTATTTTAATTACACGTACACAAGAGACGAGAAACAGATCATACGGTAAACGATAAGTAAGAGAAGGTAAAAAAATGGGCAACGCTATATTTAATATAGGCGTGAACCAACTTGACGCAACGATTTTTTTTTTCTTTCATTCATCATCGCCCGTAGGCTCAGGCATGGCATTTTTTTTACACAAGCATAGTGTTTATTAGCCACCGGTGCACCTCAGTTATGACCAGATGTTTATATACATATACATACATAAACATCTGGACCAACTCAGTCACACCTATGATCACGTAGACGAAGCATCAGAGAAACAGTTAATCGACCTTCGAGAATCAAGAGCACAGGCGAAACGGTGAAACTCGAATGGTGACCGCAAGCCGTCACCCATCCAAGTATTAACCGCGCCGAATGCAGCTTAACCTTGGAGAACGATGAAACTGCAACTCTACCGTTGCGCCACCACGACCACTCGACGCAACGATAAATGCGGATAGCAGAAGGCATTACAAAGGTGAAAAGACAATGCGCACATGCGTCTGGCCGTCAAAAAAAAAATACAACTACAATTAACACAACATTTGGCCACCATATATACATAGATGCCAATATACAGATCTCATATATATATATAGATAATCAGTGTGCATTTGAGAGCACGGACCTCGTAGAAGTGCCTCGCTCAGCGGACGTAAAGAAATCCAGCGGCCGTACATTTGTCGCTTTACGTCCTACTAAGCGGACATAAACAACAAACTTTACTGTCGGGGATGACGAAAAATATTATTAATTAAAGCTAAAATATTTTCATTAAAATTATTTATTCCACGATTATTTTATTTTCCTTTTACCCACCTAAGGTTGCATCATGTACAATTGACAATGGCGTAAGTCGTCCTTTGTTATATATTTTCATTTAATAAAACTTTTCCTAATAACCTTCATAAGACTATGTAGAGTATTTTGTTCATGTTGATTTGATTTTTCTTTCAGAATTCTAATTTATAAAACTATGTATCTTACAAAATAATTCCTTCATAATACGTAATTTAAAATACGATTGAATCCCAGCAAATCTAAAAGAATAGATGAGAATAAAAAGTTCCAAATTAAATTTAGAAAAACAATTGTACAATTATAAAAATGAAATGAAACTTGATAGTTTTTACTTGCAATACAAAGATTTCTACTGTGCAACGAATAATATAATAACGTACATGTTGGAAAGGGCTACATCTTTTATAACATTTTAATTTTCAATGTGGAAACATGGTATCTAGAGATTTCTTATGATAAGGAACTTTTTCTTTTGATATTTAGTCAAAAAGAAGAAGCGCACTTTTCTTTTATTTCACAATCTTACGGGGTGAATAATTTTGAGACTGTTAAAACTGTTAAAACACATAACGTGATGTAGAAAGTGATAAATAAAGTTATAATGACTTTTCTATTGAGAATTCATACTTTTTATTTTCGTTTAACGTTAAATCAGTACTTAAATACTTGTACTATTTAAATAAATAATCATTTGTATAATGAGACCCTAACATTATTTTGCTTTTGTACTGTATTTTTTGCCAATGACTTCAAACATTACAAATTTCGTTCTTAGTAATGTTCACCTTTCGTTATTCTGTTTCTTAATTACTCGTATCGGGACAACCAAGATAAGCCAATACTATATAAATATTCTGGCCTTTTTACTACCGTACGATAGTATCTTACTAAGCTGTCGTTGACCATAAGATTGTCTTGATGTGCACCAGACGCAAGCTTACGTGAAAAAATTTTCTTGTCTCAGAGTAGTTTAAAAACTTTTCTTTAGGCTTCAGGAATCACACGATTATTATATAAAAAATATATTCAAATAGTATATTACTCATCTAAGGAGAAGAAATTAAGAATGACTCAGATGGCAGGCAATTGACAATCGCAAATCGCAGATCGCAGGCAATTTCAGGCGACAAGCATGCGATCTGAGGGATTCTTTGTTTCCTCCCGTGGGTTGTGTTCGATTTTTTACCAATATCAAGGCGAATCTATGTTGATAGTTTCATTAAAACCCGAGATTAAAAAAAAAAATATTATTTTGTTTGTTTCATATTTTATTTAAAAAAATAAAGGATCATTACATCTGCTTTCATAGTATGGTTTATTTTGAAGAATAACCTGACTAGTACAAAACTAAAAAAAAAAAATTATTACATAAATATTAGAAGAGGTAGAGTAAAATAGGTCAACTATATGAATTGTCTACGTTAATATTGTAATTTAAATGCTTTTTATCTGATTAAAAAAATGACATTTGAAATATAGTTAACAATAAAAAAAATCGTTAAATAGCGTAGATTTGCGTTGTAGCAATACGTAATTATTTGTCTTTAATTTTCTACAACACACGCACTTTAGTATTTTCTTGAATTCCCTGATTCTTGAATATCCTGAATACTAGCTAATTACTTTTTTTTCAGTTTAGTTTGGTTTGCCTTTTGAAATTGAATAAATACAAAAATCGTGCACTTTGACATGTAAATGAAATTTTACAATTAAAAGACAATCAATTTGGAAATTTAAATTCACTTATAACAACAACAATTGATATAAAAGAAAAGAATACCAAAAAAAAAAATGATTTTCAATGTATGATAAATTGTAGATTAAATTTTGATTTTTTAAATTCTGTGTGATTAAAAAGATACATTTTTGTTATTGATGCCCCAGAAGGTTCAGGAAAAAACTTTCTATTTACAACGTTAAAATATCATTTCATTTTTTGTGGAAAAAAAATTCCATCTATGGCATGGACTAGTGTAACATCAATCTGACTTCTAAAGAGAATGCTCAATCATAGAACATTTCGTTTACAATTAGATCATAACAATGTAAAAAGTTCTTTCTTGGAATTTGAATCTGAATAAAATTGGTAGATTACGTCACTAGGGCACGAAGTACAAACATGAGCGCCCGAAGGGCACGATTGTTGTATGTTGGTGCCCGAGTTGCGTATAATGTTTTTTTTGCCCACGGCCTAAAGTGATTACAAGGGCGCAAAGTGTGACCCGAGGGCGCAAAGCGGCAAATGCACTTTGGGCCCTTGGTAAGAAATGGTAGTTTTCCTACGAGTTTGAAAAGTCTCTGTTTGCGAACCGAGAAGTTTGCGGCCCGAGCCGAAGGCGAGGGACGTAACGAGGTTCGTAAAGGAGACTTTTCGAACGAGTTCCGGAAAACTGCTTTTTCGCCCGAGGAAGTACCAGCCTCCCAAAACCATCCGAGGGCGGAAATAGTAGTTTTCCTACGGTTTGAAAAGTCTTTGTTTGGGAACCGAGAGGTTAGCGGCCCGAGCTGAAGGTGAGGTCCGTCACGATGTTCGTTAAGGAGACTTTTCAAACGAGTATCGGGAAACTTCTTTTTTGCCCGAGGAAGAACCAGCCTCCAAAAACCACCTAATGGCGGAAAAAAGTATTAAATTATCATATCTTTAAACATTACTTCGTATTCTAAAACGTAATATCAATATTCGTATAATCAACAGAACATTTTCTTATTCATCATCATTACCTTTTATTTTCCACCTCGGTCGTTTTTGAGAGGCTGATGTGCCCTCGGTAGAAAAAATAGGATTCAACACATAAGGGCCATCGCTCCGTGAATACCTTACGTCCATCAGGTTCTGCTTCACAGGTCCCCTGGGCCGCAAAATAGCCCCAGAGACGACGGCACTTATCCGACAAAAACTACTATTTATACATAAAACAATTTTTTTGAATCCAAGCATTTTCCACGACTATAAATAAATCTTAAGGTCAAACTCTTAGTTATTTGAAAAAACCACTGTTTTCGCATGGTCAGTTATATGTCGCGTTTATAAAATGCAACAATGGAAATGAAATTTATATTAAAATAGACCGAGATTAGAATTTGGAAATAAAAAGTATTGACGGACAAGAAAAATTTGGCGTTATCTATTTTAAGGTAGACGAAGAAATTTTATTTTTATACTTCTGCAAAAGCATAAAATTGTACGCAATATTATTGCATAGTTTATTTAAAATATAAATGTCAGACAGAAATTTAATACAATGTAAATAAGGTAAAAACCAATAGAATTTTACCTTATTTAGAGGGGCACCAAGAACGGCTGAAGAGGGTGGTAGGGGTTTTGTGAAATGATCCCCGAAAATCACCATATAATGTTGGAATATAGGAATATGCATATATATATCGCTAGGTGCACTTTTATTTTAGTTAATAACGCGTGTGAAATAACAAGAACTAAGGGAAAGATGAGATGAGGTTACGGCAAAAATTGAGACCTGACGCCCAATACAATGAGTTCATCTGAACATACGAGCTTGTCGTGTAGCTGGATATCGAATTTATAAAACCGACTTAGGATAAAGCTTAAAATTGAAATAATAAAAGTGATTAAAATGTTTGAAAAACCGTATAGAGCTGGACAAGCTCATTCATCTAAATGATACTTTCATTAAAATGGTGAGAAGAGAGAATGTTTGCATAACATCTTTAAAAAAATTTTTTTTTTTTAATTTTAATTTTGATTTTAATTTTTTTTTTTTCATTTTTTTTCAATTTTTATACTATTGTGGGTGCAAAGTCTTTTTGAGTCTTCGAAAAATAGAAACATATCTTTTAAGTTGAGGTGATAACTTTCAGTTATTTTTCATATGTACGTATTCAACTGATATCCACGGGCAAAAATCTGCTCGTTTTGCCTTTGGTAAGAAAAATAACATATGAGACTTGAGCACAAACATACAATAATCGTATCCTTCAAGCGATAATGTTTGTACTTATGTGTCCTAGTAACGTCATATAATAAAAAGATTTAAGTATAGTCAGTCAACCCCACCATACAAGTTCTCAAATTTGTACGGTTTAAAAATTATATCTAACAGAAGATGATTATCATACAAGGGCTAAGTCATCAATCTCACTCAAATAATTATCTATAATTTTTTAATTTTAAAATTCATATTTCACAGAAATAATGTAAAATTTAAATGTGTGCATGGATGAAAGTATCTCATACACGTAACGTACAGAAAAATTGTTTTTTCTAGTTAGAGCAAGAACCCCATCCGCAGCTCTTTAAAAGGTTATTGGCCACTTACTTTTTCAGGTAATTTTTACCTGTTTTTTAACTTTTCTCGGACAATTTCCTTTTTTATGAGCGTTTGCCTGCAGACTATAGATATTCTGCAGGGTGTAATATTTTTTAGCTAAAGAAGTTGTAAGCAAAAACTAATTAAGGTTCGTAAGAAAATGAGGAGGTCCAGTCGAATTTTAGGTATTTGATTTTACTTGTTCAACAATAAGATATGTTAAGATGAAGAAAAAAATAACAATCATCGATATTGTTTTGGATTACTTTTCGTCCTTTTCGTGCTGCTAGGAACGTTCAATTGCTACTTTTTTTCTATTAATCATGTTACATTTGAAAGAAACAAACAGTTTTTAAGTCAAAAAGTAAGAAAATATGATGTCCCGCAAGAGTGGTAATTGACTCGCACGAGTTACTGTCACCACCACCACTACCCCACGATGCACAAAGTATTTCTGATAATGATGGCACTTGTATCAAGTGACTACTATTTCATACTTTGGGCGTTTTTGAGGTTCAGATGTGCCCTTGGGGAGGAAAATAGTGTTGAGCGCTAAAGTGTCATGAAACCATGATGTTAAAGTATTTTATGTATTTTTGTACTAAACCTCTATCAACAATTAACCTGTGAATTCCTGGTGGACGAAAATTCGCCATACGTTCAAAAAACTGTCCGACAGTTTAAAAATAAATTCTCTTCTATCATTATGAAATACTAAAATCTTACTAAATAAAATTGTTGAAATAGCTACCAGTATAACCAGGAAATTCCAAATACGCTTACTAAAAATCTGTTGAATTAAAAGGACATTGTAAGTTATAAAAAACAAAGTCACTATAATTTTACAATTCCATTTTTTTTACCTCAGAATAAGCGTTCCAAGGAATCTCCATGGTGTCCGGTAATTTATACCAAGAGAAAACTTGTAAATCCACGATTTCAATCGTTATGTCATACTCGTCTCAATTTTTGTTCGTTAAAAACGTGCCAGGAAGAATAATATTCTGATTTAATAATTTTGTAGAATTACTTGATGTATTTTCGACACTTTCATGAGATTCCCTTCTAATATAATAATCATTTTAATACTTATAAGCCAATCCTGTTCTTACTGCAAAATCTTCAACTATTTTAGAATTAAACGGAGAAGGCTACAAAAAGTGCAGAAAAATAATGTAATTTTTTAAAATGCAATAATTATGTTATTTAAAAATCAACCAACTTAATTACTAAACAAATTTGTTATTTTAGCAATAATTGTGGCAAAGGAACCACTTAAATTCTTTTGTCTCTGGACTAAAGTTTGCTTGTCTGTAATAGTTAATCCTTTTTCTTTGCTCCACTCGAATAATTTATTAACTTGTAATTCATTCTGGGAGCCGACAGTGAACCATTCATGAATATTTTTATTGTTGCCCACATTTAGTGAAAACTTCACTTTTTATATTCAAGTGGAGGTAATTCTTTTCAGGATATCGGCAAGTGTTATCAATTTGTCCGATAACGGCTGGCCGGAATAACAAGAGCCATACAAGAGGTGATGGATTGTGATGCCTCGAGAAGTATGTGAATTTCTCAAAATCCTTGTCAGAATTTAAAAACACGACGAAAAGGGTTTTCGAGTAATTTCTTAGTTTTAGATACTTTTTTGGAAGATCTGATATAGTCGCAGCTACGGAATATACCATTTTTCGTGAAAATTCCTCAATCATGTTAACCACCGAATGTATATCTGTGGATTCAAGAGAAAATTTGTTGTAATTAAGTATTTATACCTTTTGTAAAAATCGCTTTGCTTTTGCTTACCTTCGTTGCTCCTGTAAATAATTCCTATGCTCGTTGTCGCATAGAACTTTTGTTAAGAATTAAATAAACTATTATATAAACTTACTCTATAGGAGTTAGTAAAAGCGAGATTATTTTAATTGAGTGTAACTACAAACATGTAGTAAAATAAACATCATATTTAGTTAAATTAAAATTTTTTTACATTATTAGTATTTTCATTGCACAATCTAAAATTAAGTAGGCATAAAAACTGTAAAAGATTAATTTTTATATTCCTGTTTTAACAACATTTATTGCCATATTTTGAAATATTTAACTATTTAAATATTTTAGTATTGCAAAAAAATAGTTAGTTTCTGAAGTTACTTATCGAAAAATTCACTTGTTTATTTACAGCAGTTTATTGGATACATGTTTATTTGTCTGTGTTTCTAATTTTTGAATACTGTTTTGTATTTTTAGCGAATTAAACACCTCGAACAATCGTGAATATTATATCAAATAAATATTACGTATTCTCAGTTCACTAAATGATATAAACCATATATTTTAGTAGTTTTTCTGACCAACTTATGTGTAATTAGTGCTTGATATTGGATCATAACTTGGTACTTAATTTTCTAATAATTGTTTATCTATTTTTCTACAAGATGTACATCACACATTTTTTACACTCTATGTAATGGATCTTCTAATTAAAATGGAATTTAAAAATTTTAAAAATTTGTCAAGTCTCATGATTTTTGTGTTTTTATGTGTTTTAGAAATTTCATGTTTTATTGTCACTGCACGTATTAATATGGTAGTAAGTTTTATTTTATAAAACATGAATTGTAATTTCAATGTATAAAACATGAATGTATGTTGGTGTTTACTATATTTTTTCGTTTTCACAAAACATCGTAGAGTAAGTAAAGACTGTCTCTTAATCCGATTAGTATCATTTGTACTTGAACTTAAGGATGCTTAAAATTTATGTTAGTTATTAAAATTTAAGTTTTTTTATAAGAATGACAGATAATTTGTACCGTGTGGAAAAACGTTAAGGAGTAATCATTGTCATTGTTGTATATTTTGCTGTAGTATAAGTTGGAATCCTGTTGAGTAATAGTACAGAATACCTTGGCTGACGTTAGACGTAAAAAGTATTTCCTTACGAAGCACTACTCACTTACCATATTATTGTGTATTATTTGTCCCACAAAGCTATAAACCTTAAAATAATAATCTTTCAAGAAATTGTATCTTGATATGAGGTAGCACAAGTAAGAAAATTTTTATTTTTCAAAAGGATGGTATTATCTAAAAGTCATAATCAGTGCAAACTTTAGACTACTGTTCTCCACGAGAAATGAAATCCACTTTCTTCATAAGTATAGGTACGTATGTTAGAAGGAAACTAATGTAATTACATATAGATTTACGCTATGAAGTAAACGTGGTCTTAGATCAGTAGCTTGTAGTGAGATGCTTTTCGTATAATAATTGTCAGTAGTCTACATTCTGTGATAATGTATTTTATACATGTGCATGTACGTGTGTAGTAAGTATTTTAACAAGAAAAATAATTTTAAAGTAAGGATTATATAAAAAATGTCATATATGTCCGAAGCATTATTGTTCATGACTCTATGATATGCTTTACTTATTTATTCCGTATGTGATTTCACACGTCGGTTAGCTGGAATTTTTTTCAGTAAAGCACCTCGATCGATCCATACGAATATTTATATATCTTCTTGCATCAGCTGTCATGCCGCAAAAATTTTCTAAGTTTTAAATCATAAGTATGAGTAAAGTTAAGAAAAAGTGCCAACACCCACGTGCGGGTGAATACAATAACAAACGTTATAAAAATTGTACAGGAAATTCTCCCAACGCACCCACATTTTTGTCCTGCGGTCAAGAACATTTAAAATTAAAACGGCCCCTACGCTTTTAGAAACGTTTCCCCGAGCTTTTCCCTTCCAACGTCCAAAGTTTCCAATAGTTGATCTGAAGGTACTTTTCAGCATAAAACAAAGTAGTTACACTATATATAGATTTGAGCCAAAGAAGAATAGTTTATTCCCTCAAATGTCGCGTGTCAGTACTGATGCGTTAATGTGGATGACAATTCAATTTTACCACCTTCTACTACGCAGCTCTGCTTATAATATATTTATTAGTATCCGTATGTGTCCTGCGCGATTTTTTGTTTCACGTTTATTTTTTTTTATGATATGTTTTTGGGATCAAGCACTGAGCCATTGGTCAGTACATTATGTTATTGATCGAACGCTTTCTTTTGGGTGTTTGTATGAAATTACAAGCCAGACATTTGTTGGTGTGAGTACTTTTTTTAATACGAAATGCCAGTGTAGTATTACGGCAAAAACCAAAACTGTACCTTTTTAAAGATAAAAATTATAATAATGCAGTCTGGATGTTAACTTATATGTCTGGAAGAAGTGAATTTTAAATAGCTCTCGAATAATTAGTTATACAAGTGCAAGAGATGTAAGTGAATCCTCTTAATTTGAAAAAAAAAAAATTGTCGTAGTTTTTTCTTTTGTACCTTGTTTTTTTCATAAGTTCTCTGCATACATCAAAAAATATTCCATAAAATGAACCAACGTAGCTGCCTGAATTTGAAATATTAATACCTTAGTATGAAATAAATAATATATTGAGCCATTTCCAACATCAGGACTACGACCACCACACCATATTAATCCAACATTAAAGCACATAGCTCCAACCAATACAATCATAGGTAGGGGTAAACGGTACAGTTATTGGTGCCACGTATTTTCTTGAAGCGAATCAAAGCTACTTTCGCTCCTACCCTTTAAATATTACGGCGAATCTACTAAGACTCAAAAGCTTTTTCCTCCCACCCTACTTGCGTCAACGCAACCTCGACCGAGTGCCCTTTTTCCCCTACGACCACAAGTTTTGGACATTTTGTCCTCTTCTGCTATTATTTTATGAGTATTCAAGCTATGTATTGATCTTGAACTTGTCGTATGTTAGATAACTTTTGAGAAACTATTTATTTTACAGATGGCTTATAAAAAATGAGCAATTTTTAAATAAATGTAGACACAGTATTCGGCAGTACTGAACATATGAAAGGGATGTTTTTGTTAGGGATAATAGGTGACTTAATTTCTACAATATTTAAGCTTCAGTGGATGAACATATTTTCAAAAGAAATAGAAGTTCTAGTATTGATTAAGACGTTGAAGTTGTTTGCCATTCAATCATTTTTGCCAACGATTTCACATTCAAAGAAAACTTATTTGATTGATGAGATTTAACTTTTTTGTTAGTTGAAATCTTATAAGATTTTTTTGATACTTGATGGTACCGAAAAAAATTACTAGTTACTTTACTTCGAGTTTTGTTATGTGTTTATTAGTGTGGGTATGATTCCTATGGTAACAAGATGTATACAGATATCATTATTTGTCATAATTTCGTGTTACCACAGAACTTGTACTCTTTCAAAATTTTTGTTGCAAAAAAATGATTTTTAGCTAGCAAAAAAAATACGAAAACTTTTTTTTCGTTTACTTTTTACCGTAATGGTTATAAAAGTCCGAATTAAGCTAACATGTACATATATTTATTTCGCAAAATGTAAAATAATTGAAGATGAAAAGTAAAAGCAATGACTTTGTCTCTCAACTGATTGTACTTTACATCTCATCATTCGACTGACAGTGTTTGTGACTATACATTGTAGAAATTAAAGATACATTTAATCAATGTAGCAATAAATTTTATATGTTTCACTGATAGGACTACTAAGATGGACTTCATGAAGAATTGTGATTTTGTTTTAAGAAACTGCGCATGTTACTCGTTTTTTATTAAAGAAAAATTGCAATAGTTGAGAGATACATTACCACAGATTGTAAGGGGGCAGTTCGACGCACTATTTGCAGTTAATATCCAAATGGCAAGAAGGAAATGCTGTAGTGTAGAAAAATCGTCTCAGTTCTTCATCAAGTGTTGCTGCAGTCCGTGTAACTTCTTAAGAGCTGTAAAAAAGATTTGTAGAGCAACTTTCATGAATATGAGTCACAGAGTAGAACGGATTAATAGCAAATAAAAGTTGATACGTGTTACTGTATTGTTCTTTTGCTTTTTTATTTTAATAAATTATTTTCACAAAATGATGTATTAGAAGTAGTAGTCATTTAAATTTCCGTAATGACACTAAGTCTACCCTAACATGCTGCAATATAAATCAATTGATGGAATGACTGATTAAACTCAGCTAGGCTTTTTTTAAGCGCAGAAATTTAAATATTATAAATATTTCTGGATTTAATTTTTAAGAATTCTAGCAGTTGAAGGAATTCCGTTGTCTCTTCTCACAAAAATCCATCGATGTGATGTAAATTTTTTTTGTTGCGTCAAAAATTTTTTTCTTCACACAAAAAAAAAAAACAAACGGAAGGAAGAATTAAAGTATAAATATGTCATCGTATTTTTAACAATGTAATTAAAACACTATTAGTAATAAGTGATTTGTAAAAGGTTAGTCAGAAAATTGACTTAATTTTTGTAATGTATTCATTAAATAATAATACAAAATAATTTTTGTCGAATTGATGATTAATATTATTTTTACTGACTTATTGTATCGAGTTGAAACTAGTACGCAGGTACCATTCTTACCAGTTAAAAAAAAAAAAAAAAAAAAAAAAAAAAAAAAAATTGTTCGACATCGAATGCAATTAATTATTTTTTTTTAAATTTCGTAATGACATAACAGTATAAAAAATGTGTTATCATTATTACTTATATTATTATTCTTTTTTTTCTACCACATTGTTTTATTTAGATGCTTTTCAAAAATTTTGCTGTCGTAAAAGCAAGCTGTCGTGTTGACT
Organism: Copidosoma floridanum; assembly: GCF_036245765.1. NCBI lineage: Eukaryota > Metazoa > Arthropoda > Insecta > Hymenoptera > Encyrtidae > Copidosoma > Copidosoma floridanum. Next base: position 2,702,807 of record NW_028321912.1, on the reverse strand, counting down.
CTGTATGAGAAACGACTTTTTCCTACGCACAGCAGGTACACATGATAAAAATCGACGCTGCTTGACAAAAAGTAAAACAATTACACCACAGCTGAGCTATAATCTATGAAATTAAAGGAATACGATTTGCTGAGTTTATAAATAAAGATTCATATTTTGTTTACGCATACATTCACACATCCGTGATACATAAGGTATTGCAAGAAGAAAAAACAGCTCGTATAGGGATAGAGTTTTCTCTACGTAGGTACAGCCTTTTTTAAGAAAACCACATGTGTTTTTTTTTTCCTGTAGGCTTATTGATTTGTAGCATTAAAAATGCAAGGCCAGACGCCTGTTGCGTTGAACGTTTTTCCAAATATAGGTAACACTTTAGATTAGATTCGTCTAAAGTTTAACCGGGTTCACTAGCAATTCGTTGCTGTTTATTCTCACAATGATTAAAAGACGACACCTCGAAATAAACAGGATAGTTCTTTCTCTATCAAAACGCGCGTAGGCACCTATAGGCTCCCCAAAAAATATTCATTGCACGCACCCCTCGATAGAATGGAAGGGTGTTGTGCTTTCTGTCGTCGACTCACATTACTGTGGTTTTGTGCTTTCGTTTGCTGGTGAAGGAGTGAAGTCGAGAACTATTTTTTATTTATATATTTTTTTTTTCTTTACAATGCTAACAGTTGTTTTGAGCTCGTAATCCAACTTACAATCCAGAAATGCTTCGATTTTACTTGTCCTCAAAATTATGTTCGAAAGGTGAAAGTGGGTAATTCCTCACCAGCTGTTCTTCCCCAGAAAGTATGTTATTAGCAGGTACATCGATGACGGGGGCTTTAATGTGTCAGGTGTTAAGAGGGTCTTTTTGTTTGACGTGTTGATGGATGTATTATTCAGGCGCTACCTACTAACCGTGGAGGGGGAACCGAAGAGCTACAAGACTAAATTGATAACTAGGAAGGGTAGTTTTCATCTTAATTGCCATATCACTCAAAGAAATAGCGAGATAACTCTTTGGCTCATTTTTTTAACTAGTCAATAGTCCTTTCAGCGATTCTAACATTTTTTTTATTTGCTCAATTCGATTGATCATTTCGGATGAAAGTCTTTTTCAAATTATTTTGCTTTTTTATATACTTGGAACACATAAATACAAATCAATATATAAAATACGTTATCACAGAGGTTAGACTTCGGAAAATTAACGTTAAAAAACAACTGACTTGGAACTATAAACCGAATACTATATGTATTTTAAATGGTATGTGTATACATAATTGTTTATTTCCTTGTAATATCCATACATACTCTTCATCATGATTAAATAGTATCGAAGCACAATATTTTACCGAATTAATGTCATAGTTTAGAATGATTCAAATGTTTTTGAGACTTTACCTACCAACTTTAATATAGGTAAACAAATTGGGGTGCCGTTATTTTTTGAAAAAAAATATTTCTTTAATTTTTATGATTACGCAAGAAAGTTAAATCTTTACCTACAAACTTTAAGGACATTCAATTTTCTAAAAAAATATACGTATTCTTGATAACAGATACAGAGAAAAGTGCCACGTTCGTTGTAATATTTTGCCTAACAAATAGTTGGAATACTTCCTACTTATAATAACCGCAATATAAATTAATTCAAAAGTTTTTTTTTCCATTGTTTATCACAAAAATTGCGAGACTTATATTTTTCCATAATTCTAACGCTTTTACCTGGAAATTGAAGATTGAAGATAAAATGTTCTTTTACTCAACAATTTTTTTTAATTTCTTATTAAGGCAAAAATATTCAATACATCATGTTTATTATTTTTCATTTGAAAGTCACAACAGTTAAATTCATATATAAAAATAGATGCTTGGAATAGTTTTCGGTATTGTCTTCGGATGGTAACATTACTAGTCTAGTTACGACAAATATTGTTTTTCAGATATAAAATATGTAGAATGTACATGAATTTTTTAAATATTTTTTATGACTCATTCTTAAAAACTTATACGAATGAGAATTATGTGATTAATAAAGGCTTACATGAGACCTCAATTTTAATATTTACAAGGATAAAACTTAAAAAAATGCTTGGATATTGAAAAAAATCTACTTATGAATTGATTACTGTTTGATAATTTAGTAAAAGAAATTTTGAGGCATGTTATAGTGCATTTTGAACAATGCCAACGTTAAACATATGTAAAATGTTGTATTTATTGGATGCAAGAGGGGGTACACGGTAAAGGGGGCCAAGCTGTGTAGGCAGGTGGGCTCCTTTTCGCGCAACCTTTTGAATTACACTTTAAAATTTCTTTGAAACTTAAAAAAGAATATTAAACTTGTTAAATTAACCAATTAAATTATTCTACAGTTACAATTATGAGACAATTATATTATTCATTAAATATAATATCGTCATAAATTTTAAATACCTGCTAATATAACACTAAGTCAGCCAGACAGTCAATTCCAGATAAATTTAATCTTTGCCTTATGTAAGATGCAAAGTAGATGTAAAAGAATTTTTCCGCCATCGGGTGGTTTTAGGAGGCTGGTACTTCCTCGGGCGAAAAAGCCGTTTTCCGATACTCGTTCGAAAAGTCTCCTTTACGAACCTCGTTACAAACCTCGCCTTCGGCTCGGGCCGCAAACCTCTCGGTTCGAAAACAAAGACTTTTCACACTCGTAGGAGAACTACTATTTCCGTAAATTCAAATCTCAGACACAATAGAATATTTGTATATGTTATTTCTCAGATAACTATTCTGCGATATGATTATTAAACTGCCGACGGTCTAAAGCAACAATAAAAAGTATTAAGCCTCGGATTGGCAAGTATTGAAGATTTGAGTGATTTTTTGCACTCGGGTTGGCCAATCCATCGATTATTTCGAAATCAGTATATTCTACCACATTACTTTTTTTACTACTTATTTACTACAATATACTTATTTATTACAATATCAATATATTACCAATCAATATTTCGTTTGAGCCCGCGATCAACTGAAAAGTTCGTGTGATCTGCTGGCGTGATATAACTTTCTTTCAAACGATGATCACGTTAGGGTGTATATTGCGAAATCGTTCTCTTAGATCATCAGGATATGTACCGAGATACGTCGATCACAAAATAGTGTGGAATTAAAGAAAATTAACGTTTTGCCGATTTTTTAATTTGTGTATGTTGTATAAAAATCGACAAGTTCTGTTATTTTAACGAATTTTACAGTGTGGTATAACACTAAAAAAAGCTCACATAGAATGAATGGAGCTTTGGTGCTATTTTCTGGGACATATTTGCTTGCTGAGCCAATACAAATGAGCAGCACTTAAATAAATGCTCGTATGTATTTAAAAAATATTAATCGAATATCTGAGTGTCGATACTCATCGCCATTGCGAGAAATTAAAGATCACGATGTTACAGTATTAGAAGCCAATGATTTAAGTATCAGCAGCCTAAGTGTACACCAAACCCTGATTTTTTTTGCTTTTTTGTTTTTAGTAAAAAAACACAAATTTGTCGAATATTTTGTTGCAGATCCTCAACATGGAGAACGACATGAACTGGTACCGAGCCAAGCTCGACTCCCGGGAGGGACTCATCCCCAGCAACTACATCGAGATAAAGAGCCACGAGTGAGTATTGCCATTCTATTTCACAAACTGAAGATGTAACTTTAATTAACATTTAAAAATGGCTTTTTATGATTACAAGAAGTTAAAAACGTAGTTAATTTGAAGCATTCAAGTTTTTATGGGCCTATAGGAAGTAAAACCTTTTAGCTAATCACTCAGATCAGTATTAATCGTTTTTAACTAAAGTTTATGACATCGAAGAAATACGTCACGTTTCCATTATAAAACTGTTTAACGACCATTGGCTGGGACTTCTGGAATACTGAGTCACGTAGTTTATTAGTTAATTTAAAAAAAATGCGGGTTGAAAAAAAAAATCATTTTTCTTTGAGTAGTCCTATTAAATTTCTAGATCGTAAATTACGAATTTTTTTTCATATCTCTTACTTTTTGACTCGAATTTTCGAAATTCAAAAAACTTTATCAGCAATCAGCATCAACTTTTGCTACATGCAATTAAAAGAAAAGCACTGGAAAATAAAAAGTTTGAGACACACGATTAGACCTCGATGTCAGCACACAAGCCAGTACTACGCAATTACCAAAGTAGTCGTGGCCTTCAATGCCATCGACGTTGATACGTATACTTAGTTTGTTTTTTGATACGCTACTGGTATACGAGAAACAAAGCCGCATGATCTGTTATTACGTGTTTTTGGGAAAGTTTTTTATTCCTTTCATTGCCTAAATATAGAGGTTTTGCTACAAAAGTTATTAGTAAAGTGATAAAATAAAAATTTGGATGGTCTTGCTGCCGATCAGAAAAAAATGGCTGATCCGGGCCATGAGAATGATTAAGGCCTTTTCTTGCTTGACTTATCGCCAAACTGTTTCTTAAGGGGGCTCCAGCGGGAGAAGTTAGGAGGCCACAGGTAACTCAATTGATACATAAAAACACGCTGAATCTAACGGTGTCCTTATTTACCCCTCTTACCCTGAAAAATTTTGAGATATTTGCTCTCAAAGTTTGTACATAGTACATAGTCTCTCATAGAGCAACGTGAAAATATTGGTATTTTCTAACAATAATTGAGGAGTTACAAATCAGGACTGTAACTGTTTTATATAAAAACATCTTAGCTTTCAGATAGTACCTTCAAAAATATAGGTAAGCCTTAAAATATTTGAGATATTTCGTAAAGTATTGATCAAGTCATTGAATTAGCAGAGTCATGACGGGATGCTATCTTGTTTTTTGTAAGTCGCGCGCTTTTGAATATTTTAGAATTACACTGCAAGTACTTACATAGGATACATGTCATTTGGAACTCTTTTTTAATCGTTTTCATCTATGGAAAACTTACACTTCTTTTTTTTTTTTAAATAAAATAGAACATTGAAAAATTTTAACTGCAATTATATTTTATTTTATCACAAATTTTTTATAACACGAAAAAAAACTAATTCTAAATAAAACGCTCTGTACCTGACAGAAGCTGCTGTTTGTTTATTATAGGTACGGTTACATCATATAAAAAGATTTATTTTTTTTAAAATTGTAGTGCTCTACTTCCAGCTCCTTTAATAAGGGCACGAACTACGGTCTCCCGCGTGTTAATCCACGACCTAGTCGGCTGAGCCACCGCGCGCTTCCATACATATAGATTTTTTTTTTTTTTTTTTTCTATTTTATAGTGCTGTACGTCCAGCTCCTTTACTAAGGCACTACTATGAGCACTTATCACTTGTGAAAGGGACAAGGAAAAGGATGGGAAGCCACCCATTACTGGGAGGGGGGTAGGGGAAAATAACGCAAGTGTGCTGCGAGGAGGTCGCCTACACCCTCCTTGAGGAACATTGCGTGGTGAAAAAGCACATGTGAAAAATCACAGAGGTACTTGCCCGAAAGTCGCACTGGCCGGGAATCGAACCACGGTCTCCCGCGTGCCAACTACGACCTAGCCGACCAAGCCACCGCGCGCTCCATATATAGATGATGTTGTTCGCCTGCTCGCATATATTATATTCACGGAGCGCGCGGTGGCTTAGTCAGCTAGGTCGTGATACCCGGCCAGTGCGCTTTATCGGGCAAGTACCTCTGTGATTTTTCACATGTGCTTTTTTACCACGCAATGCTTCTCGAGGAGGGTTTAGGCGTTCTTCTCGCAGCGTAATGGCCTAATTTTCTCCTACCCCCCTCCCAGTAATGGGATGCCTCCCATCCCTCTTCCTTTCCTTCTCCAAAGTGCTAAGTGCCTAAAGTAGTGCCCTTATTAAAGGAGCCGGACGTAACGCATTATAATATAAAAAAAATTATACATATACATATATATATATATATATATATATATATATATATATATATATATATATATATATATGTCTATATATATACGTGCTATACACACGTATATATGGATATATACTCACAGCAGTGCTACCAACTAACCGAATAGTTTTCGGGTTAGTACCAGTGCTCGCTGGAGCCTTCTTAAATTGATCTTAAGTATGATCTAACTCGTCCGTTTTCCTGCAATTTTTAGTATACTCGTTAGATTAGAAAAAGTTTTCTATCATTAAATTAATGTATTTATGCACGCTATTATTTCCTGTCATTTTCCACATTCGAATTTTTACTCCTGTTTTGGTTCTTTCATTTTTAAGTACGAATTTTTTTATTAATTAACATTTTTGTAACGGTCTTGTTAACTTTCTAAATACTAAAACGATAAACAAAACATTCAATGACTACGTTTCTTTGCGAATAAATGCTAAATTTATTAAATCCAAATTCATAACTTTTAAACGATTCTGGGCTATACTATCAGGAATATTCCGCCTGGCCAACATTTTCGAGTATGGAGTGTCGCAACTGTATTCGAGGCGAGGCGCGAGTACTAGTGCTGAACAGCCTGTATAAACAAATGAAGTGGCTAACGTTGAAACTTAAACACGTCTACAAGTTCATACAATCTGTAACACAAATGTTTCACTCTCTGCAATCTTTTAATGCCAATCATTAAAGAAAAAATTTTTTCGGTTCAATAGAATAGGTGAAATAGTTTACGAAGCATCGATTTAGTTGTTCTTGAAACTTTTATCAGAAGTGATATAATGTATTTTATAAAAAATAGAAATTTCGATCACACTCTTTAAACATGTACTTTGACACCCTTGGATTTAACAGCGTATGTATGAGTGGTGCTGCCACATTATGCCCCAAAGTTCATGTTATAAATCTTATGGAAAAAAAAGTTCAAGTGTCCGTCATTAGTGAATTGACCCCTACTGCCTATAAGACACAATGTTAAAGAAATGTTAAAGTGACTAGTGGCGCCAGCACTTCCCTCCAACCTCATGCACCTGGCGGATATAAAACATACTATATCCTACATCGGTTATGCATATAATTCATCCTGGGGGGCAAACGTAGAATCGTAGCTAAAGTAATCGGCTTACATAAGGACTTTCATTCTATTCTCTGCCACGAGACCAAAATACACTCGCTTTACCTATTAGTAAAAAGGGGTTACGCATAAAGTAACTTTAACCACAATTCACGCTTTTTTTTACTTATCAAGAAAACAGCGAAATATTAGTATTTTTATCAAAATGGCTGACAAGAATGAGGAAACGCAGATTGATGATGGTGATGAAGCAGGAAGTCTAGCTTATCCTGACCATCGTGACTTGTCAGGTTGTCAAATTGTATCTCCGAGTAACACAAATACAGAGGAAAGACAGTTAGCCCTTACAAAGATACCCGGTGGTGATTCTCCCTTCGAACCCAACGAAAATAAGGTAAAGCCATCAGCAATGGTGAACAAATATATGAATGAATACATGTATATATGTACTGTGTAATACAATATATATAAATGTATATATTTAAATAAATATATATATATATATATATATATATATACATGATGAGTTCATGATAGTGATGTATTTGTAGGACGTCTATAAGAGAATGATGGATTGTGCACAATTTTTCCTGGCTTCAATTAGCGCTACCGTAAGTATGGAAGTTCTTTATCTAAGTCTTTTTTTTGTTTTAGTTTTAAAATCGTGTTAAACGCTTAAAATAAGTTTTACAACGTATATGCTGTTAGTCTTATGTTCAGCTTCGTCGACAATTTTGATCAGACCATAGTACAAATAAAAGTTTCTACCTGTTGAAAGTCTCATAATTCTACCTGCATCATACGTATACCTATAAATAAATTTTAATGGCCACCGATGTATTCGTTCTGTGATTGATCGAGACCAGTCTTGGGTGCATAAGTTTGAAAATGTGATCAAATAATCAGAAGTTAAAATTTTCACTAAAAATGAAAATTATATATTTAGTAGTTGCAAGTTATTTAATTGTTCTAACCAAATCGGAAAACTAAATATTTGTTATTAACTCTCAGGGAGTAGGTCAAGAAGCGTGCGGAAGTGGATCCCCCAGTACTGTTTACTTTATTTGTATACAGCTCATTTAATAATAAAAAAATATGTTAACTAAGACATCTGTGTAATTTTCAGGTCTATGATAACTCCATTACAGTTACGGGTCAACTAGAAGAGGATGGAAACATCTCATATGACCGTTGCCCGTGTTATTTTAGAAAAGTATCATATGGAAAAAGTTGAGGCATGGCTTAGCGAAGACAAGACCTTGTATATATCTTTTCCTAAAAAATATGGGCCAGTTGTCGATAAATATACTGTAACCAACATTAAAAATATCTGCTTAGTCACGATCACGGTTAACAAAAGAAAATGTAGAAAGAAAAAAATAAATGATGTCACTGCATTACCTCATCTATTTTATTACGAATAATTAACCAAAGCCATTTGAAGTCTCACAGTTTTAATATCATTTATACAAATACAAAAAGTACAATTTTAACGTTTTCTAATAAAAGTTAATTCATACGCTTATACACTTGTATATAGTATAATAGTCTACTGCAAAAATACCTATGATACAAGATAGAAGGTATACTAGAAGTATATCTTATAAAACTTGCACTTGATCTTGTTGTTATATAAGTGTTTTTGCAGGCTTAAGTTCTTTGACGCAGCTTAAACATTGAGATAAAAAAAAAAGCTGAAGAAAATATATGCTTATGCAAGACTTTACACAGTAACTAAATAGTTAATTTGAAACACCGAATTTCTTTCTACTTAAGCTGTAAAATTTTTTAAGTAAAAAAAAAATCAAAATACCCACGGAAAAATATTATTAATTAAAGTTAAAATATTTCCATTGAAATTTTTAATTCAACGATTATTTTATTTTCCTTTTACCCACCTAAGGTTTTATCATGTACAATTGACAATGGCGTTATTCGTTCTTTGTTATATATTTTCATTTAATAAAACTTTTCCTAATAACCTTCATGAGACTATGTGAAGTATTTTGTTCATGTTGATTTGATCTTTCTTTAAGAATTCAAATTTATTTAACTATGTATCTTACAAGATAATTTCTTCATAATACGTAATTTAAAATACGATTAATTTCCAGCAAATCTAACAGAATAGATAAGACTAAAAAGTTCCAAATTAAATTTTGAAAAACAATTGTACAATTACAAAAATGAAATAAAAGTTGATAGTTTCTACTTGCAATACAAAGATTTCTACTGTGCAACGAATAATATAATAACGTACATGTTGGAAAGAGCTATGTCTTTTATAAAATTTTAATTTTTAATGTGGAAACATGGTATCTAGAGATTTTTTATGATAAGGAACTTTTTTTTTTGATATTTAGTCAAAAAGAAGAAGCGCACTTTTCTTTTTTTTTTCACTATATTACTAGGTGAATAATTTTGAGACTGTTAAAACTGTTAAGACACATTACGTGATGTAGCAAGTGATAAATAAAGTTATAATGACTTTTCTTTTGAGAATTCATACTTTTTATTTTAGTTTAACGTTAAATCAGTACTTTAATAATTGTACTGTTGATTAAAATAATCATTTGTATAATGAGACCCTAACACTATTTTGCTTTTGTACTGTATTATTTGCCAACGACTTCAAACATTACAAATTTCGTTCATAGCAATGTTTACCGTTCGTTATACTGTCCCTTAATTACTCGTATCGGGACAACCAAGATAAGCAAATACTATATGAATATTCTGGCCTTTTTACTACCGTACGATAGTGTCTTACTAAGCTGTCGTCGACCATAAGATTGTCTTGATGTGCACCAGACGCAAGCTTAAGTGAAAAAATTTGCTTGTCTCGGAGTGGTTAAAAAACTTTTCTTAACGCTTTAAGAATCACACGATTATGTACGCAGGCAAGTGACAATCGCAAATCGCAGCTCGCAGGCAATTTCAGGCGACAAGCATGCGATCCAAAGGATTCTTTGTTTCCTTCCGTGGGTTGTATACGATTTTTTACCAATACCAAGGTGTATCTATGTAAACTAGCATCGTGATAGTTTCATAAAAACCCGAGATTAAAAAAAAAAAACATTATTTTGTTTGTTTCATATTTTATTTACAAAAATAAAGGATTATTACGTCTGCTTTTATAGTATAGTTCATATTGAAGAATAACCTGACTAGTACAAAACTAAAAAAAAAAATTAGTACATAAATATCAGAAGAAGTAGAGTAAAATAAGTCAACTATACGATATGTCTACGTAAATATTGTAATTTAAATGTGCTTTATCTGATTAAATGACATTTGAAATATAGTTAACAATAAAAAAAATCGTCAAACAGCGTAGATTTGCGTTGTAGCAATAGGTAATTATTTGTCATTAATTTTCTACAACACACGCACTTAAGTATCTTCTTGAATTTCCTAATTCTTGAATACCAATTACATACTTTATTTTTCAGTTTAGTTTAGTTTGTTTGTTTGACATGTTAATGAAATTTTACAATTACAAGACAAATAATGTGGAAATTTAAATTAACTTATAACAACAACAATTGATATAAAAGAAAACAGTACCATAAAGCAAATGTTTTTCAATGTATAATAAATTGTAGATTAAATATTGATTTTTTAAATTCTGTGTGATTAAAAAGATACATTTTTTTTAATGATGCCCCAGGAGGTTCAGGAAAAAACTTTCTATTTACAACGTTCATATATCATTTCATTTTTTGTGGAAAAAACATTTTCTCTATAACATGGACTAGTGTAACATCAATATGACTTCTAAAGAGAATGCTCAATAATAGAACATCTCGTTTACAATTGGATCCAATCAATGTAAAAAGTCCTTACTTGGAATTTGAATCTGAATAAAATTGGTACATTACGTCACTAGGGCACAAAGTACAAACATGAGCGCCCGAGTCGCGTCTAATGTTTTTCTTGCCTACGGCCCAAAGTGATTACAAGGGCGAAAACTGTGACACGAGGGCGCAAAGCGGCAGTTGCACTTTGGGCCCATGGTAAGAAAATGGTAGTTTTCCTACGAGTTTGAAAAGTCTTTGTTTGCGAACCGAGAGGTTTGTGGCCCGAGCCGAAGGCGAGGGACGTAACGAGGTTCGTAAAAGAGACTTTTCGAACGAGTTCCGGAAAACTGCCTTTTCGCCAGAGGAAGTACCAGCCTTCCAAAACCACCCCAGGGGGGAAAAAGTATTAAATCATCCTATCTTTGAACATTGTTTCGTATTCTAAAACATTATATCAATATTCGTATAATCAACAGAACATTTTCTAATACATCATCATTATCTCTTATTTTCCAAACTTTTATTTTACAACCTCGACCAAGGATGGCTGAAGAGGGTGGTAGGGGTTTTGTGGAATGACCCCCGAAAATCACCATGTAATGTATGAATATAAGAATATGTATATATATCGCTGGGTGCACTCCTATTTTGGTCACGAACGGGTGTGAGATTACAAGAACTGAGGGACAGATGAGATGAGGTTACAGCAAAAAATTGACAACTGACGCCCACTACAATGAGTTCATCTGAACATACGAGCTTGTCGTGTAGCTGGATATCGAATTGATAAAACCGACTTAGAATAAGGCTTACAATTTAAATAATAAAAATGATTAAAATGATTGAAAAACGGTATAGAGCTGGACAAGCTCATCAATCTAAATGATACTTTGATTAAGTTGTTGAGAAGAGAGAATGTTTGCATAACATCTTTAAAAAAATTTTTTTTTTTTAATTTTAATTTTGATTTTAATTTTTTTTTTTTCATTTTTTTTCAATTTTTATACTATTGTGGGTGCAAAGTCTTTTTGAGTCTTCGAAAAATAGAAACATATCTTTTAAGTTGAGGTGATAACTTTCAGTTATTTTTCATATGTACGTATTCAACTGATATCCACGGGCAAAAATCTGCTCGTTTTGCCTTTGGTAAGAAAAATAACATATGAGACTTGAGCACAAACATACAATAATCGTATCCTTCAAGCGATAATGTTTGTACTTTTGTGTCCTAGAAACATTATATAGTATTTTGTGATTTACTGCATCACGATAACCGTCTTATAAGGTATAAGGCCACAAAGGGCGAGGCTGCGGCTCCTGGTACTAAGAGTAAACTGAAAATGGTTTTTTTTTGATTCCTAAGTTTCTTGATTCTCCTACATGGTTTTTTTTACAAAATACAGTACAATCTGTCTGTGACATTTCTCATACAAAAATATGATAAAACTAAAGATGAATCCACTGATTAAAAATACAAAAAGTTGAGCAGTTTTAGAAAGACCTAATGATGTACATGAAACTTCTTTAGCAATGCTCATAGCGTCAAGACTAGCCTTCCTTTTTCGAGATATTATTCCATTTTCTCTGTACTTCTGGATACTAAAAAAAAATGTTGTTGAAATTCTTAGATGTGTGTAAATTTTTATAATACTAACTGATGATTTAAAAATTGAAGAAGTGGATCTCCTTTTTTTAAAGCGATCGATTTTCTTCTAAAATTACCTAATGGAATAGCTAAGATTTTGCAATAGTACTTCAGAATAAGTGGACGTCGTATATTGTCATATGTATAATGAGCCACCCTTTCATTGCATACCTAAAATTATATTAACTTAAAATAATTTATACGCTAAAAAATAATCCGTTTTAATTTATAAAATATTTTCAACTTTCAAGAACTTTTTAAAATCGTTTCGATTGAGTGTCACAGTTTATAACCAGATTAACACATTCTCATATACGCATATTCACATGCACGCGAGCAGTCATACACGCATTGTTACTTATTTTAAATGTATTGGTATTACCGTCAGCGGAAAAAAATTACGTTGTAAATTTTAATAACATCTTTAGAGTACAATTTTTTAACCCAAATAATTTAGATTTTTGATAATATTTTTTATGGAATTTTCCTCTACGTTAATAATCGTTTTTTAGAATAGAATATTAAAAAACCAGGACAAAAACTGTTACCGCCATTCAAAATAAAACTTAAAAAATTTTATAAGAGAAAGTGTAAGAAATTGTTTTTAGACGCTATTATAAGAGCAGGTACATATATTTTATAAAATAATAAACACACTAACTAAATATTTTACATTACCTGCTTTAAAGCATCTTCTGAGGTTATAGGTAGACTATTTTCATCCTTTAAAAACAATTTCAATTTATCATTTATATCGTTCTCCGAGCTCTAAAAAAATGTTATAAGATATAAGTCTTAAGAATAATAAAAATGATACACTCAGTTGAAACTTTTAAAGATTACTGAGAAAAACGGTAATGGGTCAGAGTTTTTTACTACGATCACTTGATATGTTTTATCCTCTAAAAATTCACGTGCATTTTTAAATGGAATGTGTGGTATTGAAACCGCTGTGAAGCTGGTAAAACAGCCCGAGTACATTGAAATCATAATAAATGCTGTCAAATATAGTGATAGCCTTGCAATTTTTGATGATACGGAATTGAATTGTACATCTGTAAATTCAAAAAAAAGAAATAAGTATCGTCAGGCGATTCCACTATAAAAACAAAATTAAATTCCTACGGTTTGTTAATTTGTACATAACAGTACATAATTATCGTACAAGAGCAAAGTCAAAAATTTCGCCAACTCAAATAATGATACACATTTTTTAAGTTATTTTAAATTCTAGATTTTTGAAGTTATGCAAAATCTAAATATCTGCATGGATAGAAGTATCCCATACACGTGACGTAAAGAAAAATTGTTTTGCCAATTTGGTGAAAAAAAACACTTCCCTTAGCTCTTTAAAAGGTTATAGGACACTGATTTTGTCAGGAAATTTTTAACTGTTTTTAACTTTTCTCGGACGCTTTACTTTTTTTTATGAGCGTTCACCTTTAGGTAATAGATCTTCTGCAGGGGGTTGATATTTTTTAGCTCAAAAATTTATAACCGTAGTTCAATCGAGATTTATTGGAAAATTAAAAGGTACAGTCTAAATTTTTTTTTCCGGTTTTACTAGTCTAACAATACTTACGATGTGTTGAGACAAAGAGACAAGTAATAATCATCGGTATTGTCTAAAACTACATTATTCCTTTTTGCTTTTTTAGGAACTTTTAATTGCTACTTTCTTTCGATTAATCATAAAAAATTATGTCGGATGTGCCTTTGGTAAGAAAATTAGTGTTCGGCACACAAGCGTCATCCCATCATGATGTTAAAGTATTTTCTGTATTTTGTTAACAAACCTTAATTAATAGTTTACCTGTGAATTCTTGATGGACGAATATTAGCCATACGTTCAAAAAACTGTCCGATGGTTTAAAAATAAATCCTCTTCTATCGTTATGTAAAACTAAAATTACATTAAATAGAATTGATAAAATAGTTATCAGTATAACCAAGAAAACCCAAATACACCTACTTAAAACCTGCTTAATTAAAAGGTATAAAGAAATAAAGTATAAATATGTTGCACTATTTAATTTTTTTCACCTCAAGGTAAGCATTCCATGGAATTTCCTTGGTGTCCGGTAATTTATACCAAATTAAATCTTGATAATCAATGATTTCAATCGTGAAGTCATACTTATCTAAATTTTTGTTCGTTAAAAACTTGCCAGGAAGAATAATACTCTCATTCAATAATTTTGTGGAATCAATTGATATGTTCTTGACACTTTCATGTGATTCCTTCTTGACACGGAAATCGTTTTCATACTCAAGTGCTAATCCTGTTGTTGTAGCAAAATCATTAACGACTAGAGAATGAAGATGAGATGACTCCTAACGATGTCAAAAAAACAATTCATTTTTTAAAAATTAAATAATTGTGTTATTTGAAAATAAACTAAGTGCTTATAAAACAAGTTACCTTGGTAGTAATTTTAGCCAGAGCACCACTTAAATTTTTTCGTCTTTGGACTAAAGTAAACAAGTTATGTTTTTATGAATTGTACATCATATAATTTTTGTGCTCTGTATCATAGATTTTTCAATGAAGGTGGAATTTAAATAACAGCAAAACTTCGTGTCTAACATGATTTCCGTGTTTTGTGCGTTTTAGAAATTTGATGTTTAATTATTACTGCATATTCTTTTATGTCCGTTAGTTTTATTTTATAAAATATCAATCGTAGATTTGTGTTTTTTGTTATTTATTTATTTAATAACATTGAAACATAAGGCGAGACTGTCTTATAACCTCGTAAGTATTATTTTGACTTGATCTTAAGGATGCTAGTAGATAATCTAAATATCAGTTTTTTTATGAAGAGGCCAGATAACTGTACTGCGCGAAAAAACGGCTAGGTGTTATAATTTTTATTGTAGTGTATTATGCATAAGTATGTGTTAGACATTTGCTGAGTAGTGATATATAATATTTTAGGTGACGTCAGATTTTGAAAGTTCTTTCTTACAAAGCACAAAGAACTGAAGCTGTTTATTAAGCTTTTCTACCGTTTCGCTAATAAATACATTATTGTTTATTGTTCGTTCTGTTAAGCTATAAAACTTAAAATAATAATAATCTTCCAAGAAAATGCATCTTAAAATAAGGTAGTAGATTTGATAAGCTACGAGGTTGTTTTGGAAAAGTTTCTCCTTCTCTACTACGAAGTGGTGATAAAGAGTAGATACATATATGTTACAAGGAAACTAATGACTATGCATAGATTTACGCCTTAGAGTATACATGGTCTTTAGTTCGAACTTCAAGTTTTAACGCATTGTTGTTTATTACTACATCATACGCTTTACTTACATCTGTACCGTATGCGATTTTGCTTGTCAGTGAGCCCAAATTGTTGTCTATAAAGTGCATATATCCGTCAATTTGAACATTAACGTACCTCTTTACATTAACTTTCATATTGAAGTTTCGACTTATAAGTTCCAGTAAAATTAAGTTAAAGTACCAAAATCCACTCATCCGCTGGTACATTAACGCATGCTATAAATATGTACAGAAAATTTTTCCAACTCACCTAAATTTTGGTGCTGTTGTAAGGAACAATCATTTATAACATTAATAATTATAACAGCATGTAAGTTTTGGAAATGCTTCCTCTTAAAAAGTATAAAATTTCCAATTGCTAATCTGTACTTTCCGACATAAAACAAAGTAGCAACACTATATACAGAGTCGAGCCAAGGAAGAATACTCGATTTCTTCATAAATCGTGTGTCAGCACTGATACATTCGATGTGCATGACAATTCAATTCTACTACCTTTTACTACGCAGCTCTCCTTATAATATATTTATAATAGTTCGTGTATATGTCCTGCGCGTGTTTTTGTTCTACATTTATTTGTCCTATGATCTGCCTTGGAATCAAGCGCTGACCCATTTGTAAGTATATCATGTTATTGATCGAACACTCTCTGTTAGGTGTTTGTATGAAATCACAAATCAGATATTTGTTGGTGTGAGTACTTTTTTTAACATGTAATGCCAAAGCGCGCGGTGGCTCAGTCGGCTAGGTCGTGGATTGGCACGCGGGAGACCTTGGTTCGTTTCTCGGCCAGTGCGAGATATTCGGGCAAGTACCTACCTCTGTGATTTTTCACATGAGCTTTCTCACCACGCAATGCTCCTCGAGGAGGGTTTAGGCGACCTCCTCGCAGCGTAATGGCCTAATTTTCCCCTACCCCCTCCCAGTAATAGGAGGCCCCCATCCCTCTCTCCTTTCTTTTTCAAAGTGCTAAGTGCCCATAGTAGTGCCCTTATTAAAGGAGCCGGACGTGAAGCACTATAATATAAAAAAAAATTCTATATATGTTATATCTATAGATATAATTTTAACATACAAGTCGTTGAAAAAGGGTGTCACCCTCAATAAAATCCATATTCAAAATTATTTCCTCATAGTACATGGCATAAGGAATAAAATGAGCCCTATTTCGAACGTGTGTCTCAAAAAAATATTTTTAATTAAAATGAGGGACAACAACAAGATATTTTTTGTGAATTTTCTCATATAGTACATACATACTTGTGTTATCTTGATTAAAAAATTTACGGAAAATAAGATTAATTGTTGCATTGCCGGAAACTATATCTTTCTATGATTTAATAAGCAAATATTAAAAATTAGGTGAATTTACTGGCTGACCTTTAAAAAATAAATTCTTGCTGTCAGTGTTTTGATTGTTTTATTGCGAAGAGGAGGAACTGATTTTTTTCAAACGACGCGTCTTTCAAACGAAACGAGACTGTCACATAGTTGAATAACAACTATGTTCAATAAATCGTTTCCGTGTAAGTAAAAAAAAGATAAAATCCAAAGAAAAAAAATCGATGCAGAAAAAAGTCCATGCAATTTCGATGCAATATTAACATATTTCACTCGAGCGAGGTTAATTGTTTGCAATTAATTTGCCGTTACGGAGGAGTAAGGAAATACCTTTATCCATCTCCTAAATATTTGTTGCTATACGCAGAAAACAAAAAACAAAATTATCCTAGATAGGAAAAAAATATATTTATTTTGTCTGATTTTAGAAAGACGTTCTAAATGTTAAAGAATCTTATTTCAGAATCGGGAGAATGTCTGATTAAAATTTTCTATAAAAAATAACAAGAATCTACCTGAATCAATTGCAATTGTATACTAAATAATTCTTATAATATTTGAAACCCACAATTTTCAGACCAAAACACCTGGATGGCATCATTATTGATAAAAACCAGGTAGAAGCCTGGTCTAGTAGAAAAAAGTAATATGTAGCTGTTGCAACTAAAAACTGTTGCATGATTATTGAGATAAATTTTCGTAACAGATAAAATAACAATGGTGATATGAGCATAAATCTTTTTTTTCGTCAGAATTGTATTATAGGATATTTCCTTCAGTTCGATTTAGTGTGCAGCACAAAAAAAAAAAGGTATTTTGGTGCTTATTTTAAGCTTGCGGTCAATATCATGTTTCGATTATTCCGGTTTTTCCTTACCAGAGTAATGACCACGTGCTCATCAAAATAAAATAATAATGCATCCAAATATAAAAAAAAATACATAAAAATGAATGATTGGCTTGTGATTTTATTCAAACACCCAAAAGAGAGTGTTCGATCAATAACATGATGTACTCACAAATGGGTCAGCACTTGATTCAATAAACAGATCATAGGACAGAAACGCGAAATGAAAGCAGGTGCAGGACATATATGGACAATTCTAATACATTATAAGCAGAGCCGCGTAGTAGAAGGTGGTAAAATTGAATTGTCATGCACATAGAATGTATCAGTGCTGACACACGATTTATGGAGAAATCGAGTATTCTTCCTCGGCTCGACTCTGTATATAGTGTTGCTACTTTGTTTCATTCCGGAAAGTACAGATGAGCTACCGAATGTTTGTCGTTGGAAGAGGAAATGTTTGTACTTAATTTTATTTATATTTATAGACCACAGCTAAAAAAAAATTTTGCAATGTGAAAATTAACGTAGGAAGGTATACATAAATATTCGAATTGATCGATTAATGTGCTTTGCAGACAGTAATTTTAGCTAAGCAACATGTGAAATTGTATGCAGTGTAGATTAGTTAAGCGTATCAGGAATTATTGAAAAGTAACGCGTTAATATTTATGTAACTTTTGACTCAGCCTTAATTTAAAAATTATTTTACTTATTTACATATTTGGAATACATAAATACAAGTTAATGTGTACTTAAAATGGTAAGTGTATGCATAATTATTAGTTTCCTTGTAATGTCTATACTTACTCTTTGTCAATATTTAATAGTATAAAAGCACAAAGTTTTTCCGAAACAATGTCATAGTTTAGAATGATTCAGATATTTTTGGGACTCTTTCAACCAACTTATAGATGGATATAGGTATTGTATGCCGTTATGTTTCAAAAATAAAATTTTTAACGATTTCCTGTGATTATGCAAAAAAAATTGGACTCGCACAAAATAATGCTAAGGAAATTCAATCCATAAAAAAATAAGCGTGTCCTTGATAACAGATACTGAGACAAAATGATGTGTTTATTGTGAAATTTTTCTCAACAAATTACAAGTCTTGTATTTTTCTATATTTTTAACAATTTTTTCTGTAAAAGATCAAATGTTCTTTTACTTAACCAATTTTTTCTTATTTTCATTAAGACAAAGATATCCAATGCACATTCCTTATTTTATAAATGAGAGTCCGAACAGTTGGATTCGTGAATAGAGATAGATGCTTGGAATAATTTTTGGTATTGTCTTCGGATGGTAACAACACGTCTCACATGATAAATATCATGCATGCTAGGGAAACGTTAAATTTTCGAGCTAAGGTCAAGATAACTGAATTTCGCCTTTCCTACATAAAAAGATTTAATATAATCTAATTTAATCTAATTTTTTTATTTGGTTCAGTTTTTACTTTCCGCTTGACATTCTATAGGAAAGTTTCCGCTTATGGTTACAATTATGGTTAAAATCAATGTAGGAAAGCTATGAAGTGAAAAAACGATGCTATCACAGTACATGTAAACAATACACAAATTTCATGTACATGCTTTTAACGTGGACTTTAACAAACGTGGATTCTACAGTGAATGCATAACCGGTGCTGCCTTTTTTTTGCTCCTAAATCCCATATGTTATACATCTTATAAAAAAAATAATACATCTGTTTTGTACATCACTTATCCTGGGAGTATACATAGAATCTTGTGTATAAAGTAGTCGGCTTATTTGAAGAGTTTCATTTTATATTATCTGCCACATGACGGACGACACGCGCTACTTCTATTACTGATAAACGGTTACAATAAAGTAAATTTAACCAAAATTCACGATTTTTTTTACTTGTCAAGAAAACAGCGAAGTATTAGTATTTTCATCAAAATGGCTGACGAAGATGCGGATATGCAAATTGATGAAGGCGATGATTAAGGACCTTCAAGTCAGCCTGAACATTGGGGGGTATTGTCAGGTCATCAGATTGTGTCTTACAGCAACATGTCTACAAAGGAGATACAATTAGACCTTATAAAGATATCTGGCGGTCATTCTCCCTTCTCTTTCGACAAACATGAGGTAAAGCCATGAGCAATTGTGAACAAATATATATTTTTTTGTTTTTCTTACAAATTCATAATAGTAGTGTATTTGTAGGACGTCTATAAGAGGATGATGGATTGTACAAAATTTTCCCTGAATTTAATTAGCGCCACCGTAAGAATGAAAGTTCTTTGTCTCAATATTTTTCTAGTTGTAATTTTTAAATATTTAATTTTCTTCGTGTTAAATGCTTAAAATAAGTTTTAAAACGTATGTGCTGATTAGTCTTATGTTCTGCTTCGTCAACAATTTTGATCAGACCATTAGTATGAATAAAAATCTTTACCTGTTAGTAGTCTTATAATCCTACCTTTATCAGACCTGTAAATAAATTCTGATTTTTACCAATGTATTTGTTCCGTGATCGATTGAGACCAGACTTGGGTGTGTAAATTTGGAAATGAGATCAAATAACTAGTAGTTTAAATTTTTGCATGGAATAATAATTAAAACAATAAGTTTTATAGTTGAAAATCATCAAGTTGTTATAAAAAATCGGGAAATTAAATATTTGTTTTTAACTGTGAGGGATTTGGTTCGAGAAGCGGGCAGAGCCCCCAGCACTGTTTAATTTATGTGTATCTAGCTCATTTTATTATAAAAAAATATGTTAACTATACATATATGAGATATATATGAGATATCTGTGTAATTTTTAGGTCTGTGACAACTCCGTTACAGTAACGGGTCAACTAGAAGAGGATGGAAGCGTCTCATCCGAAACTATGACCGTCCCACGTGACACTGATATGGAAAAAGTTAAGACATGGCTTAGCAAAGTCAAGGTCTTGTATATATCTATTCCTAAAAACCATGAGCCAGTCGTCGGTAAATAGACTGTAACCAACATTAAAATTATCAGCTAATTCACAGTCACAGTTAACAAAAGAAAATGTATGAAGAAAAATAGTAAATGATATCACTGCATTACCTCATCTTTTATCATACGAATAATTAACCGAAGTCATTTGAGAGCATATATTTGTAATCACATTAATACAAAGATAAAAATTGCGAATTAAACGTGTTGTAATATAAGTTGATTAACACGCTTATAAATATTTACTAATGTTTAGTACAATTTTTAATCCTACACTCAATGAAGATACTTACAGTTTGAAAGTCTACTGCAAAAATACTTATGATGCAAAATAGTAGGTATACTAGAAGAATTTCTTATAAAAGTTGCTCTTGATTTTGTTGTTATACATGGTTTTGCAAGTTTTAAGTTCTTTGACGCGACTTAAACATTGTTGATATAAAAAAAAAAGTTTAAGCAAAAATATGCGTGTGCAGCACTTTACATAGTAATTAATTAGTTAATTTAAAAAATCGAATTTCTATCTACTTAAACTGTAAAATTACTTAAGTAAATGAAAAAAATCAGAACACCCACGAAAAAATATTATTAATTAAAAATCAAATATTTCCATCGAAATTATTCATTCCACGAACATATTATTTTCCTTTCACCCGCCTAACGTTGCCTCTTGTCATGTATAATTGGCAATGACGTAAGTCATCCATTATTGTATATTTTCCTTTAATAAAACTCTTAATAACCTTGATCAAACTATATAAATTTACTCCGTTAACGTTGATTTGAACTAAACTCATTGATAAATAATAGTATGATTCTCTTTCGTTAATAATTCTAATTCATGAAGCAAATCACTAATAAAAAACACCTTTATAAGTAATGTATCATTAAAAATACGATTAAATTCCAGAAAATCTAAGATATTGTAGTAAAAAGTTCAAAATTAAATTATTGAAAAACAATTGCAAAATTATAAAATAAAAGAGAAATTGATAGTTTCTACTTGCAACATAAGGGATTCTGTCGTGTGACGAATAATATAATAATGTACATGTAGTATACAGCTAAATATTTTTCTTGGCCTTTCAATTTTTATCCAAACATGATACATGATATCTAGAGATTGCTTATAAGGAAGGGACCCTTTGTCTTTATATTTTTTGTCAAAAAGAATAAGCACACTTTTTTCTTCTACACTATATTATAGGGTAAATAAGCTAATGTTAATTGAGGAATCATACACACTTAATAAAAAGGAAACGAAGGAATGAAAGCGTATGATATTTATTTTAATATTTTTATTGTATTTTACAAATTCACACACTGATGCACTAAAAATATTATAAACACTTAAATAAAACGTTAAGTTTATAATTTATATTTTAAAGAAAATTTTAAGACTTTCAACACTGTTATTGAAAAATATTGAGAGTTTATATTTTTTATTCAAGTTTGACGTTACACTAAGTACTATGATTGTATTAAATAACTATTTGTATAATGTACTATATTTATTTGCCTATGACTTCAAGAATTACAAATTTCGTTCATAGCAATGATCACCGTTCGTTATACCGTGCCTTAATCACTTGTTATCGTATACTGGACTTTTTACTATTATACAATAGTATCTGACTAAGCTGTAGATGACCATAAGATTATTTGAATGTATACCAGAGGCAAGCTTACGTGAAAAAATTTTCTTGTCTCGGAGTGGTTAAAAAACTTTTCTTTACGCTTCAGGAGTCACACGATTATTATGTAGAAAATATATAAAAAAAAGATTTAGCAGACGTATCTATGCAACTAGCATCGTCTTAGTTTCATAAAAACCTGAGATTATAGAAAAAAAATTATTTCGTTTGTTTTATAATTTATTTACAAAAATAAACAATTTTTACATGTGCTTTTATAGTATAGTTCATCTTGAAGAATAACCTCATTAGTATAAAACTAAAAAAAGATTTCCTACCTTGAATATTTTTGAGAGGCTGGTGTGCCCTCAGTAGGAAAAATAGAGTTCGCCATATATGCACCGTCACACCATGGTTACCGGGTACAGCCCCGAAGACGATGGTACTTGTCCGACAAAAACTACTGTACTACATAAATATCCGAAGAAGTAGAGTAAAATAATTCAGTTAAATAAATTTTTATTACTCTTAAATGATTCTGATTTAATTTGAAAAATTTCATTTAAAATATAGTTGACAATAACAAAAACTAAGTAAATACGGTGTTAAAAAAAAATATTCAGTTTGTTTTACCGACAACTTTGGACTTTATTAAAAATTAAATTACCTTTTGAAAATTATCTCAGAAATACGTGAAAAGTAGTCTTGGCACTTTACAATTATCAGCTGCATTTGTTAGTTAGGATTTTATTTAAAAAATTGTATTTTTTTAAAAACTTTTTGCTTGTATCTTAACGTAAGTGACACGTAGCAAAATCTTATGAGAAGCCAAATTGTTTGTCAGAAGGTGCTTTATATGATGTAATTTTTTTCGATCATGAAATATTCGTTTTCAAAAAATCACAGAAACTTACATTCTAAACTTCATATTGTTTAATAACTGTAAAACCAATAATAAGTAGACAATTCAAACTAAACTATGAGAATTGGTAATTTTTGTGTAATCAAATAAAATGCTTTTGAATCTATTGCAAAATATCGCTTGGTTATTATTTGGATAAGCTTTCAAATTTAAAATGTCAGATGGCAGCATTGCAAAAGGGAATTCTGTTTCTTTTGTTTTGTGCAACACACGTTGTTTAGTCTCTATTAGGATTTAAAAATAAAACTTAAAAAAATTTTTTTTAGATTTAAATCGCAGAAAACGATTTTCCGTCATAAGAAAACGTAATACCTTCGATATTTTTTTTACATACTTTATTAAAATAAAGTGCATTGTTTTTGGTAAAAAATACCAATTTTAAAACAAAAACAGTTGAAAAATGTTGTTTATAACTAAATTTACAAATATTATTTGATATTTCTTTTTAGTTAAAGAAAAATTTGCTAACATTTTAAACCGAAAATTGGGCTGGTTATATTTTTTATTTTGTATATGATTGAATACACATTAATTAATTTGTATACATGTAATGCGTTTTTATTAATTAATTAATCTAAGTGATACTTTTATTGATGTCTTATGATGTTTTAAGGCAAAAATTTAATAAAAAATATTAGTTTTCGTCGAACAAGTGCCATTGTCTTTGGGGATATTTTGCGGCATAATGTAGCCGTGGTGCGAAGGCGCTTATGTGGCGAATCCTATTTTCCCTACCAAGGGAACTCCTGCCTCTCAAAACACCTAAGGTAGGAAATGGTATACTTTATGTCACTTTTTTTTAGAAAGTACAGCTATTATCGCCCAAACAGCTTGGAGGCAAATGTTTTATCATTGTGCCCAAGTCGCGTATGTTGTTGTTCTTACCAAGGGCAAAAAGTGCAATTTTAACTGTAGGCACACTTCGCACCTAGTAATCCACTTTCTGCAAGTTGGCCTAAAGTCATAATAATAATTCAGAGTGTGTTCCGAGGGCATAAAGCGTCTGTTACAATTTGTACCCATAGTAAGAAAATTTTGTATACCTTAGTGGGTGCAAAGTCTTTTCACGCCCTAGAAAAAAAGAAACGTCTCTACCAAGTGGGGCATTACTTGGGCAAGTTGGGTGATTACTTTTTTGTTTACTTTGATTTGTACATGTCTAACTTTTAATCACAGGCGAAAACCTGCATATTTTACTCTTGGTAAGAATAGTAGTTTTTTTCGAATGAGTGCCATCGTGTCTGGGGCTATTTTGCAGCTCGAGAGGTCTGCCACTTAGAGCTCGAGGGACGTAAGTTAGCTGCGGAGCGATTGCACTTACGTGGCGAATCCTATTATTTTTTTACCAAAGGCACACCAGCCTCTTAAAAACGCCCGAGGTAGGAAAAAACACTATACGTGACTCGGGCACAAACATACAATAATCGTATCCTTCAAGCGATAATGTTTGTACTTATGTGTCCTAGTAACGTCATATAATATTTTGTGATTTACGGTATCACGATAACAGTCTTATGGAGTATAAGGCCACAAAGGGCGAGGCTGCGGCTCCCGGTACTGAGAGTAAACTGAAAATGGCTTCCCATCGTTGTACAAACGGTTATTTTTTTTTGGTTTCCTAAGTTTCTTGATTCTCCTACATTGTTTTCTTACAAAATACTTTACAATCTGTCTGTGAAATTTTTCATACAAAAATATGATGAAGCTTAAGGCAAATCCACAAATTAAAAACACAAACAATGGAGCGACTTCAGTAATACCTAATGATGTACATGAAACTTCTTTAGCAATGCTCATAGCGTCAAGCCTAGCCTTCCTTGTTCGAGATAGTACTCCATTTTCTCTGTACTTCTGAATACTAAAAAAAATGTTGTTGAAATTCTTAGATATGTATCAACTTTTTTAATACTTACTGATGATTTAAAAATTGAAGAAGTGGATCTCCTTTTTTTAAACCGATAGCTCTTTTTCTAGTATTACGTAGTGGAATCGCCAAGGTCTCGCAATAGTACTTCATAATAAGTGGACGTCGTATTATGTCAAATGTATAATAAACCACTCTTTCATTGCATATCTAAAATCAAATAAACTTGGAATACTTCAAAAGCTAAAAAATAATCTGTTTTAATTCATTAAATATTTGTAGCTTTCAAAAACATTATAAAATCGCTTTGATTTAGTGTGTCAGCCTATAACCAGATTTACACAGTAAAGTTTCGTAACACACCTGTAGTACAATTTTCCAACTGAAACGTTTAAGATATTTCTAAATGATTTTTATAGAATTTCTTTCAACGACAAAAATCGTTTTCTAGAATAGAATATTCAAAAACATTAACAAAAACTTTTACCATAATTTGAAATAAAAGTTTATAAAACAAAGCAATGGAAATAATTTTTAGACGCTATTATTAAAGATTGTACATTGTTAAATATTTTTTAAAATAATTGTCACACAAACTAAATATTTTACATTACCTGATTAAAAGCATCTTCTTGAGTTGTGGGTAGACTATTCTCATCCCTTAAAAACAATTTTAATTTATCATTTATGTCGTTCTCCGAGCTCTAAAAAAATGTCACAAGATAAAGTTTATGAGTATAATGGAAATTGTACATATTTTTAGTTAAAACTTAATAAAATTACCGAGAAAAATGTTAAAATAGTATCATTTTTTAGAATGATCAATTGATATGTTTTATCCTCTATAAATTCACTTGCACTTTTAAATGGAATATGTGGTATTGAAACTGTTGCGAAACTGGTAAAACAGCCCGCGTACATTGAAATAATAATGAATGCTGTCAGATATAGCGACAGCCTTGCGATTTTGGATGATACAGAATTAAATTGTACATCTGTAAATTAAAAAAAACATTAGTGTATAGTCAGGCAATTCTACCATACAAGTTCTTAAATTCCTACGCTTCGTAAATTATATTCAACAGTAGATGATTATCGTACAAGAGCAAAGTCATAAATTTCGCGAACTCGAATAACTATCCATAATTTAAAAATTTTTTAAATTCAAGTATTCAGAAATCAAGCAAATCTTAATTGTCTGCACAGTTTAAAGTATCCTGTACACATGACGTATTGAAAAATTGTTTTGCCTAGTTAGAGCAAGAGCCTCTCTCACAGCTCTTTGAAAACTTATTGGATACTGATTTTTTTAGAAAATTTCTAACTGTTTTCAACTTTTCTCGGACGCTTTCGTTTTTTTATGAGTGTTCGCCTGTAGGTTATAGATAATATTTTTGAAGCTAAAAAGTTATAAGCGTAGTTTAATCCGGATTTATTGGAAAATTAAATGGAACAGCCAAATTTTACTCGCCCAACAATATGATGCGTTGAGACAAAGAGAAAAGTAATAATCATCAATATTGTTTTTAATTACTTTTTCTCCTTTTAGCACTTATAGGGACTTTCAGTTGCTGCTTTTTTTTGATTGATGGTGAAACAGTTAAAAGAAATAAATAGTTATTCACATAGCAAGTGTGAAAAATATGATTTCCCGAAAAAATATGAATGACACGCACGAGCTACCGTTACCGGCCACGAGTGCAAGTTTATCACACAAGTGCGGGAAATAGTCCGACACGAGGTGCGTTCGAGATGTCTCGCCACATAAGGGTAAGGAAAATAGATATAAAAGAAGTATTAATGTTAAAAGCAGTGTGTAGCAAAATTCTTTCCTGTGTGCAGTAATAATATTTCGCTCACTAGGTGCGTAATATATACTAGTAATGCATACTTTGTCAACGCTACGGTGATGAAAACTTTTTCCTAACACGAAGCCTTTTTCGTGACATTTAAACGTTGACAGCGCCCTTGAAAAGAGAAATATCATTCTCGACACGATCGATATCAAACTAGGGCTATTCCACGATGCACAAAATAGTTCTTATGATGATGGCACTAGTATGACGTGACGAAAATTTCGTACCTTGGGCATTTTTGAGGGTCGGGTATGCCTTTGGTAAGAAAATTAGGTTCGGCACACAAGTGCCATCCCATCATAATGTTAAAGTCTTTGCTGTATTTTTACAAGAAACCTCCATTAATAGTTTACCTGTGAATTCTTGATGGACAAACATGCGCCATACATTCAAAAAACCATCCGACAATTTATAAATGAATCCTCTTCTATCTTTATGTAATACTAAAATGATTACAAATAATACTGAAGAAATAGGTATGAGTATAATCAAAAAAATCCAAATACGCTTGTTAAAAACCTGTTCAATTAAAAATGTATTAAAATTAAAAAAAAATTAGGTTATAAATATTTCAAATTCAAATATTTTTACCTCAAAATAACCATTCCATGGAATTTCCTTGGAGTCTGATAATTTATACAAAATATAATCTTGATAATCCATGATTTCGATCGTTACGTCATACTCATCTAAATTTTTGTTCGTTAAAAACTTGCCAGGAAGAATAATACTCTCATTAAATAGTTTTGTAGAATCGTTTGATGTGTTCTCAAGACTTTCATTTAATTTTTTTATGATATGAGAATCGTTTTTATACTCAAGTACTAATCCTGTTGTTTTAGCGAAATCTTGAACTACTTGAGAATAAAGAGGAGATGGAACCTAACGATGCAGAGAAACAATTAATTTTTTTGAAATAAAATAATTTTGTTATTTAAAAATAAACTTTTTATGAAACAAATTACTTTGGTAGTAATTGTAGCCGAAGCACCACTTAAATTTTTTCGTCTCTGGACTAAAGCTCGCTTGTCTATGAGGGTTAATCCGTTTTCCTTGCTCCATTCAAATAATTTATTAACTTGTAATTCATTCTGGGAGCCGACAGCGAACCATTCATGAATGTTTTTATTGTTTCCGCATTTTATCAAAACTTCACTTTTTATATTTAAGTGAAGGTAATTCTTTTTAGGATATCGGCAAGTGATATCGATTTGTTCAGTAACGGCTGGCCGGAATAACAAAAGCCATACGTGAGGCGACAGATTATGATGCCTCGAGAAACGTGTAAATTTTTCGAAATCATTGTCAGTATTTAAAAACACCACAAAAAGGGTTTTTGAGTAATTTCTTAGTTTCGGATACTTTTCTGAAAGATCCGATATAGTCGAAGCTACAGAATACACCATTTTTCGTGAGAATTCTTTAACCATGTTAACCACCGAATGTATATCTGTGGATTTAAGAGAAAAATTGTTGTTATCAGGTATTATGATTTTCTTAACAAGCGCTTTGCTTTTGCTTACCTTCGTTGCTCCTGTAAATAATTCCTATACTGGTGGTCGCATAGAACTTTTGTACATCCAAAATTACAGGAACTTGACTTTCCATGTTTTTTGCTGAATCACATGGCATAAATAAAACAACGGCTAATATTACAACGAGGCTGGTTAGCTTCACCATTTTTGGCTAAAAATAGATTAAGAAAAAATGTACATGTTTACTTACATAATTAAATAAAATCATTTCATAAGCATACTTTCTACGAGTTAAAGAAAGCAAATTACGTGAGTACAACTACTAACGCATAACAAAATGAACATTAAATTTAATTTAATTACAATACTTATACAACAGTGTTATTTTTATTTCATGGTACAAAATGGATTAGGCATGTAAATTGTAAAGACACATTTCTATTTTTTTCTGTTTTAAATGTATTAAATGTATGTTACGCTACTATTGATTGAGTTCAGTCAAATTTTCTTTTTAATTCTGAATAAATTATAAATATAACTCAAGATGTTGTAAAAGAGTAAATAATATAGTTATCCTCTATACACGGAGACATTCAAAATATTTTTTTTGTAAATCCCATAAGAAATAAAAACATTTACGAAAATTTTTATATTTTGTACAAAATTTTTTTTTTTTTTCTACTATTTACCATACTATTGCCTTAGTAAGTGGTAAAAAGGTTGTGAAAAATAGATTAAAAATTATAAAGAAACCTCCAATTTCTTTGTTTCCGAATCCGCATTAAATTTTTTAATCTTCAAACGTTTTTCGACTACTATTTTTAATGCCTACCATTCCTTTCAACGTCTTATATGGAAAATTTAAGTTGTATCACTATTTAAATTCCTACTTTATGTTAATTCTATAATAAAAATAGAAAAAAAAAATGTTTTGATAATTACTGTTAATTATAAAAACAAGATAATTTAGAGCTTTTCGAAGGCTGCGTAGCTATTGCCAATATTCTTTTAGTTCTATGTAGAATTTCTTGATGCAAAAAAGCTTGATTATTTTTGGTGAAGTTTAGTCAAGATGAATTAAGTCAGCAATGTTTTTACCAAAATTCAGCATTAGTTGTATTAATCCAAAAAAAATTATTATTTAGTAATTTTTATAATAAATTCTTACTTTACCATGTACAAAACTGCCTTTAGTATTCTCACACATAACAAATTTAAACTTTTCTTGACTAATACTGCATTTCAATAGTAAAGACTTACGCCCAATTTTGTCTAACATACACTTGCTGTTTAACATAGACTTTGCTTATTTTGTATCAAAAAGGTACAGCACGTCAAACGAAACAAGATGATTTTGCTAAGAGTGAAATACATTTTTTTCTGCCAGAGAGAGGATTTAAAGATGCACTTACTTGTTAACTTGATTCTCGTGACCCAAACAACGACTTCCGGAAAATCCTTAGATGAAGCTGGGCACGGCTGGAATGGCCGATCTTTGGATGCTGAGAGTTTTGATTTTTCGGGATTCACAGGACACTTTTCGCGGATGAATATCGATTTGAGCACTAAACTCCTTTGACAAACTGTATCGGACACGTAGAACACAGTGATCACTTGGGGTTGAGGTGTTGTCTAGTTGACGGACTGCGAGACAGTGACGTGTTGGGGCTGTGCCTTCAAGGGCTTGGAATCCCCTTTTCCACTACCAAAATTTCCTGGCCATGAAGTGGGAGAAAAGTCACGCCCATCGACATACTTACAGTCAACCCCTTCCTAACTTCCCCTTATTTTATTCGTATTTCCTAAAACAAACAAAACAGAAGCCAATCGTCGTAGGACAGGTCGCAAAGAATCCAATACATGACAAAATTAAAAGCAATGCATCATATAGGCTTTAAGTTCCTTTTTATTGGAGATTAAATATTTGTTACCAGTAACGTTTCAACAACATATTTTGCCATATTTTTAAACATGTAACTATTTATATTTTTGAGTAAAGCAAAAAATTAGTTAGTATCTGAAGTTACTTAACAAATAATTTATTAATTTATTTACAGAAGTTTATTTGTTACATTTTAATTTCTTTATGTTTATAATTTTTAAAAACTTTTATGTATTTTAAGGGAACCAAACACCTTGAACGATCACGAATACTAAGTAACTATTTTAACAAGCAAAAGAATTTTGAAATAAGGGTTAAAAAAAGTGACATTCATATCAGATGCGTTATTGTTCATAACTCCATGATATGCTTTACTTATCTATTCCGTATGCAATTTTACGTGTCAGTTAGCTAAAATTGTTGTCAGCAAAGCGCCTTGATCGATCAATACGAATATTTATGTATCTTCCTGTATCAGCTGTCACGCCGCAAAAAATTTCTAAGCTTTGAACTATAAGCATCATTAAAAGTAAGAAAAAGTGCCAACACTCACGAGGGGGTAAATACAGTAACAAACGTTATAAATATTGTACAGGAAATTCTCCCAACGCACCCACATTTTTGTCCTGCGGTCAAGAACACATATAATTATAACAGCCCCTACGCTTCTAGAAACATTTCCCCGAGGTTTTCCCTTCCAACGTCCAAAGTTTCCTATTGTCCATATATACTTTTCGGCATAAAACAAAGTATAGCGACACTAGGTACACAGAACTGAGCCAAAAAAGAACAGTTTGTTCCCTCATGTATCGCGTGTCAGCACTAACGCGTTCAACGTGCATGACAATTAAATTTTACCACCTTCTACGTAGTGCTTTTTATAAAGTATTTATAATAGTTCGTATATGTCCTGCACCTGCTTTTGTTTCACGTTTATTTTTTTATGATATGTTGTTGGAATCAAGCGCTGACCCATTGGTAAGTAAATCGTGTTATTGATCGAACACTCTCTTGTGGGTGTTTGTATAAAATCACAAATCAGCTATTCGTTGGTGTGGATGCTTTTTAAATATTTAATGCTTATGTATATTAAGGAAAAACCAAAAAAATCGAAGTATGATATTAAACACTATCTTAAAATAAGTAACAAAATACCTTGTGTATTTGTGCAGCACATACAGTAAGAAATACAAAGAAGTATCCTTTGATAGGATTCTGATGCTTGAAAAAATGTTTATGTTAACATTAAAATTGTAGTTTTATTCTTAACTGAACTTTATCTTAATAATCAAACAAAAATTTCGGTTCCAATATTTTTGCTTTCCATGGTACCAGAGATTTTACTGTACTTTTTTAAAGATGAAAACATTTATGTACTAGGATATAAAATTTTAGGTCTGGAAGATGTGAATTTCAATTAGTTTTTGAAAAAGTAGTTAGACAAGTGCAAGAGATTTAACTGAATCCTCGTTATTTGTAGTAAAAAAAACGGTCGTATTTTTTTCTTTTATACCAATTTTTTTTTTTTTTTATTAGTTCTCATTGTACACCGAGAAATATTCCACAAAATAAACCAACGTAGGTGCCAGGTATTTCAAATAAATAATATATTAAGCCATTTCCAACATCAGGACTACCACCATCAAACCGGGTTAATCCACCGTTGGAGCACATAGCTCCAACCGATACAATCATAGGTAGGGGTAAACGGTACAGTTATTGGTGCCACGTATTTTCTTGAAGCGAATAAGAGCTACTTTCGCTCCTACCCTTTAAATATCACGGCTAATATTCTTAAACTCAAAAGCTCTTTCCTCCCACCCTACGTGTGTTAACGCAAACTCGACCGAGTGGCTTTTTTCTCCTGCGACCACAAGTTTTGGATATTTTATCCTTTTTTGCTTATATTGAATGAGTATTCAAGCTATGTATTGATCTTGAGCTCGTCGTATGTAAGATACCTTTTGAGAAACTATTTATTTTACAGATGTCGAAAAATCGTCTCAGTTCTCCATCAAGTGTTGTTGCAGTGCGCGTGTCTTCTTAAGCGCTGTTAAAATAATTTGTACGGCAACTTTCATGAATACGAGTCACAGAGTAGAACTAATAAATACCAAGTAATAGTAAATACGTTTTACAATATTGT
This sequence comes from Copidosoma floridanum, assembly GCF_036245765.1. Classification (NCBI taxonomy): domain Eukaryota; kingdom Metazoa; phylum Arthropoda; class Insecta; order Hymenoptera; family Encyrtidae; genus Copidosoma; species Copidosoma floridanum. The sequence continues at coordinate 2,670,157 of NW_028321912.1, read as the reverse complement.
TCTTTTGATTTTTTTTAAATAAATTATTTTCACTAAATGATGTGTTAGAAGTAGTAATTATTCGAATTTCCGTGATAACACTAAGTCTACCCTAACATGCTGCAATACAAACCAAATGACAGAATGACTAAATAAACTAAGCTGGGCATTTTTCGATCGCAAAAATTTTAATATTATAAGTATTTGTGGTTTTAATTTTTAAGAATTCTAGTAATTGGAAGATTTCTGTTGTACCTTTTGACGAAAATCCATCGATGTGATGTAAATTTTGTATTGCGTAAAAAATTTTATTTTTCACACACAAAAAAAAAAAAAAAAAGAAACAAGAGAAAGGAAGAATTAAAGTATTGAAAATTCAATTGTTTAAAAAATATTGAATAGATTTTCAACAGGTATCTTTTACTTGAGGGAAACAAGTTAATATCATACAAAAGTTGCGTTGACTTCTTTTTGCATAGATTTTTTTCTCTAGATACATTTTATTCACTGATGTAAAAACATTTTATTGTATGTAATCGTTTTTTTACTATTTAATGAAAGCTTTATCTGTAACAATTGATTTGTAAAAGGTCAGTCAGAAAATTGACTTAGATTTCGTAATGTATTTATTAAATAATAATGTAAAATAATTTTCGTCGAAATAATAATTAATCTCATTTTTACTGACTTACAGTATCGATTTAAAATTAGTACGTAGGTACTATTTATACCTAGTTATAAAAAAAAAAAAAAAAAATAAAACTGTTAAATATCGAATACAATTGATTAAATTATTTCATATTTTGTGATAACATAACAGTATACAAAATGTGTTAGTAATTGAAATTATATTATTGTTTTATTTTTCTATCATGTTGTTTTATGAAGATGCTTTTTAATTTTTTTTTTTTGTCAGACCAAGCTGTCGTGTTGACTCTGCATGAGAAACGAGTTTTTCCTATGCACAGCAGGTACACATGATAAAAATCGACGCTGCTTAACAAAAAGCAAAACAATTACACCATAGCTGAGCTATAACCCATTGAATGGAAGGAAGACGATCTGCTAAGTTAATAAATTAAGATCCATATTTTGTTTACGCATACATTCACACATCCGTGATACATAAGACATTGCAAGAAGAAAAAACAGCTAGTATAGGGATAGAGTTTTTTCTACGTAGGTACAGCCTTTTTTAAGTAGACCACATGTGTTTTTTTTTCCTGTCGGCTTATTGATTTGTAGCATTAAAGATGCAAGGCCAGACGCCTGTTGCGTTGAACATTTTTCCAAATATAGGTAAAACTTTAGATTAAATTCGTCTAAAGTTTAACCGGGTTCACTAGCAATTCGTTGCTGTTTTCTCTCGCAATGCTTAAAAGATGACACCTCGAAAAAAACAGGATAGTTCTTTTTCTATCAAAACGGGCGTAGGCACCTATAGGCTCTCCAAAAAATATTCATTGCACGCACCCCTCGATGGAATGGAAGGATGTTGTGCTTTTCGTCGTCGACTCACATTACTGTGGTTTTGTGCTTTCGTTTGCTGGTGAAGGAGTGAAGTCGAGAACTATTTTTTATTTATATATTTTTTTTTTCTTTACAATGCTAACAGTTGTTTTGAGCTCGTAATCCAACTTACAATCCAGAAATGCTTCGATTTTACTTGTCCTCAAAATTATGTTCGAAAGGTGAAAGTGGGTAATTCCTCACCAGCTGTTTTTCCCCAGAAAGTATGTTATTAGCAGGTACATCGATGACGGGGGCTTTAATGTGTCAGGTGTTAAGAGGGTCTTTTTGTTTGACGTGTTGATGGATGTATTATTCAGGCGCTACCTACTAATCGTGGAGAGGGAACCGAAGAGCTACAAGACTAAATTGATAACTAGGAAGGGTAGTTTTCATCTTAATTGCCATAACACTCGAAGAAATAGCGAGATAACTCTTTGGCTAATTTTTTTAACTAGTCAATAGTCCTTTCAGCGATTCTAACATTTTTTTTATTTGCTTAATTCGATTGATCATTTCGGATGAAAGTCTTTTTCAAATTATTTTGCTTTCTTATATACTTGGAACACATAAATACAAATCAATATATAAAATACGTTATCACAGAGGTTAGACTTCGGAAAATTAACGTTAAAAAACAACTGACTTGGAACTATAAACCGAATACTATATGTATTTTAAATGGTATGTGTATACATAATTGTTTATTTCCTTGTAATATCCATACATACTCTTCATCATGATTAAATAGTATCGAAGCACAATATTTTACCGAATTAATGTCATAGTTTAGAATGATTCAAATGTTTTTGAGACTTTACCTACCAACTTTAATATAGGTATACAAATTGGGGTGCCGTTATTTTTTGAAAAAAAATCTTTCTTTAATTTTTATGATTACGCAAGAAAGTTAAATCTTTACCTACAAACTTTAAGGACATTCAATTTTCTAAAAAAATATACGTATTCTTGATAACAGATACAGAGAAAAGTGCCACGTTCGTTGTAATATTTTGCCTAACAAACAGTTGGAATACTTCCTACTTATAATAACCGCAATATAAATTAATTCAAAAGTTTTTTTTTCCATTGTTTATCACAAAAATTGCGAGACTTATATTTTTCCATAATTCTAACGCTTTTACCTGAAAATTGAAGATTGAAGATAAAATGTTCTTTTACTCAACAATTTTTTTTAATTTCTTATTAAGGCAAAAATATTCAATACATCATGTTTATTATTTTTCATTTGAAAGTCACAAGAGTTAAATTCATATATAAAAATAGATGCTTGGAATAGTTTTTGGTATTGTCTTCGAATGGTAACATTACTAGTCTAGTTACGACAAATATTGTTTTTCAGATATAAAATATGTAGAATTTACATGAATTTTTTAAATATTTTTTATGACTCATTCTTAAAAAACTTATACGAATGAGATATATGTGATTAATAAAGGCTTACATGAGACCTCAATTTTAATATTTACAAGGATAAAACTTAAAAAAATGCTTGGATATTGAAAAAAATCTACTTATAAATTGATTAATGTTTGATAATTTAGTAAAAGGAATTTTGAGGCATGTTATAGTGCATTTTGAACAATGCCAACGTTAAACATACGTAAAATGTTGTATTTATTGGATGCAAGAGGGGGTACACGGTAAAGGGGGCCAAGCTGTGTAGGCAGGTGGCTCTTTTTCGCGCAACCTTTTGAATTACACTTTAAAATTTCTTTGAAACTTAAAAAAAAATATTAAACTTGTTAAATTAACCAATTAAATTATTTTACAGTTACAATTATGAGACAATTATATTATTCATTAAATATAATATCGTCATAAATTTTAAATACCTGCTAATATAACACTAAGTCAGCCAGACAGTCAATTCCAGATAAATTTAATCTTTGCCTTATGTAAGATGCAAAGTAGATGTAAAAGAATTTTTCCGCCATCGGGTGGTTTTAGGAGGCTGGTACTTCCTCGGGCGAAAAAGCCGTTTTCCGATACTCGTTCGAAAAGTCTCCTTTACGAACCTCGTTACAAACCTCGCCTTCGGCTCGGGCCGCAAACCTCTCGGTTCGAAAACAAAGACTTTTCACACTCGTAGGAGAACTACTATTTCCGTAAATTCAAATCTCAGACACAATAGAATATTTGTATATGTTATTTCTCAGATAACTATTCTGCGATATGATTATTAAACTGCCGACGGTCTAAAGCAACAATAAAAAGTATTAAGCCTCGGATTGGCAAGTATTGAAGATTTGAGTGATTTTTTGCACTCGGGTTGGCCAATCCATCGATTATTTCGAAATCAGTATATTCTACCACATTACTTTTTTTACTACTTATTTACTACAATATACTTATTTATTACAATATCAATATATTACCAATCAATATTTCGTTTGAGCCCGCGATCAACTGAAAAGTTCGTGTGATCTGCTGGCGTGATATAACTTTCTTTCAAACGATGATCACGTTAGGGTGTATATTGCGAAATCGTTCTCTTAGATCATCAGGATATGTACCGAGATACGTCGATCACAAAATAGTGTGGAATTAAAAGAAATTAACGTTTTGCCGATTTTTTAATTTGTGTATGTTGTATAAAAATCGACAAGTTCTGTTATTTTAACGAATTTTACAGTGTGGTATAACACTAAAAAAAGCTCACATAGAATGAATGGAGCTTTGGTGCTATTTTCTGGGACATATTTGCTTGCTGAGCCAATACAAATGAGCAGCACTTAAATAAATGCTCGTATGTATTTAAAAAATATTAATCGAATATCTGAGTGTCGATACTCATCGCCATTGCGAGAAATTAAAGATCACGATGTTACAGTATTAGAAGCCAATGATTTAAGTATCAGCAGCCTAAGTGTACACCAAACCCTGATTTTTTTTGCTTTTTTGTTTTTAGTAAAAAAACACAAATTTGTTGAATATTTTGTTGCAGATCCTCAACATGGAGAACGACATGAACTGGTACCGAGCCAAGCTCGACTCCCGGGAGGGACTCATCCCCAGCAACTACATCGAGATAAAGAGCCACGAGTGAGTATTGCCATTCTATTTCACAAACTGAAGATGTAACTTTAATTAACATTTAAAAATGGCTTTTTATGATTACAAGAAGTTAAAAACGTAGTTAATTTGAAGCATTTAAGTTTTTATGGGCCTATAGGAAGTAAAACCTTTTAGCTAATCACTCAGATCAGTATTAATCGTTTTTAACTAAAGTTTATGACATCGAAGAAATACGTCACGTTTCCATTATAAAACTGTTTAACGACCATTGGCTGGGACTTCTGGAATACTGAGTCACGTAGTTTATTAGTTAATTTAAAAAAAATGCGGGTTGAAAAAAAAAATCATTTTTCTTTGAGTAGTCCTATTAAATTTCTAGATCGTAAATTACGAATTTTTTTTCATATCTCTTACTTTTTGACTCGAATTTTTGAAATTCAAAAAACTTTATCAGCAATCAGCATCAACTTTTGCTACATGCAATTAAAAGAAAAGCACTGGAAAATAAAAAGTTTGAGACACACGATTAGACCTCGATGTCAGCACACAAGCCAGTACTACGCAATTACCAAAGTAGTCGTGGCCTTCAATGCCATCGACGTTGATACGTATACTTAGTTTGTTTTTTGATACGCTACTGGTATACGAGAAACAAAGCCGCATGATCTGTTATTACGTGTTTTTGGGAAAAGTTTTTTATTCCTTTCATTGCCTAAATATAGAGGTTTTGCTACAAAAGTTATTAGTAAAGTGATAAAATAAAAATTTGGATGGTCTTGCTGCCGATCAGAAAAAAATGGCTGATCCGGGCCATGAGAATGATTAAGGCCTTTTCTTGCTTGACTTATCGCCAAACTGTTTCTTAAGGGGGCTCCAGCGGGAGAAGTTAGGAGGCCACAGGTAACTCAATTGATACATAAAAACACGCTGAATCTAACGGTGTCCTTATTTACCCCTCTTACCCTGAAAAATTTTGAGATATTTGCTCTCAAAGTTCGTACATAGTACATAGTCTCTCATAGAGCAACGTGAAAATATTGGTATTTTCTAACAATAATTGAGGAGTTACAAATCAGGACTGTAACTGTTTTATATAAAAACATCTTAGCTTTCAGATAGTACCTTCAAAAATATAGGTAAGCCTTAAAATATTTGAGATATTTCGTAAAGTATTGATCAAGTCATTGAATTAGCAGAGTCATGACGGGATGCTATCTTGTTTTTTGTAAGTCGCGCGCTTTTGAATATTTTAGAATTACACTGCAAGTACTTACATAGGATACATGTCATTTGGAACTCTTTTTTAATCGTTTTCTTCTATGGAAAACTTACACTTCTTTTTTTTTTTTAAATAAAATAGAACATTGAAAAATTTTAACTGCAATTATATTTTATTTTATCACAAATTTTTTATAACACGAAAAAAAACTAATTCTAAATAAAACGCTCTGTACCTGACAGAAGCTGCTGTTTGTTTATTATAGGTACGGTTACATCATATAAAAAGATTTATTTTTTTTAAAATTGTAGTGCTCTACTTCCAGCTCCTTTAATAAGGGCACGAACTACGGTCTCCCGCGTGTTAATCCACGACCTAGTCGGCTGAGCCACCGCGCGCTTCCATACATATAGATTTTTTTTTTTTTTTTTTTCTATTTTATAGTGCTGTACGTCCAGCTCCTTTACTAAGGAACTACTATGAGCACTTATCACTTGTGAAAGGGACAAGGAAAAGGATGGGAAGCCACCCATTACTGGGAGGGGGGTAGGGGAAAATAACGCAAGTGTGCTGCGAGGAGGTCGCCTACACCCTCCTTGAGGAACATTGCGTGGTGAAAAAGCACATGTGAAAAATCACAGAGGTACTTGCCCGAAAGTCGCACTGGCCGGGAATCGAACCACGGTCTCCCGCGTGCCAACTACGACCTAGCCGACCAAGCCACCGCGCGCTCCATATATAGATGATGTTGTTCGCCTGCTCGCATATATTATATTCACGGAGCGCGCGGTGGCTTAGTCAGCTAGGTCGTGATACCCGGCCAGTGCGCTTTATCGGGCAAGTACCTCTGTGATTTTTCACATGTGCTTTTTTACCACGCAATGCTTCTCGAGGAGGGTTTAGGCGTTCTTCTCGCAGCGTAATGGCCTAATTTTCTCCTACCCCCCTCCCAGTAATGGGATGCCTCCCATCCCTCTTCCTTTCCTTCTCCAAAGTGCTAAGTGCCTAAAGTAGTGCCCTTATTAAAGGAGCCGGACGTAACGCATTATAATATAAAAAAAATTATACATATATATATATATATATATATATATATATATATATATGTCTATATATATACGTGCTATACACACGTATATATGGATATATACTCACAGCAGTGCTACCAACTAACCGAATAGTTTTCGGGTTAGTACCAGTGCTCGCTGGAGCCTTCTTAAATTGATCTTAAGTATGATCTAACTCGTCCGTTTTCCTGCAATTTTTAGTATACTCGTTAGATTAGAAAAAGTTTTCTATCATTAAATTAATGTATTTATGCACGCTATTATTTCCTGTCATTTTCCACATTCGAATTTTTACTCCTGTTTTGGTTCTTTCATTTTTAAGTACGAATTTTTTTATTAATTAACATTTTTGTAACGGTCTTGTTAACTTTCTAAATACTTAAACGATAAACAAAACATTCAATGACTACGTTTCTTTGCGAATAAATGCTAAATTTATAAAATCCAAATTCATAACTTTTAAACGATTCTGGGCTATACTATCAGGAATATTGCGCCTGGCCAACATTTTCGAGTATGGAGTGTCGCAACTGTATTCGAGGCGAGGCGCGAGTACTAGTGCTGAACAGCCTGTATAAACAAATGAAGTGGCTAACGTTGAAACTTAAACACGTCTACAAGTTCATACAATCTGTAACACAAATGTTTCACTCTCTGCAATCTTTTAATGCCAATCATTAAAGAAAAAATTTTTTCGGTTCAATAGAATAGGTGAAATAGTTTACGAAGCATCGATTTAGTTGTTCTTGAAACTTTTATCAGAAGTGATATAATGTATTTTATAAAAAATAGAAATTTCGATCACACTCTTTAAACATGTACTTTGACACCCTTGGATTTAACAGCGTATGTATGAGTGGTGCTGCCACATTATGCCCCAAAGTTCATGTTATAAATCTTATGGAAAAAAAAGTTCAAGTGTCCGTCATTAGTGAATTGACCCCTACTGCCTATAAGACACAATGTTAAAGAAATGTTAAAGTGACTAGTGGCACCAGCACTTCCCTCCAACCTCATGCACCTGGCGGATATAAAACATACTATATCCTACATCGGTTATGCATATAATTCATCCTGGGGGGCAAACGTAGAATCGTAGCTAAAGTAATCGGCTTACATAAGGACTTTCATTCTATTCTCTGCCACGAGACCAAAATACACTCGCTTTACCTATTAGTAAAAAGGGGTTACGCATAAAGTAACTTTAACCACAATTCACGCTTTTTTTTACTTATCAAGAAAACAGCGAAATATTAGTATTTTTATCAAAATGGCTGACAAGAATGAGGAAACGCAGATTGATGATGGTGATGAAGCAGGAAGTCTAGCTTATCCTGACCATCGTGACTTGTCAGGTTGTCAAATTGTATCTCCGAGTAACACAAATACAGAGGAAAGACAGTTAGCCCTTACAAAGATACCCGGTGGTGATTTTCCCTTCGAACCCAACGAAAATAAGGTAAAGCCATCAGCAATGGTAAACAAATATATGAATGAATACATGTATATATGTACTGTGTAATACAATATATATAAATGTATATATTTAAATAAATATATATATATATATATATATATACATGATGAGTTCATGATAGTGATGTATTTGTAGGACGTCTATAAGAGAATGATGGATTGTGCACAATTTTTCCTGGCTTCAATTAGCGCTACCGTAAGTATGGAAGTTCTTTATTTAAGTCTTTTTTTTGTTTTAGTTTTAAAATCGTGTTAAGCGCTTAAAATAAGTTTTACAACGTATATGCTGTTAGTCTTACGTTCAGCTTCGTCGACAATTTTGATCAGACCATAGTACGAATAAAAGTTTCTACCTGTTGAAAGTCTCATAATTCTACCTGCATCATACGTATACCTATAAATAAATTTTAATGGCCACCGATGTATTCGTTCTGTGATTGATCGAGACCAGTCTTGGGTGCATAAGTTTGAAAATGTGATCAAATAATCAGAAGTTAAAATTTTCACTAAAAATGAAAATTATATATTTAGTAGTTGCAAGTTATTTAATTGTTCTAACCAAATCGGAAAACTAAATATTTGTTATTAACTCTCAGGGAGTAGGTCAAGAAGCGTGCGGAAGTGGATCCCCCAGTACTGTTTACTTTATTTGTATACAGCTCATTTAATAATAAAAAAATATGTTAACTAAGACATCTGTGTAATTTTTAGGTCTATGATAACTCCATTACAGTTACGGGTCAACTAGAAGAGGATGGAAACATCTCATATGACCGTTGCCCGTGTTATTTTAGGAAAGTATCATATGGAAAAAGTTGAGGCATGGCTTAGCGAAGACAAGACCTTGTATATATCTTTTTCTAAAAAATATGGGCCAGTTGTCGATAAATATACTGTAACCAACATTAAAAATATCTGCTTAGTCACGATCACGGTTAACAAAAGAAAATGTAGAAAGAAAAAAATAAATGATGTCACTGCATTACCTCATCTATTTTATTACGAATAATTAACCAAAGCCATTTGAAGTCTCACAGTTTTAATATCATTAATACAAATACAAAAAGTACAATTTTAACGTTTTCTAATAAAAGTTAATTCATACGCTTATACACTTGTATATAGTATAATAGTCTACTGCAAAAATACCTATGATACAAGATAGAAGGTATACTAGAAGTATATCTTATAAAACTTGCACTTGATCTTGTTGTTATATAAGTGTTTTTGCAGGCTTAAGTTCTTTGACGCAGCTTAAACATTGAGATAAAAAAAAAAGCTGAAGAAAATATATGCTTATGCAAGACTTTACACAGTAACTAAATAGTTAATTTGAAACACCGAATTTCTTTCTACTTAAGCTGTAAAATTTTTTAAGTAAAAAAAAAATCAAAATACCCACGGAAAAATATTATTAATTAAAGTTAAAATATTTCCATTGAAATTTTTAATTCAACGATTATTTCATTTTCCTTTTACCCACCTAAGGTTTTATCATGTACAATTGACAATGGCGTTATTCGTTCTTTGTTATATATTTTCATTTAATAAAACTTTTCCTAATAACCTTCATGAGACTATGTGAAGTATTTTGTTCATGTTGATTTGATCTTTCTTTAAGAATTCAAATTTATTTAACTATGTATCTTACAAGATAATTTCTTCATAATACGTAATTTAAAATACGATTAATTTCCAGCAAATCTAACAGAATAGATTAGACTAAAAAGTTCCAAATTAAATTTTGAAAAACAATTGTACAATTACAAAAATGAAATAAAAGTTGATAGTTTCTACTTGCAATACAAAGATTTCTACTGTGCAACGAATAATATAATAACGTACATGTTGGAAAGAGCTATGTCTTTTATAAAATTTTAATTTTTAATGTGGAAACATGGTATCTAGAGATTTTTTATGATAAGGAACTTTTTTTTTTGATATTTAGTCAAAAAGAAGAAGCGCACTTTTCTTTTTTTTTTCACTATATTACTAGGTGAATAATTTTGAGACTGTTAAAACTGTTAAGACACATTACGTGATGTAGCAAGTGATAAATAAAGTTATAATGACTTTTCTTTTGAGAATTCATACTTTTTATTTTAGTTTAACGTTAAATCAGTACTTTAATAATTGTACTATTGATTAAAATAATCATTTGTATAATGAGACCTTAACACTATTTTGCTTTTGTACTGTATTATTTGCCAACGACTTCAAACATTACAAATTTCGTTCATAGCAATGTTTACCGTTCGTTATACTGTCCCTTAATTACTCGTATCGGGACAACCAAGATAAGCAAATACTATATGAATATTCTGGCCTTTTTACTACCGTACGATAGTGTCTTACTAAGCTGTCGTCGACCATAAGATTGTCTTGATGTGCACCAGACGCAAGCTTAAGTGAAAAAATTTGCTTGTCTCGGAGTGGTTAAAAAACATTTCTTAACGCTTTAAGAATCACACGATTATGTACGCAGGCAAGTGACAATCGCAAATCGCAGCTCGCAGGCAATTTCAGGCGACAAGCATGCGATCCAAAGGATTCTTTGTTTCCTTCCGTGGGTTGTATACGATTTTTTACCAATACCAAGGTGTATCTATGTAAACTAGCATCGTGATAGTTTCATAAAAACCCGAGATTAAAAAAAAAAAACATTATTTTGTTTGTTTTATATTTTATTTACAGAAATAAAGGATTATTACGTCTGCTTTTATAGTATAGTTCATATTGAAGAATAACCTGACTAGTACAAAACTAAAAAAAAAAATTAGTACATAAATATCAGAAGAAGTAGAGTAAAATAAGTCAACTATACGATATGTCTACGTAAATATTGTAATTTAAATGTGCTTTATCTGATTAAATGACATTTGAAATATAGTTAACAATAAAAAAAATCGTCAAACAGCGTAGATTTGCGTTGTAGCAATAGGTAATTATTTGTCATTAATTTTCTACAACACACGCACTTAAGTATCTTCTTGAATTTCCTAATTCTTGAATACCAATTACATACTTTATTTTTCAGTTTAGTTTAGTTTGTTTGTTTGACATGTTAATGAAATTTTACAATTACAAGACAAATAATGTGGAAATTTAAATTAACTTATAACAACAACAATTGATATAAAAGAAAACAGTACCATAAAGCAAATGTTTTTCAATGTATAATAAATTGTAGATTAAATATTGATTTTTTAAATTCTGTGTGATTAAAAAGATACATTTTTTTTAATGATGCCCCAGGAGGTTCAGGAAAAAACTTTCTATTTACAACGTTCATATATCATTTCATTTTTTGTGGAAAAAACATTTTCTCTATAACATGGACTAGTGTAACATCAATATGACTTCTAAAGAGAATGCTCAATAATAGAACATCTCGTTTACAATTGGATCCAATCAATGTAAAAAGTCCTTACTTGGAATTTGAATCTGAATAAAATTGGTACATTACGTCACTAGGGCACAAAGTACAAACATGAGCGCCCGAGTCGCGTCTAATGTTTTTCTTGCCTACGGCCCAAAGTGATTACAAGGGCGAAAACTGTGACACGAGGGCGCAAAGCGGCAGTTGCACTTTGGGCCCATGGTAAGAAAATGGTAGTTTTCCTACGAGTTTGAAAAGTCTTTGTTTGCGAACCGAGAGGTTTGTGGCCCGAGCCGAAGGCGAGGGACGTAACGAGGTTCGTAAAAGAGACTTTTCGAACGAGTTCCGGAAAACTGCCTTTTCGCCAGAGGAAGTACCAGCCTTCCAAAACCACCCCAGGGGGGAAAAAGTATTAAATCATCCTATCTTTGAACATTGTTTCGTATTCTAAAACATTATATCAATATTCGTATAATCAACAGAACATTTTCTAATACATCATCATTATCTCTTATTTTCCAAACTTTTATTTTACAACCTCGACCAAGGATGGCTGAAGAGGGTGGTAGGGGTTTTGTGGAATGACCCCCGAAAATCACCATGTAATGTATGAATATAAGAATATGTATATATATCGCTGGGTGCACTCCTATTTTGGTCACGAACGGGTGTGAGATTACAAGAACTGAGGGACAGATGAGATGAGGTTACAGCAAAAAATTGACAACTGACGCCCACTACAATAAGTTCATCTGAACATACGAGCTTGTCGTGTAGCTGGATATCGAATTGATAAAACCGACTTAGAATAAGGCTTACAATTTAAATAATAAAAATGATTAAAATGATTGAAAAACGGTATAGAGCTGGACAAGCTCATTAATCTAAATGATACTTTGATTGAGTTGTTGAGAAGAGAGAATGTTTGCATAACATCTTCAAAAAATTTTTTTTTTTTTTAATTTTAATTTTGATTAGGTGCAAAGTCTTTTTGAGTCTTTGAAAAAAAGAAGCGTCTCTTTTAAGTTGAGGTGATAACTTTCAGTTAATTTTCATATGTACATATTCAACTGATATCCACGGGCAAAAATCTGCACGTTTTGCCTTTGGTAAGAAAAAGAACATATGAGACTTGAGCACAAACATATAATAACCGTATCCTTCAAGCGATAATGTTTGTACTTTTGTGTCCTAGAAACATTATATAGTATTTTGTGATTTACTGCATCACGATAACCGTCTTATAAGGTATAAGGCCACAAAGGGCGAGGCTGCGGCTCCTGGTACTAAGAGTAAACTGAAAATGGTTTTTTTTTGATTCCTAAGTTTCTTGATTCTCCTACATGGATTTTTTTACAAAATACAGTACAATCTGTCTGTGACATTTCTCATACAAAAATATGATGAAACTAAAGATGAATCCACTGATTAAAAATACAAAAAGTGGAGCAGTTTTAGAAAGACCTAATGATGTACATGAAACTTCTTTAGCAATGCTCATAGCGTCAAGACTAGCCTTCCTTTTTCGAGATATTATTCCATTTTCTCTGTACTTCTGGATACTAAAAAAAAATGTTGTTGAAATTCTTAGATGTGTGTAAATTTTTATAATACTAACTGATGATTTAAAAATTGAAGAAGTGGATCTCCTTTTTTTAAAGCGATCGATTTTCTTCTAAAATTACCTAATGGAATAGCTAAGATTTTGCAATAGTACTTCAGAATAAGTGGACGTCGTATATTGTCATATGTATAATGAGCCACCCTTTCATTGCATACCTAAAATTATATTAACTTAAAATAATTTATACGCTAAAAAATAATCCGTTTTAATTTATAAAATATTTTCAACTTTCAAGAACTTTTTAAAATCGTTTTGATTGAGTGTCACAGTTTATAACCAGATTAACACATTCTCATATACGCATATTCACATGCACGCGAGCAGTCATACACGCATTGTTACTTATTTTAAATGTATTGGTATTACCGTCAGCGGAAAAAAATTACGTTGTAAATTTTAATAACATCTTTAGAGTACAATTTTTTAACCCAAATAATTTAGATTTTTCTTAATATTTTTTATGAAATTTTCCTCTACGTTAATAATCGTTTTTTAGAATAGAATATTAAAAAACCAGGACAAAAACTGTTACCGCCATTCAAAATAAAACTTAAAAAATTTTATAAGAGAAAGTGTAAGAAATTGTTTTTAGACGCTATTATAAGAGCAGGTACATATATTTTATAAAATAATAAACACACTAACTAAATATTTTACATTACCTGCTTTAAAGCATCTTCTGAGGTTATAGGTAGACTATTCTCATCCTTTAAAAACAATTTCAATTTATCATTTATATCGTTCTCCGAGCTCTAAAAAAATGTTATAAGATATAAGTCTTAAGAATAATAAAAATGATACACTCAGTTGAAACTTTAAAAGATTACTGAGAAAAACGGTAATGGGTCAGAGTTTTTTACTACGATCAATTGATATGTTTTATCCTCTAAAAATTCACGTGCATTTTTAAATGGAATGTGTGGTATTGAAACCGCTGTGAAGCTGGTAAAACAGCCCGAGTACATTGAAATCATAATAAATGCTGTCAAATATAGTGATAGCCTTGCAATTTTTGATGATACGGAATTGAATTGTACATCTGTAAATTCAAAAAAAAGAAATAAGTATCGTCAGGCGATTCCACTATAAAAACAAAATTAAATTCCTACGGTTTGTTAATTTGTACATAACAGTACATAATTATCGTACAAGAGCAAAGTCAAAAATTTCGCCAACTCAAATAATGATACACATTTTTTAAGTTATTTTAAATTCTAGATTTTTGAAGTTATGCAAAATCTAAATATCTGCATGGATAGAAGTATCCCATACACGTGACGTAAAGAAAAATTGTTTTGCCAATTTGGTGAAAAAAAACACTTCCCTTAGCTCTTTAAAAGGTTATAGGACACTGATTTTGTCAGGAAATTTTTAACTGTTTTTAACTTTTCTCGGACGCTTTACTTTTTTTTATGAGCGTTCACCTTTAGGTAATAGATCTTCTGCAGGGGGTTGATATTTTTTAGCTCAAAAATTTATAACCGTAGTTCAATCGAGATTTATTGGAAAATTAAAAGGTACAGTCTAAATTTTTTTTTCCGGTTTTACTAGTCTAACAATACTTACGATGTGTTGAGACAAAGAGACAAGTAATAATCATCGGTATTGTCTAAAACTACATTATTCCTTTTTGCTTTTTTAGGAACTTTTAATTGCTACTTTCTTTCGATTAATCATAAAAAATTATGTCGGATGTGCCTTTGGTAAGAAAATTAGTGTTCGGCACACAAGCGTCATCCCATCATGATGTTAAAGTATTTTCTGTATTTTGTTAACAAACCTTAATTAATAGTTTACCTGTGAATTCTTGATGGACGAATATTCGCCATACGTTCAAAAAACTGTCCGATGGTTTAAAAATAAATCCTCTTCTATCGTTATGTAAAACTAAAATTACATTAAATAGAATTGATAAAATAGTTATCAGTATAACCAAGAAAATCCAAATACACCTACTTAAAACCTGCTTAATTAAAAGGTATAAAGAAATAAAGTATAAATATGTTGCACTATTTAATTTTTTTCACCTCAAGGTAAGCATTCCATGGAATTTCCTTGGTGTCCGGTAATTTATACCAAATTAAATCTTGATAATCAATGATTTCAATCGTGAAGTCATACTTATCTAAATTTTTGTTCGTTAAAAACTTGCCAGGAAGAATAATACTCTCATTCAATAATTTTGTGGAATCAATTGATATGTTCTTGACACTTTCATGTGATTCCTTCTTGACACGGAAATCGTTTTCATACTCAAGTGCTAATCCTGTTGTTGTAGCAAAATCATTAACGACTAGAGAATGAAGATGAGATGACTCCTAACGATGTCAAAAAAACAATTCATTTTTTAAAAATTAAATAATTGTGTTATTTGAAAATAAACTAAGTGCTTATAAAACAAGTTACCTTGGTAGTAATTTTAGCCAGAGCACCACTTAAATTTTTTCGTCTTTGGACTAAAGTAAACAAGTTATGTTTTTATGAATTGTACATCATATAATTTTTGTGCTCTGTATCATAGATTTTTCAATGAAGGTGGAATTTAAATAACAGCAAAACTTCGTGTCTAACATGATTTCCGTGTTTTGTGCGTTTTAGAAATTTGATGTTTAATTATTACTGCATATTCTTTTATGTCCGTTAGTTTTATTTTATAAAATATCAATCGTAGATTTGTGTTTTTTGTTATTTATTTATTTAATAACATTGAAACATAAGGCGAGACTGTCTTATAACCTCGTAAGTATTATTTTGACTTGATCTTAAGGATGCTAGTAGATAATCTAAATATCAGTTTTTTTATGAAGAGGCCAGATAACTGTACTGCGCGAAAAAACGGCTAGGTGTTATAATTTTTATTGTAGTGTATTATGCATAAGTATGTGTTAGACATTTGCTGAGTAGTGATATATAATATTTTAGGTGACGTCAGATTTTGAAAGTTCTTTCTTACAAAGCACAAAGAACTGAAGCTGTTTATTAAGCTTTTCTACCGTTTCGCTAATAAATACATTATTTTTTATTGTTCGTTCTGTTAAGCTATAAAACTTAAAATAATAATAATCTTCCAAGAAAATGCATCTTAAAATAAGGTAGTAGATTTGATAAGCTACGAGGTTGTTTTGGAAAAGTTTCTCCTTCTCTACTACGAAGTGGTGATAAAGAGTAGATACATATATGTTACAAGGAAACTAATGACTATGCATAGATTTACGCCTTAGAGTATACATGGTCTTTAGTTCGAACTTCAAGTTTTAACGCATTGTTGTTTATTACTACATCATACGCTTTACTTACATCTGTACCGTATGCGATTTTGCTTGTCAGTGAGCCCAAATTGTTGTCTATAAAGTGCATATATCCGTCAATTTGAACATTAACGTACCTCTTTACATTAACTTTCATATTAAAGTTTCGACTTATAAGTTCCAGTAAAATTAAGTTAAAGTACCAAAATCCACTCATCTGCTGGTACATTAACGCATGCTATAAATATGTACAGAAAATTTTTCCAATTCACCTAAATTTTGGTGCTGTTGTAAGGAACAATCATTTATAACATTAATAATTATAACAGCATGTAAGTTTTGGAAATGCTTCCTCTTAAAAAGTATAAAATTTCCAATTGCTAATCTGTACTTTCCGACATAAAACAAAGTAGCAACACTATATACAGAGTCGAGCCAAGGAAGAATACTCGATTTCTTCATAAATCGTGTGTCAGCACTGAAACATTCGATGTGCATGACAATTCAATTCTACTACCTTTTACTACGCAGCTCTCCTTATAATATATTTATAATAGTTCGTGTATATGTCCTGCGCGTGTTTTTGTTCTACATTTATTTGTCCTATGATCTGCCTTGGAATCAAGCGCTGACCCATTTGTAAGTATATCATGTTATTGATCGAACACTCTCTTTTAGGTGTTTGTATGAAATCACAAATCAGATATTTGTTGGTGTGAGTACTTTTTTTAACATGTAATGCCAAAGCGCGCGGTGGCTCAGTCGGCTAGGTCGTGGATTGGCACGCGGAAGACCTTGGTTCGTTGCTCGGCCAGTGCGAGATATTCGGGCAAGTACCTACCTCTGTGATTTTTCACATGAGCTTTTTCACCACGCAATGCTCCTCGAGGAGGGTTTAGTCGACCTCCTCGCAGCGTAATGGCCTAATTTTCCCCTACCCCCTCCCAGTAATGGGAGGCCCCCATCCCTCTCCCCTTCCTTCTTCAAAGTGCTAAGTGCCCATAGTAGTGCCCTTATTAAAGGAGCCGGACGTGAAGCACTATAATATAAAAAAAATTCTATATTTGTTATATCTATAGATATAATTTTAACATACAAGTCGTTGAAAAAGGGTGTCACCCTCAATAAAATCCATATTCAAAATTATTTCCTTATAGTACATGGCATAAGGAATAAAATGAGCCCTATTTCGAACGTGTGTCTCAAAAAAATATTTTTAATTAAAATGAGGGACAACAACAAGATATTTTTTGTGAATTTTCTCATATAGTACATACATACTTGGGTTATCTTGATTAAAAAATTTACGGAAAATAAGATTAATTGTTGCATTGCCGGAAACTATATCTTTCTATGATTTAATAAGCACATATTAAAAATTAGGTGAATTTACTGGCTGACCTTTAAAAAATAAATTCTTGCTGTCAGTGTTTTGATTGTTTTATTGCGAAGAGGAGGAACTGATTTTTTCCAAACGACGCGTCTTTCAAACGAAACGAGACTGTCACATAGTTGAATAACAACTATGTTCAATAAATCGTTTCCGTGTAAGTAAAAAAAAGATAAAATCCAAAGAAAAAAAATCGATGCAGAAAAAAGTCCATGCAATTTCGATGCAATATTAACATATTTCACTCGAGCGAGGTTAATTGTTTGCAATTAATTTGCCGTTACGGAGGAGTAAGGAAATACCTTTATCAATCTCTTAAATATTTGTTGCTATACGCAGAAAACAAAAAACAAAATTATCCTAGATAGGAAAAAAATATATTTATTTTGTCTGATTTTAGAAAGACGTTCTAAATGTTAAAGAATCTTATTTTAGAATCGGGAGAATGTCTGATTAAAATTTTCTATAAAAAATAACAAGAATCTACCTGAATCAATTGCAATTGTATACTAAATAATTCTTATAATATTTGAAACCCACAATTTTCAGACCAAAACACCTGGATGGCATCATTATTGATAAAAACCAGGTAGAAGCCTGGTCTAGTAAGAAAAAGTAATATGTAGCTGTTGCAACTAAAAACTGTTGCATGATTATTGAGATAAAATTTTCGTAACAGATAAAATAACAATGGTGATATGAGCATAAATCTTTTTTTTCGTCAGAATTGTATTATAGGATATTTTCTTTAGTTCGATTTAGTGTGCAGCACAAAAAAAAAAGGTATTTTGGTGCTTATTTTAAGCTTGCGGTCAATATCATGTTTCGATTATTCCGGTTTTTCCTTACCAGAGTAATGACCACGTGCTCATCAAAATAAAATAATAATGCATCCAAATATAAAAAAAAATACATAAAAATAAATGATTGGCTTGTGATTTTATTCAAACACCCAAAAGAGAGTGTTCGATCAATAACATGATGTACTCACAAATGGGTCAGCACTTGATTCAATAAACAGATCATAGGACAGAAACGCGAAATGAAAGCAGGTGCAGGACATATATGGACAATTCTAATACATTATAAGCAGAGCCGCGTAGTAGAAGGTGGTAAAATTGAATTGTCATGCACATTGAATGTATCAGTGCTGACACACGATTTATGGAGAAATCGAGTATTCTTCCTCGGCTCGACTCTGTATATAGTGTTGCTACTTTGTTTCATGCCGGAAAGTACAGATGAGCTACCGAATGTTTGTCGTTGGAAGAGGAAATGTTTGTACTTAATTTAATTTATATTTATAGACCACAGCTAAAAAAAAATTTTGCAATGTGAAAATTAACGTAGGAAGGTATACATAAATATTCGAATTGATCGATTAATGTGCTTTGCAGACAGTAATTTTAGCTAAGCAACATGTGAAATTGTATGCAGTGTAGATTAGTTAAGCGTATCAGGAATTATTGAAAAGTAACGCGTTAATATTTATGTAACTTTTGACTCAGCCTTAATTTAAAAATTATTTTACTTATTTACATATTTGGATTACATAAATACAAGTTAATGTGTACTTAAAATGGTAAGTGTATGCATAATTATTAGTTTCCTTGTAATGTCTATACTTACTCTTTGTCAATATTCAATAGTATGAAAGCACAAAGTTTTTCCGAAACAATGTCATAGTTAAGAATGATTCAGATATTTTTGGGACTCTTTCAACCAACTTATAGATAAATATAGGTATTGTATGCCGTTATGTTTCAAAAATAAAATTTTTCACGATTTCCTGTGATTATGCAAAAAAAATTGGACTCGCACAAAATAATGCTAAGGAAATTCAATCCATAAAAAAATATACGTGTCCTTGATAACAGATACTAAGACAAAATGATGTGTTTATTGTGAAATTTTTCTCAACAAATTACAAGTCTTGTATTTTTCTATATTTTTAACACTTTTTTCTGTAAAAGATCAAATGTTCTTTTACTTAACCAATTTTTTCTTATTTTCATTAAGACAAAGATATTTAATGCACATTCCTTATTTTATAACTGAGAGTCCGAACAGTTGGATTCGTGAATAGAGATAGATGATTGGAATAATTTTTGGTATTGTCTTCGGATGGTAACAACACGTCTCACATGATAAATATCATGCATGCTAGGGAAACGTTAAATTTTCGAGCTAAGGTCAAGATAACTGAATTTCGCCTTTCCTACATAAAAAGATTTAATATAATCTAATTTAATCTAATTTTTTTATTCGGTTCAGTTTTCACTTTCCGCTTGACATTATATAGGAAAGTTTCCGCTTATGGTTACAATTATGGTTAAAATCAATGTAGGAAAGCTATGAAGTGAAAAAACGATGCTATCACAGTACATGTAAACAATACACAAATTTCATGTACATGCTTTTAACGTGGACTTTAACAAACGTGGATTCTACAGTGAATGCATAACCGGTGCTGCCTTTTTTTTGCTCCTAAATCCCATATGTTATACATCTTATAAAAAAAATAATACATCTGTTTTGTACATCACTTATCCTGGGAGTATACATAGAATCTTGTGTATAAAGTAGTCGGCTTATTTGAAGAGTTTCATTTTATATTATCTGCCACATGACGAACGACACGCGCTACTTCTATTACTGATAAACGGTTACAATAAAGTAAATTTAACCAAAATTCACGATTTTTTTTACTTGTCAAGAAAACAGCGAAGTATTAGTATTTTCATCAAAATGGCTGACGAAGATGCGGATATGCAAATTGATGAAGGCGATGATTAAGGACCTCCAAGTCAGCCTGAACATTGGGGGGTATTGTCAGGTCATCAGATTGTGTCTTACAGCAACATGTCTACAAAGGAGATACAATTAGACCTTATAAAGATATCTGGCGGTCATTCTCCCTTCTCTTCCGACAAACATGAGGTAAAGCCATGAGCAATTGTGAACAAATATATATTTTTTTGTTTTTCTTACAAATTCATAATAGTAGTGTATTTGTAGGACGTCTATAAGAGGATGATGGATTGTACAAAATTCTCCCTGAATTTAATTAGCGCCACCGTAAGAATGGAAGTTCTTTGTCTCAATATTTTTCTAGTTGTAATTTTTAAATATTTAATTTTCTTCGTGTTAAATGCTTAAAATAAGTTTTAAAACGTATGTGCTGATTAGTCTTATGTTCTGCTTCGTCAACAATTTTGATCAGACCATTAGTATGAATAAAAATCTTTACCTGTTAGTAGTCTTATAATCCTACCTTTATCAGACCTGTAAATAAATTCTGATTTTTACCAATGTATTTGTTCCGTGATCGATTGAGACCAGACTTGGGTGTGTAAATTTGGAAATGAGATCAAATAACTAGTAGTTTAAATTTTTGCATGGAATAATAATTAAAACAATAAGTTTTATAGTTGAAAATCATCAAGTTGTTATAAAAAATCGGGAAATTAAATATTTGTTTTTAACTGTGAGGGATTTGGTTCGAGAAGCGGGCAGAGCCCCCAGCACTGTTTAATTTATGTGTATCTAGCTCATTTTATTATAAAAAAATATGTTAACTATACATATATGAGATATATATGAGATATCTGTGTAATTTTTAGGTCTGTGACAACTCCGTTACAGTAACGGGTCAACTAGAAGAGGATGGAAGCGTCTCATCCGAAACTATGACCGTCCCACGTGACACTGATATGGAAAAAGTTAAGACATGGCTTAGCAAAGTCAAGGTCTTGTATATATCTATTCCTAAAAACCATGAGCCAGTCGTCGGTAAATAGACTGTAACCAACATTAAAAATATTAGCTAATTCACAGTCACAGTTAACAAAAGAAAATGTATGAAGAAAAATAGTAAATGATATCACTGCATTACCTCATCTTTTATCATACGAATAATTAACCGAAGTCATTTGAGAGCATATATTTGTAATCACATTAATACAAAGATAAAAATTGCGAATTAAACGTGTTGTAATATAAGTTGATTAACACGCTTATAAATATTTACTAATGTTTAGTACAATTTTTAATCCTACACTCAATGAAGATACTTACAGTTTGAAAGTCTACTGCAAAAATACTTATGATGCAAAATAGTAGGTATACTAGAAGAATTTCTTATAAAAGTTGCTCTTGATTTTGTTGTTATACATCGTTTTGCAAGTTTTATGTTCTTTGACGCGACTTAAACAATGTTGATATAAAAAAAAAAGTTTAAGCAAAAATATGCGTGTGCAGCACTTTACATAGTAATTAATTAGTTAATTTAAAAAATCGAATTTCTATCTACTTAAACTGTAAAATTACTTAAGTAAATGAAAAAAATCAGAACACCCACGAAAAAATATTATTAATTAAAAATCAAATATTTCCATCGAAATTATTCATTCCACGAACATATTATTTTCCTTTCACCCGCCTAACGTTGCCTCTTGTCATGTATAATTGGCAATGACGTAAGTCATCCATTATTGTATATTTTCCTTTAATAAAACTCTTAATAACCTTCATCAAACTATATAAATTTACTCCGTTAACGTTGATTTGAACTAAACTCATTGATAAATAATAGTATGATTCTCTTTCGTTAATAATTCTAATTCATGAAGCAAATCACTAATAAAAAACACCTTTATAAGTAATGTATCATTAAAAATACGATTAAATTCCAGAAAATCTAAGATATTGTAGTAAAAAGTTCAAAATTAAATTATTGAAAAACAATTGCAAAATTATAAAATAAAAGAGAAATTGATAGTTTCTACTTGCAACATAAGGGATTCTGTCGTGTGACGAATAATATAATAATGTACATGTAGTATACAGCTAAATATTTTTCTTGGCCTTTCAATTTTTATCCAAACATGATACATGATATCTAGAGATTGCTTATAAGGAAGGGACCCTTTGTCTTTATATTTTTTGTCAAAAAGAATAAGCACACTTTTTTCTTCTACACTATATTATAGGGTAAATAAGCTAATGTTAATTGAGGAATCATACACACTTAATAAAAAGAAAACGAAGGAATGAAAGCGTATGATATTTATTTTAATATTTTTATTGTATTTTACAATTTCACACACTGATGCACTAAAAATATTATAAACACTTAAATAAAACGTTAAGTTTATAATTTATATTTTAAAGAAAATTTTAAGACTTTCAACACTGTTATTGAAAAATATTGAGAGTTTATATTTTTTATTCAAGTTTGACGTTACACTAAGTACTATGATTGTATTAAATAACTATTTGTATATTGTACTATATTTATTTGCCTATGACTTCAAGAATTACAAATTTCGTTCATAGCAATGATCACCGTTCGTTATACCGTGCCTCAATCACTTGTTATCGTATACTGGACTTTTTACTATTATACAATAGTATCTGACTAAGCTGTAGATGACCATAAGATTATTTGAATGTATACCAGAGGCAAGCTTACGTGAAAAAATTTTCTTGTCTCGGAGTGGTTAAAAAACTTTTCTTTACGCTTCAGGAGTCACACGATTATTATGTAGAAAATATATAAAAAAAAGATTTAGCAGACGTATCTATGCAACTAGCATCGTCTTAGTTTCATAAAAACCTGAGATTATAGAAAAAAAATTATTTCGTTTGTTTTATAATTTATTTACAAAAATAAACAATTTTTACATGTGCTTTTATAGTATAGTTCATCTTGAAGAATAACCTCATTAGTATAAAACTAAAAAAAGATTTCCTACCTTGAATATTTTTGAGAGGCTGGTGTGCCCTCAGTAGGAAAAATAGAGTTCGCCATATATGCACCGTCACACCATGGTTACCGGGTACAGCCCCGAAGACGATGGTACTTGTCCGACAAAAACTACTGTACTACATAAATATCCGAAGAAGTAGAGTAAAATAATTCAGTTAAATAAATTTTTATTACTCTTAAATGATTCTGATTTAATTTGAAAAATTTCATTTAAAATATAGTTGACAATAACAAAAACTAAGTAAATACGGTGTTAAAAAAAAATATTCAGTTTGTTTTACCGACAACTTTGGACTTTATTAAAAATTAAATTACCTTTTGAAAATTATCTCAGAAATACGTGAAAAGTAGTCTTGGCACTTTACAATTATCAGCTGCATTTGTTAGTTAGGATTTTATTTAAAAAATTGTATTTTTTTAAAAACTTTTTGCTTGTATCTTAACGTAAGTGACACGTAGCAAAATCTTATGAGAAGCCAAATTGTTTGTCAGAAGGTGCTTTATATGATGTAATTTTTTTCGATCATGAAATATTCGTTTTCAAAAAATCACAGAAACTTACATTCTAAACTTCATATTGTTTAATAACTGTAAAACCAATAATAAGTAGACAATTCAAACTAAACTATGAGAATTGGTAATTTTTGTGTAATCAAATAAAATGCTTTTGAATCTATTGCAAAATATCGCTTGGTTATTATTTGGATAAGCTTTCAAATTTAAAATGTCAGATGGCAGCATTGCAAAAGGGAATTCTGTTTCTTTTGTTTTGTGCAACACACGTTGTTTAGTCTCTATTAGGATTTAAAAATAAAACTTAAAAAAATTTTTTTTAGATTTAAATCGCAGAAAACGATTTTCCGTCATAAGAAAACGTAATACCTTCGATATTTTTTTTACATACTTTATTAAAATAAAGTGCATTGTTTTTGGTAAAAAATACCAATTTTAAAACAAAAACAGTTGAAAAATGTTGTTTATAACTAAATTTACAAATATTATTTGATATTTCTTTTTAGTTAAAGAAAAATTTGCTAACATTTTAAACCGAAAATTGGGCTGGTTATATTTTTTATTTTGTATATGATTGAATACACATTAATTAATTTTGTATACATGTAATGCGTTTTTATTAATTAATTAATCTAAGTGATACTTTTATTGATGTCTTAAGATGTTTTAAGGCAAAAATTTAATAAAAAATATTAGTTTTCGTCGAACAAGTGCCATTGTCTTTGGGGATATTTTGCGGCATAATGTAGCCGTGGTGCGAAGGCGCTTATGTGGCGAATCCTATTTTCCCTACCAAGGGAACTCCTGCCTCTCAAAACACCTAAGGTAGGAAATGGTATACTTTATGTCACTTTTTTTTAGAAAGTACAGCTATTATCGCCCAAACAGCTTGGAGGCAAATGTTTTATCATTGTGCCCAAGTCGCGTATGTCGTTGTTCTTACCAAGGGCAAAAAGTGCAATTTTAACTGTAGGCACACTTCGCACCTAGTAATCCACTTTCTGCAAGTTGGCCTAAAGTCATAATAATAATTCAGAGTGTGTTCCGAGGGCATAAAGCGTCTGTTACAATTTGTACCCATAGTAAGAAAATTTTGTATACCTTAGTGGGTGCAAAGTCTTTTCACGCCCTAGAAAAAAAGAAACGTCTCTACCAAGTGGGGCATTACTTGGGCAAGTTGGGTGATTACTTTTTTGTTTACTTTGATTTGTACATGTCTAACTTTTAATCACAGGCGAAAACCTGCATATTTTACTCTTGGTAAGAATAGTAGTTTTTTTCGAATGAGTGCCATCGTGTCTGGGGCTATTTTGCAGCTCGAGAGGTCTGCCACTTAGAGCTCGAGGGACGTAAGTTAGCTGCGGAGCGATTGCACTTACGTGGCGAATCCTATTATTTTTTTACCAAAGGCACACCAGCCTCTTAAAAACGCCCGAGGTAGGAAAAAACACTATACGTGACTCGGGCACAAACATACAATAATCGTATCCTTCAAGCGATAATGTTTGTACTTATGTGTCCTAGTAACGTCATATAATATTTTGTGATTTACGGTATCACGATAACAGTCTTATGGAGTATAAGGCCACAAAGGGCGAGGCTGCGGCTCCCGGTACTGAGAGTAAACTGAAAATGGCTTCCCATCGTTGTACAAACGGTTATTTTTTTTTGGTTTCCTAAGTTTCTTGATTCTCCTACATTGTTTTCTTACAAAATACTTTACAATCTGTCTGTGAAATTTTTCATACAAAAATATGATGAAGCTTAAGGCAAATCCACAAATTAAAAACACAAACAATGGAGCGACTTCAGTAATACCTAATGATGTACATGAAACTTCTTTAGCAATGCTCATAGCGTCAAGCCTAGCCTTCCTTGTTCGAGATAGTACTCCATTTTCTCTGTACTTCTGAATACTAAAAAAAATGTTGTTGAAATTCTTAGATACGTATTAACTTTTTTAATACTTACTGATGATTTAAAAATTGAAGAAGTGGATCTCCTTTTTTTAAACCGATAGCTCTTTTTCTAGTATTACGTAGTGGAATCGCCAAGGTCTCGCAATAGTACTTCATAATAAGTGGACGTCGTATTATGTCAAATGTATAATAAACCACTCTTTCATTGCATATCTAAAATTAAATAAACTTGGAATACTTCAAAAGCTAAAAAATAATCTGTTTTAATTCATTAAATATTTGTAGCTTTCAAAAACATTATAAAATCGCTTTGATTTAGTGTGTCAGCCTATAACCAGATTTACACAGTAAAGTTTCGTAACACACCTGTAGTACAATTTTCCAACTGAAACGTTTAAGATATTTCTAAATGATTTTTATAGAATTTCTTTCAACGACAAAAATCGTTTTCTAGAATAGAATATTCAAAAACATTAACAAAAACTTTTACCATAATTTGAAATAAAAGTTTATAAAACAAAGCAATGGAAATAATTTTTAGACGCTATTATTAAAGATTGTACATTGTTAAATATTTTTTAAAATAATTGTCACACAAACTAAATATTTTACATTACCTGATTAAAAGCATCTTCTTGAGTTGTGGGTAGACTATTCTCATCCCTTAAAAACAATTTTAATTTATCATTTATGTCGTTCTCCGAGCTCTAAAAAAATGTCACAAGATAAAGTTTATGAGTATAATGGAAATTGTACATATTTTTAGTTAAAACTTAATAAAATTACCGAGAAAAATGTTAAAATAGTATCATTTTTTAGAATGATCAATTGATATGTTTTATCCTCTATAAATTCACTTGCACTTTTAAATGGAATATGTGGTATTGAAACTGTTGCGAAACTGGTAAAACAGCCCGCGTACATTGAAATAATAATGAATGCTGTCAGATATAGCGACAGCCTTGCGATTTTGGATGATACAGAATTAAATTGTACATCTGTAAATTAAAAAAAACATTAAAGTATAGTCAGGCAATTCTACCATACAAGTTCTTAAATTCCTACGCTTCGTAAATTATATTCAACAGTAGATGATTATCGTACAAGAGCAAAGTCATAAATTTCGCGAACTCGAATAACTATCCATAATTTAAAAATTTTTTAAATTCAAGTATTCAGAAATCAAGCAAATCTTAATTGTCTGCACAGTTTAAAGTATCCTGTACACATGACGTATTGAAAAATTGTTTTGCCTAGTTAGAGCAAGAGCCTCTCTCACAGCTCTTTGAAAACTTATTGGATACTGATTTTTTTAGAAAATTTCTAACTGTTTTCAACTTTTCTCGGACGCTTTCGTTTTTTTATGAGTGTTCGCCTGTAGGTTATAGATAATATTTTTGAAGCTAAAAAGTTATAAGCGTAGTTTAATCCGGATTTATTGGAAAATTAAATGGAACAGCCAAATTTTACTCGCCCAACAATATGATGCGTTGAGACAAAGAGAAAAGTAATAATCATCAATATTGTTTTTAATTACTTTTTCTCCTTTTAGCACTTATAGGGACTTTCAGTTGCTGCTTTTTTTTGATTGATGGTGAAACAGTTAAAAGAAATAAATAGTTATTCACATAGCAAGTGTGAAAAATATGATTTCCCGAAAAAATGTGAATGACACGCACGAGCTACCGTTACCGGCCACGAGTGCAAGTTTATCACACAAGTGCGGGAAATAGTCCGACACGAGGTGCGTTCGAGATGTCTCGCCACATAAGGGTAAGGAAAATAGATATAAAAGAAGTATTAATGTTAAAAGCAGTGTGTAGCAAAATTCTTTCCTGTGTGCAGTAATAATATTTCGCTCACTAGGTGCGTAATATATACTAGTAATGCATACTTTGTCAACGCTACGGTGATGAAAACTTTTTCCTAACACGAAGCCTTTTTCGTGACATTTAAACGTTGACAGCGCCCTTGAAAAGAGAAATATCATTCTCGACACGATCGATATCAAACTAGGGCTATTCCACGATGCACAAAATAGTTCTTATGATGATGGCACTAGTATGACGTGACGAAAATTTCGTACCTTGGGCATTTTTGAGGGTCGGGTATGCCTTTGGTAAGAAAATTAGGTTCGGCACACAAGTGCCATCCCATCATAATGTTAAAGTCTTTGCTGTATTTTTACAAGAAACCTCCATTAATAGTTTACCTGTGAATTCTTGATGGACAAACATGCGCCATACATTCAAAAAACCATCCGACAATTTATAAATGAATCCTCTTCTATCTTTATGTAATACTAAAATGATTACAAATAATACTGAAGAAATAGGTATGAGTATAATCAAAAAAATCCAAATACGCTTGTTAAAAACCTGTTCAATTAAAAATGTATTAAAATTAAAAAAAAATTAGGTTATAAATATTTCAAATTCAAATATTTTTACCTCAAAATAACCATTCCATGGAATTTCCTTGGAGTCTGATAATTTATACAAAATATAATCTTGATAATCCATGATTTCGATCGTTACGTCATACTCATCTAAATTTTTGTTCGTTAAAAACTTGCCAGGAAGAATAATACTCTCATTCAATAGTTTTGTAGAATCGTTTGATGTGTTCTCAAGACTTTCATTTAATTTTTTTATGATATGAGAATCGTTTTTATACTCAAGTACTAATCCTGTTGTTTTAGCGAAATCTTGAACTACTTGAGAATAAAGAGGAGATGGAACCTAACGATGCAGAGAAACAATTAATTTTTTTGAAATAAAATAATTTTGTTATTTAAAAATAAACTTTTTATGAAACAAATTACTTTGGTAGTAATTGTAGCCGAAGCACCACTTAAATTTTTTCGTCTCTGGACTAAAGCTCGCTTGTCTATGAGGGTTAATCCGTTTTCCTTGCTCCATTCAAATAATTTATTAACTTGTAATTCATTCTGGGAGCCGACAGCGAACCATTCATGAATGTTTTTATTGTTTCCGCATTTTATCAAAACTTCACTTTTTATATTTAAGTGAAGGTAATTCTTTTTAGGATATCGGCAAGTGATATCGATTTGTTCAGTAACGGCTGGCCGGAATAACAAAAGCCATACGTGAGGCGACAGATTATGATGCCTCGAGAAACGTGTAAATTTTTCGAAATCATTGTCAGTATTTAAAAACACCACAAAAAGGGTTTTTGAGTAATTTCTTAGTTTCGGATACTTTTCTGAAAGATCCGATATAGTCGAAGCTACAGAATACACCATTTTTCGTGAGAATTCTTTAACCATGTTAACCACCGAATGTATATCTGTGGATTTAAGAGAAAAATTGTTGTTATCAGGTATTATGATTTTCTTAACAAGCGCTTTGCTTTTGCTTACCTTCGTTGCTCCTGTAAATAATTCCTATACTGGTGGTCGCATAGAACTTTTGTACATCCAAAATTACAGGAACTTGACTTTCCATGTTTTTTGCTGAATCACATGGCATAAATAAAACAACGGCTAATATTACAACGAGGCTGGTTAGCTTCACCATTTTTGGCTAAAAATAGATTAAGAAAAAATGTACATGTTTACTTACATAATTAAATAAAATCATTTCATAAGCATACTTTCTACGAGTTAAAGAAAGCAAATTACGTGAGTACAACTACTAACGCATAACAAAATGAACATTAAATTTAATTTAATTACAATACTTATACAACAGTGTTATTTTTATTTCATGGTACAAAATGGATTAGGCATGTAAATTGTAAAGACACATTTCTATTTTTTTCTGTTTTAAATGTATTAAATGTATGTTACGCTACTATTGATTGAGTTCAGTCAAATTTTCTTTTTAATTCTGAATAAATTATAAATATAACTCAAGATGTTGTAAAAGAGTAAATAATATAGTTATCCTCTATACACGGAGACATTCAAAATATTTTTTTTGTAAATCCCATAAGAAATAAAAACATTTACGAAAATTTTTATATTTTGTACAAAATTTTTTTTTTTTTTCTACTATTTACCATACTATTGCCTTAGTAAGTGGTAAAAAGGTTGTGAAAAATAGATTAAAAATTATAAAGAAACCTCCAATTTCTTTGTTTCCGAATCCGCATTGAATTTTTTAATCTTCAAACGTTTTTCGACTACTATTTTTAATGCCTACCATTCCTTTCAACGTCTTATATGGAAAACTCAAGTTGTATCACTATTTAAATTCCTATTTTATGTTAATTCTATAATAAAAATAGAAAAGAAAAATGTTTTGATAATTACTGTTAATTATAAAAACAAGATAATTTAGAGCTTTTCGAAGGCTGCGTAGCTATTGGCAATATTCTTTTAGTTCTATGTAGAATTTCTTGATGCAAAAAAGCTTGATTATTTTTGGTGAAGTTTAGTCAAGATGAATTAAGTCAGCAATGTTTTTACCAAAATTCAGCATTAGTTGTATTAATCCAAAAAAAATTATTATTTAGTAATTTTTATAATAAATTTTTACTTTACCATGTACAAAACTGCCTTTAGTATTCTCACACATAACAAATTTAAACTTTTCTTGACTAATACTGCATTTCAATAGTAAAGACTTACGCCCAATTTTGTCTAACATACACTTGCTGTTTAACATAGACTTTGCTTATTTTGTATCAAAAAGGTACAGCACGTCAAACGAAACAAGATGATTTTGCTAAGAGTGAAATACATTTTTTTCTGCCAGAGAGAGGATTTAAAGATGCACTTACTTGTTAACTTGATTCTCGTGACCCAAACAACGACTTCCGGAAAATCCTTAGATGAAGCTGGGCACGGCTGGAATGGCCGATCTTTGGATGCTGAGAGTTTTGATTTTTCGGGATTCACAGGACACTTTTCGCGGATGAATATCGATTTGAGCACTAAACTCCTTTGACAAACTGTATCGGACACGTAGAACACAGTGATCACTTGGGGTTGAGGTGTTGTCTAGTTGACGGACTGCGAGACAGTGACGTGTTGGGGCTGTGCCTTCAAGGGCTTGGAATCCCCTTTTCCACTACCAAAATTTCCTGGCCATGAAGTGGGAGAAAAGTCACGCCCATCGACATACTTACAGTCAACCCCTTCCTAACTTCCCCTTATTTTATTCGTATTTCCTAAAACAAACAAAACAGAAGCCAATCGTCGTAGGACAGGTCGCAAAGAATCCAATACATGACAAAATTAAAAGCAATGCATCATATAGGCTTTAAGTTCCTTTTTATTGGAGATTAAATATTTGTTACCAGTAACGTTTCAACAACATATTTTGCCATATTTTTAAACATGTAACTATTTATATTTTTGAGTAAAGCAAAAAATTAGTTAGTATCTGAAGTTACTTAACAAATAATTTATTAATTTATTTACAGAAGTTTATTTGTTACATTTTAATTTCTTTATGTTTATAATTTTTAAAAACTTTTATGTATTTTAAGGGAACCAAACACCTTGAACGATCACGAATACTAAGTAACTATTTTAACAAGCAAAAGAATTTTGAAATAAGGGTTAAAAAAAGTGACATTCATATCAGATGCGTTATTGTTCATAACTCCATGATATGCTTTACTTATCTATTCCGTATGCAATTTTACGTGTCAGTTAGCTAAAATTGTTGTCAGCAAAGCGCCTTGATCGATCAATACGAATATTTATGTATCTTCCTGTATCAGCTGTCACGCCGCAAAAAATTTCTAAGCTTTGAACTATAAGCATCATTAAAAGTAAGAAAAAGTGCCAACACTCACGAGGGGGTAAATACAGTAACAAACGTTATAAATATTGTACAGGAAATTCTCCCAACGCACCCACATTTTTGTCCTGCGGTCAAGAACACATATAATTATAACAGCCCCTACGCTTCTAGAAACATTTCCCCGAGGTTTTCCCTTCCAACGTCCAAAGTTTCCTATTGTCCATATATACTTTTCGGCATAAAACAAAGTATAGCGACACTAGGTACACAGAACTGAGCCAAAAAAGAACAGTTTGTTCCCTCATGTATCGCGTGTCAGCACTAACGCGTTCAACGTGCATGACAATTAAATTTTACCACCTTCTACGTAGTGCTTTTTATAAAGTATTTATAATAGTTCGTATATGTCCTGCACCTGCTTTTGTTTCACGTTTATTTTTTTATGATATGTTGTTGGAATCAAGCGCTGACCCATTGGTAAGTAAATCGTGTTATTGATCGAACACTCTCTTGTGGGTGTTTGTATAAAATCACAAATCAGCTATTCGTTGGTGTGGATGCTTTTTAAATATTTAATGCTTATGTATATTAAGGAAAAACCAAAAAAATCGAAGTATGATATTAAACACTATCTTAAAATAAGTAACAAAATACCTTGTGTATTTGTGCAGCACATACAGTAAGAAATACAAAGAAGTATCCTTTGATAGGATTCTGATGCTTGAAAAAATGTTTATGTTAACATTAAAATTGTAGTTTTATTCTTAACTGAACTTTATCTTAATAATCAAACAAAAATTTCGGTTCCAATATTTTTGCTTTCCATGGTACCAGAGATTTTACTGTACTTTTTTAAAGATGAAAACATTTATGTACTAGGATATAAAATTTTAGGTCTGGAAGATGTGAATTTCAATTAGTTTTTGAAAAAGTAGTTAGACAAGTGCAAGAGATTTAACTGAATCCTCGTTATTTGTAGTAAAAAAAACGGTCGTATTTTTTTCTTTTATACCAATTTTTTTTTTTTTTTATTAGTTCTCATTGTACACCGAGAAATATTCCACAAAATAAACCAACGTAGGTGCCAGGTATTTCAAATAAATAATATATTAAGCCATTTCCAACATCAGGACTACCACCATCAAACCGGGTTAATCCACCGTTGGAGCACATAGCTCCAACCGATACAATCATAGGTAGGGGTAAACGGTACAGTTATTGGTGCCACGTATTTTCTTGAAGCGAATAAGAGCTACTTTCGCTCCTACCCTTTAAATATCACGGCTAATATTCTTAAACTCAAAAGCTCTTTCCTCCCACCCTACGTGTGTTAACGCAAACTCGACCGAGTGGCTTTTTTCTCCTGCGACCACAAGTTTTGGATATTTTATCCTTTTTTGCTTATATTGAATGAGTATTCAAGCTATGTATTGATCTTGAGCTCGTCGTATGTAAGATACCTTTTGAGAAACTATTTATTTTACAGATGTCGAAAAATCGTCTCAGTTCTCCATCAAGTGTTGTTGCAGTGCGCGTGTCTTCTTAAGCGCTGTTAAAATAATTTGTACGGCAACTTTCATGAATACGAGTCACAGAGTAGAACTAATAAATACCAAGTAATAGTAAATACGTTTTACAATATTGTTCTTTTGCTTTTTTTTAAATAAATTATTTTCACTAAATGATGTGTTAGAAGTAGTAATTATTCGAATTTCCGTGATAACACTAAGTCTACCCTAACATGCTGCAATACAAACCAAATGACAGAATGACTAAATAAACTAAGCTGGGCATTTTTCGATCGCAAAAATTTTAATATTATAAGTATTTGTGGTTTTAATTTTTAAGAATTCTAGTAATTGGAAGATTTCTGTTGTACCTTTTGACGAAAATCCATCGATGTGATGTAAATTTTGTATTGCGTAAAAAATTTTATTTTTCACACACAAAAAAAAAAAAAAAAAGAAACAAGAGAAAGGAAGAATTAAAGTATTGAAAATTCAATTGTTTAAAGAATATTGAATAGATTTTCAACAGGTATCTTTCACTTGAGGGAAACAAGTTAATATCATACAAAAGTTGCGTTGACTTCTTTTTGCATAGATTTTTTTCTCTAGATACATTTTATTCACTGATGTAAAAACATTTTATTATATGTAATCGTTTTTTTACTATTTAATGAAAGCTTTATCTGTAACAATTGATTTGTAAAAGGTCAGTCAGAAAATTGACTTAGATTTCGTAATGTATTTATTAAATAATAATGTAAAATAATTTTCGTCGAAATAATAATTAATCTCATTTTTACTGACTTACAGTATCGATTTAAAATTAGTACGTAGGTACTATTTATACCTAGTTATAAAAAAAAAAAAAAAAAATAAAACTGTTAAATATCGAATACAATTGATTAAATTTTTTCATATTTTGTGATAACATAACAGTATACAAAATGTGTTAGTAATTGAAATTATATTATTGTTTTATTTTTCTATCATGTTGTTTTATGAAGATGCTTTTTAATTTTTTTTTTTTGTCAGACCAAGCTGTCGTGTTGACTCTGCATGAGAAACGAGTTTTTCCTATGCACAGCAGGTACACATGATAAAAATCGACGCTGCTTAACAAAAAGCAAAACAATTACACCATAGCTGAGCTATAACCCATTGAATGGAAGGAAGACGATCTGCTAAGTTAATAAATTAAGATCCATATTTTGTTTACGCATACATTCACACATCCGTGATACATAAGACATTGCAAGAAGAAAAAACAGCTAGTATAGGGATAGAGTTTTTTCTACGTAGGTACAGCCTTTTTTAAGTAGACCACATGTGTTTTTTTTTCCTGTCGGCTTATTGATTTGTAGCATTAAAAATGCAAGGCCAGACGCCTGTTGCGTTGAACATTTTTCCAAATATAGGTAAAACTTTAGATTAGATTCGTCTAAAGTTTAACCGGGTTCACTAGCAATTCGTTGCTGTTTTCTCTCGCAATGCTTAAAAGATGACACCTCGAAAAAAACAGGATAGTTCGTTTTCTATCAAAACGGGCGTAGGCACCTATAGGCTCTCCAAAAAATATTCATTGCACGCACCCCTCGATGGAATGGAAGGATGTTGTGCTTTTCGTCGTCGACTCATGTTACTGTGGTTTTGTGCTTTCGTTCGCTGGTGAAGGGTAGTAGAGTAAAGTCAAGAAAATTTTGTTATTTTTTATTGTTTATCTTTACAATGCCAACATTTTTTTTGAGCTCGTAATCCAACTTACAATCCAGAAATGCTTCGATTTCACTTGTGCTTAAAATTATGTTCGAAAGGTAAAAGTGGGTAATTCCTCACCAGCTGCTGTCCCCCAGAAAATATATCATTAGCAGGTACGTCGATGACGAGGGCTTCAATGTGTCAGGTGTTATAGGAGATTCTTTTTGTTTGACGCGCTGTGTACTATGCAGGTACTATAGTAGGTATAGGTATACCTACCGACGCGACGGCGTAAAAGGGG
The DNA here is from genome assembly GCF_036245765.1 of Copidosoma floridanum. NCBI lineage: Eukaryota > Metazoa > Arthropoda > Insecta > Hymenoptera > Encyrtidae > Copidosoma > Copidosoma floridanum. Next base: position 2,634,804 of record NW_028321912.1, on the reverse strand, counting down.
TTGAAGAGCTACAAGACCGCATTCATAACTAGGGAGGGTAGTTTCGATCCTTATTGCCATATTACTCGATGAAATAGCGTGATAACTCTTTGGCTCATTTTTTGTAACTAGTCAATTGTCCTTTCAGTGATTCTAACTTTTTTTTTATTTCCTCAATTTGATCGATCATTTCGGATGAAAGTCATTTACAAATTATTTTACTTTTTTGTATACTTGGAACACATAAATGCAAATTAATTTGTAAAATACGTTATCACAGAGCTTAGACGTTGGAAAATTAACGTTAAAAAACGGCTAAGTTGGAGCTATAAACCGAAGACCATTTGTAATTAAATATTTGTTATCAACTGTCAGGGAGTATGTCAAAAAGCGGGCAGGGTGGAGCATCTAGTACTGTTCAACTTATATGAATGCAGCTTATTTAAATGTTAAAAAATATGTTAATTAAGACTTCTGTGTAATTTTTAGGTCTATGATAACTCCATTACAGTTACGGGTCAATGAGAAGAGGATAAAAATGTCTTATTCAATACCATGACCATCCCACGTAACATTTTAGAAAAGTATAATATGGAAAAAGTTGAGGTATGGCTAAGAGATGACCAAACCTTGTTTATATCTCTTCCAAAAAAACATTGGCCACTTGTCAGTAAATAGACTGTAACCAACATTTTAAATATCATCTTATTCGTGATCACAATTAACAAAAGAAAATGTATAAAGGAAAATAAAAAGTCATGTCACTGTATAACCTCATCTTTTTTTATACAAATAGTTAACCAAAGCCATTTGAGATCGTATATTTGTAATCACATTAATACAAGGATAAAAATTATAATTCAAACGATTTTTAAAACATGTTAATAAATACGCTTATGCACTTGTCCATCCACTAATGCTAAGTACAATTTTTTGATTTTACACTTACTAGAGATACTTACAGTATCATAGTCTATTGCAAAAAATCTTACGACACAAGATAAAAGGTATAATTAAGGTATGTCTCATAAAACTTGCTCTTGATTTTGTTTTTATGAACGGTTTTACAGATTTTAAGTTATTTGACGCGGTAGCTAAAAAAAAGGGTTCAGCTAAAATATTTATATGCAATACTTTATACAGTAAATAATTAAGTAGACAGGACTATAGTAACGTTTTGCTGGCCTTCGTTTTGCCAATAAATTATCGACCATAAACACACACAAGCAACATACAATAAAATACAAAAAATTGTTGATATAAAGAAATCAACCATTATGACATTTTTATTATTATTACCGAAAAATTGGCACTACTGAAAGAGTATGAGTAAAAATTTACTCTAGTCAAGTCTACGTTTATTTCAAGCAATGGTTTGCCAGTGTCTGGGTACAGACTACCCACACCGCAACCGTAACAAACATCAGACCACTCGAAGCCTATCAATATTTGTCAAAACTTGTCACAAAGGTAAATAAACTTTTTAAAACTAATTAAGGTCTTTTTTTCTATTTAAAGTATTTCTATTAAATTTATCAGAAATCATGTCTGATAACAGTTTTTTTTGTCTTTTTTTTAGTTAGGCTATTTATCATACGTTTTCACTGAGTTTCAGTTAAAATTGTGTCTGAAAATAATTTTAGGCTCAAAAACAACTGAATTGTTTTTATACATCTCTCAGAATAATAAGTGTTTTGTTCGTTTGTCCAACATAACTAACGGGATAGTCGCTACAAGGAGTCTTTCACACGACCTCTGTCGCATTTAATGTAGATGTTACATCTTCGCCTAATTTAATAATATTACGGAGACGTACGCCGAAGACGTATGTACAGGTATACTTTCATTATTATAACGAAGATTGACGTGGCCAAAATTTACCCCATTATATCAAGACAAAAAAATAAGAATTTCTTTATTGGTAAGAGTAATATGATTATCGATGAAGTTACAATTTTTTGTAATTTTTTTACCAATGAGATTATTTGAAACGGTATGGATCCAGACAAGCTTGTTCAGCATAGTAAGATTTTTATTCACTTAGTTATGAGAGGGAAAGTTTATACAACATTTTCAAAAGATTTTTTTATTTTCAATTTTGTAAACTACTACTTTTCTACAAATAAGTACTTTTATTTAAAAAACGAGTTGCCTAGGCAAAATTGTATTGGATCAAAAATGTTCACAAATTCGATTACTCGCATCTTTAAAAGAAAGTGTAGAAAATTTAAAAGGCAACAAGGCACTTGATAAACTCTGCAAATTTGTGAAGCTTCATCTCACTCTTTTTAGCATTAACTTGTACAAATGAAAAATCATTTTCTGCCATGCGTCGTCCCTGGAAGAAAATTACTACATAAGCTGGCTAGAAACTTGTCAACGTATATGACCAAATAAGCCTATAGCATGTTCACGAGTTTCTAACCAGTTTATGTAGTAACGTTTCTACTAGGGGTCTAAAGACTTATATTCGGTCTATTATGCTAAAGATAATACTCAATGATCTTGCTATAATTCAAGTACATCGTGTCGAGGAGTCGATAAATATTTTTATTAATCTGCGTAGTAAAAGAAGATCTATTTCGTCAACGTGTATTGATTAAAAAAAATTTTTATAAAATTTTTTTGTTTTACTTATTTTCGAATATTTGTAGTTTTCACGATTTTTAATATATTAAGTTGTACTAAAATATAAAGTTACTATGCAGTACATCTTAATAGATCCATGAAAGAATTTTTGAATATTTTACAGTAAAGTTTGTAAATAGAGTTATTTATAAATACTTATACAATAGATTAAAATATTTTTTAACTAAGTGCCACAGAATTTAGGAAGTTCCCCTTGATTCTTTCAAGGAGGTTTGGTTGTTTTCAAGGAGATTTATTCACTCATGTAAAAAATAAATGTTGTACTTTAACATGCTGGAAGTAGATATAAATTTTTTAAATATTTTCATCAGCCGAATTTTCAGGGAAAAAATCTCCGAAATCGCATTATTTAACATGCTCTCATGGGCAGAAGCGATTATCCAGCCTTTATTGTACAAATTTCGAAGCTAGAAATTTATTTATGATGAGAAAAAAGTTCAAATAGATAGCTTAACTTTTATGAAAGACTTTTGTATCAAAAAATATGCATCTTATATGACATTTAGAAGTAATATCTGTGTAAACGTAAACAAAGTTGCGAGAAGGTCTTGTGCTAAGTGTATAGGAGAGAACCGAACATCGTCTGTTGTCAGCTGATTATTTTTAAACGGAGCAAGACGTCTCTACAGAATTGCTTTTAGAATTTGTTAGACTGGAATTCATGACCTGAAACTTTCATAATGAAACTCAGCCTTACTTAAGACTTTAAACTGTAATGCTGTGCAAAAAAAAGTTTGTTTTTCAAAAATTCATAACACACTTTTTATGACAAAAGTTGAATCTCCTTTTACTTTTTTGAGCTTATTTTTTTTCATGCAAACCACATGTTTTCAAGTTTTTTTACTTGAACCATCGGAAACAAGCTGCATTAAAGTATGTGCCGTAATTTGTTTATGACATTTAATGGTTTTAACTGTAGGCACTGACGAGTTGAACACAGTTAATTAGCCGTGATGTAGTAAGCAGACGTTTTCATGCGCCGTTAGCACAACTCACTTTAACACGGTGTCTTATGGAAGCCCCCCGCACACCCACTCACCCCACCCCCCAGAAAAAACGACCGAACCTTCTTAAACATGTACTTCAACACATTCGGATTTTACAGCGTATAAATGACTGGTGCTGCCACACTTTGCCTCAAAGTTCATGTTATAAATCTTGTGGAAAAAAAAGCTTTCAAGTATCCATCATTAGCGCATCAATTGACCCTTACTGCCCATAAGACCCAATGCTTAAGATATGTTAAAGTGACTAGTGGCGCCAGCCCTCCCCTTCAACCTAATGCACCTAGCGGATATAAAACATACTATATGCTACATCTGTTATGCATATCATTCGTCCTGGGGGCATACGTAGAATCGTAGCTGAAGTAATCGGCTTACATAAAGAGTTTCATTCTATTCTCTGCCACGAGACCGAAAGACACTCACTTCACCTATTAGTAAAAAGGGGTTCTGCATAAAGTAACTTTAACTACAATCTACGCTTTTTTCACCAGTCGAGAAAATCACGATGTACTAGTATTTTAATCAAAATGGCTGACGAAAATGTGAAAGTAAAAATCGATGACGGCGATGATATAGGACCTCCCTTCGGTGGGAGCGAATATTCTAGCTTGTCGGGTCATCAGATTGTGTCTTCGAGCAACACAAATACAGAGGAAAGAAAGTTAGCCGTTACAAAGATACCCGGTGGTGATTGTTCCTTCGAACCCAACGAAAATAAGGTAAAGCCATCAGCAATAGTGAACAAATAACTATATGAATACGTGTATATATGTACTGTATAAAACATATACATTTATATATATATATATATATATATATATATATATATATATATATATATATATATACATACATGGTGACTACATGATAGTAATGTATTTGTAGGACGTTTATAAAAGAATGATGGATTGTGCACAATTTTCCCTGGCTTCAATAAGCGCTACCGTAAGTATGGAAGTTCTTTATCTAATTTAGTTTTAAAATCGTCTTAAACGCTTAAAATAAGTTTTAAAACGTATATGCTGTTTGTCTCATGTTCTGCTCCGTCAACAATTTTGATCAGACCTTAGTATAAACAAAAGTTTGTACCTGTTGGAATTCTCTTATTTCTACCTGCATCATACGTTTACCTGAACATAAATTTTAATGGCCACTGATGTAATCGTTCTGTGATTGGTCAAGACCAGTCTTGGGTGCATAAGTTTGAAAATGGGATTAAATGAGAAGTTAAAATTTTTACTAAAAATGAAAATTATATATTTAGTAGTTGCAAGTTATTTAATTGTTCTAACCAAATCAGAAAATTAAATATTTGTTATTAACTCTCAGAGAGTTGGTCAAGAAGCTTGCGGGAGTGAATCCTCCAGTACTATTTACTTTATATGAATACAGCTTATTTTATTATAAAAAAATATGTTAACTAAGATATCTGTGTAATTTTTAGGTCCGTGATAACTTTATCACAGTTACGGGTCAACTAGAAGAAAATGGAAACATCTCATACGAAACTATGACCGTCACCCGTGACATTTTAGAAATGTATGATATGGAAAAAGTTGAGGCATGGCTTAGTGAAGACAAGACCTTGTATATATCTTTTCCTAAAAAACATGGGCCAGTTGTCGATAAATAGACTGTCACCAAGATTAAAAATATCTGCTTAGTCACGGTCACGGTTAACAAAAAAAAATGTATAAAGAAAAAAATAAATGATGTCACTGCATAACCTCATCTTTTTTATCACGAATAATGAACCAAAGCCATTTGAAGTCTCATAGTTTTAATCACATTGATACAAAAATAAAAATTAAAATTTTAACGTTTTCTAATAAAAGTTAATTAATACGCTTATACACTTGTCGATGCACTAATTATGCTAAGTACAGTTTCTTGATTTAATACCAAAAAGAAATACTTACAGTATAAAAGTCTACTGCAAAATTACCTATGATACAAGATAGAAGGTATACTAGAAGTATATCTTATAAAACTTGCACTTGATTGTGTTGTTGTACAAGTGTTTTTGTAGGCTTAAGTTCTTTGACGCAGCTTAAACATTGAGTTAAAAAAAAGCTGATCAAATATATGCTTATGCAAGACTTTACACAGTAATTAAATAGTTAATTTGAAACACTGAATTTCTTTCTACTTAGGCTGGAAAATTTTTTAAGTAAAGGAAAAAGTCAAAATTCCCACGGAAATAGTATATTACGTTACGAGGCCGTTAAGTGGCTGATGTACGGCCGCGTGGAGTGTGTCGCCTGAGGCGGAGCCGAGGGCGACATCACGCGGCCGTCCATCAGCCACGAGCCACCTTACGGCCGAGTGACGTATACAATTTTTCGTCATCTCGTATAGGAAAGTTTGTTCAATAGGTTGATTTGGTTAACGCAGGGAAAAATGAATCACTCAGTGAACCGTGCGTTCCTTACAAGCATTGATCCTATACACCAAGGTCCTCATGAAGTGCAAACGAACGTGCCCAATAATTGGACTGACCGATCGATCACAAAAAAACATACGCATAATTCAACAGTGAATGCTAGAATACATATTTTTTTTGATAGTTCTTCAAAGTACACTAAAAAAAAACTTTCATTAAACGATACTTCATTCTTGGTTTTCCAGTCCATGTATTAAATAAATGCTTTTTCATGTAGAGCGCGAGCCTTTCAAGGTACCAGTCTAATGAGGCTCTTTTACAGTCAAGCTTGAATCAGATGGCGCCAGGGTACGTCGCGGCTGTCATGGCCGTCTCACTCACACAACATTACTTTTCAGTATTGTATGTATACAGGAAATTAAAGTGTAGTGGTAAAGCGCAATATTTGAAATTTTGAAATAAATAAGGAAGACAAGAACAATATTATGGGAGCTTAAAAGCTTCAGAATTGAAAAAGCTTTTAAAGGGAAAGGAGCAAGAGTCAGTGGAAGAAAAGCAAAACTCGTGGACAGGTAAGTGTACATTTTAGGTTATATTTACAAGGCTATTTATGTATTTGTTTACTAATTATTGGTCTCTCAATTGCTTCGAGGCACTTTTTTTTATCACACTATCAGAAGGAAATTTAAATTTCACTTTCTTATCACAGGATATTACACTGCACTTCATTTTTCCTACTATCTTCAAACGTAAATGCAAACAAAAATTGTCTGCAAACAACAGCAATCATTTACAAAGGTTATGTCTTCTGCTTTGCTCATCACACAGATAGGCTCACGGACACAATACACAACTGCAAATTTGACGGTGTGCAAGTGCGACAACCATGACAGCTGTGACGTGCCCTGGCGCCATCTGATTCAAGCTTGACTGTAAAAGAGCCTCATAACCATGAAAATTTATTTACCATTACCTACCAGCAACTCTAAACTTGAAATAAATTTTATTAAAAAAACACGTAGTAATTATTTTAATTACACGTACACAAGAGACGAGAAACAGATCATACGGTAAACGATAAGTAAGAGAAGGTAAAAAAATGGGCAACGCTATATTTAATATAGGCGTGAACCAACTTGACGCAACGATTTTTTTTTTTCTTTCATTCATCATCGCCCGTAGGCTCAGGCATGGCATTTTTTTTACACAAGCATAGTGTTTATTAGCCACCGGTGCACCTCAGTTATGACCAGATGTTTATATACATATACACACATAAACATCTGGACCAACTCAGTCACACCTATGATCACGTAGACGAAGCATCAGAGAAACAGTTAATCGACCTTCGAGAATCAAGAGCACAGGCGAAACGGCGAAACTCGAATGGTGACCGCAAGCGGTCACCCATCCAAGTATTAACCGCGCCGAATGCAGCTTAACCTTGGAGAACGATGAAACTGCAACTCTACCGTTGCGCCACCACGACCACTCGACGCAACGATAAATGCGGATAGCAGAAGGCATTACAAAGGTGAAAAGACAATGCGCACATGCGTCTGGCCGTCAAAAAAAAAATACAACTACAATTAACACAACATTTGGCCACCATATATACATAGATGCCAATATACAGATCTCATATATATAGATAGATAATCAGTGTGCATTTGAGAGCACGGACCTCGTAGAAGTGCCTCGCTCAGCGGACGTAAAGAAATCCAGCGGCCGTACATTTGTCGCTTTACGTCCTACTAAGCGGACATAAACAACAAACTTTACTGTCGGGGATGACGAAAAATATTATTAATTAAAGCTAAAATATTTTCATTAAAATTATTTATTCCACGATTATTTTATTTTCCTTTTACCCACCTAAGGTTGCATCATGTACAATTGACAATGGCGTAAGTCGTCCTTTGTTATATATTTTCATTTAATAAAACTTTTCTTAATAACCTTCATAAGACTATGTAGAGTATTTTGTTCATGTTGATTTGATTTTTCTTCCAGAATTCTAATTTATAAAACTATGTATCTTACAAAATAATTCCTTCATAATACGTAATTTAAAATACGATTGAATCCCAGCAAATCTAAAAGAATAGATGAGAATAAAAAGTTCCAAATTAAATTTAGAAAAACAATTGTACAATTATAAAAATGAAATGAAACTTGATAGTTTTTACTTGCAATACAAAGATTTCTACTGTGCAACGGATAATATAATAACGTACATGTTGGAAAGGGCTACATCTTTTATAACATTTTAATTTTCAATGTGGAAACATGGTATCTAGAGATTTCTTATGATAAGGAACTTTTTCTTTTGATATTTAGTCAAAAAGAAGAAGCGCACTTTTCTTTTATTTCACAATCTTACGGGGTGAATAATTTTGAGACTGTTAAAACTGTTAAAACACATAACGTGATGTAGAAAGTGATAAATAAAGTTATAATGACTTTTCTATTGAGAATTCATACTTTTTATTTTCGTTTAACGTTAAATCAGTACTTAAATACTTGTACTATTTAAATAAATAATCATTTGTATAATGAGACCCTAACATTATTTTGCTTTTGTACTGTATTTTTTGCCAATGACTTCAAACATTACAAATTTCGTTCTTAGTAATGTTCACCTTTCGTTATTCTGTTTCTTAATTACTCGTATCGGGACAACCAAGATAAGCCAATACTATATAAATATTCTGGCCTTTTTACTACCGTACGATAGTATCTTACTAAGCTGTCGTTGACCATAAGATTGTCTTGAGGTGCACCAGACGCAAGCTTACGTGAAAAAATTTTCTTGTCTCAGAGTAGTTTAAAAACTTTTCTTTAGGCTTCAGGAATCACACGATTATTATATAAAAAATATATTCAAATAGTATATTACTCATCTAAGGAGAAGAAATTAAGAATGACTCAGATGGCAGGCAATTGACAATCGCAAATCGCAGATCGCAGGCAATTTCAGGCGACAAGCATGCGATCTGAGGGATTCTTTGTTTCCTCCCGTGGGTTGTGTTCGATTTTTTACCAATATCAAGGCGAATCTATGTTGATAGTTTCATTAAAACCCGAGATTAAAAAAAAAAATATTATTTTGTTTGTTTCATATTTTATTTAAAAAAATAAAGGATCATTACATCTGCTTTCATAGTATGGTTTATTTTGAAGAATAACCTGACTAGTACAAAACTAAAAAAAAAAAATTATTACATAAATATTAGAAGAGGTAGAGTAAAATAGATCAACTATATGAATTGTCTACGTTAATATTGTAATTTAAATGCTTTTTATCTGATTAAAAAAATGACATTTGAAATATAGTTAACAATAAAAAAAATCGTTAAATAGCGTAGATTTGCGTTGTAGCAATACGTAATTATTTGTCTTTAATTTTCTACAACACACGCACTTTAGTATTTTCTTGAATTCCCTGATTCTTGAATATCCTGAATACTAGCTAATTACTTTTTTTTCAGTTTAGTTTGGTTTGCCTTTTGAAATTGAATAAATACAAAAATCGTGCACTTTGACATGTAAATGAAATTTTACAATTAAAAGACAATCAATTTGGAAATTTAAATTCACTTATAACAACAACAATTGATATAAAAGAAAAGAATACCAAAAAAAAAAATGATTTTCAATGTATGATAAATTGTAGATTAAATTTTGATTTTTTAAATTCTGTGTGATTAAAAAGATACATTTTTGTTATTGATGCCCCAGAAGGTTCAGGAAAAAACTTTCTATTTACAACGTTAAAATATCATTTCATTTTTTGTGGAAAAAAAATTCCATCTATGGCATGGACTAGTGTAACATCAATCTGACTTCTAAAGAGAATGCTCAATCATAGAACATTTCGTTTACAATTAGATCATAACAATGTAAAAAGTTCTTTCTTGGAATTTGAATCTGAATAAAATTGGTAGATTACGTCACTAGGGCACGAAGTACAAACATGAGCGCCCGAAGGGCACGATTGTTGTATGTTGGTGCCCGAGTTGCGTATAATGTTTTTTTTGCCCACGGCCTAAAGTGATTACAAGGGCGCAAAGTGTGACCCGAGGGCGCAAAGCGGCAAATGCACTTTGGGCCCTTGGTAAGAAATGGTAGTTTTCCTACGAGTTTGAAAAGTCTCTGTTTGCGAACCGAGAAGTTTGCGGCCCGAGCCGAAGGCGAGGGACGTAACGAGGTTCGTAAAGGAGACTTTTCGAACGAGTTCCGGAAAACTGCTTTTTCGCCCGAGGAAGTACCAGCCTCCCAAAACCATCCGAGGGCGGAAATAGTAGTTTTCCTACGGTTTGAAAAGTCTTTGTTTGGGAACCGAGAGGTTAGCGGCCCGAGCTGAAGGTGAGGTCCGTCACGATGTTCGTTAAGGAGACTTTTCAAACGAGTATCGGGAAACTTCTTTTTTGCCCGAGGAAGAACCAGCCTCCAAAAACCACCTAATGGCGGAAAAAAGTATTAAATTATCATATCTTTAAACATTACTTCGTATTCTAAAACGTAATATCAATATTCGTATAATCAACAGAACATTTTCTTATTCATCATCATTACCTTTTATTTTCCACCTCGGTCGTTTTTGAGAGGCTGATGTGCCCTCGGTAGAAAAAATAGGATTCAACACATAAGGGCCATCGCTCCGTGAATACCTTACGTCCATCAGGTTCTGCTTCACAGGTCCCCTGGGCCGCAAAATAGCCCCAGAGACGACGGCACTTATCCGACAAAAACTACTATTTATACATAAAACAATTTTTTTGAATCCAAGCATTTTCCACGACTATAAATAAATCTTAAGGTCAAACTCTTAGTTATTTGAAAAAACCACTGTTTTCGCATGGTCAGTTATATGTCGCGTTTATAAAATGCAACAATGGAAATGAAATTTATATTAAAATAGACCGAGATTAGAATTTGGAAATAAAAAGTATTGACGGACAAGAAAAATTTGGCGTTATCTATTTTAAGGTAGACGAAGAAATTTTATTTTTATACTTCTGCAAAAGCATAAAATTGTACGCAATATTATTGCATAGTTTATTTAAAATATAAATGTCAGACAGAAATTTAATACAATGTAAATAAGGTAAAAACCAATAGAATTTTACCTTATTTAGAGGGGCACCAAGAACGGCTGAAGAGGGTGGTAGGGGTTTTGTGAAATGATCCCCGAAAATCACCATATAATGTTGGAATATAGGAATATGCATATATATATCGCTAGGTGCACTTTTATTTTAGTTAATAACGCGTGTGAGATAACAAGAACTAAGGGAAAGATGAGATGAGGTTACGGCAAAAAATTGAAACCTGACGCCCAATACAATGAGTTCATCTGAACATACGAGCTTGTCGTGTAGCTGGATATCGAATTTATAAAACCGACTTAGGATAAAGCTTAAAATTGAAATAATAAAAGTGATTAAAATGTTTGAAAAACCGTATAGAGCTGGACAAGCTCATTCATCTAAATGATACTTTCATTAAAATGGTGAGAAGAGAGAATGTTTGCATAACATCTTTAAAAAAATTTTTTTTTTTTAATTTTAATTTTGATTTTAATTTTTTTTTTTTCATTTTTTTTCAATTTTTATACTATTGTGGGTGCAAAGTCTTTTTGAGTCTTCGAAAAATAGAAACATATCTTTTAAGTTGAGGTGATAACTTTCAGTTATTTTTCATATGTACGTATTCAACTGATATCCACGGGCAAAAATCTGCTCGTTTTGCCTTTGGTAAGAAAAATAACATATGAGACTTGAGCACAAACATACAATAATCGTATCCTTCAAGCGATAATGTTTGTACTTATGTGTCCTAGTAACGTCATATAATAAAAAGATTTAAGTATAGTCAGTCAACCCCACCATACAAGTTCTCAAATTTGTACGGTTTAAAAATTATATTTAACAGAAGATGATTATCATACAAGGGCTAAGTCATCAATCTCACTCAAATAATTATCTATAATTTTTTAATTTTAAAATTCATATTTCACAGAAATAATGTAAAATTTAAATGTGTGCATGGATGAAAGTATCTCATACACGTAACGTACAGAAAAATTGTTTTTTCTAGTTAGAGCAAGAACCCCATCCGCAGCTCTTTAAAAGGTTATTGGCCACTTACTTTTTCAGGTAATTTTTACCTGTTTTTTAACTTTTCTCGGACAATTTCCTTTTTTATGAGCGTTTGCCTGCAGACTATAGATATTCTGCAGGGTGTAATATTTTTTAGCTAAAGAAGTTGTAAGCAAAAACTAATTAAGGTTCGTAAGAAAATGAGGAGGTCCAGTCGAATTTTAGGTATTTGATTTTACTTGTTCAACAATAAGATATGTTAAGATGAAGAAAAAAATAACAATCATCGATATTGTTTTGGATTACTTTTCGTCCTTTTCGTGCTGCTAGGAACGTTCAATTGCTACTTTTTTTCTATTAATCATGTTACATTTGAAAGAAACAAACAGTTTTTAAGTCAAAAAGTAAGAAAATATGATGTCCCGCAAGAGTGGTAATTGACTCGCACGAGTTACTGTCACCACCACCACTACCCCACGATGCACAAAGTATTTCTGATAATGATGGCACTTGTATCAAGTGACTACTATTTCATACTTTGGGCGTTTTTGAGGTTCAGATGTGCCCTTGGGGAGGAAAATAGTGTTGAGCGCTAAAGTGTCATGAAACCATGATGTTAAAGTATTTTATGTATTTTTGTACTAAACCTCTATCAACAATTAACCTGTGAATTCCTGGTGGACGAAAATTCGCCATACGTTCAAAAAACTGTCCGACAGTTTAAAAATAAATTCTCTTCTATCATTATGAAATACTAAAATCTTACTAAATAAAATTGTTGAAATAGCTACCAGTATAACCAGGAAATTCCAAATACGCTTACTAAAAATCTGTTGAATTAAAAGGACATTGTAAGTTATAAAAAACAAAGTCACTATAATTTTACAATTCCATTTTTTTTACCTCAGAATAAGCGTTCCAAGGAATCTCCATGGTGTCCGGTAATTTATACCAAGAGAAAACTTGTAAATCCACGATTTCAATCGTTATGTCATACTCGTCTCAATTTTTGTTCGTTAAAAACGTGCCAGGAAGAATAATATTCTGATTTAATAATTTTGTAGAATTACTTGATGTATTTTCGACACTTTCATGAGATTCCCTTCTAATATAATAATCATTTTAATACTTATAAGCCAATCCTGTTCTTACTGCAAAATCTTCAACTATTTTAGAATTAAACGGAGAAGGCTACAAAAAGTGCAGAAAAATAATGTAATTTTTTAAAATGCAATAATTATGTTATTTAAAAATCAACCAACTTAATTACTAAACAAATTTGTTATTTTAGCAATAATTGTGGCAAAGGAACCACTTAAATTCTTTTGTCTCTGGACTAAAGTTTGCTTGTCTGTAATAGTTAATCCTTTTTCTTTGCTCCACTCGAATAATTTATTAACTTGTAATTCATTCTGGGAGCCGACAGTGAACCATTCATGAATATTTTTATTGTTGCCCACATTTAGTGAAAACTTCGTTTTTTATATTCAAGTGGAGGTAATTCTTTTCAGGATATCGGCAAGTGTTATCAATTTGTCCGATAACGGCTGGCCGGAATAACAAGAGCCATACAAGAGGTGATGGATTGTGATGCCTCGAGAAGTATGTGAATTTCTCAAAATCCTTGTCAGAATTTAAAAACACGACGAAAAGGGTTTTCGAGTAATTTCTTAGTTTTAGATACTTTTTTGGAAGATCTGATATAGTCGCAGCTACGGAATATACCATTTTTCGTGAAAATTCCTCAATCATGTTAACCACCGAATGTATATCTGTGGATTCAAGAGAAAATTTGTTGTAATTAAGTATTTATACCTTTTGTAAAAATCGCTTTGCTTTTGCTTACCTTCGTTGCTCCTGTAAATAATTCCTATGCTCGTTGTCGCATAGAACTTTTGTTAAGAATTAAATAAACTATTATATAAACTTACTCTATAGGAGTTAGTAAAAGCGAGATTATTTTAATTGAGTGTAACTACAAACATGTAGTAAAATAAACATCATATTTAGTTAAATTAAAATTTTTTTACATTATTAGTATTTTCATTGCACAATCTAAAATTAAGTAGGCATAAAAACTGTAAAAGATTAATTTTTATATTCCTGTTTTAACAACATTTATTGCCATATTTTGAAATATTTAACTATTTAAATATTTTAGTATTGCAAAAAAATAGTTAGTTTCTGAAGTTACTTATCGAAAAATTCACTTGTTTATTTACAGCAGTTTATTGGATACATGTTTATTTGTCTGTGTTTCTAATTTTTGAATACCGTTTTGTATTTTTAGCGAATTAAACACCTCGAACAATCGTGAATATTATGTCAAATAAATATTACGTATTCTCAGTTCACTAAATGATATAAACCATATATTTTAGTAGTTTTTCTGACCAACTTATGTGTAATTAGTGCTTGATATTGGATCATAACTTGGTACTTAATTTTCTAATAATTGTTTATCTATTTTTCTACAAGATGTACATCACACATTTTTTACACTCTATATAATGGATCTTCTAATTAAAATGGAATTTAAAAATTTTAAAAATTTGTCAAGTCTCATGATTTTTGTGTTTTTATGTGTTTTAGAAATTTCATGTTTTATTGTCACTGCACGTATTAATATGGTAGTAAGTTTTATTTTATAAAACATAAATTGTAATTTCAATGTATAAAACATGAATGTATGTTGGTGTTTACTATATTTTTTCGTTTTCACAAAACATCGTAGAGTAAGTAAAGACTGTCTCTTAATCCGATTAGTATCATTTGTACTTGAACTTAAGGATGCTTAAAATTTATGTTAGTTATTAAAATTTAAGTTTTTTTATAAGAATGACAGATAATTTGTACCGTGTGGAAAAACGTTAAGGAGTAATCATTGTCATTGTTGTATATTTTGCTGTAGTATAAGTTGGAATCCTGTTGAGTAATAGTACAGAATACCTTGGCTGACGTTAGACGTAAAAAGTATTTCCTTACGAAGCACTACTCACTTACCATATTATTGTGTATTATTTGTCCCACAAAGCTATAAACCTTAAAATAATAATCTTTCAAGAAATTGTATCTTGATATGAGGTAGCACAAGTAAGAAAATTTTTATTTTTCAAAAGGATGGTATTATCTAAAAGTCATAATCAGTGCAAACTTTAGACTACTGTTCTCCACGAGAAATGAAATCCACTTTCTTCATAAGTATAGGTACGTATGTTAGAAGGAAACTAATGTAATTACATATAGATTTACGCTATGAAGTAAACGTGGTCTTAGATCAGTAGCTTGTAGTGAGATGCTTTTCGTATAATAATTGTCAGTAGTCTACATTCTGTGATAATGTATTTTATACATGTGCATGTACGTGTGTAGTAAGTATTTTAACAAGAAAAATAATTTTAAAGTAAGGATTATATAAAAAATGTCATATATGTCCGAAGCATTATTGTTCATGACTCTATGATATGCTTTACTTATTTATTCCGTATGTGATTTCACACGTCGGTTAGCTGGAATTTTTTTCAGTAAAGCACCTCGATCGATCCATACGAATATTTATATATCTTCTTGCATCAGCTGTCATGCCGCAAAAATTTTCTAAGTTTTAAATCATAAGTATGAGTAAAGTTAAGAAAAAGTGCCAACACCCACGTGCGGGTGAATACAATAACAAACGTTATAAAAATTGTACAGGAAATTCTCCCAACGCACCCACATTTTTGTCCTGCGGTCAAGAACATTTAAAATTAAAACGGCCCCTACGCTTTTAGAAACGTTTCCCCGAGCTTTTCCCTTCCAACGTCCAAAGTTTCCAATAGTTGATCTGAAGGTACTTTTCAGCATAAAACAAAGTAGTTACACTATATATAGATTTGAGCCAAAGAAGAATAGTTTATTCCCTCAAATGTCGCGTGTCAGTACTGATGCGTTAATGTGGATGACAATTCAATTTTACCACCTTCTACTACGCAGCTCTGCTTATAATATATTTATTAGTATCCGTATGTGTCCTGCGCGATTTTTTGTTTCACGTTTATTTTTTTTTATGATATGTTTTTGGGATCAAGCACTGAGCCATTGGTCAGTACATTATGTTATTGATCGAACGCTTTCTTTTGGGTGTTTGTATGAAATTACAAGCCAGACATTTGTTGGTGTGAGTACTTTTTTTAATACGAAATGCCAGTGTAGTATTACGGCAAAAACCAAAACTGTACCTTTTTAAAGATAAAAATTATAATAATGCAGTCTGGATGTTAACTTATATGTCTGGAAGAAGTGAATTTTAAATAGCTCTCGAATAATTAGTTATACAAGTGCAAGAGATGTAAGTGAATCCTCTTAATTTGAAAAAAAAAAAATTGTCGTAGTTTTTTCTTTTGTACCTTGTTTTTTTCATAAGTTCTCTGCATACATCAAAAAATATTCCATAAAATGAACCAACGTAGCTGCCTGAATTTGAAATATTAATACCTTAGTATGAAATAAATAATATATTGAGCCATTTCCAACATCAGGACTACGACCACCACACCATATTAATCCAACATTAAAGCACATAGCTCCAACCAATACAATCATAGGTAGGGGTAAACGGTACAGTTATTGGTGCCACGTATTTTCTTGAAGCGAATCAAAGCTACTTTCGCTCCTACCCTTTAAATATTACGGCGAATCTACTAAGACTCAAAAGCTTTTTCCTCCCACCCTACTTGCGTCAACGCAACCTCGACCGAGTGCCCTTTTTCCCCTACGACCACAAGTTTTGGACATTTTGTCCTCTTCTGCTATTATTTTATGAGTATTCAAGCTATGTATTGATCTTGAACTTGTCGTATGTTAGATAACTTTTGAGAAACTATTTATTTTACAGATGGCTTATAAAAAATGAGCAATTTTTAAATAAATGTAGACACAGTATTCGGCAGTACTGAACATATGAAAGGGATGTTTTTGTTAGGGATAATAGGTGACTTAATTTCTACAATATTTAAGCTTCAGTGGATGAACATATTTTCAAAAGAAATAGAAGTTCTAGTATTGATTAAGACGTTGAAGTTGTTTGCCATTCAATCATTTTTGCCAACGATTTCACATTCAAAGAAAACTTATTTGATTGATGAGATTTAACTTTTTTGTTAGTTGAAATCTTATAAGATTTTTTTGATACTTGATGGTACCGAAAAAAATTACTAGTTACTTTACTTCGAGTTTTGTTATGTGTTTATTAGTGTGGGTATGATTCCTATGGTAACAAGATGTATACAGATATCATTATTTGTCATAATTTCGTGTTACCACAGAACTTGTACTCTTTCAAAATTTTTGTTGCAAAAAAATGATTTTTAGCTAGCAAAAAAAATACGAAAACTTTTTTTTCGTTTACTTTTTACCGTAATGGTTATAAAAGTCCGAATTAAGCTAACATGTACATATATTTATTTCGCAAAATGTAAAATAATTGAAGATGAAAAGTAAAAGCAATGACTTTGTCTCTCAACTGATTGTACTTTACATCTCATCATTCGACTGACAGTGTTTGTGACTATACATTGTAGAAAGTAAAGATACATTTAATCAATGTAGCAATAAATTTTATATGTTTCACTGATAGGACTACTAAGATGGACTTCATGAAGAATTGTGATTTTGTTTTAAGAAACTGCGCATGTTACTCGTTTTTTATTAAAGAAAAATTGCAATAGTTGAGAGATACATTACCACAGATTGTAAGGGGGCAGTTCGACGCACTATTTGCAGTTAATATCCAAATGGCAAGAAGGAAATGCTGTAGTGTAGAAAAATCGTCTCAGTTCTCCATCAAGTGTTGCTGCAGTCCGTGTAACTTCTTAAGAGCTGTAAAAAAGATTTGTAGAGCAACTTTCATGAATATGAGTCACAGAGTAGAACGGATTAATAGCAAATAAAAGTTAATACGTTTTACTGTATTGTTCTTTTGCTTTTTTATTTTAATAAATTATTTTCACAAAATGATGTATTAGAAGGAGTAGTCATTTAAATTTCCGTAATGACACTAAGTCTACCCTAACATGCTGCAATATAAATCAATTGATGGAATGACTGATTAAACTCAGCTAGGCTTTTTTTAAGCGCAGAAATTTAAATATTATAAATATTTCTGGATTTAATTTTTAAGAATTCTAGCAGTTGAAGGAATTCCGTTGTCTCTTCTCACAAAAATCCATCGATGTGATGTAAATTTTTTTTGTTGCGTCAAAAATTTTTTTCTTCACACAAAAAAAAAAACAAACGGAAGGAAGAATTAAAGTATAAATATGTCATCGTATTTTTAACAATGTAATTAAAACACTATTAGTAATAAGTGATTTGTAAAAGGTTAGTCAGAAAATTGACTTAATTTTTGTAATGTATTCATTAAATAATAATACAAAATAATTTTTGTCGAATTGATGATTAATATTATTTTTACTGACTTATTGTATCGAGTTGAAACTAGTACGCAGGTACCATTCTTACCAGTTAAAAAAAAAAAAAAAAAAAAAAAAAAAAAATTGTTCGACATCGAATGCAATTAATTATTTTTTTTTAAATTTCGTAATGACATAACAGTATAAAAAATGTGTTATCATTATTACTTATATTATTATTCTTTTTTTTCTACCACATTGTTTTATTTAGATGCTTTTCAAAAATTTTGCTGTCGTAAAAGCAAGCTGTCGTGTTGACTCTGTATGAGAAACGACTTTTTCCTACGCACAGCAGGTACACATGATAAAAATCGACGCTGCTTGACAAAAAGTAAAACAATTACACCACAGCTGAGCTATAATCTATGAAATTAAAGGAATACGATTTGCTGAGTTTATAAATAAAGATTCATATTTTGTTTACGCATACATTCACACATCCGTGATACATAAGGTATTGCAAGAAGAAAAAACAGCTCGTATAGGGATAGAGTTTTCTCTACGTAGGTACAGCCTTTTTTAAGAAAACCACATGTGTTTTTTTTTTCCTGTAGGCTTATTGATTTGTAGCATTAAAAATGCAAGGCCAGACGCCTGTTGCGTTGAACGTTTTTCCAAATATAGGTAACACTTTAGATTAGATTCGTCTAAAGTTTAACCGGGTTCACTAGCAATTCGTTGCTGTTTATTCTCACAATGATTAAAAGACGACACCTCGAAATAAACAGGATAGTTCTTTCTCTATCAAAACGCGCGTAGGCACCTATAGGCTCCCCAAAAAATATTCATTGCACGCACCCCTCGATAGAATGGAAGGGTGTTGTGCTTTCTGTCGTCGACTCACATTACTGTGGTTTTGTGCTTTCGTTTGCTGGTGAAGGAGTGAAGTCGAGAACTATTTTTTATTTATATATTTTTTTTTTCTTTACAATGCTAACAGTTGTTTTGAGCTCGTAATCCAACTTACAATCCAGAAATGCTTCGATTTTACTTGTCCTCAAAATTATGTTCGAAAGGTGAAAGTGGGTAATTCCTCACCAGCTGTTCTTCCCCAGAAAGTATGTTATTAGCAGGTACATCGATGACGGGGGCTTTAATGTGTCAGGTGTTAAGAGGGTCTTTTTGTTTGACGTGTTGATGGATGTATTATTCAGGCGCTACCTACTAACCGTGGAGGGGGAACCGAAGAGCTACAAGACTAAATTGATAACTAGGAAGGGTAGTTTTCATCTTAATTGCCATATCACTCAAAGAAATAGCGAGATAACTCTTTGGCTCATTTTTTTAACTAGTCAATAGTCCTTTCAGCGATTCTAACATTTTTTTTATTTGCTCAATTCGATTGATCATTTCGGATGAAAGTCTTTTTCAAATTATTTTGCTTTTTTATATACTTGGAACACATAAATACAAATCAATATATAAAATACGTTATCACAGAGGTTAGACTTCGGAAAATTAACGTTAAAAAACAACTGACTTGGAACTATAAACCGAATACTATATGTATTTTAAATGGTATGTGTATACATAATTGTTTATTTCCTTGTAATATCCATACATACTCTTCATCATGATTAAATAGTATCGAAGCACAATATTTTACCGAATTAATGTCATAGTTTAGAATGATTCAAATGTTTTTGAGACTTTACCTACCAACTTTAATATAGGTAAACAAATTGGGGTGCCGTTATTTTTTGAAAAAAAATATTTCTTTAATTTTTATGATTACGCAAGAAAGTTAAATCTTTACCTACAAACTTTAAGGACATTCAATTTTCTAAAAAAATATACGTATTCTTGATAACAGATACAGAGAAAAGTGCCACGTTCGTTGTAATATTTTGCCTAACAAATAGTTGGAATACTTCCTACTTATAATAACCGCAATATAAATTAATTCAAAAGTTTTTTTTTCCATTGTTTATCACAAAAATTGCGAGACTTATATTTTTCCATAATTCTAACGCTTTTACCTGGAAATTGAAGATTGAAGATAAAATGTTCTTTTACTCAACAATTTTTTTTAATTTCTTATTAAGGCAAAAATATTCAATACATCATGTTTATTATTTTTCATTTGAAAGTCACAACAGTTAAATTCATATATAAAAATAGATGCTTGGAATAGTTTTCGGTATTGTCTTCGGATGGTAACATTACTAGTCTAGTTACGACAAATATTGTTTTTCAGATATAAAATATGTAGAATGTACATGAATTTTTTAAATATTTTTTATGACTCATTCTTAAAAACTTATACGAATGAGAATTATGTGATTAATAAAGGCTTACATGAGACCTCAATTTTAATATTTACAAGGATAAAACTTAAAAAAATGCTTGGATATTGAAAAAAATCTACTTATGAATTGATTACTGTTTGATAATTTAGTAAAAGAAATTTTGAGGCATGTTATAGTGCATTTTGAACAATGCCAACGTTAAACATATGTAAAATGTTGTATTTATTGGATGCAAGAGGGGGTACACGGTAAAGGGGGCCAAGCTGTGTAGGCAGGTGGGCTCCTTTTCGCGCAACCTTTTGAATTACACTTTAAAATTTCTTTGAAACTTAAAAAAGAATATTAAACTTGTTAAATTAACCAATTAAATTATTCTACAGTTACAATTATGAGACAATTATATTATTCATTAAATATAATATCGTCATAAATTTTAAATACCTGCTAATATAACACTAAGTCAGCCAGACAGTCAATTCCAGATAAATTTAATCTTTGCCTTATGTAAGATGCAAAGTAGATGTAAAAGAATTTTTCCGCCATCGGGTGGTTTTAGGAGGCTGGTACTTCCTCGGGCGAAAAAGCCGTTTTCCGATACTCGTTCGAAAAGTCTCCTTTACGAACCTCGTTACAAACCTCGCCTTCGGCTCGGGCCGCAAACCTCTCGGTTCGAAAACAAAGACTTTTCACACTCGTAGGAGAACTACTATTTCCGTAAATTCAAATCTCAGACACAATAGAATATTTGTATATGTTATTTCTCAGATAACTATTCTGCGATATGATTATTAAACTGCCGACGGTCTAAAGCAACAATAAAAAGTATTAAGCCTCGGATTGGCAAGTATTGAAGATTTGAGTGATTTTTTGCACTCGGGTTGGCCAATCCATCGATTATTTCGAAATCAGTATATTCTACCACATTACTTTTTTTACTACTTATTTACTACAATATACTTATTTATTACAATATCAATATATTACCAATCAATATTTCGTTTGAGCCCGCGATCAACTGAAAAGTTCGTGTGATCTGCTGGCGTGATATAACTTTCTTTCAAACAATGATCACGTTAGGGTGTATATTGCGAAATCGTTCTCTTAGATCATCAGGATATGTACCGAGATACGTCGATCACAAAATAGTGTGGAATTAAAGAAAATTAACGTTTTGCCGATTTTTTAATTTGTGTATGTTGTATAAAAATCGACAAGTTCTGTTATTTTAACGAATTTTACAGTGTGGTATAACACTAAAAAAAGCTCACATAGAATGAATGGAGCTTTGGTGCTATTTTCTGGGACATATTTGCTTGCTGAGCCAATACAAATGAGCAGCACTTAAATAAATGCTCGTATGTATTTAAAAAATATTAATCGAATATCTGAGTGTCGATACTCATCGCCATTGCGAGAAATTAAAGATCACGATGTTACAGTATTAGAAGCCAATGATTTAAGTATCAGCAGCCTAAGTGTACACCAAACCCTGATTTTTTTTGCTTTTTTGTTTTTAGTAAAAAAACACAAATTTGTCGAATATTTTGTTGCAGATCCTCAACATGGAGAACGACATGAACTGGTACCGAGCCAAGCTCGACTCCCGGGAGGGACTCATCCCCAGCAACTACATCGAGATAAAGAGCCACGAGTGAGTATTGCCATTCTATTTCACAAACTGAAGATGTAACTTTAATTAACATTTAAAAATGGCTTTTTATGATTACAAGAAGTTAAAAACGTAGTTAATTTAAAGCATTCAAGTTTTTATGGGCCTATAGGAAGTAAAACCTTTTAGCTAATCACTCAGATCAGTATTAATCGTTTTTAACTAAAGTTTATGACATCGAAGAAATACGTCACGTTTCCATTATAAAACTGTTTAACGACCATTGGCTGGGACTTCTGGAATACTGAGTCACGTAGTTTATTAGTTAATTTAAAAAAAATGCGGGTTGAAAAAAAAAATCATTTTTCTTTGAGTAGTCCTATTAAATTTCTAGATCGTAAATTACGAATTTTTTTTCATATCTCTTACTTTTTGACTCGAATTTTCGAAATTCAAAAAACTTTATCAGCAATCAGCATCAACTTTTGCTACATGCAATTAAAAGAAAAGCACTGGAAAATAAAAAGTTTGAGACACACGATTAGACCTCGATGTCAGCACACAAGCCAGTACTACGCAATTACCAAAGTAGTCGTGGCCTTCAATGCCATCGACGTTGATACGTATACTTAGTTTGTTTTTTGATACGCTACTGGTATACGAGAAACAAAGCCGCATGATCTGTTATTACGTGTTTTTGGGAAAGTTTTTTATTCCTTTCATTGCCTAAATATAGAGGTTTTGCTACAAAAGTTATTAGTAAAGTGATAAAATAAAAATTTGGATGGTCTTGCTGCCGATCAGAAAAAAATGGCTGATCCGGGCCATGAGAATGATTAAGGCCTTTTCTTGCTTGACTTATCGCCAAACTGTTTCTTAAGGGGGCTCCAGCGGGAGAAGTTAGGAGGCCACAGGTAACTCAATTGATACATAAAAACACGCTGAATCTAACGGTGTCCTTATTTACCCCTCTTACCCTGAAAAATTTTGAGATATTTGCTCTCAAAGTTTGTACATAGTACATAGTCTCTCATAGAGCAACGTGAAAATATTGGTATTTTCTAACAATAATTGAGGAGTTACAAATCAGGACTGTAACTGTTTTATATAAAAACATCTTAGCTTTCAGATAGTACCTTCAAAAATATAGGTAAGCCTTAAAATATTTGAGATATTTCGTAAAGTATTGATCAAGTCATTGAATTAGCAGAGTCATGACGGGATGCTATCTTGTTTTTTGTAAGTCGCGCGCTTTTGAATATTTTAGAATTACACTGCAAGTACTTACATAGGATACATGTCATTTGGAACTCTTTTTTAATCGTTTTCATCTATGGAAAACTTACACTTCTTTTTTTTTTTTAAATAAAATAGAACATTGAAAAATTTTAACTGCAATTATATTTTATTTTATCACAAATTTTTTATAACACGAAAAAAAACTAATTCTAAATAAAACGCTCTGTACCTGACAGAAGCTGCTGTTTGTTTATTATAGGTACGGTTACGTCATATAAAAAGATTTATTTTTTTTAAAATTGTAGTGCTCTACTTCCAGCTCCTTTAATAAGGGCACGAACTACGGTCTCCCGCGTGTTAATCCACGACCTAGTCGGCTGAGCCACCGCGCGCTTCCATACATATAGATTTTTTTTTTTTTTTTTTTCTATTTTATAGTGCTGTACGTCCAGCTCCTTTACTAAGGCACTACTATGAGCACTTATCACTTGTGAAAGGGACAAGGAAAAGGATGGGAAGCCACCCATTACTGGGAGGGGGGTAAGGGAAAATAACGCAAGTGTGCTGCGAGGAGGTCGCCTACACCCTCCTTGAGGAACATTGCGTGGTGAAAAAGCACATGTGAAAAATCACAGAGGTACTTGCCCGAAAATCGCACTGGCCGGGAATCGAACCACGGTCTCCCGCGTGCCAACTACGACCTAGCCGACCAAGCCACCGCGCGCTCCATATATAGATGATGTTGTTCGCCTGCTCGCATATATTATATTCACGGAGCGCGCGGTGGCTTAGTCAGCTAGGTCGTGATACCCGGCCAGTGCGCTTTATCGGGCAAGTACCTCTGTGATTTTTCACATGTGCTTTTTTACCACGCAATGCTTCTCGAGGAGGGTTTAGGCGTTCTTCTCGCAGCGTAATGGCCTAATTTTCTCCTACCCCCCTCCCAGTAATGGGATGCCTCCCATCCCTCTTCCTTTCCTTCTCCAAAGTGCTAAGTGCCTAAAGTAGTGCCCTTATTAAAGGAGCCGGACGTAACGCATTATAATATAAAAAAAATTATACATATATATATATATATATATATATATATATATATATATATGTCTATATATATACGTGCTATACACACGTATATATGGATATATACTCACAGCAGTGCTACCAACTAACCGAATAGTTTTCGGGTTAGTACCAGTGCTCGCTGGAGCCTTCTTAAATTGATCTTAAGTATGATCTAACTCGTCCGTTTTCCTGCAATTTTTAGTATACTCGTTAGATTAGAAAAAGTTTTCTATCATTAAATTAATGTATTTATGCACGCTATTATTTCCTGTCATTTTCCACATTCGAATTTTTACTCCTGTTTTGGTTCTTTCATTTTTAAGTACGAATTTTTTTATTAATTAACATTTTTGTAACGGTCTTGTTAACTTTCTAAATACTAAAACGATAAACAAAACATTCAATGACTACGTTTCTTTGCGAATAAATGCTAAATTTATAAAATCCAAATTCATAACTTTTAAACGATTCTGGGCTATACTATCAGGAATATTGCGCCTGGCCAACATTTTCGAGTATGGAGTGTCGCAACTGTATTCGAGGCGAGGCGCGAGTACTAGTGCTGAACAGCCTGTATAAACAAATGAAGTGGCTAACGTTGAAACTTAAACACGTCTACAAGTTCATACAATCTGTAACACAAATGTTTCACTCTCTGCAATCTTTTAATGCCAATCATTAAAGAAAAAATTTTTTCGGTTCAATAGAATAGGTGAAATAGTTTACGAAGCATCGATTTAGTTGTTCTTGAAACTTTTATCAGAAGTGATATAATGTATTTTATAAAAAATAGAAATTTCGATCACACTCTTTAAACATGTACTTTGACACCCTTGGATTTAACAGCGTATGTATGAGTGGTGCTGCCACATTATGCCCCAAAGTTCATGTTATAAATCTTATGGAAAAAAAAGTTCAAGTGTCCGTCATTAGTGAATTGACCCCTACTGCCTATAAGACACAATGTTAAAGAAATGTTAAAGTGACTAGTGGCGCCAGCACTTCCCTCCAACCTCATGCACCTGGCGGATATAAAACATACTATATCCTACATCGGTTATGCATATAATTCATCCTGGGGGGCAAACGTAGAATCGTAGCTAAAGTAATCGGCTTACATAAGGACTTTCATTCTATTCTCTGCCACGAGACCAAAATACACTCGCTTTACCTATTAGTAAAAAGGGGTTACGCATAAAGTAACTTTAACCACAATTCACGCTTTTTTTTACTTATCAAGAAAACAGCGAAATATTAGTATTTTTATCAAAATGGCTGACAAGAATGAGGAAACGCAGATTGATGATGGTGATGAAGCAGGAAGTCTAGCTTATCCTGACCATCGTGACTTGTCAGGTTGTCAAATTGTATCTCCGAGTAACACAAATACAGAGGAAAGACAGTTAGCCCTTACAAAGATACCCGGTGGTGATTCTCCCTTCGAACCCAACGAAAATAAGGTAAAGCCATCAGCAATGGTGAACAAATATATGAATGAATACATGTATATATGTACTGTGTAATACAATATATATAAATGTATATATTTAAATAAATATATATATATATATATACATGATGAGTTCATGATAGTGATGTATTTGTAGGACGTCTATAAGAGAATGATGGATTGTGCACAATTTTTCCTGGCTTCAATTAGCGCTACCGTAAGTATGGAAGTTCTTTATCTAAGTCTTTTTTTTGTTTTAGTTTTAAAATCGTGTTAAACGCTTAAAATAAGTTTTACAACGTATATGCTGTTAGTCTTATGTTCAGCTTCGTCGACAATTTTGATCAGACCATAGTACGAATAAAAGTTTCTACCTGTTGAAAGTCTCATAATTCTACCTGCATCATACGTATACCTATAAATAAATTTTAATGGCCACCGATGTATTCGTTCTGTGATTGATCGAGACCAGTCTTGGGTGCATAAGTTTGAAAATGTGATCAAATAATCAGAAGTTAAAATTTTCACTAAAAATGAAAATTATATATTTAGTAGTTGCAAGTTATTTAATTGTTCTAACCAAATCGGAAAACTAAATATTTGTTATTAACTCTCAGGGAGTAGGTCAAGAAGCGTGCGGAAGTGGATCCCCCAGTACTGTTTACTTTATTTGTATACAGCTCATTTAATAATAAAAAAATATGTTAACTAAGACATCTGTGTAATTTTCAGGTCTATGATAACTCCATTACAGTTACGGGTCAACTAGAAGAGGATGGAAACATCTCATATGACCGTTGCCCGTGTTATTTTAGAAAAGTATCATATGGAAAAAGTTGAGGCATGGCTTAGCGAAGACAAGACCTTGTATATATCTTTTCCTAAAAAATATGGGCCAGTTGTCGATAAATATACTGTAACCAACATTAAAAATATCTGCTTAGTCACGATCACGGTTAACAAAAGAAAATGTAGAAAGAAAAAAATAAATGATGTCACTGCATTACCTCATCTATTTTATTACGAATAATTAACCAAAGCCATTTGAAGTCTCACAGTTTTAATATCATTTATACAAATACAAAAAGTACAATTTTAACGTTTTCTAATAAAAGTTAATTAATACGCTTATACACTTGTATATAGTATAATAGTCTACTGCAAAAATACCTATGATACAAGATAGAAGGTATACTAGAAGTATATCTTATAAAACTTGCACTTGATCTTGTTGTTATATAAGTGTTTTTGCAGGCTTAAGTTCTTTGACGCAGCTTAAACATTGAGATAAAAAAAAAAGCTGAAGAAAATATATGCTTATGCAAGACTTTACACAGTAACTAAATAGTTAATTTGAAACACCGAATTTCTTTCTACTTAAGCTGTAAAATTTTTTAAGTAAAAAAAAAATCAAAATACCCACGGAAAAATATTATTAATTAAAGTTAAAATATTTCCATTGAAATTTTTAATTCAACGATTATTTTATTTTCCTTTTACCCACCTAAGGTTTTATCATGTACAATTGACAATGGCGTTATTCGTTCTTTGTTATATATTTTCATTTAATAAAACTTTTCCTAATAACCTTCATGAGACTATGTGAAGTATTTTGTTCATGTTGATTTGATCTTTCTTTAAGAATTCAAATTTATTTAACTATGTATCTTACAAGATAATTTCTTCATAATACGTAATTTAAAATACGATTAATTTCCAGCAAATCTAACAGAATAGATTAGACTAAAAAGTTCCAAATTAAATTTTGAAAAACAATTGTACAATTACAAAAATGAAATAAAAGTTGATAGTTTCTACTTGCAATACAAAGATTTCTACTGTGCAACGAATAATATAATAACGTACATGTTGGAAAGAGCTATGTCTTTTATAAAATTTTAATTTTTAATGTGGAAACATGGTATCTAGAGATTTTTTATGATAAGGAACTTTTTTTTTTGATATTTAGTCAAAAAGAAGAAGCGCACTTTTCTTTTTTTTTTCACTATATTACTAGGTGAATAATTTTGAGACTGTTAAAACTGTTAAGACACATTACGTGATGTAGCAAGTGATAAATAAAGTTATAATGACTTTTCTTTTGAGAATTCATACTTTTTATTTTAGTTTAACGTTAAATCAGTACTTTAATAATTGTACTGTTGATTAAAATAATCATTTGTATAATGAGACCCTAACACTATTTTGCTTTTGTACTGTATTATTTGCCAACGACTTCAAACATTACAAATTTCGTTCATAGCAATGTTTACCGTTCGTTATACTGTCCCTTAATTACTCGTATCGGGACAACCAAGATAAGCAAATACTATATGAATATTCTGGCCTTTTTACTACCGTACGATAGTGTCTTACTAAGCTGTCGTCGACCATAAGATTGTCTTGATGTGCACCAGACGCAAGCTTAAGTGAAAAAATTTGCTTGTCTCGGAGTGGTTAAAAAACTTTTCTTAACGCTTTAAGAATCACACGATTATGTACGCAGGCAAGTGACAATCGCAAATCGCAGCTCGCAGGCAATTTCAGGCGACAAGCATGCGATCCAAAGGATTCTTTGTTTCCTTCCGTGGGTTGTATACGATTTTTTACCAATACCAAGGTGTATCTATGTAAACTAGCATCGTGATAGTTTCATAAAAACCCGAGATTAAAAAAAAAAAACATTATTTTGTTTGTTTCATATTTTATTTACAAAAATAAAGGATTATTACGTCTGCTTTTATAGTATAGTTCATATTGAAGAATAACCTGACTAGTACAAAACTAAAAAAAAAAATTAGTACATAAATATCAGAAGAAGTAGAGTAAAATAAGTCAACTATACGATATGTCTACGTAAATATTGTAATTTAAATGTGCTTTATCTGATTAAATGACATTTGAAATATAGTTAACAATAAAAAAAATCGTCAAACAGCGTAGATTTGCGTTGTAGCAATAGGTAATTATTTGTCATTAATTTTCTACAACACACGCACTTAAGTATCTTCTTGAATTTCCTAATTCTTGAATACCAATTACATACTTTATTTTTCAGTTTAGTTTAGTTTGTTTGTTTGACATGTTAATGAAATTTTACAATTACAAGACAAATAATGTGGAAATTTAAATTAACTTATAACAACAACAATTGATATAAAAGAAAACAGTACCATAAAGCAAATGTTTTTCAATGTATAATAAATTGTAGATTAAATATTGATTTTTTAAATTCTGTGTGATTTAAAAGATACATTTTTTTTAATGATGCCCCAGGAGGTTCAGGAAAAAACTTTCTATTTACAACGTTCATATATCATTTCATTTTTTGTGGAAAAAACATTTTCTCTATAACATGGACTAGTGTAACATCAATATGACTTCTAAAGAGAATGCTCAATAATAGAACATCTCGTTTACAATTGGATCCAATCAATGTAAAAAGTCCTTACTTGGAATTTGAATCTGAATAAAATTGGTACATTACGTCACTAGGGCACAAAGTACAAACA
Organism: Copidosoma floridanum; assembly: GCF_036245765.1. Lineage (NCBI taxonomy): Eukaryota > Metazoa > Arthropoda > Insecta > Hymenoptera > Encyrtidae > Copidosoma > Copidosoma floridanum. Next base: position 2,605,112 of record NW_028321912.1, on the reverse strand, counting down.
TGAGCGCCCGAGTCGCGTCTAATGTTTTTCTTGCCTACGGCCCAAAGTGATTACAAGGGCGAAAACTGTGACACGAGGGCGCAAAGCGGCAGTTGCACTTTGGGCCCATGGTAAGAAAATGGTAGTTTTCCTACGAGTTTGAAAAGTCTTTGTTTGCGAACCGAGAGGTTTGTGGCCCGAGCCGAAGGCGAGGGACGTAACGAGGTTCGTAAAAGAGACTTTTCGAACGAGTTCCGGAAAACTGCCTTTTCGCCAGAGGAAGTACCAGCCTTCCAAAACCACCCCAGGGGGGAAAAAGTATTAAATCATCCTATCTTTGAACATTGTTTCGTATTCTAAAACATTATATCAATATTCGTATAATCAACAGAACATTTTCTAATACATCATCATTATCTCTTATTTTCCAAACTTTTATTTTACAACCTCGACCAAGGATGGCTGAAGAGGGTGGTAGGGGTTTTGTGGAATGACCCCCGAAAATCACCATGTAATGTATGAATATAAGAATATGTATATATATCGCTGGGTGCACTCCTATTTTGGTCACGAACGGGTGTGAGATTACAAGAACTGAGGGACAGATGAGATGAGGTTACAGCAAAAAATTGACAACTGACGCCCACTACAATGAGTTCATCTGAACATACGAGCTTGTCGTGTAGCTGGATATCGAATTGATAAAACCGACTTAGAATAAGGCTTACAATTTAAATAATAAAAATGATTAAAATGATTGAAAAACGGTATAGAGCTGGACAAGCTCATCAATCTAAATGATACTTTGATTAAGTTGTTGAGAAGAGAGAATGTTTGCATAACATCTTTAAAAAAATTTTTTTTTTTTAATTTTAATTTTGATTTTAATTTTTTTTTTTTCATTTTTTTTCAATTTTTATACTATTGTGGGTGCAAAGTCTTTTTGAGTCTTCGAAAAATAGAAACATATCTTTTAAGTTGAGGTGATAACTTTCAGTTATTTTTCATATGTACGTATTCAACTGATATCCACGGGCAAAAATCTGCTCGTTTTGCCTTTGGTAAGAAAAATAACATATGAGACTTGAGCACAAACATACAATAATCGTATCCTTCAAGCGATAATGTTTGTACTTTTGTGTCCTAGAAACATTATATAGTATTTTGTGATTTACTGCATCACGATAACCGTCTTATAAGGTATAAGGCCACAAAGGGCGAGGCTGCGGCTCCTGGTACTAAGAGTAAACTGAAAATGGTTTTTTTTTGATTCCTAAGTTTCTTGATTCTCCTACATGGTTTTTTTTACAAAATACAGTACAATCTGTCTGTGACATTTCTCATACAAAAATATGATGAAACTAAAGATGAATCCACTGATTAAAAATACAAAAAGTTGAGCAGTTTTAGAAAGACCTAATGATGTACATGAAACTTCTTTAGCAATGCTCATAGCGTCAAGACTAGCCTTCCTTTTTCGAGATATTATTCCATTTTCTCTGTACTTCTGGATACTAAAAAAAAATGTTGTTGAAATTCTTAGATGTGTGTAAATTTTTATAATACTAACTGATGATTTAAAAATTGAAGAAGTGGATCTCCTTTTTTTAAAGCGATCGATTTTCTTCTAAAATTACCTAATGGAATAGCTAAGATTTTGCAATAGTACTTCAGAATAAGTGGACGTCGTATATTGTCATATGTATAATGAGCCACCCTTTCATTGCATACCTAAAATTATATTAACTTAAAATAATTTATACGCTAAAAAATAATCCGTTTTAATTTATAAAATATTTTCAACTTTCAAGAACTTTTTAAAATCGTTTCGATTGAGTGTCACAGTTTATAACCAGATTAACACATTCTCATATACGCATATTCACATGCACGCGAGCAGTCATACACGCATTGTTACTTATTTTAAATGTATTGGTATTACCGTCAGCGGAAAAAAATTACGTTGTAAATTTTAATAACATCTTTAGAGTACAATTTTTTAACCCAAATAATTTAGATTTTTCTTAATATTTTTTATGGAATTTTCCTCTACGTTAATAATCGTTTTTTAGAATAGAATATTAAAAAACCAGGACAAAAACTGTTACCGCCATTCAAAATAAAACTTAAAAAATTTTATAAGAGAAAGTGTAAGAAATTGTTTTTAGACGCTATTATAAGAGCAGGTACATATATTTTATAAAATAATAAACACACTAACTAAATATTTTACATTACCTGCTTTAAAGCATCTTCTGAGGTTATAGGTAGACTATTTTCATCCTTTAAAAACAATTTCAATTTATCATTTATATCGTTCTCCGAGCTCTAAAAAAATGTTATAAGATATAAGTCTTAAGAATAATAAAAATGATACACTCAGTTGAAACTTTTAAAGATTACTGAGAAAAACGGTAATGGGTCAGAGTTTTTTACTACGATCAATTGATATGTTTTATCCTCTAAAAATTCACGTGCATTTTTAAATGGAATGTGTGGTATTGAAACCGCTGTGAAGCTGGTAAAACAGCCCGAGTACATTGAAATCATAATAAATGCTGTCAAATATAGTGATAGCCTTGCAATTTTTGATGATACGGAATTGAATTGTACATCTGTAAATTCAAAAAAAAGAAATAAGTATCGTCAGGCGATTCCACTATAAAAACAAAATTAAATTCCTACGGTTTGTTAATTTGTACATAACAGTACATAATTATCGTACAAGAGCAAAGTCAAAAATTTCGCCAACTCAAATAATGATACACATTTTTTAAGTTATTTTAAATTCTAGATTTTTGAAGTTATGCAAAATCTAAATATCTGCATGGATAGAAGTATCCCATACACGTGACGTAAAGAAAAATTGTTTTGCCAATTTGGTGAAAAAAAACACTTCCCTTAGCTCTTTAAAAGGTTATAGGACACTGATTTTGTCAGGAAATTTTTAACTGTTTTTAACTTTTCTCGGACGCTTTACTTTTTTTTATGAGCGTTCACCTTTAGGTTATAGATCTTCTGCAGGGGGTTGATATTTTTTAGCTCAAAAATTCATAACCGTAGTTCAATCGAGATTTATTGGAAAATTAAAAGGTACAGTCTAAATTTTTTTCTCCGGTTTTACTAGTCTAACAATACTTACGATGTGTTGAGACAAAGAGACAAGTAATAATCATCGGTATTGTCTAAAACTACATTATTCCTTTTTGCTTTTTTAGGAACTTTTAATTGCTACTTTCTTTCGATTAATCATAAAAAATTATGTCGGATGTGCCTTTGGTAAGAAAATTAGTGTTCGGCACACAAGCGTCATCCCATCATGATGTTAAAGTATTTTCTGTATTTTGTTAACAAACCTTAATTAATAGTTTACCTGTGAATTCTTGATGGACGAATATTAGCCATACGTTCAAAAAACTGTCCGATGGTTTAAAAATAAATCCTCTTCTATCGTTATGTAAAACTAAAATTACATTAAATAGAATTGATAAAATAGTTATCAGTATAACCAAGAAAACCCAAATACACCTACTTAAAACCTGCTTAATTAAAAGGTATAAAGAAATAAAGTATAAATATGTTGCACTATTTAATTTTTTTCACCTTAAGGTAAGCATTCCATGGAATTTCCTTGGTGTCCGGTAATTTATACCAAATTAAATCTTGATAATCAATGATTTCAATCGTGAAGTCATACTTATCTAAATTTTTGTTCGTTAAAAACTTGCCAGGAAGAATAATACTCTCATTCAATAATTTTGTGGAATCAATTGATATGTTCTTGACACTTTCATGTGATTCCTTCTTGACACGGAAATCGTTTTCATACTCAAGTGCTAATCCTGTTGTTGTAGCAAAATCATTAACGACTAGAGAATGAAGATGAGATGACTCCTAACGATGTCAAAAAAACAATTCATTTTTTAAAAATTAAATAATTGTGTTATTTGAAAATAAACTAAGTGCTTATAAAACAAGTTACCTTGGTAGTAATTTTAGCCAGAGCACCACTTAAATTTTTTCGTCTTTGGACTAAAGTAAACAAGTTATGTTTTTATGAATTGTACATCATATAATTTTTGTGCTCTGTATCATAGATTTTTCAATGAAGGTGGAATTTAAATAACAGCAAAACTTCGTGTCTAACATGATTTCCGTGTTTTGTGCGTTTTAGAAATTTGATGTTTAATTATTACTGCATATTCTTTTATGTCCGTTAGTTTTATTTTATAAAATATCAATCGTAGATTTGTGTTTTTTGTTATTTATTTATTTAATAACATTGAAACATAAGGCGAGACTGTCTTATAACCTCGTAAGTATTATTTTGACTTGATCTTAAGGATGCTAGTAGATAATCTAAATATCAGTTTTTTTATGAAGAGGCCAGATAACTGTACTGCGCGAAAAAACGGCTAGGTGTTATAATTTTTATTGTAGTGTATTATGCATAAGTATGTGTTAGACATTTGCTGAGTAGTGATATATAATATTTTAGGTGACGTCAGATTTTGAAAGTTCTTTCTTACAAAGCACAAAGAACTGAAGCTGTTTATTAAGCTTTTCTACCGTTTCGCTAATAAATACATTATTGTTTATTGTTCGTTCTGTTAAGCTATAAAACTTAAAATAATAATAATCTTCCAAGAAAATGCATCTTAAAATAAGGTAGTAGATTTGATAAGCTACGAGGTTGTTTTGGAAAAGTTTCTCCTTCTCTACTACGAAGTGGTGATAAAGAGTAGATACATATATGTTACAAGGAAACTAATGACTATGCATAGATTTACGCCTTAGAGTATACATGGTCTTTAGTTCGAACTTAAAGTTTTAACGCATTGTTGTTTATTACTACATCATACGCTTTACTTACATCTGTACCGTATGCGATTTTGCTTGTCAGTGAGCCCAAATTGTTGTCTATAAAGTGCATATATCCGTCAATTTGAACATTAACGTACCTCTTTACATTAACTTTCATATTAAAGTTTCGACTTATAAGTTCCAGTAAAATTAAGTTAAAGTACCAAAATCCACTCATCCGCTGGTACATTAACGCATGCTATAAATATGTACAGAAAATTTTTCCAACTCACCTAAATTTTGGTGCTGTTGTAAGGAACAATCATTTATAACATTAATAATTATAACAGCATGTAAGTTTTGGAAATGCTTCCTCTTAAAAAGTATAAAATTTCCAATTGCTAATCTGTACTTTCCGACATAAAACAAAGTAGCAACACTATATACAGAGTCGAGCCAAGGAAGAATACTCGATTTCTTCATAAATCGTGTGTCAGCACTGATACATTCGATGTGCATGACAATTCAATTCTACTACCTTTTACTACGCAGCTCTCCTTATAATATATTTATAATAGTTCGTGTATATGTCCTGCGCGTGTTTTTGTTCTACATTTATTTGTCCTATGATCTGCCTTGGAATCAAGCGCTGACCCATTTGTAAGTATATCATGTTATTGATCGAACACTCTCTGTTAGGTGTTTGTATGAAATCACAAATCAGATATTTGTTGGTGTGAGTACTTTTTTCAACATGTAATGCCAAAGCGCGCGGTGGCTCAGTCGGCTAGGTCGTGGATTGGCACGCGGGAGACCTTGGTTCGTTTCTCGGCCAGTGCGAGATATTTGGGCAAGTACCTACCTCTGTGATTTTTCACATGAGCTTTCTCACCACGCAATGCTCCTCGAGGAGGGTTTAGGCGACCTCCTCGCAGCGTAATGGCCTAATTTTCCCCTACCCCCTCCCAGTAATAGGAGGCCCCCATCCCTCTCTCCTTTCTTTTTCAAAGTGCTAAGTGCCCATAGTAGTGCCCTTATTAAAGGAGCCGGACGTGAAGCACTATAATATAAAAAAAAATTCTATATATGTTATATCTATAGATATAATTTTAACATACAAGTCGTTGAAAAAGGGTGTCACCCTCAATAAAATCCATATTCAAAATTATTTCCTCATAGTACATGGCATAAGGAATAAAATGAGCCCTATTTCGAACGTGTGTCTCAAAAAAATATTTTTAATTAAAATGAGGGACAACAACAAGATATTTTTTGTGAATTTTCTCATATAGTACATACATACTTGTGTTATCTTGATTAAAAAATTTACGGAAAATAAGATTAATTGTTGCATTGCCGGAAACTATATCTTTCTATGATTTAATAAGCAAATATTAAAAATTAGGTGAATTTACTGGCTGACCTTTAAAAAATAAATTCTTGCTGTCAGTGTTTTGATTGTTTTATTGCGAAGAGGAGGAACTGATTTTTTTCAAACGACGCGTCTTTCAAACGAAACGAGACTGTCACATAGTTGAATAACAACTATGTTCAATAAATCGTTTCCGTGTAAGTAAAAAAAAGATAAAATCCAAAGAAAAAAAATCGATGCAGAAAAAAGTCCATGCAATTTCGATGCAATATTAACATATTTCACTCGAGCGAGGTTAATTGTTTGCAATTAATTTGCCGTTACGGAGGAGTAAGGAAATACCTTTATCCATCTCCTAAATATTTGTTGCTATACGCAGAAAACAAAAAACAAAATTATCCTAGATAGGAAAAAAATATATTTATTTTGTCTGATTTTAGAAAGACGTTCTAAATGTTAAAGAATCTTATTTCAGAATCGGGAGAATGTCTGATTAAAATTTTCTATAAAAAATAACAAGAATCTACCTGAATCAATTGCAATTGTATACTAAATAATTCTTATAATATTTGAAACCCACAATTTTCAGACCAAAACACCTGGATGGCATCATTATTGATAAAAACCAGGTAGAAGCCTGGTCTAGTAGAAAAAAGTAATATGTAGCTGTTGCAACTAAAAACTGTTGCATGATTATTGAGATAAATTTTCGTAACAGATAAAATAACAATGGTGATATGAGCATAAATCTTTTTTTTTGTCAGAATTGTATTATAGGATATTTCCTTCAGTTCGATTTAGTGTGCAGCACAAAAAAAAAAAGGTATTTTGGTGCTTATTTTAAGCTTGCGGTCAATATCATGTTTCGATTATTCCGGTTTTTCCTTACCAGAGTAATGACCACGTGCTCATCAAAATAAAATAATAATGCATCCAAATATAAAAAAAAATACATAAAAATGAATGATTGGCTTGTGATTTTATTCAAACACCCAAAAGAGAGTGTTCGATCAATAACATGATGTACTCACAAATGGGTCAGCACTTGATTCAATAAACAGATCATAGGACAGAAACGCGAAATGAAAGCAGGTGCAGGACATATATGGACAATTCTAATACATTATAAGCAGAGCCGCGTAGTAGAAGGTGGTAAAATTGAATTGTCATGCACATAGAATGTATCAGTGCTGACACACGATTTATGGAGAAATCGAGTATTCTTCCTCGGCTCGACTCTGTATATAGTGTTGCTACTTTGTTTCATTCCGGAAAGTACAGATGAGCTACCGAATGTTTGTCGTTGGAAGAGGAAATGTTTGTACTTAATTTTATTTATATTTATAGACCACAGCTAAAAAAAAATTTTGCAATGTGAAAATTAACGTAGGAAGGTATACATAAATATTCGAATTGATCGATTAATGTGCTTTGCAGACAGTAATTTTAGCTAAGCAACATGTGAAATTGTATGCAGTGTAGATTAGTTAAGCGTATCAGGAATTATTGAAAAGTAACGCGTTAATATTTATGTAACTTTTGACTCAGCCTTAATTTAAAAATTATTTTACTTATTTACATATTTGGAATACATAAATACAAGTTAATGTGTACTTAAAATGGTAAGTGTATGCATAATTATTAGTTTCCTTGTAATGTCTATACTTACTCTTTGTCAATATTTAATAGTATAAAAGCACAAAGTTTTTCCGAAACAATGTCATAGTTTAGAATGATTCAGATATTTTTGGGACTCTTTCAACCAACTTATAGATGGATATAGGTATTGTATGCCGTTATGTTTCAAAAATAAAATTTTTAACGATTTCCTGTGATTATGCAAAAAAAATTGGACTCGCACAAAATAATGCTAAGGAAATTCAATCCATAAAAAAATAAACGTGTCCTTGATAACAGATACTGAGACAAAATGATGTGTTTATTGTGAAATTTTTCTCAACAAATTACAAGTCTTGTATTTTTCTATATTTTTAACAATTTTTTCTGTAAAAGATCAAATGTTCTTTTACTTAACCAATTTTTTCTTATTTTCATTAAGACAAAGATATCCAATGCACATTCCTTATTTTATAAATGAGAGTCCGAACAGTTGGATTCGTGAATAGAGATAGATGCTTGGAATAATTTTTGGTATTGTCTTCGGATGGTAACAACACGTCTCACATGATAAATATCATGCATGCTAGGGAAACGTTAAATTTTCGAGCTAAGGTCAAGATAACTGAATTTCGCCTTTCCTACATAAAAAGATTTAATATAATCTAATTTAATCTAATTTTTTTATTCGGTTCAGTTTTCACTTTCCGCTTGACATTATATAGGAAAGTTTCCGCTTATGGTTACAATTATGGTTAAAATCAATGTAGGAAAGCTATGAAGTGAAAAAACGATGCTATCACAGTACATGTAAACAATACACAAATTTCATGTACATGCTTTTAACGTGGACTTTAACAAACGTGGATTCTACAGTGAATGCATAACCGGTGCTGCCTTTTTTTTGCTCCTAAATCCCATATGTTATACATCTTATAAAAAAAATAATACATCTGTTTTGTACATCACTTATCCTGGGAGTATACATAGAATCTTGTGTATAAAATAGTCGGCTTATTTGAAGAGTTTCATTTTATATTATCTGCCACATGACGAACGACACGCGCTACTTCTATTACTGATAAACGGTTACAATAAAGTAAATTTAACCAAAATTCACGATTTTTTTTACTTGTCAAGAAAACAGCGAAGTATTAGTATTTTCATCAAAATGGCTGACGAAGATGCGGATATGCAAATTGATGAAGGCGATGATTAAGGACCTTCAAGTCAGCCTGAACATTGGGGGGTATTGTCAGGTCATCAGATTGTGTCTTACAGCAACATGTCTACAAAGGAGATACAATTAGACCTTATAAAGATATCTGGCGGTCATTCTCCCTTCTCTTTCGACAAACATGAGGTAAAGCCATGAGCAATTGTGAACAAATATATATTTTTTTGTTTTTCTTACAAATTCATAATAGTAGTGTATTTGTAGGACGTCTATAAGAGGATGATGGATTGTACAAAATTTTCCCTGAATTTAATTAGCGCCACCGTAAGAATGAAAGTTCTTTGTCTCAATATTTTTCTAGTTGTAATTTTTAAATATTTAATTTTCTTCGTGTTAAATGCTTAAAATAAGTTTTAAAACGTATGTGCTGATTAGTCTTATGTTCTGCTTCGTCAACAATTTTGATCAGACCATTAGTATGAATAAAAATCTTTACCTGTTAGTAGTCTTATAATCCTACCTTTATCAGACCTGTAAATAAATTCTGATTTTTACCAATGTATTTGTTCCGTGATCGATTGAGACCAGACTTGGGTGTGTAAATTTGGAAATGAGATCAAATAACTAGTAGTTTAAATTTTTGCATGGAATAATAATTAAAACAATAAGTTTTATAGTTGAAAATCATCAAGTTGTTATAAAAAATCGGGAAATTAAATATTTGTTTTTAACTGTGAGGGATTTGGTTCGAGAAGCGGGCAGAGCCCCCAGCACTGTTTAATTTATGTGTATCTAGCTCATTTTATTATAAAAAAATATGTTAACTATACATATATGAGATATATATGAGATATCTGTGTAATTTTTAGGTCTGTGACAACTCCGTTACAGTAACGGGTCAACTAGAAGAGGATGGAAGCGTCTCATCCGAAACTATGACCGTCCCACGTGACACTGATATGGAAAAAGTTAAGACATGGCTTAGCAAAGTCAAGGTCTTGTATATATCTATTCCTAAAAACCATGAGCCAGTCGTCGGTAAATAGACTGTAACCAACATTAAAATTATCAGCTAATTCACAGTCACAGTTAACAAAAGAAAATGTATGAAGAAAAATAGTAAATGATATCACTGCATTACCTCATCTTTTATCATACGAATAATTAACCGAAGTCATTTGAGAGCATATATTTGTAATCACATTAATACAAAGATAAAAATTGCGAATTAAACGTGTTGTAATATAAGTTGATTAACACGCTTATAAATATTTACTAATGTTTAGTACAATTTTTAATCCTACACTCAATGAAGATACTTACAGTTTGAAAGTCTACTGCAAAAATACTTATGATGCAAAATAGTAGGTATACTAGAAGAATTTCTTATAAAAGTTGCTCTTGATTTTGTTGTTATACATGGTTTTGCAAGTTTTAAGTTCTTTGACGCGACTTAAACATTGTTGATATAAAAAAAAAAGTTTAAGCAAAAATATGCGTGTGCAGCACTTTACATAGTAATTAATTAGTTAATTTAAAAAATCGAATTTCTATCAACTTAAACTGTAAAATTACTTAAGTAAATGAAAAAAATCAGAACACCCACGAAAAAATATTATTAATTAAAAATCAAATATTTCCATCGAAATTATTCATTCCACGAACATATTATTTTCCTTTCACCCGCCTAACGTTGCCTCTTGTCATGTATAATTGGCAATGACGTAAGTCATCCATTATTGTATATTTTCCTTTAATAAAACTCTTAATAACCTTCATCAAACTATATAAATTTACTCCGTTAACGTTGATTTGAACTAAACTCATTGATAAATAATAGTATGATTCTCTTTCGTTAATAATTCTAATTCATGAAGCAAATCACTAATAAAAAACACCTTTATAAGTAATGTATCATTAAAAATACGATTAAATTCCAGAAAATCTAAGATATTGTAGTAAAAAGTTCAAAATTAAATTATTGAAAAACAATTGCAAAATTATAAAATAAAAGAGAAATTGATAGTTTCTACTTGCAACATAAGGGATTCTGTCGTGTGACGAATAATATAATAATGTACATGTAGTATACAGCTAAATATTTTTCTTGGCCTTTCAATTTTTATCCAAACATGATACATGATATCTAGAGATTGCTTATAAGGAAGGGACCCTTTGTCTTTATATTTTTTGTCAAAAAGAATAAGCACACTTTTTTCTTCTACACTATATTATAGGGTAAATAAGCTAATGTTAATTGAGGAATCATACACACTTAATAAAAAGGAAACGAAGGAATGAAAGCGTATGATATTTATTTTAATATTTTTATTGTATTTTACAAATTCACACACTGATGCACTAAAAATATTATAAACACTTAAATAAAACGTTAAGTTTATAATTTATATTTTAAAGAAAATTTTAAGACTTTCAACACTGTTATTGAAAAATATTGAGAGTTTATATTTTTTATTCAAGTTTGACGTTACACTAAGTACTATAATTGTATTAAATAACTATTTGTATAATGTACTATATTTATTTGCCTATGACTTCAAGAATTACAAATTTCGTTCATAGCAATGATCACCGTTCGTTATACCGTGCCTCAATCACTTGTTATCGTATACTGGACTTTTTACTATTATACAATAGTATCTGACCAAGCTGTAGATGACCATAAGATTATTTGAATGTATACCAGAGGCAAGCTTACGTGAAAAAATTTTCTTGTCTCGGAGTGGTTAAAAAACTTTTCTTTACGCTTCAGGAGTCACACGATTATTATGTAGAAAATATATAAAAAAAAGATTTAGCAGACGTATCTATGCAACTAGCATCGTCTTAGTTTCATAAAAACCTGAGATTATAGAAAAAAAATTATTTCGTTTGTTTTATAATTTATTTACAAAAATAAACAATTTTTACATGTGCTTTTATAGTATAGTTCATCTTGAAGAATAACCTCATTAGTATAAAACTAAAAAAAGATTTCCTACCTTGAATATTTTTGAGAGGCTGGTGTGCCCTCAGTAGGAAAAATAGAGTTCGCCATATATGCACCGTCACACCATGGTTACCGGGTACAGCCCCGAAGACGATGGTACTTGTCCGACAAAAACTACTGTACTACATAAATATCCGAAGAAGTAGAGTAAAATAATTCAGTTAAATAAATTTTTATTACTCTTAAATGATTCTGATTTAATTTGAAAAATTTCATTTAAAATATAGTTGACAATAACAAAAACTAAGTAAATACGGTGTTAAAAAAAAATATTCAGTTTGTTTTACCGACAACTTTGGACTTTATTAAAAATTAAATTACCTTTTGAAAATTATCTCAGAAATACGTGAAAAGTAGTCTTGGCACTTTACAATTATCAGCTGCATTTGTTAGTTAGGATTTTATTTAAAAAATTGTATTTTTTTAAAAACTTTTTGCTTGTATCTTAACGTAAGTGACACGTAGCAAAATCTTATGAGAAGCCAAATTGTTTGTCAGAAGGTGCTTTATATGATGTAATTTTTTTCGATCATGAAATATTCGTTTTCAAAAAATCACAGAAACTTACATTCTAAACTTCATATTGTTTAATAACTGTAAAACCAATAATAAGTAGACAATTCAAACTAAACTATGAGAATTGGTAATTTTTGTGTAATCAAATAAAATGCTTTTGAATCTATTGCAAAATATCGCTTGGTTATTATTTGGATAAGCTTTCAAATTTAAAATGTCAGATGGCAGCATTGCAAAAGGGAATTCTGTTTCTTTTGTTTTGTGCAACACACGTTGTTTAGTCTCTATTAGGATTTAAAAATAAAACTTAAAAAAATTTTTTTTAGATTTAAATCGCAGAAAACGATTTTCCGTCATAAGAAAACGTAATACCTTCGATATTTTTTTTACATACTTTATTAAAATAAAGTGCATTGTTTTTGGTAAAAAATACCAATTTTAAAACAAAAACAGTTGAAAAATGTTGTTTATAACTAAATTTACAAATATTATTTGATATTTCTTTTTAGTTAAAGAAAAATTTGCTAACATTTTAAACCGAAAATTGGGCTGGTTATATTTTTTATTTTGTATATGATTGAATACACATTAATTAATTTTGTATACATGTAATGCGTTTTTATTAATTAATTAATCTAAGTGATACTTTTATTGATGTCTTAAGATGTTTTAAGGCAAAAATTTAATAAAAAATATTAGTTTTCGTCGAACAAGTGCCATTGTCTTTGGGGATATTTTGCGGCATAATGTAGCCGTGGTGCGAAGGCGCTTATGTGGCGAATCCTATTTTCCCTACCAAGGGAACTCCTGCCTCTCAAAACACCTAAGGTAGGAAATGGTATACTTTATGTCACTTTTTTTTAGAAAGTACAGCTATTATCGCCCAAACAGCTTGGAGGCAAATGTTTTATCATTGTGCCCAAGTCGCGTATGTCGTTGTTCTTACCAAGGGCAAAAAGTGCAATTTTAACTGTAGGCACACTTCGCACCTAGTAATCCACTTTCTGCAAGTTGGCCTAAAGTCATAATAATAATTCAGAGTGTGTTCCGAGGGCATAAAGCGTCTGTTACAATTTGTACCCATAGTAAGAAAATTTTGTATACCTTAGTGGGTGCAAAGTCTTTTCACGCCCTAGAAAAAAAGAAACGTCTCTACCAAGTGGGGCATTACTTGGGCAAGTTGGGTGATTACTTTTTTGTTTACTTTGATTTGTACATGTCTAACTTTTAATCACAGGCGAAAACCTGCATATTTTACTCTTGGTAAGAATAGTAGTTTTTTTCGAATGAGTGCCATCGTGTCTGGGGCTATTTTGCAGCTCGAGAGGTCTGCCACTTAGAGCTCGAGGGACGTAAGTTAGCTGCGGAGCGATTGCACTTACGTGGCGAATCCTATTATTTTTTTACCAAAGGCACACCAGCCTCTTAAAAACGCCCGAGGTAGGAAAAAACACTATACGTGACTCGGGCACAAACATACAATAATCGTATCCTTCAAGCGATAATGTTTGTACTTATGTGTCCTAGTAACGTCATATAATATTTTGTGATTTACGGTATCACGATAACAGTCTTATGGGGTATAAGGCCACAAAGGGCGAGGCTGTGGCTCCCGGTACTGAGAGTAAACTGAAAATGGCTTCCCATCGTTGTACAAACGGTTATTTTTTTTTGGTTTCCTAAGTTTCTTGATTCTCCTACATTGTTTTCTTACAAAATACTTTACAATCTGTCTGTGAAATTTTTCATACAAAAATATGATAAAGCTTAAGGCAAATCCACAAATTAAAAACACAAACAATGGAGCGACTTCAGTAATACCTAATGATGTACATGAAACTTCTTTAGCAATGCTCATAGCGTCAAGCCTAGCCTTCCTTGTTCGAGATAGTACTCCATTTTCTCTGTACTTCTGAATACTAAAAAAAATGTTGTTGAAATTCTTAGATACGTATTAACTTTTTTAATACTTACTGATGATTTAAAAATTGAAGAAGTGGATCTCCTTTTTTTAAACCGATAGCTCTTTTTCTAGTATTACGTAGTGGAATCGCCAAGGTCTCGCAATAGTACTTCATAATAAGTGGACGTCGTATTATGTCAAATGTATAATAAACCACTCTTTCATTGCATATCTAAAATCAAATAAACTTGGAATACTTCAAAAGCTAAAAAATAATCTGTTTTAATTCATTAAATATTTGTAGCTTTCAAAAACATTATAAAATCGCTTTGATTTAGTGTGTCAGCCTATAACCAGATTTACACAGTAAAGTTTCGTAACACACCTGTAGTACAATTTTCCAACTGAAACGTTTAAGATATTTCTAAATGATTTTTATAGAATTTCTTTCAACGACAAAAATCGTTTTCTAGAATAGAATATTCAAAAACATTAACAAAAACTTTTACCATAATTTGAAATAAAAGTTTATAAAACAAAGCAATGGAAATAATTTTTAGACGCTATTATTAAAGATTGTACATTGTTAAATATTTTTTAAAATAATTGTCACACAAACTAAATATTTTACATTACCTGATTAAAAGCATCTTCTTGAGTTGTGGGTAGACTATTCTCATCCCTTAAAAACAATTTTAATTTATCATTTATGTCGTTCTCCGAGCTCTAAAAAAATGTCACAAGATAAAGTTTATGAGTATAATGGAAATTGTACATATTTTTAGTTAAAACTTAATAAAATTACCGAGAAAAATGTTAAAATAGTATCATTTTTTAGAATGATCAATTGATATGTTTTATCCTCTATAAATTCACTTGCACTTTTAAATGGAATATGTGGTATTGAAACTGTTGCGAAACTGGTAAAACAGCCCGCGTACATTGAAATAATAATGAATGCTGTCAGATATAGCGACAGCCTTGCGATTTTGGATGATACAGAATTAAATTGTACATCTGTAAATTAAAAAAAACATTAGTGTATAGTCAGGCAATTCTACCATACAAGTTCTTAAATTCCTACGCTTCGTAAATTATATTCAACAGTAGATGATTATCGTACAAGAGCAAAGTCATAAATTTCGCGAACTCGAATAACTATCCATAATTTAAAAATTTTTTAAATTCAAGTATTCAGAAATCAAGCAAATCTTAATTGTCTGCACAGTTTAAAGTATCCTGTACACATGACGTATTGAAAAATTGTTTTGCCTAGTTAGAGCAAGAGCCTCTCTCACAGCTCTTTGAAAACTTATTGGATACTGATTTTTTTAGAAAATTTCTAACTGTTTTCAACTTTTCTCGGACGCTTTCGTTTTTTTATGAGTGTTCGCCTGTAGGTTATAGATAATATTTTTGAAGCTAAAGAGTTATAAGCGTAGTTTAATCCGGATTTATTGGAAAATTAAATGGAACAGCCAAATTTTACTCGCCCAACAATATGATGCGTTGAGACAAAGAGAAAAGTAATAATCATCAATATTGTTTTTAATTACTTTTTCTCCTTTTAGCACTTATAGGGACTTTCAGTTGCTGCTTTTTTTTGATTGATGGTGAAACAGTTAAAAGAAATAAATAGTTATTCACATAGCAAGTGTGAAAAATATGATTTCCCGAAAAAATATGAATGACACGCACGAGCTACCGTTACCGGCCACGAGTGCAAGTTTATCACACAAGTGCGGGAAATAGTCCGACACGAGGTGCGTTCGAGATGTCTCGCCACATAAGGGTAAGGAAAATAGATATAAAAGAAGTATTAATGTTAAAAGCAGTGTGTAGCAAAATTCTTTCCTGTGTGCAGTAATAATATTTCGCTCACTAGGTGCGTAATATATACTAGTAATGCATACTTTGTCAACGCTACGGTGATGAAAACTTTTTCCTAACACGAAGCCTTTTTCGTGACATTTAAACGTTGACAGCGCCCTTGAAAAGAGAAATATCATTCTCGACACGATCGATATCAAACTAGGGCTATTCCACGATGCACAAAATAGTTCTTATGATGATGGCACTAGTATGACGTGACGAAAATTTCGTACCTTGGGCATTTTTGAGGGTCAGGTATGCCTTTGGTAAGAAAATTAGGTTCGGCACACAAGTGCCATCCCATCATAATGTTAAAGTCTTTGCTGTATTTTTACAAGAAACCTCCATTAATAGTTTACCTGTGAATTCTTGATGGACAAACATGCGCCATACATTCAAAAAACCATCCGACAATTTATAAATGAATCCTCTTCTATCTTTATGTAATACTAAAATGATTACAAATAATACTGAAGAAATAGGTATGAGTATAATCAAAAAAATCCAAATACGCTTGTTAAAAACCTGTTCAATTAAAAATGTATTAAAATTAAAAAAAAATTAGGTTATAAATATTTCAAATTCAAATATTTTTACCTCAAAATAACCATTCCATGGAATTTCCTTGGAGTCTGATAATTTATACAAAATATAATCTTGATAATCCATGATTTCGATCGTTACGTCATACTCATCTAAATTTTTGTTCGTTAAAAACTTGCCAGGAAGAATAATACTCTCATTCAATAGTTTTGTAGAATCGTTTGATGTGTTCTCAAGACTTTCATTTAATTTTTTTATGATATGAGAATCGTTTTTATACTCAAGTACTAATCCTGTTGTTTTAGCGAAATCTTGAACTACTTGAGAATAAAGAGGAGATGAAACCTAACGATGCAGAGAAACAATTAATTTTTTTGAAATAAAATAATTTTGTTATTTAAAAATAAACTTTTTATGAAACAAATTACTTTGGTAGTAATTGTAGCCGAAGCACCACTTAAATTTTTTCGTCTCTGGACTAAAGCTCGCTTGTCTATGAGGGTTAATCCGTTTTCCTTGCTCCATTCAAATAATTTATTAACTTGTAATTCATTCTGGGAGCCGACAGCGAACCATTCATGAATGTTTTTATTGTTTCCGCATTTTATCAAAACTTCACTTTTTATATTTAAGTGAAGGTAATTCTTTTTAGGATATCGGCAAGTGATATCGATTTGTTCAGTAACGGCTGGCCGGAATAACAAAAGCCATACGTGAGGCGACAGATTATGATGCCTCGAGAAACGTGTAAATTTTTCGAAATCATTGTCAGTATTTAAAAACACCACAAAAAGGGTTTTTGAGTAATTTCTTAGTTTCGGATACTTTTCTGAAAGATCCGATATAGTCGAAGCTACAGAATACACCATTTTTCGTGAGAATTCTTTAACCATGTTAACCACCGAATGTATATCTGTGGATTTAAGAGAAAAATTGTTGTTATCAGGTATTATGATTTTCTTAACAAGCGCTTTGCTTTTGCTTACCTTCGTTGCTCCTGTAAATAATTCCTATACTGGTGGTCGCATAGAACTTTTGTACATCCAAAATTACAGGAACTTGACTTTCCATGTTTTTTGCTGAATCACATGGCATAAATAAAACAACGGCTAATATTACAACGAGGCTGGTTAGCTTCACCATTTTTGGCTAAAAATAGATTAAGAAAAAATGTACATGTTTACTTACATAATTAAATAAAATCATTTCATAAGCATACTTTCTACGAGTTAAAGAAAGCAAATTACGTGAGTACAACTACTAACGCATAACAAAATGAACATTAAATTTAATTTAATTACAATACTTATACAACAGTGTTATTTTTATTTCATGGTACAAAATGGATTAGGCATGTAAATTGTAAAGACACATTTCTATTTTTTTCTGTTTTAAATGTATTAAATGTATGTTACGCTACTATTGATTGAGTTCAGTCAAATTTTCTTTTTAATTCTGAATAAATTATAAATATAACTCAAGATGTTGTAAAAGAGTAAATAATATAGTTATCCTCTATACACGGAGACATTCAAAATATTTTTTTTGTAAATCCCATAAGAAATAAAAACATTTACGAAAATTTTTATATTTTGTACAAAATTTTTTTTTTTTTTCTACTATTTACCATACTATTGCCTTAGTAAGTGGTAAAAAGGTTGTGAAAAATAGATTAAAAATTATAAAGAAACCTCCAATTTCTTTGTTTCCGAATCCGCATTGAATTTTTTAATCTTCAAACGTTTTTCGACTACTATTTTTAATGCCTACCATTCCTTTCAACGTCTTATATGGAAAACTCAAGTTGTATCACTATTTAAATTCCTATTTTATGTTAATTCTATAATAAAAATAGAAAAAAAAAATGTTTTGATAATTACTGTTAATTATAAAAACAAGATAATTTAGAGCTTTTCGAAGGCTGCGTAGCTATTGGCAATATTCTTTTAGTTCTATGTAGAATTTCTTGATGCAAAAAAGCTTGATTATTTTTGGTGAAGTTTAGTCAAGATGAATTAAGTCAGCAATGTTTTTACCAAAATTCAGCATTAGTTGTATTAATCCAAAAAAAATTATTATTTAGTAATTTTTATAATAAATTCTTACTTTACCATGTACAAAACTGCCTTTAGTATTCTCACACATAACAAATTTAAACTTTTCTTGACTAATACTGCATTTCAATAGTAAAGACTTACGCCCAATTTTGTCTAACATACACTTGCTGTTTAACATAGACTTTGCTTATTTTGTATCAAAAAGGTACAGCACGTCAAACGAAACAAGATGATTTTGCTAAGAGTGAAATACATTTTTTTCTGCCAGAGAGAGGATTTAAAGATGCACTTACTTGTTAACTTGATTCTCGTGACCCAAACAACGACTTCCGGAAAATCCTTAGATGAAGCTGGGCACGGCTGGAATGGCCGATCTTTGGATGCTGAGAGTTTTGATTTTTCGGGATTCACAGGACACTTTTCGCGGATGAATATCGATTTGAGCACTAAACTCATTTGACAAACTGTATCGGACACGTAGAACACAGTGATCACTTGGGGTTGAGGTGTTGTCTAGTTGACGGACTGCGAGACAGTGACGTGTTGGGGCTGTGCCTTCAAGGGCTTGGAATCCCCTTTTCCACTACCAAAATTTCCTGGCCATGAAGTGGGAGAAAAGTCACGCCCATCGACATACTTACAGTCAACCCCTTCCTAACTTCCCCTTATTTTATTCGTATTTCCTAAAACAAACAAAACAGAAGCCAATCGTCGTAGGACAGGTCGCAAAGAATCCAATACATGACAAAATTAAAAGCAATGCATCATATAGGCTTTAATTTTTTTTTTATTGGAGATTAAATATTTGTTACCAGTAACGTTTCAACAACATATTTTGCCATATTTTTAAACATGTAACTATTTATATTTTTGAGTAAAGCAAAAAATTAGTTAGTATCTGAAGTTACTTAACAAATAATTTATTAATTTATTTACAGAAGTTTATTTGTTACATTTTAATTTCTTTATGTTTATAATTTTTAAAAACTTTTATGTATTTTAAGGGAACCAAACACCTTGAACGATCACGAATACTAAGTAACTATTTTAACAAGCAAAAGAATTTTGAAATAAGGGTTAAAAAAAGTGACATTCATATCAGATGCGTTATTGTTCATAACTCCATGATATGCTTTACTTATCTATTCCGTATGCAATTTTACGTGTCAGTTAGCTAAAATTGTTGTCAGCAAAGCGCCTTGATCGATCAATACGAATATTTATGTATCTTCCTGTATCAGCTGTCACGCCGCAAAAAATTTCTAAGCTTTGAACTATAAGCATCATTAAAAGTAAGAAAAAGTGCCAACACTCACGAGGGGGTAAATACAGTAACAAACGTTATAAATATTGTACAGGAAATTCTCCCAACGCACCCACATTTTTGTCCTGCGGTCAAGAACACATATAATTATAACAGCCCCTACGCTTCTAGAAACATTTCCCCGAGGTTTTCCCTTCCAACGTCCAAAGTTTCCTATTGTCCATATATACTTTTCGGCATAAAACAAAGTATAGCGACACTAGGTACACAGAACTGAGCCAAAAAAGAACAGTTTGTTCCCTCATGTATCGCGTGTCAGCACTAACGCGTTCAACGTGCATGACAATTAAATTTTACCACCTTCTACGTAGTGCTTTTTATAAAGTATTTATAATAGTTCGTATATGTCCTGCACCTGCTTTTGTTTCACGTTTATTTTTTTATGATATGTTGTTGGAATCAAGCGCTGACCCATTGGTAAGTAAATCGTGTTATTGATCGAACACTCTCTTGTGGGTGTTTGTATAAAATCACAAATCAGCTATTCGTTGGTGTGGATGCTTTTTAAATATTTAATGCTTATGTATATTAAGGAAAAACCAAAAAAATCGAAGTATGATATTAAACACTATCTTAAAATAAGTAACAAAATACCTTGTGTATTTGTGCAGCACATACAGTAAGAAATACAAAGAAGTATCCTTTGATAGGATTCTGATGCTTGAAAAAATGTTTATGTTAACATTAAAATTGTAGTTTTATTCTTAACTGAACTTTATCTTAATAATCAAACAAAAATTTCGGTTCCAATATTTTTGCTTTCCATGGTACCAGAGATTTTACTGTACTTTTTTAAAGATGAAAACATTTATGTACTAGGATATAAAATTTTAGGTCTGGAAGATGTGAATTTCAATTAGTTTTTGAAAAAGTAGTTAGACAAGTGCAAGAGATTTAACTGAATCCTCGTTATTTGTAGTAAAAAAAACGGTCGTATTTTTTTCTTTTATACCAATTTTTTTTTTTTTTTATTAGTTCTCATTGTACACCGAGAAATATTCCACAAAATAAACCAACGTAGGTGCCAGGTATTTCAAATAAATAATATATTAAGCCATTTCCAACATCAGGACTACCACCATCAAACCGGGTTAATCCACCGTTGGAGCACATAGCTCCAACCGATACAATCATAGGTAGGGGTAAACGGTACAGTTATTGGTGCCACGTATTTTCTTGAAGCGAATAAGAGCTACTTTCGCTCCTACCCTTTAAATATCACGGCTAATATTCTTAAACTCAAAAGCTCTTTCCTCCCACCCTACGTGTGTTAACGCAAACTCGACCGAGTGGCTTTTTTCTCCTGCGACCACAAGTTTTGGATATTTTATCCTTTTTTGCTTATATTGAATGAGTATTCAAGCTATGTATTGATCTTGAGCTCGTCGTATGTAAGATACCTTTTGAGAAACTATTTATTTTACAGATGTCGAAAAATCGTCTCAGTTCTCCATCAAGTGTTGTTGCAGTGCGCGTGTCTTCTTAAGCGCTGTTAAAATAATTTGTACGGCAACTTTCATGAATACGAGTCACAGAGTAGAACTAATAAATACCAAGTAATAGTAAATACGTTTTACAATATTGTTCTTTTGATTTTTTTTAAATAAATTATTTTCACTAAATGATGTGTTAGAAGTAGTAATTATTCGAATTTCCGTGATAACACTAAGTCTACCCTAACATGCTGCAATACAAACCAAATGACAGAATGACTAAATAAACTAAGCTGGGCATTTTTCGATCGCAAAAATTTTAATATTATAAGTATTTGTGGTTTTAATTTTTAAGAATTCTAGTAATTGGAAGATTTCTGTTGTACCTTTTGACGAAAATCCATCGATGTGATGTAAATTTTGTATTGCGTAAAAAATTTTATTTTTCACACACAAAAAAAAAAAAAAAAAGAAACAAGAGAAAGGAAGAATTAAAGTATTGAAAATTCAATTGTTTAAAAAATATTGAATAGATTTTCAACAGGTATCTTTTACTTGAGGGAAACAAGTTAATATCATACAAAAGTTGCGTTGACTTCTTTTTGCATAGATTTTTTTCTCTAGATACATTTTATTCACTGATGTAAAAACATTTTATTGTATGTAATCGTTTTTTTACTATTTAATGAAAGCTTTATCTGTAACAATTGATTTGTAAAAGGTCAGTCAGAAAATTGACTTAGATTTCATAATGTATTTATTAAATAATAATGTAAAATAATTTTCGTCGAAATAATAATTAATCTCATATTAACTGACTTACAGTATCGATTTAAAATTAGTACGTAGGTACTATTTATACCTAGTTATAAAAAAAAAAAAAAAAAATAAAACTGTTAAATATCGAATACAATTGATTAAATTTTTTCATATTTTGTGATAACATAACAGTATACAAAATGTGTTAGTAATTGAAATTATATTATTGTTTTATTTTTCTATCATGTTGTTTTATGAAGATGCTTTTTAATTTTTTTTTTTTGTCAGACCAAGCTGTCGTGTTGACTCTGCATGAGAAACGAGTTTTTCCTATGCACAGCAGGTACACATGATAAAAATCGACGCTGCTTAACAAAAAGCAAAACAATTACACCATAGCTGAGCTATAACCCATTGAATGGAAGGAAGACGATCTGCTAAGTTAATAAATTAAGATCCATATTTTGTTTACGCATACATTCACACATCCGTGATACATAAGACATTGCAAGAAGAAAAAACAGCTAGTATAGGGATAGAGTTTTTTCTACGTAGGTACAGCCTTTTTTAAGTAGACCACATGTGTTTTTTTTTCCTGTCGGCTTATTGATTTGTAGCATTAAAGATGCAAGGCCAGACGCCTGTTGCGTTGAACATTTTTCCAAATATAGTTTAAACTTTAGATTAAATTCGTCTAAAGTTTAACCGGGTTCACTAGCAATTCGTTGCTGTTTTCTCTCGCAATGCTTAAAAGATGACACCTCGAAAAAAACAGGATAGTTCTTTTTCTATCAAAACGGGCGTAGGCACCTATAGGCTCTCCAAAAAATATTCATTGCACGCACCCCTCGATGGAATGGAAGGATGTTGTGCTTTTCGTCGTCGACTCACATTACTGTGGTTTTGTGCTTTCGTTTGCTGGTGAAGGAGTGAAGTCGAGAACTATTTTTTATTTATATATTTTTTTTTTCTTTACAATGCTAACAGTTGTTTTGAGCTCGTAATCCAACTTACAATCCAGAAATGCTTCGATTTTACTTGTCCTCAAAATTATGTTCGAAAGGTGAAAGTGGGTAATTCCTCACCAGCTGTTTTTCCCCAGAAAGTATGTTATTAGCAGGTACATCGATGACGGGGGCTTTAATGTGTCAGGTGTTAAGAGGGTCTTTTTGTTTGACGTGTTGATGGATGTATTATTCAGGCGCTACCTACTAATCGTGGAGAAGGAACCGAAGAGCTACAAGACTAAATTGATAACTAGGAAGGGTAGTTTTCATCTTAATTGCCATAACACTCGAAGAAAAAGCGAGATAACTCTTTGGCTAATTTTTTTAACTAGTCAATAGTCCTTTCAGCGATTCTAACACTTTTTTTATTTGCTTAATTCGATTGATCATTTCGGATGAAAGTCTTTTTCAAATTATTTTGCTTTCTTATATACTTGGAACACATAAATACAAATCAATATATAAAATACGTTATCACAGAGGTTAGACTTCGGAAAATTAACGTTAAAAAACAACTGACTTGGAACTATAAACCGAATACTATATGTATTTTAAATGGTATGTGTATACATAATTGTTTATTTCCTTGTAATATCCATACATACTCTTCATCATGATTAAATAGTATCGAAGCACAATATTTTACCGAATTAATGTCATAGTTTAGAATGATTCAAATGTTTTTGAGACTTTACCTACCAACTTTAATATAGGTATACAAATTGGGGTGCCGTTATTTTTTGAAAAAAAATCTTTCTTTAATTTTTATGATTACGCAAGAAAGTTAAATCTTTACCTACAAACTTTAAGGACATTCAATTTTCTAAAAAAATATACGTATTCTTGATAACAGATACAGAGAAAAGTGCCACGTTCGTTGTAATATTTTGCCTAACAAACAGTTGGAATACTTCCTACTTATAATAACCGCAATATAAATTAATTCAAAAGTTTTTTTTTCCATTGTTTATCACAAAAATTGCGAGACTTATATTTTTCCATAATTCTAACGCTTTTACCTGAAAATTGAAGATTGAAGATAAAATGTTCTTTTACTCAACAATTTTTTTTAATTTCTTATTAAGGCAAAAATATTCAATACATCATGTTTATTATTTTTCATTTGAAAGTCACAAAAGTTAAATTCATATATAAAAATAGATGCTTGGAATAGTTTTTGGTATTGTCTTCGAATGGTAACATTACTAGTCTAGTTACGACAAATATTGTTTTTCAGATATAAAATATGTAGAATTTACATGAATTTTTTAAATATTTTTTATGACTCATTCTTAAAAAACTGATACGAATGAGATATATGTGATTAATAAAGGCTTACATGAGACCTCAATTTTAATATTTACAAGGATAAAACTTAAAAAAATGCTTGGATATTGAAAAAAATCTACTTATAAATTGATTAATGTTTGATAATTTAGTAAAAGGAATTTTGAGGCATGTTATAGTGCATTTTGAACAATGCCAACGTTAAACATACGTAAAATGTTGTATTTATTGGATGCAAGAGGGGGTACACGGTAAAGGGGGCCAAGCTGTGTAGGCAGGTGGGCTCCTTTTCGCGCAACCTTTTGAATTACACTTTAAAATTTCTTTGAAACTTAAAAAAGAATATTAAACTTGTTAAATTAACCAATTAAATTATTTTACAGTTACAATTATGAGACAATTATATTATTCATTAAATATAATATCGTCATAAATTTTAAATACCTGCTAATATAACACTAAGTCAGCCAGACAGTCAATTCCAGATAAATTTAATCTTTGCCTTATGTAAGATGCAAAGTAGATGTAAAAGAATTTTTCCGCCATCGGGTGGTTTTAGGAGGCTGGTACTTCCTCGGGCGAAAAAGCCGTTTTCCGATACTCGTTCGAAAAGTCTCCTTTACGAACCTCGTTACAAACCTTGCCTTCGGCTCGGGCCGCAAACCTCTCGGTTCGAAAACAAAGACTTTTCACACTCGTAGGAGAACTACTATTTCCGTAAATTCAAATCTCAGACACAATAGAATATTTGTATATGTTATTTCTCAGATAACTATTCTGCGATATGATTATTAAACTGCCGACGGTCTAAAGCAACAATAAAAAGTATTAAGCCTCGGATTGGCAAGTATTGAAGATTTGAGTGATTTTTTGCACTCGGGTTGGCCAATCCATCGATTATTTCGAAATCAGTATATTCTACCACATTACTTTTTTTACTACTTATTTACTACAATATACTTATTTATTACAATATCAATATATTACCAATCAATATTTCGTTTGAGCCCGCGATCAACTGAAAAGTTCGTGTGATCTGCTGGCGTGATATAACTTTCTTTCAAACGATGATCACGTTAGGGTGTATATTGCGAAATCGTTCTCTTAGATCATCAGGATATGTACCGAGATACGTCGATCACAAAATAGTGTGGAATTAAAGAAAATTAACGTTTTGCCGATTTTTTAATTTGTGTATGTTGTATAAAAATCGACAAGTTCTGTTATTTTAACGAATTTTACAGTGTGGTATAACACTAAAAAAAGCTCACATAGAATGAATGGAGCTTTGGTGCTATTTTCTGGGACATATTTGCTTGCTGAGCCAATACAAATGAGCAGCACTTAAATAAATGCTCGTATGTATTTAAAAAATATTAATCGAATATCTGAGTGTCGATACTCATCGCCATTGCGAGAAATTAAAGATCACGATGTTACAGTATTAGAAGCCAATGATTTGAGTATCAGCAGCCTAAGTGTACACCAAACCCTGATTTTTTTTGCTTTTTTGTTTTTAGTAAAAAAACACAAATTTGTTGAATATTTTGTTGCAGATCCTCAAAATGGAGAACGACATGAACTGGTACCGAGCCAAGCTCGACTCCCGGGAGGGACTCATCCCCAGCAACTACATCGAGATAAAGAGCCACGAGTGAGTATTGCCATTCTATTTCACAAACTGAAGATGTAACTTTAATTAACATTTAAAAATGGCTTTTTATGATTACAAGAAGTTAAAAACGTAGTTAATTTGAAGCATTTAAGTTTTTATGGGCCTATAGGAAGTGAAACCTTTTAGCTAATCACTCAGATCAGTATTAATCGTTTTTAACTAAAGTTTATGACATCGAAGAAATACGTCACGTTTCCATTATAAAACTGTTTAACGACCATTGGCTGGGACTTCTGGAATACTGAGTCACGTAGTTTATTAGTTAATTTAAAAAAAATGCGGGTTGAAAAAAAAAATCATTTTTCTTTGAGTAGTCCTATTAAATTTCTAGATCGTAAATTACGAATTTTTTTTCATATCTCTTACTTTTTGACTCGAATTTTTGAAATTCAAAAAACTTTATCAGCAATCAGCATCAACTTTTGCTACATGCAATTAAAAGAAAAGCACTGGAAAATAAAAAGTTTGAGACACACGATTAGACCTCGATGTCAGCACACAAGCCAGTACTACGCAATTACCAAAGTAGTCGTGGCCTTCAATGCCATCGACGTTGATACGTATACTTAGTTTGTTTTTTGATACGCTACTGGTATACGAGAAACAAAGCCGCATGATCTGTTATTACGTGTTTTTGGGAAAAGTTTTTTATTCCTTTCATTGCCTAAATATAGAGGTTTTGCTACAAAAGTTATTAGTAAAGTGATAAAATAAAAATTTGGATGGTCTTGCTGCCGATCAGAAAAAAATGGCTGATCCGGGCCATGAGAATGATTAAGGCCTTTTCTTGCTTGACTTATCGCCAAACTGTTTCTTAAGGGGGCTCCAGCGGGAGAAGTTAGGAGGCCACAGGTAACTCAATTGATACATAAAAACACGCTGAATCTAACGGTGTCCTTATTTACCCCTCTTACCCTGAAAAATTTTGAGATATTTGCTCTCAAAGTTCGTACATAGTACATAGTCTCTCATAGAGCAACGTGAAAATATTGGTATTTTCTAACAATAATTGAGGAGTTACAAATCAGGACTGTAACTGTTTTATATAAAAACATCTTAGCTTTCAGATAGTACCTTCAAAAATATAGCTAAGCCTTAAAATATTTGAGATATTTCGTAAAGTATTGATCAAGTCATTGAATTAGCAGAGTCATGACGGGATGCTATCTTGTTTTTTGTAAGTCGCGCGCTTTTGAATATTTTAGAATTACACTGCAAGTACTTACATAGGATACATGTCATTTGGAACTCTTTTTTAATCGTTTTCTTCTATGGAAAACTTACACTTCTTTTTTTTTTTTAAATAAAATAGAACATTGAAAAATTTTAACTGCAATTATATTTTATTTTATCTCAAATTTTTTATAACACGAAAAAAAACTAATTCTAAATAAAACGCTCTGTACCTGACAGAAGCTGCTGTTTGTTTATTATAGGTACAGTTACATCATATAAAAAGATTTATTTTTTTTAAAATTGTAGTGCTCTACTTCCAGCTCCTTTAATAAGGGCACGAACTACGGTCTCCCGCGTGTTAATCCACGACCTAGTCGGCTGAGCCACCGCGCGCTTCCATACATATAGATTTTTTTTTCTTTTTTTTTCTATTTTATAGTGCTGTACGTCCAGCTCCTTTACTAAGGAACTACTATGAGCACTTATCACTTGTGAAAGGGACAAGGAAAAGGATGGGAAGCCACCCATTACTGGGAGGGGGGTAGGGGAAAATAACGCAAGTGTGCTGCGAGGAGGTCGCCTACACCCTCCTTGAGGAACATTGCGTGGTGAAAAAGCACATGTGAAAAATCACAGAGGTACTTGCCCGAAAGTCGCACTGGCCGGGAATCGAACCACGGTCTCCCGCGTGCCAACTACGACCTAGCCGACCAAGCCACCGCGCGCTCCATATATAGATGATGTTGTTCGCCTGCTCGCATATATTATATTCACGGAGCGCGCGGTGGCTTAGTCAGCTAGGTCGTGATACCCGGCCAGTGCGCTTTATCGGGCAAGTACCTCTGTGATTTTTCACATGTGCTTTTTTACCACGCAATGCTTCTCGAGGAGGGTTTAGGCGTTCTTCTCGCAGCGTAATGGCCTAATTTTCTCCTACCCCCCTCCCAGTAATGGGATGCCTCCCATCCCTCT
Source organism: Copidosoma floridanum (assembly GCF_036245765.1). Classification (NCBI taxonomy): domain Eukaryota; kingdom Metazoa; phylum Arthropoda; class Insecta; order Hymenoptera; family Encyrtidae; genus Copidosoma; species Copidosoma floridanum. Next base: position 2,576,630 of record NW_028321912.1, on the reverse strand, counting down.
TCCTTTCCTTCTCCAAAGTGCTAAGTGCCTAAAGTAGTGCCCTTATTAAAGGAGCCGGACGTAACGCATTATAATATAAAAAAAATTATACATATATATATATATATATATATATATATATATATATATATATATATATATATATATATATATATATATATATATATATATATATATATATGTGTGTATATATATATATATATATATATATATATATATATATATATATGTCTATATATATACGTGCTATACACACGTATATATGGATATATACTCACAGCAGTGCTACCAACTAACCGAATAGTTTTCGGGTTAGTACCAGTGCTCGCTGGAGCCTTCTTAAATTGATCTTAAGTATGATCTAACTCGTCCGTTTTCCTGCAATTTTTAGTATACTCGTTAGATCAGAAAAAGTTTTCTATCATTAAATTAATGTATTTATGCACGCTATTATTTCCTGTCATTTTCCACATTCGAATTTTTACTCCTGTTTTGGTTCTTTCATTTTTAAGTACGAATTTTTTTATTAATTAACATTTTTGTAACGGTCTTGTTAACTTTCTAAATACTTAAACGATAAACAAAACATTCAATGACTACGTTTCTTTGCGAATAAATGCTAAATTTATAAAATCCAAATTCATAACTTTTAAACGATTCTGGGCTATACTATCAGGAATATTGCGCCTGGCCAACATTTTCGAGTATGGAGTGTCGCAACTGTATTCGAGGCGAGGCGCGAGTACTAGTGCTGAACAGCCTGTATAAACAAATGAAGTGGCTAACGTTGAAACTTAAACACGTCTACAAGTTCATACAATCTGTAACACAAATGTTTCACTCTCTGCAATCTTTTAATGCCAATCATTAAAGAAAAAATTTTTTCGGTTCAATAGAATAGGTGAAATAGTTTACGAAGCATCGATTTAGTTGTTCTTGAAACTTTTATCAGAAGTGATATAATGTATTTTATAAAAAATAGAAATTTCGATCACACTCTTTAAACATGTACTTTGACACCCTTGGATTTAACAGCGTATGTATGAGTGGTGCTGCCACATTATGCCCCAAAGTTCATGTTATAAATCTTATGGAAAAAAAAGTTCAAGTGTCCGTCATTAGTGAATTGACCCCTACTGCCTATAAGACACAATGTTAAAGAAATGTTAAAGTGACTAGTGGCGCCAGCACTTCCCTCCAACCTCATGCACCTGGCGGATATAAAACATACTATATCCTACATCGGTTATGCATATAATTCATCCTGGGGGGCAAACGTAGAATCGTAGCTAAAGTAATCGGCTTACATAAGGACTTTCATTCTATTCTCTGCCACGAGACCAAAATACACTCGCTTTACCTATTAGTAAAAAGGGGTTACGCATAAAGTAACTTTAACCACAATTCACGCTTTTTTTTACTTATCAAGAAAACAGCGAAATATTAGTATTTTTATCAAAATGGCTGACAAGAATGAGGAAACGCAGATTGATGATGGTGATGAAGCAGGAAGTCTAGCTTATCCTGACCATCGTGACTTGTCAGGTTGTCAAATTGTATCTCCGAGTAACACAAATACAGAGGAAAGACAGTTAGCCCTTACAAAGATACCCGGTGGTGATTCTCCCTTCGAACCCAACGAAAATAAGGTAAAGCCATCAGCAATGGTAAACAAATATATGAATGAATACATGTATATATGTACTGTGTAATACAATATATATAAATGTATATATTTAAATAAATATATATATATATATATATACATGATGAGTTCATGATAGTGATGTATTTGTAGGACGTCTATAAGAGAATGATGGATTGTGCACAATTTTTCCTGGCTTCAATTAGCGCTACCGTAAGTATGGAAGTTCTTTATTTAAGTCTTTTTTTTGTTTTAGTTTTAAAATCGTGTTAAGCGCTTAAAATAAGTTTTACAACGTATATGCTGTTAGTCTTATGTTCAGCTTCGTCGACAATTTTGATCAGACCATAGTACGAATAAAAGTTTCTACCTGTTGAAAGTCTCATAATTCTACCTGCATCATACGTATACCTATAAATAAATTTTAATGGCCACCGATGTATTCGTTCTGTGATTGATCGAGACCAGTCTTGGGTGCATAAGTTTGAAAATGTGATCAAATAATCAGAAGTTAAAATTTTCACTAAAAATGAAAATTATATATTTAGTAGTTGCAAGTTATTTAATTGTTCTAACCAAATCGGAAAACTAAAAATTTGTTATTAACTCTCAGGGAGTAGGTCAAGAAGCGTGCGGAAGTGGATCCCCCAGTACTGTTTACTTTATTTGTATACAGCTCATTTAATAATAAAAAAATATGTTAACTAAGACATCTGTGTAATTTTTAGGTCTATGATAACTCCATTACAGTTACGGGTCAACTAGAAGAGGATGGAAACATCTCATATGACCGTTGCCCGTGTTATTTTAGGAAAGTATCATATGGAAAAAGTTGAGGCATGGCTTAGCGAAGACAAGACCTTGTATATATCTTTTTCTAAAAAATATGGGCCAGTTGTCGATAAATATACTGTAACCAACATTAAAAATATCTGCTTAGTCACGATCACGGTTAACAAAAGAAAATGTAGAAAGAAAAAAATAAATGATGTCACTGCATTACCTCATCTATTTTATTACGAATAATTAACCAAAGCCATTTGAAGTCTCACAGTTTTAATATCATTAATACAAATACAAAAAGTACAATTTTAACGTTTTCTAATAAAAGTTAATTCATACGCTTATACACTTGTATATAGTATAATAGTCTACTGCAAAAATACCTATGATACAAGATAGAAGGTATACTAGAAGTATATCTTATAAAACTTGCACTTGATCTTGTTGTTATATAAGTGTTTTTGCAGGCTTAAGTTCTTTGACGCAGCTTAAACATTGAGATAAAAAAAAAAGCTGAAGAAAATATATGCTTATGCAAGACTTTACACAGTAACTAAATAGTTAATTTGAAACACCGAATTTCTTTCTACTTAAGCTGTAAAATTTTTTAAGTAAAAAAAAAATCAAAATACCCACGGAAAAATATTATTAATTAAAGTTAAAATATTTCCATTGAAATTTTTAATTCAACGATTATTTCATTTTCCTTTTACCCACCTAAGGTTTTATCATGTACAATTGACAATGGCGTTATTCGTTCTTTGTTATATATTTTCATTTAATAAAACTTTTCCTAATAACCTTCATGAGACTATGTGAAGTATTTTGTTCATGTTGATTTGATCTTTCTTTAAGAATTCAAATTTATTTAACTATGTATCTTACAAGATAATTTCTTCATAATACGTAATTTAAAATACGATTAATTTCCAGCAAATCTAACAGAATAGATTAGACTAAAAAGTTCCAAATTAAATTTTGAAAAACAATTGTACAATTACAAAAATGAAATAAAAGTTGATAGTTTCTACTTGCAATACAAAGATTTCTACTGTGCAACGAATAATATAATAACGTACATGTTGGAAAGAGCTATGTCTTTTATAAAATTTTAATTTTTAATGTGGAAACATGGTATCTAGAGATTTTTTATGATAAGGAACTTTTTTTTTTGATATTTAGTCAAAAAGAAGAAGCGCACTTTTCTTTTTTTTTTCACTATATTACTAGGTGAATAATTTTGAGACTGTTAAAACTGTTAAGACACATTACGTGATGTAGCAAGTGATAAATAAAGTTATAATGACTTTTCTTTTGAGAATTCATACTTTTTATTTTAGTTTAACGTTAAATCAGTACTTTAATAATTGTACTATTGATTAAAATAATCATTTGTATAATGAGACCTTAACACTATTTTGCTTTTGTACTGTATTATTTGCCAACGACTTCAAACATTACAAATTTCGTTCATAGCAATGTTTACCGTTCGTTATACTGTCCCTTAATTACTCGTATCGGGACAACCAAGATAAGCAAATACTATATGAATATTCTGGCCTTTTTACTACCGTACGATAGTGTCTTACTAAGCTGTCGTCGACCATAAGATTGTCTTGATGTGCACCAGACGCAAGCTTAAGTGAAAAAATTTGCTTGTCTCGGAGTGGTTAAAAAACTTTTCTTAACGCTTTAAGAATCACACGATTATGTACGCAGGCAAGTGACAATCGCAAATCGCAGCTCGCAGGCAATTTCAGGCGACAAGCATGCGATCCAAAGGATTCTTTGTTTCCTTCCGTGGGTTGTATACGATTTTTTACCAATACCAAGGTGTATCTATGTAAACTAGCATCGTGATAGTTTCATAAAAACCCGAGATTAAAAAAAAAAAACATTATTTTGTTTGTTTCATATTTTATTTACAAAAATAAAGGATTATTACGTCTGCTTTTATAGTATAGTTCATATTGAAGAATAACCTGACTAGTACAAAACTAAAAAAAAAAATTAGTACATAAATATCAGAAGAAGTAGAGTAAAATAAGTCAACTATACGATATGTCTACGTAAATATTGTAATTCAAATGTGCTTTATCTGATTAAATGACATTTGAAATATAGTTAACAATAAAAAAAATCGTCAAACAGCGTAGATTTGCGTTGTAGCAATAGGTAATTATTTGTCATTAATTTTCTACAACACACGCACTTAAGTATCTTCTTGAATTTCCTAATTCTTGAATACCAATTACATACTTTATTTTTCAGTTTAGTTTAGTTTGTTTGTTTGACATGTTAATGAAATTTTACAATTACAAGACAAATAATGTGGAAATTAAAATTAACTTATAACAACAACAATTGATATAAAAGAAAACAGTACCATAAAGCAAATGTTTTTCAATGTATAATAAATTGTAGATTAAATATTGATTTTTTAAATTCTGTGTGATTAAAAAGATACATTTTTTTTAATGATGCCCCAGGAGGTTCAGGAAAAAACTTTCTATTTACAACGTTCATATATCATTTCATTTTTTGTGGAAAAAACATTTTCTCTATAACATGGACTAGTGTAACATCAATATGACTTCTAAAGAGAATGCTCAATAATAGAACATCTCGTTTACAATTGGATCCAATCAATGTAAAAAGTCCTTACTTGGAATTTGAATCTGAATAAAATTGGTACATTACGTCACTAGGGCACAAAGTACAAACATGAGCGCCCGAGTCGCGTCTAATGTTTTTCTTGCCTACGGCCCAAAGTGATTACAAGGGCGAAAACTGTGACACGAGGGCGCAAAGCGGCAGTTGCACTTTGGGCCCATGGTAAGAAAATGGTAGTTTTCCTACGAGTTTGAAAAGTCTTTGTTTGCGAACCGAGAGGTTTGTGGCCCGAGCCGAAGGCGAGGGACGTAACGAGGTTCGTAAAAGAGACTTTTCGAACGAGTTCCGGAAAACTGCCTTTTCGCCAGAGGAAGTACCAGCCTTCCAAAACCACCCCAGGGGGGAAAAAGTATTAAATCATCCTATCTTTGAACATTGTTTCGTATTCTAAAACATTATATCAATATTCGTATAATCAACAGAACATTTTCTAATACATCATCATTATCTCTTATTTTCCAAACTTTTATTTTACAACCTCGACCAAGGATGGCTGAAGAGGGTGGTAGGGGTTTTGTGGAATGACCCCCGAAAATCACCATGTAATGTATGAATATAAGAATATGTATATATATCGCTGGGTGCACTCCTATTTTGGTCACGAACGGGTGTGAGATTACAAGAACTGAGGGACAGATGAGATGAGGTTACAGCAAAAAATTGACAACTGACGCCCACTACAATGAGTTCATCTGAACATACGAGCTTGTCGTGTAGCTGGATATCGAATTGATAAAACCGACTTAGAATAAGGCTTACAATTTAAATAATAAAAATGATTAAAATGATTGAAAAACGGTATAGAGCTGGACAAGCTCATTAATCTAAATGATACTTTGATTAAGTTGTTGAGAAGAGAGAATGTTTGCATAACATCTTCAAAAAATTTTTTTTTTTTTTAATTTTAATTTTGATTAGGTGCAAAGTCTTTTTGAGTCTTTGAAAAAAAGAAGCGTCTCTTTTAAGTTGAGGTGATAACTTTCAGTTAATTTTCATATGTACATATTCAACTGATATCCACGGGAAAAAATCTGCACGTTTTGCCTTTGGTAAAAAAAAGAACATATGAGACTTGAGCACAAACATATAATAACCGTATCCTTCAAGCGATAATGTTTGTACTTTTGTGTCCTAGAAACATTATATAGTATTTTGTGATTTACTGCATCACGATAACCGTCTTATAAGGTATAAGGCCACAAAGGGCGAGGCTGCGGCTCCTGGTACTAAGAGTAAACTGAAAATGGTTTTTTTTTGATTCCTAAGTTTCTTGATTCTCCTACATGGTTTTTTTTACAAAATACAGTACAATCTGTCTGTGACATTTCTCATACAAAAATATGATGAAACTAAAGATGAATCCACTGATTAAAAATACAAAAAGTTGAGCAGTTTTAGAAAGACCTAATGATGTACATGAAACTTCTTTAGCAATGCTCATAGCGTCAAGACTAGCCTTCCTTTTTCGAGATATTATTCCATTTTCTCTGTACTTCTGGATACTAAAAAAAAATGTTGTTGAAATTCTTAGATGTGTGTATATTTTTATAATACTAACTGATGATTTAAAAATTGAAGAAGTGGATCTCCTTTTTTTAAAGCGATCGATTTTCTTCTAAAATTACCTAATGGAATAGCTAAGATTTTGCAATAGTACTTCAGAATAAGTGGACGTCGTATTTTGTCATATGTATAATGAGCCACCCTTTCATTGCATACCTAAAATTATATTAACTTAAAATAATTTATACGCTGAAAAATAATCCGTTTTAATTTATAAAATATTTTCAACTTTCAAGAACTTTTTAAAATCGTTTCGATTGAGTGTCACAGTTTATAACCAGATTAACACATTCTCATATACGCATATTCACATGCACGCGAGCAGTCATACACGCATTGTTACTTATTTTAAATGTATTGGTATTACCGTCAGCGGAAAAAAATTACGTTGTAAATTTTAATAACATCTTTAGAGTACAATTTTTTAACCCAAATAATTTAGATTTTTCTTAATATTTTTTATGAAATTTTCCTCTACGTTAATAATCGTTTTTTAGAATAGAATATTAAAAAACCAGGACAAAAACTGTTACCGCCATTCAAAATAAAACTTAAAAAATTTTATAAGAGAAAGTGTAAGAAATTGTTTTTAGACGCTATTATAAGAGCAGGTACATATATTTTATAAAATAATAAACACACTAACTAAATATTTTACATTACCTGCTTTAAAGCATCTTCTGAGGTTATAGGTAGACTATTCTCATCCTTTAAAAACAATTTCAATTTATCATTTATATCGTTCTCCGAGCTCTAAAAAAATGTTATAAGATATAAGTCTTAAGAATAATAAAAATGATACACTCAGTTGAAACTTTAAAAGATTACTGAGAAAAACGGTAATGGGTCAGAGTTTTTTACTACGATCAATTGATATGTTTTATCCTCTAAAAATTCACGTGCATTTTTAAATGGAATGTGTGGTATTGAAACCGCTGTGAAGCTGGTAAAACAGCCCGAGTACATTGAAATCATAATAAATGCTGTCAAATATAGTGATAGCCTTGCAATTTTTGATGATACGGAATTGAATTGTACATCTGTAAATTCAAAAAAAAGAAATAAGTATCGTCAGGCGATTCCACTATAAAAACAAAATTAAATTCCTACGGTTTGTTAATTTGTACATAACAGTACATAATTATCGTACAAGAGCAAAGTCAAAAATTTCGCCAACTCAAATAATGATACACATTTTTTAAGTTATTTTAAATTCTAGATTTTTGAAGTTATGCAAAATCTAAATATCTGCATGGATAGAAGTATCCCATACACGTGACGTAAAGAAAAATTGTTTTGCCAATTTGGTGAAAAAAAACACTTCCCTTAGCTCTTTAAAAGGTTATAGGACACTGATTTTGTCAGGAAATTTTTAACTGTTTTTAACTTTTCTCGGACGCTTTACTTTTTTTTATGAGCGTTCACCTTTAGGTAATAGATCTTCTGCAGGGGGTTGATATTTTTTAGCTCAAAAATTTATAACCGTAGTTCAATCGAGATTTATTGGAAAATTAAAAGGTACAGTCTAAATTTTTTTTTCCGGTTTTACTAGTCTAACAATACTTACGATGTGTTGAGACAAAGAGACAAGTAATAATCATCGGTATTGTCTAAAACTACATTATTCCTTTTTGCTTTTTTAGGAACTTTTAATTGCTACTTTCTTTCGATTAATCATAAAAAATTATGTCGGATGTGCCTTTGGTAAGAAAATTAGTGTTCGGCACACAAGCGTCATCCCATCATGATGTTAAAGTATTTTCTGTATTTTGTTAACAAACCTTAATTAATAGTTTACCTGTGAATTCTTGATGGACGAATATTCGCCATACGTTCAAAAAACTGTCCGATGGTTTAAAAATAAATCCTCTTCTATCGTTATGTAAAACTAAAATTACATTAAATAGAATTGATAAAATAGTTATCAGTATAACCAAGAAAATCCAAATACACCTACTTAAAACCTGCTTAATTAAAAGGTATAAAGAAATAAAGTATAAATATGTTGCACTATTTAATTTTTTTCACCTCAAGGTAAGCATTCCATGGAATTTCCTTGGTGTCCGGTAATTTATACCAAATTAAATCTTGATAATCAATGATTTCAATCGTGAAGTCATACTTATCTAAATTTTTGTTCGTTAAAAACTTGCCAGGAAGAATAATACTCTCATTCAATAATTTTGTGGAATCAATTGATATGTTCTTGACACGGAAATCGTTTTCATACTCAAGTGCTAATCCTGTTGTTGTAGCAAAATCATTAACGACTAGAGAATGAAGATGAGATGACTCCTAACGATGTCAAAAAAACAATTCATTTTTTAAAAATTAAATAATTGTGTTATTTGAAAATAAACTAAGTGCTTATAAAACAAGTTACCTTGGTAGTAATTTTAGCCAGAGCACCACTTAAATTTTTTCGTCTTTGGACTAAAGTAAACAAGTTATGTTTTTATGAATTGTACATCATATAATTTTTGTGCTCTGTATCATAGATTTTTCAATGAAGGTGGAATTCAAATAACAGCAAAACTTCGTGTCTAACATGATTTCCGTGTTTTGTGCGTTTTAGAAATTTGATGTTTAATTATTACTGCATATTCTTTTATGTCCGTTAGTTTTATTTTATAAAATATCAATCGTAGATTTGTGTTTTTTGTTATTTATTTATTTAATAACATTGAAACATAAGGCGAGACTGTCTTATAACCTCGTAAGTATTATTTTGACTTGATCTTAAGGATGCTAGTAGATAATCTAAATATCAGTTTTTTTATGAAGAGGCCAGATAACTGTACTGCGCGAAAAAACGGCTAGGTGTTATAATTTTTATTGTAGTGTATTATGCATAAGTATGTGTTAGACATTTGCTGAGTAGTGATATATAATATTTTAGGTGACGTCAGATTTTGAAAGTTCTTTCTTACAAAGCACAAAGAACTGAAGCTGTTTATTAAGCTTTTCTACCGTTTCGCTAATAAATACATTATTGTTTATTGTTCGTTCTGTTAAGCTATAAAACTTAAAATAATAATAATCTTCCAAGAAAATGCATCTTAAAATAAGGTAGTAGATTTGATAAGCTACGAGGTTGTTTTGGAAAAGTTTCTCCTTCTCTACTACGAAGTGGTGATAAAGAGTAGATACATATATGTTACAAGGAAACTAATGACTATGCATAGATTTACGCCTTAGAGTATACATGGTCTTTAGTTCGAACTTCAAGTTTTAACGCATTGTTGTTTATTACTACATCATACGCTTTACTTACATCTGTACCGTATGCGATTTTGCTTGTCAGTGAGCCCAAATTGTTGTCTATAAAGTGCATATATCCGTCAATTTGAACATTAACGTACCTCTTTACATTAACTTTCATATTAAAGTTTCGACTTATAAGTTCCAGTAAAATTAAGTTAAAGTACCAAAATCCACTCATCTGCTGGTACATTAACGCATGCTATAAATATGTACAGAAAATTTTTCCAACTCACCTAAATTTTGGTGCTGTTGTAAGGAACAATCATTTATAACATTAATAATTATAACAGCATGTAAGTTTTGGAAATGCTTCCTCTTAAAAAGTATAAAATTTCCAATTGCTAATCTGTACTTTCCGACATAAAACAAAGTAGCAACACTATATACAGAGTCGAGCCAAGGAAGAATACTCGATTTCTTCATAAATCGTGTGTCAGCACTGAAACATTCGATGTGCATGACAATTCAATTCTACTACCTTTTACTACGCAGCTCTCCTTATAATATATTTATAATAGTTCGTGTATATGTCCTGCGCGTGTTTTTGTTCTACATTTATCTGTCCTATGATCTGCCTTGGAATCAAGCGCTGACCCATTTGTAAGTATATCATGTTATTGATCGAACACTCTCTTTTAGGTGTTTGTATGAAATCACAAATCAGATATTTGTTGGTGTGAGTACTTTTTTTAACATGTAATGCCAAAGCGCGCGGTGGCTCAGTCGGCTAGGTCGTGGATTGGCACGCGGAAGACCTTGGTTCGTTGCTCGGCCAGTGCGAGATATTCGGGCAAGTACCTACCTCTGTGATTTTTCACATGAGCTTTTTCACCACGCAATGCTCCTCGAGGAGGGTTTAGGCGACCTCCTCGCAGCGTAATGGCCTAATTTTCCCCTACCCCCTCCCAGTAATGGGAGGCCCCCATCCCTCTCCCCTTCCTTCTTCAAAGTGCTAAGTGCCCATAGTAGTGCCCTTATTAAAGGAGCCGGACGTGAAGCACTATAATATAAAAAAAATTCTATATTTGTTATATCTATAGATATAATTTTAACATACAAGTCGTTGAAAAAGGGTGTCACCCTCAATAAAATCCATATTCAAAATTATTTCCTTATAGTACATGGCATAAGGAATAAAATGAGCCCTATTTCGAACGTGTGTCTCAAAAAAATATTTTTAATTAAAATGAGGGACAACAACAAGATATTTTTTGTGAATTTTCTCATATAGTACATACATACTTGGGTTATCTTGATTAAAAAATTTACGGAAAATAAGATTAATTGTTGCATTGCCGGAAACTATATCTTTCTATGATTTAATAAGCACATATTAAAAATTAGGTGAATTTACTGGCTGACCTTTAAAAAATAAATTCTTGCTGTCAGTGTTTTGATTGTTTTATTGCGAAGAGGAGGAACTGATTTTTTCCAAACGACGCGTCTTTCAAACGAAACGAGACTGTCACATAGTTGAATAACAACTATGTTCAATAAATCGTTTCCGTGTAAGTAAAAAAAAGATAAAATCCAAAGAAAAAAAATCGATGCAGAAAAAAGTCCATGCAATTTCGATGCAATATTAACATATTTCACTCGAGCGAGGTTAATTGTTTGCAATTAATTTGCCGTTACGGAGGAGTAAGGAAATACCTTTATCAATCTCTTAAATATTTGTTGCTATACGCAGAAAACAAAAAACAAAATTATCCTAGATAGGAAAAAAATATATTTATTTTGTCTGATTTTAGAAAGACGTTCTAAATGTTAAAGAATCTTATTTTAGAATCGGGAGAATGTCTGATTAAAATTTTCTATAAAAAATAACAAGAATCTACCTGAATCAATTGCAATTGTATACTAAATAATTCTTATAATATTTGAAACCCACAATTTTCAGACCAAAACACCTGGATGGCATCATTATTGATAAAAACCAGGTAGAAGCCTGGTCTAGTAGAAAAAAGTAATATGTAGCTGTTGCAACTAAAAACTGTTGCATGATTATTGAGATAAAATTTTCGTAACAGATAAAATAACAATGGTGATATGAGCATAAATCTTTTTTTTCGTCAGAATTGTATTATAGGATATTTTCTTTAGTTCGATTTAGTGTGCAGCACAAAAAAAAAAGGTATTTTGGTGCTTATTTTAAGCTTGCGGTCAATATCATGTTTCGATTATTCCGGTTTTTCCTTACCAGAGTAATGACCACGTGCTCATCAAAATAAAATAATAATGCATCCAAATATAAAAAAAAATACATAAAAATAAATGATTGGCTTGTGATTTTATTCAAACACCCAAAAGAGAGTGTTCGATCAATAACATGATGTACTCACAAATGGGTCAGCACTTGATTCAATAAACAGATCATAGGACAGAAACGCGAAATGAAAGCAGGTGCAGGACATATATGGACAATTCTAATACATTATAAGCAGAGCCGCGTAGTAGAAGGTGGTAAAATTGAATTGTCATGCACATTGAATGTATCAGTGCTGACACACGATTTATGGAGAAATCGAGTATTCTTCCTCGGCTCGACTCTGTATATAGTGTTGCTACTTTGTTTCATGCCGGAAAGTACAGATGAGCTACCGAATGTTTGTCGTTGGAAGAGGAAATGTTTGTACTTAATTTAATTTATATTTATAGACCACAGCTAAAAAAAAATTTTGCAATGTGAAAATTAACGTAGGAAGGTATACATAAATATTCGAATTGATCGATTAATGTGCTTTGCAGACAGTAATTTTAGCTAAGCAACATGTGAAATTGTATGCAGTGTAGATTAGTTAAGCGTATCAGGAATTATTGAAAAGTAACGCGTTAATATTTATGTAACTTTTGACTCAGCCTTAATTTAAAAATTATTTTACTTATTTACATATTTGGATTACATAAATACAAGTTAATGTGTACTTAAAATGGTAAGTGTATGCATAATTATTAGTTTCCTTGTAATGTCTATACTTACTCTTTGTCAATATTCAATAGTATGAAAGCACAAAGTTTTTCCGAAACAATGTCATAGTTAAGAATGATTCAGATATTTTTGGGACTCTTTCAACCAACTTATAGATAAATATAGGTATTGTATGCCGTTATGTTTCAAAAATAAAATTTTTCACGATTTCCTGTGATTATGCAAAAAAAATTGGACTCGCACAAAATAATGCTAAGGAAATTCAATCCATAAAAAAATATACGTGTCCTTGATAACAGATACTAAGACAAAATGATGTGTTTATTGTGAAATTTTCCTCAACAAATTACAAGTCTTGTATTTTTCTATATTTTTAACACTTTTTTCTGTAAAAGATCAAATGTTCTTTTACTTAACCAATTTTTTCTTATTTTCATTAAGACAAAGATATTTAATGCACATTCCTTATTTTATAACTGAGAGTCCGAACAGTTGGATTCGTGAATAGAGATAGATGATTGGAATAATTTTTGGTATTGTCTTCGGATGGTAACAACACGTCTCACATGATAAATATCATGCATGCTAGGGAAACGTTAAATTTTCGAGCTAAGGTCAAGATAACTGAATTTCGCCTTTCCTACATAAAAAGATTTAATATAATCTAATTTAATCTAATTTTTTTATTCGGTTCAGTTTTCACTTTCCGCTTGACATTATATAGGAAAGTTTCCGCTTATGGTTACAATTATGGTTAAAATCAATGTAGGAAAGCTATAAAGTGAAAAAACGATGCTATCACAGTACATGTAAACAATACACAAATTTCATGTACATGCTTTTAACGTGGACTTTAACAAACGTGGATTCTACAGTGAATGCATAACCGGTGCTGCCTTTTTTTTGCTCCTAAATCCCATATGTTATACATCTTATAAAAAAAATAAAACATCTGTTTTGTACATCACTTATCCTGGGAGTATACATAGAATCTTGTGTATAAAGTAGTCGGCTTATTTGAAGAGTTTCATTTTATATTATCTGCCACATGACGAACGACACGCGCTACTTCTATTACTGATAAACGGTTACAATAAAGTAAATTTAACCAAAATTCACGATTTTTTTTACTTGTCAAGAAAACAGCGAAGTATTAGTATTTTCATCAAAATGGCTGACGAAGATGCGGATATGCAAATTGATGAAGGCGATGATTAAGGACCTCCAAGTCAGCCTGAACATTGGGGGGTATTGTCAGGTCATCAGATTGTGTCTTACAGCAACATGTCTACAAAGGAGATACAATTAGACCTTATAAAGATATCTGGCGGTCATTCTCCCTTCTCTTCCGACAAACATGAGGTAAAGCCATGAGCAATTGTGAACAAATATATATTTTTTTGTTTTTCTTACAAATTCATAATAGTAGTGTATTTGTAGGACGTCTATAAGAGGATGATGGATTGTACAAAATTCTCCCTGAATTTAATTAGCGCCACCGTAAGAATGGAAGTTCTTTGTCTCAATATTTTTCTAGTTGTAATTTTTAAATATTTAATTTTCTTCGTGTTAAATGCTTAGAATAAGTTTTAAAACGTATGTGCTGATTAGTCTTATGTTCTGCTTCGTCAACAATTTTGATCAGACCATTAGTATGAATAAAAATCTTTACCTGTTAGTAGTCTTATAATCCTACCTTTATCAGACCTGTAAATAAATTCTGATTTTTACCAATGTATTTGTTCCGTGATCGATTGAGACCAGACTTGGGTGTGTAAATTTGGAAATGAGATCAAATAACTAGTAGTTTAAATTTTTGCATGGAATAATAATTAAAACAATAAGTTTTATAGTTGAAAATCATCAAGTTGTTATAAAAAATCGGGAAATTAAATATTTGTTTTTAACTGTGAGGGATTTGGTTCGAGAAGCGGGCAGAGCCCCCAGCACTGTTTAATTTATGTGTATCTAGCTCATTTTATTATAAAAAAATATGTTAACTATACATATATGAGATATATATGAGATATCTGTGTAATTTTTAGGTCTGTGACAACTCCGTTACAGTAACGGGTCAACTAGAAGAGGATGGAAGCGTCTCATCCGAAACTATGACCGTCCCACGTGACACTGATATGGAAAAAGTTAAGACATGGCTTAGCAAAGTCAAGGTCTTGTATATATCTATTCCTAAAAACCATGAGCCAGTCGTCGGTAAATAGACTGTAACCAACATTAAAAATATTAGCTAATTCACAGTCACAGTTAACAAAAGAAAATGTATGAAGAAAAATAGTAAATGATATCACTGCATTACCTCATCTTTTATCATACGAATAATTAACCGAAGTCATTTGAGAGCATATATTTGTAATCACATTAATACAAAGATAAAAATTGCGAATTAAACGTGTTGTAATATAAGTTGATTAACACGCTTATAAATATTTACTAATGTTTAGTACAATTTTTAATCCTACACTCAATGAAGATACTTACAGTTTGAAAGTCTACTGCAAAAATACTTATGATGCAAAATAGTAGGTATACTAGAAGAATTTCTTATAAAAGTTGCTCTTGATTTTGTTGTTATACATCGTTTTGCAAGTTTTATGTTCTTTGACGCGACTTAAACAATGTTGATATAAAAAAAAAAGTTTAAGCAAAAATATGCGTGTGCAGCACTTTACATAGTAATTAATTAGTTAATTTAAAAAATCGAATTTCTATCTACTTAAACTGTAAAATTACTTAAGTAAATGAAAAAAATCAGAACACCCACGAAAAAATATTATTAATTAAAAATCAAATATTTCCATCGAAATTATTCATTCCACGAACATATTATTTTCCTTTCACCCGCCTAACGTTGCCTCTTGTCATGTATAATTGGCAATGACGTAAGTCATCCATTATTGTATATTTTCCTTTAATAAAACTCTTAATAACCTTCATCAAACTATATAAATTTACTCCGTTAACGTTGATTTGAACTAAACTCATTGATAAATAATAGTATGATTCTCTTTCGTTAATAATTCTAATTCATGAAGCAAATCACTAATAAAAAACACCTTTATAAGTAATGTATCATTAAAAATACGATTAAATTCCAGAAAATCTAAGATATTGTAGTAAAAAGTTCAAAATTAAATTATTGAAAAACAATTGCAAAATTATAAAATAAAAGAGAAATTGATAGTTTCTACTTGCAACATAAGGGATTCTGTCGTGTGACGAATAATATAATAATGTACATGTAGTATACAGCTAAATATTTTTCTTGGCCTTTCAATTTTTATCCAAACATGATACATGATATCTAGAGATTGCTTATAAGGAAGGGACCCTTTGTCTTTATATTTTTTGTCAAAAAGAATAAGCACACTTTTTTCTTCTACACTATATTATAGGGTAAATAAGCTAATGTTAATTGAGGAATCATACTCACTTAATAAAAAGAAAACGAAGGAATGAAAGCGTATGATATTTATTTTAATATTTTTATTGTATTTTACAAATTCACACACTGATGCACTAAAAATATTATAAACACTTAAATAAAACGTTAAGTTTATAATTTATATTTTAAAGAAAATTTTAAGACTTTCAACACTGTTATTGAAAAATATTGAGAGTTTATATTTTTTATTCAAGTTTGACGTTACACTAAGTACTATGATTTTATTAAATAACTATTTGTATATTGTACTATATTTATTTGCCTATGACTTCAAGAATTACAAATTTCGTTCATAGCAATGATCACCGTTCGTTATACCGTGCCTCAATCACTTGTTATCGTATACTGGACTTTTTACTATTATACAATAGTATCTGACTAAGCTGTAGATGACCATAAGATTATTTGAATGTATACCAGAGGCAAGCTTACGTGAAAAAATTTTCTTGTCTCGGAGTGGTTAAAAAACTTTTCTTTACGGTTCAGGAGTCACACGATTATTATGTAGAAAATATATTGAAAAAAAGATTTAGCAGACGTATCTATGCAACTAGCATCGTCTTAGTTTCATAAAAACCTGAGATTATAGAAAAAAAATTATTTCGTTTGTTTTATAATTTATTTACAAAAATAAACAATTTTTACATGTGCTTTTATAGTATAGTTCATCTTGAAGAATAACCTCATTAGTATAAAACTATTAAAAGATTTCCTACCTTGAATATTTTTGAGAGGCTGGTGTGCCCTCAGTAGGAAAAATAGAGTTCGCCATATATGCACCGTCACACCATGGTTACCGGGTACAGCCCCGAAGACGATGGTACTTGTCCGACAAAAACTACTGTACTACATAAATATCCGAAGAAGTAGAGTAAAATAATTCAGTTAAATAAATTTTTATTACTCTTAAATGATTCTGATTTAATTTGAAAAATTTCATTTAAAATATAGTTGACAATAACAAAAACTAAGTAAATACGGTGTTAAAAAAAAATATTCAGTTTGTTTTACCGACAACTTTGGACTTTATTAAAAATTAAATTACCTTTTGAAAATTATCTCAGAAATACGTGAAAAGTAGTCTTGGCACTTTACAATTATCAGCTGCATTTGTTAGTTAGGATTTTATTTAAAAAATTGTATTTTTTTAAAAACTTTTTGCTTGTATCTTAACGTAAGTGACACGTAGCAAAATCTTATGAGAAGCCAAATTGTTTGTCAGAAGGTGCTTTATATGATGTAATTTTTTTCGATCATGAAATATTCGTTTTCAAAAAATCACAGAAACTTACATTCTAAACTTCATATTGTTTAATAACTGTAAAACCAATAATAAGTAGACAATTCAAACTAAACTATGAGAATTGGTAATTTTTGTGTAATCAAATAAAATGCTTTTGAATCTATTGCAAAATATCGCTTGGTTATTATTTGGATAAGCTTTCAAATTTAAAATGTCAGATGGCAGCATTGCAAAAGGGAATTCTGTTTCTTTTGTTTTGTGCAACACACGTTGTTTAGTCTCTATTAGGATTTAAAAATAAAACTTAAAAAAATTTTTTTTAGATTTAAATCGCAGAAAACGATTTTCCGTCATAAGAAAACGTAATACCTTCGATATTTTTTTTACATACTTTATTAAAATAAAGTGCATTGTTTTTGGTAAAAAATACCAATTTTAAAACAAAAACAGTTGAAAAATGTTGTTTATAACTAAATTTAAAAATATTATTTGATATTTCTTTTTAGTTAAAGAAAAATTTGCTAACATTTTAAACCGAAAATTGGGCTGGTTATATTTTTTATTTTTTATATGATTGAATACACATTAATTAATTTGTATACATGTAATGCGTTTTTATTAATTAATTAATCTAAGTGATACTTTTATTGATGTCTTATGATGTTTTAAGGCAAAAATTTAATAAAAAATATTAGTTTTCGTCGAACAAGTGCCATTGTCTTTGGGGATATTTTGCGGCATAATGTAGCCGTGGTGCGAAGGCGCTTATGTGGCGAATCCTATTTTCCCTACCAAGGGAACTCCTGCCTCTCAAAACACCTAAGGTAGGAAATGGTATACTTTATGTCACTTTTTTTTAGAAAGTACAGCTATTATCGCCCAAACAGCTTGGAGGCAAATGTTTTATCATTGTGCCCAAGTCGCGTATGTCGTTGTTCTTACCAAGGGCAAAAAGTGCAATTTTAACTGTAGGCACACTTCGCACCTAGTAATCCACTTTCTGCAAGTTGGCCTAAAGTCATAATAATAATTCAGAGTGTGTTCCGAGGGCATAAAGCGTCTGTTACAATTTGTACCCATAGTAAGAAAATTTTGTATACCTTAGTGGGTGCAAAGTCTTTTCACGCCCTAGAAAAAAAGAAACGTCTCTACCAAGTGGGGCATTACTTGGGCAAGTTGGGTGATTACTTTTTTGTTTACTTTGATTTGTACATGTCTAACTTTTAATCACAGGCGAAAACCTGCATATTTTACTCTTGGTAAGAATAGTAGTTTTTTTCGAATGAGTGCCATCGTGTCTGGGGCTATTTTGCAGCTCGAGAGGTCTGCCACTTAGAGCTCGAGGGACGTAAGTTAGCTGCGGAGCGATTGCACTTACGTGGCGAATCCTATTATTTTTTTACCAAAGGCACACCAGCCTCTTAAAAACGCCCGAGGTAGGAAAAAACACTATACGTGACTCGGGCACAAACATACAATAATCGTATCCTTCAAGCGATAATGTTTGTACTTATGTGTCCTAGTAACGTCATATAATATTTTGTGATTTACGGTATCACGATAACAGTCTTATGGGGTATAAGGCCACAAAGGGCGAGGCTGTGGCTCCCGGTACTGAGAGTAAACTGAAAATGGCTTCCCATCGTTGTACAAACGGTTATTTTTTTTTGGTTTCCTAAGTTTCTTGATTCTCCTACATTGTTTTCTTACAAAATACTTTACAATCTGTCTGTGAAATTTTTCATACAAAAATATGATGAAGCTTAAGGCAAATCCACAAATTAAAAACACAAACAATGGAGCGACTTCAGTAATACCTAATGATGTACATGAAACTTCTTTAGCAATGCTCATAGCGTCAAGCCTAGCCTTCCTTGTTCGAGATAGTACTCCATTTTCTCTGTACTTCTGAATACTAAAAAAAATGTTGTTGAAATTCTTAGATACGTATTAACTTTTTTAATACTTACTGATGATTTAAAAATTGAAGAAGTGGATCTCCTTTTTTTAAACCGATAGCTCTTTTTCTAGTATTACGTAGTGGAATCGCCAAGGTCTCGCAATAGTACTTCATAATAAGTGGACGTCGTATTATGTCAAATGTATAATAAACCACTCTTTCATTGCATATCTAAAATCAAATAAACTTGGAATACTTCAAAAGCTAAAAAATAATCTGTTTTAATTCATTAAATATTTGTAGCTTTCAAAAACATTATAAAATCGCTTTGATTTAGTGTGTCAGCCTATAACCAGATTTACACAGTAAAGTTTCGTAACACACCTGTAGTACAATTTTCCAACTGAAACGTTTAAGATATTTCTAAATGATTTTTATAGAATTTCTTTCAACGACAAAAATCGTTTTCTAGAATAGAATATTCAAAAACATTAACAAAAACTTTTACCATAATTTGAAATAAAAGTTTATAAAACAAAGCAATGGAAATAATTTTTAGACGCTATTATTAAAGATTGTACATTGTTAAATATTTTTTAAAATAATTGTCACACAAACTAAATATTTTACATTACCTGATTAAAAGCATCTTCTTGAGTTGTGGGTAGACTATTCTCATCCCTTAAAAACAATTTTAATTTATCATTTATGTCGTTCTCCGAGCTCTAAAAAAATGTCACAAGATAAAGTTTATGAGTATAATGGAAATTGTACATATTTTTAGTTAAAACTTAATAAAATTACCGAGAAAAATGTTAAAATAGTATCATTTTTTAGAATGATCAATTGATATGTTTTATCCTCTATAAATTCACTTGCACTTTTAAATGGAATATGTGGTATTGAAACTGTTGCGAAACTGGTAAAACAGCCCGCGTACATTGAAATAATAATGAATGCTGTCAGATATAGCGACAGCCTTGCGATTTTGGATGATACAGAATTAAATTGTACATCTGTAAATTAAAAAAAACATTAAAGTATAGTCAGGCAATTCTACCATACAAGTTCTTAAATTCCTACGCTTCGTAAATTATATTCAACAGTAGATGATTATCGTACAAGAGCAAAGTCATAAATTTCGCGAACTCGAATAACTATCCATAATTTAAAAATTTTTTAAATTCAAGTATTCAGAAATCAAGCAAATCTTAATTGTCTGCACAGTTTAAAGTATCCTGTACACATGACGTATTGAAAAATTGTTTTGCCTAGTTAGAGCAAGAGCCTCTCTCACAGCTCTTTGAAAACTTATTGGATACTGATTTTTTTAGAAAATTTCTAACTGTTTTCAACTTTTCTCGGAGGCTTTCGTTTTTTTATGAGTGTTCGCCTGTAGGTTATAGATAATATTTTTGAAGCTAAAAAGTTATAAGCGTAGTTTAATCCGGATTTATTGGAAAATTAAATGGAACAGCCAAATTTTACTCGCCCAACAATATGATGCGTTGAGACAAAGAGAAAAGTAATAATCATCAATATTGTTTTTAATTACTTTTTCTCCTTTTAGCACTTATAGGCACTTTCAGTTGCTGCTTTTTTTTGATTGATGGTGAAACAGTTAAAAGAAATAAATAGTTATTCACATAGCAAGTGTGAAAAATATGATTTCCCGAAAAAATGTGAATGACACGCACGAGCTACCGTTACCGGCCACGAGTGCAAGTTTATCACACAAGTGCGGGAAATAGTCCGACACGAGGTGCGTTCGAGATGTCTCGCCACATAAGGGTAAGAAAAATAGATATAAAAGAAGTATTAATGTTAAAAGCAGTGTGTAGCAAAATTCTTTCCTGTGTGCAGTAATAATATTTCGCTCACTAGGTGCGTAATATATACTAGTAATGCATACTTTGTCAACGCTACGGTAATGAAAACTTTTTCCTAACACGAAGCCTTTTTCGTGACATTTAAACGTTGACAGCGCCCTTGAAAAGAGAAATATCATTCTCGACACGATCGATATCAAACTAGGGCTATTCCACGATGCACAAAATAGTTCTTATGATGATGGCACTAGTATGACGTGACGAAAATTTCGTACCTTGGGCATTTTTGAGGGTCGGGTATGCCTTTGGTAAGAAAATTAGGTTCGGCACACAAGTGCCATCCCATCATAATGTTAAAGTCTTTGCTGTATTTTTACAAGAAACCTCCATTAATAGTTTACCTGTGAATTCTTGATGGACAAACATGCGCCATACATTCAAAAAACCATCCGACAATTTATAAATGAATCCTCTTCTATCTTTATGTAATACTAAAATGATTACAAATAATACTGAAGAAATAGGTATGAGTATAATCAAAAAAATCCAAATACGCTTGTTAAAAACCTGTTCAATTAAAAATGTATTAAAATTAAAAAAAAATTAGGTTATAAATATTTCAAATTCAAATATTTTTACCTCAAAATAACCATTCCATGGAATTTCCTTGGAGTCTGATAATTTATACAAAATATAATCTTGATAATCCATGATTTCGATCGTTACGTCATACTCATCTAAATTTTTGTTCGTTAAAAACTTGCCAGGAAGAATAATACTCTCATTCAATAGTTTTGTAGAATCGTTTGATGTGTTTTCAAGACTTTCATTTAATTTTTTTATGATATGAGAATCGTTTTTATACTCAAGTACTAATCCTGTTGTTTTAGCGAAATCTTGAACTACTTGAGAATAAAGAGGAGATGAAACCTAACGATGCAGAGAAACAATTAATTTTTTTGAAATAAAATAATTTTGTTATTTAAAAATAAACTTTTTATGAAACAAATTACTTTGGTAGTAATTGTAGCCGAAGCACCACTTAAATTTTTTCGTCTCTGGACTAAAGCTCGCTTGTCTATGAGGGTTAATCCGTTTTCCTTGCTCCATTCAAATAATTTATTAACTTGTAATTCATTCTGGGAGCCGACAGCGAACCATTCATGAATGTTTTTATTGTTTCCGCATTTTATCAAAACTTCACTTTTTATATTTAAGTGAAGGTAATTCTTTTTAGGATATCGGCAAGTGATATCGATTTGTTCAGTAACGGCTGGCCGGAATAACAAAAGCCATACGTGAGGCGACAGATTATGATGCCTCGAGAAACGTGTAAATTTTTCGAAATCATTGTCAGTATTTAAAAACACCACAAAAAGGGTTTTTGAGTAATTTCTTAGTTTCGGATACTTTTCTGAAAGATCCGATATAGTCGAAGCTACAGAATACACCATTTTTCGTGAGAATTCTTTAACCATGTTAACCACCGAATGTATATCTGTGGATTTAAGAGAAAAATTGTTGTTATCAGGTATTATGATTTTCTTAACAAGCGCTTTGCTTTTGCTTACCTTCGTTGCTCCTGTAAATAATTCCTATACTGGTGGTCGCATAGAACTTTTGTACATCCAAAATTACAGGAACTTGACTTTCCATGTTTTTTGCTGAATCACATGGCATAAATAAAACAACGGCTAATATTACAACGAGGCTGGTTAGCTTCACCATTTTTGGCTAAAAATAGATTAAGAAAAAATGTACATGTTTACTTACATAATTAAATAAAATCATTTCATAAGCATACTTTCTACGAGTTAAAGAAAGCAAATTACGTGAGTACAACTCCTAACGCATAACAAAATGAACATTAAATTTAATTTAATTACAATACTTATACAACAGTGTTATTTTTATTTCATGGTACAAAATGGATTAGGCATGTAAATTGTAAAGACACATTTCTATTTTTTTCTGTTTTAAATGTATTAAATGTATGTTACGCTACTATTGATTGAGTTCAGTCAAATTTTCTTTTTAATTCTGAATAAATTATAAATATAACTCAAGATGTTGTAAAAGAGTAAATAATATAGTTATCCTCTATACACGGAGACATTCAAAATATTTTTTTTGTAAATCCCATAAGAAATAAAAACATTTACGAAAATTTTTATATTTTGTACAAAATTTTTTTTTTTTTTCTACTATTTACCATACTATTGCCTTAGTAAGTGGTAAAAAGGTTGTGAAAAATAGATTAAAAATTATAAAGAAACCTCCAATTTCTTTGTTTCCGAATCCGCATTGAATTTTTTAATCTTCAAACGTTTTTCGACTACTATTTTTAATGCCTACCATTCCTTTCAACGTCTTATATGGAAAACTCAAGTTGTATCACTATTTAAATTCCTATTTTATGTTAATTCTATAATAAAAATAGAAAAAAAAAATGTTTTGATAATTACTGTTAATTATAAAAACAAGATAATTTAGAGCTTTTCGAAGGCTGCGTAGCTATTGGCAATATTCTTTTAGTTCTATGTAGAATTTCTTGATGCAAAAAAGCTTGATTATTTTTGGTGAAGTTTAGTCAAGATGAATTAAGTCAGCAATGTTTTTACCAAAATTCAGCATTAGTTGTATTAATCCAAAAAAAATTATTATTTAGTAATTTTTATAATAAATTTTTACTTTACCATGTACAAAACTGCCTTTAGTATTCTCACACATAACAAATTTAAACTTTTCTTGACTAATACTGCATTTCAATAGTAAAGACTTACGCCCAATTTTGTCTAACATACACTTGCTGTTTAACATAGACTTTGCTTATTTTGTATCAAAAAGGTACAGCACGTCAAACGAAACAAGATGATTTTGCTAAGAGTGAAATACATTTTTTTCTGCCAGAGAGAGGATTTAAAGATGCACTTACTTGTTAACTTGATTCTCGTGACCCAAACAACGACTTCCGGAAAATCCTTAGATGAAGCTGGGCACGGCTGGAATGGCCGATCTTTGGATGCTGAGAGTTTTGATTTTTCGGGATTCACAGGACACTTTTCGCGGATGAATATCGATTTGAGCACTAAACTCCTTTGACAAACTGTATCGGACACGTAGAACACAGTGATCACTTGGGGTTGAGGTGTTGTCTAGTTGACGGACTGCGAGACAGTGACGTGTTGGGGCTGTGCCTTCAAGGGCTTGGAATCCCCTTTTCCACTACCAAAATTTCCTGGCCATGAAGTGGGAGAAAAGTCACGCCCATCGACATACTTACAGTCAACCCCTTCCTAACTTCCCCTTATTTTATTCGTATTTCCTAAAACAAACAAAACAGAAGCCAATCGTCGTAGGACAGGTCGCAAAGAATCCAATACATGACAAAATTAAAAGCAATGCATCATATAGGCTTTAAGTTCCTTTTTATTGGAGATTAAATATTTGTTACCAGTAACGTTTCAACAACATATTTTGCCATATTTTTAAACATGTAACTATTTATATTTTTGAGTAAAGCAAAAAATTAGTTAGTATCTGAAGTTACTTAACAAATAATTTATTAATTTATTTACAGAAGTTTATTTGTTACATTTTAATTTCTTTATGTTTATAATTTTTAAAAACTTTTATGTATTTTAAGGGAACCAAACACCTTGAACGATCACGAATACTAAGTAACTATTTTAACAAGCAAAAGAATTTTGAAATAAGGGTTAAAAAAAGTGACATTCATATCAGATGCGTTATTGTTCATAACTCCATGATATGCTTTACTTATCTATTCCGTATGCAATTTTACGTGTCAGTTAGCTAAAATTGTTGTCAGCAAAGCGCCTTGATCGATCAATACGAATATTTATGTATCTTCCTGTATCAGCTGTCACGCCGCAAAAAATTTCTAAGCTTTGAACTATAAGCATCATTAAAAGTAAGAAAAAGTGCCAACACTCACGAGGGGGTAAATACAGTAACAAACGTTATAAATATTGTACAGGAAATTCTCCCAACGCACCCACATTTTTGTCCTGCGGTCAAGAACACATATAATTATAACAGCCCCTACGCTTCTAGAAACATTTCCCCGAGGTTTTCCCTTCCAACGTCCAAAGTTTCCTATTGTCCATATATACTTTTCGGCATAAAACAAAGTATAGCGACACTAGGTACACAGAACTGAGCCAAAAAAGAACAGTTTGTTCCCTCATGTATCGCGTGTCAGCACTAACGCGTTCAACGTGCATGACAATTAAATTTTACCACCTTCTACGTAGTGCTTTTTATAAAGTATTTATAATAGTTCGTATATGTCCTGCACCTGCTTTTGTTTCACGTTTATTTTTTTATGATATGTTGTTGGAATCAAGCGCTGACCCATTGGTAAGTAAATCGTGTTATTGATCGAACACTCTCTTGTGGGTGTTTGTATAAAATCACAAATCAGCTATTCGTTGGTGTGGATGCTTTTTAAATATTTAATGCTTATGTATATTAAGGAAAAACCAAAAAAATCGAAGTATGATATTAAACACTATCTTAAAATAAGTAACAAAATACCTTGTGTATTTGTGCAGCACATACAGTAAGAAATACAAAGAAGTATCCTTTGATAGGATTCTGATGCTTGAAAAAATGTTTATGTTAACATTAAAATTGTAGTTTTATTCTTAACTGAACTTTATCTTAATAATCAAACAAAAATTTCGGTTCCAATATTTTTGTTTTCCATGGTACCAGAGATTTTACTGTACTTTTTTAAAGATGAAAACATTTATGTACTAGGATATAAAATTTTAGGTCTGGAAGATGTGAATTTCAATTAGTTTTTGAAAAAGTAGTTAGACAAGTGCAAGAGATTTAACTGAATCCTCGTTATTTGTAGTAAAAAAAACGGTCGTATTTTTTTCTTTTATACCAATTTTTTTTTTTTTTTATTAGTTCTCATTGTACACCGAGAAATATTCCACAAAATAAACCAACGTAGGTGCCAGGTATTTCAAATAAATAATATATTAAGCCATTTCCAACATCAGGACTACCACCATCAAACCGGGTTAATCCACCGTTGGAGCACATAGCTCCAACCGATACAATCATAGGTAGGGGTAAACGGTACAGTTATTGGTGCCACGTATTTTCTTGAAGCGAATAAGAGCTACTTTCGCTCCTACCCTTTAAATATCACGGCTAATATTCTTAAACTCAAAAGCTCTTTCCTCCCACCCTACGTGTGTTAACGCAAACTCGACCGAGTGGCTTTTTTCTCCTGCGACCACAAGTTTTGGATATTTTATCCTTTTTTGCTTATATTGAATGAGTATTCAAGCTATGTATTGATCTTGAGCTCGTCGTATGTAAGATACCTTTTGAGAAACTATTTATTTTACAGATGTCGAAAAATCGTCTCAGTTCTCCATCAAGTGTTGTTGCAGTGCGCGTGTCTTCTTAAGCGCTGTTAAAATAATTTGTACGGCAACTTTCATGATTACGAGTCACAGAGTAGAACTAATAAATACCAAGTAATAGTAAATACGTTTTACAATATTGTTCTTTTGCTTTTTTTTAAATAAATTATTTTCACTAAATGATGTGTTAGAAGTAGTAATTATTCGAATTTCCGTGATAACACTAAGTCTACCCTAACATGCTGCAATACAAACCAAATGACAGAATGACTAAATAAACTAAGCTGGGCATTTTTCGATCGCAAAAATTTTAATATTATAAGTATTTGTGGTTTTAATTTTTAAGAATTCTAGTAATTGGAAGATTTCTGTTGTACCTTTTGACGAAAATCCATCGATGTGATGTAAATTTTGTATTGCGTAAAAAATTTTATTTTTCACACACAAAAAAAAAAAAAAAAAGAAACAAGAGAAAGGAAGAATTAAAGTATTGAAAATTCAATTGTTTAAAGAATATTGAATAGATTTTCAACAGGTATCTTTCACTTGAGGGAAACAAGTTAATATCATACAAAAGTTGCGTTGACTTCTTTTTGCATAGATTTTTTTCTCTAGATACATTTTATTCACTGATGTAAAAACATTTTATTATATGTAATCGTTTTTTTACTATTTAATGAAAGCTTTATCTGTAACAATTGATTTGTAAAAGGTCAGTCAGAAAATTGACTTAGATTTCGTAATGTATTTATTAAATAATAATGTAAAATAATTTTCGTCGAAATAATAATTAATCTCATTTTTACTGACTTACAGTATCGATTTAAAATTAGTACGTAGGTACTATTTATACCTAGTTATAAAAAAAAAAAAAAAAAATAAAACTGTTAAATATCGAATACAATTGATTAAATTTTTTCATATTTTGTGATAACATAACAGTATACAAAATGTGTTAGTAATTGAAATTATATTATTGTTTTATTTTTCTATCATGTTGTTTTATGAAGATGCTTTTTAATTTTTTTTTTTTGTCAGACCAAGCTGTCGTGTTGACTCTGCATGAGAAACGAGTTTTTCCTATGCACAGCAGGTACACATGATAAAAATCGACGCTGCTTAACAAAAAGCAAAACAATTACACCATAGCTGAGCTATAACCCATTGAATGGAAGGAAGACGATCTGCTAAGTTAATAAATTAAGATCCATATTTTGTTTACGCATACATTCACACATCCGTGATACATAAGACATTGCAAGAAGAAAAAACAGCTAGTATAGGGATAGAGTTTTTTCTACGTAGGTACAGCCTTTTTTAAGTAGACCACATGTGTTTTTTTTTCCTGTCGGCTTATTGATTTGTAGCATTAAAAATGCAAGGCCAGACGCCTGTTGCGTTGAACATTTTTCCAAATATAGGTAAAACTTTAGATTAGATTCGTCTAAAGTTTAACCGGGTTCACTAGCAATTCGTTGCTGTTTTCTCTCGCAATGCTTAAAAGATGACACCTCGAAAAAAACAGGATAGTTCGTTTTCTATCAAAACGGGCGTAGGCACCTATAGGCTCTCCAAAAAATATTCATTGCACGCACCCCTCGATGGAATGGAAGGATGTTGTGCTTTTCGTCGTCGACTCATGTTACTGTGGTTTTGTGCTTTCGTTCGCTGGTGAAGGGTAGTAGAGTAAAGTCAAGAAAATTTTGTTATTTTTTATTGTTTATCTTTACAATGCCAACATTTTTTTTGAGCTCGTAATCCAACTTACAATCCAGAAATGCTTCGATTTCACTTGTGCTTAAAATTATGTTCGAAAGGTAAAAGTGGGTAATTCCTCACCAGCTGCTGTCCCCCAGAAAATATATCATTAGCAGGTACGTCGATGACGAGGGCTTCAATGTGTCAGGTGTTATAGGAGATTCTTTTTGTTTGACGCGCTGTGTACTATGCAGGTACTATAGTAGGTATAGGTATACCTACCGACGCGACGGCGTAAAAGGGGTTGAAGAGCTACAAGACCGCATTCATAACTAGGGAGGGTAGTTTCGATCCTTATTGCCATATTACTCGATGAAATAGCGTGATAACTCTTTGGCTCATTTTTTGTAACTAGTCAATTGTCCTTTCAGTGATTCTAACTTTTTTTTTATTTCCTCAATTTGATCGATCATTTCGGATGAAAGTCATTTACAAATTATTTTACTTTTTTGTATACTTGGAACACATAAATGCAAATTAATTTGTAAAATACGTTATCACAGAGCTTAGACGTTGGAAAATTAACGTTAAAAAACGGCTAAGTTGGAGCTATAAACCGAAGACCATTTGTAATTAAATATTTGTTATCAACTGTCAGGGAGTATGTCAAAAAGCGGGCAGGGTGGAGCATCTAGTACTGTTCAACTTATATGAATGCAGCTTATTTAAATGTTAAAAAATATGTTAATTAAGACTTCTGTGTAATTTTTAGGTCTATGATAACTCCATTACAGTTACGGGTCAATGAGAAGAGGATAAAAATGTCTTATTCAATACCATGACCATCCCACGTAACATTTTAGAAAAGTATAATATGGAAAAAGTTGAGGTATGGCTAAGAGATGACCAAACCTTGTTTATATCTCTTCCAAAAAAACATTGGCCACTTGTCAGTAAATAGACTGTAACCAACATTTTAAATATCATCTTATTCGCGATCACAATTAACAAAAGAAAATGTATAAAGGAAAATAAAAAGTCATGTCACTGTATAACCTCATCTTTTTTTATACAAATAGTTAACCAAAGCCATTTGAGATCGTATATTTGTAATCACATTAATACAAGGATAAAAATTATAATTCAAACGATTTTTAAAACATGTTAATAAATACGCTTATGCACTTGTCCATCCACTAATGCTAAGTACAATTTTTTGATTTTACACTTACTAGAGATACTTACAGTATCATAGTCTATTGCAAAAAATCTTACGACACAAGATAAAAGGTATAATTAAGGTATGTCTCATAAAACTTGCTCTTGATTTTGTTTTTATGAACGGTTTTACAGATTTTAAGTTATTTGACGCGGTAGCTAAAAAAAAGGGTTCAGCTAAAATATTTATATGCAATACTTTATACAGTAAATAATTAAGTAGACAGGACTATAGTAACGTTTTGCTGGCCTTCGTTTTGCCAATAAATTATCGACCATAAACACACACAAGCAACATACAATAAAATACAAAAAATTGTTGATATAAAGAAATCAACCATTATGACATTTTTATTATTATTACCGAAAAATTGGCACTACTGAAAGAGTATGAGTAAAAATTTACTCTAGTCAAGTCTACGTTTATTTCAAGCAATGGTTTGCCAGTGTCTGGGTACAGACTACCCACACCGCAACCGTAACAAACATCAGACCACTCGAAGCCTATCAATATTTGTCAAAACTTGTCACAAAGGTAAATAAACTTTTTAAAACTAATTAAGGTCTTTTTTTCTATTTAAAGTATTTCTATTAAATTTATCAGAAATCATGTCTGATAACAGTTTTTTTTGTCTTTTTTTTAGTTAGGCTATTTATCATACGTTTTCACTGAGTTTCAGTTAAAATTGTGTCTGAAAATAATTTTAGGCTCAAAAACAACTGAATTGTTTTTATACATCTCTCAGAATAATAAGTGTTTTGTTCGTTTGTCCAACATAACTAACGGGATAGTCGCTACAAGGAGTCTTTCACACGACCTCTGTCGCATTTAATGTAGATGTTACATCTTCGCCTAATTTAATAATATTACGGAGACGTACGCCGAAGACGTATGTACAGGTATACTTTCATTATTATAACGAAGATTGACGTGGCCAAAATTTACCCCATTATATCAAGACAAAAAAATAAGAATTTCTTTATTGGTAAGAGTAATATGATTATCGATGAAGTTACAATTTTTTGTAATTTTTTTACCAATGAGATTATTTGAAACGGTATGGATCCAGACAAGCTTGTTCAGCATAGTAAGATTTTTATTCACTTAGTTATGAGAGGGAAAGTTTATACAACATTTTCAAAAGATTTTTTTATTTTCAATTTTGTAAACTACTACTTTTCTACAAATAAGTACTTTTATTTAAAAAACGAGTTGCCTAGGCAAAATTGTATTGGATCAAAAATGTTCACAAATTCGATTACTCGCATCTTTAAAAGAAAGTGTAGAAAATTTAAAAGGCAACAAGGCACTTGATAAACTCTGCAAATTTGTGAAGCTTCATCTCACTCTTTTTAGCATTAACTTGTACAAATGAAAAATCATTTTCTGCCATGCGTCGTCCCTGGAAGAAAATTACTACATAAGCTGGCTAGAAACTTGTCAACGTATATGACCAAATAAGCCTATAGCATGTTCACGAGTTTCTAACCAGTTTATGTAGTAACGTTTCTACTAGGGGTCTAAAGACTTATATTCGGTCTATTATGCTAAAGATAATACTCAATGATCTTGCTATAATTCAAGTACATCGTGTCGAGGAGTCGATAAATATTTTTATTAATCTGCGTAGTAAAAGAAGATCTATTTCGTCAACGTGTATTGATTAAAAAAAATTTTTATAAAATTTTTTTGTTTTACTTATTTTCGAATATTTGTAGTTTTCACGATTTTTAATATATTAAGTTGTACTAAAATATAAAGTTACTATGCAGTACATCTTAATAGATCCATGAAAGAATTTTTGAATATTTTACAGTAAAGTTTGTAAATAGAGTTATTTATAAATACTTATACAATAGATTAAAATATTTTTTAACTAAGTGCCACAGAATTTAGGAAGTTCCCCTTGATTCTTTCAAGGAGGTTTGGTTGTTTTCAAGGAGATTTATTCACTCATGTAAAAAATAAATGTTGTACTTTAACATGCTGGAAGTAGATATAAATTTTTTAAATATTTTCATCAGCCGAATTTTCAGGGAAAAAATCTCCGAAATCGCATTATTTAACATGCTCTCATGGGCAGAAGCGATTATCCAGCCTTTATTGTACAAATTTCGAAGCTAGAAATTTATTTATGATGAGAAAAAAGTTCAAATAGATAGCTTAACTTTTATGAAAGACTTTTGTATCAAAAAATATGCATCTTATATGACATTTAGAAGTAATATCTGTGTAAACGTAAACAAAGTTGCGAGAAGGTCTTGTGCTAAGTGTATAGGAGAGAACCGAACATCGTCTGTTGTCAGCTGATTATTTTTAAACGGAGCAAGACGTCTCTACAGAATTGCTTTTAGAATTTGTTAGACTGGAATTCATGACCTGAAACTTTCATAATGAAACTCAGCCTTACTTAAGACTTTAAACTGTAATGCTGTGCAAAAAAAAGTTTGTTTTTCAAAAATTCATAACACACTTTTTATGACAAAAGTTGAATCTCCTTTTACTTTTTTGAGCTTATTTTTTTTCATGCAAACCACATGTTTTCAAGTTTTTTTACTTGAACCATCGGAAACAAGCTGCATTAAAGTATGTGCCGTAATTTGTTTATGACATTTAATGGTTTTAACTGTAGGCACTGACGAGTTGAACACAGTTAATTAGCCGTGATGTAGTAAGCAGACGTTTTCATGCGCCGTTAGCACAACTCACTTTAACACGGTGTCTTATGGAAGCCCCCCGCACACCCACTCACCCCACCCCCCAGAAAAAACGACCGAACCTTCTTAAACATGTACTTCAACACATTCGGATTTTACAGCGTATAAATGACTGGTGCTGCCACACTTTGCCTCAAAGTTCATGTTATAAATCTTGTGGAAAAAAAAGCTTTCAAGTATCCATCATTAGCGCATCAATTGACCCTTACTGCCCATAAGACCCAATGCTTAAGATATGTTAAAGTGACTAGTGGCGCCAGCCCTCCCCTTCAACCTAATGCACCTAGCGGATATAAAACATACTATATGCTACATCTGTTATGCATATCATTCGTCCTGGGGGCATACGTAGAATCGTAGCTGAAGTAATCGGCTTACATAAAGAGTTTCATTCTATTCTCTGCCACGAGACCGAAAGACACTCACTTCACCTATTAGTAAAAAGGGGTTCTGCATAAAGTAACTTTAACTACAATCTACGCTTTTTTCACCAGTCGAGAAAATCACGATGTACTAGTATTTTAATCAAAATGGCTGACGAAAATGTGAAAGTAAAAATCGATGACGGCGATGATATAGGACCTCCCTTCGGTGGGAGCGAATATTCTAGCTTGTCGGGTCATCAGATTGTGTCTTCGAGCAACACAAATACAGAGGAAAGAAAGTTAGCCGTTACAAAGATACCCGGTGGTGATTGTTCCTTCGAACCCAACGAAAATAAGGTAAAGCCATCAGCAATAGTGAACAAATAACTATATGAATACGTGTATATATGTACTGTATAAAACATATACATTTATATATATATATATATATATATACATACATGGTGACTACATGATAGTAATGTATTTGTAGGACGTTTATAAAAGAATGATGGATTGTGCACAATTTTCCCTGGCTTCAATAAGCGCTACCGTAAGTATGGAAGTTCTTTATCTAATTTAGTTTTAAAATCGTCTTAAACGCTTAAAATAAGTTTTAAAACGTATATGCTGTTTGTCTCATGTTCTGCTCCGTCAACAATTTTGATCAGACCTTAGTATAAACAAAAGTTTGTACCTGTTGGAATTCTCTTATTTCTACCTGCATCATACGTTTACCTGAACATAAATTTTAATGGCCACTGATGTAATCGTTCTGTGATTGGTCAAGACCAGTCTTGGGTGCATAAGTTTGAAAATGGGATTAAATGAGAAGTTAAAATTTTTACTAAAAATGAAAATTATATATTTAGTAGTTGCAAGTTATTTAATTGTTCTAACCAAATCAGAAAATTAAATATTTGTTATTAACTCTCAGAGAGTTGGTCAAGAAGCTTGCGGGAGTGAATCCTCCAGTACTATTTACTTTATATGAATACAGCTTATTTTATTATAAAAAAATATGTTAACTAAGATATCTGTGTAATTTTTAGGTCCGTGATAACTTTATCACAGTTACGGGTCAACTAGAAGAAAATGGAAACATCTCATACGAAACTATGACCGTCACCCGTGACATTTTAGAAATGTATGATATGGAAAAAGTTGAGGCATGGCTTAGTGAAGACAAGACCTTGTATATATCTTTTCCTAAAAAACATGGGCCAGTTGTCGATAAATAGACTGTCACCAAGATTAAAAATATCTGCTTAGTCACGGTCACGGTTAACAAAAAAAAATGTATAAAGAAAAAAATAAATGATGTCACTGCATAACCTCATCTTTTTTATCACGAATAATGAACCAAAGCCATTTGAAGTCTCATAGTTTTAATCACATTGATACAAAAATAAAAATTAAAATTTTAACGTTTTCTAATAAAAGTTAATTAATACGCTTATACACTTGTCGATGCACTAATTATGCTAAGTACAGTTTCTTGATTTAATACCAAAAAGAAATACTTACAGTATAAAAGTCTACTGCAAAATTACCTATGATACAAGATAGAAGGTATACTAGAAGTATATCTTATAAAACTTGCACTTGATTGTGTTGTTGTACAAGTGTTTTTGTAGGCTTAAGTTCTTTGACGCAGCTTAAACATTGAGTTAAAAAAAAGCTGATCAAATATATGCTTATGCAAGACTTTACACAGTAATTAAATAGTTAATTTGAAACACTGAATTTCTTTCTACTTAGGCTGGAAAATTTTTTAAGTAAAGGAAAAAGTCAAAATTCCCACGGAAATAGTATATTACGTTACGAGGCCGTTAAGTGGCTGATGTACGGCCGCGTGGAGTGTGTCGCCTGAGGCGGAGCCGAGGGCGACATCACGCGGCCGTCCATCAGCCACGAGCCACCTTACGGCCGAGTGACGTATACAATTTTTCGTCATCTCGTATAGGAAAGTTTGTTCAATAGGTTGATTTGGTTAACGCAGGGAAAAATGAATCACTCAGTGAACCGTGCGTTCCTTACAAGCATTGATCCTATACACCAAGGTCCTCATGAAGTGCAAACGAACGTGCCCAATAATTGGACTGACCGATCGATCACAAAAAAACATACGCATAATTCAACAGTGAATGCTAGAATACATATTTTTTTTGATAGTTCTTCAAAGTACACTAAAAAAAAACTTTCATTAAACGATACTTCATTCTTGGTTTTCCAGTCCATGTATTAAATAAATGCTTTTTCATGTAGAGCGCGAGCCTTTCAAGGTACCAGTCTAATGAGGCTCTTTTACAGTCAAGCTTGAATCAGATGGCGCCAGGGTACGTCGCGGCTGTCATGGCCGTCTCACTCACACAACATTACTTTTCAGTATTGTATGGATACAGGAAATTAAAGTGTAGTGGTAAAGCGCAATA
This sequence comes from Copidosoma floridanum, assembly GCF_036245765.1. Lineage (NCBI taxonomy): Eukaryota > Metazoa > Arthropoda > Insecta > Hymenoptera > Encyrtidae > Copidosoma > Copidosoma floridanum. The sequence continues at coordinate 2,541,496 of NW_028321912.1, read as the reverse complement.
TTTGAAATTTTGAAATAAATAAGGAAGACAAGAACAATATTATGGGAGCTTAAAAGCTTCAGAATTGAAAAAGCTTTTAAAGGGAAAGGAGCAAGAGTCAGTGGAAGAAAAGCAAAACTCGTGGACAGGTAAGTGTACATTTTAGGTTATATTTACAAGGCTATTTATGTATTTGTTTACTAATTATTGGTCTCTCAATTGCTTCGAGGCACTTTTTTTTATCACACTATCAGAAGGAAATTTAAATTTCACTTTCTTATCACAGGATATTACACTGCACTTCATTTTTCCTACTATCTTCAAACGTAAATGCAAACAAAAATTGTCTGCAAACAACAGCAATCATTTACAAAGGTTATGTCTTCTGCTTTGCTCATCACACAGATAGGCTCACGGACACAATACACAACTGTAAATTTGACGGTGTGCAAGTGCGACAACCATGACAGCTGTGACGTGCCCTGGCGCCATCTGATTCAAGCTTGACTGTAAAAGAGCCTCATAACCATGAAAATTTATTTACCATTACCTACCAGCAACTCTAAACTTGAAATAAATTTTATTAAAAAAACACGTAGTAATTATTTTAATTACACGTACACAAGAGACGAGAAACAGATCATACGGTAAACGATAAGTAAGAGAAGGTAAAAAAATGGGCAACGCTATATTTAATATAGGCGTGAACCAACTTGACGCAACGATTTTTTTTTTTCTTTCATTCATCATCGCCCGTAGGCTCAGGCATGGCATTTTTTTTACACAAGCATAGTGTTTATTAGCCACCGGTGCACCTCAGTTATGACCAGATGTTTATATACATATACATACATAAACATCTGGACCAACTCAGTCACACCTATGATCACGTAGACGAAGCATCAGAGAAACAGTTAATCGACCTTCGAGAATCAAGAGCACAGGCGAAACGGCGAAACTCGAATGGTGACCGCAAGCGGTCACCCATCCAAGTATTAACCGCGCCGAATGCAGCTTAACCTTGGAGAACGATGAAACTGCAACTCTACCGTTGCGCCACCACGACCACTCGACGCAACGATAAATGCGGATAGCAGAAGGCATTACAAAGGTGAAAAGACAATGCGCACATGCGTCTGGCCGTCAAAAAAAAAATACAACTACAATTAACACAACATTTGGCCACCATATATACATAGATGCCAATATACAGATCTCATATATATAGATAGATAATCAGTGTGCATTTGAGAGCACGGACCTCGTAGAAGTGCCTCGCTCAGCGGACGTAAAGAAATCCAGCGGCCGTACATTTGTCGCTTTACGTCCTACTAAGCGGACATAAACAACAAACTTTACTGTCGGGGATGACGAAAAATATTATTAATTAAAGCTAAAATATTTTCATTAAAATTATTTATTCCACGATTATTTTATTTTCCTTTTACCCACCTAAGGTTGCATCATGTACAATTGACAATGGCGTAAGTCGTCCTTTGTTATATATTTTCATTTAATAAAACTTTTCCTAATAACCTTCATAAGACTATGTAGAGTATTTTGTTCATGTTGATTTGATTTTTCTTTCAGAATTCTAATTTATAAAACTATGTATCTTACAAAATAATTCCTTCATAATACGTAATTTAAAATACGATTGAATCCCAGCAAATCTAAAAGAATAGATGAGAATAAAAAGTTCCAAATTAAATTTAGAAAAACAATTGTACAATTATAAAAATGAAATGAAACTTGATAGTTTTTACTTGCAATACAAAGATTTCTACTGTGCAACGGATAATATAATAACGTACATGTTGGAAAGGGCTACATCTTTTATAACATTTTAATTTTCAATGTGGAAACATGGTATCTAGAGATTTCTTATGATAAGGAACTTTTTCTTTTGATATTTAGTCAAAAAGAAGAAGCGCACTTTTCTTTTATTTCACAATCTTACGGGGTGAATAATTTTGAGACTGTTAAAACTGTTAAAACACATAACGTGATGTAGAAAGTGATAAATAAAGTTATAATGACTTTTCTATTGAGAATTCATACTTTTTATTTTCGTTTAACGTTAAATCAGTACTTAAATACTTGTACTATTTAAATAAATAATCATTTGTATAATGAGACCCTAACATTATTTTGCTTTTGTACTGTATTTTTTGCCAATGACTTCAAACATTACAAATTTCGTTCTTAGTAATGTTCACCTTTCGTTATTCTGTTTCTTAATTACTCGTATCGGGACAACCAAGATAAGCCAATACTATATAAATATTCTGGCCTTTTTACTACCGTACGATAGTATCTTACTAAGCTGTCGTTGACCATAAGATTGTCTTGATGTGCACCAGACGCAAGCTTACGTGAAAAAATTTTCTTGTCTCAGAGTAGTTTAAAAACTTTTCTTTAGGCTTCAGGAATCACACGATTATTATATAAAAAATATATTCAAATAGTATATTACTCATCTAAGGAGAAGAAATTAAGAATGACTCAGATGGCAGGCAATTGACAATCGCAAATCGCAGATCGCAGGCAATTTCAGGCGACAAGCATGCGATCTGAGGGATTCTTTGTTTCCTCCCGTGGGTTGTGTTCGATTTTTTACCAATATCAAGGCGAATCTATGTTGATAGTTTCATTAAAACCCGAGATTAAAAAAAAAAATATTATTTTGTTTGTTTCATATTTTATTTAAAAAAATAAAGGATCATTACATCTGCTTTCATAGTATGGTTTATTTTGAAGAATAACCTGACTAGTACAAAACTAAAAAAAAAAAATTATTACATAAATATTAGAAGAGGTAGAGTAAAATAGGTCAACTATATGAATTGTCTACGTTAATATTGTAATTTAAATGCTTTTTATCTGATTAAAAAAATGACATTTGAAATATAGTTAACAATAAAAAAAATCGTTAAATAGCGTAGATTTGCGTTGTAGCAATACGTAATTATTTGTCTTTAATTTTCTACAACACACGCACTTTAGTATTTTCTTGAATTCCCTGATTCTTGAATATCCTGAATACTAGCTAATTACTTTTTTTTCAGTTTAGTTTGGTTTGCCTTTTGAAATTGAATAAATACAAAAATCGTGCACTTTGACATGTAAATGAAATTTTACAATTAAAAGACAATCAATTTGGAAATTTAAATTCACTTATAACAACAACAATTGATATAAAAGAAAAGAATACCAAAAAAAAAAATGATTTTCAATGTATGATAAATTGTAGATTAAATTTTGATTTTTTAAATTCTGTGTAATTAAAAAGATACATTTTTGTTATTGATGCCCCAGAAGGTTCAGGAAAAAACTTTCTATTTACAACGTTAAAATATCATTTCATTTTTTGTGGAAAAAAAATTCCATCTATGGCATGGACTAGTGTAACATCAATCTGACTTCTAAAGAGAATGCTCAATCATAGAACATTTCGTTTACAATTAGATCATAACAATGTAAAAAGTTCTTTCTTGGAATTTGAATCTGAATAAAATTGGTAGATTACGTCACTAGGGCACGAAGTACAAACATGAGCGCCCGAAGGGCACGATTGTTGTATGTTGGTGCCCGAGTTGCGTATAATGTTTTTTTTGCCCACGGCCTAAAGTGATTACAAGGGCGCAAAGTGTGACCCGAGGGCGCAAAGCGGCAAATGCACTTTGGGCCCTTGGTAAGAAATGGTAGTTTTCCTACGAGTTTGAAAAGTCTCTGTTTGCGAACCGAGAAGTTTGCGGCCCGAGCCGAAGGCGAGGGACGTAACGAGGTTCGTAAAGGAGACTTTTCGAACGAGTTCCGGAAAACTGCTTTTTCGCCCGAGGAAGTACCAGCCTCCCAAAACCATCCGAGGGCGGAAATAGTAGTTTTCCTACGGTTTGAAAAGTCTTTGTTTGGGAACCGAGAGGTTAGCGGCCCGAGCTGAAGGTGAGGTCCGTCACGATGTTCGTTAAGGAGACTTTTCAAACGAGTATCGGGAAACTTCTTTTTTGCCCGAGGAAGAACCAGCCTCCAAAAACCACCTAATGGCGGAAAAAAGTATTAAATCATCATATCTTTAAACATTACTTCGTATTCTAAAACGTAATATCAATATTCGTATAATCAACAGAACATTTTCTTATTCATCATCATTACCTTTTATTTTCCACCTCGGTCGTTTTTGAGAGGCTGATGTGCCCTCGGTAGAAAAAATAGGATTCAACACATAAGGGCCATCGCTCCGTGAATACCTTACGTCCATCAGGTTCTGCTTCACAGGTCCCCTGGGCCGCAAAATAGCCCCAGAGACGACGGCACTTATCCGACAAAAACTACTATTTATACATAAAACAATTTTTTTGAATCCAAGCATTTTCCACGACTATAAATAAATCTTAAGGTCAAACTCTTAGTTATTTGAAAAAACCACTGTTTTCGCATGGTCAGTTATATGTCGCGTTTATAAAATGCAACAATGGAAATGAAATTTATATTAAAATAGACCGAGATTAGAATTTGGAAATAAAAAGTATTGACGGACAAGAAAAATTTGGCGTTATCTATTTTAAGGTAGACGAAGAAATTTTATTTTTATACTTCTGCAAAAGCATAAAATTGTACGCAATATTATTGCATAGTTTATTTAAAATATAAATGTCAGACAGAAATTTAATACAATGTAAATAAGGTAAAAACCAATAGAATTTTACCTTATTTAGAGGGGCACCAAGAACGGCTGAAGAGGGTGGTAGGGGTTTTGTGAAATGATCCCCGAAAATCACCATATAATGTTGGAATATAGGAATATGCATATATATATCGCTAGGTGCACTTTTATTTTAGTTAATAACGCGTGTGAAATAACAAGAACTAAGGGAAAGATGAGATGAGGTTACGGCAAAAATTGAAACCTGACGCCCAATACAATGAGTTCATCTGAACATACGAGCTTGTCGTGTAGCTGGATATCGAATTTATAAAACCGACTTAGGATAAAGCTTAAAATTGAAATAATAAAAGTGATTAAAATGTTTGAAAAACCGTATAGAGCTGGACAAGCTCATTCATCTAAATGATACTTTCATTAAAATGGTGAGAAGAGAGAATGTTTGCATAACATCTTTAAAAAAATTTTTTTTTTTTAATTTTAATTTTGATTTTAATTTTTTTTTTTTCATTTTTTTTCAATTTTTATACTATTGTGGGTGCAAAGTCTTTTTGAGTCTTCGAAAAATAGAAACATATCTTTTAAGTTGAGGTGATAACTTTCAGTTATTTTTCATATGTACGTATTCAACTGATATCCACGGGCAAAAATCTGCTCGTTTTGCCTTTGGTAAGAAAAATAACATATGAGACTTGAGCACAAACATACAATAATCGTATCCTTCAAGCGATAATGTTTGTACTTATGTGTCCTAGTAACGTCATATAATAAAAAGATTTAAGTATAGTCAGTCAACCCCACCATACAAGTTCTCAAATTTGTACGGTTTAAAAATTATATCTAACAGAAGATGATTATCATACAAGGGCTAAGTCATCAATCTCACTCAAATAATTATCTATAATTTTTTAATTTTAAAATTCATATTTCACAGAAATAATGTAAAATTTAAATGTGTGCATGGATGAAAGTATCTCATACACGTAACGTACAGAAAAATTGTTTTTTCTAGTTAGAGCAAGAACCCCATCCGCAGCTCTTTAAAAGGTTATTGGCCACTTACTTTTTCAGGTAATTTTTACCTGTTTTTTAACTTTTCTCGGACAATTTCCTTTTTTATGAGCGTTTGCCTGCAGACTATAGATATTCTGCAGGGTGTAATATTTTTTAGCTAAAGAAGTTGTAAGCAAAAACTAATTAAGGTTCGTAAGAAAATGAGGAGGTCCAGTCGAATTTTAGGTATTTGATTTTACTTGTTCAACAATAAGATATGTTAAGATGAAGAAAAAAATAACAATCATCGATATTGTTTTGGATTACTTTTCGTCCTTTTCGTGCTGCTAGGAACGTTCAATTGCTACTTTTTTTCTATTAATCATGTTACATTTGAAAGAAACAAACAGTTTTTAAGTCAAAAAGTAAGAAAATATGATGTCCCGCAAGAGTGGTAATTGACTCGCACGAGTTACTGTCACCACCACCACTACCCCACGATGCACAAAGTATTTCTGATAATGATGGCACTTGTATCAAGTGACTACTATTTCATACTTTGGGCGTTTTTGAGGTTCAGATGTGCCCTTGGGGAGGAAAATAGTGTTGAGCGCTAAAGTGTCATGAAACCATGATGTTAAAGTATTTTATGTATTTTTGTACTAAACCTCTATCAACAATTAACCTGTGAATTCCTGGTGGACGAAAATTCGCCATACGTTCAAAAAACTGTCCGACAGTTTAAAAATAAATTCTCTTCTATCATTATGAAATACTAAAATCTTACTAAATAAAATTGTTGAAATAGCTACCAGTATAACCAGGAAATTCCAAATACGCTTACTAAAAATCTGTTGAATTAAAAGGACATTGTAAGTTATAAAAAACAAAGTCACTATAATTTTACAATTCCATTTTTTTTACCTCAGAATAAGCGTTCCAAGGAATCTCCATGGTGTCCGGTAATTTATACCAAGAGAAAACTTGTAAATCCACGATTTCAATCGTTATGTCATACTCGTCTCAATTTTTGTTCGTTAAAAACGTGCCAGGAAGAATAATATTCTGATTTAATAATTTTGTAGAATTACTTGATGTATTTTCGACACTTTCATGAGATTCCCTTCTAATATAATAATCATTTTAATACTTATAAGCCAATCCTGTTCTTACTGCAAAATCTTCAACTATTTTAGAATTAAACGGAGAAGGCTACAAAAAGTGCAGAAAAATAATGTAATTTTTTAAAATGCAATAATTATGTTATTTAAAAATCAACCAACTTAATTACTAAACAAATTTGTTATTTTAGCAATAATTGTGGCAAAGGAACCACTTAAATTCTTTTGTCTCTGGACTAAAGTTTGCTTGTCTGTAATAGTTAATCCTTTTTCTTTGCTCCACTCGAATAATTTATTAACTTGTAATTCATTCTGGGAGCCGACAGTGAACCATTCATGAATATTTTTATTGTTGCCCACATTTAGTGAAAACTTCGTTTTTTATATTCAAGTGGAGGTAATTCTTTTCAGGATATCGGCAAGTGTTATCAATTTGTCCGATAACGGCTGGCCGGAATAACAAGAGCCATACAAGAGGTGATGGATTGTGATGCCTCGAGAAGTATGTGAATTTCTCAAAATCCTTGTCAGAATTTAAAAACACGACGAAAAGGGTTTTCGAGTAATTTCTTAGTTTTAGATACTTTTTTGGAAGATCTGATATAGTCGCAGCTACGGAATATACCATTTTTCGTGAAAATTCCTCAATCATGTTAACCACCGAATGTATATCTGTGGATTCAAGAGAAAATTTGTTGTAATTAAGTATTTATACCTTTTGTAAAAATCGCTTTGCTTTTGCTTACCTTCGTTGCTCCTGTAAATAATTCCTATGCTCGTTGTCGCATAGAACTTTTGTTAAGAATTAAATAAACTATTATATAAACTTACTCTATAGGAGTTAGTAAAAGCGAGATTATTTTAATTGAGTGTAACTACAAACATGTAGTAAAATAAACATCATATTTAGTTAAATTAAAATTTTTTTACATTATTAGTATTTTCATTGCACAATCTAAAATTAAGTAGGCATAAAAACTGTAAAAGATTAATTTTTATATTCCTGTTTTAACAACATTTATTGCCATATTTTGAAATATTTAACTATTTAAATATTTTAGTATTGCAAAAAAATAGTTAGTTTCTGAAGTTACTTATCGAAAAATTCACTTGTTTATTTACAGCAGTTTATTGGATACATGTTTATTTGTCTGTGTTTCTAATTTTTGAATACCGTTTTGTATTTTTAGCGAATTAAACACCTCGAACAATCGTGAATATTATGTCAAATAAATATTACGTATTCTCAGTTCACTAAATGATATAAACCATATATTTTAGTAGTTTTTCTGACCAACTTATGTGTAATTAGTGCTTGATATTGGATCATAACTTGGTACTTAATTTTCTAATAATTGTTTATCTATTTTTCTACAAGATGTACATCACACATTTTTTACACTCTATATAATGGATCTTCTAATTAAAATGGAATTTAAAAATTTTAAAAATTTGTCAAGTCTCATGATTTTTGTGTTTTTATGTGTTTTAGAAATTTCATGTTTTATTGTCACTGCACGTATTAATATGGTAGTAAGTTTTATTTTATAAAACATGAATTGTAATTTCAATGTATAAAACATGAATGTATGTTGGTGTTTACTATATTTTTTCGTTTTCACAAAACATCGTAGAGTAAGTAAAGACTGTCTCTTAATCCGATTAGTATCATTTGTACTTGAACTTAAGGATGCTTAAAATTTATGTTAGTTATTAAAATTTAAGTTTTTTTATAAGAATGACAGATAATTTGTACCGTGTGGAAAAACGTTAAGGAGTAATCATTGTCATTGTTGTATATTTTGCTGTAGTATAAGTTGGAATCCTGTTGAGTAATAGTACAGAATACCTTGGCTGACGTTAGACGTAAAAAGTATTTCCTTACGAAGCACTACTCACTTACCATATTATTGTGTATTATTTGTCCCACAAAGCTATAAACCTTAAAATAATAATCTTTCAAGAAATTGTATCTTGATATGAGGTAGCACAAGTAAGAAAATTTTTATTTTTCAAAAGGATGGTATTATCTAAAAGTCATAATCAGTGCAAACTTTAGACTACTGTTCTCCACGAGAAATGAAATCCACTTTCTTCATAAGTATAGGTACGTATGTTAGAAGGAAACTAATGTAATTACATATAGATTTACGCTATGAAGTAAACGTGGTCTTAGATCAGTAGCTTGTAGTGAGATGCTTTTCGTATAATAATTGTCAGTAGTCTACATTCTGTGATAATGTATTTTATACATGTGCATGTACGTGTGTAGTAAGTATTTTAACAAGAAAAATAATTTTAAAGTAAGGATTATATAAAAAATGTCATATATGTCCGAAGCATTATTGTTCATGACTCTATGATATGCTTTACTTATTTATTCCGTATGTGATTTCACACGTCGGTTAGCTGGAATTTTTTTCAGTAAAGCACCTCGATCGATCCATACGAATATTTATATATCTTCTTGCATCAGCTGTCATGCCGCAAAAATTTTCTAAGTTTTAAATCATAAGTATGAGTAAAGTTAAGAAAAAGTGCCAACACCCACGTGCGGGTGAATACAATAACAAACGTTATAAAAATTGTACAGGAAATTCTCCCAACGCACCCACATTTTTGTCCTGCGGTCAAGAACATTTAAAATTAAAACGGCCCCTACGCTTTTAGAAACGTTTCCCCGAGCTTTTCCCTTCCAACGTCCAAAGTTTCCAATAGTTGATCTGAAGGTACTTTTCAGCATAAAACAAAGTAGTTACACTATATATAGATTTGAGCCAAAGAAGAATAGTTTATTCCCTCAAATGTCGCGTGTCAGTACTGATGCGTTAATGTGGATGACAATTCAATTTTACCACCTTCTACTACGCAGCTCTGCTTATAATATATTTATTAGTATCCGTATGTGTCCTGCGCGATTTTTTGTTTCACGTTTATTTTTTTTTATGATATGTTTTTGGGATCAAGCACTGAGCCATTGGTCAGTACATTATGTTATTGATCGAACGCTTTCTTTTGGGTGTTTGTATGAAATTACAAGCCAGACATTTGTTGGTGTGAGTACTTTTTTTAATACGAAATGCCAGTGTAGTATTACGGCAAAAACCAAAACTGTACCTTTTTAAAGATAAAAATTATAATAATGCAGTCTGGATGTTAACTTATATGTCTGGAAGAAGTGAATTTTAAATAGCTCTCGAATAATTAGTTATACAAGTGCAAGAGATGTAAGTGAATCCTCTTAATTTGAAAAAAAAAAAATTGTCGTAGTTTTTTCTTTTGTACCTTGTTTTTTTCATAAGTTCTCTGCATACATCAAAAAATATTCCATAAAATGAACCAACGTAGCTGCCTGAATTTGAAATATTAATACCTTAGTATGAAATAAATAATATATTGAGCCATTTCCAACATCAGGACTACGACCACCACACCATATTAATCCAACATTAAAGCACATAGCTCCAACCAATACAATCATAGGTAGGGGTAAACGGTACAGTTATTGGTGCCACGTATTTTCTTGAAGCGAATCAAAGCTACTTTCGCTCCTACCCTTTAAATATTACGGCGAATCTACTAAGACTCAAAAGCTTTTTCCTCCCACCCTACTTGCGTCAACGCAACCTCGACCGAGTGCCCTTTTTCCCCTACGACCACAAGTTTTGGACATTTTGTCCTCTTCTGCTATTATTTTATGAGTATTCAAGCTATGTATTGATCTTGAACTTGTCGTATGTTAGATAACTTTTGAGAAACTATTTATTTTACAGATGGCTTATAAAAAATGAGCAATTTTTAAATAAATGTAGACACAGTATTCGGCAGTACTGAACATATGAAAGGGATGTTTTTGTTAGGGATAATAGGTGACTTAATTTCTACAATATTTAAGCTTCAGTGGATGAACATATTTTCAAAAGAAATAGAAGTTCTAGTATTGATTAAGACGTTGAAGTTGTTTGCCATTCAATCATTTTTGCCAACGATTTCACATTCAAAGAAAACTTATTTGATTGATGAGATTTAACTTTTTTGTTAGTTGAAATCTTATAAGATTTTTTTGATACTTGATGGTACCGAAAAAAATTACTAGTTACTTTACTTCGAGTTTTGTTATGTGTTTATTAGTGTGGGTATGATTCCTATGGTAACAAGATGTATACAGATATCATTATTTGTCATAATTTCGTGTTACCACAGAACTTGTACTCTTTCAAAATTTTTGTTGCAAAAAAATGATTTTTAGCTAGCAAAAAAAATACGAAAACTTTTTTTTCGTTTACTTTTTACCGTAATGGTTATAAAAGTCCGAATTAAGCTAACATGTACATATATTTATTTCGCAAAATGTAAAATAATTGAAGATGAAAAGTAAAAGCAATGACTTTGTCTCTCAACTGATTGTACTTTACATCTCATCATTCGACTGACAGTGTTTGTGACTATACATTGTAGAAATTAAAGATACATTTAATCAATGTAGCAATAAATTTTATATGTTTCACTGATAGGACTACTAAGATGGACTTCATGAAGAATTGTGATTTTGTTTTAAGAAACTGCGCATGTTACTCGTTTTTTATTAAAGAAAAATTGCAATAGTTGAGAGATACATTACCACAGATTGTAAGGGGGCAGTTCGACGCACTATTTGCAGTTAATATCCAAATGGCAAGAAGGAAATGCTGTAGTGTAGAAAAATCGTCTCAGTTCTTCATCAAGTGTTGCTGCAGTCCGTGTAACTTCTTAAGAGCTGTAAAAAAGATTTGTAGAGCAACTTTCATGAATATGAGTCACAGAGTAGAACGGATTAATAGCAAATAAAAGTTGATACGTTTTACTGTATTGTTCTTTTGCTTTTTTATTTTAATAAATTATTTTCACAAAATGATGTATTAGAAGTAGTAGTCATTTAAATTTCCGTAATGACACTAAGTCTACCCTAACATGCTGCAATATAAATCAATTGATGGAATGACTGATTAAACTCAGCTAGGCTTTTTTTAAGCGCAGAAATTTAAATATTATAAATATTTCTGGATTTAATTTTTAAGAATTCTAGCAGTTGAAGGAATTCCGTTGTCTCTTCTCACAAAAATCCATCGATGTGATGTAAATTTTTTTTGTTGCGTCAAAAATTTTTTTCTTCACACAAAAAAAAAAACAAACGGAAGGAAGAATTAAAGTATAAATATGTCATCGTATTTTTAACAATGTAATTAAAACACTATTAGTAATAAGTGATTTGTAAAAGGTTAGTCAGAAAATTGACTTAATTTTTGTAATGTATTCATTAAATAATAATACAAAATAATTTTTGTCGAATTGATGATTAATATTATTTTTACTGACTTATTGTATCGAGTTGAAACTAGTACGCAGGTACCATTCTTACCAGTTAAAAAAAAAAAAAAAAAAAAAAAAAAAAAAAATTGTTCGACATCGAATGCAATTAATTATTTTTTTTTAAATTTCGTAATGACATAACAGTATAAAAAATGTGTTATCATTATTACTTATATTATTATTCTTTTTTTTCTACCACATTGTTTTATTTAGATGCTTTTCAAAAATTTTGCTGTCGTAAAAGCAAGCTGTCGTGTTGACTCTGTATGAGAAACGACTTTTTCCTACGCACAGCAGGTACACATGATAAAAATCGACGCTGCTTGACAAAAAGTAAAACAATTACACCACAGCTGAGCTATAATCTATGAAATTAAAGGAATACGATTTGCTGAGTTTATAAATAAAGATTCATATTTTGTTTACGCATACATTCACACATCCGTGATACATAAGGTATTGCAAGAAGAAAAAACAGCTCGTATAGGGATAGAGTTTTCTCTACGTAGGTACAGCCTTTTTTAAGAAAACCACATGTGTTTTTTTTTTCCTGTAGGCTTATTGATTTGTAGCATTAAAAATGCAAGGCCAGACGCCTGTTGCGTTGAACGTTTTTCCAAATATAGGTAACACTTTAGATTAGATTCGTCTAAAGTTTAACCGGGTTCACTAGCAATTCGTTGCTGTTTATTCTCACAATGATTAAAAGACGACACCTCGAAATAAACAGGATAGTTCTTTCTCTATCAAAACGCGCGTAGGCACCTATAGGCTCCCCAAAAAATATTCATTGCACGCACCCCTCGATAGAATGGAAGGGTGTTGTGCTTTCTGTCGTCGACTCACATTACTGTGGTTTTGTGCTTTCGTTTGCTGGTGAAGGAGTGAAGTCGAGAACTATTTTTTATTTATATATTTTTTTTTTCTTTACAATGCTAACAGTTGTTTTGAGCTCGTAATCCAACTTACAATCCAGAAATGCTTCGATTTTACTTGTCCTCAAAATTATGTTCGAAAGGTGAAAGTGGGTAATTCCTCACCAGCTGTTCTTCCCCAGAAAGTATGTTATTAGCAGGTACATCGATGACGGGGGCTTTAATGTGTCAGGTGTTAAGAGGGTCTTTTTGTTTGACGTGTTGATGGATGTATTATTCAGGCGCTACCTACTAACCGTGGAGGGGGAACCGAAGAGCTACAAGACTAAATTGATAACTAGGAAGGGTAGTTTTCATCTTAATTGCCATATCACTCAAAGAAATAGCGAGATAACTCTTTGGCTCATTTTTTTAACTAGTCAATAGTCCTTTCAGCGATTCTAACATTTTTTTTATTTGCTCAATTCGATTGATCATTTCGGATGAAAGTCTTTTTCAAATTATTTTGCTTTTTTATATACTTGGAACACATAAATACAAATCAATATATAAAATACGTTATCACAGAGGTTAGACTTCGAAAAATTAACGTTAAAAAACAACTGACTTGGAACTATAAACCGAATACTATATGTATTTTAAATGGTATGTGTATACATAATTGTTTATTTCCTTGTAATATCCATACATACTCTTCATCATGATTAAATAGTATCGAAGCACAATATTTTACCGAATTAATGTCATAGTTTAGAATGATTCAAATGTTTTTGAGACTTTACCTACCAACTTTAATATAGGTAAACAAATTGGGGTGCCGTTATTTTTTGAAAAAAAATATTTCTTTAATTTTTATGATTACGCAAGAAAGTTAAATCTTTACCTACAAACTTTAAGGACATTCAATTTTCTAAAAAAATATACGTATTCTTGATAACAGATACAGAGAAAAGTGCCACGTTCGTTGTAATATTTTGCCTAACAAATAGTTGGAATACTTCCTACTTATAATAACCGCAATATAAATTAATTCAAATGTTTTTTTTTCCATTGTTTATCACAAAAATTGCGAGACTTATATTTTTCCATAATTCTAACGCTTTTACCTGGAAATTGAAGATTGAAGATAAAATGTTCTTTTACTCAACAATTTTTTTTAATTTCTTATTAAGGCAAAAATATTCAATACATCATGTTTATTATTTTTCATTTGAAAGTCACAACAGTTAAATTCATATATAAAAATAGATGCTTGGAATAGTTTTCGGTATTGTCTTCGGATGGTAACATTACTAGTCTAGTTACGACAAATATTGTTTTTCAGATATAAAATATGTAGAATGTACATGAATTTTTTAAATATTTTTTATGACTCATTCTTAAAAACTTATACGAATGAGAATTATGTGATTAATAAAGGCTTACATGAGACCTCAATTTTAATATTTACAAGGATAAAACTTAAAAAAATGCTTGGATATTGAAAAAAATCTACTTATGAATTGATTACTGTTTGATAATTTAGTAAAAGAAATTTTGAGGCATGTTATAGTGCATTTTGAACAATGCCAACGTTAAACATATGTAAAATGTTGTATTTATTGGATGCAAGAGGGGGTACACGGTAAAGGGGGCCAAGCTGTGTAGGCAGGTGGGCTCCTTTTCGCGCAACCTTTTGAATTACACTTTAAAATTTCTTTGAAACTTAAAAAAGAATATTAAACTTGTTAAATTAACCAATTAAATTATTCTACAGTTACAATTATGAGACAATTATATTATTCATTAAATATAATATCGTCATAAATTTTAAATACCTGCTAATATAACACTAAGTCAGCCAGACAGTCAATTCCAGATAAATTTAATCTTTGCCTTATGTAAGATGCAAAGTAGATGTAAAAGAATTTTTCCGCCATCGGGTGGTTTTAGGAGGCTGGTACTTCCTCGGGCGAAAAAGCCGTTTTCCGATACTCGTTCGAAAAGTCTCCTTTACGAACCTCGTTACAAACCTCGCCTTCGGCTCGGGCCGCAAACCTCTCGGTTCGAAAACAAAGACTTTTCACACTCGTAGGAGAACTACTATTTCCGTAAATTCAAATCTCAGACACAATAGAATATTTGTATATGTTATTTCTCAGATAACTATTCTGCGATATGATTATTAAACTGCCGACGGTCTAAAGCAACAATAAAAAGTATTAAGCCTCGGATTGGCAAGTATTAAAGATTTGAGTGATTTTTTGCACTCGGGTTGGCCAATCCATCGATTATTTCGAAATCAGTATATTCTACCACATTACTTTTTTTACTACTTATTTACTACAATATACTTATTTATTACAATATCAATATATTACCAATCAATATTTCGTTTGAGCCCGCGATCAACTGAAAAGTTCGTGTGATCTGCTGGCGTGATATAACTTTCTTTCAAACGATGATCACGTTAGGGTGTATATTGCGAAATCGTTCTCTTAGATCATCAGGATATGTACCGAGATACGTCGATCACAAAATAGTGTGGAATTAAAAGAAATTAACGTTTTGCCGATTTTTTAATTTGTGTATGTTGTATAAAAATCGACAAGTTCTGTTATTTTAACGAATTTTACAGTGTGGTATAACACTAAAAAAAGCTCACATAGAATGAATGGAGCTTTGGTGCTATTTTCTGGGACATATTTGCTTGCTGAGCCAATACAAATGAGCAGCACTTAAATAAATGCTCGTATGTATTTAAAAAATATTAATCGAATATCTGAGTGTCGATACTCATCGCCATTGCGAGAAATTAAAGATCACGATGTTACAGTATTAGAAGCCAATGATTTAAGTATCAGCAGCCTAAGTGTACACCAAACCCTGATTTTTTTTGCTTTTTTGTTTTTAGTAAAAAAACACAAATTTGTCGAATATTTTGTTGCAGATCCTCAACATGGAGAACGACATGAACTGGTACCGAGCCAAGCTCGACTCCCGGGAGGGACTCATCCCCAGCAACTACATCGAGATAAAGAGCCACGAGTGAGTATTGCCATTCTATTTCACAAACTGAAGATGTAACTTTAATTAACATTTAAAAATGGCTTTTTATGATTACAAGAAGTTAAAAACGTAGTTAATTTAAAGCATTCAAGTTTTTATGGGCCTATAGGAAGTAAAACCTTTTAGCTAATCACTCAGATCAGTATTAATCGTTTTTAACTAAAGTTTATGACATCGAAGAAATACGTCACGTTTCCATTATAAAACTGTTTAACGACCATTGGCTGGGACTTCTGGAATACTGAGTCACGTAGTTTATTAGTTAATTTAAAAAAAATGCGGGTTGAAAAAAAAAATCATTTTTCTTTGAGTAGTCCTATTAAATTTCTAGATCGTAAATTACGAATTTTTTTTCATATCTCTTACTTTTTGACTCGAATTTTCGAAATTCAAAAAACTTTATCAGCAATCAGCATCAACTTTTGCTACATGCAATTAAAAGAAAAGCACTAGAAAATAAAAAGTTTGAGACACACGATTAGACCTCGATGTCAGCACACAAGCCAGTACTACGCAATTACCAAAGTAGTCGTGGCCTTCAATGCCATCGACGTTGATACGTATACTTAGTTTGTTTTTTGATACGCTACTGGTATACGAGAAACAAAGCCGCATGATCTGTTATTACGTGTTTTTGGGAAAGTTTTTTATTCCTTTCATTGCCTAAATATAGAGGTTTTGCTACAAAAGTTATTAGTAAAGTGATAAAATAAAAATTTGGATGGTCTTGCTGCCGATCAGAAAAAAATGGCTGATCCGGGCCATGAGAATGATTAAGGCCTTTTCTTGCTTGACTTATC
The DNA here is from genome assembly GCF_036245765.1 of Copidosoma floridanum. Lineage (NCBI taxonomy): Eukaryota > Metazoa > Arthropoda > Insecta > Hymenoptera > Encyrtidae > Copidosoma > Copidosoma floridanum. The sequence continues at coordinate 2,524,665 of NW_028321912.1, read as the reverse complement.
GCCAAACTGTTTCTTAAGGGGGCTCCAGCGGGAGAAGTTAGGAGGCCACAGGTAACTCAATTGATACATAAAAACACGCTGAATCTAACGGTGTCCTTATTTACCCCTCTTACCCTGAAAAATTTTGAGATATTTGCTCTCAAAATTTGTACATAGTACATAGTCTCTCATAGAGCAACGTGAAAATATTGGTATTTTCTAACAATAATTGAGGAGTTACAAATCAGGACTGTAACTGTTTTATATAAAAACATCTTAGCTTTCAGATAGTACCTTCAAAAATATAGGTAAGCCTTAAAATATTTGAGATATTTCGTAAAGTATTGATCAAGTCATTGAATTAGCAGAGTCATGACGGGATGCTATCTTGTTTTTTGTAAGTTGCGCGCTTTTGAATATTTTAGAATTACACTGCAAGTACTTACATAGGATACATGTCATTTGGAACTCTTTTTTAATCGTTTTCATCTATGGAAAACTTACACTTCTTTTTTTTTTTTAAATAAAATAGAACATTGAAAAATTTTAACTGCAATTATATTTTATTTTATCACAAATTTTTTATAACACGAAAAAAAACTAATTCTAAATAAAACGCTCTGTACCTGACAGAAGCTGCTGTTTGTTTATTATAGGTACGGTTACATCATATAAAAAGATTTATTTTTTTTAAAATTGTAGTGCTCTACTTCCAGCTCCTTTAATAAGGGCACGAACTACGGTCTCCCGCGTGTTAATCCACGACCTAGTCGGCTGAGCCACCGCGCGCTTCCATACATATAGATTTTTTTTTTTTTTTTTTTCTATTTTATAGTGCTGTACGTCCAGCTCCTTTACTAAGGCACTACTATGAGCACTTATCACTTGTGAAAGGGACAAGGAAAAGGATGGGAAGCCACCCATTACTGGGAGGGGGGTAGGGGAAAATAACGCAAGTGTGCTGCGAGGAGGTCGCCTACACCCTCCTTGAGGAACATTGCGTGGTGAAAAAGCACATGTGAAAAATCACAGAGGTACTTGCCCGAAAGTCGCACTGGCCGGGAATCGAACCACGGTCTCCCGCGTGCCAACTACGACCTAGCCGACCAAGCCACCGCGCGCTCCATATATAGATGATGTTGTTCGCCTGCTCGCATATATTATATTCACGGAGCGCGCGGTGGCTTAGTCAGCTAGGTCGTGATACCCGGCCAGTGCGCTTTATCGGGCAAGTACCTCTGTGATTTTTCACATGTGCTTTTTTACCACGCAATGCTTCTCGAGGAGGGTTTAGGCGTTCTTCTCGCAGCGTAATGGCCTAATTTTCTCCTACCCCCCTCCCAGTAATGGGATGCCTCCCATCCCTCTTCCTTTCCTTCTCCAAAGTGCTAAGTGCCTAAAGTAGTGCCCTTATTAAAGGAGCCGGACGTAACGCATTATAATATAAAAAAAATTATACATATATATATATATATATATATATATATATATATATATATATATATGTCTATATATATACGTGCTATACACACGTATATATGGATATATACTCACAGCAGTGCTACCAACTAACCGAATAGTTTTCGGGTTAGTACCAGTGCTCGCTGGAGCCTTCTTAAATTGATCTTAAGTATGATCTAACTCGTCCGTTTTCCTGCAATTTTTAGTATACTCGTTAGATTAGAAAAAGTTTTCTATCATTAAATTAATGTATTTATGCACGCTATTATTTCCTGTCATTTTCCACATTCGAATTTTTACTCCTGTTTTGGTTCTTTCATTTTTAAGTACGAATTTTTTTATTAATTAACATTTTTGTAACGGTCTTGTTAACTTTCTAAATACTAAAACGATAAACAAAACATTCAATGACTACGTTTCTTTGCGAATAAATGCTAAATTTATAAAATCCAAATTCATAACTTTTAAACGATTCTGGGCTATACTATCAGGAATATTGCGCCTGGCCAACATTTTCGAGTATGGAGTGTCGCAACTGTATTCGAGGCGAGGCGCGAGTACTAGTGCTGAACAGCCTGTATAAACAAATGAAGTGGCTAACGTTGAAACTTAAACACGTCTACAAGTTCATACAATCTGTAACACAAATGTTTCACTCTCTGCAATCTTTTAATGCCAATCATTAAAGAAAAAATTTTTTCGGTTCAATAGAATAGGTGAAATAGTTTACGAAGCATCGATTTAGTTGTTCTTGAAACTTTTATCAGAAGTGATATAATGTATTTTATAAAAAATAGAAATTTCGATCACACTCTTTAAACATGTACTTTGACACCCTTGGATTTAACAGCGTATGTATGAGTGGTGCTGCCACATTATGCCCCAAAGTTCATGTTATAAATCTTATGGAAAAAAAAGTTCAAGTGTCCATCATTAGTGAATTGACCCCTACTGCCTATAAGACACAATGTTAAAGAAATGTTAAAGTGACTAGTGGCGCCAGCACTTCCCTCCAACCTCATGCACCTGGCGGATATAAAACATACTATATCCTACATCGGTTATGCATATAATTCATCCTGGGGGGCAAACGTAGAATCGTAGCTAAAGTAATCGGCTTACATAAGGACTTTCATTCTATTCTCTGCCACGAGACCAAAATACACTCGCTTTACCTATTAGTAAAAAGGGGTTACGCATAAAGTAACTTTAACCACAATTCACGCTTTTTTTTACTTATCAAGAAAACAGCGAAATATTAGTATTTTTATCAAAATGGCTGACAAGAATGAGGAAACGCAGATTGATGATGGTGATGAAGCAGGAAGTCTAGCTTATCCTGACCATCGTGACTTGTCAGGTTGTCAAATTGTATCTCCGAGTAACACAAATACAGAGGAAAGACAGTTAGCCCTTACAAAGATACCCGGTGGTGATTCTCCCTTCGAACCCAACGAAAATAAGGTAAAGCCATCAGCAATGGTGAACAAATATATGAATGAATACATGTATATATGTACTGTGTAATACAATATATATAAATGTATATATTTAAATAAATATATATATATATATATATATACATGATGAGTTCATGATAGTGATGTATTTGTAGGACGTCTATAAGAGAATGATGGATTGTGCACAATTTTTCCTGGCTTCAATTAGCGCTACCGTAAGTATGGAAGTTCTTTATCTAAGTCTTTTTTTTGTTTTAGTTTTAAAATCGTGTTAAACGCTTAAAATAAGTTTTACAACGTATATGCTGTTAGTCTTATGTTCAGCTTCGTCGACAATTTTGATCAGACCATAGTACAAATAAAAGTTTCTACCTGTTGAAAGTCTCATAATTCTACCTGCATCATACGTATACCTATAAATAAATTTTAATGGCCACCGATGTATTCGTTCTGTGATTGATCGAGACCAGTCTTGGGTGCATAAGTTTGAAAATGTGATCAAATAATCAGAAGTTAAAATTTTCACTAAAAATGAAAATTATATATTTAGTAGTTGCAAGTTATTTAATTGTTCTAACCAAATCGGAAAACTAAATATTTGTTATTAACTCTCAGGGAGTAGGTCAAGAAGCGTGCGGAAGTGGATCCCCCAGTACTGTTTACTTTATTTGTATACAGCTCATTTAATAATAAAAAAATATGTTAACTAAGACATCTGTGTAATTTTCAGGTCTATGATAACTCCATTACAGTTACGGGTCAACTAGAAGAGGATGGAAACATCTCATATGACCGTTGCCCGTGTTATTTTAGAAAAGTATCATATGGAAAAAGTTGAGGCATGGCTTAGCGAAGACAAGACCTTGTATATATCTTTTCCTAAAAAATATGGGCCAGTTGTCGATAAATATACTGTAACCAACATTAAAAATATCTGCTTAGTCACGATCACGGTTAACAAAAGAAAATGTAGAAAGAAAAAAATAAATGATGTCACTGCATTACCTCATCTATTTTATTACGAATAATTAACCAAAGCCATTTGAAGTCTCACAGTTTTAATATCATTTATACAAATACAAAAAGTACAATTTTAACGTTTTCTAATAAAAGTTAATTAATACGCTTATACACTTGTATATAGTATAATAGTCTACTGCAAAAATACCTATGATACAAGATAGAAGGTATACTAGAAGTATATCTTATAAAACTTGCACTTGATCTTGTTGTTATATAAGTGTTTTTGCAGGCTTAAGTTCTTTGACGCAGCTTAAACATTGAGATAAAAAAAAAAGCTGAAGAAAATATATGCTTATGCAAGACTTTACACAGTAACTAAATAGTTAATTTGAAACACCGAATTTCTTTCTACTTAAGCTGTAAAATTTTTTAAGTAAAAAAAAAATCAAAATACCCACGGAAAAATATTATTAATTAAAGTTAAAATATTTCCATTGAAATTTTTAATTCAACGATTATTTTATTTTCCTTTTACCCACCTAAGGTTTTATCATGTACAATTGACAATGGCGTTATTCGTTCTTTGTTATATATTTTCATTTAATAAAACTTTTCCTAATAACCTTCATGAGACTATGTGAAGTATTTTGTTCATGTTGATTTGATCTTTCTTTAAGAATTCAAATTTATTTAACTATGTATCTTACAAGATAATTTCTTCATAATACGTAATTTAAAATACGATTAATTTCCAGCAAATCTAACAGAATAGATTAGACTAAAAAGTTCCAAATTAAATTTTGAAAAACAATTGTACAATTACAAAAATGAAATAAAAGTTGATAGTTTCTACTTGCAATACAAAGATTTCTACTGTGCAACGAATAATATAATAACGTACATGTTGGAAAGAGCTATGTCTTTTATAAAATTTTAATTTTTAATGTGGAAACATGGTATCTAGAGATTTTTTATGATAAGGAACTTTTTTTTTTGATATTTAGTCAAAAAGAAGAAGCGCACTTTTCTTTTTTTTTTCACTATATTACTAGGTGAATAATTTTGAGACTGTTAAAACTGTTAAGACACATTACGTGATGTAGCAAGTGATAAATAAAGTTATAATGACTTTTCTTTTGAGAATTCATACTTTTTATTTTAGTTTAACGTTAAATCAGTACTTTAATAATTGTACTGTTGATTAAAATAATCATTTGTATAATGAGACCCTAACACTATTTTGCTTTTGTACTGTATTATTTGCCAACGACTTCAAACATTACAAATTTCGTTCATAGCAATGTTTACCGTTCGTTATACTGTCCCTTAATTACTCGTATCGGGACAACCAAGATAAGCAAATACTATATGAATATTCTGGCCTTTTTACTACCGTACGATAGTGTCTTACTAAGCTGTCGTCGACCATAAGATTGTCTTGATGTGCACCAGACGCAAGCTTAAGTGAAAAAATTTGCTTGTCTCGGAGTGGTTAAAAAACTTTTCTTAACGCTTTAAGAATCACACGATTATGTACGCAGGCAAGTGACAATCGCAAATCGCAGCTCGCAGGCAATTTCAGGCGACAAGCATGCGATCCAAAGGATTCTTTGTTTCCTTCCGTGGGTTGTATACGATTTTTTACCAATACCAAGGTGTATCTATAAAAACTAGCATCGTGATAGTTTCATAAAAACCCGAGATTAAAAAAAAAAAACATTATTTTGTTTGTTTCATATTTTATTTACAAAAATAAAGGATTATTACGTCTGCTTTTATAGTATAGTTCATATTGAAGAATAACCTGACTAGTACAAAACTAAAAAAAAAAATTAGTACATAAATATCAGAAGAAGTAGAGTAAAATAAGTCAACTATACGATATGTCTACGTAAATATTGTAATTTAAATGTGCTTTATCTGATTAAATGACATTTGAAATATAGTTAACAATAAAAAAAATCGTCAAACAGCGTAGATTTGCGTTGTAGCAATAGGTAATTATTTGTCATTAATTTTCTACAACACACGCACTTAAGTATCTTCTTGAATTTCCTAATTCTTGAATACCAATTACATACTTTATTTTTCAGTTTAGTTTAGTTTGTTTGTTTGACATGTTAATGAAATTTTACAATTACAAGACAAATAATGTGGAAATTTAAATTAACTTATAACAACAACAATTGATATAAAAGAAAACAGTACCATAAAGCAAATGTTTTTCAATGTATAATAAATTGTAGATTAAATATTGATTTTTTAAATTCTGTGTGATTAAAAAGATACATTTTTTTTAATGATGCCCCAGGAGGTTCAGGAAAAAACTTTCTATTTACAACGTTCATATATCATTTCATTTTTTGTGGAAAAAACATTTTCTCTATAACATGGACTAGTGTAACATCAATATGACTTCTAAAGAGAATGCTCAATAATAGAACATCTCGTTTACAATTGGATCCAATCAATGTAAAAAGTCCTTACTTGGAATTTGAATCTGAATAAAATTGGTACATTACGTCACTAGGGCACAAAGTACAAACATGAGCGCCCGAGTCGCGTCTAATGTTTTTCTTGCCTACGGCCCAAAGTGATTACAAGGGCGAAAACTGTGACACGAGGGCGCAAAGCGGCAGTTGCACTTTGGGCCCATGGTAAGAAAATGGTAGTTTTCCTACGAGTTTGAAAAGTCTTTGTTTGCGAACCGAGAGGTTTGTGGCCCGAGCCGAAGGCGAGGGACGTAACGAGGTTCGTAAAAGAGACTTTTCGAACGAGTTCCGGAAAACTGCCTTTTCGCCAGAGGAAGTACCAGCCTTCCAAAACCACCCCAGGGGGGAAAAAGTATTAAATCATCCTATCTTTGAACATTGTTTCGTATTCTAAAACATTATATCAATATTCGTATAATCAACAGAACATTTTCTAATACATCATCATTATCTCTTATTTTCCAAACTTTTATTTTACAACCTCGACCAAGGATGGCTGAAGAGGGTGGTAGGGGTTTTGTGGAATGACCCCCGAAAATCACCATGTAATGTATGAATATAAGAATATGTATATATATCGCTGGGTGCACTCCTATTTTGGTCACGAACGGGTGTGAGATTACAAGAACTGAGGGACAGATGAGATGAGGTTACAGCAAAAAATTGACAACTGACGCCCACTACAATGAGTTCATCTGAACATACGAGCTTGTCGTGTAGCTGGATATCGAATTGATAAAACCGACTTAGAATAAGGCTTACAATTTAAATAATAAAAATGATTAAAATGATTGAAAAACGGTATAGAGCTGGACAAGCTCATCAATCTAAATGATACTTTGATTAAGTTGTTGAGAAGAGAGAATGTTTGCATAACATCTTCAAAAAATTTTTTTTTTTTTTAATTTTAATTCTGATTAGGTGCAAAGTCTTTTTGAGTCTTTGAAAAAAAGAAGCGTCTCTTTTAAGTTGAGGTGATAACTTTCAGTTAATTTTCATATGTACATATTCAACTGATATCCACGGGAAAAAATCTGCACGTTTTGCCTTTGGTAAGAAAAAGAACATATGAGACTTGAGCACAAACATATAATAACCGTATCCTTCAAGCGATAATGTTTGTACTTTTGTGTCCTAGAAACATTATATAGTATTTTGTGATTTACTGCATCACGATAACCGTCTTATAAGGTATAAGGCCACAAAGGGCGAGGCTGCGGCTCCTGGTACTAAGAGTAAACTGAAAATGGTTTTTTTTTGATTCCTAAGTTTCTTGATTCTCCTACATGGTTTTTTTTACAAAATACAGTACAATCTGTCTGTGACATTTCTCATACAAAAATATGATGAAACTAAAGATGAATCCACTGATTAAAAATACAAAAAGTTGAGCAGTTTTAGAAAGACCTAATGATGTACATGAAACTTCTTTAGCAATGCTCATAGCGTCAAGACTAGCCTTCCTTTTTCGAGATATTATTCCATTTTCTCTGTACTTCTGGATACTAAAAAAAAATGTTGTTGAAATTCTTAGATGTGTGTAAATTTTTATAATACTAACTGATGATTTAAAAATTGAAGAAGTGGATCTCCTTTTTTTAAAGCGATCGATTTTCTTCTAAAATTACCTAATGGAATAGCTAAGATTTTGCAATAGTACTTCAGAATAAGTGGACGTCGTATATTGTCATATGTATAATGAGCCACCCTTTCATTGCATACCTAAAATTATATTAACTTAAAATAATTTATACGCTAAAAAATAATCCGTTTTAATTTATAAAATATTTTCAACTTTCAAGAACTTTTTAAAATCGTTTCGATTGAGTGTCACAGTTTATAACCAGATTAACACATTCTCATATACGCATATTCACATGCACGCGAGCAGTCATACACGCATTGTTACTTATTTTAAATGTATTGGTATTACCGTCAGCGGAAAAAAATTACGTTGTAAATTTTAATAACATCTTTAGAGTACAATTTTTTAACCCAAATAATTTAGATTTTTCTTAATATTTTTTATGGAATTTTCCTCTACGTTAATAATCGTTTTTTAGAATAGAATATTAAAAAACCAGGACAAAAACTGTTACCGCCATTCAAAATAAAACTTAAAAAATTTTATAAGAGAAAGTGTAAGAAATTGTTTTTAGACGCTATTATAAGAGCAGGTACATATATTTTATAAAATAATAAACACACTAACTAAATATTTTACATTACCTGCTTTAAAGCATCTTCTGAGGTTATAGGTAGACTATTTTCATCCTTTAAAAACAATTTCAATTTATCATTTATATCGTTCTCCGAGCTCTAAAAAAATGTTATAAGATATAAGTCTTAAGAATAATAAAAATGATACACTCAGTTGAAACTTTTAAAGATTACTGAGAAAAACGGTAATGGGTCAGAGTTTTTTACTACGATCAATTGATATGTTTTATCCTCTAAAAATTCACGTGCATTTTTAAATGGAATGTGTGGTATTGAAACCGCTGTGAAGCTGGTAAAACAGCCCGAGTACATTGAAATCATAATAAATGCTGTCAAATATAGTGATAGCCTTGCAATTTTTGATGATACGGAATTGAATTGTACATCTGTAAATTCAAAAAAAAGAAATAAGTATCGTCAGGCGATTCCACTATAAAAACAAAATTAAATTCCTACGGTTTGTTAATTTGTACATAACAGTACATAATTATCGTACAAGAGCAAAGTCAAAAATTTCGCCAACTCAAATAATGATACACATTTTTTAAGTTATTTTAAATTCTAGATTTTTGAAGTTATGCAAAATCTAAATATCTGCATGGATAGAAGTATCCCATACACGTGACGTAAAGAAAAATTGTTTTGCCAATTTGGTGAAAAAAAAACACTTTCCTTAGCTCTTTAAAAGGTTATAGGACACTGATTTTGTCAGGAAATTTTTAACTGTTTTTAACTTTTCTCGGACGCTTTACTTTTTTTTATGAGCGTTCACCTTTAGGTTATAGATCTTCTGCAGGGGGTTGATATTTTTTAGCTCAAAAATTTATAACCGTAGTTCAATCGAGATTTATTGGAAAATTAAAAGGTACAGTCTAAATTTTTTTCTCCGGTTTTACTAGTCTAACAATACTTACGATGTGTTGAGACAAAGAGACAAGTAATAATCATCGGTATTGTCTAAAACTACATTATTCCTTTTTGCTTTTTTAGGAACTTTTAATTGCTACTTTCTTTCGATTAATCATAAAAAATTATGTCGGATGTGCCTTTGGTAAGAAAATTAGTGTTCGGCACACAAGCGTCATCCCATCATGATGTTAAAGTATTTTCTGTATTTTGTTAACAAACCTTAATTAATAGTTTACCTGTGAATTCTTGATGGACGAATATTCGCCATACGTTCAAAAAACTGTCCGATGGTTTAAAAATAAATCCTCTTCTATCGTTATGTAAAACTAAAATTACATTAAATAGAATTGATAAAATAGTTATCAGTATAACCAAGAAAATCCAAATACACCTACTTAAAACCTGCTTAATTAAAAGGTATAAAGAAATAAAGTATAAATATGTTGCACTATTTAATTTTTTTCACCTCAAGGTAAGCATTCCATGGAATTTCCTTGGTGTCCGGTAATTTATACCAAATTAAATCTTGATAATCAATGATTTCAATCGTGAAGTCATACTTATCTAAATTTTTGTTCGTTAAAAACTTGCCAGGAAGAATAATACTCTCATTCAATAATTTTGTGGAATCAATTGATATGTTCTTGACACTTTCATGTGATTCCTTCTTGACACGGAAATCGTTTTCATACTCAAGTGCTAATCCTGTTGTTGTAGCAAAATCATTAACGACTAGAGAATGAAGATGAGATGACTCCTAACGATGTCAAAAAAACAATTCATTTTTTAAAAATTAAATAATTGTGTTATTTGAAAATAAACTAAGTGCTTATAAAACAAGTAACCTTGGTAGTAATTTTAGCCAGAGCACCACTTAAATTTTTTCGTCTTTGGACTAAAGTAAACAAGTTATGTTTTTATGAATTGTACATCATATAATTTTTGTGCTCTGTATCATAGATTTTTCAATGAAGGTGGAATTTAAATAACAGCAAAACTTCGTGTCTAACATGATTTCCGTGTTTTGTGCGTTTTAGAAATTTGATGTTTAATTATTACTGCATATTCTTTTATGTCCGTTAGTTTTATTTTATCAAATATCAATCGTAGATTTGTGTTTTTTGTTATTTATTTATTTAATAACATTGAAACATAAGGCGAGACTGTCTTATAACCTCGTAAGTATTATTTTGACTTGATCTTAAGGATGCTAGTAGATAATCTAAATATCAGTTTTTTTATGAAGAGGCCAGATAACTGTACTGCGCGAAAAAACGGCTAGGTGTTATAATTTTTATTGTAGTGTATTATGCATAAGTATGTGTTAGACATTTGCTGAGTAGTGATATATAATATTTTAGGTGACGTCAGATTTTGAAAGTTCTTTCTTACAAAGCACAAAGAACTGAAGCTGTTTATTAAGCTTTTCTACCGTTTCACTAATAAATACATTATTGTTTATTGTTCGTTCTGTTAAGCTATAAAACTTAAAATAATAATAATCTTCCAAGAAAATGCATCTTAAAATAAGGTAGTAGATTTGATAAGCTACGAGGTTGTTTTGGAAAAGTTTCTCCTTCTCTACTACGAAGTGGTGATAAAGAGTAGATACATATATGTTACAAGGAAACTAATGACTATGCATAGATTTACGCCTTAGAGTATACATGGTCTTTAGTTCGAACTTCAAGTTTTAACGCATTGTTGTTTATTACTACATCATACGCTTTACTTACATCTGTACCGTATGCGATTTTGCTTGTCAGTGAGCCCAAATTGTTGTCTATAAAGTGCATATATCCGTCAATTTGAACATTAACGTACCTCTTTACATTAACTTTCATATTAAAGTTTCGACTTATAAGTTCCAGTAAAATTAAGTTAAAGTACCAAAATCCACTCATCCGCTGGTACATTAACGCATGCTATAAATATGTACAGAAAATTTTTCCAACTCACCTAAATTTTGGTGCTGTTGTAAGGAACAATCATTTATAACATTAATAATTATAACAGCATGTAAGTTTTGGAAATGCTTCCTCTTAAAAAGTATAAAATTTCCAATTGCTAATCTGTACTTTCCGACATAAAACAAAGTAGCAACACTATATACAGAGTCGAGCCAAGGAAGAATACTCGATTTCTTCATAAATCGTGTGTCAGCACTGATACATTCGATGTGCATGACAATTCAATTCTACTACCTTTTACTACGCAGCTCTCCTTATAATATATTTATAATAGTTCGTGTATATGTCCTGCGCGTGTTTTTGTTCTACATTTATTTGTCCTATGATCTGCCTTGGAATCAAGCGCTGACCCATTTGTAAGTATATCATGTTATTGATCGAACACTCTCTGTTAGGTGTTTGTATGAAATCACAAATCAGATATTTGTTGGTGTGAGTACTTTTTTTAACATGTAATGCCAAAGCGCGCGGTGGCTCAGTTGGCTAGGTCGAGGATTGGCACGCGGGAGACCTTGGTTCGTTTCTCGGCCAGTGCGAGATATTCGGGCAAGTACCTACCTCTGTGATTTTTCACATGAGCTTTCTCACCACGCAATGCTCCTCGAGGAGGGTTTAGGCGACCTCCTCGCAGCGTAATGGCCTAATTTTCCCCTACCCCCTCCCAGTAATAGGAGGCCCCCATCCCTCTCTCCTTTCTTTTTCAAAGTGCTAAGTGCCCATAGTAGTGCCCTTATTAAAGGAGCCGGACGTGAAGCACTATAATATAAAAAAAAATTCTATATATGTTATATCTATAGATATAATTTTAACATACAAGTCGTTGAAAAAGGGTGTCACCCTCAATAAAATCCATATTCAAAATTATTTCCTCATAGTACATGGCATAAGGAATAAAATGAGCCCTATTTCGAACGTGTGTCTCAAAAAAATATTTTTAATTAAAATGAGGGACAACAACAAGATATTTTTTGTGAATTTTCTCATATAGTACATACATACTTGTGTTATCTTGATTAAAAAATTGACGGAAAATAAGATTAATTGTTGCATTGCCGGAAACTATATCTTTCTATGATTTAATAAGCAAATATTAAAAATTAGGTGAATTTACTGGCTGACCTTTAAAAAATAAATTCTTGCTGTCAGTGTTTTGATTGTTTTATTGCGAAGAGGAGGAACTGATTTTTTTCAAACGACGCGTCTTTCAAACGAAACGAGACTGTCACATAGTTGAATAACAACTATGTTCAATAAATCGTTTCCGTGTAAGTAAAAAAAAGATAAAATCCAAAGAAAAAAAATCGATGCAGAAAAAAGTCCATGCAATTTCGATGCAATATTAACATATTTCACTCGAGCGAGGTTAATTGTTTGCAATTAATTTGCCGTTACGGAGGAGTAAGGAAATACCTTTATCCATCTCCTAAATATTTGTTGCTATACGCAGAAAACAAAAAACAAAATTATCCTAGATAGGAAAAAAATATATTTATTTTGTCTGATTTTAGAAAGACGTTCTAAATGTTAAAGAATCTTATTTCAGAATCGGGAGAATGTCTGATTAAAATTTTCTATAAAAAATAACAAGAATCTACCTGAATCAATTGCAATTGTATACTAAATAATTCTTATAATATTTGAAACCCACAATTTTCAGACCAAAACACCTGGATGGCATCATTATTGATAAAAACCAGGTAGAAGCCTGGTCTAGTAGAAAAAAGTAATATGTAGCTGTTGCAACTAAAAACTGTTGCATGATTATTGAGATAAATTTTCGTAACAGATAAAATAACAATGGTGATATGAGCATAAATCTTTTTTTTTGTCAGAATTGTATTATAGGATATTTCCTTCAGTTCGATTTAGTGTGCAGCACAAAAAAAAAAGGTATTTTGGTGCTTATTTTAAGCTTGCGGTCAATATCATGTTTCGATTATTCCGGTTTTTCCTTACCAGAGTAATGACCACGTGCTCATCAAAATAAAATAATAATGCATCCAAATATAAAAAAAAATACATAAAAATGAATGATTGGCTTGTGATTTTATTCAAACACCCAAAAGAGAGTGTTCGATCAATAACATGATGTACTCACAAATGGGTCAGCACTTGATTCAATAAACAGATCATAGGACAGAAACGCGAAATGAAAGCAGGTGCAGGACATATATGGACAATTCTAATACATTATAAGCAGAGCCGCGTAGTAGAAGGTGGTAAAATTGAATTGTCATGCACATAGAATGTATCAGTGCTGACACACGATTTATGGAGAAATCGAGTATTCTTCCTCGGCTCGACTCTGTATATAGTGTTGCTACTTTGTTTCATTCCGGAAAGTACAGATGAGCTACCGAATGTTTGTCGTTGGAAGAGGAAATGTTTGTACTTAATTTTATTTATATTTATAGACCACAGCTAAAAAAAAATTTTGCAATGTGAAAATTAACGTAGGAAGGTATACATAAATATTCGAATTGATCGATTAATGTGCTTTGCAGACAGTAATTTTAGCTAAGCAACATGTGAAATTGTATGCAGTGTAGATTAGTTAAGCGTATCAGGAATTATTGAAAAGTAACGCGTTAATATTTATGTAACTTTTGACTCAGCCTTAATTTAAAAATTATTTTACTTATTTACATATTTGGAATACATAAATACAAGTTAATGTGTACTTAAAATGGTAAGTGTATGCATAATTATTAGTTTCCTTGTAATGTCTATACTTACTCTTTGTCAATATTTAATAGTATAAAAGCACAAAGTTTTTCCGAAACAATGTCATAGTTTAGAATGATTCAGATATTTTTGGGACTCTTTCAACCAACTTATAGATGGATATAGGTATTGTATGCCGTTATGTTTCAAAAATAAAATTTTTAACGATTTCCTGTGATTATGCAAAAAAAATTGGACTCGCACAAAATAATGCTAAGGAAATTCAATCCATAAAAAAATAAGCGTGTCCTTGATAACAGATACTGAGACAAAATGATGTGTTTATTGTGAAATTTTTCTTAACAAATTACAAGTCTTGTATTTTTCTATATTTTTAACACTTTTTTCTGTAAAAGATCAAATGTTCTTTTACTTAACCAATTTTTTCTTATTTTCATTAAGACAAAGATATCCAATGCACATTCCTTATTTTATAAATGAGAGTCCGAACAGTTGGATTCGTGAATAGAGATAGATGCTTGGAATAATTTTTGGTATTGTCTTCGGATGGTAACAACACGTCTCACATGATAAATATCATGCATGCTAGGGAAACGTTAAATTTTCGAGCTAAGGTCAAGATAACTGAATTTCGCCTTTCCTACATAAAAAGATTTAATATAATCTAATTTAATCTAATTTTTTTATTTGGTTCAGTTTTTACTTTCCGCTTGACATTCTATAGGAAAGTTTCCGCTTATGGTTACAATTATGGTTAAAATCAATGTAGGAAAGCTATGAAGTGAAAAAACGATGCTATCACAGTACATGTAGACAATACACAAATTTCATGTACATGCTTTTAACGTGGACTTTAACAAACGTGGATTCTACAGTGAATGCATAACCGGTGCTGCCTTTTTTTTGCTCCTAAATCCCATATGTTATACATCTTATAAAAAAAATAATACATCTGTTTTGTACATCACTTATCCTGGGAGTATACATAGAATCTTGTGTATAAAATAGTCGGCTTATTTGAAGAGTTTCATTTTATATTATCTGCCACATGACGAACGACACGCGCTACTTCTATTACTGATAAACGGTTACAATAAAGTAAATTTAACCAAAATTCACGATTTTTTTTACTTGTCAAGAAAACAGCGAAGTATTAGTATTTTCATCAAAATGGCTGACGAAGATGCGGATATGCAAATTGATGAAGGCGATGATTAAGGACCTTCAAGTCAGCCTGAACATTGGGGGGTATTGTCAGGTCATCAGATTGTGTCTTACAGCAACATGTCTACAAAGGAGATACAATTAGACCTTATAAAGATATCTGGCGGTCATTCTCCCTTCTCTTTCGACAAACATGAGGTAAAGCCATGAGCAATTGTGAACAAATATATATTTTTTTGTTTTTCTTACAAATTCATAATAGTAGTGTATTTGTAGGACGTCTATAAGAGGATGATGGATTGTACAAAATTTTCCCTGAATTTAATTAGCGCCACCGTAAGAATGAAAGTTCTTTGTCTCAATATTTTTCTAGTTGTAATTATTAAATATTTAATTTTCTTCGTGTTAAATGCTAAAAATAAGTTTTAAAACGTATGTGCTGATTAGTCTTATGTTCTGCTTCGTCAACAATTTTGATCAGACCATTAGTATGAATAAAAATCTTTACCTGTTAGTAGTCTTATAATCCTACCTTTATCAGACCTGTAAATAAATTCTGATTTTTACCAATGTATTTGTTCCGTGATCGATTGAGACCAGACTTGGGTGTGTAAATTTGGAAATGAGATCAAATAACTAGTAGTTTAAATTTTTGCATGGAATAATAATTAAAACAATAAGTTTTATAGTTGAAAATCATCAAGTTGTTATAAAAAATCGGGAAATTAAATATTTGTTTTTAACTGTGAGGGATTTGGTTCGAGAAGCGGGCAGAGCCCCCAGCACTGTTTAATTTATGTGTATCTAGCTCATTTTATTATAAAAAAATATGTTAACTATACATATATGAGATATATATGAGATATCTGTGTAATTTTTAGGTCTGTGACAACTCCGTTACAGTAACGGGTCAACTAGAAGAGGATGGAAGCGTCTCATCCGAAACTATGACCGTCCCACGTGACACTGATATGGAAAAAGTTAAGACATGGCTTAGCAAAGTCAAGGTCTTGTATATATCTATTCCTAAAAACCATGAGCCAGTCGTCGGTAAATAGACTGTAACCAACATTAAAATTATCAGCTAATTCACAGTCACAGTTAACAAAAGAAAATGTATGAAGAAAAATAGTAAATGATATCACTGCATTACCTCATCTTTTATCATACGAATAATTAACCGAAGTCATTTGAGAGCATATATTTGTAATCACATTAATACAAAGATAAAAATTGCGAATTAAACGTGTTGTAATATAAGTTGATTAACACGCTTATAAATATTTACTAATGTTTAGTACAATTTTTAATCCTACACTCAATGAAGATACTTACAGTTTGAAAGTCTACTGCAAAAATACTTATGATGCAAAATAGTAGGTATACTAGAAGAATTTCTTATAAAAGTTGCTCTTGATTTTGTTGTTATACATGGTTTTGCAAGTTTTAAGTTCTTTGACGCGACTTAAACATTGTTGATATAAAAAAAAAAGTTTAAGCAAAAATATGCGTGTGCAGCACTTTACATAGTAATTAATTAGTTAATTTAAAAAATCGAATTTCTATCTACTTAAACTGTAAAATTACTTAAGTAAATGAAAAAAATCAGAACACCCACGAAAAAATATTATTAATTAAAAATCAAATATTTCCATCGAAATTATTCATTCCACGAACATATTATTTTCCTTTCACCCGCCTAACGTTGCCTCTTGTCATGTATAATTGGCAATGACGTAAGTCATCCATTATTGTATATTTTCCTTTAATAAAACTCTTAATAACCTTCATCAAACTATATAAATTTACTCCGTTAACGTTGATTTGAACTAAACTCATTGATAAATAATAGTATGATTCTCTTTCGTTAATAATTCTAATTCATGAAGCAAATCACTAATAAAAAACACCTTTATAAGTAATGTATCATTAAAAATACGATTAAATTCCAGAAAATCTAAGATATTGTAGTAAAAAATTCAAAATTAAATTATTGAAAAACAATTGCAAAATTATAAAATAAAAGAGAAATTGATAGTTTCTACTTGCAACATAAGGGATTCTGTCGTGTGACGAATAATATAATAATGTACATGTAGTATACAGCTAAATATTTTTCTTGGCCTTTCAATTTTTATCCAAACATGATACATGATATCTAGAGATTGCTTATAAGGAAGGGACCCTTTGTCTTTATATTTTTTGTCAAAAAGAATAAGCACACTTTTTTCTTCTACACTATATTATAGGGTAAATAAGCTAATGTTAATTGAGGAATCATACACACTTAATAAAAAGGAAACGAAGGAATGAAAGCGTATGATATTTATTTTAATATTTTTATTGTATTTTACAAATTCACACACTGATGCACTAAAAATATTATAAACACTTAAATAAAACGTTAAGTTTATAATTTATATTTTAAAGAAAATTTTAAGACTTTCAACACTGTTATTGAAAAATATTGAGAGTTTATATTTTTTATTCAAGTTTGACGTTACACTAAGTACTATGATTGTATTAAATAACTATTTGTATAATGTACTATATTTATTTGCCTATGACTTCAAGAATTACAAATTTCGTTCATAGCAATGATCACCGTTCGTTATACCGTGCCTCAATCACTTGTTATCGTATACTGGACTTTTTACTATTATACAATAGTATCTGACTAAGCTGTAGATGACCATAAGATTATTTGAATGTATACCAGAGGCAAGCTTACGTGAAAAAATTTTCTTGTCTCGGAGTGGTTAAAAAACTTTTCTTTACGCTTCAGGAGTCACACGATTATTATGTAGAAAATATATAAGAAAAAGATTTAGCAGACGTATCTATGCAACTAGCATCGTCTTAGTTTCATAAAAACCTGAGATTATAGAAAAAAAATTATTTCGTTTGTTTTATAATTTATTTACAAAAATAAACAATTTTTACATGTGCTTTTATAGTATAGTTCATCTTGAAGAATAACCTCATTAGTATAAAACTAAAAAAAGATTTCCTACCTTGAATATTTTTGAGAGGCTGGTGTGCCCTCAGTAGGAAAAATAGAGTTCGCCATATATGCACCGTCACACCATGGTTACCGGGTACAGCCCCGAAGACGATGGTACTTGTCCGACAAAAACTACTGTACTACATAAATATCCGAAGAAGTAGAGTAAAATAATTCAGTTAAATAAATTTTTATTACTCTTAAATGATTCTGATTTAATTTGAAAAATTTCATTTAAAATATAGTTGACAATAACAAAAACTAAGTAAATACGGTGTTAAAAAAAAATATTCAGTTTGTTTTACCGACAACTTTGGACTTTATTAAAAATTAAATTACCTTTTGAAAATTATCTCAGAAATACGTGAAAAGTAGTCTTGGCACTTTACAATTATCAGCTGCATTTGTTAGTTAGGATTTTATTTAAAAAATTGTATTTTTTTAAAAACTTTTTGCTTGTATCTTAACGTAAGTGACACGTAGCAAAATCTTATGAGAAGCCAAATTGTTTGTCAGAAGGTGCTTTATATGATGTAATTTTTTTCGATCATGAAATATTCGTTTTCGAAAAATCACAGAAACTTACATTCTAAACTTCATATTGTTTAATAACTGTAAAACCAATAATAAGTAGACAATTCAAACTAAACTATGAGAATTGGTAATTTTTGTGTAATCAAATAAAATGCTTTTAAATCTATTGCAAAATATCGCTTGGTTATTATTTGGATAAGCTTTCAAATTTAAAATGTCAGATGGCAGCATTGCAAAAGGGAATTCTGTTTCTTTTGTTTTGTGCAACACACGTTGTTTAGTCTCTATTAGGATTTAAAAATAAAACTTAAAAAAATTTTTTTTAGATTTAAATCGCAGAAAACGATTTTCCGTCATAAGAAAACGTAATACCTTCGATATTTTTTTTACATACTTTATTAAAATAAAGTGCATTATTTTTGGTAAAAAATACCAATTTTAAAACAAAAACAGTTGAAAAATGTTGTTTATAACTAAATTTACAAATATTATTTGATATTTCTTTTTAGTTAAAGAAAAATTTGCTAACATTTTAAACCGAAAATTGGGCTGGTTATATTTTTTATTTTGTATATGATTGAATACACATTAATTAATTTGTATACATGTAATGCGTTTTTATTAATTAATTAATCTAAGTGATACTTTTATTGATGTCTTAAGATGTTTTAAGGCAAAAATTTAATAAAAAATATTAGTTTTCGTCGAACAAGTGCCATTGTCTTTGGGGATATTTTGCGGCATAATGTAGCCGTGGTGCGAAGGCGCTTATGTGGCGAATCCTATTTTCCCTACCAAGGGAACTCCTGCCTCTCAAAACACCTAAGGTAGGAAATGGTATACTTTATGTCACTTTTTTTTAGAAAGTACAGCTATTATCGCCCAAACAGCTTGGAGGCAAATGTTTTATCATTGTGCCCAAGTCGCGTATGTCGTTGTTCTTACCAAGGGCAAAAAGTGCAATTTTAACTGTAGGCACACTTCGCACCTAGTAATCCACTTTCTGCAAGTTGGCCTAAAGTCATAATAATAATTCAGAGTGTGTTCCGAGGGCATAAAGCGTCTGTTACAATTTGTACCCATAGTAAGAAAATTTTGTATACCTTAGTGGGTGCAAAGTCTTTTCACGCCCTAGAAAAAAAGAAACGTCTCTACCAAGTGGGGCATTACTTGGGCAAGTTGGGTGATTACTTTTTTGTTTACTTTGATTTGTACATGTCTAACTTTTAATCACAGGCGAAAACCTGCATATTTTACTCTTGGTAAGAATAGTAGTTTTTTTCGAATGAGTGCCATCGTGTCTGGGGCTATTTTGCAGCTCGAGAGGTCTGCCACTTAGAGCTCGAGGGACGTAAGTTAGCTGCGGAGCGATTGCACTTACGTGGCGAATCCTATTATTTTTTTACCAAAGGCACACCAGCCTCTTAAAAACGCCCGAGGTAGGAAAAAACACTATACGTGACTCGGGCACAAACATACAATAATCGTATCCTTCAAGCGATAATGTTTGTACTTATGTGTCCTAGTAACGTCATATAATATTTTGTGATTTACGGTATCACGATAACAGTCTTATGGGGTATAAGGCCACAAAGGGCGAGGCTGCGGCTCCCGGTACTGAGAGTAAACTGAAAATGGCTTCCCATCGTTGTACAAACGGTTATTTTTTTTTGGTTTCCTAAGTTTCTTGATTCTCCTACATTGTTTTCTTACAAAATACTTTACAATCTGTCTGTGAAATTTTTCATACAAAAATATGATGAAGCTTAAGGCAAATCCACAAATTAAAAACACAAACAATGGAGCGACTTCAGTAATACCTAATGATGTACATGAAACTTCTTTAGCTATGCTCATAGCGTCAAGCCTAGCCTTCCTTGTTCGAGATAGTACTCCATTTTCTCTGTACTTCTGAATACTAAAAAAAATGTTGTTGAAATTCTTAGATATGTATCAACTTTTTTAATACTTACTGATGATTTAAAAATTGAAGAAGTGGATCTCCTTTTTTTAAACCGATAGCTCTTTTTCTAGTATTACGTAGTGGAATCGCCAAGGTCTCGCAATAGTACTTCATAATAAGTGGACGTCGTATTATGTCAAATGTATAATAAACCACTCTTTCATTGCATATCTAAAATCAAATAAACTTGGAATACTTCAAAAGCTAAAAAATAATCTGTTTTAATTCATTAAATATTTGTAGCTTTCAAAAACATTATAAAATCGCTTTGATTTAGTGTGTCAGCCTATAACCAGATTTACACAGTAAAGTTTCGTAACACACCTGTAGTACAATTTTCCAACTGAAACGTTTAAGATATTTCTAAATGATTTTTATAGAATTTCTTTCAACGACAAAAATCGTTTTCTAGAATAGAATATTCAAAAACATTAACAAAAACTTTTACCATAATTTGAAATAAAAGTTTATAAAACAAAGCAATGGAAATAATTTTTAGACGCTATTATTAAAGATTGTACATTGTTAAATATTTTTTAAAATAATTGTCACACAAACTAAATATTTTACATTACCTGATTAAAAGCATCTTCTTGAGTTGTGGGTAGACTATTCTCATCCCTTAAAAACCATTTTAATTTATCATTTATGTCGTTCTCCGAGCTCTAAAAAAATGTCACAAGATAAAGTTTATGAGTATAATGGAAATTGTACATATTTTTAGTTAAAACTTAATAAAATTACCGAGAAAAATGTTAAAATAGTATTATTTTTTAGAATGATCAATTGATATGTTTTATCCTCTATAAATTCACTTGCACTTTTAAATGGAATATGTGGTATTGAAACTGTTGCGAAACTGGTAAAACAGCCCGCGTACATTGAAATAATAATGAATGCTGTCAGATATAGCGACAGCCTTGCGATTTTGGATGATACAGAATTAAATTGTACATCTGTAAATTAAAAAAAACATTAAAGTATAGTCAGGCAATTCTACCATACAAGTTCTTAAATTCCTACGCTTCGTAAATTATATTCAACAGTAGATGATTATCGTACAAGAGCAAAGTCATAAATTTCGCAAACTCGAATAACTATCCATAATTTAAAAATTTTTTAAATTCAAGTATTCAGAAATCAAGCAAATCTTAATTGTCTGCACAGTTTAAAGTATCCTGTACACATGACGTATTGAAAAATTGTTTTGCCTAGTTAGAGCAAGAGCCTCTCTCACAGCTCTTTGAAAACTTATTGGATACTGATTTTTTTAGAAAATTTCTAACTGTTTTCAACTTTTCTCGGACGCTTTCGTTTTTTTATGAGTGTTCGCCTGTAGGTTATAGATAATATTTTTGAAGCTAAAAAGTTATAAGCGTAGTTTAATCCGGATTTATTGGAAAATTAAATGGAACAGCCAAATTTTACTCGCCCAACAATATGATGCGTTGAGACAAAGAGAAAAGTAATAATCATCAATATTGTTTTTAATTACTTTTTCTCCTTTTAGCACTTATAGGGACTTTCAGTTGCTGCTTTTTTTTGATTGATGGTGAAACAGTTAAAAGAAATAAATAGTTATTCACATAGCAAGTGTGAAAAATATGATTTCCCGAAAAAATGTGAATGACACGCACGAGCTACCGTTACCGGCCACGAGTGCAAGTTTATCACACAAGTGCGGGAAATAGTCCGACACGAGGTGCGTTCGAGATGTCTCGCCACATAAGGGTAAGGAAAATAGATATAAAAGAAGTATTAATGTTAAAAGCAGTGTGTAGCAAAATTCTTTCCTGTGTGCAGTAATAATATTTCGCTCACTAGGTGCGTAATATATACTAGTAATGCATACTTTGTCAACGCTACGGTGATGAAAACTTTTTCCTAACACGAAGCCTTTTTCGTGACATTTAAACGTTGACAGCGCCCTTGAAAAGAGAAATATCATTCTCGACACGATCGATATCAAACTAGGGCTATTCCACGATGCACAAAATAGTTCTTATGATGATGGCACTAGTATGACGTGACGAAAATTTCGTACCTTGGGCATTTTTGAGGGTCGGGTATGCCTTTGGTAAGAAAATTAGGTTCGGCACACAAGTGCCATCCCATCATAATGTTAAAGTCTTTGCTGTATTTTTACAAGAAACCTCCATTAATAGTTTACCTGTGAATTCTTGATGGACAAACATGCGCCATACATTCAAAAAACCATCCGACAATTTATAAATGAATCCTCTTCTATCTTTATGTAATACTAAAATGATTACAAATAATACTGAAGAAATAGGTATGAGTATAATCAAAAAAATCCAAATACGCTTGTTAAAAACCTGTTCAATTAAAAATGTATTAAAATTAAAAAAAAATTAGGTTATAAATATTTCAAATTCAAATATTTTTACCTCAAAATAACCATTCCATGGAATTTCCTTGGAGTCTGATAATTTATACAAAATATAATCTTGATAATCCATGATTTCGATCGTTACGTCATACTCATCTAAATTTTTGTTCGTTAAAAACTTGCCAGGAAGAATAATACTCTCATTCAATAGTTTTGTAGAATCGTTTGATGTGTTTTCAAGACTTTCATTTAATTTTTTTATGATATGAGAATCGTTTTTATACTCAAGTACTAATCCTGTTGTTTTAGCGAAATCTTGAACTACTTGAGAATAAAGAGGAGATGGAACCTAACGATGCAGAGAAACAATTAATTTTTTTGAAATAAAATAATTTTGTTATTTAAAAATAAACTTTTTATGAAACAAATTACTTTGGTAGTAATTGTAGCCGAAGCACCACTTAAATTTTTTCGTCTCTGGACTAAAGCTCGCTTGTCTATGAGGGTTAATCCGTTTTCCTTGCTCCATTCAAATAATTTATTAACTTGTAATTCATTCTGGGAGCCGACAGCGAACCATTCATGAATGTTTTTATTGTTTCCGCATTTTATCAAAACTTCACTTTTTATATTTAAGTGAAGGTAATTCTTTTTAGGATATCGGCAAGTGATATCGATTTGTTCAGTAACGGCTGGCCGGAATAACAAAAGCCATACGTGAGGCGACAGATTATGATGCCTCGAGAAACGTGTAAATTTTTCGAAATCATTGTCAGTATTTAAAAACACCACAAAAAGGGTTTTTGAGTAATTTCTTAGTTTCGGATACTTTTCTGAAAGATCCGATATAGTCGAAGCTACAGAATACACCATTTTTCGTGAGAATTCTTTAACCATGTTAACCACCGAATGTATATCTGTGGATTTAAGAGAAAAATTGTTGTTATCAGGTATTATGATTTTCTTAACAAGCGCTTTGCTTTTGCTTACCTTCGTTGCTCCTGTAAATAATTCCTATACTGGTGGTCGCATAGAACTTTTGTACATCCAAAATTACAGGAACTTGACTTTCCATGTTTTTTGCTGAATCACATGGCATAAATAAAACAACGGCTAATATTACAACGAGGCTGGTTAGCTTCACCATTTTTGGCTAAAAATAGATTAAGAAAAAATGTACATGTTTACTTACATAATTAAATAAAATCATTTCATAAGCATACTTTCTACGAGTTAAAGAAAGCAAATTACGTGAGTACAACTACTAACGCATAACAAAATGAACATTAAATTTAATTTAATTACAATACTTATACAACAGTGTTATTTTTATTTCATGGTACAAAATGGATTAGGCATGTAAATTGTAAAGACACATTTCTATTTTTTTCTGTTTTAAATGTATTAAATGTATGTTACGCTACTATTGATTGAGTTCAGTCAAATTTTCTTTTTAATTCTGAATAAATTATAAATATAACTCAAGATGTTGTAAAAGAGTAAATAATATAGTTATCCTCTATACACGGAGACATTCAAAATATTTTTTTTGTAAATCCCATAAGAAATAAAAACATTTACGAAAATTTTTATATTTTGTACAAAATTTTTTTTTTTTTTCTACTATTTACCATACTATTGCCTTAGTAAGTGGTAAAAAGGTTGTGAAAAATAGATTAAAAATTATAAAGAAACCTCCAATTTCTTTGTTTCCGAATCCGCATTGAATTTTTTAATCTTCAAACGTTTTTCGACTACTATTTTTAATGCCTACCATTCCTTTCAACGTCTTATATGGAAAACTCAAGTTGTATCACTATTTAAATTCCTATTTTATGTTAATTCTATAATAAAAATAGAAAAAAAAAATGTTTTGATAATTACTGTTAATTATAAAAACAAGATAATTTAGAGCTTTTCGAAGGCTGCGTAGCTATTGGCAATATTCTTTTAGTTCTATGTAGAATTTCTTGATGCAAAAAAGCTTGATTATTTTTGGTGAAGTTTAGTCAAGATGAATTAAGTCAGCAATGTTTTTACCAAAATTCAGCATTAGTTGTATTAATCCAAAAAAAATTATTATTTAGTAATTTTTATAATAAATTTTTACTTTACCATGTACAAAACTGCCTTTAGTATTCTCACACATAACAAATTTAAACTTTTCTTGACTAATACTGCATTTCAATAGTAAAGACTTACGCCCAATTTTGTCTAACATACACTTGCTGTTTAACATAGACTTTGCTTATTTTGTATCAAAAAGGTACAGCACGTCAAACGAAACAAGATGATTTTGCTAAGAGTGAAATACATTTTTTTCTGCCAGAGAGAGGATTTAAAGATGCACTTACTTGTTAACTTGATTCTCGTGACCCAAACAACGACTTCCGGAAAATCCTTAGATGAAGCTGGGCACGGCTGGAATGGCCGATCTTTGGATGCTGAGAGTTTTGATTTTTCGGGATTCACAGGACACTTTTCGCGGATGAATATCGATTTGAGCACTAAACTCCTTTGACAAACTGTATCGGACACGTAGAACACAGTGATCACTTGGGGTTGAGGTGTTGTCTAGTTGACGGACTGCGAGACAGTGACGTGTTGGGGCTGTGCCTTCAAGGGCTTGGAATCCCCTTTTCCACTACCAAAATTTCCTGGCCATGAAGTGGGAGAAAAGTCACGCCCATCGACATACTTACAGTCAACCCCTTCCTAACTTCCCCTTATTTTATTCGTATTTCCTAAAACAAACAAAACAGAAGCCAATCGTCGTAGGACAGGTCGCAAAGAATCCAATACATGACAAAATTAAAAGCAATGCATCATATAGGCTTTAAGTTCCTTTTTATTGGAGATTAAATATTTGTTACCAGTAACGTTTCAACAACATATTTTGCCATATTTTTAAACATGTAACTATTTATATTTTTGAGTAAAGCAAAAAATTAGTTAGTATCTGAAGTTACTTAACAAATAATTTATTAATTTATTTACAGAAGTTTATTTGTTACATTTTAATTTCTTTATGTTTATAATTTTTAAAAACTTTTATGTATTTTAAGGGAACCAAACACCTTGAACGATCACGAATACTAAGTAACTATTTTAACAAGCAAAAGAATTTTGAAATAAGGGTTAAAAAAAGTGACATTCATATCAGATGCGTTATTGTTCATAACTCCATGATATGCTTTACTTATCTATTCCGTATGCAATTTTACGTGTCAGTTAGCTAAAATTGTTGTCAGCAAAGCGCCTTGATCGATCAATACGAATATTTATGTATCTTCCTGTATCAGTTGTCACGCCGCAAAAAATTTCTAAGCTTTGAACTATAAGCATCATTAAAAGTAAGAAAAAGTGCCAACACTCACGAGGGGGTAAATACAGTAACAAACGTTATAAATATTGTACAGGAAATTCTCCCAACGCACCCACATTTTTGTCCTGCGGTCAAGAACACATATAATTATAACAGCCCCTACGCTTCTAGAAACATTTCCCCGAGGTTTTCCCTTCCAACGTCCAAAGTTTCCTATTGTCCATATATACTTTTCGGCATAAAACAAAGTATAGCGACACTAGGTACACAGAACTGAGCCAAAAAAGAACAGTTTGTTCCCTCATGTATCGCGTGTCAGCACTAACGCGTTCAACGTGCATGACAATTAAATTTTACCACCTTCTACGTAGTGCTTTTTATAAAGTATTTATAATAGTTCGTATATGTCCTGCACCTGCTTTTGTTTCACGTTTATTTTTTTATGATATGTTGTTGGAATCAAGCGCTGACCCATTGGTAAGTAAATCGTGTTATTGATCGAACACTCTCTTGTGGGTGTTTGTATAAAATCACAAATCAGCTATTCGTTGGTGTGGATGCTTTTTAAATATTTAATGCTTATGTATATTAAGGAAAAACCAAAAAAATCGAAGTATGATATTAAACACTATCTTAAAATAAGTAACAAAATACCTTGTGTATTTGTGCAGCACATACAGTAAGAAATACAAAGAAGTATCCTTTGATAGGATTCTGATGCTTGAAAAAATGTTTATGTTAACATTAAAATTGTAGTTTTATTCTTAACTGAACTTTATCTTAATAATCAAACAAAAATTTCGGTTCCAATATTTTTGTTTTCCATGGTACCAGAGATTTTACTGTACTTTTTTAAAGATGAAAACATTTATGTACTAGGATATAAAATTTTAGGTCTGGAAGATGTGAATTTCAATTAGTTTTTGAAAAAGTAGTTAGACAAGTGCAAGAGATTTAACTGAATCCTCGTTATTTGTAGTAAAAAAAACGGTCGTATTTTTTTCTTTTATACCAATTTTTTTTTTTTTTTATTAGTTCTCATTGTACACCGAGAAATATTCCACAAAATAAACCAACGTAGGTGCCAGGTATTTCAAATAAATAATATATTAAGCCATTTCCAACATCAGGACTACCACCATCAAACCGGGTTAATCCACCGTTGGAGCACATAGCTCCAACCGATACAATCATAGGTAGGGGTAAACGGTACAGTTATTGGTGCCACGTATATTCTTGAAGCGAATAAGAGCTACTTTCGCTCCTACCCTTTAAATATCACGGCTAATATTCTTAAACTCAAAAGCTCTTTCCTCCCACCCTACGTGTGTTAACGCAAACTCGACCGAGTGGCTTTTTTCTCCTGCGACCACAAGTTTTGGATATTTTATCCTTTTTTGCTTATATTGAATGAGTATTCAAGCTATGTATTGATCTTGAGCTCGTCGTATGTAAGATACCTTTTGAGAAACTATTTATTTTACAGATGTCGAAAAATCGTCTCAGTTCTCCATCAAGTGTTGTTGCAGTGCGCGTGTCTTCTTAAGCGCTGTTAAAATAATTTGTACGGCAACTTTCATGAATACGAGTCACAGAGTAGAACTAATAAATACCAAGTAATAGTAAATACGTTTTACAATATTGTTCTTTTGCTTTTTTTTAAATAAATTATTTTCACTAAATGATGTGTTAGAAGTAGTAATTATTCGAATTTCCGTGATAACACTAAGTCTACCCTAACATGCTGCAATACAAACCAAATGACAGAATGACTAAATAAACTAAGCTGGGCATTTTTCGATCGCAAAAATTTTAATATTATAAGTATTTGTGGTTTTAATTTTTAAGAATTCTAGTAATTGGAAGATTTCTGTTGTACCTTTTGACGAAAATCCATCGATGTGATGTAAATTTTGTATTGCGTAAAAAATTTTATTTTTCACACACAAAAAAAAAAAAAAAAAGAAACAAGAGAAAGGAAGAATTAAAGTATTGAAAATTCAATTGTTTAAAGAATATTGAATAGATTTTCAACAGGTATCTTTCACTTGAGGGAAACAAGTTAATATCATACAAAAGTTGCGTTGACTTCTTTTTGCATAGATTTTTTTCTCTAGATACATTTTATTCACTGATGTAAAAACATTTTATTATATGTAATCGTTTTTTTACTATTTAATGAAAGCTTTATCTGTAACAATTGATTTGTAAAAGGTCAGTCAGAAAATTGACTTAGATTTCGTAATGTATTTATTAAATAATAATGTAAAATAATTTTCGTCGAAATAATAATTAATCTCATTTTTACTGACTTACAGTATCGATTTAAAATTAGTACGTAGGTACTATTTATACCTAGTTATAAAAAAAAAAAAAAAAAATAAAACTGTTAAATATCGAATACAATTGATTAAATTTTTTCATATTTTGTGATAACATAACAGTATACAAAATGTGTTAGTAATTGAAATTATATTATTGTTTTATTTTTCTATCATGTTGTTTTATGAAGATGCTTTTAAATTTTTTTTTTTTGTCAGACCAAGCTGTCGTGTTGACTCTGCATGAGAAACGAGTTTTTCCTATGCACAGCAGGTACACATGATAAAAATCGACGCTGCTTAACAAAAAGCAAAACAATTACACCATAGCTGAGCTATAACCCATTGAATGGAAGGAAGACGATCTGCTAAGTTAATAAATTAAGATCCATATTTTGTTTACGCATACATTCACACATCCGTGATACATAAGACATTGCAAGAAGAAAAAACAGCTAGTATAGGGATAGAGTTTTTTCTACGTAGGTACAGCCTTTTTTAAGTAGACCACATGTGTTTTTTTTTCCTGTCGGCTTATTGATTTGTAGCATTAAAAATGCAAGGCCAGACGCCTGTTGCGTTGAACATTTTTCCAAATATAGGTAAAACTTTAGATTAAATTCGTCTAAAGTTTAACCGGGTTCACTAGCAATTCGTTGCTGTTTTCTCTCGCAATGCTTAAAAGATGACACCTCGAAAAAAACAGGATAGTTCTTTTTCTATCAAAACGGGCGTAGGCACCTATAGGCTCTCCAAAAAATATTCATTGCACGCACCCCTCGATGGAATGGAAGGATGTTGTGCTTTTCGTCGTCGACTCACATTACTGTGGTTTTGTGCTTTCGTTTGCTGGTGAAGGAGTGAAGTCGAGAACTATTTTTTATTTATATATTTTTTTTTTCTTTACAATGCTAACAGTTGTTTTGAGCTCGTAATCCAACTTACAATCCAGAAATGCTTCGATTTTACTTGTCCTCAAAATTATGTTCGAAAGGTGAAAGTGGGTAATTCCTCACCAGCTGTTCTTCCCCAGAAAGTATGTTATTAGCAGGTACATCGATGACGGGGGCTTTAATGTGTCAGGTGTTAAGAGGGTCTTTTTGTTTGACGTGTTGATGGATGTATTATTCAGGCGCTACCTACTAACCGTGGAGAGGGAACCGAAGAGCTACAAGACTAAATTGATAACTAGGAAGGGTAGTTTTCATCTTAATTGCCATAACACTCGAAGAAATAGCGAGATAACTCTTTGGCTAATTTTTTTAACTAGTCAATAGTCCTTTCAGCGATTCTAACATTTTTTTTATTTGCTCAATTCGATTGATCATTTCGGATGAAAGTCTTTTTCAAATTATTTTGCTTTCTTATATACTTGGAACAAATAAATACAAATTAATATATAAAATACGTTATCACAGAGGTTAGACTTCGGAAAATTAACGTTAAAAAACAACTGACTTGGAACTATAAACCGAATACTATATGTATTTTAAATGGTATGTGTATACATAATTGTTTATTTCCTTGTAATATCCATACATACTCTTCATCATGATTAAATAGTATCGAAGCACAATATTTTACCGAATTAATGTCATAGTTTAGAATGATTCAAATGTTTTTGAGACTTTACCTACCAACTTTAATATAGGTATACAAATTGGGGTGCCGTTATTTTTTGAAAAAAAATCTTTCTTTAATTTTTATGATTACGCAAGAAAGTTAAATCTTTACCTACAAACTTTAAGGACATTCAATTTTCTAAAAAAATATACGTATTCTTGATAACAGATACAGAGAAAAGTGCCACGTTCGTTGTAATATTTTGCCTAACAAATAGTTGGAATACTTTCTACTTATAATAACCGCAATATAAATTAATTCAAAAGTTTTTTTTTCCATTGTTTATCACAAAAATTGCGAGACTTATATTTTTCCATAATTCTAACGCTTTTACCTGAAAATTGATGATTGAAGATAAAATGTTCTTTTACTCAACAATTTTTTTTAATTTCTTATTAAGGCAAAAATATTCAATACATCATGTTTATTATTTTTCATTTGAAAGTCACAAAAGTTAAATTCATATATAAAAATAGATGCTTGGAATAGTTTTTGGTATTGTCTTCGGATGGTAACATTACTAGTCTAGTTACGACAAATATTGTTTTTCAGATATAAAATATGTAGAATTTACATGAATTTTTTAAATATTTTTTATGACTCATTCTTAAAAAACTTATACGAATGAGATATATGTGATTAATAAAGGCTTACATGAGACCTAAATTTTAATATTTACAAGGATAAAACTTAAAAAAATGCTTGGATATTGAAAAAAATCTACTTATAAATTGATTACTGTTTGATAATTTAGTAAAAGGAATTTTGAGGCATGTTATAGTGCATTTTGAACAATGCCAACGTTAAACATATGTAAAATGTTGTATTTATTGGATGCAAGAGGGGGTACACGGTAAAGGGGGCCAAGCTGTGTAGGCAGGTGGGCTCCTTTTCGCGCAACCTTTTGAATTACACTTAAAAATTTCTTTGAAACTTAAAAAAGAATATTAAACTTGTTAAATTAACCAATTAAATTATTTTACAGTTACAATTATGAGACAATTATATTATTCATTAAATATAATATCGTCATAAATTTTAAATACCTGCTAATATAACACTAAGTCAGCCAGACAGTCAATTCCAGATAAATTTAATCTTTGCCTTATGTAAGATGCAAAGAAGATGTAAAAGAATTTTTCCGCCATCGGGTGGTTTTAGGAGGCTGGTACTTCCTCGGGCGAAAAAGCCGTTTTCCGATACTCGTTCGAAAAGTCTCCTTTACGAACCTCGTTACAAACCTCGCCTTCGGCTCGGGCCGCAAACCTCTCGGTTCGAAAACAAAGACTTTTCACACTCGTAGGAGAACTACTATTTCCGTAAATTCAAATCTCAGACACAATAGAATATTTGTATATGTTATTTCTCAGATAACTATTCTGCGATATGATTATTAAACTGCCGACGGTCTAAAGCAACAATAAAAAGTATTAAGCCTCGGATTGGCAAGTATTGAAGATTTGAGTGATTTTTTGCACTCGGGTTGGCCAATCCATCGATTATTTCGAAATCAGTATATTCTACCACATTACTTTTTTTACTACTTATTTACTACAATATACTTATTTATTACAATATCAATATATTACCAATCAATATTTCGTTTGAGCCCGCGATCAACTGAAAAGTTCGTGTGATCTGCTGGCGTGATATAACTTTCTTTCAAACGATGATCACGTTAGGGTGTATATTGCGAAATCGTTCTCTTAGATCATCAGGATATGTACCGAGATACGTCGATCACAAAATAGTGTGGAATTAAAGAAAATTAACGTTTTGCCGATTTTTTAATTTGTGTATGTTGTATAAAAATCGACAAGTTCTGTTATTTTAACGAATTTTACAGTGTGGTATAACACTAAAAAAAGCTCACATAGAATGAATGGAGCTTTGGTGCTATTTTCTGGGACATATTTGCTTGCTGAGCCAATACAAATGAGCAGCACTTAAATAAATGCTCGTATGTATTTAAAAAATATTAATCGAATATCTGAGTGTCGATACTCATCGCCATTGCGAGAAATTAAAGATCACGATGTTACAGTATTAGAAGCCAATGATTTAAGTATCAGCAGCCTAAGTGTACACCAAACCCTGATTTTTTTTGCTTTTTTGTTTTTAGTAAAAAAACACAAATTTGTCGAATATTTTGTTGCAGATCCTCAACATGGAGAACGACATGAACTGGTACCGAGCCAAGCTCGACTCCCGGGAGGGACTCATCCCCAGCAACTACATCGAGATAAAGAGCCACGAGTGAGTATTGCCATTCTATTTCACAAACTGAAGATGTAACTTTAATTAACATTTAAAAATGGCTTTTTATGATTACAAGAAGTTAAAAACGTAGTTAATTTAAAGCATTCAAGTTTTTATGGGCCTATAGGAAGTAAAACCTTTTAGCTAATCACTCAGATCAGTATTAATCGTTTTTAACTAAAGTTTATGACATCGAAGAAATACGTCACGTTTCCATTATAAAACTGTTTAACGACCATTGGCTGGGACTTCTGGAATACTGAGTCACGTAGTTTATTAGTTAATTTAAAAAAAATGCGGGTTGAAAAAAAAAATCATTTTTCTTTGAGTAGTCCTATTAAATTTCTAGATCGTAAATTACGAATTTTTTTTCATATCTCTTACTTTTTGACTCGAATTTTCGAAATTCAAAAAACTTTATCAGCAATCAGCATCAACTTTTGCTACATGCAATTAAAAGAAAAGCACTGGAAAATAAAAAGTTTGAGACACACGATTAGACCTCGATGTCAGCACACAAGCCAGTACTACGCAATTACCAAAGTAGTCGTGGCCTTCAATGCCATCGACGTTGATACGTATACTTAGTTTGTTTTTTGATACGCTACTGGTATACGAGAAACAAAGCCGCATGATCTGTTATTACGTGTTTTTGGGAAAGTTTTTTATTCCTTTCATTGCCTAAATATAGAGGTTTTGCTACAAAAGTTATTAGTAAAGTGATAAAATAAAAATTTGGATGGTCTTGCTGCCGATCAGAAAAAAATGGCTGATCCGGGCCATGAGAATGATTAAGGCCTTTTCTTGCTTGACTTATCGCCAAACTGTTTCTTAAGGGGGCTCCAGCGGGAGAAGTTAGGAGGCCACAGGTAACTCAATTGATACATAAAAACACGCTGAATCTAACGGTGTCCTTATTTACCCCTCTTACCCTGAAAAATTTTGAGATATTTGCTCTCAAAGTTTGTACATAGTACATAGTCTCTCATAGAGCAACGTGAAAATATTGGTATTTTCTAACAATAATTGAGGAGTTACAAATCAGGACTGTAACTGTTTTATATAAAAACATCTTAGCTTTCAGATAGTACCTTCAAAAATATAGGTAAGCCTTAAAATATTTGAGATATTTCGTAAAGTATTGATCAAGTCATTGAATTAGCAGAGTCATGACGGGATGCTATCTTGTTTTTTGTAAGTCGCGCGCTTTTGAATATTTTAGAATTACACTGCAAGTACTTACATAGGATACATGTCATTTGGAACTCTTTTTTAATCGTTTTCATCTATGGAAAACTTACACTTCTTTTTTTTTTTTAAATAAAATAAAACATTGAAAAATTTTAACTGCAATTATATTTTATTTTATCACAAATTTTTTATAACACGAAAAAAAACTAATTCGCTTCCATACATATAGATTTTTTTTTTTTTTTTTTTCTATTTTATAGTGCTGTACGTCCAGCTCCTTTACTAAGGCACTACTATGAGCACTTATCACTTGTGAAAGGGACAAGGAAAAGGATGGGAAGCCACCCATTACTGGGAGGATGTAGGGGAAAATAACGCAAGTGTGCTGCGAGGAGGTCGCCTACACCCTCCTTTAGGAACATTGCGTGGTGAAAAAGCACATGTGAAAAATCACAGAGGTACTTGCCCGAAAGTCGCACTGGCCGGGAATCGAACCACGGTCTCCCGCGTGCCAACTACGACCTAGCCGACCAAGCCACCGCGCGCTCCATATATAGATGATGTTGTTCGCCTGCTCGCATATATTATATTCACGGAGCGCGCGGTGGCTTAGTCAGCTAGGTCGTGATACCCGGCCAGTGCGCTTTATCGGGCAAGTACCTCTGTGATTTTTCACATGTGCTTTTTTACCACGCAATGCTTCTCGAGGAGGGTTTAGGCGTTCTTCTCGCAGCGTAATGGCCTAATTTTCTCCTACCCCCCTCCCAGTAATGGGATGCCTCCCATCCCTCTTCCTTTCCTTCTCCAAAGTGCTAAGTGCCTAAAGTAGTGCCCTTATTAAAGGAGCCGGACGTAACGCATTATAATATAAAAAAAATTATACATATATATATATATATATATATATATATATATATATATATATATATATATATATATATATATATATGTCTATATATATACGTGCTATACACACGTATATATGGATATATACTCACAGCAGTGCTACCAACTAACCGAATAGTTTTCGGGTTAGTACCAGTGCTCGCTGGAGCCTTCTTAAATTGATCTTAAGTATGATCTAACTCGTCCGTTTTCCTGCAATTTTTAGTATACTCGTTAGATTAGAAAAAGTTTTCTATCATTAAATTAATGTATTTATGCACGCTATTATTTCCTGTCATTTTCCACATTCGAATTTTTACTCCTGTTTTGGTTCTTTCATTTTTAAGTACGAATTTTTTTATTAATTAACATTTTTGTAACGGTCTTGTTAACTTTCTAAATACTAAAACGATAAACAAAACATTCAATGACTACGTTTCTTTGCGAATAAATGCTAAATTTATAAAATCCAAATTCATAACTTTTAAACGATTCTGGGCTATACTATCAGGAATATTGCGCCTGGCCAACATTTTCGAGTATGGAGTGTCGCAACTGTATTCGAGGCGAGGCGCGAGTACTAGTGCTGAACAGCCTGTATAAACAAATGAAGTGGCTAACGTTGAAACTTAAACACGTCTACAAGTTCATACAATCTGTAACACAAATGTTTCACTCTCTGCAATCTTTTAATGCCAATCATTAAAGAAAAAATTTTTTCGGTTCAATAGAATAGGTGAAATAGTTTACGAAGCATCGATTTAGTTGTTCTTGAAACTTTTATCAGAAGTGATATAATGTATTTTATAAAAAATAGAAATTTCGATCACACTCTTTAAACATGTACTTTGACACCCTTGGATTTAACAGCGTATGTATGAGTGGTGCTGCCACATTATGCCCCAAAGTTCATGTTATAAATCTTATGGAAAAAAAAGTTCAAGTGTCCGTCATTAGTGAATTGACCCCTACTGCCTATAAGACACAATGTTAAAGAAATGTTAAAGTGACTAGTGGCGCCAGCACTTCCCTCCAACCTCATGCTCCTGGCGGATATAAAACATACTATATCCTACATCGGTTATGCATATAATTCATCCTGGGGGGCAAACGTAGAATCGTAGCTAAAGTAATCGGCTTACATAAGGACTTTCATTCTATTCTCTGCCACGAGACCAAAATACACTCGCTTTACCTATTAGTAAAAAGGGGTTACGCATAAAGTAACTTTAACCACAATTCACGCTTTTTTTTACTTATCAAGAAAACAGCGAAATATTAGTATTTTTATCAAAATGGCTGACAAGAATGAGGAAACGCAGATTGATGATGGTGATGAAGCAGGAAGTCTAGCTTATCCTGACCATCGTGACTTGTCAGGTTGTCAAATTGTATCTCCGAGTAACACAAATACAGAGGAAAGACAGTTAGCCCTTACAAAGATACCCGGTGGTGATTCTCCCTTCGAACCCAACGAAAATAAGGTAAAGCCATCAGCAATGGTGAACAAATATATGAATGAATACATGTATATATGTACTGTGTAATACAATATATATAAATGTATATATTTACATGAGCGCGCGGTGGCTCGGTCGGCTAGGTCGTGGATTGGCACGCGGGGAGACCGTGGTTCAATTCCCGGCCAGTGCGACTTTTACGGGCAAAGTACCTCTGTGTCTTTCACATGTGCTTTTTCACCACGCAATGCTCCTCGAGGAGGGTTTAGGCGACCTTCTCGCAGCAAATTTGCCTAATTCCCCCTACCCCCATCCCAGTGATGGGAGGCCTCCCATCCCTCTTCCCTTCCTTCTCCCAAGTGCTAAGTGCCCATAGTAGTGCCCTTATTAAAAAGGAGCCGGACGTAGAGCACTATAATATAAAAAAAAAAAAAAAAGTATATATTTAAATAAATATATATATATATATATACATGATGAGTTCATGATAGTGATGTATTTGTAGGACGTCTATAAGAGAATGATGGATTGTGCACAATTTTTCCTGGCTTCAATTAGCGCTACCGTAAGTATGGAAGTTCTTTATCTAAGTCTTTTTTTTGTTTTAGTTTTAAAATCGTGTTAAACGCTTAAAATAAGTTTTACAACGTATATGCTGTTAGTCTTATGTTCAGCTTCGTCGACAATTTTGATCAGACCATAGTACAAATAAAAGTTTCTACCTGTTGAAAGTCTCATAATTCTACCTGCATCATACGTATACCTATAAATAAATTTTAATGGCCACCGATGTATTCGTTCTGTGATTGATCGAGACCAGTCTTGGGTGCATAAGTTTGAAAATGTGATCAAATAATCAGAAGTTAAAATTTTCACTAAAAATGAAAATTATATATTTAGTAGTTGCAAGTTATTTAATTGTTCTAACCAAATCGGAAAACTAAATATTTGTTATTAACTCTCAGGGAGTAGGTCAAGAAGCGTGCGGAAGTGGATCCCCCAGTACTGTTTACTTTATTTGTATACAGCTCATTTAATAATAAAAAAATATGTTAACTAAGACATCTGTGTAATTTTTAGGTCTATGATAACTCCATTACAGTTACGGGTCAACTAGAAGAGGATGGAAACATCTCATATGACCGTTGCCCGTGTTATTTTAGAAAAGTATCATATGGAAAAAGTTGAGGCATGGCTTAGCGAAGACAAGACCTTGTATATATCTTTTCCTAAAAAATATGGGCCAGTTGTCGATAAATATACTGTAACCAACATTAAAAATATCTGCTTAGTCACGATCACGGTTAACAAAAGAAAATGTAGAAAGAAAAAAATAAATGATGTCACTGCATTACCTCATCTATTTTATTACGAATAATTAACCAAAGCCATTTGAAGTCTCACAGTTTTAATATCATTTATACAAATACAAAAAGTACAATTTTAACGTTTTCTAATAAAAGTTAATTAATACGCTTATACACTTGTATATAGTATAATAGTCTACTGCAAAAATACCTATGATACAAGATAGAAGGTATACTAGAAGTATATCTTATAAAACTTGCACTTGATCTTGTTGTTATATAAGTGTTTTTGCAGGCTTAAGTTCTTTGACGCAGCTTAAACATTGAGATAAAAAAAAAAGCTGAAGAAAATATATGCTTATGCAAGACTTTACACAGTAACTAAATAGTTAATTTGAAACACCGAATTTCTTTCTACTTAAGCTGTAAAATTTTTTAAGTAAAAAAAAAATCAAAATACCCACGGAAAAATATTATTAATTAAAGTTAAAATATTTCCATTGAAATTTTTAATTCAACGATTATTTTATTTTCCTTTTACCCACCTAAGGTTTTATCATGTACAATTGACAATGGCGTTATTCGTTCTTTGTTATATATTTTCATTTAATAAAACTTTTCCTAATAACCTTCATGAGACTATGTGAAGTATTTTGTTCATGTTGATTTGATCTTTCTTTAAGAATTCAAATTTATTTAACTATGTATCTTACAAGATAATTTCTTCATAATACGTAATTTAAAATACGATTAATTTCCAGCAAATCTAACAGAATAGATTAGACTAAAAAGTTCCAAATTAAATTTTGAAAAACAATTGTACAATTACAAAAATGAAATAAAAGTTGATAGTTTCTACTTGCAATACAAAGATTTCTACTGTGCAACGAATAATATAATAACGTACATGTTGGAAAGAGCTATGTCTTTTATAAAATTTTAATTTTTAATGTGGAAACATGGTATCTAGAGATTTTTTATGATAAGGAACTTTTTTTTTTGATATTTAGTCAAAAAGAAGAAGCGCACTTTTCTTTTTTTTTTCACTATATTACTAGGTGAATAATTTTGAGACTGTTAAAACTGTTAAGACACATTACGTGATGTAGCAAGTGATAAATAAAGTTATAATGACTTTTCTTTTGAGAATTCATACTTTTTATTTTAGTTTAACGTTAAATCAGTACTTTAATAATTGTACTGTTGATTAAAATAATCATTTGTATAATGAGACCCTAACACTATTTTGCTTTTGTACTGTATTATTTGCCAACGACTTCAAACATTACAAATTTCGTTCATAGCAATGTTTACCGTTCGTTATACTGTCCCTTAATTACTCGTATCGGGACAACCAAGATAAGCAAATACTATATGAATATTCTGGCCTTTTTACTACCGTACGATAGTGTCTTACTAAGCTGTCGTCGACTATAAGATTGTCTTGATGTGCACCAGACGCAAGCTTAAGTGAAAAAATTTGCTTGTCTCGGAGTGGTTAAAAAACTTTTCTTAACGCTTTAAGAATCACACGATTATGTACGCAGGCAAGTGACAATCGCAAATCGCAGCTCGCAGGCAATTTCAGGCGACAAGCATGCGATCCAAAGGATTCTTTGTTTCCTTCCGTGGGTTGTATACGATTTTTTACCAATACCAAGGTGTATCTATGTAAACTAGCATCGTGATAGTTTCATAAAAACCCGAGATTAAAAAAAAAAAACATTATTTTGTTTGTTTCATATTTTATTTACAAAAATAAAGGATTATTACGTCTGCTTTTATAGTATAGTTCATATTGAAGAATAACCTGACTAGTACAAAATTAAAAAAAAAAAATTAGTACATAAATATCAGAAGAAGTAGAGTAAAATAAGTCAACTATACGATATGTCTACGTAAATATTGTAATTTAAATGTGCTTTATCTGATTAAATGACATTTGAAATATAGTTAACAATAAAAAAAATCGTCAAACAGCGTAGATTTGCGTTGTAGCAATAGGTAATTATTTGTCATTAATTTTCTACAACACACGCACTTAAGTATCTTCTTGAATTTCCTAATTCTTGAATACCAATTACATACTTTATTTTTCAGTTTAGTTTAGTTTGTTTGTTTGACATGTTAATGAAATTTTACAATTACAAGACAAATAATGTGGAAATTTAAATTAACTTATAACAACAACAATTGATATAAAAGAAAACAGTACCATAAAGCAAATGTTTTTCAATGTATAATAAATTGTAGATTAAATATTGATTTTTTAAATTCTGTGTGATTAAAAAGATACGTTTTTTTTAATGATGCCCCAGGAGGTTCAGGAAAAAACTTTCTATTTACAACGTTCATATATCATTTCATTTTTTGTGGAAAAAACATTTTCTCTATAACATGGACTAGTGTAACATCAATATGACTTCTAAAGAGAATGCTCAATAATAGAACATCTCGTTTACAATTGGATCCAATCAATGTAAAAAGTCCTTACTTGGAATTTGAATCTGAATAAAATTGGTACATTACGTCACTAGGGCACAAAGTACAAACATGAGCGCCCGAGTCGCGTCTAATGTTTTTCTTGCCTACGGCCCAAAGTGATTACAAGGGCGAAAACTGTGACACGAGGGCGCAAAGCGGCAGTTGCACTTTGGGCCCATGGTAAGAAAATGGTAGTTTTCCTACGAGTTTGAAAAGTCTTTGTTTGCGAACCGAGAGGTTTGTGGCCCGAGCCGAAGGCGAGGGACGTAACGAGGTTCGTAAAAGAGACTTTTCGAACGAGTTCCGGAAAACTGCCTTTTCGCCAGAGGAAGTACCAGCCTTCCAAAACCACCCCAGGGGGGAAAAAGTATTAAATCATCCTATCTTTGAACATTGTTTCGTATTCTAAAACATTATATCAATATTCGTATAATCAACAGAACATTTTCTAATACATCATCATTATCTCTTATTTTCCAAACTTTTATTTTACAACCTCGACCAAGGATGGCTGAAGAGGGTGGTAGGGGTTTTGTGGAATGACCCCCGAAAATCACCATGTAATGTATGAATATAAGAATATGTATATATATCGCTGGGTGCACTCCTATTTTGGTCACGAACGGGTGTGAGATTACAAGAACTGAGGGACAGATGAGATGAGGTTACAGCAAAAAATTGACAACTGACGCCCACTACAATGAGTTCATCTGAACATACGAGCTTGTCGTGTAGCTGGATATCGAATTGATAAAACCGACTTAGAATAAGGCTTACAATTTAAATAATAAAAATGATTAAAATGATTGAAAAACGGTATAGAGCTGGACAAGCTCATTAATCTAAATGATACTTTGATTAAGTTGTTGAGAAGAGAGAATGTTTGCATAACATCTTCAAAAAATTTTTTTTTTTTTTAATTTTAATTTTGATTAGGTGCAAAGTCTTTTTGAGTCTTTGAAAAAAAGAAGCGTCTCTTTTAAGTTGAGGTGATAACTTTCAGTTAATTTTCATATGTACATATTCAACTGATATCCACGGGAAAAAATCTGCACGTTTTGCCTTTGGTAAGAAAAAGAACATATGAGACTTGAGCACAAACATATAATAACCGTATCCTTCAAGCGATAATGTTTGTACTTTTGTGTCCTAGAAACATTATATAGTATTTTGTGAT
Organism: Copidosoma floridanum; assembly: GCF_036245765.1. Classification (NCBI taxonomy): domain Eukaryota; kingdom Metazoa; phylum Arthropoda; class Insecta; order Hymenoptera; family Encyrtidae; genus Copidosoma; species Copidosoma floridanum. The sequence continues at coordinate 2,483,479 of NW_028321912.1, read as the reverse complement.
TTACTGCATCACGATAACCGTCTTATAAGGTATAAGGCCACAAAGGGCGAGGCTGCGGCTCCTGGTACTAAGAGTAAACTGAAAATGGTTTTTTTTTGATTCCTAAGTTTCTTGATTCTCCTACATGGTTTTTTTTACAAAATACAGTACAATCTGTCTGTGACATTTCTCATACAAAAATATGATGAAACTAAAGATGAATCCACTGATTAAAAATACAAAAAGTTGAGCAGTTTTAGAAAGACCTAATGATGTACATGAAACTTCTTTAGCAATGCTCATAGCGTCAAGACTAGCCTTCCTTTTTCGAGATATTATTCCATTTTCTCTGTACTTCTGGATACTAAAAAAAAATGTTGTTGAAATTCTTAGATGTGTGTAAATTTTTATAATACTAACTGATGATTTAAAAATTGAAGAAGTGGATCTCCTTTTTTTAAAGCGATCGATTTTCTTCTAAAATTACCTAATGGAATAGCTAAGATTTTGCAATAGTACTTCAGAATAAGTGGACGTCGTATATTGTCATATGTATAATGAGCCACCCTTTCATTGCATACCTAAAATTATATTAACTTAAAATAATTTATACGCTAAAAAATAATCCGTTTTAATTTATAAAATATTTTCAACTTTCAAGAACTTTTTAAAATCGTTTCGATTGAGTGTCACAGTTTATAACCAGATTAACACATTCTCATATACGCATATTCACATGCACGCGAGCAGTCATACACGCATTGTTACTTATTTTAAATGTATTGGTATTACCGTCAGCGGAAAAAAATTACGTTGTAAATTTTAATAACATCTTTAGAGTACAATTTTTTAACCCAAATAATTTAGATTTTTCTTAATATTTTTTATGGAATTTTCCTCTACGTTAATAATCGTTTTTTAGAATAGAATATTAAAAAACCAGGACAAAAACTGTTACCGCCATTCAAAATAAAACTTAAAAAATTTTATAAGAGAAAGTGTAAGAAATGGTTTTTAGACGCTATTATAAGAGCAGGTACATATATTTTATAAAATAATAAACACACTAACTAAATATTTTACATTACCTGCTTTAAAGCATCTTCTGAGGTTATAGGTAGACTATTTTCATCCTTTAAAAACAATTTCAATTTATCATTTATATCGTTCTCCGAGCTCTAAAAAAATGTTATAAGATATAAGTCTTAAGAATAATAAAAATGATACACTCAGTTGAAACTTTAAAAGATTACTGAGAAAAACGGTAATGGGTCAGAGTTTTTTACTACGATCAATTGATATGTTTTATCCTCTAAAAATTCACGTGCATTTTTAAATGGAATGTGTGGTATTGAAACCGCTGTGAAGCTGGTAAAACAGCCCGAGTACATTGAAATCATAATAAATGCTGTCAAATATAGTGATAGCCTTGCAATTTTTGATGATACGGAATTGAATTGTACATCTGTAAATTCAAAAAAAAGAAATAAGTATCGTCAGGCGATTCCACTATAAAAACAAAATTAAATTCCTACGGTTTGTTAATTTGTACATAACAGTACATAATTATCGTACAAGAGCAAAGTCAAAAATTTCGCCAACTCAAATAATGATACACATTTTTTAAGTTATTTTAAATTCTAGATTTTTGAAGTTATGCAAAATCTAAATATCTGCATGGATAGAAGTATCCCATACACGTGACGTAAAGAAAAATTGTTTTGCCAATTTGGTGAAAAAAAACACTTCCCTTAGCTCTTTAAAAGGTTATAGGACACTGATTTTGTCAGGAAATTTTTAACTGTTTTTAACTTTTCTCGGACGCTTTACTTTTTTTTATGAGCGTTCACCTTTAGGTTATAGATCTTCTGCAGGGGGTTGATATTTTTTAGCTCAAAAATTTATAACCGTAGTTCAATCGAGATTTATTGGAAAATTAAAAGGTACAGTCTAAATTTTTTTCTCCGGTTTTACTAGTCTAACAATACTTACGATGTGTTGAGACAAAGAGACAAGTAATAATCATCGGTATTGTCTAAAACTACATTATTCCTTTTTGCTTTTTTAGGAACTTTTAATTGCTACTTTCTTTCGATTAATCATAAAAAATTATGTCGGATGTGCCTTTGGTAAGAAAATTAGTGTTCGGCACACAAGCGTCATCTTATCATGATGTTAAAGTATTTTCTGTATTTTGTTAACAAACCTTAATTAATAGTTTACCTGTGAATTCTTGATGGACGAATATTCGCCATACGTTCAAAAAACTGTCCGATGGTTTAAAAATAAATCCTCTTCTATCGTTATGTAAAACTAAAATTACATTAAATAGAATTGATAAAATAGTTATCAGTATAACCAAGAAAACCCAAATACACCTACTTGAAACCTGCTTAATTAAAAGGTATAAAGAAATAAAGTATAAATATGTTGCACTATTTAATTTTTTTCACCTCAAGGTAAGCATTCCATGGAATTTCCTTGGTGTCCGGTAATTTATACCAAATTAAATCTTGATAATCAATGATTTCAATCGTGAAGTCATACTTATCTAAATTTTTGTTCGTTAAAAACTTGCCAGGAAGAATAATACTCTCATTCAATAATTTTGTGGAATCAATTGATATGTTCTTGACACTTTCATGTGATTCCTTCTTGACACGGAAATCGTTTTCATACTCAAGTGCTAATCCTGTTGTTGTAGCAAAATCATTAACGACTAGAGAATGAAGATGAGATGACTCCTAACGATGTCAAAAAAACAATTCATTTTTTAAAAATTAAATAATTGTGTTATTTGAAAATAAACTAAGTGCTTATAAAACAAGTTACCTTGGTAGTAATTTTAGCCAGAGCACCACTTAAATTTTTTCGTCTTTGGACTAAAGTAAACAAGTTATGTTTTTATGAATTGTACATCATATAATTTTTGTGCTCTGTATCATAGATTTTTCAATGAAGGTGGAATTTAAATAACAGCAAAACTTCGTATCTAACATGATTTCCGTGTTTTGTGCGTTTTAGAAATTTGATGTTTAATTATTACTGCATATTCTTTTATGTCCGTTAGTTTTATTTTATAAAATATCAATCGTAGATTTGTGTTTTTTGTTATTTATTTATTTAATAACATTGAAACATAAGGCGAGACTGTCTTATAACCTCGTAAGTATTATTTTGACTTGATCTTAAGGATGCTAGTAGATAATCTAAATATCAGTTTTTTTATGAAGAGGCCAGATAACTGTACTGCGCGAAAAAACGGCTAGGTGTTATAATTTTTATTGTAGTGTATTATGCATAAGTATGTGTTAGACATTTGCTGAGTAGTGATATATAATATTTTAGGTGACGTCAGATTTTGAAAGTTCTTTCTTACAAAGCACAAAGAACTGAAGCTGTTTATTAAGCTTTTCTACCGTTTCACTAATAAATACATTATTGTTTATTGTTCGTTCTGTTAAGCTATAAAACTTAAAATAATAATAATCTTCCAAGAAAATGCATCTTAAAATAAGGTAGTAGATTTGATAAGCTACGAGGTTGTTTTGGAAAAGTTTCTCCTTCTCTACTACGAAGTGGTGATAAAGAGTAGATACATATATGTTACAAGGAAACTAATGACTATGCATAGATTTACGCCTTAGAGTATACATGGTCTTTAGTTCGAACTTCAAGTTTTAACGCATTGTTGTTTATTACTACATCATACGCTTTACTTACATCTGTACCGTATGCGATTTTGCTTGTCAGTGAGCCCAAATTGTTGTCTATAAAGTGCATATATCCGTCAATTTGAACATTAACGTACCTCTTTACATTAACTTTCATATTAAAGTTTCGACTTATAAGTTCCAGTAAAATTAAGTTAAAGTACCAAAATCCACTCATCCGCTGGTACATTAACGCATGCTATAAATATGTACAGAAAATTTTTCCAACTCACCTAAATTTTGGTGCTGTTGTAAGGAACAATCATTTATAACATTAATAATTATAACAGCATGTAAGTTTTGGAAATGCTTCCTCTTAAAAAGTATAAAATTTCCAATTGCTAATCTGTACTTTCCGACATAAAACAAAGTAGCAACACTATATACAGAGTCGAGCCAAGGAAGAATACTCGATTTCTTCATAAATCGTGTGTCAGCACTGATACATTCGATGTGCATGACAATTCAATTCTACTACCTTTTACTACGCAGCTCTCCTTATAATATATTTATAATAGTTCGTGTATATGTCCTGCGCGTGTTTTTGTTCTACATTTATTTGTCCTATGATCTGCCTTGGAATCAAGCGCTGACCCATTTGTAAGTATATCATGTTATTGATCGAACACTCTCTGTTAGGTGTTTGTATGAAATCACAAATCAGATATTTGTTGGTGTGAGTACTTTTTTTAACATGTAATGCCAAAGCGCGCGGTGGCTCAGTCGGCTAGGTCGTGGATTGGCACGCGGGAGACCTTGGTTCGTTTCTCGGCCAGTGCGAGATATTCGGGCAAGTACCTACCTCTGTGATTTTTCACATGAGCTTTCTCACTACGCAATGCTCCTCGAGGAGGGTTTAGGCGACCTCCTCGCAGCGTAATGGCCTAATTTTCCCCTACCCCCTCCCAGTAATAGGAGGCCCCCATCCCTCTCTCCTTTCTTTTTCAAAGTGCTAAGTGCCCATAGTAGTGCCCTTATTAAAGGAGCCGGACGTGAAGCACTATAATATAAAAAAAAATTCTATATATGTTATATCTATAGATATAATTTTAACATACAAGTCGTTGAAAAAGGGTGTCACCCTCAATAAAATCCATATTCAAAATTATTTCCTCATAGTACATGGCATAAGGAATAAAATGAGCCCTATTTCGAACGTGTGTCTCAAAAAAATATTTTTAATTAAAATGAGGGACAACAACAAGATATTTTTTGTGAATTTTCTCATATAGTACATACATACTTGTGTTATCTTGATTAAAAAATTGACGGAAAATAAGATTAATTGTTGCATTGCCGGAAACTATATCTTTCTATGATTTAATAAGCAAATATTAAAAATTAGGTGAATTTACTGGCTGACCTTTAAAAAATAAATTCTTGCTGTCAGTGTTTTGATTGTTTTATTGCGAAGAGGAGGAACTGATTTTTTTCAAACGACGCGTCTTTCAAACGAAACGAGACTGTCACATAGTTGAATAACAACTATGTTCAATAAATCGTTTCCGTGTAAGTAAAAAAAAGATAAAATCCAAAGAAAAAAAATCGATGCAGAAAAAAGTCCATGCAATTTCGATGCAATATTAACATATTTCACTCGAGCGAGGTTAATTGTTTGCAATTAATTTGCCGTTACGGAGGAGTAAGGAAATACCTTTATCCATCTCCTAAATATTTGTTGCTATACGCAGAAAACAAAAAACAAAATTATCCTAGATAGGAAAAAAATATATTTATTTTGTCTGATTTTAGAAAGACGTTCTAAATGTTAAAGAATCTTATTTCAGAATCGGGAGAATGTCTGATTAAAATTTTCTATAAAAAATAACAAGAATCTACCTGAATCAATTGCAATTGTATACTAAATAATTCTTATAATATTTGAAACCCACAATTTTCAGACCAAAACACCTGGATGGCATCATTATTGATAAAAACCAGGTAGAAGCCTGGTCTAGTAGAAAAAAGTAATATGTAGCTGTTGCAACTAAAAACTGTTGCATGATTATTGAGATAAATTTTCGTAACAGATAAAATAACAATGGTGATATGAGCATAAATCTTTTTTTTTGTCAGAATTGTATTATAGGATATTTCCTTCAGTTCGATTTAGTGTGCAGCACAAAAAAAAAAGGTATTTTGGTGCTTATTTTAAGCTTGCGGTCAATATCATGTTTCGATTATTCCGGTTTTTCCTTACCAGAGTAATGACCACGTGCTCATCAAAATAAAATAATAATGCATCCAAATATAAAAAAAAATACATAAAAATAAATGATTGGCTTGTGATTTTATTCAAACACCCAAAAGAGAGTGTTCGATCAATAACATGATGTACTCACAAATGGGTCAGCACTTGATTCAATAAACAGATCATAGGACAGAAACGCGAAATGAAAGCAGGTGCAGGACATATATGGACAATTCTAATACATTATAAGCAGAGCCGCGTAGTAGAAGGTGGTAAAATTGAATTGTCATGCACATTGAATGTATCAGTGCTGACACACGATTTATGGAGAAATCGAGTATTCTTCCTCGGCTCGACTCTGTATATAGTGTTGCTACTTTGTTTCATGCCGGAAAGTACAGATGAGCTACCGAATGTTTGTCGTTGGAAGAGGAAATGTTTGTACTTAATTTAATTTATATTTATAGACCACAGCTAAAAAAAAATTTTGCAATGTGAAAATTAACGTAGGAAGGTATACATAAATATTCGAATTGATCGATTAATGTGCTTTGCAGACAGTAATTTTAGCTAAGCAACATGTGAAATTGTATGCAGTGTAGATTAGTTAAGCGTATCAGGAATTATTGAAAAGTAACGCGTTAATATTTATGTAACTTTTGACTCAGCCTTAATTTAAAAATTATTTTACTTATTTACATATTTGGAATACATAAATACAAGTTAATGTGTACTTAAAATGGTAAGTGTATGCATAATTATTAGTTTCCTTGTAATGTCTATACTTACTCTTTGTCAATATTTAATAGTATAAAAGCACAAAGTTTTTCCGAAACAATGTCATAGTTTAAAATGATTCAGATATTTTTGGGACTCTTTCAACCAACTTATAGATGGATATAGGTATTGTATGCCGTTATGTTTCAAAAATAAAATTTTTAACGATTTCCTGTGATTATGCAAAAAAAATTGGACTCGCACAAAATAATGCTAAGGAAATTCAATCCATAAAAAAATAAGCGTGTCCTTGATAACAGATACTGAGACAAAATGATGTTGTCACGTACGATATCATAGCTACACGTACGTGCGCCCCCTCTTTTTGGGGCCTACTACAGATGATTGTAGTGGGAGAGAGCAAAGGGATAAGCCGATAGGATGCTGAAAGGAGCGCGCTCTCTGGCTGGAACCGTCAAGGACGAAGGTCGTACACACGCGACGCGCTCTTCTCTCGTTTTTGCATTAATAAAGACGTTGATACTAGTTCCTCGACTATTTACTTCGTGCGCACCCCAAGACCATAGAATCCTACGCAACAGTTTTGGTGTCAGAAGTGGGATGGTCATCGCGATTAAATAAAAATAAAATTTTTTTTTCGGTTTTTGTCGACGATAAAATATCGACTCTCGCGATTTTTGGGAAACACACATAGTGTCGTGCCACGAAGTGAACTAGGAACTGCTACGAGAGAAATTAGCGGAGCGAGGAGTTGCTGAAGTACGAAAAAAAAAGCAGCTTCAATCAAGGACCAAGGCGGAGGATACCCGGGACTACGATAGAAATCAAGCAACAAGGATGATAAAGATCTTGGTCGCCATTATTCTAGCCGGGAGCATATGGTAAGTACTTGAGATTCATAAATAAATAAATATATTTAACTGTCCAAGGGGTCCTGTTAAAATTTTTTAGTGCGTTATAAATTTTTTTTTGCTATATCGGTTTTGCGTTCGGTATCCTCCTCATAGTATTGGCGGTGCGTCATTAAGGTAATTTTTCGTGAGTCAGGAAAATTTCGGACCGTAAAAATAAATTGGTCAGATTGAAAGTAAGAAAATAATAAATAAATAAATAATAAATTAGACACACGGTAAATGTTAAAGTAAAGCGGTTTTGTCATCGTGAGATAGGAACGCAAAGAATCGTACAGAAATTTACTTATAAGTGTTTAAGCGCTCTCATACAGACAGGAAAGAAAGAATTTCAAAAAAAAAGAATAATAAAGAACCTACGATGGAAAACTTCGATGAAGCACACAGTGATGTAGTAAGTGCTAGGGAGGACGAAATTCCCTCGTATCCGGAAAATGAGTCGGAGTCAGAAATGCTGACCGTATTTTTAGAGCACAGCCCCGAAACTCAAATGGAATGGGAAAAAATGGGTAAGAAACAGCGTATGCTAATGTTGAAGTTTTTGAAAAAAATGAAACCTGGGGTGATTAGGGAGAAAGTTTCACAAACAACGTCATGCATAACGGGGGTGGGTGCAGAATATTCAAACACCGTAAGAAACGACGCTGCGAATACGTCACCCTTAAAGAATGCAGATTATACAGCCGGAAATGGGATGAGCGAAATTTCGAGGGACGTAAACTCGTACTCGAAAGATAGGTTCGATTGCAAAGATACACATGATACGCTTCAACATGCGTTCAGACGAGGAGAAAAACAAGCGGCGCAGCAAACAGCACAGCAATGCGTGACTCAGTTTTCGGAGGAAGCACTTACACAAAATTGTAGGGAATTAGTATTTGGCCATAAAAACAATTGGAACTTACCGTCAAGGACGTTGGAAGAAATAAGAATGTATGGGGGGCAGCAAACGGGAATCCCAAATTTTTCGGGCGCAAGGATGCAGGACGCTGGACCCAGCTACGAACCCACGGGTCCAATAAATGAAACGGTGAGAGGCCAACCGATAGCACCGTCATCTGACTGGCCGTTTCGGGATAATAACATGCACGGGGAATACATTTTGCGAGAGCAGCAACATCAAGCGCAGCCAAATCCGACTTATATAAACCCTATCATGAGTCAACAGCGAGTGGAAAACACGCACCCTGTCAGCATACACTATAGTGCACTGTCCCATGTCAACAGCGCGGCGAGTGGCATCCCTATATTTAACGGGGATCCAATAAACTTTCCGCTTTTTGAACAGATGGTGAGGACAGCAAATCTAGCAGTTCCGCCACAATATGAAAAATACTTTATTGGTACGTTAGGCGGTAAACTTAGGGGGATGGCGGCAGATCAATTTTGCACCCGGTTATCACTGTTTAATACCGTAGACGCATTTTTACTTGCGCTGTCACGGCGATTCGGGAGCATGGGAGGCATAGATACACAGCTAGCCCAACTCAAGTCACTGACTCAACTGAATAGCGAGTCAGTTATTCAGTACTGCAGCCGGGTGCAACGGTTGCATAATAGAATAATGATGACCCATGACGCCAACCCACAGCTGTCCCAGATTCAAAAAAATGCCCTAAAACAATCTGCGGATAGAGAGTCAGCGAAACAGTTTATATATGGGTTGAAAGCGCCATACAATTGGAACGTGGCCGGGGTAAAACCTGCAACACTGGAGGAGGCTATTGAAGCGGCTATAGATGTAGATAACGAGTTAAGTTTACGTCAAATGGCACCTAATGATTTTAGCACATATGCAACACGGGAGAGTTGTTTTGGTAAGAGGAATCCAAGGATAGGCATGGTAATCAGCGATGCGCCGGAGGGAAAGAGCGATACGGACGAATGGGACGGCATCAAAGATGTTAAGTGGTGCTCATATTGTCAGGAGCACTGTCTGCACTCTACGAGCGGGTGCGAAAAGCTATGGAGGGACGCGAAAAACGGAAGAATAAAAGACCCCGATAGGCCCGAAACAGAACCACCCAAGAGACTAACAGAGATAAGGGACAAAAATGAAGGAAGACCTGCGTACAATGATCAGGCACCTAATGTGCAGTATAGTGACCCTGACCCTAGAAATTACCATAACAAACATAATAGCTACACATCCAATTATAATAATTATAACAATAATAATAGAAACTTCAATGGCAACAATAGTCGCCCTCCGGCGAATAATAACAGGAACAATAATAGGCAATTCGAAGAGAACAGGAATTTTAATGGTCGAAATAGGGGAAATAATTATGCACCCAATAATAATTATAATAATCATAATCAACGACGAGAAAATAATTACAATAATTACGCACCCGGTAATAACAATTATAACAGTTATAATCAGCAACGAGAAAACAATTATAACAATTACACACCTGGTAATAACAATTATAACAGTTATAATCAGCAACGAGAAAACAATTATAACAATTACGCGCCCGGCAATGACAATTATAACAATTATAATCAGCGACGGGAAAATAATTATAATAACTATGGACCCAGGGACAACAATTACAACCTTAACAATCAAAGAGGAAACCAAAATAATCAATACAATCATGAGAAAAATACGAGAACAGACGGGTCACGCGCGGAAAATTTAAACTCCCAGGATGCTCGATGCGCTCCCCAAGCGTCGGGCATCCCCCAGTAGATAGGAAGATAAGAAAAACACTTGACAGCAGAAAAACGGCAAACGTAAAGGTAAGAGAGTCGCTAGCTGCGAGTGTAAGAGTTGATATGACGACAAGGAGAGATAATTTGCCTCAAAACAGCCCTCAAATAGAAGTAGGACGAAGCAATAACGGAAGCGAGCCTCAGCGTGAAGCAAGAATAAATATATTTCTAGCAGGTAGGACACCCCCTTCGGTATTTATGACAAGCACTCAACTAAGAGGGGGGGAAGCAAAATTCTATGCGGACACAGGAGCTGAAATTTCTATTATAAAGGAAGACAGTATTCTTCCAAATGCATTCTTTGACGTAAGGAACCGAGTAAGAATTGTAGGTGTTACGCACGGAGAGCGTAGCACTTTAGGTGTAGTTGAAATACCACTGAATGGCCTTATGTGTAGGTTGCATGTGGTCCCACGCGACTTCCCAATAGATGGGGAAGGTATTATTGGATGGGACATTTTTAAGTTATATCAAGGTCGCATAAGTGCGGCAGAAAATATTTTTGAATTAGGAGGAATGAAAATTAATTTAATCGAGCCAGAGATGCTCGAGATTCTTGCTAGGTCAAGGCAAGTTATATATGCCCGTGTCGGGATAAATAGCAAAAAAATAAAAGTAGGGTGGGTTCCTTTGCAAAGAATGAGAGAAGGAGTTTTATTCGGAAATTTTATAGCCACAAATAATAGTGGAAAAGTTTATGCTGAGTGTGTAAACACACTAAATGAAACAATAAGCATACCTGTACCGGAAATAGAGTTATTAGAATGCGAAGTGATGCGAGAGGCCGATCCATTTAGCGTCGAAGGGGACGACGCTCGGGGCGTTAATGAGGCAATTATAAGACTTTTTGAGGCAGATGGCCAAGAAAGGAGAAAAATGAACAAAGTTCAATATGGCGTTACAAATAATTATACAAGTGGCGGGTCCAATAGTGATTTCAAGGACACTGACAATTTAAGTAGGTTGTCGGATGAAGGAAAAATAGCGAGAATCGATAAAATAATGCAGCTTATTGATGTTTCAAGTTGCAACGAGGAAGAAAAGTCACACGTCCGGAAACTCATAGAGTATAATCCGTTTGTATTTGGCCTAGATGGAGAACCACTGAAAGCAACTCATATATTGAAACACCGCATCATAACTACGACGGACAAGCCCGTGACGGCGAAGCGCTATAGGTACCCACCAGCGCTAAGAGAACAGATGAAAAAAGAGATAGAGAAATTGCTCGAGCAAGGAATCGTCGAGCCTTCGAAATCACCATACAATTCTAACATGTGGATTGTACCCAAGCATGCGGGGCCGGACGGGGAGAAACGTTGGCGCGTGGTAACTGATTTTAGGCAGCTCAATGAAATAACTGTAGGAAGTTGCCATCCCTTACCATTCCAAAGTGATATACTCGAGCATTTAGCGTCAGCTCGATACATTACAGTAGTCGATCTAAAACAGGGATTTTTCCAAATAGAAATTCATGAGGATGACGCACACAAAACAGCGTTTTCTGGGCCAGACGGTCATTATCAGTATAGGAGAATGCCAATGGGGTGTACGGACTCGCCGAATACATTTTTGAGAGCGATGTCACTCGCGTTGGCGGGTCTACAAGGTCATGAAGTCGAAGTGTATTTGGATGATATCATGGTGTTTGCTCCGAACCTCGAAGAGCACGAGAGGCGTTTTATTAGACTTTTAAAGCGGCTTTCGGAAGCAAACTTGACAATTGAGCCGAAAAAATGCCAATTTTTGAAACGCGAAGCGAAAGTACTGGGACACGTAGTAGGAAACGGACAAATAAAAACAGATCCAAAAAAAATCGAAGCAGCGAGGAAATATCCGAGACCTACGAATGCAAAGAAAATCAAACAATTTCTTGGATTTGTCGGATATTATAGACGATTTATCCAGAATTATGCAAAAATTGCTCAGCCGCTCTCCAAACTCTTGAGAAAAGAAACAGAGTTCAAATGGGAAGAGCAGCAGGAGCAAGCTTTCAAAACATTAGTTGACGCATTATGTAGTGAGCCGGTACTTATTGCACCAAATCTAGACAAGCCTTTTATAGTCACAACAGATGCATCAGACTACGCAATAGGAGCAATATTAAGCCAAGGCGAGTTGGGTAAAGATAGACCGTGTGAATATGCTTCACGATGCCTTCGAGGGAGCGAATTACGCTACCCAACGTATGATAAGGAGCTGTTGGCTATAGTGTTTGCAAAAGAACAGTTTCGGCCGTACTTATTTGGGCGCAAATTTACAGTGGTCACGGATCATGAGCCATTAAAACATTACCACACGTCAAAGAAGCCCGACATAAGGTTTAATAGGCTAAAAGCGGAGCTACGAGGCTACGAATTTGACGTAGTATATCGGCCAGGCATTTCGAACAAAGCACCCGACGCACTCTCTCGAAATCCAGTAATAGGAGAGGGAGAAATAAACACTGAGCGGCCACGCCAAGAACTGTATCAGCTGGCGGACGAACAGGAGAAAGAAGGACTAGCCGATAGCGATGGGCCTCCAGCGCGCATTTTTAAAATACGAGCGACCCGTCAACAGCGTACTCAGGGAAATACTAAAAAGGGGAAAATCATTTACTCTGATTCAGAGGATTCGGATAAAAAAGTACAGAGAAAAAAACAAAATTTGGATGAATGGAAAGAAAATAAGTATGAAACGAAAATAGATGGTCAAGCTGATGGTGAGGGAGATTCCGAATCCGAGGAAAAAGTAGGAACAAACGAAAAATTAAGCAGGAAAATAAAGAAAACAGTGAGAAAAAGAGGTCGCCCAAGAAAGAATATTATAGTTAGCAATTTAAAAACAGAAACAGATACGGAACGCAACGAGATTTCGTCAAAAGACGTTATTGTTGCAAATTGCGGAACACCAGTAATAATGAATAGCGAATCGGAAAATCACAGTACGGGACTCGATGATTGGGGCTGGCAGCTGATACAAACAAGCTTGGCGGCCGAAGAGGCGAGGAGAGTGAAAGGCACCCGAAAGTTAACGGAAGCAAACGAAGTAGATGAAAGCATCGTAACATTTGGCAAAGGTGGTTTTGAAGGCAGAGGTGTTGAAGCGTCGGAGAGAGCCGATCAAGCACGAGAAAGATCGAGGGAAGAAGAGAGTGAAGGAGAGACACCACAGTACGAGCATACAGCAAATGAGCCGCTCACTGACGGTACTTATGAATGTAATAAAAGGGAGAAAAAAAAACAATTATATGAGGGACAGAATGAAAATAAGCTCAATATGGAAATAGAAAGCACAGGTTCGGATGCATCAGATGATCAGGTTGAAAAAATGACAAGACCAATCGCTACGGCAGGGGATGATCCTATTTCCCAAGGAATGACGGACGGGAAATTAGGTTATATTATGAAAGAACCGGGGTTTCGAAGGGGAGTAAAAACGACGAGTACACCAGCAGCAGTACTAACCGAGGAGAGAAAACGAAAATTGCGCAAGAGACAAATGGACACATTAAACAGACAAAAGCCGAATTGTTCAATTACGCCGACAATAATGAGCCCTTCGAAGGAAATAGTAATAGCTAATTGTGATACGCCACAAACGTCAAATAGTACAACGGCACAAAACACGGAAGAAGAAGAACATAGGTCAGCAGAGCTCTCAGTGAGCGCGGAAACAAATTTCGCTCCAATAACAGAGGCAGACAAGGAACCGGATATACACGATTTGTTAGAGGGAAGATCAGACGAACTGCGAGCGCAAGTAATGATCGACGTAAGAAGGCGAGATGTAGAGGGAAGACCGGGAATGAGGATTGACGTGTGGGAGCCCAACGAAAAGCGCATAAGGCCCCCACCTGAACCACCACCCCCACCAGACCCTTAAAGCCACTGTAAGCCATCGATTGAAAAGAGTACAACGACGATAGTAATAACAATATTGATAATGTTAATAATAATGATTGTAATATTAATAATAATAATGATGACAGAAGCAATACACAATGTAAGAATAATAAAGCTAGTACACTGATATAGTATATTGTATAGAAGACAGGATGAACAGAAACATACGGGTATAAATATATATAGGGAAAAGCGTTAGTTTTAAGTAATTCGCGGCCCTCGGACGAGCCGCGAGTGAATAAAAAATTATAATTGAAATATAATTGAGAAAATATAAAATAACTGATATCTGCGTAACCATAAGATACTTTGTACAATTAACCCACCCCCTTGTAAAGAAAGAATATTGATAAAATACTTACAAAAATTTAGTTTTCTTAAATTTTCGCGGCCCTCGGACGTGCCACGAAAAAAAAAATGAGCTGACGGAGGCAGGTAAATAAACAATAACGTTAGGACCGAAGAAAAACGGAAACACATATATGCACACTGGTAAAGGCAGGGAGTTATAAAAATAACATACGACTGATATGAGAACAAAAAATAAAGCAGACAAGATGCGCGCGTGGCATTCTCTAACAAAAAATGTAACAAAAAGAATTTATAATGAGAATAATAACAATAATAGTCAGAGTTATGTAATAATAACGATGAAAATAACAATAAGGTAATTAACAGGTAGCATTACCAAAACAAAAGCGAGGAGCTACGATCAACAAAAAATTATATAACACGTATAAAAATATTAACATTAGGCTGCAAGCATGGAAGATACAGGTTGAAATAGACAAAAAAAATAAATTAAAAGGCAGAGAAGAGTCCGAAAAGAATATCAATCAGATTTTAGGTAACACGACTTATTGTTGTTGTTGCTGAACAGTGTAAATCAATCACATTCGCGGCGTTTAAAACCACCCCTTCCTTCCTCGAAGATATCCTAAAATACCCCACTACTCTCAGCAATTCCACAAAGATCCTTCCAGCACGTACCTGGAGCAATTGAAAGCAATTCTCGTGAACGACGGACGCCCATGGACTGCACAGTGAACTCCCTTAGCTGACGCTAGTATCCGGGAGAGCACAAGCAAGTAATGCATTAAAATTAACAAAAAAAATCAACAAAACGGATTACTTAGATACGAGAATGACGTTAGAGAAATAACTAGCAATGCTGCTGAAAACAACCCCAACGATTTCTGCTGAAATGAACCCGTCCAGTACCTCATGGCGTGGGGCATACCAAAGACTCGCAGAGATTACGGTGACGGAATACTACTAGGAACAGCAGAAAAAAGAAAAGAAAAAAAAAAAAGCAGAAAAAAATAAACAAAAACAAAAAAATCAAAAAAGATGGGAATGGTGATTTAGTAGTCACCAACCTGGGCAAACATAATGGCTACGGCACGCAAAATGAAGTATATGAATCTATAAAAAGCCACAATACAAGCTAGCGGAAAGGGAGAGAAGAAAGTGGAAAATAATAGTTGCAGTGAATGGGCACAAGCACTGTCGGATTATCGAAATCTATAAGGCTCCATCATAATTCCTTTTCCATACATGACACACAAGAACGGAAGGAAGGGAGCGGAAAATTTTACGAACAGAAAATCGGACAGACTAATATAAGCCAATTGAGCCTCGGGCACAAGATTGACAATCTTCGCGGACTCGCCTCTGTTGGAGTATAATAATAATTAAATGTGTTAATAAAGTGTACTTATTGAATTACCAACAAGAATGAGAAATATAAAAAAAAAAATTATAAAAATAATAAAGACAGAGTAAGAAAATATTAGGCATGTGGCAACAAGGAAGCGTAGTCGTAGTAAAATAGCGAGAAATAGATTTATGTATACTGTATAGCGTGTGAGAAAACAGAAATCTGTAAAGAGAGTGCCACACTCGCAACTAAAAATAAGCACACGGTTCTTGAATGGTAAATGCATTGGGTAGCGTCATAGTCGAGTAAAGCACCTTCCAGGTACATATATGTGCGTGAGCGTAGATGTAGGAAAATAGAACGTTAACAAAGACGACACAGCCAACCGCTCTCTTTTCTCGCCCCTCACTCTCTCTACTGCGGTTCTTAAAAGATGTCAAAAACAAGAATATACCCGCGGGAATAGAGAAGGATATACGAAATAAGAAACCATTACGGTGGAGTGTATCACCCAGCATACGAATACGAGGAAGTGCAAATAAAAGGAGAACTGTCAGGCTACAAGGGTTAACCGTGGACGGTGGCGGAAATATTATTAGGCACGGCGGTAAATTCGTTCGGGTTCCTAAAATGGGGGGGCCCCTTAATACTAAATTTGGCTAGAATGCTTACAGGTAGGAGGAACCGTTCCGGAAGCGAAGGCGCAGCGGCGGGTGCAGTGACAGCGCAACCAATAATGCTACAGACCATACAAAGACCAGTCGCATCGCAAAACCAAGTACGCCTAGCGGTCAGAAGTTCACCTCCGGCAGCTGAAAAAACAAAACGTCCTCGTGCATAAGAGGATATATATATATATAGAAAAAAAAAAAAGGAAATAATTTTTAATTAAATTTTGTATACATACATAAATCTCGGTTACGTTTGTTTATTATAATTAAGTTACCATATTTACGAACAAAAATGCATTATGTGAAAATATCTAACAGGCTCGTAGCACAGCCAACTGTAACAATAACACGAATCAAAAACATTAAAAGAAAGATCGAGTCAACAGTAGGAAAATAAGTAATATTATACGATACATTATAACATACTGTTATGCCATATTTTACAAGTTTAACATGGATAACCTACAGTGGGATTAAATATTTAGTTAATAATTAGTAGAAATAACTTGAAGATTATTACACTCTATGAATTTATAAATGAGAATTTTGCAATATTGCACTATATTATAAAGGGAGAAGAGCGTGAACAAAAACAATAAATGCTTACACAAAAAAAAACAATTAAGCGAATTTGTGTAAAGGAGGAACAAGGACATGTTTTTTTTCTCTCAACCTTTTTACTCCTACGTTAGAAATCTCACATACAATATAAACAACATTACACGAACATTACTCTAGCACAAACATGTAAATTAAAAAGGGAAATCGCCATCGAGGACGATAGCGGCGCGGCCTCGGACGTGTCACGTACGATATCATAGCTACACGTACGTGCGCCCCCTCTTTTTGGGGCCTACTACAGATGATTGTAGTGGGAGAGAGCAAAGGGATAAGCCGATAGGATGCTGAAAGGAGCGCGCTCTCTGGCTGGAACCGTCAAGGACGAAGGTCGTACACACGCGACGCGCTCTTCTCTCGTTTTTGCATTAATAAAGACGTTGATACTAGTTCCTCGACTATTTACTTCGTGCGCACCCCAAGACCATAGAATCCTACGCAACAATGTGTTTATTGTGAAATTTTTCTCAACAAATTACAAGTCTTGTATTTTTCTATATTTTTAACACTTTTTTCTGTAAAAGATCAAATGTTCTTTTACTTAACCAATTTTTTCTTATTTTCATTAAGACAAAGATATCCAACGCACATTCCTTATTTTATAAATGAGAGTCCGAACAGTTGGATTCGTGAATAGAGATAGATGCTTGGAATAATTTTTGGTATTGTCTTCGGATGGTAACAACACGTCTCACATGATAAATATCATGCATGCTAGGGAAACGTTAAATTTTCGAGCTAAGGTCAAGATAACTGAATTTCGCCTTTCCTACATAAAAAGATTTAATATAATCTAATTTAATCTAATTTTTTTATTCGGTTCAGTTTTCACTTTCCGCTTGACATTATATAGGAAAGTTTCCGCTTATGGTTACAATTATGGTTAAAATCAATGTAGGAAAGCTATGAAGTGAAAAAACGATGCTATCACAGTACATGTAAACAATACACAAATTTCATGTACATGCTTTTAACGTGGACTTTAACAAACGTGGATTCTACAGTGAATGCATAACCGGTGCTGCCTTTTTTTTGCTCCTAAATCCCATATGTTATACATCTTATAAAAAAAATAATACATCTGTTTTGTACATCACTTATCCTGGGAGTATACATAGAATCTTGTGTATAAAATAGTCGGCTTATTTGAAGAGTTTCATTTTATATTATCTGCCACATGACGAACGACACGCGCTACTTCTATTACTGATAAACGGTTACAATAAAGTAAATTTAACCAAAATTCACGATTTTTTTTACTTGTCAAGAAAACAGCGAAGTATTAGTATTTTCATCAAAATGGCTGACGAAGATGCGGATATGCAAATTGATGAAGGCGATGATTAAGGACCTTCAAGTCAGCCTGAACATTGGGGGGTATTGTCAGGTCATCAGATTGTGTCTTACAGCAACATGTCTACAAAGGAGATACAATTAGACCTTATAAAGATATCTGGCGGTCATTCTCCCTTCTCTTTCGACAAACATGAGGTAAAGCCATGAGCAATTGTGAACAAATATATATTTTTTTGTTTTTCTTACAAATTCATAATAGTAGTGTATTTGTAGGACGTCTATAAGAGGATGATGGATTGTACAAAATTTTCCCTGAATTTAATTAGCGCCACCGTAAGAATGAAAGTTCTTTGTCTCAATATTTTTCTAGTTGTAATTTTTAAATATTTAATTTTCTTCGTGTTAAATGCTTAAAATAAGTTTTAAAACGTATGTGCTGATTAGTCTTATGTTCTGCTTCGTCAACAATTTTGATCAGACCATTAGTATGAATAAAAATCTTTACCTGTTAGTAGTCTTATAATCCTACCTTTATCAGACCTGTAAATAAATTCTGATTTTTACCAATGTATTTGTTCCGTGATCGATTGAGACCAGACTTGGGTGTGTAAATTTGGAAATGAGATCAAATAACTAGTAGTTTAAATTTTTGCATGGAATAATAATTAAAACAATAAGTTTTATAGTTGAAAATCATCAAGTTGTTATAAAAAATCGGGAAATTAAATATTTGTTTTTAACTGTGAGGGATTTGGTTCGAGAAGCGGGCAGAGCCCCCAGCACTGTTTAATTTATGTGTATCTAGCTCATTTTATTATAAAAAAATATGTTAACTATACATATATGAGATATATATGAGATATCTGTGTAATTTTTAGGTCTGTGACAACTCCGTTACAGTAACGGGTCAACTAGAAGAGGATGGAAGCGTCTCATCCGAAACTATGACCGTCCCACGTGACACTGATATGGAAAAAGTTAAGACATGGCTTAGCAAAGTCAAGGTCTTGTATATATCTATTCCTAAAAACCATGAGCCAGTCGTCGGTAAATAGACTGTAACCAACATTAAAATTATCAGCTAATTCACAGTCACAGTTAACAAAAGAAAATGTATGAAGAAAAATAGTAAATGATATCACTGCATTACCTCTTCTTTTATCATACGAATAATTAACCGAAGTCATTTGAGAGCATATATTTGTAATCACATTAATACAAAGATAAAAATTGCGAATTAAACGTGTTGTAATATAAGTTGATTAACACGCTTATAAATATTTACTAATGTTTAGTACAATTTTTAATCCTACACTCAATGAAGATACTTACAGTTTGAAAGTCTACTGCAAAAATACTTATGATGCAAAATAGTAGGTATACTAGAAGAATTTCTTATAAAAGTTGCTCTTGATTTTGTTGTTATACATGGTTTTGCAAGTTTTAAGTTCTTTGACGCGACTTAAACATTGTTGATATAAAAAAAAAAGTTTAAGCAAAAATATGCGTGTGCAGCACTTTACATAGTAATTAATTAGTTAATTTAAAAAATCGAATTTCTATCTACTTAAACTGTAAAATTACTTAAGTAAATGAAAAAAATCAGAACACCCACGAAAAAATATTATTAATTAAAAATCAAATATTTCCATCGAAATTATTCATTCCACGAACATATTATTTTCCTTTCACCCGCCTAACGTTGCCTCTTGTCATGTATAATTGGCAATGACGTAAGTCATCCATTATTGTATATTTTCCTTTAATAAAACTCTTAATAACCTTCATCAAACTATATAAATTTACTCCGTTAACGTTGATTTGAACTAAACTCATTGATAAATAATAGTATGATTCTCTTTCGTTAATAATTCTAATTCATGAAGCAAATCACTAATAAAAAACACCTTTATAAGTAATGTATCATTAAAAATACGATTAAATTCCAGAAAATCTAAGATATTGTAGTAAAAAATTCAAAATTAAATTATTGAAAAACAATTGCAAAATTATAAAATAAAAGAGAAATTGATAGTTTCTACTTGCAACATAAGGGATTCTGTCGTGTGACGAATAATATAATAATGTACATGTAGTATACAGCTAAATATTTTTCTTGGCCTTTCAATTTTTATCCAAACATGATACATGATATCTAGAGATTGCTTATAAGGAAGGGACCCTTTGTCTTTATATTTTTTGTCAAAAAGAATAAGCACACTTTTTACTTCTACACTATATTATAGGGTAAATAAGCTAATGTTAATTGAGGAATCATACACACTTAATAAAAAGGAAACGAAGGAATGAAAGCGTATGATATTTATTTTAATATTTTTATTGTATTTTACAAATTCACACACTGATGCACTAAAAATATTATAAACACTTAAATAAAACGTTAAGTTTATAATTTATATTTTAAAGAAAATTTTAAGACTTTCAACACTGTTATTGAAAAATATTGAGAGTTTATATTTTTTATTCAAGTTTGACGTTACACTAAGTACTATGATTGTATTAAATAACTATTTGTATAATGTACTATATTTATTTGCCTATGACTTCAAGAATTACAAATTTCGTTCATAGCAATGATCACCGTTCGTTATACCGTGCCTCAATCACTTGTTATCGTATACTGGACTTTTTACTATTATACAATAGTATCTGACTAAGCTGTAGATGACCATAAGATTATTTGAATGTATACCAGAGGCAAGCTTACGTGAAAAAATTTTCTTGTCTCGGAGTGGTTAAAAAACTTTTCTTTACGCTTCAGGAGTCACACGATTATTATGTAGAAAATATATAAGAAAAAGATTTAGCAGACGTATCTATGCAACTAGCATCGTCTTAGTTTCATAAAAACCTGAGATTATAGAAAAAAAATTATTTCGTTTGTTTTATAATTTATTTACAAAAATAAACAATTTTTACATGTGCTTTTATAGTATAGTTCATCTTGAAGAATAACCTCATTAGTATAAAACTAAAAAAAGATTTCCTACCTTGAATATTTTTGAGAGGCTGGTGTGCCCTCAGTAGGAAAAATAGAGTTCGCCATATATGCACCGTCACACCATGGTTACCGGGTACAGCCCCGAAGACGATGGTACTTGTCCGACAAAAACTACTGTACTACATAAATATCCGAAGAAGTAGAGTAAAATAATTCAGTTAAATAAATTTTTATTACTCTTAAATGATTCTGATTTAATTTGAAAAATTTCATTTAAAATATAGTTGACAATAACAAAAACTAAGTAAATACGGTGTTAAAAAAAAATATTCAGTTTGTTTTACCGACAACTTTGGACTTTATTAAAAATTAAATTACCTTTTGAAAATTATCTCAGAAATACGTGAAAAGTAGTCTTGGCACTTTACAATTATCAGCTGCATTTGTTAGTTAGGATTTTATTTAAAAAATTGTATTTTTTTAAAAACTTTTTGCTTGTATCTTAACGTAAGTGACACGTAGCAAAATCTTATGAGAAGCCAAATTGTTTGTCAGAAGGTGCTTTATATGATGTAATTTTTTTCGATCATGAAATATTCGTTTTCGAAAAATCACAGAAACTTACATTCTAAACTTCATATTGTTTAATAACTGTAAAACCAATAATAAGTAGACAATTCAAACTAAACTATGAGAATTGGTAATTTTTGTGTAATCAAATAAAATGCTTTTAAATCTATTGCAAAATATCGCTTGGTTATTATTTGGATAAGCTTTCAAATTTAAAATGTCAGATGGCAGCATTGCAAAAGGGAATTCTGTTTCTTTTGTTTTGTGCAACACACGTTGTTAAGTCTCTATTAGGATTTAAAAATAAAACTTAAAAAAATTTTTTTTAGATTTAAATCGCAGAAAACGATTTTCCGTCATAAGAAAACGTAATACCTTCGATATTTTTTTTACATACTTTATTAAAATGAAGTGCATTATTTTTGGTAAAAAATACCAATTTTAAAACAAAAACAGTTGAAAAATGTTGTTTATAACTAAATTTACAAATATTATTTGATATTTCTTTTTAGTTAAAGAAAAATTTGCTAACATTTTAAACCGAAAATTGGGCTGGTTATATTTTTTATTTTGTATATGATTGAATACACATTAATTAATTTGTATACATGTAATGCGTTTTTATTAATTAATTAATGTAAGTGATACTTTTATTGATGTCTTAAGATGTTTTAAGGCAAAAATTTAATAAAAAATATTAGTTTTCGTCGAACAAGTGCCATTGTCTTTGGGGATATTTTGCGGCATAATGTAGCCGTGGTGCGAAGGCGCTTATGTGGCGAATCCTATTTTCCCTACCAAGGGAACTCCTGCCTCTCAAAACACCTAAGGTAGGAAATGGTATACTTTATGTCACTTTTTTTTAGAAAGTACAGCTATTATCGCCCAAACAGCTTGGAGGCAAATGTTTTATCATTGTGCCCAAGTCGCGTATGTCGTTGTTCTTACCAAGGGCAAAAAGTGCAATTTTAACTGTAGGCACACTTCGCACCTAGTAATCCACTTTCTGCAAGTTGGCCTAAAGTCATAATAATAATTCAGAGTGTGTTCCGAGGGCATAAAGCGTCTGTTACAATTTGTATTCATAGTAAGAAAATTTTGTATACCTTAGTGGGTGCAAAGTCTTTTCACGCCCTAGAAAAAAAGAAACGTCTCTACCAAGTGGGGCATTACTTGGGCAAGTTGGGTGATTACTTTTTTGTTTACTTTGATTTGTACATGTCTTACTTTTAATCACCGGCGAAAACCTGCATATTTTACTCTTGGTAAGAATAGTAGTTTTTTTCGAATGAGTGCCATCGTGTCTGGGGCTATTTTGCAGCTCGAGAGGTCTGCCACTTAGAGCTCGAGGGACGTAAGTTAGCTGCGGAGCGATTGCACTTACGTGGCAAATCCTATTCTTTTTTTACCAAAGGCACACCAGCCTCTTAAAAACGCCCGAGGTAGGAAAAAACACTATACGTGACTCGGGCACAAACATACAATAATCGTATCCTTCAAGCGATAATGTTTGTACTTATGTGCCCTAGTAACGTCATATAATATTTTGTGATTTACGGTATCACGATAACAGTCTTATGGGGTATAAGGCCACAAAGGGCGAGGCTGCGGCTCCCGGTACTGAGAGTAAACTGAAAATGGCTTCCCATCGTTGTACAAACGGTTATTTTTTTTTGGTTTCCTAAGTTTCTTGATTCTCCTACATTGTTTTCTTACAAAATACTTTACAATCTGTCTGTGAAATTTTTCATACAAAAATATGATGAAGCTTAAGGCAAATCCACAAATTAAAAACACAAACAATGGAGCGACTTCAGTAATACCTAATGATGTACATGAAACTTCTTTAGCAATGCTCATAGCGTCAAGCCTAGCCTTCCTTGTTCGAGATAGTACTCCATTTTCTCTGTACTTCTGAATACTAAAAAAAATGTTGTTGAAATTCTTAGATATGTATCAACTTTTTTAATACTTACTGATGATTTAAAAATTGAAGAAGTGGATCTCCTTTTTTTAAACCGATAGCTCTTTTTCTAGTATTACGTAGTGGAATCGCCAAGGTCTCGCAATAGTACTTCATAATAAGTGGACGTCGTATTATGTCAAATGTATAATAAACCACTCTTTCATTGCATATCTAAAATCAAATAAACTTGGAATACTTCAAAAGCTAAAAAATAATCTGTTTTAATTCATTAAATATTTGTAGCTTTCAAAAACATTATAAAATCGCTTTGATTTAGTGTGTCAGCCTATAATCAGATTAACACAGTAAAGTTTCGTAACACACCTGTAGTACAATTTTCCAACTGAAACGTTTAAGATATTTCTAAATGATTTTTATAGAATTTCTTTCAACGACAAAAATCGTTTTCTAGAATAGAATATTCAAAAACATTAACAAAAACTTTTACCATAATTTGAAATAAAAGTTTATAAAACAAAGCAATGGAAATAATTTTTAGACGCTATTATTAAAGATTGTACATTGTTAAATATTTTTTAAAATAATTGTCACACAAACTAAATATTTTACATTACCTGATTAAAAGCATCTTCTTGAGTTGTGGGTAGACTATTTTCATCCCTTAAAAACAATTTTAATTTATCATTTATGTCGTTCTCCGAGCTCTAAAAAAATGTCACAAGATAAAGTTTATGAGTATAATGGAAATTGTACATATTTTTAGTTAAAACTTAATAAAATTACCGAGAAAAATGTTAAAATAGTATCATTTTTTAGAATGATCAATTGATATGTTTTATCCTCTATAAATTCACTTGCACTTTTAAATGGAATATGTGGTATTGAAACTGTTGCGAAACTGGTAAAACAGCCCGCGTACATTGAAATAATAATGAATGCTGTCAGATATAGCGACAGCCTTGCGATTTTGGATGATACAGAATTAAATTGTACATCTGTTAATTAAAAAAAACATTAAAGTATAGTCAGGCAATTCTACCATACAAGTTCTTAAATTCCTACGCTTCGTAAATTATATTCAACAGTAGATGATTATCGTACAAGAGCAAAGTCATAAATTTCGCAAACTCGAATAACTATCCATAATTTAAGAATTTTTTAAACTCAAGTATTCAGAAATCAAGCAAATCTTAATTGTCTGCACTGTTTAAAGTATCCTGTACACATGACGTATTGAAAAATTGTTTTGCCTAGTTAGAGCAAGAGCCTCTCTCACAGCTCTTTGAAAACTTATTGGATACTGATTTTTTTAGAAAATTTCTAACTGTTTTCAACTTTTCTCGGACGCTTTCGTTTTTTTATGAGTGTTCGCCTGTAGGTTATAGATAATATTTTTGAAGCTAAAAAGTTATAAGCGTAGTTTAATCCGGATTTATTGGAAAAATAAATGGAACAGCCAAATTTTACTCGCCCAACAATATGATGCGTTGAATCAAAGAGAAAAGTAATAATCATCAATATTGTTTTTAATTACTTTTTCTCCTTTTAGCACTTATAGGGACTTTCAGTTGCTGCTTTTTTTTGATTGATGGTGAAACAGTTAAAAGAAATAAAAAGTTATTCACATAGCAAGTGTGAAAAATATGATTTCCCGAAAAAATGTGAATGACACGCACGAGCTACCGTTACCGGCCACGAGTGCAAGTTTATCACACAAGTGCGGGAAATAGTCCGACACGAGGTGCGTTCGAGATGTCTCGCCACATAAGGGTAAGGAAAATAGATATAAAAGAAGTATTAATGTTAAAAGCAGTGTGTAGCAAAATTCTTTCCTGTGTGTAGTAATAATATTTCGCTCACTAGGTGCGTAATATATACTAGTAATGCATACTTTGTCAACGCTACGGTGATGAAAACTTTTTCCTAACACGAAGCCTTTTTCGTGACATTTAAACGTTGACAGCGCCCTTGAAAAGAGAAATATCATTCTCGACACGATCGATATCAAACTAGGGCTATTCCACGATGCACAAAATAGTTCTTATGATGATGGCACTAGTATGACGTGACGAAAATTTCGTACCTTGGGCATTTTTGAGGGTCGGGTATGCCTTTGGTAAGAAAATTAGGTTCGGCACACAAGTGCCATCCCATCATAATGTTAAAGTCTTTGCTGTATTTTTACAAGAAACCTCCATTAATAGTTTACCTGTGAATTCTTGATGGACAAACATGCGCCATACATTCAAAAAACCATCCGACAATTTATAAATGAATCCTCTTCTATCTTTATGTAATACTAAAATGATTACAAATAATACTGAAGAAATAGGTATGAGTATAATCAAAAAAATCCAAATACGCTTGTTAAAAACCTGTTCAATTAAAAATGTATTAAAATTAAAAAAAAATTAGGTTATAAATATTTCAAATTCAAATATTTTTACCTCAAAATAACCATTCCATGGAATTTCCTTGGAGTCTGATAATTTATACAAAATATAATCTTGATAATCCATGATTTCGATCGTTACGTCATACTCATCTAAATTTTTGTTCGTTAAAAACTTGCCAGGAAGAATAATACTCTCATTCAATAGTTTTGTAGAATCGTTTGATGTGTTCTCAAGACTTTCATTTAATTTTTTTATGATATGAGAATCGTTTTTATACTCAAGTACTAATCCTGTTGTTTTAGCGAAATCTTGAACTACTTGAGAATAAAGAGGAGATGAAACCTAACGATGCAGAGAAACAATTAATTTTTTTGAAATAAAATAATTTTGTTATTTAAAAATAAACTTTTTATGAAACAAATTACTTTGGTAGTAATTGTAGCCGAAGCACCACTTAAATTTTTTCGTCTCTGGACTAAAGCTCGCTTGTCTATGAGGGTTAATCCGTTTTCCTTGCTCCATTCAAATAATTTATTAACTTGTAATTCATTCTGGGAGCCGACAGCAAACCATTCATGAATGTTTTTATTGTTTCCGCATTTTATCAAAACTTCACTTTTTATATTTAAGTGAAGGTAATTCTTTTTAGGATATCGGCAAGTGATATCGATTTGTTCAGTAACGGCTGGCCGGAATAACAAAAGCCATACGTGAGGCGACAGATTATGATGCCTCGAGAAACGTGTAAATTTTTCGAAATCATTGTCAGTATTTAAAAACACCACAAAAAGGGTTTTTGAGTAATTTCTTAGTTTCGGATACTTTTCTGAAAGATCCGATATAGTCGAAGCTACAGAATACACCATTTTTCGTGAGAATTCTTTAACCATGTTAACCACCGAATGTATATCTGTGGATTTAAGAGAAAAATTGTTGTTATCAGGTATTATGATTTTCTTAACAAGCGCTTTGCTTTTGCTTACCTTCGTTGCTCCTGTAAATAATTCCTATACTGGTGGTCGCATAGAACTTTTGTACATCCAAAATTACAGGAACTTGACTTTCCATGTTTTTTGCTGAATCACATGGCATAAATAAAACAACGGCTAATATTACAACGAGGCTGGTTAGCTTCACCATTTTTGGCTAAAAATAGATTAAGAAAAAATGTACATGTTTACTTACATAATTAAATAAAATCATTTCATAAGCATACTTTCTACGAGTTAAAGAAAGCAAATTACGTGAGTACAACTACTAACGCATAACAAAATGAACATTAAATTTAATTTAATTACAATACTTATACAACAGTGTTATTTTTATTTCATGGTACAAAATGGATTAGGCATGTAAATTGTAAAGACACATTTCTATTTTTTTCTGTTTTAAATGTATTAAATGTATGTTACGCTACTATTGATTGAGTTCAGTCAAATTTTCTTTTTAATTCTGAATAAATTATAAATATAACTCAAGATGTTGTAAAAGAGTAAATAATATAGTTATCCTCTATACACGGAGACATTCAAAATATTTTTTTTGTAAATCCCATAAGAAATAAAAACATTTACGAAAATTTTTATATTTTGTACAAAATTTTTTTTTTTTTTCTACTATTTACCATACTATTGCCTTAGTAAGTGGTAAAAAGGTTGTGAAAAATAGATTAAAAATTATAAAGAAACCTCCAATTTCTTTGTTTCCGAATCCGCATTGAATTTTTTAATCTTCAAACGTTTTTCGACTACTATTTTTAATGCCTACCATTCCTTTCAACGTCTTATATGGAAAACTCAAGTTGTATCACTATTTAAATTCCTATTTTATGTTAATTCTATAATAAAAATAGAAAAAAAAAATGTTTTGATAATTACTGTTAATTATAAAAACAAGATAATTTAGAGCTTTTCGAAGGCTGCGTAGCTATTGGCAATATTCTTTTAGTTCTATGTAGAATTTCTTGATGCAAAAAAGCTTGATTATTTTTGGTGAAGTTTAGTCAAGATGAATTAAGTCAGCAATGTTTTTACCAAAATTCAGCATTAGTTGTATTAATCCAAAAAAAATTATTATTTAGTAATTTTTATAATAAATTTTTACTTTACCATGTACAAAACTGCCTTTAGTATTCTCACACATAACAAATTTAAACTTTTCTTGACTAATACTGCATTTCAATAGTAAAGACTTACGCCCAATTTTGTCTAACATACACTTGCTGTTTAACATAGACTTTGCTTATTTTGTATCAAAAAGGTACAGCACGTCAAACGAAACAAGATGATTTTGCTAAGAGTGAAATACATTTTTTTCTGCCAGAGAGAGGATTTAAAGATGCACTTACTTGTTAACTTGATTCTCGTGACCCAAACAACGACTTCCGGAAAATCCTTAGATGAAGCTGGGCACGGCTGGAATGGCCGATCTTTGGATGCTGAGAGTTTTGATTTTTCGGGATTCACAGGACACTTTTCGCGGATGAATATCGATTTGAGCACTAAACTCCTTTGACAAACTGTATCGGACACGTAGAACACAGTGATCACTTGGGGTTGAGGTGTTGTCTAGTTGACGGACTGCGAGACAGTGACGTGTTGGGGCTGTGCCTTCAAGGGCTTGGAATCCCCTTTTCCACTACCAAAATTTCCTGGCCATGAAGTGGGAGAAAAGTCACGCCCATCGACATACTTACAGTCAACCCCTTCCTAACTTCCCCTTATTTTATTCGTATTTCCTAAAACAAACAAAACAGAAGCCAATCGTCGTAGGACAGGTCGCAAAGAATCCAATACATGACAAAATTAAAAGCAATGCATCATATAGGCTTTAAGTTCCTTTTTATTGGAGATTAAATATTTGTTACCAGTAACGTTTCAACAACATATTTTGCCATATTTTTAAACATGTAACTATTTATATTTTTGAGTAAAGCAAAAAATTAGTTAGTATCTGAAGTTACTTAACAAATAATTTATTAATTTATTTACAGAAGTTTATTTGTTACATTTTAATTTCTTTATGTTTATAATTTTTAAAAACTTTTATGTATTTTAAGGGAACCAAACACCTTGAACGATCACGAATACTAAGTAACTATTTTAACAAGCAAAAGAATTTTGAAATAAGGGTTAAAAAAAGTGACATTCATATCAGATGCGTTATTGTTCATAACTCCATGATATGCTTTACTTATCTATTCCGTATGCAATTTTACGTGTCAGTTAGCTAAAATTGTTGTCAGCAAAGCGCCTTGATCGATCAATACGAATATTTATGTATCTTCCTGTATCAGCTGTCACGCCGCAAAAAATTTCTAAGCTTTGAACTATAAGCATCATTAAAAGTAAGAAAAAGTGCCAACACTCACGAGGGGGTAAATACAGTAACAAACGTTATAAATATTGTACAGGAAATTCTCCCAACGCACCCACATTTTTGTCCTGCGGTCAAGAACACATATAATTATAACAGCCCCTACGCTTCTAGAAACATTTCCCCGAGGTTTTCCCTTCCAACGTCCAAAGTTTCCTATTGTCCATATATACTTTTCGGCATAAAACAAAGTATAGCGACACTAGGTACACAGAACTGAGCCAAAAAAGAACAGTTTGTTCCCTCATGTATCGCGTGTCAGCACTAACGCGTTCAACGTGCATGACAATTAAATTTTACCACCTTCTACGTAGTGCTTTTTATAAAGTATTTATAATAGTTCGTATATGTCCTGCACCTGCTTTTGTTTCACGTTTATTTTTTTATGATATGTTGTTGGAATCAAGCGCTGACCCATTGGTAAGTAAATCGTGTTATTGATCGAACACTCTCTTGTGGGTGTTTGTATAAAATCACAAATCAGCTATTCGTTGGTGTGGATGCTTTTTAAATATTTAATGCTTATGTATATTAAGGAAAAACCAAAAAAATCGAAGTATGATATTAAACACTATCTTAAAATAAGTAACAAAATACCTTGTGTATTTGTGCAGCACATACAGTAAGAAATACAAAGAAGTATCCTTTGATAGGATTCTGATGCTTGAAAAAATGTTTATGTTAACATTAAAATTGTAGTTTTATTCTTAACTGAACTTTATCATAATAATCAAACAAAAATTTCGGTTCCAATATTTTTGTTTTCCATGGTACCAGAGATTTTACTGTACTTTTTTAAAGATGAAAACATTTATGTACTAGGATATAAAATTTTAGGTCTGGAAGATGTGAATTTCAATTAGTTTTTGAAAAAGTAGTTAGACAAGTGCAAGAGATTTAACTGAATCCTCGTTATTTGTAGTAAAAAAAACGGTCGTATTTTTTTCTTTTATACCAATTTTTTTTTTTTTTTATTAGTTCTCATTGTACACCGAGAAATATTCCACAAAATAAACCAACGTAGGTGCCAGGTATTTCAAATAAATAATATATTAAGCCATTTCCAACATCAGGACTACCACCATCAAACCGGGTTAATCCACCGTTGGAGCACATAGCTCCAACCGATACAATCATAGGTAGGGGTAAACGGTACAGTTATTGGTGCCACGTATTTTCTTGAAGCGAATAAGAGCTACTTTCGCTCCTACCCTTTAAATATCACGGCTAATATTCTTAAACTCAAAAGCTCTTTCCTCCCACCCTACGTGTGTTAACGCAAACTCGACCGAGTGGCTTTTTTCTCCTGCGACCACAAGTTTTGGATATTTTATCCTTTTTTGCTTATATTGAATGAGTATTCAAGCTATGTATTGATCTTGAGCTCGTCGTATGTAAGATACCTTTTGAGAAACTATTTATTTTACAGATGTCGAAAAATCGTCTCAGTTCTCCATCAAGTGTTGTTGCAGTGCGCGTGTCTTCTTAAGCGCTGTTAAAATAATTTGTACGGCAACTTTCATGAATACGAGTCACAGAGTAGAACTAATAAATACCAAGTAATAGTAAATACGTTTTACAATATTGTTCTTTTGCTTTTTTTTAAATAAATTATTTTCACTAAATGATGTGTTAGAAGTAGTAATTATTCGAATTTCCGTGATAACACTAAGTCTACCCTAACATGCTGCAATACAAACCAAATGACAGAATGACTAAATAAACTAAGCTGGGCATTTTTCGATCGCAAAAATTTTAATATTATAAGTATTTGTGGTTTTAATTTTTAAGAATTCTAGTAATTGGAAGATTTCTGTTGTACCTTTTGACGAAAATCCATCGATGTGATGTAAATTTTGTATTGCGTAAAAAATTTTATTTTTCACACACAAAAAAAAAAAAAAAAAGAAACAAGAGAAAGGAAGAATTAAAGTATTGAAAATTCAATTGTTTAAAGAATATTGAATAGATTTTCAACAGGTATCTTTCACTTGAGGGAAACAAGTTAATATCATACAAAAGTTGCGTTGACTTCTTTTTGCATAGATTTTTTTCTCTAGATACATTTTATTCACTGATGTAAAAACATTTTATTATATGTAATCGTTTTTTTACTATTTAATGAAAGCTTTATCTGTAACAATTGATTTGTAAAAGGTCAGTCAGAAAATTGACTTAGATTTCGTAATGTATTTATTAAATAATAATGTAAAATAATTTTCGTCGAAATAATAATTAATCTTATTTTTACTGACTTACAGTATCGATTTAAAATTAGTACGTAGGTACTATTTATACCTAGTTATAAAAAAAAAAAAAAAAAATAAAACTGTTAAATATCGAATACAATTGATTAAATTTTTTCATATTTTGTGATAACATAACAGTATACAAAATGTGTTAGTAATTGAAATTATATTATTGTTTTATTTTTCTATCATGTTGTTTTATGAAGATGCTTTTTAATTTTTTTTTTTTGTCAGACCAAGCTGTCGTGTTGACTCTGCATGAGAAACGAGTTTTTCCTATGCACAGCAGGTACACATGATAAAAATCGACGCTGTTTAACAAAAAGCAAAACAATTACACCCTAGCTGAGCTATAACCCATTGAATGGAAGGAAGACGATCTGCTAAGTTAATAAATTAAGATCCATATTTTGTTTAAGCATACATTCACACATCCGTGATACATAAGACATTGCAAGAAGAAAAAACAGCTAGTATAGGGATAGAGTTTTTTCTACGTAGGTACAGCCTTTTTTAAGTAGACCACATGTGTTTTTTTTTCCTGTCGGCTTATTGATTTGTAGCATTAAAAATGCAAGGCCAGACGCCTGTTGCGTTGAACATTTTTCCAAATATAGGTAAAACTTTAGATTAAATTCGTCTAAAGTTTAACCGGGTTCACTAGCAATTCGTTGCTGTTTTCTCTCGCAATGCTTAAAAGATGACACCTCGAAAAAAACAGGATAGTTCTTTTTCTATCAAAACGGGCGTAGGCACCTATAGGCTCTCCAAAAAATATTCATTGCACGCACCCCTCGATGGAATGGAAGGATGTTGTGCTTTTCGTCGTCGACTCACATTACTGTGGTTTTGTGCTTTCGTTTGCTGGTGAAGGAGTGAAGTCGAGAACTATTTTTTATTTATATATTTTTTTTTTCTTTACAATGCTAACAGTTGTTTTGAGCTCGTAATCCAACTTACAATCCAGAAATGCTTCGATTTTACTTGTCCTCAAAATTATGTTCGAAAGGTGAAAGTGGGTAATTCCTCACCAGCTGTTCTTCCCCAGAAAGTATGTTATTAGCAGGTACATCGATGACGGGGGCTTTAATGTGTCAGGTGTTAAGAGGGTCTTTTTGTTTGACGTGTTGATGGATGTATTATTCAGGCGCTACCTACTAACCGTGGAGAGGGAACTGAAGAGCTACAAGACTAAATTGATAACTAGGAAGGGTAGTTTTCATCTTAATTGCCATATCACTCGAAGAAATAGCGAGATAACTCTTTGGCTAATTTTTTTAACTAGTCAATAGTCCTTTCAGCGATTCTAACATTTTTTTTATTTGCTCAATTCGATTGATCATTTCGGATGAAAGTCTTTTTCAAATTATTTTGCTTTCTTATATACTTGGAACACATAAATACAAATCAATATATGAAATACGTTATCACAGAGGTTAGACTTCGGAAAATTAACGTTAAAAAACAACTGACTTGGAACTATAAACCGAATACTATATGTATTTTAAATGGTATGTGTATACATAATTGTTTATTTCCTTGTAATATCCATACATACTCTTCATCATGATTAAATAGTATCGAAGCACAATATTTTACCGAATTAATGTCATAGTTTAGAATGATTCAAATGTTTTTGAGACTTTACCTACCAACTTTAATATAGGTATACAAATTGGGGTGCCGTTATTTTTTGAAAAAAAATCTTTCTTTAATTTTTATGATTACGCAAGAAAGTTAAATCTTTACCTACAAACTTTAAGGACATTCAATTTTCTAAAAAAATATACGTATTCTTGATAACAGATACAGAGAAAAGTGCCACGTTCGTTGTAATATTTTGCCTAACAAATAGTTGGAATACTTCCTACTTATAATAACCGCAATATAAATGAATTCAAAAGTTTTTTTTTCCATTGTTTATCACAAAAATTGCGAGACTTATATTTTTCCATAATTCTAACGCTTTTACCTGAAAATTGAAGATTGAAGATAAAATGTTCTTTTACTCAACAATTTTTTTTAATTTCTTATTAAGGCAAAAATATTCAATACATCATGTTTATTATTTTTCATTTGAAAGTCACAAAAGTTAAATTCATATATAAAAATAGATGCTTGGAATAGTTTTTGGTATTGTCTTCGGATGGTAACATTACTAGTCTAGTTACGACAAATATTGTTTTTCAGATATAAAATATGTAGAATTTACATGAATTTTTTAAATATTTTTTATGACTCATTCTTAAAAAACTTATACGAATGAGATATATGTGATTAATAAAGGCTTACATGAGACCTCAATTTTAATATTTACAAGGATAAAACTTAAAAAAATGCTTGGATATTGAAAAAAATCTACTTATAAATTGATTACTGTTTGATAATTTAGTAAAAGGAATTTTGAGGCATGTTATAGTGCATTTTGAACAATGCCAACGTTAAACATATGTAAAATGTTGTATTTATTGGATGCAAGAGGGGGTACACGGTAAAGGGGGCCAAGCTGTGTAGGCAGGTGGGCTCCTTTTCGCGCAACCTTTTGAATTACACTTTAAAATTTCTTTGAAACTTAAAAAAGAATATTAAACTTGTTAAATTAACCAATTAAATTATTTTACAGTTACAATTATGAGACAATTATATTATTCATTAAATATAATATCGTCATAAATTTTAAATACCTGCTAATATAACACTAAGTCAGCCAGACAGTCAATTCCAGATAAATTTAATCTTTGCCTTATGTAAGATGCAAAGTAGATGTAAAAGAATTTTTCCGCCATCGGGTGGTTTTAGGAGGCTGGTACTTCCTCGGGCGAAAAAGCCGTTTTCCGATACTCGTTCGAAAAGTCTCCTTTACGAACCTCGTTACAAACCTCGCCTTCGGCTCGGGCCGCAAACCTCTCGGTTCGAAAACAAAGACTTTTCACACTCGTCGGAGAACTACTATTTCCGTAAATTCAAATCTCAGACACAATAGAATATTTGTATATGTTATTTCTCAGATAACTATTCTGCGATATGATTATTAAACTGCCGACGGTCTAAAGCAACAATAAAAAGTATTAAGCCTCGGATTGGCAAGTATTGAAGATTTGAGTGATTTTTTGCACTCGGGTTGGCCAATCCATCGATTATTTCGAAATCAGTATATTCTACCACATTACTTTTTTTACTACTTATTTACTACAATATACTTATTTATTACAATATCAATATATTACCAATCAATATTTCGTTTGAGCCCGCGATCAACTGAAAAGTTCGTGTGATCTGCTGGCGTGATATAACTTTCTTTCAAACGATGATCACGTTAGGGTGTATATTGCGAAATCGTTCTCTTAGATCATCAGGATATGTACCGAGATACGTCGATCACAAAATAGTGTGGAATTAAAGAAAATTAACGTTTTGCCGATTTTTTAATTTGTGTATGTTGTATAAAAATCGACAAGTTCTGTTATTTTAACGAATTTTACAGTGTGGTATAACACTAAAAAAAGCTCACATAGAATGAATGGAGCTTTGGTGCTATTTTCTGGGACATATTTGCTTGCTGAGCCAATACAAATGAGCAGCACTTAAATAAATGCTCGTATGTATTTAAAAAATATTAATCGAATATCTGAGTGTCGATACTCATCGCCATTGCGAGAAATTAAAGATCACGATGTTACAGTATTAGAAGCCAATGATTTAAGTATCAGCAGCCTAAGTGTACACCAAACCCTGATTTTTTTTGCTTTTTTGTTTTTAGTAAAAAAACACAAATTTGTCGAATATTTTGTTGCAGATCCTCAACATGGAGAACGACATGAACTGGTACCGAGCCAAGCTCGACTCCCGGGAGGGACTCATCCCCAGCAACTACATCGAGATAAAGAGCCACGAGTGAGTATTGCCATTCTATTTCACAAACTGAAGATGTAACTTTAATTAACATTTAAAAATGGCTTTTTATGATTACAAGAAGTTAAAAACGTAGTTAATTTAAAGCATTCAAGTTTTTATGGGCCTATAGGAAGTAAAACCTTTTAGCTAATCACTCAGATCAGTATTAATCGTTTTTAACTAAAGTTTATGACATCGAAGAAATACGTCACGTTTCCATTATAAAACTGTTTAACGACCATTGGCTGGGACTTCTGGAATACTGAGTCACGTAGTTTATTAGTTAATTAAAAAAAAATGCGGGTTGAAAAAAAAAATCATTTTTCTTTGAGTAGTCCTATTAAATTTCTAGATCGTAAATTACGAATTTTTTTTCATATCTCTTACTTTTTGACTCGAATTTTCGAAATTCAAAAAACTTTATCAGCAATCAGCATCAACTTTTGCTACATGCAATTAAAAGAAAAGCACTGGAAAATAAAAAGTTTGAGACACACGATTAGACCTCGATGTCAGCACACAAGCCAGTACTACGCAATTACCAAAGTAGTCGTGGCCTTCAATGCCATCGACGTTGATACGTATACTTAGTTTGTTTTTTGATACGCTACTGGTATACGAGAAACAAAGCCGCATGATCTGTTATTACGTGTTTTTGGGAAAAGTTTTTTATTCCTTTCATTGCCTAAATATAGAGGTTTTGCTACAAAAGTTATTAGTAAAGTGATAAAATAAAAATTTGGATGGTCTTGCTGCCGATCAGAAAAAAATGGCTGATCCGGGCCATGAGAATGATTAAGGCCTTTTCTTGCTTGACTTATCGCCAAACTGTTTCTTAAGGGGGCTCCAGCGGGAGAAGTTAGGAGGCCACAGGTAACTCAATTGATACATAAAAACACGCTGAATCTAACGGTGTCCTTATTTACCCCTCTTACCCTGAAAAATTTTGAGATATTTGCTCTCAAAGTTCGTACATAGTACATAGTCTCTCATAGAGCAACGTGAAAATATTGGTATTTTCTAACAATAATTGAGGAGTTACAAATCAGGACTGTAACTGTTTTATATAAAAACATCTTAGCTTTCAGATAGTACCTTCAAAAATATAGGTAAGCCTTAAAATATTTGAGATATTTCGTAAAGTATTGATCAAGTCATTGAATTAGCAGAGTCATGACGGGATGCTATCTTGTTTTTTGTAAGTCGCGCGCTTTTGAATATTTTAGAATTACACTGCAAGTACTTACATAGGATACATGTCATTTGGAACTCTTTTTTAATCGTTTTCATCTATGGAAAACTTACACTTCTTTTTTTTTTTTAAATAAAATAGAACATTGAAAAATTTTAACTGCAATTATATTTTATTTTATCACAAATTTTTTATAACACGAAAAAAAACTAATTCTAAATAAAACGCTCTGTACCTGACAGAAGCTGCTGTTTGTTTATTATAGGTACGGTTACATCATATAAAAAGATTTATTTTTTTTAAAATTGTAGTGCTCTACTTCCAGCTCCTTTAATAAGGGCACGAACTACGGTCTCCCGCGTGTTAATCCACGACCTAGTCGGCTGAGCCACCGCGCGCTTCCATACATATAGATTTTTTTTTTTTTTTTTTTTCTATTTTATAGTGCTGTACGTCCAGCTCCTTTACTAAGGCACTACTATGAGCACTTATCACTTGTGAAAGGGACAAGGAAAAGGATGGGAAGCCACCCATTACTGGGAGGGGGGTAGGGGAAAATAACGCAAGTGTGCTGCGAGGAGGTCGCCTACACCCTCCTTGAGAAACATTGCGTGGTGAAAAAGCACATGTGAAAAATCACAGAGGTACTTGCATGAAAGTCGCACTGGCCGGGAATCGAACCACGGTCTCCCGCGTGCCAACTACGACCTAGCCGACCAAGCCACCGCGCGCTCCATATATAGATGATGTTGTTCGCCTGCTCGCATATATTATATTCACGGAACGCGCGGTGGCTTAGTCAGCTAGGTCGTGATACCCGGCCAGTGCGCTTTATCGGGCAAGTACCTCTGTGATTTTTCACATGTGCTTTTTTACCACGCAATGCTTCTCGAGGAGGGTTTAGGCGTTCTTCTCGCAGCGTAATGGCCTAATTTTCTCCTACCCCCCTCCCAGTAATGGGATGCCTCCCATCCCTCTTCCTTTTCTTCTCCAAAGTGCTAAGTGCCTAAAGTAGTGCCCTTATTAAAGGAGCCGGACGTAACGCATTATAATATAAAAAAAATTATACATATATATATACATATATATATATATATATATATATATATATATATATATATGTCTATATATATACGTGCTATACACACGTATATATGGATTTATACTCACAGCAGTGCTACCAACTAACCGAATAGTTTTCGGGTTAGTACCAGTGCTCGCTGGAGCCTTCTTAAATTGATCTTAAGTATGATCTAACTCGTCCGTTTTCCTGCAATTTTTAGTATACTCGTTAGATTAGAAAAAGTTTTCTATCATTAAATTAATGTATTTATGCACGCTATTATTTCCTGTCATTTTCCACATTCGAATTTTTACTCCTGTTTTGGTTCTTTCATTTTCAAATACGAATTTTTTTATTAATTAACATTTTTGTAACGGTCTTGTTAACTTTCTAAATACTAAAACGATAAACAAAACATTTAATGACTACGTTTCTTTGCGAATAAATGCTCAATTTATAAAATCCAAATACATAACTTTTAAACGATTCTGGGCTATACTATCAGGAATATTGCGCCTGGCCAACATTTTCGAGTATGGAGTGTCGCAACTGTATTCGAGGCGAGGCGCGAGTACTAGTGCTGAACAGCCTGTATAAACAAATGAAGTGGCTAACGTTGAAACTTAAACACGTCTACAAGTTCATACAATCTGTAACACAAATGTTTCACTCTCTGCAATCTTTTAATGCCAATCATTAAAGAAAAAATTTTTTCGGTTCAATAGAATAGGTGAAATAGTTTACGAAGCATCGATTTAGTTGTTCTTGAAACTTTTATCAGAAGTGATATAATGTATTTTATAAAAAATAGAAATTTCGATCACACTCTTTAAACATGTACTTTGACACCCTTGGATTTAACAGCGTATGTATGAGTGGTGCTGCCACATTATGCCCCAAAGTTCATGTTATAAATCTTATGGAAAAAAAAGTTCAAGTGTCCGTCATTAGTGAATTGACCCCTACTGCCTATAAGACACAATGTTAAAGAAATGTTAAAGTGACTAGTGGCGCCAGCACTTCCCTCCAACCTCATGCACCTGGCGGATATAAAACATACTATATCCTACATCGGTTATGCATATAATTCATCCTGGGGGGCAAACGTAGAATCGTAGCTAAAGTAATCGGCTTACATAAGGACTTTCATTCTATTCTCTGCCACGAGACCAAAATACACTCGCTTTACCTATTAGTAAAAAGGGGTTACGCATAAAGTAACTTTAACCACAATTCACGCTTTTTTTTACTTATCAAGAAAACAGCGAAATATTAGTATTTTTATCAAAATGGCTGACAAGAATGAGGAAACGCAGATTGATGATGGTGATGAAGCAGGAAGTCTAGCTTATCCTGACCATCGTGACTTGTCAGGTTGTCAAATTGTATCTCCGAGTAACACAAATACAGAGGAAAGACAGTTAGCCCTTACAAAGATACCCGGTGGTGATTCTCCCTTCGAACCCAACGAAAATAAGGTAAAGCCATCAGCAATGGTGAACAAATATATGAATGAATACATGTATATATGTACTGTGTAATACAATATATATAAATGTATATATTTAAATAAATATATATATATATATATACATGATGAGTTCATGATAGTGATGTATTTGTAGGACGTCTATAAGAGAATGATGGATTGTGCACAATTTTTCCTGGCTTCAATTAGCGCTACCGTAAGTATGGAAGTTCTTTATCTAAGTCTTTTTTTTGTTTTAGTTTTAAAATCGTGTTAAACGCTTAAAATAAGTTTTACAACGTATATGCTGTTAGTCTTATGTTCAGCTTCGTCGACAATTTTGATCAGACCATAGTACAAATAAAAGTTTCTACCTGTTGAAAGTCTCATAATTCTACCTGCATCATACGTATACCTATAAATAAATTTTAATGGCCACCGATGTATTCGTTCTGTGATTGATCGAGACCAGTCTTGGGTGCATAAGTTTGAAAATGTGATCAAATAATCAGAAGTTAAAATTTTCACTAAAAATGAAAATTATATATTTAGTAGTTGCAAGTTATTTAATTGTTCTAACCAAATCGGAAAACTAAATATTTGTTATTAACTCTCAGGGAGTAGGTCAAGAAGCGTGCGGAAGTGGATCCCCCAGTACTGTTTACTTTATTTGTATACAGCTCATTTAATAATAAAAAAATATGTTAACTAAGACATCTGTGTAATTTTTAGGTCTATGATAACTCCATTACAGTTACGGGTCAACTAGAAGAGGATGGAAACATCTCATATGACCGTTGCCCGTGTTATTTTAGAAAAGTATCATATGGAAAAAGTTGAGGCATGGCTTAGCGAAGACAAGACCTTGTATATATCTTTTCCTAAAAAATATGGGCCAGTTGTCGATAAATATACTGTAACCAACATTAAAAATATCTGCTTAGTCACGATCACGGTTAACAAAAGAAAATGTAGAAAGAAAAAAATAAATGATGTCACTGCATTACCTCATCTATTTTATTACGAATAATTAACCAAAGCCATTTGAAGTCTCACAG
The DNA here is from genome assembly GCF_036245765.1 of Copidosoma floridanum. Classification (NCBI taxonomy): domain Eukaryota; kingdom Metazoa; phylum Arthropoda; class Insecta; order Hymenoptera; family Encyrtidae; genus Copidosoma; species Copidosoma floridanum. Next base: position 2,442,940 of record NW_028321912.1, on the reverse strand, counting down.
TTTTAATATCATTAATACAAATACAAAAAGTACAATTTTAACGTTTTCTAATAAAAGTTAATTAATACGCTTATACACTTGTATATAGTATAATAGTCTACTGCAAAAATACCTATGATACAAGATAGAAGGTATACTAGAAGTATATCTTATAAAACTTGCACTTGATCTTGTTGTTATATAAGTGTTTTTGCAGGCTTAAGTTCTTTGACGCAGCTTAAACATTGAGATAAAAAAAAAAGCTGAAGAAAATATATGCTTATGCAAGACTTTACACAGTAACTAAATAGTTAATTTGAAACACCGAATTTCTTTCTACTTAAGCTGTAAAATTTTTTAAGTAAAAAAAAAATCAAAATACCCACGGAAAAATATTATTAATTAAAGTTAAAATATTTCCATTGAAATTTTTAATTCAACGATTATTTTATTTTCCTTTTACCCACCTAAGGTTTTATCATGTACAATTGACAATGGCGTTATTCGTTCTTTGTTATATATTTTCATTTAATAAAACTTTTCCTAATAACCTTCATGAGACTATGTGAAGTATTTTGTTCATGTTGATTTGATCTTTCTTTAAGAATTCAAATTTATTTAACTATGTATCTTACAAGATAATTTCTTCATAATACGTAATTTAAAATACGATTAATTTCCAGCAAATCTAACAGAATAGATTAGACTAAAAAGTTCCAAATTAAATTTTGAAAAACAATTGTACAATTACAAAAATGAAATAAAAGTTGATAGTTTCTACTTGCAATACAAAGATTTCTACTGTGCAACGAATAATATAATAACGTACATGTTGGAAAGAGCTATGTCTTTTATAAAATTTTAATTTTTAATGTGGAAACATGGTATCTAGAGATTTTTTATGATAAGGAACTTTTTTTTTTGATATTTAGTCAAAAAGAAGAAGCGCACTTTTCTTTTTTTTTTCACTATATTACTAGGTGAATAATTTTGAGACTGTTAAAACTGTTAAGACACATTACGTGATGTAGCAAGTGATAAATAAAGTTATAATGACTTTTCTTTTGAGAATTCATACTTTTTATTTTAGTTTAACGTTAAATCAGTACTTTAATAATTGTACTGTTGATTAAAATAATCATTTGTATAATGAGACCCTAACACTATTTTGCTTTTGTACTGTATTATTTGCCAACGACTTCAAACATTACAAATTTCGTTCATAGCAATGTTTACCGTTCGTTATACTGTCCCTTAATTACTCGTATCGGGACAACCAAGATAAGCAAATACTATATGAATATTCTGGCCTTTTTACTACCGTACGATAGTGTCTTACTAAGCTGTCGTCGACCATAAGATTGTCTTAATGTGCACCAGACGCAAGCTTAAGTGAAAAAATTTGCTTGTCTCGGAGTGGTTAAAAAACTTTTCTTAACGCTTTAAGAATCACACGATTATGTACGCAGGCAAGTGACAATCGCAAATCGCAGCTCGCAGGCAATTTCAGGCGACAAGCATGCGATCCAAAGGATTCTTTGTTTCCTTCCGTGGGTTGTATACGATTTTTTACCAATACCAAGGTGTATCTATGTAAACTAGCATCGTGATAGTTTCATAAAAACCCGAGATTAAAAAAAAAAAACATTATTTTGTTTGTTTCATATTTTATTTACAAAAATAAAGGATTATTACGTCTGCTTTTATAGTATAGTTCATATTGAAGAATAACCTGACTAGTACAAAATTAAAAAAAAAAAATTAGTACATAAATATCAGAAGAAGTAGAGTAAAATAAGTCAACTATACGATATGTCTACGTAAATATTGTAATTTAAATGTGCTTTATCTGATTAAATGACATTTGAAATATAGTTAACAATAAAAAAAATCGTCAAACAGCGTAGATTTGCGTTGTAGCAATAGGTAATTATTTGTCATTAATTTTCTACAACACACGCACTTAAGTATCTTCTTGAATTTCCTAATTCTTGAATACCAATTACATACTTTATTTTTCAGTTTAGTTTAGTTTGTTTGTTTGACATGTTAATGAAATTTTACAATTACAAGACAAATAATGTGGAAATTTAAATTAACTTATAACAACAACAATTGATATAAAAGAAAACAGTACCATAAAGCAAATGTTTTTCAATGTATAATAAATTGTAGATTAAATATTGATTTTTTAAATTCTGTGTGATTAAAAAGATACATTTTTTTTAATGATGCCCCAGGAGGTTCAGGAAAAAACTTTCTATTTACAACGTTCATATATCATTTCATTTTTTGTGGAAAAAACATTTTCTCTATAACATGGACTAGTGTAACATCAATATGACTTCTAAAGAGAATGCTCAATAATAGAACATCTCGTTTACAATTGGATCCAATCAATGTAAAAAGTCCTTACTTGGAATTTGAATCTGAATAAAATTGGTACATTACGTCACTAGGGCACAAAGTACAAACATGAGCGCCCGAGTCGCGTCTAATGTTTTTCTTGCCTACGGCCCAAAGTGATTACAAGGGCGAAAACTGTGACACGAGGGCGCAAAGCGGCAGTTGCACTTTGGGCCCATGGTAAGAAAATGGTAGTTTTCCTACGAGTTTGAAAAGTCTTTGTTTGCGAACCGAGAGGTTTGTGGCCCGAGCCGAAGGCGAGGGACGTAACGAGGTTCGTAAAAGAGACTTTTCGAACGAGTTCCGGAAAACTGCCTTTTCGCCAGAGGAAGTACCAGCCTTCCAAAACCACCCCAGGGGGGAAAAAGTATTAAATCATCCTATCTTTGAACATTGTTTCGTATTCTAAAACATTATATCAATATTCGTATAATCAACAGAACATTTTCTAATACATCATCATTATCTCTTATTTTCCAAACTTTTATTTTACAACCTCGACCAAGGATGGCTGAAGAGGGTGGTAGGGGTTTTGTGGAATGACCCCCGAAAATCACCATGTAATGTATGAATATAAGAATATGTATATATATCGCTGGGTGCACTCCTATTTTGGTCACGAACGGGTGTGAGATTACAAGAACTGAGGGACAGATGAGATGAGGTTACAGCAAAAAATTGACAACTGACGCCCACTACAATGAGTTCATCTGAACATACGAGCTTGTCGTGTAGCTGGATATCGAATTGATAAAACCGACTTAGAATAAGGCTTACAATTTAAATAATAAAAATGATTAAAATGATTGAAAAACGGTATAGAGCTGGACAAGCTCATTAATCTAAATGATACTTTGATTGAGTTGTTGAGAAGAGAGAATGTTTGCATAACATCTTCAAAAAATTTTTTTTTTTTTTAATTTTAATTTTGATTAGGTGCAAAGTCTTTTTGAGTCTTTAAAAAAAAGAAGCGTCTCTTTTAAGTTGAGGTGATAACTTTCAGTTAATTTTCATATGTACATATTCAACTGATATCCACGGGAAAAAATCTGCACGTTTTGCCTTTGGTAAGAAAAAGAACATATAAGACTTGAGCACAAACATATAATAACCGTATCCTTCAATTGATAATGTTTGTACTTTTGTGTCCTAGAAACATTATATAGTATTTTGTGATTTACTGCATCACGATAACCGTCTTATAAGGTATAAGGCCACAAAGGGCGAGGCTGCGGCTCCTGGTACTAAGAGTAAACTGAAAATGGTTTTTTTTTGATTCCTAAGTTTCTTGATTCTCCTACATGGTTTTTTTTACAAAATACAGTACAATCTGTCTGTGACATTTCTCATACAAAAATATGATGAAACTAAAGATGAATCCACTGATTAAAAATACAAAAAGTTGAGCAGTTTTAGAAAGACCTAATGATGTACATGAAACTTCTTTAGCAATGCTCATAGCGTCAAGACTAGCCTTCCTTTTTCGAGATATTATTCCATTTTCTCTGTACTTCTGGATACTAAAAAAAAATGTTGTTGAAATTCTTAGATGTGTGTAAATTTTTATAATACTAACTGATGATTTAAAAATTGAAGAAGTAGATCTCCTTTTTTTAAAGCGATCGATTTTCTTCTAAAATTACCTAATGGAATAGCTAAGATTTTGCAATAGTATTTCAGAATAAGTGGACGTCGTATATTGTCATATGTATAATGAGCCACCCTTTCATTGCATACCTAAAATTATATTAACTTAAAATAATTTATAAGCTGAAAAATAATCCGTTTTAATTTATAAAATATTTTCAACTTTCAAGAACTTTTTAAAATCGTTTCGATTGAGTGTCACAGTTTATAACCAGATTAACACATTCTCATATACGCATATTCACATGCACGCGAGCAGTCATACACGCATTGTTACTTATTTTAAATGTATTGGTATTACCGTCAGCGGAAAAAAATTACGTTGTAAATTTTAATAACATCTTTAGAGTACAATTTTTTAACCCAAATAATTTAGATTTTTCTTAATATTTTTTATGGAATTTTCCTCTACGTTAATAATCGTTTTTTAGAATAGAATATTAAAAAACCAGGACAAAAACTGTTACCGCCATTCAAAATAAAACTTAAAAAATTTTATAAGAGAAAGTGTAAGAAATTGTTTTTAGACGCTATTATAAGAGCAGGTACATATATTTTATAAAATAATAAACACACTAACTAAATATTTTACATTACCTGCTTTAAAGCATCTTCTGAGGTTATAGGTAGACTATTCTCATCCTTTAAAAACAATTTCAATTTATCATTTATATCGTTCTCCGAGCTCTAAAAAAATGTTATAAGATATAAGTCTTAAGAATAATAAAAATGATACACTCAGTTGAAACTTTAAAAGATTACTGAGAAAAACGGTAATGGGTCAGAGTTTTTTACTACGATCAATTGATATGTTTTATCCTCTAAAAATTCACGTGCATTTTTAAATGGAATGTGTGGTATTGAAACCGCTGTGAAGCTGGTAAAACAGCCCGAGTACATTGAAATCATAATAAATGCTGTCAAATATAGTGATAGCCTTGCAATTTTTGATGATACGGAATTGAATTGTACATCTGTAAATTCAAAAAAAAGAAATAAGTATCGTCAGGCGATTCCACTATAAAAACAAAATTAAATTCCTACGGTTTGTTAATTTGTACATAACAGTACATAATTATCGTACAAGAGCAAAGTCAAAAATTTCGCCAACTCAAATAATGATACACATTTTTTAAGTTATTTTAAATTCTAGATTTTTGAAGTTATGCAAAATCTAAATATCTGCATGGATAGAAGTATCCCATACACGTGACGTAAAGAAAAATTGTTTTGCCAATTTGGTGAAAAAAAACACTTCCCTTCGCTCTTTAAAAGGTTATAGGACACTGATTTTGTCAGGAAATTTTTAACTGTTTTTAACTTTTCTCGGACGCTTTACTTTTTTTTATGAGCGTTCACCTTTAGGTTATAGATCTTCTGCAGAGGGTTGATATTTTTTAGCTCAAAAATTTATAACCGTAGTTCAATCGAGATTTATTGGAAAATTAAAAGGTACAGTCTAAATTTTTTTCTCCGGTTTTACTAGTCTAACAATACTTACGATGTGTTGAGACAAAGAGACAAGTAATAATCATCGGTATTGTCTAAAACTACATTATTCCTTTTTGCTTTTTTAGGAACTTTTAATTGCTACTTTCTTTCGATTAATCATAAAAAATTATGTCGGATGTGCCTTTGGTAAGAAAATTAGTGTTCGGCACACAAGCGTCATCCCATCATGATGTTAAAGTATTTTCTGTATTTTGTTAACAAACCTTAATTAATAGTTTACCTGTGAATTCTTGATGGACGAATATTCGCCATACGTTCAAAAAACTGTCCGATGGTTTAAAAATAAATCCTCTTCTATCGTTATGTAAAACTAAAATTACATTAAATAGAATTGATAAAATAGTTATCAGTATAACCAAGAAAATCCAAATACACCTACTTAAAACCTGCTTAATTAAAAGGTATAAAGAAATAAAGTATAAATATGTTGCACTATTTAATTTTTTTCACCTCAAGGTAAGCATTCCATGGAATTTCCTTGGTGTCCGGTAATTTATACCAAATTAAATCTTGATAATCAATGATTTCAATCGTGAAGTCATACTTATCTAAATTTTTGTTCGTTAAAAACTTGCCAGGAAGAATAATACTCTCATTCAATAATTTTGTGGAATCAATTGATATGTTCTTGACACTTTCATGTGATTCCTTCTTGACACGGAAATCGTTTTCATACTCAAGTGCTAATCCTGTTGTTGTAGCAAAATCATTAACGACTAGAGAATGAAGATGAGATGACTCCTAACGATGTCAAAAAAACAATTCATTTTTTAAAAATTAAATAATTGTGTTATTTGAAAATAAACTAAGTGCTTATAAAACAAGTTACCTTGGTAGTAATTTTAGCCAGAGCACCACTTAAATTTTTTCGTCTTTGGACTAAAGTAAACAAGTTATGTTTTTATGAATTGTACATCATATAATTTTTGTGCTCTGTATCATAGATTTTTCAATGAAGGTGGAATTTAAATAACAGCAAAACTTCGTGTCTAACATGATTTCCGTGTTTTGTGCGTTTTAGAAATTTGATGTTTAATTATTACTGCATATTCTTTTATGTCCGTTAGTTTTATTTTATAAAATATCAATCGTAGATTTGTGTTTTTTGTTATTTATTTATTTAATAACATTGAAACATAAGGCGAGACTGTCTTATAACCTCGTAAGTATTATTTTGACTTGATCTTAAGGATGCTAGTAGATAATCTAAATATCAGTTTTTTTATGAAGAGGCCAGATAACTGTACTGCGCGAAAAAACGGCTAGGTGTTATAATTTTTATTGTAGTGTATTATGCATAAGTATGTGTTAGACATTTGCTGAGTAGTGATATATAATATTTTAGGTGACGTCAGATTTTGAAAGTTCTTTCTTACAAAGCACAAAGAACTGAAGCTGTTTATTAAGCTTTTCTACCGTTTCGCTAATAAATACATTATTGTTTATTGTTCGTTCTGTTAAGCTATAAAACTTAAAATAATAATAATCTTCCAAGAAAATGCATCTTAAAATAAGGTAGTAGATTTGATAAGCTACGAGGTTGTTTTGGAAAAGTTTCTCCTTCTCTACTACGAAGTGGTGATAAAGAGTAGATACATATATGTTACAAGGAAACTAATGACTATGCATAGATTTACGCCTTAGAGTATACATGGTCTTTAGTTCGAACTTCAAGTTTTAACGCATTGTTGTTTATTACTACATCATACGCTTTACTTACATCTGTACCGTATGCGATTTTGCTTGTCAGTGAGCCCAAATTGTTGTCTATAAAGTGCATATATCCGTCAATTTGAACATTAACGTACCTCTTTACATTAACTTTCATATTAAAGTTTCGACTTATAAGTTCCAGTAAAATTAAGTTAAAGTACCAAAATCCACTCATCCGCTGGTACATTAACGCATGCTATAAATATGTACAGAAAATTTTTCCAACTCACCTAAATTTTGGTGCTGTTGTAAGGAACAATCATTTATAACATTAATAATTATAACAGCATGTAAGTTTTGGAAATGCTTCCTCTTAAAAAGTATAAAATTTCCAATTGCTAATCTGTACTTTCCGACATAAAACAAAGTAGCAACACTATATACAGAGTCGAGCCAAGGAAGAATACTCGATTTCTTCATAAATCGTGTGTCAGCACTGATACATTCGATGTGCATGACAATTCAATTCTACTACCTTTTACTACGCAGCTCTCCTTATAATATATTTATAATAGTTCGTGTATATGTCCTGCGCGTGTTTTTGTTCTACATTTATTTGTCCTATGATCTGCCTTGGAATCAAGCGCTGACCCATTTGTAAGTATATCATGTTATTGATCGAACACTCTCTTTTAGGTGTTTGTATGAAATCACAAATCAGATATTTGTTGGTGTGAGTACTTTTTTTAACATGTAATGCCAAAGCGCGCGGTGGCTCAGTCGGCTAGGTCGAGGATTGGCACGCGGGAGACCTTGGTTCGTTTCTCGGCCAGTGCGAGATATTCGGGCAAGTACCTACCTCTGTGATTTTTCACATGAGCTTTCTCACCACGCAATGCTCCTCGAGGAGGGTTTAGGCGACCTCCTCGCAGCGTAATGGCCTAATTTTCCCCTACCCCCTCCCAGTAATAGGAGGCCCCCATCCCTCTCTCCTTTCTTTTTCAAAGTGCTAAGTGCCCATAGTAGTGCCCTTATTAAAGGAGCCGGACGTGAAGCACTATAATATAAAAAAAAATTCTATATATGTTATATCTATAGATATAATTTTAACATACAAGTCGTTGAAAAAGGGTGTCACCCTCAATAAAATCCATATTCAAAATTATTTCCTCATAGTACATGGCATAAGGAATAAAATGAGCCCTATTTCGAACGTGTGTCTCAAAAAAATATTTTTAATTAAAATGAGGGACAACAACAAGATATTTTTTGTGAATTTTCTCATATAGTACATACATACTTGTGTTATCTTGATTAAAAAATTTACGGAAAATAAGATTAATTGTTGCATTGCCGGAAACTATATCTTTCTATGATTTAATAAGCACATATTAAAAATTAGGTGAATTTACTGGCTGACCTTTAAAAAATAAATTCTTGCTGTCAGTGTTTTGATTGTTTTATTGCGAAGAGGAGGAACTGATTTTTTTCAAACGACGCGTCTTTCAAACGAAACGAGACTGTCACATAGTTGAATAACAACTATGTTCAATAAATCGTTTCCGTGTAAGTAAAAAAAAGATAAAATCCAAAGAAAAAAAATCGATGCAGTAAAAGTCCATGCAATTTCGATGCAATATTAACATATTTCACTCGAGCGAGGTTAATTGTTTGCAATTAATTTGCCGTTACGGAGGAGTAAGGAAATACCTTTATCCATCTCTTAAATATTTGTTGCTATACGCAGAAAACAAAAAACAAAATTATCCTAGATAGGAAAAAAATATATTTGTTTTGTCTGATTTTAGAAAGACGTTCTAAATGTTAAAGAATCTTATTTTAGAATCGGGAGAATGTCTGATTGAAATTTTCTATAAAAAATAACAAAAATCTACCTGAATCAATTGCAATTGTATACTAAATAATTCTTATAATATTTGAAACCCACAATTTTCAGACCAAAACACCTGGATGGCATCATTATTGATAAAAACCAGGTAGAAGCCTGGTCTAGTAGAAAAAAGTAATATGTAGCTGTTGCAACTAAAAACTGTTGCATAATTATTGAGATAAATTTTCGTAACAGATAAAATAACAATGGTGATATGAGCATAAATCTTTTTTTTCGTCAGAATTGTATTATAGGATATTTCCTTCAGTTCGATTTAGTGTGCAGCACAAAAAAAAAAAGTATTTTGGTGCTTATTTTAAGCTTGCGGTCAATATCATGTTTCGATTATTCCGGTTTTTCCTTACCAGAGTAATGACCACGTGCTCATCAAAATAAAATAATAATGCATCCAAATATAAAAAAAAATACATAAAAATGAATGATTGGCTTGTGATTTTATTCAAACACCCAAAAGAGAGTGTTCGATCAATAACATGATGTACTCACAAATGGGTCAGCACTTGATTCAATAAACAGATCATAGGACAGAAACGCGAAATGAAAGCAGGAGCAGGACATATATGGACAATTCTAATACATTATAAGCAGAGCCGCGTAGTAGAAGGTGGTAAAATTGAATTGTCATGCACATTGAATGTATCAGTGCTGACACACGATTTATGGAGAAATCGAGTATTCTTCCTCGGCTCGACTCTGTATATAGTGTTGCTACTTTGTTTCATGCCGGAAAGTACAGATGAGCTACCGAATGTTTGTCGTTGGAAGAGGAAATGTTTGTACTTAATTTTATTTATATTTATAGACCACAGCTAAAAAAAAATTTTGCAATGTGAAAATTAACGTAGGAAGGTATACATAAATATTCGAATTGATCGATTAATGTGCTTTGCAGACAGTAATTTTAGCTAAGCAACATGTGAAATTGTATGCAGTGTAGATTAGTTAAGCGTATCATGAATTATTGAAAAGTAACGCGTTAATATTTATGTAACTTTTGACTCAGCCTTAATTTAAAAATTATTTTACTTATTTACATATTTGGAATACATAAATACAAGTTAATGTGTACTTAAAATGGTAAGTGTATGCATAATTATTAGTTTCCTTGTAATGTCTATACTTACTCTTTGTCAATATTTAATAGTATAAAAGCACAAAGTTTTTCCGAAACAATGTCATAGTTTAGAATGATTCAGATATTTTTGGGACTCTTTCAACCAACTTATAGATGGATATAGGTATTGTATGCCGTTATGTTTCAAAAATAAAATTTTTAACGATTTCCTGTGATTATGCAAAAAAAATTGGACTCGCACAAAATAATGCTAAGGAAATTCAATCCATAAAAAAATAAACGTGTCCTTGATAACAGATACTGAGACAAAATGATGTGTTTATTGTGAAATTTTTCTCAACAAATTACAAGTCTTGTATTTTTCTATATTTTTAACACTTTTTTCTGTAAAAGATCAAATGTTCTTTTACTTAACCAATTTTTTCTTATTTTCATTAAGACAAAGATATCCAATGCACATTCCTTATTTTATAAATGAGAGTCCGAACAGTTGGATTCGTGAATAGAGATAGATGCTTGGAATAATTTTTGGTATTGTCTTCGGATGGTAACAACACGTCTCACATGATAAATATCATGCATGCTAGGAAAACGTTAAATTTTCGAGCTAAGGTCAAGATAACTGAATTTCGCCTTTCCTACATAAAAAGATTTAATATAATCTAATTTAATCTAATTTTTTTATTTGGTTCAGTTTTTACTTTCCGCTTGACATTCTATAGGAAAGTTTCCGCTTATGGTTGCAATTATGGTTAAAATCAATGTAGGAAAGCTATGAAGTGAAAAAACGATGCTATCACAGTACATGTAAACAATACACAAATTTCATGTACATGCTTTTAACGTGGACTTTAACAAACGTGGATTCTACAGTGAATGCATAACCGGTGCTGCCTTTTTTTTGCTCCTAAATCCCATATGTTATACATCTTATAAAAAAAATAATACATCTGTTTTGTACATCACTTATCCTGGGAGTATACATAGAATCTTGTGTATAAAGTAGTCGGCTTATTTGAAGAGTTTCATTTTATATTATCTGCCACATGACGAACGACACGCGCTACTTCTATTACTGATAAACGGTTACAATAAAGTAAATTTAACCAAAATTCACGATTTTTTTTACTTGTCAAGAAAACAGCGAAGTATTAGTATTTTCATCAAAATGGCTGACGAAGATGCGGATATGCAAATTGATGAAGGCGATGATTAAGGACCTCCAAGTCAGCCTGAACATTGGGGGGTATTGTCAGGTCATCAGATTGTGTCTTACAGCAACATGTCTACAAAGGAGATACAATTAGACCTTATAAAGATATCTGGCGGTCATTCTCCCTTCTCTTCCGACAAACATGAGGTAAAGCCATGAGCAATTGTGAACAAATATATATTTTTTTGTTTTTCTTACAAATTCATAATAGTAGTGTATTTGTAGGACGTCTATAAGAGGATGATGGATTGTACAAAATTCTCCCTGAATTTAATTAGCGCCACCGTAAGAATGGAAGTTCTTTGTCTCAATATTTTTCTAGTTGTAATTTTTAAATATTTAATTTTCTTCGTGTTAAATGCTTAAAATAAGTTTTAAAACGTATGTGCTGATTAGTCTTATGTTCTGCTTCGTCAACAATTTTGATCAGACCATTAGTATGAATAAAAATCTTTACCTGTTAGTAGTCTTATAATCCTACCTTTATCAGACCTGTAAATAAATTCTGATTTTTACCAATGTATTTGTTCCGTGATCGATTGAGACCAGACTTGGGTGTGTAAATTTGGAAATGAGATCAAATAACTAGTAGTTTAAATTTTTGCATGGAATAATAATTAAAACAATAAGTTTTATAGTTAAAAATCATCAAGTTGTTATAAAAAATCGGGAAATTAAATATTTGTTTTAAACTGTGAGGGATTTGGTTCGAGAAGCGGGCAGAGCCCCCAGCACTGTTTAATTTATGTGTATCTAGCTCATTTTATTATAAAAAAATATGTTAACTATACATATATGAGATATATATGAGATATCTGTGTAATTTTTAGGTCTGTGACAACTCCGTTACAGTAACGGGTCAACTAGAAGAGGATGGAAGCGTCTCATCCGAAACTATGACCGTCCCACGTGACACTGATATGGAAAAAGTTAAGACATGGCTTAGCAAAGTCAAGGTCTTGTATATATCTATTCCTAAAAACCATGAGCCAGTCGTCGGTAAATAGACTGTAACCAACATTAAAATTATCAGCTAATTCACAGTCACAGTTAACAAAAGAAAATGTATGAAGAAAAAGAGTAAATGATATCACTGCATTACCTCATCTTTTATCATACGAATAATTAACCGAAGTCATTTGAGAGCATATATTTGTAATCACATTAATACAAAGATAAAAATTGCGAATTAAACGTGTTGTAATATAAGTTGATTAACACGCTTATAAATATTTACTAATGTTTAGTACAATTTTTAATCCTACACTCAATGAAGATACTTACAGTTTGAAAGTCTACTGCAAAAATACTTATGATGCAGAATAGTAGGTATACTAGAAGAATTTCTTATAAAAGTTGCTCTTGATTTTGTTGTTATACATGGTTTTGCAAGTTTTAAGTTCTTTGACGCGACTTAAACATTGTTGATATAAAAAAAAAAGTTTAAGCAAAAATATGCGTGTGCAGCACTTTACATAGTAATTAATTAGTTAATTTAAAAAATCGAATTTCTATCTACTTAAACTGTAAAATTACTTAAGTAAATGAAAAAAATCAGAACACCCACGAAAAAATATTATTAATTAAAAATCAAATATTTTCATCGAAATTATTCATTCCACGAACATATTATTTTCCTTTCACCCGCCTAACGTTGCCTGTTGTCATGTATAATTGGCAATGACGTAAGTCATCCATTATTGTATATTTTCCTTTAATAAAACTCTTAATAACCTTGATCAAACTATATAAATTTACTCCGTTAACGTTGATTTGAACTAAACTCATTGATAAATAATAGTATGATTCTCTTTCGTTAATAATTCTAATTCATGAAGCAAATCACTAATAAAAAACACCTTTATAAGTAATGTATCATTAAAAATACGATTAAATTCCAGAAAATCTAAGATATTGTAGTAAAAAGTTCAAAATTAAATTATTGAAAAACAATTGCAAAATTATAAAATAAAAGAGAAATTGATAGTTTCTACTTGCAACATAAGGGATTCTGTCGTGTGACGAATAATATAATAATGTACATGTAGTATACAGCTAAATATTTTTCTTGGCCTTTCAATTTTTATCCAAACATGATACATGATATCTAGAGATTGCTTATAAGGAAGGGACCCTTTGTCTTTATATTTTTTGTCAAAAAGAATAAGCACACTTTTTTCTTCTACACTATATTATAGGGTAAATAAGCTAATGTTAATTGAGGAATCATACACACTTAATAAAAAGGAAACGAAGGAATGAAAGCGTATGATATTTATTTTAATATTTTTATTGTATTTTACAAATTCACACACTTATGCACTAAAAATATTATAAACACTTAAATAAAACGTTAAGTTTATAATTTATATTTTAAAGAAAATTTTAAGACTTTCAACACTGTTATTGAAAAATATTGAGAGTTTATATTTTTTATTCAAGTTTGACGTTACACTAAGTACTATGATTGTATTAAATAACTATTTGTATAATGTACTATATTTATTTGCCTATGACTTCAAGAATTACAAATTTCGTTCATAGCAATGATCACCGTTCGTTATACCGTGCCTCAATCACTTGTTATCGTATACTGGACTTTTTACTATTATACAATAGTATCTGACTAAGCTGTAGATGACCATAAGATTATTTGAATGTATACCAGAGGCAAGCTTACGTGAAAAAATTTTCTTGTCTCGGAGTGGTTAAAAAACTTTTCTTTACGCTTCAGGAGTCACACGATTATTATGTAGAAAATATATAAAAAAAAGATTTAGCAGACGTATCTATGCAACTAGCATCGTCTTAGTTTCATAAAAACCTGAGATTATAGAAAAAAAATTATTTCGTTTGTTTTATAATTTATTTACAAAAATAAACAATTTTTACATGTGCTTTTATAGTATAGTTCATCTTGAAGAATAACCTCATTAGTATAAAACTAAAAAAAGATTTCCTACCTTGAATATTTTTGAGAGGCTGGTGTGCCCTCAGTAGGAAAAATAGAGTTCGCCATATATGCACCGTCACACCATGGTTACCGGGTACAGCCCCGAAGACGATGGTACTTGTCCGACAAAAACTACTGTACTACATAAATATCCGAAGAAGTAGAGTAAAATAATTCAGTTAAATAAATTTTTATTACTCTTAAATGATTCTGATTTAATTTGAAAAATTTCATTTAAAATATAGTTGACAATAACAAAAACTAAGTAAATACGGTGTTAAAAAAAAATATTCAGTTTGTTTTACCGACAACTTTGGACTTTATTAAAAATTAAATTACCTTTTGAAAATTATCTCAGAAATACGTGAAAAGTAGTCTTGGCACTTTACAATTATCAGCTGCATTTGTTAGTTAGGATTTTATTTAAAAAATTGTATTTTTTTAAAAACTTTTTGCTTGTATCTTAACGTAAGTGACACGTAGCAAAATCTTATGAGAAGCCAAATTGTTTGTCAGAAGGTGCTTTATATGATGTAATTTTTTTCGATCATGAAATATTCGTTTTCAAAAAATCACAGAAACTTACATTCTAAACTTCATATTGTTTAATAACTGTAAAACCAATAATAAGTAGACAATTCAAACTAAACTATGAGAATTGGTAATTTTTGTGTAATCAAATAAAATGCTTTTGAATCTATTGCAAAATATCGCTTCGTTATTATTTGGATAAGCTTTCAAATTTAAAATGTCAGATGGCAGCATTGCAAAAGGGAATTCTGTTTCTTTTGTTTTGTGCAACACACGTTGTTTAGTCTCTATTAGGATTTAAAAATAAAACTTAAAAAAATTTTTTTTAGATTTAAATCGCAGAAAACGATTTTCCGTCATAAGAAAACGTAATACCTTCGATATTTTTTTTACATACTTTATTAAAATAAAGTGCATTATTTTTGGTAAAAAATACCAATTTTAAAACAAAAACAGTTGAAAAATGTTGTTTATAACTAAATTTACAAATATTATTTGATATTTCTTTTTAGTTAAAGAAAAATTTGCTAACATTTTAAACCGAAAATTGGGCTGGTTAAATTTTTTATTTTGTATGTGATTGAATACACATTAATTAATTTGTATACATGTAATGCGTTTTTATTAATTAATTAATCTAAGTGATACTTTTATTGATGTCTTAAGATGTTTTAAGGCAAAAATTTAATAAAAAATATTAGTTTTCGTCGAACAAGTGCCATTGTCTTTGGGGATATTTTGCGGCATAATGTAGCCGTGGTGCGAAGGCGCTTATGTGGCGAATCCTATTTTCCCTACCAAGGGAACTCCTGCCTCTCAAAACACCTAAGGTAGGAAATGGTATACTTTAAGTCACTTTTTTTTAGAAAATACAGCTATTATCGCCCAAACAGCTTGGAGGCAAATGTTTTATCATTGTGCCCAAGTCGCGTATGTCGTTGTTCTTACCAAGGGCAAAAAGTGCAATTTTAACTGTAGGCACACTTCGCACCTAGTAATCCACTTTCTGCAAGTTGGCCTAAAGTCATAATAATAATTCAGAGTGTGTTCCGAGGGCATAAAGCGTCTGTTACAATTTGTACCCATAGTAAGAAAATTTTGTATACCTTAGTGGGTGCAAAGTCTTTTCACGCCCTAGAAAAAAAGAAACGTCTCTACCAAGTGGGGCATTACTTGGGCAAGTTGGGTGATTACTTTTTTGTTTACTTTGATTTGTACATGTCTAACTTTTAATCACAGGCGAAAACCTGCATATTTTACTCTTGGTAAGAATAGTAGTTTTTTTCGAATGAGTGCCATCGTGTCTGGGGCTATTTTGCAGCTCGAGAGGTCTGCCACTTAGAGCTCGAGGGACGTAAGTTAGCTGCGGAGCGATTGCACTTACGTGGCGAATCCTATTATTTTTTTACCAAAGGCACACCAGCCTCTTAAAAACGCCCGAGGTAGGAAAAAACACTATACGTGACTCGGGCACAAACATACAATAATCGTATCCTTCAAGCGATAATGTTTGTACTTATGTGTCCTAGTAACGTCATATAATATTTTGTGATTTACGGTATCACGATAACAGTCTTATGGGGTATAAGGCCACAAAGGGCGAGGCTGCGGCTCCCGGTACTGAGAGTAAACTGAAAATGGCTTCCCATCGTTGTACAAACGGTTATTTTTTTTTGGTTTCCTAAGTTTCTTGATTCTCCTACATTGTTTTCTTACAAAATACTTTACAATCTGTCTGTGAAATTTTTCATACAAAAATATGATGAAGCTTAAGGCAAATCCACAAATTAAAAACACAAACAATGGAGCGACTTCAGTAATACCTAATGATGTACATGAAACTTCTTTAGCAATGCTCATAGCGTCAAGCCTAGCCTTCCTTGTTCGAGATAGTACTCCATTTTCTCTGTACTTCTGAATACTAAAAAAAATGTTGTTGAAATTCTTAGATATGTATCAACTTTTTTAATACTTACTGATGATTTAAAAATTGAAGAAGTGGATCTCCTTTTTTTAAACCGATAGCTCTTTTTCTAGTATTACGTAGTGGAATCGCCAAGGTCTCGCAATAGTACTTCATAATAAGTGGACGTCGTATTATGTCAAATGTATAATAAACCACTCTTTCATTGCATATCTAAAATCAAATAAACTTGGAATACTTCAAAAGCTAAAAAATAATCTGTTTTAATTCATTAAATATTTGTAGCTTTCAAAAACATTATAAAATCGCTTTGATTTAGTGTGTCAGCCTATAATCAGATTTACACAGTAAAGTTTCGTAACACACCTGTAGTACAATTTTCCAACTGAAACGTTTAAGATATTTCTAAATGATTTTTATAGAATTTCTTTCAACGACAAAAATCGTTTTCTAGAATAGAATATTCAAAAACATTAACAAAAACTTTTACCATAATTTGAAATAAAAGTTTATAAAACAAAGCAATGGTAATAATTTTTAGACGCTATTATTAAAGATTGTACATTGTTAAATATTTTTTAAAATAATTGTCACACAAACTAAATATTTTACATTACCTGATTAAAAGCATCTTCTTGAGTTGTGGGTAGACTATTCTCATCCCTTAAAAACAATTTTAATTTATCATTTATGTCGTTCTCCGAGCTCTAAAAAAATGTCACAAGATAAAGTTTATGAGTATAATAGAAATTGTACATATTTTTAGTTAAAACTTAATAAAATTACCGAGAAAAATGTTAAAATAGTATCATTTTTTAGAATGATCAATTGATATGTTTTATCCTCTATAAATTCACTTGCACTTTTAAATGGAATATGTGGTATTGAAACTGTTGCGAAACTGGTAAAACAGCCCGCGTACATTGAAATAATAATGAATGCTGTCAGATATAGCGACAGCCTTGCGATTTTGGATGATACAGAATTAAATTGTACATCTGTAAATTAAAAAAAACATTAAAGTATAGTCAGGCAATTCTACCATACAAGTTCTTAAATTCCTACGCTTCGTAAATTATATTCAACAGTAGATGATTATCGTACAAGAGCAAAGTAATAAATTTCGCGAACTCGAATAACTATCCATAATTTAAAAATTTTTTAAATTCAAGTATTCAGAAATCAAGCAAATCTTAATTGTCTGCACAGTTTAAAGTATCCTGTACACATGACGTATTGAAAAATTGTTTTGCCTAGTTAGAGCAAGAGCCTCTCTCACAGCTCTTTGAAAACTTATTGGATACTGATTTTTTTAGAAAATTTCTAACTGTTTTCAACTTTTCTCGGACGCTTTCGTTTTTTTATGAGTGTTCGCCTGTAGGTTATAGATAATATTTTTGAAGCTAAAAAGTTATAAGCGTAGTTTAATCCGGATTTATTGGAAAATTAAATGGAACAGCCAAATTTTACTCGCCCAACAATATGATGCGTTGAGACAAAGAGAAAAGTAATAATCATCAATATTGTTTTTATTTACTTTTTCTCCTTTTAGCACTTATAGGGACTTTCAGTTGCTGCTTTTTTTTGATTGATGGTGAAACAGTTAAAAGAAATAAATAGTTATTCACATAGCAAGTGTGAAAAATATGATTTCCCGAAAAAATATGAATGACACGCACGAGCTACCGTTACCGGCCACGAGTGCAAGTTTATGACACAAGTGCGGGAAATAGTCCGACACGAGGTGCGTTCGAGATGTCTCGCCACATAAGGGTAAGGAAAATAGATATAAAAGAAGTATTAATGTTAAAAGCAGTGTGTAGCAAAATTCTTTCCTGTGTGCAGTAATAATATTTCGCTCACTAGGTGCGTAATATATACTAGTAATGCATACTTTGTCAACGCTACGGTGATGAAAACTTTTTCCTAACACGAAGCCTTTTTCGTGACATTTAAACGTTGACAGCGCCCTTGAAAAGAGAAATATCATTCTCGACACGATCGATATCAAACTAGGGCTATTCCACGATGCACAAAATAGTTCTTATGATGATTGCACTAGTATGACGTGACGAAAATTTCGTACCTTGGGCATTTTTGAGGGTTGGGTATGCCTTTGGTAAGAAAATTAGGTTCGGCACACAAGTGCCATCCCATCATAATGTTAAAGTCTTTGCTGTATTTTTACAAGAAACCTCTATTAATAGTTTACCTGTGAATTCTTGATGGACAAACATGCGCCATACATTCAAAAAACCATCCGACAATTTATAAATGAATCCTCTTCTATCTTTATGTAATACTAAAATGATTACAAATAATACTGAAGAAATAGGTATGAGTATAATCAAAAAAATCCAAATACGCTTGTTAAAAACCTGTTCAATTAAAAATGTATTAAAATTAAAAAAAAATTAGGTTATAAATATTTCAAATTCAAATATTTTTACCTCAAAATAACCATTCCATGGAATTTCCTTGGAGTCTGATAATTTATACAAAATATAATCTTGATAATCCATGATTTCGATCGTTACGTCATACTCATCTAAATTTTTGTTCGTTAAAAACTTGCCAGGAAGAATAATACTCTCATTCAATAGTTTTGTAGAATCGTTTGATGTGTTTTCAAGACTTTCATTTAATTTTTTTATGATATGAGAATCGTTTTTATACTCAAGTACTAATCCTGTTGTTTTAGCGAAATCTTGAACTACTTGAGAATAAAGAGGAGATGGAACCTAACGATGCAGAGAAACAATTAATTTTTTTGAAATAAAATAATTTTGTTATTTAAAAATAAACTTTTTATGAAACAAATTACTTTGGTAGTAATTGTAGCCGAAGCACCACTTAAATTTTTTCGTCTCTGGACTAAAGCTCGCTTGTCTATGAGGGTTAATCCGTTTTCCTTGCTCCATTCAAATAATTTATTAACTTGTAATTCATTCTGGGAGCCGACAGCGAACCATTCATGAATGTTTTTATTGTTTCCGCATTTTATCAAAACTTCACTTTTTATATTTAAGTGAAGGTAATTCTTTTTAGGATATCGGCAAGTGATATCGATTTGTTCAGTAACGGCTGGCCGGAATAACAAAAGCCATACGTGAGGCGACAGATTATGATGCCTCGAGAAACGTGTAAATTTTTCGAAATCATTGTCAGTATTTAAAAACACCACAAAAAGGGTTTTTGAGTAATTTCTTAGTTTCGGATACTTTTCTGAAAGATCCGATATAGTCGAAGCTACAGAATACACCATTTTTCGTGAGAATTCTTTAACCATGTTAACCACCGAATGTATATCTGTGGATTTAAGAGAAAAATTGTTGTTATCAGGTATTATGATTTTCTTAACAAGCGCTTTGCTTTTGCTTACCTTCGTTGCTCCTGTAAATAATTCCTATACTGGTGGTCGCATAGAACTTTTGTACATCCAAAATTACAGGAACTTGACTTTCCATGTTTTTTGCTGAATCACATGGCATAAATAAAACAACGGCTAATATTACAACGAGGCTGGTTAGCTTCACCATTTTTGGCTAAAAATAGATTAAGAAAAAATGTACATGTTTACTTACATAATTAAATAAAATCATTTCATAAGCATACTTTCTACGAGTTAAAGAAAGCAAATTACGTGAGTACAACTACTAACGCATAACAAAATGAACATTAAATTTAATTTAATTACAATACTTATACAACAGTGTTATTTTTATTTCATGGTACAAAATGGATTAGGCATGTAAATTGTAAAGACACATTTCTATTTTTTTCTGTTTTAAATGTATTAAATGTATGTTACGCTACTATTGATTGAGTTCAGTCAAATTTTCTTTTTAATTCTGAATAAATTATAAATATAACTCAAGATGTTGTAAAAGAGTAAATAATATAGTTATCCTCTATACACGGAGACATTCAAAATATTTTTTTTGTAAATCCCATAAGAAATAAAAACATTTACGAAAATTTTTATATTTTGTACAAAATTTTTTTTTTTTTTCTACTATTTACCATACTATTGCCTTAGTAAGTGGTAAAAAGGTTGTGAAAAATAGATTAAAAATTATAAAGAAACCTCCAATTTCTTTGTTTCCGAATCCGCATTGAATTTTTTAATCTTCAAACGTTTTTCGACTACTATTTTTAATGCCTACCATTCCTTTCAACGTCTTATATGGAAAACTCAAGTTGTATCACTATTTAAATTCCTATTTTATGTTAATTCTATAATAAAAATAGAAAAAAAAAATGTTTTGATAATTACTGTTAATTATAAAAACAAGATAATTTAGAGCTTTTCGAAGGCTGCGTAGCTATTGGCAATATTCTTTTAGTTCTATGTAGAATTTCTTGATGCAAAAAAGCTTGATTATTTTTGGTGAAGTTTAGTCAAGATGAATTAAGTCAGCAATGTTTTTACCAAAATTCAGCATTAGTTGTATTAATCCAAAAAAAATTATTATTTAGTAATTTTTATAATAAATTTTTACTTTACCATGTACAAAACTGCCTTTAGTATTCTCACACATAACAAATTTAAACTTTTCTTGACTAATACTGCATTTCAATAGTAAAGACTTACGCCCAATTTTGTCTAACATACACTTGCTGTTTAACATAGACTTTGCTTATTTTGTATCAAAAAGGTACAGCACGTCAAACGAAACAAGATGATTTTGCTAAGAGTGAAATACATTCTTTTCTGCCAGAGAGAGGATTTAAAGATGCACTTACTTGTTAACTTGATTCTCGTGACCCAAACAACGACTTCCGGAAAATCCTTAGATGAAGCTGGGCACGGCTGGAATGGCCGATCTTTGGATGCTGAGAGTTTTGATTTTTCGGGATTCACAGGACACTTTTCGCGGATGAATATCGATTTGAGCACTAAACTCCTTTGACAAACTGTATCGGACACGTAGAACACAGTGATCACTTGGGGTTGAGGTGTTGTCTAGTTGACGGACTGCGAGACAGTGACGTGTTGGGGCTGTGCCTTCAAGGGCTTGGAATCCCCTTTTATACTACCAAAATTTCCTGGCCATGAAGTGGGAGAAAAGTCACGCCCATCGACATACTTACAGTCAACCCCTTCCTAACTTCCCCTTATTTTATTCGTATTTCCTAAAACAAACAAAACAGAAGCCAATCGTCGTAGGACAGGTCGCAAAGAATCCAATACATGACAAAATTAAAAGCAATGCATCATATAGGCTTTAAGTTCCTTTTTATTGGAGATTAAATATTTGTTACCAGTAACGTTTCAACAACATATTTTGCCATATTTTTAAACATGTAACTATTTATATTTTTGAGTAAAGCAAAAAATTAGTTAGTATCTGAAGTTACTTAACAAATAATTTATTAATTTATTTACAGAAGTTTATTTGTTACATTTTAATTTCTTTATGTTTATAATTTTTAAAAACTTTTATGTATTTTAAGGGAACCAAACACCTTGAACGATCACGAATACTAAGTAACTATTTTAACAAGCAAAAGAATTTTGAAATAAGGGTTAAAAAAAGTGACATTCATATCAGATGCGTTATTGTTCATAACTCCATGATATGCTTTACTTATCTATTCCGTATGCAATTTTACGTGTCAGTTAGCTAAAATTGTTGTCAGCAAAGCGCCTTGATCGATCAATACGAATATTTATGTATCTTCCTGTATCAGCTGTCACGCCGCAAAAAATTTCTAAGCTTTGAACTATAAGCATCATTAAAAGTAAGAAAAAGTGCCAACACTCACGAGGGGGTAAATACAGTAACAAACGTTATAAATATTGTACAGGAAATTCTCCCAACGCACCCACATTTTTGTCCTGCGGTCAAGAACACATATAATTATAACAGCCCCTACGCTTCTAGAAACATTTCCCCGAGGTTTTCCCTTCCAACGTCCAAAGTTTCCTATTGTCCATATATACTTTTCGGCATAAAACAAAGTATAGCGACACTAGGTACACAGAACTGAGCCAAAAAAGAACAGTTTGTTCCCTCATGTATCGCGTGTCAGCACTAACGCGTTCAACGTGCATGACAATTAAATTTTACCACCTTCTACGTAGTGCTTTTTATAAAGTATTTATAATAGTTCGTATATGTCCTGCACCTGCTTTTGTTTCACGTTTATTTTTTTATGATATGTTGTTGGAATCAAGCGCTGACCCATTGGTAAGTAAATCGTGTTATTGATCGAACACTCTCTTGTGGGTGTTTGTATAAAATCACAAATCAGCTATTCGTTGGTGTGGATGCTTTTTAAATATTTAATGCTTATGTATATTAAGGAAAAACCAAAAAAATCGAAGTATGATATTAAACACTATCTTAAAATAAGTAACAAAATACCTTGTGTATTTGTGCAGCACATACAGTAAGAAATACAAAGAAGTATCCTTTGATAGGATTCTGATGCTTGAAAAAATGTTTATGTTAACATTAAAATTGTAGTTTTATTCTTAACTGAACTTTATCATAATAATCAAACAAAAATTTCGGTTCCAATATTTTTGTTTTCCATGGTACCAGAGATTTTACTGTACTTTTTTAAAGATGAAAACATTTATGTACTAGGATATAAAATTTTAGGTCTGGAAGATGTGAATTTCAATTAGTTTTTGAAAAAGTAGTTAGACAAGTGCAAGAGATTTAACTGAATCCTCGTTATTTGTAGTAAAAAAAACGGTCGTATTTTTTTCTTTTATACCAATTTTTTTTTTTTTTTATTAGTTCTCATTGTACACCGAGAAATATTCCACAAAATAAACCAACGTAGGTGCCAGGTATTTCAAATAAATAATATATTAAGCCATTTCCAACATCAGGACTACCACCATCAAACCGGGTTAATCCACCGTTGGAGCACATAGCTCCAACCGATACAATCATAGGTAGGGGTAAACGGTACAGTTATTGGTGCCACGTATTTTCTTGAAGCGAATAAGAGCTACTTTCGCTCCTACCCTTTAAATATCACGGCTAATATTCTTAAACTCAAAAGCTCTTTCCTCCCACCCTACGTGTGTTAACGCAAACTCGACCGAGTGGCTTTTTTCTCCTGCGACCACAAGTTTTGGATATTTTATCCTTTTTTGCTTATATTGAATGAGTATTCAAGCTATGTATTGATCTTGAGCTCGTCGTATGTAAGATACCTTTTGAGAAACTATTTATTTTACAGATGTCGAAAAATCGTCTCAGTTCTCCATCAAGTGTTGTTGCAGTGCGCGTGTCTTCTTAAGCGCTGTTAAAATAATTTGTACGGCAACTTTCATGAATACGAGTCACAGAGTAGAACTAATAAATACCAAGTAATAGTAAATACGTTTTACAATATTGTTCTTTTGCTTTTTTTTAAATAAATTATTTTCACTAAATGATGTGTTAGAAGTAGTAATTATTCGAATTTCCGTGATAACACTAAGTCTACCCTAACATGCTGCAATACAAACCAAATGACAGAATGACTAAATAAACTAAGCTGGGCATTTTTCGATCGCAAAAATTTTAATATTATAAGTATTTGTGGTTTTAATTTTTAAGAATTCTAGTAATTGGAAGATTTCTGTTGTACCTTTTGACGAAAATCCATCGATGTGATGTAAATTTTGTATTGCGTAAAAAATTTTATTTTTCACACACAAAAAAAAAAAAAAAAAGAAACAAGAGAAAGGAAGAATTAAAGTATTGAAAATTCAATTGTTTAAAGAATATTGAATAGATTTTCAACAGGTATCTTTCACTTGAGGGAAACAAGTTAATATCATACAAAAGTTGCGTTGACTTCTTTTTGCATAGATTTTTTTCTCTAGATACATTTTATTCACTGATGTAAAAACATTTTATTATATGTAATTGTTTTTTTACTATTTAATGAAAGCTTTATCTGTAACAATTGATTTGTAAAAGGTCAGTCAGAAAATTGACTTAGATTTCGTAATGTATTTATTAAATAATAATGTAAAATAATTTTCGTCGAAATAATAATTAATCTCATTTTTACTGACTTACAGTATCGATTTAAAATTAGTACGTAGGTACTATTTATACCTAGTTATAAAAAAAAAAAAAAAAAATAAAACTGTTAAATATCGAATACAATTGATTAAATTTTTTCATATTTTGTGATAACATAACAGTATACAAAATGTGTTAGTAATTGAAATTATATTATTGTTTTATTTTTCTATCATGTTGTTTTATGAAGATGCTTTTTAATTTTTTTTTTTTGTCAGACCAAGCTGTCGTGTTGACTCTGCATGAGAAACGAGTTTTTCCTATGCACAGCAGGTACACATGATAAAAATCGACGCTGCTTAACAAAAAGCAAAACAATTACACCATAGCTGAGCTATAACCCATTGAATGGAAGGAAGACGATCTGCTAAGTTAATAAATTAAGATCCATATTTTGTTTACGCATACGTTCACACATCCGTGATACATAAGACATTGCAAGAAGAAAAAACAGCTAGTATAGGGATAGAGTTTTTTCTACGTAGGTACAGCCTTTTTTAAGTAGACCACATGTGTTTTTTTTTCCTGTCGGCTTATTGATTTGTAGCATTAAAAATGCAAGGCCAGACGCCTGTTGCGTTGAACATTTTTCCAAATATAGGTAAAACTTTAGATTAAATTCGTCTAAAGTTTAACCGGGTTCACTAGCAATTCGTTGCTGTTTTCTCTCGCAATGCTTAAAAGATGACACCTCGAAAAAAACAGGATAGTTCTTTTTCTATCAAAACGGGCGTAGGCACCTATAGGCTCTCCAAAAAATATTCATTGCACGCACCCCTCGATGGAATGGAAGGATGTTGTGCTTTTCGTCGTCGACTCACATTACTGTGGTTTTGTGCTTTCGTTTGCTGGTGAAGGAGTGAAGTCGAGAACTATTTTTTATTTATATATTTTTTTTTTCTTTACAATGCTAACAGTTGTTTTGAGCTCGTAATCCAACTTACAATCCAGAAATGCTTCGATTTTACTTGTCCTCAAAATTATGTTCGAAAGGTGAAAGTGGGTAATTCCTCACCAGCTGTTCTTCCCCAGAAAGTATGTTATTAGCAGGTACATCGATGACGGGGGCTTTAATGTGTCAGGTGTTAAGAGGGTCTTTTTGTTTGACGTGTTGATGGATGTATTATTCAGGCGCTACCTACTAACCGTGGAGAGGGAACTGAAGAGCTACAAGACTAAATTGATAACTAGGAAGGGTAGTTTTCATCTTAATTGCCATATCACTCGAAGAAATAGCGAGATAACTCTTTGGCTAATTTTTTTAACTAGTCAATAGTCCTTTCAGCGATTCTAACATTTTTTTTATTTGCTCAATTCGATTGATCATTTCGGATGAAAGTCTTTTTCAAATTATTTTGCTTTCTTATATACTTGGAACACATAAATACAAATCAATATATAAAATACGTTATCACAGAGGTTAGACTTCGGAAAATTAACGTTAAAAAACAACTGACTTGGAACTATAAACCGAATACTATATGTATTTTAAATGGTATGTGTATACATAATTGTTTATTTCCTTGTAATATCCATACATACTCTTCATCATGATTAAATAGTATCGAAGCACAATATTTTACCGAATTAATGTCATAGTTTAGAATGATTCAAATGTTTTTGAGACTTTACCTACCAACTTTAATATAGGTATACAAATTGGGGTGCTGTTATTTTTTGAAAAAAAATCTTTCTTTAATTTTTATGATTACGCAAGAAAGTTAAATCTTTACCTACAAACTTTAAGGACATTCAATTTTCTAAAAAAATATACGTATTCTTGATAACAGATACAGAGAAAAGTGCCACGTTCGTTGTAATATTTTGCCTAACAAATAGTTGGAATACTTCCTACTTATAATAACCGCAATATAAATGAATTCAAAAGTTTTTTTTTCCATTGTTTATCACAAAAATTGCGAGACTTATATTTTTCCATAATTCTAACGCTTTTACCTGAAAATTGAAGATTGAAGATAAAATGTTCTTTTACTCAACAATTTTTTTTAATTTCTTATTAAGGCAAAAATATTCAATACATCATGTTTATTATTTTTCATTTGAAAGTCACAAAAGTTAAATTCATATATAAAAATAGATGCTTGGAATAGTTTTTGGTATTGTCTTCGGATGGTAACATTACTAGTCTAGTTACGACAAATATTGTTTTTTAGATATAAAATATGTAGAATTTACATGAATTTTTTAAATATTTTTTATGACTCATTCTTAAAAAACTTATACGAATGAGATATATGTGATTAATAAAGGCTTACATGAGACCTCAATTTTAATATTTACAAGGATAAAACTTAAAAAAATGCTTGGATATTGAAAAAAATCTACTTATAAATTGATTACTGTTTGATAATTTAGTAAAAGGAATTTTGAGGCATGTTATAGTGCATTTTGAACAATGCCAACGTTAAACATATGTAAAATGTTGTATTTATTGGATGCAAGAGGGGGTACACGGTAAAGGGGGCCAAGCTGTGTAGGCAGGTGGGCTCCTTTTCGCGCAACCTTTTGAATTACACTTTAAAATTTCTTTGAAACTTAAAAAAGAATATTAAACTTGTTAAATTAACCAATTAAATTATTTTACAGTTACAATTATGAGACAATTATATTATTCATTAAATATAATATCGTCATAAATTTTAAATACCTGCTAATATAACACTAAGTCAGCCAGACAGTCAATTCCAGATAAATTTAATCTTTGCCTTATGTAAGATGCAAAGTAGATGTAAAAGAATTTTTCCGCCATCGGGTGGTTTTAGGAGGCTGGTACTTCCTCGGGCGAAAAAGCCGTTTTCCGATACTCGTTCGAAAAGTCTCCTTTACGAACCTCGTTACAAACCTCGCCTTCGGCTCGGGCCGCAAACCTCT
This sequence comes from Copidosoma floridanum, assembly GCF_036245765.1. Classification (NCBI taxonomy): domain Eukaryota; kingdom Metazoa; phylum Arthropoda; class Insecta; order Hymenoptera; family Encyrtidae; genus Copidosoma; species Copidosoma floridanum. The sequence continues at coordinate 2,415,204 of NW_028321912.1, read as the reverse complement.
CGGTTCGAAAACAAAGACTTTTCACACTCGTAGGAGAACTACTATTTCCGTAAATTCAAATCTCAGACACAATAGAATATTTGTATATGTTATTTCTCAGATAACTATTCTGCGATATGATTATTAAACTGCCGACGGTCTAAAGCAACAATAAAAAGTATTAAGCCTCGGATTGGCAAGTATTGAAGATTTGAGTGATTTTTTGCACTCGGGTTGGCCAATCCATCGATTATTTCGAAATCAGTATATTCTACCACATTACTTTTTTTACTACTTATTTACTACAATATACTTATTTATTACAATATCAATATATTACCAATCAATATTTCGTTTGAGCCCGCGATCAACTGAAAAGTTCGTGTGATCTGCTGGCGTGATATAACTTTCTTTCAAACGATGATCACGTTAGGGTTTTTATTGCGAAATCGTTCTCTTAGATCATCAGGATATGTACCGAGATACGTCGATCACAAAATAGTGTGGAATTAAAGAAAATTAACGTTTTGCCGATTTTTTAATTTGTGTATGTTGTATAAAAATCGACAAGTTCTGTTATTTTAACGAATTTTACAGTGTGGTATAACACTAAAAAAAGCTCACATAGAATGAATGGAGCTTTGGTGCTATTTTCTGAGACATATTTGCTTGCTGAGCCAATACAAATGAGCAGCACTTAAATAAATGCTCGTATGTATTTAAAAAATATTAATCGAATATCTGAGTGTCGATACTCATCGCCATTGCGAGAAATTAAAGATCACGATGTTACAGTATTAGAAGCCAATGATTTAAGTATCAGCAGCCTAAGTGTACACCAAACCCTGATTTTTTTTGCTTTTTTGTTTTTAGTAAAAAAACACAAATTTGTCGAATATTTTGTTGCAGATCCTCAACATGGAGAACGACATGAACTGGTACCGAGCCAAGCTCGACTCCCGGGAGGGACTCATCCCCAGCAACTACATCGAGATAAAGAGCCACGAGTGAGTATTGCCATTCTATTTCACAAACTGAAGATGTAACTTTAATTAACATTTAAAAATGGCTTTTTATGATTACAAGAAGTTAAAAACGTAGTTAATTTAAAGCATTCAAGTTTTTATGGGCCTATAGGAAGTAAAACCTTTTAGCTAATCACTCAGATCAGTATTAATCGTTTTTAACTAAAGTTTATGACATCGAAGAAATACGTCACGTTTCCATTATAAAACTGTTTAACGACCATTGGCTGGGACTTCTGGAATACTGAGTCACGTAGTTTATTAGTTAATTAAAAAAAAATGCGGGTTGAAAAAAAAAATCATTTTTCTTTGAGTAGTCCTATTAAATTTCTAGATCGTAAATTACGAATTTTTTTTCATATCTCTTACTTTTTGACTCGAATTTTCGAAATTCAAAAAACTTTATCAGCAATCAGCATCAACTTTTGCTACATGCAATTAAAAGAAAAGCACTGGAAAATAAAAAGTTTGAGACACACGATTAGACCTCGATGTCAGCACACAAGCCAGTACTACGCAATTACCAAAGTAGTCGTGGCCTTCAATGCCATCGACGTTGATACGTATACTTAGTTTGTTTTTTGATACGCTACTGGTATACGAGAAACAAAGCCGCATGATCTGTTATTACGTGTTTTTGGGAAAAGTTTTTTATTCCTTTCATTGCCTAAATATAGAGGTTTTGCTACAAAAGTTATTAGTAAAGTGATAAAATAAAAATTTGGATGGTCTTGCTGCCGATCAGAAAAAAATGGCTGATCCGGGCCATGAGAATGATTAAGGCCTTTTCTTGCTTGACTTATCGCCAAACTGTTTCTTAAGGGGGCTCCAGCGGGAGAAGTTAGGAGGCCACAGGTAACTCAATTGATACATAAAAACACGCTGAATCTAACGGTGTCCTTATTTACCCCTCTTACCCTGAAAAATTTTGAGATATTTGCTCTCAAAGTTCGTACATAGTACATAGTCTCTCATAGAGCAACGTGAAAATATTGGTATTTTCTAACAATAATTGAGGAGTTACAAATCAGGACTGTAACTGTTTTATATAAAAACATCTTAGCTTTCAGATAGTACCATCAAAAATATAGCTAAGCCTTAAAATATTTGAGATATTTCGTAAAGTATTGATCAAGTCATTGAATTAGCAGAGTCATGACGGGATGCTATCTTGTTTTTTGTAAGTCGCGCGCTTTTGAATATTTTAGAATTACACTGCAAGTACTTACATAGGATACATGTCATTTGGAACTCTTTTTTAATCGTTTTCTTCTATGGAAAACTTACACTTCTTTTTTTTTTTTAAATAAAATAGAACATTGAAAAATTTTAACTGCAATTATATTTTATTTTATCACAAATTTTTTATAACACGAAAAAAAACTAATTCTAAATAAAACGCTCTGTACCTGACAGAAGCTGCTGTTTGTTTATTATAGGTACGGTTACATCATATAAAAAGATTTATTTTTTTTAAAATTGTAGTGCTCTACTTCCAGCTCCTTTAATAAGGGCACGAACTACGGTCTCCCGCGTGTTAATCCACGACCTAGTCGGCTGAGCCACCGCGCGCTTCCATACATATAGATTTTTTTTTTTTTTTTTTCTATTTTATAGTGCTGTACGTCCAGCTCCTTTACTAAGGAACTACTATGAGCACTTATCACTTGTGAAAGGGACAAGGAAAAGGATGGGAAGCCACCCATTACTGGGAGGGGGGTAGGGGAAAATAACGCAAGTGTGCTGCGAGGTGGTCGCCTACACCCTCCTTGAGGAACATTGCGTGGTGAAAAAGCACATGTGAAAAATCACAGAGGTACTTGCCCGAAAGTCGCACTGGCCGGGAATCGAACCACGGTCTCCCGCGTGCCAACTACGACCTAGCCGACCAAGCCACCGCGCGCTCCATATATAGATGATGTTGTTCGCCTGCTCGCATATATTATATTCACGGAGCGCGCGGTGGCTTAGTCAGCTAGGTCGTGATACCCGGCCAGTGCGCTTTATCGGGCAAGTACCTCTGTGATTTTTCACATGTGCTTTTTTACCACGCAATGCTTCTCGAGGAGGGTTTAGGCGTTCTTCTCGCAGCGTAATGGCCTAATTTTCTCCTACCCCCCTCCCAGTAATGGGATGCCTCCCATCCCTCTTCCTTTCCTTCTCCAAAGTGCTAAGTGCCTAAAGTAGTGCCCTTATTAAAGGAGCCGGACGTAACGCATTATAATATAAAAAAAATTATACATATATATATATATATATATATATATATATATATATATATATATATATATATATATATATGTCTATATATATACGTGCTATACACACGTATATATGGATATATACTCACAGCAGTGCTACCAACTAACCGAATAGTTTTCGGGTTAGTACCAGTGCTCGCTGGAGCCTTCTTAAATTGATCTTAAGTATGATCTAACTCGTCCGTTTTTCTGCAATTTTTAGTATACTCGTTAGATTAGAAAAAGTTTTCTATCATTAAATTAATGTATTTATGCACGCTATTATTTCCTGTCATTTTCCACATTCGAATTTTTACTCCTGTTTTGGTTCTTTCATTTTTAAGTACGAATTTTTTTATTAATTAACATTTTTGTAACGGTCTTGTTAACTTTCTAAATACTAAAACGATAAACAAAACATTCAATGACTACGTTTCTTTGCGAATAAATGCTAAATTTATAAAATCCAAATTCATAACTTTTAAACGATTCTGGGCTATACTATCAGGAATATTGCGCCTGGCCAACATTTTCGAGTATGGAGTGTCGCAACTGTATTCGAGGCGAGGCGCGAGTACTAGTGCTGAACAGCCTGTATAAACAAATGAAGTGGCTAACGTTGAAACTTAAACACGTCTACAAGTTCATACAATCTGTAACACAAATGTTTCACTTTCTGCAATCTTTTAATGCCAATCATTAAAGAAAAAATTTTTTCGGTTCAATAGAATAGGTGAAATAGTTTACGAAGCATCGATTTAGTTGTTCTTGAAACTTTTATCAGAAGTGATATAATGTATTTTATAAAAAATAGAAATTTCGATCACACTCTTTAAACATGTACTTTGACACCCTTGGATTTAACAGCGTATGTATGAGTGGTGCTGCCACATTATGCCCCAAAGTTCATGTTATAAATCTTATGGAAAAAAAAGTTCAAGTGTCCGTCATTAGTGAATTGACCCCTACTGCCTATAAGACACAATGTTAAAGAAATGTTAAAGTGACTAGTGGCGCCAGCACTTCCCTCCAACCTCATGCACCTGGCGGATATAAAACATACTATATCCTACATCGGTTATGCATATAATTCATCCTGGGGGGCAAACGTAGAATCGTAGCTAAAGTAATCGGCTTACATAAGGACTTTCATTCTATTCTCTGCCACGAGACCAAAATACACTCGCTTTACCTATTAGTAAAAAGGGGTTACGCATAAAGTAACTTTAACCACAATTCACGCTTTTTTTTACTTATCAAGAAAACAGCGAAATATTAGTATTTTTATCAAAATGGCTGACAAGAATGAGGAAACGCAGATTGATGATGGTGATGAAGCAGGAAGTCTAGCTTATCCTGACCATCGTGACTTGTCAGGTTGTCAAATTGTATCTCCGAGTAACACAAATACAGAGGAAAGACAGTTAGCCCTTACAAAGATACCCGGTGGTGATTCTCCCTTCGAACCCAACGAAAATAAGGTAAAGCCATCAGCAATGGTGAACAAATATATGAATGAATACATGTATATATGTACTGTGTAATACAATATATATAAATGTATATATTTAAATAAATATATATATATATATATATATATACATGATGAGTTCATGATAGTGATGTATTTGTAGGACGTCTATAAGAGAATGATGGATTGTGCACAATTTTTCCTGGCTTCAATTAGCGCTACCGTAAGTATGGAAGTTCTTTATCTAAGTCTTTTTTTTGTTTTAGTTTTAAAATCGTGTTAAACGCTTAAAATAAGTTTTACAACGTATATGCTGTTAGTCTTATGTTCAGCTTCGTCGACAATTTTGATCAGACCATAGTACAAATAAAAGTTTCTACCTGTTGAAAGTCTCATAATTCTACCTGCATCATACGTATACCTATAAATAAATTTTAATGGCCACCGATGTATTCGTTCTGTGATTGATCGAGACCAGTCTTGGGTGCATAAGTTTGAAAATGTGATCAAATAATCAGAAGTTAAAATTTTCACTAAAAATGAAAATTATATATTTAGTAGTTGCAAGTTATTTAATTGTTCTAACCAAATCGGAAAACTAAATATTTGTTATTAACTCTCAGGGAGTAGGTCAAGAAGCGTGCGGAAGTGGATCCCCCAGTACTGTTTACTTTATTTGTATACAGCTCATTTAATAATAAAAAAATATGTTAACTAAGACATCTGTGTAATTTTCAGGTCTATGATAACTCCATTACAGTTACGGGTCAACTAGAAGAGGATGGAAACATCTCATATGACCGTTGCCCGTGTTATTTTAGAAAAGTATCATATGGAAAAAGTTGAGGCATGGCTTAGCGAAGACAAGACCTTGTATATATCTTTTCCTAAAAAATATGGGCCAGTTGTCGATAAATATACTGTAACCAACATTAAAAATATCTGCTTAGTCACGATCACGGTTAACAAAAGAAAATGTAGAAAGAAAAAAATAAATGATGTCACTGCATTACCTCATCTATTTTATTACGAATAATTAACCAAAGCCATTTGAAGTCTCACAGTTTTAATATCATTTATACAAATACAAAAAGTACAATTTGAACGTTTTCTAATAAAAGTTAATTAATACGCTTATACACTTGTATATAGTATAATAGTCTACTGCAAAAATACCTATGATACAAGATAGAAGGTATACTAGAAGTATATCTTATAAAACTTGCACTTGATCTTGTTGTTATATAAGTGTTTTTGCAGGCTTAAGTTCTTTGACGCAGCTTAAACATTGAGATAAAAAAAAAAGCTGAAGAAAATATATGCTTATGCAAGACTTTACACAGTAACTAAATAGTTAATTTGAAACACCGAATTTCTTTCTACTTAAGCTGTAAAATTTTTTAAGTAAAAAAAAAATCAAAATACCCACGGAAAAATATTATTAATTAAAGTTAAAATATTTCCATTGAAATTTTTAATTCAACGATTATTTCATTTTCCTTTTACCCACCTAAGGTTTTATCATGTACAATTGACAATGGCGTTATTCGTTCTTTGTTATATATTTTCATTTAATAAAACTTTTCCTAATAACCTTCATGAGACTATGTGAAGTATTTTGTTCATGTTGATTTGATCTTTCTTTAAGAATTCAAATTTATTTAACTATGTATCTTACAAGATAATTTCTTCATAATACGTAATTTAAAATACGATTAATTTCCAGCAAATCTAACAGAATAGATTAGACTAAAAAGTTCCAAATTAAATTTTGAAAAACAATTGTACAATTACAAAAATGGAATAAAAGTTGATAGTTTCTACTTGCAATACAAAGATTTCTACTGTGCAACGAATAATATAATAACGTACATGTTGGAAAGAGCTATGTCTTTTATAAAATTTTAATTTTTAATGTGGAAACATGGTATCTAGAGATTTTTTATGATAAGGAACTTTTTTTTTTGATATTTAGTCAAAAAGAAGAAGCGCACTTTTCTTTTTTTTTTCACTATATTACTAGGTGAATAATTTTGAGACTGTTAAAACTGTTAAGACACATTACGTGATGTAGCAAGTGATAAATAAAGTTATAATGACTTTTCTTTTGAGAATTCATACTTTTTATTTTAGTTTAACGTTAAATCAGTACTTTAATAATTGTACTGTTGATTAAAATAATCATTTGTATAATGAGACCCTAACACTATTTTGCTTTTGTACTGTATTATTTGCCAACGACTTCAAACATTACAAATTTCGTTCATAGCAATGTTTACCGTTCGTTATACTGTCCCTTAATTACTCGTATCGGGACAACCAAGATAAGCAAATACTATATGAATATTCTGGCCTTTTTACTACCGTACGATAGTGTCTTACTAAGCTGTCGTCGACCATAAGATTGTCTTGATGTGCACCAGACGCAAGCTTAAGTGAAAAAATTTGCTTGTCTCGGAGTGGTTAAAAAACTTTTCTTAACGCTTTAAGAATCACACGATTATGTACGCAGGCAAGTGACAATCGCAAATCGCAGCTCGCAGGCAATTTCAGGCGACAAGCATGCGATCCAAAGGATTCTTTGTTTCCTTCCGTGGGTTGTATACGATTTTTTACCAATACCAAGGTGTATCTATGTAAACTAGCATCGTGATAGTTTCATAAAAACCCGAGATTAAAAAAAAAAAACATTATTTTGTTTGTTTCATATTTTATTTACAAAAATAAAGGATTATTACGTCTGCTTTTATAGTATAGTTCATATTGAAGAATAACCTGACTAGTACAAAACTAAAAAAAAAAATTAGTACATAAATATCAGAAGAAGTAGAGTAAAATAAGTCAACTATACGATATGTCTACGTAAATATTGTAATTTAAATGTGCTTTATCTGATTAAATGACATTTGAAATATAGTTAACAATAAAAAAAATCGTCAAACAGCGTAGATTTGCGTTGTAGCAATAGGTAATTATTTGTCATTAATTTTCTACAACACACGCACTTAAGTATCTTCTTGAATTTCCTAATTCTTGAATACCAATTACATACTTTATTTTTCAGTTTAGTTTAGTTTGTTTGTTTGACATGTTAATGAAATTTTACAATTACAAGACAAATAATGTGGAAATTTAAATTAACTTATAACAACAACAATTGATATAAAAGAAAACAGTACCATAAAGCAAATGTTTTTCAATGTATAATAAATTGTAGATTAAATATTGATTTTTTAAATTCTGTGTGATTAAAAAGATACATTTTTTTTAATGATGCCCCAGGAGGTTCAGGAAAAAACTTTCTATTTACAACGTTCATATATCATTTCATTTTTTGTGGAAAAAACATTTTCTCTATAACATGGACTAGTGTAACATCAATATGACTTCTAAAGAGAATGCTCAATAATAGAACATCTCGTTTACAATTGGATCCAATCAATGTAAAAAGTCCTTACTTGGAATTTGAATCTGAATAAAATTGGTACATTACGTCACTAGGGCACAAAGTACAAACATGAGCGCCCGAGTCGCGTCTAATGTTTTTCTTGCCTACGGCCCAAAGTGATTACAAGGGCGAAAACTGTGACACGAGGGCGCAAAGCGGCAGTTGCACTTTGGGCCCATGGTAAGAAAATGGTAGTTTTCCTACGAGTTTGAAAAGTCTTTGTTTGCGAACCGAGAGGTTTGTGGCCCGAGCCGAAGGCGAGGGACGTAACGAGGTTCGTAAAAGAGACTTTTCGAACGAGTTCCGGAAAACTGCCTTTTCGCCAGAGGAAGTACCAGCCTTCCAAAACCACCCCAGGGGGGAAAAAGTATTAAATCATCCTATCTTTGAACATTGTTTCGTATTCTAAAACATTATATCAATATTCGTATAATCAACAGAACATTTTCTAATACATCATCATTATCTCTTATTTTCCAAACTTTTATTTTACAACCTCGACCAAGGATGGCTGAAGAGGGTGGTAGGGGTTTTGTGGAATGACCCCCGAAAATCACCATGTAATGTATGAATATAAGAATATGTATATATATCGATGGGTGCACTCCTATTTTGGTCACGAACGGGTGTGAGATTACAAGAACTGAGGGACAGATGAGATGAGGTTACAGCAAAAAATTGACAACTGACGCCCACTACAATGAGTTCATCTGAACATACGAGCTTGTCGTGTAGCTGGATATCGAATTGATAAAACCGACTTAGAATAAGGCTTACAATTTAAATAATAAAAATGATTAAAATGATTGAAAAACGGTATAGAGCTGGACAAGCTCATCAATCTAAATGATACTTTGATTAAGTTGTTGAGAAGAGAGAATGTTTGCATAACATCTTCAAAAAATTTTTTTTTTTTTTAATTTTAATTCTGATTAGGTGCAAAGTCTTTTTGAGTCTTTGAAAAAAAGAAGCGTCTCTTTTAAGTTGAGGTGATAACTTTCAGTTAATTTTCATATGTACATATCCAACTGATATCCACGGGAAAAAATCTGCACGTTTTGCCTTTGGTAAGAAAAAGAACATATGAGACTTGAGCACAAACATATAATAACCGTATCCTTCAAGCGATAATGTTTGTACTTTTGTGTCCTAGAAACATTATATAGTATTTTGTGATTTACTGCATCACGATAACCGTCTTATAAGGTATAAGGCCACAAAGGGCGAGGCTGCGGCTCCTGGTACTAAGAGTAAACTGAAAATGGTTTTTTTTTGATTCCTAAGTTTCTTGATTCTCCTACATGGTTTTTTTTACAAAATACAGTACAATCTGTCTGTGACATTTCTCATACAAAAATATGATGAAACTAAAGATGAATCCACTGATTAAAAATACAAAAAGTTGAGCAGTTTTAGAAAGACCTAATGATGTACATGAAACTTCTTTAGCAATGCTCATAGCGTCAAGACTAGCCTTCCTTTTTCGAGATATTATTCCATTTTCTCTGTACTTCTGGATACTAAAAAAAAATGTTGTTGAAATTCTTAGATGTGTGTAAATTTTTATAATACTAACTGATGATTTAAAAATTGAAGAAGTGGATCTCCTTTTTTTAAAGCGATCGATTTTCTTCTAAAATTACCTAATGGAATAGCTAAGATTTTGCAATAGTACTTCAGAATAAGTGGACGTCGTATATTGTCATATGTATAATGAGCCACCCTTTCATTGCATACCTAAAATTATATTAACTTAAAATAATTTATACGCTAAAAAATAATCCGTTTTAATTTATAAAATATTTTCAACTTTCAAGAACTTTTTAAAATCGTTTCGATTGAGTGTCACAGTTTATAACCAGATTAACACATTCTCATATACGCATATTCACATGCACGCGAGCAGTCGTACACGCATTGTTACTTATTTTAAATGTATTGGTATTACCGTCAGCGGAAAAAAATTACGTTGTAAATTTTAATAACATCTTTAGAGTACAATTTTTTAACCCAAATAATTTAGATTTTTCTTAATATTTTTTATGGAATTTTCCTCTACGTTAATAATCGTTTTTTAGAATAGAATATTAAAAAACCAGGACAAAAACTGTTACCGCCATTCAAAATAAAACTTAAAAAATTTTATAAGAGAAAGTGTAAGAAATTGTTTTTAGACGCTATTATAAGAGCAGGTACATATATTTTATAAAATAATAAACACACTAACTAAATATTTTACATTACCTGCTTTAAAGCATCTTCTGAGGTTATAGGTAGACTATTTTCATCCTTTAAAAACAATTTCAATTTATCATTTATATCGTTCTCCGAGCTCTAAAAAAATGTTATAAGATATAAGTCTTAAGAATAATAAAAATGATACACTCAGTTGAAACTTTAAAAGATTACTGAGAAAAACGGTAATGGGTCAGAGTTTTTTACTACGATCAATTGATATGTTTTATCCTCTAAAAATTCACGTGCATTTTTAAATGGAATGTGTGGTATTGAAACCGCTGTGAAGCTGGTAAAACAGCCCGAGTACATTGAAATCATAATAAATGCTGTCAAATATAGTGATAGCCTTGCAATTTTTGATGATACGGAATTGAATTGTACATCTGTAAATTCAAAAAAAAGAAATAAGTATCGTCAGGCGATTCCACTATAAAAACAAAATTAAATTCCTACGGTTTGTTAATTTGTACATAACAGTACATAATTATCGTACAAGAGCAAAGTCAAAAATTTCGCCAACTCAAATAATGATACACATTTTTTAAGTTATTTTAAATTCTAGATTTTTGAAGTTATGCAAAATCTAAATATCTGCATGGATAGAAGTATCCCATACACGTGACGTAAAGAAAAATTGTTTTGCCAATTTGGTGAAAAAAAACACTTCCCTTAGCTCTTTAAAAGGTTATAGGACACTGATTTTGTCAGGAAATTTTTAACTGTTTTTAACTTTTCTCGGACGCTTTACTTTTTTTTATGAGCGTTCACCTTTAGGTTATAGATCTTCTGCAGGGGGTTGATATTTTTTAGCTCAAAAATTTATAACCGTAGTTCAATCGAGATTTATTGGAAAATTAAAAGGTACAGTCTAAATTTTTTTCTCCGGTTTTACTAGTCTAACAATACTTACGATGTGTTGAGACAAAGAGACAAGTAATAATCATCGGTATTGTCTAAAACTACATTATTCCTTTTTGCTTTTTTAGGAACTTTTAATTGCTACTTTCTTTCGATTAATCATAAAAAATTATGTCGGATGTGCCTTTGGTAAGAAAATTAGTGTTCGGCACACAAGCGTCATCCCATCATGATGTTAAAGTATTTTCTGTATTTTGTTAACAAACCTTAATTAATAGTTTACCTGTGAATTCTTGATGGACGAATATTAGCCATACGTTCAAAAAACTGTCCGATGGTTTAAAAATAAATCCTCTTCTATCGTTATGTAAAACTAAAATTACATTAAATAGAATTGATAAAATAGTTATCAGTATAACCAAGAAAACCCAAATACACCTACTTAAAACCTGCTTAATTAAAAGGTATAAAGAAATAAAGTATAAATATGTTGCACTATTTAATTTTTTTCACCTCAAGGTAAGCATTCCATGGAATTTCCTTGGTGTCCGGTAATTTATACCAAATTAAATCTTGATAATCAATGATTTCAATCGTGAAGTCATACTTATCTAAATTTTTGTTCGTTAAAAACTTGCCAGGAAGAATAATACTCTCATTCAATAATTTTGTGGAATCAATTGATATGTTCTTGACACTTTCATGTGATTCCTTCTTGACACGGAAATCGTTTTCATACTCAAGTGCTAATCCTGTTGTTGTAGCAAAATCATTAACGACTAGAGAATGAAGATGAGATGACTCCTAACGATGTCAAAAAAACAATTCATTTTTTAAAAATTAAATAATTGTGTTATTTGAAAATAAACTAAGTGCTTATAAAACAAGTTACCTTGGTAGTAATTTTAGCCAGAGCACCACTTAAATTTTTTCGTCTTTGGACTAAAGTAAACAAGTTATGTTTTTATGAATTGTACATCATATAATTTTTGTGCTCTGTATCATAGATTTTTCAATGAAGGTGGAATTTAAATAACAGCAAAACTTCGTGTCTAACATGATTTCCGTGTTTTGTGCGTTTTAGAAATTTGATGTTTAATTATTACTGCATATTCTTTTATGTCCGTTAGTTTTATTTTATAAAATATCAATCGTAGATTTGTGTTTTTTGTTATTTATTTATTTAATAACATTGAAACATAAGGCGAGACTGTCTTATAACCTCGTAAGTATTATTTTGACTTGATCTTAAGGATGCTAGTAGATAATCTAAATATCAGTTTTTTTATGAAGAGGCCAGATAACTGTACTGCGCGAAAAAACGGCTAGGTGTTATAATTTTTATTGTAGTGTATTATGCATAAGTATGTGTTAGACATTTGCTGAGTAGTGATATATAATATTTTAGGTGACGTCAGATTTTGAAAGTTCTTTCTTACAAAGCACAAAGAACTGAAGCTGTTTATTAAGCTTTTCTACCGTTTCACTAATAAATACATTATTGTTTATTGTTCGTTCTGTTAAGCTATAAAACTTAAAATAATAATAATCTTCCAAGAAAATGCATCTTAAAATAAGGTAGTAGATTTGATAAGCTACGAGGTTGTTTTGGAAAAGTTTCTCCTTCTCTACTACGAAGTGGTGATAAAGAGTAGATACATATATGTTACAAGGAAACTAATGACTATGCATAGATTTACGCCTTAGAGTATACATGGTCTTTAGTTCGAACTTCAAGTTTTAACGCATTGTTGTTTATTACTACATCATACGCTTTACTTACATCTTTACCGTATGCGATTTTGCTTGTCAGTGAGCCCAAATTGTTGTCTATAAAGTGCATATATCCGTCAATTTGAACATTAACGTACCTCTTTACATTAACTTTCATATTAAAGTTTCGACTTATAAGTTCCAGTAAAATTAAGTTAAAGTACCAAAATCCACTCATCCGCTGGTACATTAACGCATGCTATAAATATGTACAGAAAATTTTTCCAACTCACCTAAATTTTGGTGCTGTTGTAAGGAACAATCATTTATAACATTAATAATTATAACAGCATGTAAGTTTTGGAAATGCTTCCTCTTAAAAAGTATAAAATTTCCAATTGCTAATCTGTACTTTCCGACATAAAACAAAGTAGCAACACTATATACAGAGTCGAGCCAAGGAAGAATACTCGATTTCTTCATAAATCGTGTGTCAGCACTGATACATTCGATGTGCATGACAATTCAATTCTACTACCTTTTACTACGCAGCTCTCCTTATAATATATTTATAATAGTTCGTGTATATGTCCTGCGCGTGTTTTTGTTCTACATTTATTTGTCCTATGATCTGCCTTGGAATCAAGCGCTGACCCATTTGTAAGTATATCATGTTATTGATCGAACACTCTCTGTTAGGTGTTTGTATGAAATCACAAATCAGATATTTGTTGGTGTGAGTACTTTTTTTAACATGTAATGCCAAAGCGCGCGGTGGCTCAGTCGGCTAGGTCGTGGATTGGCACGCGGGAGACCTTGGTTCGTTTCTCGGCCAGTGCGAGATATTCGGGCAAGTACCTACCTCTGTGATTTTTCACATGAGCTTTCTCACCACGCAATGCTCCTCGAGGAGGGTTTAGGCGACCTCCTCGCAGCGTAATGGCCTAATTTTCCCCTACCCCCTCCCAGTAATAGGAGGCCCCCATCCCTCTCTCCTTTCTTTTTCAAAGTGCTAAGTGCCCATAGTAGTGCCCTTATTAAAGGAGCCGGACGTGAAGCACTATAATATAAAAAAAAATTCTATATATGTTATATCTATAGATATAATTTTAACATACAAGTCGTTGAAAAAGGGTGTCACCCTCAATAAAATCCATATTCAAAATTATTTCCTCATAGTACATGGCATAAGGAATAAAATGAGCCCTATTTCGAACGTGTGTCTCAAAAAAATATTTTTAATTAAAATGAGGGACAACAACAAGATATTTTTTGTGAATTTTCTCATATAGTACATACATACTTGTGTTATCTTGATTAAAAAATTTACGGAAAATAAGATTAATTGTTGCATTGCCGGAAACTATATCTTTCTATGATTTAATAAGCAAATATTAAAAATTAGGTGAATTCACTGGCTGACCTTTAAAAAATAAATTCTTGCTGTCAGTGTTTTGATTGTTTTATTGCGAAGAGGAGGAACTGATTTTTTTCAAACGACGCGTCTTTCAAACGAAACGAGACTGTCACATAGTTGAATAACAACTATGTTCAATAAATCGTTTCCGTGTAAGTAAAAAAAAGATAAAATCCAAAGAAAAAAAATCGATGCAGAAAAAAGTCCATGCAATTTCGATGCAATATTAACATATTTCACTCGAGCGAGGTTAATTGTTTGCAATTAATTTGCCGTTACGGAGGAGTAAGGAAATACCTTTATCCATCTCCTAAATATTTGTTGCTATACGCAGAAAACAAAAAACAAAATTATCCTAGATAGGAAAAAAATATATTTATTTTGTCTGATTTTAGAAAGACGTTCTAAATGTTAAAGAATCTTATTTCAGAATCGGGAGAATGTCTGATTAAAATTTTCTATAAAAAATAACAAGAATCTACCTGAATCAATTGCAATTGTATACTAAATAATTCTTATAATATTTGAAACCCACAATTTTCAGACCAAAACACCTGGATGGCATCATTATTGATAAAAACCAGGTAGAAGCCTGGTCTAGTAGAAAAAAGTAATATGTAGCTGTTGCAACTAAAAACTGTTGCATGATTATTGAGATAAATTTTCGTAACAGATAAAATAACAATGGTGATATGAGCATAAATCTTTTTTTTCGTCAGAATTGTATTATAGGATATTTCCTTCAGTTCGATTTAGTGTGCAGCACAAAAAAAAAAGGTATTTTGGTGCTTATTTTAAGCTTGCGGTCAATATCATGTTTCGATTATTCCGGTTTTTCCTTACCAGAGTAATGACCACGTGCTCATCAAAATAAAATAATAATGCATCCAAATATAAAAAAAAATACATAAAAATGAATGATTGGCTTGTGATTTTATTCAAACACCCAAAAGAGAGTGTTCGATCAATAACATGATGTACTCACAAATGGGTCAGCACTTGATTCAATAAACAGATCATAGGACAGAAACGCGAAATGAAAGCAGGTGCAGGACATATATGGACAATTCTAATACATTATAAGCAGAGCCGCGTAGTAGAAGGTGGTAAAATTGAATTGTCATGCACATAGAATGTATCAGTGCTGACACACGATTTATGGAGAAATCGAGTATTCTTCCTCGGCTCGACTCTGTATATAGTGTTGCTACTTTGTTTCATTCCGGAAAGTACAGATGAGCTACCGAATGTTTGTCGTTGGAAGAGGAAATGTTTGTACTTAATTTTATTTATATTTATAGACCACAGCTAAAAAAAAATTTTGCAATGTGAAAATTAACGTAGGAAGGTATACATAAATATTCGAATTGATCGATTAATGTGCTTTGCAGACAGTAATTTTAGCTAAGCAACATGTGAAATTGTATGCAGTGTAGATTAGTTAAGCGTATCAGGAATTATTGAAAAGTAACGCGTTAATATTTATGTAACTTTTGACTCAGCCTTAATTTAAAAATTATTTTACTTATTTACATATTTGGAATACATAAATACAAGTTAATGTGTACTTAAAATGGTAAGTGTATGCATAATTATTAGTTTCCTTGTAATGTCTATACTTACTCTTTGTCAATATTTAATAGTATAAAAGCACAAAGTTTTTCCGAAACAATGTCATAGTTTAGAATGATTCAGATATTTTTGGGACTCTTTCAACCAACTTATAGATGGATATAGGTATTGTATGCCGTTATGTTTCAAAAATAAAATTTTTAACGATTTCCTGTGATTATGCAAAAAAAATTGGACTCGCACAAAATAATGCTAAGGAAATTCAATCCATAAAAAAATAAGCGTGTCCTTGATAACAGATACTGAGACAAAATGATGTGTTTATTGTGAAATTTTTCTTAACAAATTACAAGTCTTGTATTTTTCTATATTTTTAACACTTTTTTCTGTAAAAGATCAAATGTTCTTTTACTTAACCAATTTTTTCTTATTTTCATTAAGACAAAGATATCCAATGCACATTCCTTATTTTATAAATGAGAGTCCGAACAGTTGGATTCGTGAATAGAGATAGATGCTTGGAATAATTTTTGGTATTGTCTTCGGATGGTAACAACACGTCTCACATGATAAATATCATGCATGCTAGGGAAACGTTAAATTTTCGAGCTAAGGTCAAGATAACTGAATTTCGCCTTTCCTACATAAAAAGATTTAATATAATCTAATTTAATCTAATTTTTTTATTTGGTTCAGTTTTTACTTTCCGCTTGACATTCTATAGGAAAGTTTCCGCTTATGGTTACAATTATGGTTAAAATCAATGTAGGAAAGCTATGAAGTGAAAAAACGATGCTATCACAGTACATGTAGACAATACACAAATTTCATGTACATGCTTTTAACGTGGACTTTAACAAACGTGGATTCTACAGTGAATGCATAACCGGTGCTGCCTTTTTTTTGCTCCTAAATCCCATATGTTATACATCTTATAAAAAAAATAATACATCTGTTTTGTACATCACTTATCCTGGGAGTATACATAGAATCTTGTGTATAAAATAGTCGGCTTATTTGAAGAGTTTCATTTTATATTATCTGCCACATGACGAACGACACGCGCTACTTCTATTACTGATAAACGGTTACAATAAAGTAAATTTAACCAAAATTCACGATTTTTTTTACTTGTCAAGAAAACAGCGAAGTATTAGTATTTTCATCAAAATGGCTGACGAAGATGCGGATATGCAAATTGATGAAGGCGATGATTAAGGACCTTCAAGTCAGCCTGAACATTGGGGGGTATTGTCAGGTCATCAGATTGTGTCTTACAGCAACATGTCTACAAAGGAGATACAATTAGACCTTATAAAGATATCTGGCGGTCATTCTCCCTTCTCTTTCGACAAACATGAGGTAAAGCCATGAGCAATTGTGAACAAATATATATTTTTTTGTTTTTCTTACAAATTCATAATAGTAGTGTATTTGTAGGACGTCTATAAGAGGATGATGGATTGTACAAAATTTTCCCTGAATTTAATTAGCGCCACCGTAAGAATGAAAGTTCTTTGTCTCAATATTTTTCTAGTTGTAATTATTAAATATTTAATTTTCTTCGTGTTAAATGCTAAAAATAAGTTTTAAAACGTATGTGCTGATTAGTCTTATGTTCTGCTTCGTCAACAATTTTGATCAGACCATTAGTATGAATAAAAATCTTTACCTGTTAGTAGTCTTATAATCCTACCTTTATCAGACCTGTAAATAAATTCTGATTTTTACCAATGTATTTGTTCCGTGATCGATTGAGACCAGACTTGGGTGTGTAAATTTGGAAATGAGATCAAATAACTAGTAGTTTAAATTTTTGCATGGAATAATAATTAAAACAATAAGTTTTATAGTTGAAAATCATCAAGTTGTTATAAAAAATCGGGAAATTAAATATTTGTTTTTAACTGTGAGGGATTTGGTTCGAGAAGCGGGCAGAGCCCCCAGCACTGTTTAATTTATGTGTATCTAGCTCATTTTATTATAAAAAAATATGTTAACTATACATATATGAGATATATATGAGATATCTGTGTAATTTTTAGGTCTGTGACAACTCCGTTACAGTAACGGGTCAACTAGAAGAGGATGGAAGCGTCTCATCCGAAACTATGACCGTCCCACGTGACACTGATATGGAAAAAGTTAAGACATGGCTTAGCAAAGTCAAGGTCTTGTATATATCTATTCCTAAAAACCATGAGCCAGTCGTCGGTAAATAGACTGTAACCAACATTAAAATTATCAGCTAATTCACAGTCACAGTTAACAAAAGAAAATGTATGAAGAAAAATAGTAAATGATATCACTGCATTACCTCATCTTTTATCATACGAATAATTAACCGAAGTCATTTGAGAGCATATATTTGTAATCACATTAATACAAAGATAAAAATTGCGAATTAAACGTGTTGTAATATAAGTTGATTAACACGCTTATAAATATTTACTAATGTTTAGTACAATTTTTAATCCTACACTCAATGAAGATACTTACAGTTTGAAAGTCTACTGCAAAAATACTTATGATGCAAAATAGTAGGTATACTAGAAGAATTTCTTATAAAAGTTGCTCTTGATTTTGTTGTTATACATGGTTTTGCAAGTTTTAAGTTCTTTGACGCGACTTAAACATTGTTGATATAAAAAAAAAAGTTTAAGCAAAAATATGCGTGTGCAGCACTTTACATAGTAATTAATTAGTTAATTTAAAAAATCGAATTTCTATCTACTTAAACTGTAAAATTACTTAAGTAAATGAAAAAAATCAGAACACCCACGAAAAAATATTATTAATTAAAAATCAAATATTTCCATCGAAATTATTCATTCCACGAACATATTATTTTCCTTTCACCCGCCTAACGTTGCCTCTTGTCATGTATAATTGGCAATGACGTAAGTCATCCATTATTGTATATTTTCCTTTAATAAAACTCTTAATAACCTTCATCAAACTATATAAATTTACTCCGTTAACGTTGATTTGAACTAAACTCATTGATAAATAATAGTATGATTCTCTTTCGTTAATAATTCTAATTCATGAAGCAAATCACTAATAAAAAACACCTTTATAAGTAATGTATCATTAAAAATACGATTAAATTCCAGAAAATCTAAGATATTGTAGTAAAAAATTCAAAATTAAATTATTGAAAAACAATTGCAAAATTATAAAATAAAAGAGAAATTGATAGTTTCTACTTGCAACATAAGGGATTCTGTCGTGTGACGAATAATATAATAATGTACATGTAGTATACAGCTAAATATTTTTCTTGGCCTTTCAATTTTTATCCAAACATGATACATGATATCTAGAGATTGCTTATAAGGAAGGGACCCTTTGTCTTTATATTTTTTGTCAAAAAGAATAAGCACACTTTTTTCTTCTACACTATATTATAGGGTAAATAAGCTAATGTTAATTGAGGAATCATACACACTTAATAAAAAGGAAACGAAGGAATGAAAGCGTATGATATTTATTTTAATATTTTTATTGTATTTTACAAATTCACACACTGATGCACTAAAAATATTATAAACACTTAAATAAAACGTTAAGTTTATAATTTATATTTTAAAGAAAATTTTAAGACTTTCAACACTGTTATTGAAAAATATTGAGAGTTTATATTTTTTATTCAAGTTTGACGTTACACTAAGTACTATGATTGTATTAAATAACTATTTGTATAATGTACTATATTTATTTGCCTATGACTTCAAGAATTACAAATTTCGTTCATAGCAATGATCACCGTTCGTTATACCGTGCCTCAATCACTTGTTATCGTATACTGGACTTTTTACTATTATACAATAGTATCTGACTAAGCTGTAGATGACCATAAGATTATTTGAATGTATACCAGAGGCAAGCTTACGTGAAAAAATTTTCTTGTCTCGGAGTGGTTAAAAAACTTTTCTTTACGCTTCAGGAGTCACACGATTATTATGTAGAAAATATATAAGAAAAAGATTTAGCAGACGTATCTATGCAACTAGCATCGTCTTAGTTTCATAAAAACCTGAGATTATAGAAAAAAAATTATTTCGTTTGTTTTATAATTTATTTACAAAAATAAACAATTTTTACATGTGCTTTTATAGTATAGTTCATCTTGAAGAATAACCTCATTAGTATAAAACTAAAAAAAGATTTCCTACCTTGAATATTTTTGAGAGGCTGGTGTGCCCTCAGTAGGAAAAATAGAGTTCGCCATATATGCACCGTCACACCATGGTTACCGGGTACAGCCCCGAAGACGATGGTACTTGTCCGACAAAAACTACTGTACTACATAAATATCCGAAGAAGTAGAGTAAAATAATTCAGTTAAATAAATTTTTATTACTCTTAAATGATTCTGATTTAATTTGAAAAATTTCATTTAAAATATAGTTGACAATAACAAAAACTAAGTAAATACGGTGTTAAAAAAAAATATTCAGTTTGTTTTACCGACAACTTTGGACTTTATTAAAAATTAAATTACCTTTTGAAAATTATCTCAGAAATACGTGAAAAGTAGTCTTGGCACTTTACAATTATCAGCTGCATTTGTTAGTTAGGATTTTATTTAAAAAATTGTATTTTTTTAAAAACTTTTTGCTTGTATCTTAACGTAAGTGACACGTAGCAAAATCTTATGAGAAGCCAAATTGTTTGTCAGAAGGTGCTTTATATGATGTAATTTTTTTCGATCATGAAATATTCGTTTTCGAAAAATCACAGAAACTTACATTCTAAACTTCATATTGTTTAATAACTGTAAAACCAATAATAAGTAGACAATTCAAACTAAACTATGAGAATTGGTAATTTTTGTGTAATCAAATAAAATGCTTTTAAATCTATTGCAAAATATCGCTTGGTTATTATTTGGATAAGCTTTCAAATTTAAAATGTCAGATGGCAGCATTGCAAAAGGGAATTCTGTTTCTTTTGTTTTGTGCAACACACGTTGTTTAGTCTCTATTAGGATTTAAAAATAAAACTTAAAAAAATTTTTTTTAGATTTAAATCGCAGAAAACGATTTTCCGTCATAAGAAAACGTAATACCTTCGATATTTTTTTTACATACTTTATTAAAATAAAGTGCATTATTTTTGGTAAAAAATACCAATTTTAAAACAAAAACAGTTGAAAAATGTTGTTTATAACTAAATTTACAAATATTATTTGATATTTCTTTTTAGTTAAAGAAAAATTTGCTAACATTTTAAACCGAAAATTGGGCTGGTTATATTTTTTATTTTGTATATGATTGAATACACATTAATTAATTTGTATACATGTAATGCGTTTTTATTAATTAATTAATCTAAGTGATACTTTTATTGATGTCTTAAGATGTTTTAAGGCAAAAATTTAATAAAAAATATTAGTTTTCGTCGAACAAGTGCCATTGTCTTTGGGGATATTTTGCGGCATAATGTAGCCGTGGTGCGAAGGCGCTTATGTGGCGAATCCTATTTTCCCTACCAAGGGAACTCCTGCCTCTCAAAACACCTAAGGTAGGAAATGGTATACTTTATGTCACTTTTTTTTAGAAAGTACAGCTATTATCGCCCAAACAGCTTGGAGGCAAATGTTTTATCATTGTGCCCAAGTCGCGTATGTCGTTGTTCTTACCAAGGGCAAAAAGTGCAATTTTAACTGTAGGCACACTTCGCACCTAGTAATCCACTTTCTGCAAGTTGGCCTAAAGTCATAATAATAATTCAGAGTGTGTTCCGAGGGCATAAAGCGTCTGTTACAATTTGTACCCATAGTAAGAAAATTTTGTATACCTTAGTGGGTGCAAAGTCTTTTCACGCCCTAGAAAAAAAGAAACGTCTCTACCAAGTGGGGCATTACTTGGGCAAGTTGGGTGATTACTTTTTTGTTTACTTTGATTTGTACATGTCTAACTTTTAATCACAGGCGAAAACCTGCATATTTTACTCTTGGTAAGAATAGTAGTTTTTTTCGAATGAGTGCCATCGTGTCTGGGGCTATTTTGCAGCTCGAGAGGTCTGCCACTTAGAGCTCGAGGGACGTAAGTTAGCTGCGGAGCGATTGCACTTACGTGGCGAATCCTATTATTTTTTTACCAAAGGCACACCAGCCTCTTAAAAACGCCCGAGGTAGGAAAAAACACTATACGTGACTCGGGCACAAACATACAATAATCGTATCCTTCAAGCGATAATGTTTGTACTTATGTGTCCTAGTAACGTCATATAATATTTTGTGATTTACGGTATCACGATAACAGTCTTATGGGGTATAAGGCCACAAAGGGCGAGGCTGCGGCTCCCGGTACTGAGAGTAAACTGAAAATGGCTTCCCATCGTTGTACAAACGGTTATTTTTTTTTGGTTTCCTAAGTTTCTTGATTCTCCTACATTGTTTTCTTACAAAATACTTTACAATCTGTCTGTGAAATTTTTCATACAAAAATATGATGAAGCTTAAGGCAAATCCACAAATTAAAAACACAAACAATGGAGCGACTTCAGTAATACCTAATGATGTACATGAAACTTCTTTAGCTATGCTCATAGCGTCAAGCCTAGCCTTCCTTGTTCGAGATAGTACTCCATTTTCTCTGTACTTCTGAATACTAAAAAAAATGTTGTTGAAATTCTTAGATATGTATCAACTTTTTTAATACTTACTGATGATTTAAAAATTGAAGAAGTGGATCTCCTTTTTTTAAACCGATAGCTCTTTTTCTAGTATTACGTAGTGGAATCGCCAAGGTCTCGCAATAGTACTTCATAATAAGTGGACGTCGTATTATGTCAAATGTATAATAAACCACTCTTTCATTGCATATCTAAAATCAAATAAACTTGGAATACTTCAAAAGCTAAAAAATAATCTGTTTTAATTCATTAAATATTTGTAGCTTTCAAAAACATTATAAAATCGCTTTGATTTAGTGTGTCAGCCTATAACCAGATTTACACAGTAAAGTTTCGTAACACACCTGTAGTACAATTTTCCAACTGAAACGTTTAAGATATTTCTAAATGATTTTTATAGAATTTCTTTCAACGACAAAAATCGTTTTCTAGAATAGAATATTCAAAAACATTAACAAAAACTTTTACCATAATTTGAAATAAAAGTTTATAAAACAAAGCAATGGAAATAATTTTTAGACGCTATTATTAAAGATTGTACATTGTTAAATATTTTTTAAAATAATTGTCACACAAACTAAATATTTTACATTACCTGATTAAAAGCATCTTCTTGAGTTGTGGGTAGACTATTCTCATCCCTTAAAAACCATTTTAATTTATCATTTATGTCGTTCTCCGAGCTCTAAAAAAATGTCACAAGATAAAGTTTATGAGTATAATGGAAATTGTACATATTTTTAGTTAAAACTTAATAAAATTACCGAGAAAAATGTTAAAATAGTATTATTTTTTAGAATGATCAATTGATATGTTTTATCCTCTATAAATTCACTTGCACTTTTAAATGGAATATGTGGTATTGAAACTGTTGCGAAACTGGTAAAACAGCCCGCGTACATTGAAATAATAATGAATGCTGTCAGATATAGCGACAGCCTTGCGATTTTGGATGATACAGAATTAAATTGTACATCTGTAAATTAAAAAAAACATTAAAGTATAGTCAGGCAATTCTACCATACAAGTTCTTAAATTCCTACGCTTCGTAAATTATATTCAACAGTAGATGATTATCGTACAAGAGCAAAGTCATAAATTTCGCAAACTCGAATAACTATCCATAATTTAAAAATTTTTTAAATTCAAGTATTCAGAAATCAAGCAAATCTTAATTGTCTGCACAGTTTAAAGTATCCTGTACACATGACGTATTGAAAAATTGTTTTGCCTAGTTAGAGCAAGAGCCTCTCTCACAGCTCTTTGAAAACTTATTGGATACTGATTTTTTTAGAAAATTTCTAACTGTTTTCAACTTTTCTCGGACGCTTTCGTTTTTTTATGAGTGTTCGCCTGTAGGTTATAGATAATATTTTTGAAGCTAAAAAGTTATAAGCGTAGTTTAATCCGGATTTATTGGAAAATTAAATGGAACAGCCAAATTTTACTCGCCCAACAATATGATGCGTTGAGACAAAGAGAAAAGTAATAATCATCAATATTGTTTTTAATTACTTTTTCTCCTTTTAGCACTTATAGGGACTTTCAGTTGCTGCTTTTTTTTGATTGATGGTGAAACAGTTAAAAGAAATAAATAGTTATTCACATAGCAAGTGTGAAAAATATGATTTCCCGAAAAAATGTGAATGACACGCACGAGCTACCGTTACCGGCCACGAGTGCAAGTTTATCACACAAGTGCGGGAAATAGTCCGACACGAGGTGCGTTCGAGATGTCTCGCCACATAAGGGTAAGGAAAATAGATATAAAAGAAGTATTAATGTTAAAAGCAGTGTGTAGCAAAATTCTTTCCTGTGTGCAGTAATAATATTCCGCTCACTAGGTGCGTAATATATACTAGTAATGCATACTTTGTCAACGCTACGGTGATGAAAACTTTTTCCTAACACGAAGCCTTTTTCGTGACATTTAAACGTTGACAGCGCCCTTGAAAAGAGAAATATCATTCTCGACACGATCGATATCAAACTAGGGCTATTCCACGATGCACAAAATAGTTCTTATGATGATGGCACTAGTATGACGTGACGAAAATTTCGTACCTTGGGCATTTTTGAGGGTCGGGTATGCCTTTGGTAAGAAAATTAGGTTCGGCACACAAGTGCCATCCCATCATAATGTTAAAGTCTTTGCTGTATTTTTACAAGAAACCTCCATTAATAGTTTACCTGTGAATTCTTGATGGACAAACATGCGCCATACATTCAAAAAACCATCCGACAATTTATAAATGAATCCTCTTCTATCTTTATGTAATACTAAAATGATTACAAATAATACTGAAGAAATAGGTATGAGTATAATCAAAAAAATCCAAATACGCTTGTTAAAAACCTGTTCAATTAAAAATGTATTAAAATTAAAAAAAAATTAGGTTATAAATATTTCAAATTCAAATATTTTTACCTCAAAATAACCATTCCATGGAATTTCCTTGGAGTCTGATAATTTATACAAAATATAATCTTGATAATCCATGATTTCGATCGTTACGTCATACTCATCTAAATTTTTGTTCGTTAAAAACTTGCCAGGAAGAATAATACTCTCATTC
Source organism: Copidosoma floridanum (assembly GCF_036245765.1). Classification (NCBI taxonomy): domain Eukaryota; kingdom Metazoa; phylum Arthropoda; class Insecta; order Hymenoptera; family Encyrtidae; genus Copidosoma; species Copidosoma floridanum. The sequence goes on along the minus strand of NW_028321912.1, from coordinate 2,390,022 downwards.
AATAGTTTTGTAGAATCGTTTGATGTGTTTTCAAGACTTTCATTTAATTTTTTTATGATATGAGAATCGTTTTTATACTCAAGTACTAATCCTGTTGTTTTAGCGAAATCTTGAACTACTTGAGAATAAAGAGGAGATGGAACCTAACGATGCAGAGAAACAATTAATTTTTTTGAAATAAAATAATTTTGTTATTTAAAAATAAACTTTTTATGAAACAAATTACTTTGGTAGTAATTGTAGCCGAAGCACCACTTAAATTTTTTCGTCTCTGGACTAAAGCTCGCTTGTCTATGAGGGTTAATCCGTTTTCCTTGCTCCATTCAAATAATTTATTAACTTGTAATTCATTCTGGGAGCCGACAGCGAACCATTCATGAATGTTTTTATTGTTTCCGCATTTTATCAAAACTTCACTTTTTATATTTAAGTGAAGGTAATTCTTTTTAGGATATCGGCAAGTGATATCGATTTGTTCAGTAACGGCTGGCCGGAATAACAAAAGCCATACGTGAGGCGACAGATTATGATGCCTCGAGAAACGTGTAAATTTTTCGAAATCATTGTCAGTATTTAAAAACACCACAAAAAGGGTTTTTGAGTAATTTCTTAGTTTCGGATACTTTTCTGAAAGATCCGATATAGTCGAAGCTACAGAATACACCATTTTTCGTGAGAATTCTTTAACCATGTTAACCACCGAATGTATATCTGTGGATTTAAGAGAAAAATTGTTGTTATCAGGTATTATGATTTTCTTAACAAGCGCTTTGCTTTTGCTTACCTTCGTTGCTCCTGTAAATAATTCCTATACTGGTGGTCGCATAGAACTTTTGTACATCCAAAATTACAGGAACTTGACTTTCCATGTTTTTTGCTGAATCACATGGCATAAATAAAACAACGGCTAATATTACAACGAGGCTGGTTAGCTTCACCATTTTTGGCTAAAAATAGATTAAGAAAAAATGTACATGTTTACTTACATAATTAAATAAAATCATTTCATAAGCATACTTTCTACGAGTTAAAGAAAGCAAATTACGTGAGTACAACTACTAACGCATAACAAAATGAACATTAAATTTAATTTAATTACAATACTTATACAACAGTGTTATTTTTATTTCATGGTACAAAATGGATTAGGCATGTAAATTGTAAAGACACATTTCTATTTTTTTCTGTTTTAAATGTATTAAATGTATGTTACGCTACTATTGATTGAGTTCAGTCAAATTTTCTTTTTAATTCTGAATAAATTATAAATATAACTCAAGATGTTGTAAAAGAGTAAATAATATAGTTATCCTCTATACACGGAGACATTCAAAATATTTTTTTTGTAAATCCCATAAGAAATAAAAACATTTACGAAAATTTTTATATTTTGTACAAAATTTTTTTTTTTTTTCTACTATTTACCATACTATTGCCTTAGTAAGTGGTAAAAAGGTTGTGAAAAATAGATTAAAAATTATAAAGAAACCTCCAATTTCTTTGTTTCCGAATCCGCATTGAATTTTTTAATCTTCAAACGTTTTTCGACTACTATTTTTAATGCCTACCATTCCTTTCAACGTCTTATATGGAAAACTCAAGTTGTATCACTATTTAAATTCCTATTTTATGTTAATTCTATAATAAAAATAGAAAAAAAAAATGTTTTGATAATTACTGTTAATTATAAAAACAAGATAATTTAGAGCTTTTCGAAGGCTGCGTAGCTATTGGCAATATTCTTTTAGTTCTATGTAGAATTTCTTGATGCAAAAAAGCTTGATTATTTTTGGTGAAGTTTAGTCAAGATGAATTAAGTCAGCAATGTTTTTACCAAAATTCAGCATTAGTTGTATTAATCCAAAAAAAATTATTATTTAGTAATTTTTATAATAAATTTTTACTTTACCATGTACAAAACTGCCTTTAGTATTCTCACACATAACAAATTTAAACTTTTCTTGACTAATACTGCATTTCAATAGTAAAGACTTACGCCCAATTTTGTCTAACATACACTTGCTGTTTAACATAGACTTTGCTTATTTTGTATCAAAAAGGTACAGCACGTCAAACGAAACAAGATGATTTTGCTAAGAGTGAAATACATTTTTTTCTGCCAGAGAGAGGATTTAAAGATGCACTTACTTGTTAACTTGATTCTCGTGACCCAAACAACGACTTCCGGAAAATCCTTAGATGAAGCTGGGCACGGCTGGAATGGCCGATCTTTGGATGCTGAGAGTTTTGATTTTTCGGGATTCACAGGACACTTTTCGCGGATGAATATCGATTTGAGCACTAAACTCCTTTGACAAACTGTATCGGACACGTAGAACACAGTGATCACTTGGGGTTGAGGTGTTGTCTAGTTGACGGACTGCGAGACAGTGACGTGTTGGGGCTGTGCCTTCAAGGGCTTGGAATCCCCTTTTCCACTACCAAAATTTCCTGGCCATGAAGTGGGAGAAAAGTCACGCCCATCGACATACTTACAGTCAACCCCTTCCTAACTTCCCCTTATTTTATTCGTATTTCCTAAAACAAACAAAACAGAAGCCAATCGTCGTAGGACAGGTCGCAAAGAATCCAATACATGACAAAATTAAAAGCAATGCATCATATAGGCTTTAAGTTCCTTTTTATTGGAGATTAAATATTTGTTACCAGTAACGTTTCAACAACATATTTTGCCATATTTTTAAACATGTAACTATTTATATTTTTGAGTAAAGCAAAAAATTAGTTAGTATCTGAAGTTACTTAACAAATAATTTATTAATTTATTTACAGAAGTTTATTTGTTACATTTTAATTTCTTTATGTTTATAATTTTTAAAAACTTTTATGTATTTTAAGGGAACCAAACACCTTGAACGATCACGAATACTAAGTAACTATTTTAACAAGCAAAAGAATTTTGAAATAAGGGTTAAAAAAAGTGACATTCATATCAGATGCGTTATTGTTCATAACTCCATGATATGCTTTACTTATCTATTCCGTATGCAATTTTACGTGTCAGTTAGCTAAAATTGTTGTCAGCAAAGCGCCTTGATCGATCAATACGAATATTTATGTATCTTCCTGTATCAGTTGTCACGCCGCAAAAAATTTCTAAGCTTTGAACTATAAGCATCATTAAAAGTAAGAAAAAGTGCCAACACTCACGAGGGGGTAAATACAGTAACAAACGTTATAAATATTGTACAGGAAATTCTCCCAACGCACCCACATTTTTGTCCTGCGGTCAAGAACACATATAATTATAACAGCCCCTACGCTTCTAGAAACATTTCCCCGAGGTTTTCCCTTCCAACGTCCAAAGTTTCCTATTGTCCATATATACTTTTCGGCATAAAACAAAGTATAGCGACACTAGGTACACAGAACTGAGCCAAAAAAGAACAGTTTGTTCCCTCATGTATCGCGTGTCAGCACTAACGCGTTCAACGTGCATGACAATTAAATTTTACCACCTTCTACGTAGTGCTTTTTATAAAGTATTTATAATAGTTCGTATATGTCCTGCACCTGCTTTTGTTTCACGTTTATTTTTTTATGATATGTTGTTGGAATCAAGCGCTGACCCATTGGTAAGTAAATCGTGTTATTGATCGAACACTCTCTTGTGGGTGTTTGTATAAAATCACAAATCAGCTATTCGTTGGTGTGGATGCTTTTTAAATATTTAATGCTTATGTATATTAAGGAAAAACCAAAAAAATCGAAGTATGATATTAAACACTATCTTAAAATAAGTAACAAAATACCTTGTGTATTTGTGCAGCACATACAGTAAGAAATACAAAGAAGTATCCTTTGATAGGATTCTGATGCTTGAAAAAATGTTTATGTTAACATTAAAATTGTAGTTTTATTCTTAACTGAACTTTATCTTAATAATCAAACAAAAATTTCGGTTCCAATATTTTTGTTTTCCATGGTACCAGAGATTTTACTGTACTTTTTTAAAGATGAAAACATTTATGTACTAGGATATAAAATTTTAGGTCTGGAAGATGTGAATTTCAATTAGTTTTTGAAAAAGTAGTTAGACAAGTGCAAGAGATTTAACTGAATCCTCGTTATTTGTAGTAAAAAAAACGGTCGTATTTTTTTCTTTTATACCAATTTTTTTTTTTTTTTATTAGTTCTCATTGTACACCGAGAAATATTCCACAAAATAAACCAACGTAGGTGCCAGGTATTTCAAATAAATAATATATTAAGCCATTTCCAACATCAGGACTACCACCATCAAACCGGGTTAATCCACCGTTGGAGCACATAGCTCCAACCGATACAATCATAGGTAGGGGTAAACGGTACAGTTATTGGTGCCACGTATATTCTTGAAGCGAATAAGAGCTACTTTCGCTCCTACCCTTTAAATATCACGGCTAATATTCTTAAACTCAAAAGCTCTTTCCTCCCACCCTACGTGTGTTAACGCAAACTCGACCGAGTGGCTTTTTTCTCCTGCGACCACAAGTTTTGGATATTTTATCCTTTTTTGCTTATATTGAATGAGTATTCAAGCTATGTATTGATCTTGAGCTCGTCGTATGTAAGATACCTTTTGAGAAACTATTTATTTTACAGATGTCGAAAAATCGTCTCAGTTCTCCATCAAGTGTTGTTGCAGTGCGCGTGTCTTCTTAAGCGCTGTTAAAATAATTTGTACGGCAACTTTCATGAATACGAGTCACAGAGTAGAACTAATAAATACCAAGTAATAGTAAATACGTTTTACAATATTGTTCTTTTGCTTTTTTTTAAATAAATTATTTTCACTAAATGATGTGTTAGAAGTAGTAATTATTCGAATTTCCGTGATAACACTAAGTCTACCCTAACATGCTGCAATACAAACCAAATGACAGAATGACTAAATAAACTAAGCTGGGCATTTTTCGATCGCAAAAATTTTAATATTATAAGTATTTGTGGTTTTAATTTTTAAGAATTCTAGTAATTGGAAGATTTCTGTTGTACCTTTTGACGAAAATCCATCGATGTGATGTAAATTTTGTATTGCGTAAAAAATTTTATTTTTCACACACAAAAAAAAAAAAAAAAAGAAACAAGAGAAAGGAAGAATTAAAGTATTGAAAATTCAATTGTTTAAAGAATATTGAATAGATTTTCAACAGGTATCTTTCACTTGAGGGAAACAAGTTAATATCATACAAAAGTTGCGTTGACTTCTTTTTGCATAGATTTTTTTCTCTAGATACATTTTATTCACTGATGTAAAAACATTTTATTATATGTAATCGTTTTTTTACTATTTAATGAAAGCTTTATCTGTAACAATTGATTTGTAAAAGGTCAGTCAGAAAATTGACTTAGATTTCGTAATGTATTTATTAAATAATAATGTAAAATAATTTTCGTCGAAATAATAATTAATCTCATTTTTACTGACTTACAGTATCGATTTAAAATTAGTACGTAGGTACTATTTATACCTAGTTATAAAAAAAAAAAAAAAAAATAAAACTGTTAAATATCGAATACAATTGATTAAATTTTTTCATATTTTGTGATAACATAACAGTATACAAAATGTGTTAGTAATTGAAATTATATTATTGTTTTATTTTTCTATCATGTTGTTTTATGAAGATGCTTTTAAATTTTTTTTTTTTGTCAGACCAAGCTGTCGTGTTGACTCTGCATGAGAAACGAGTTTTTCCTATGCACAGCAGGTACACATGATAAAAATCGACGCTGCTTAACAAAAAGCAAAACAATTACACCATAGCTGAGCTATAACCCATTGAATGGAAGGAAGACGATCTGCTAAGTTAATAAATTAAGATCCATATTTTGTTTACGCATACATTCACACATCCGTGATACATAAGACATTGCAAGAAGAAAAAACAGCTAGTATAGGGATAGAGTTTTTTCTACGTAGGTACAGCCTTTTTTAAGTAGACCACATGTGTTTTTTTTTCCTGTCGGCTTATTGATTTGTAGCATTAAAAATGCAAGGCCAGACGCCTGTTGCGTTGAACATTTTTCCAAATATAGGTAAAACTTTAGATTAAATTCGTCTAAAGTTTAACCGGGTTCACTAGCAATTCGTTGCTGTTTTCTCTCGCAATGCTTAAAAGATGACACCTCGAAAAAAACAGGATAGTTCTTTTTCTATCAAAACGGGCGTAGGCACCTATAGGCTCTCCAAAAAATATTCATTGCACGCACCCCTCGATGGAATGGAAGGATGTTGTGCTTTTCGTCGTCGACTCACATTACTGTGGTTTTGTGCTTTCGTTTGCTGGTGAAGGAGTGAAGTCGAGAACTATTTTTTATTTATATATTTTTTTTTTCTTTACAATGCTAACAGTTGTTTTGAGCTCGTAATCCAACTTACAATCCAGAAATGCTTCGATTTTACTTGTCCTCAAAATTATGTTCGAAAGGTGAAAGTGGGTAATTCCTCACCAGCTGTTCTTCCCCAGAAAGTATGTTATTAGCAGGTACATCGATGACGGGGGCTTTAATGTGTCAGGTGTTAAGAGGGTCTTTTTGTTTGACGTGTTGATGGATGTATTATTCAGGCGCTACCTACTAACCGTGGAGAGGGAACCGAAGAGCTACAAGACTAAATTGATAACTAGGAAGGGTAGTTTTCATCTTAATTGCCATAACACTCGAAGAAATAGCGAGATAACTCTTTGGCTAATTTTTTTAACTAGTCAATAGTCCTTTCAGCGATTCTAACATTTTTTTTATTTGCTCAATTCGATTGATCATTTCGGATGAAAGTCTTTTTCAAATTATTTTGCTTTCTTATATACTTGGAACAAATAAATACAAATTAATATATAAAATACGTTATCACAGAGGTTAGACTTCGGAAAATTAACGTTAAAAAACAACTGACTTGGAACTATAAACCGAATACTATATGTATTTTAAATGGTATGTGTATACATAATTGTTTATTTCCTTGTAATATCCATACATACTCTTCATCATGATTAAATAGTATCGAAGCACAATATTTTACCGAATTAATGTCATAGTTTAGAATGATTCAAATGTTTTTGAGACTTTACCTACCAACTTTAATATAGGTATACAAATTGGGGTGCCGTTATTTTTTGAAAAAAAATCTTTCTTTAATTTTTATGATTACGCAAGAAAGTTAAATCTTTACCTACAAACTTTAAGGACATTCAATTTTCTAAAAAAATATACGTATTCTTGATAACAGATACAGAGAAAAGTGCCACGTTCGTTGTAATATTTTGCCTAACAAATAGTTGGAATACTTCCTACTTATAATAACCGCAATATAAATGAATTCAAAAGTTTTTTTTTCCATTGTTTATCACAAAAATTGCGAGACTTATATTTTTCCATAATTCTAACGCTTTTACCTGAAAATTAAAGATTGAAGATAAAATGTTCTTTTACTCAACAATTTTTTTTAATTTCTTATTAAGGCAAAAATATTCAATACATCATGTTTATTATTTTTCATTTGAAAGTCACAAAAGTTAAATTCATATATAAAAATAGATGCTTGGAATAGTTTTTGGTATTGTCTTCGGATGGTAACATTACTAGTCTAGTTACGACAAATATTGTTTTTCAGATATAAAATATGTAGAATTTACATGAATTTTTTAAATATTTTTTATGACTCATTCTTAAAAAACTTATACGAATGAGATATATGTGATTAATAAAGGCTTACATGAGACCTAAATTTTAATATTTACAAGGATAAAACTTAAAAAAATGCTTGGATATTGAAAAAAATCTACTTATAAATTGATTACTGTTTGATAATTTAGTAAAAGGAATTTTGAGGCATGTTATAGTGCATTTTGAACAATGCCAACGTTAAACATATGTAAAATGTTGTATTTATTGGATGCAAGAGGGGGTACACGGTAAAGGGGGCCAAGCTGTGTAGGCAGGTGGGCTCCTTTTCGCGCAACCTTTTGAATTACACTTTAAAATTTCTTTGAAACTTAAAAAAGAATATTAAACTTGTTAAATTAACCAATTAAATTATTCTACAGTTACAATTATGAGACAATTATATTATTCATTAAATATAATATCGTCATAAATTTTAAATACCTGCTAATATAACACTAAGTCAGCCAGACAGTCAATTCCAGATAAATTTAATCTTTGCCTTATGTAAGATGCAAAGTAGATGTAAAAGAATTTTTCCGCCATCGGGTGGTTTTAGGAGGCTGGTACTTCCTCGGGCGAAAAAGCCGTTTTCCGATACTCGTTCGAAAAGTCTCCTTTACGAACCTCGTTACAAACCTCGCCTTCGGCTCGGGCCGCAAACCTCTCGGTTCGAAAACAAAGACTTTTCACACTCGTAGGAGAACTACTATTTCCGTAAATTCAAATCTCAGACACAATAGAATATTTGTATATGTTATTTCTCAGATAACTATTCTGCGATATGATTATTAAACTGCCGACGGTCTAAAGCAACAATAAAAAGTATTAAGCCTCGGATTGGCAAGTATTGAAGATTTGAGTGATTTTTTGCACTCGGGTTGGCCAATCCATCGATTATTTCGAAATCAGTATATTCTACCACATTACTTTTTTTACTACTTATTTACTACAATATACTTATTTATTACAATATCAATATATTACCAATCAATATTTCGTTTGAGCCCGCGATCAACTGAAAAGTTCGTGTGATCTGCTGGCGTGATATAACTTTCTTTCAAACGATGATCACGTTAGGGTTTTTATTGCGAAATCGTTCTCTTAGATCATCAGGATATGTACCGAGATACGTCGATCACAAAATAGTGTGGAATTAAAGAAAATTAACGTTTTGCCGATTTTTTAATTTGTGTATGTTGTATAAAAATCGACAAGTTCTGTTATTTTAACGAATTTTACAGTGTGGTATAACACTAAAAAAAGCTCACATAGAATGAATGGAGCTTTGGTGCTATTTTCTGGGGCATATTTGCTTGCTGAGCCAATACAGATGAGCAGCACTTAAATAAATGCTCGTATGTATTTAAAAAATATTAATCGAATATCTGAGTGTCGATACTCATCGCCATTGCGAGAAATTAAAGATCACGATGTTACAGTATTAGAAGCCAATGATTTAAGTATCAGCAGCCTAAGTGTACACCAAACCCTGATTTTTTTTGCTTTTTTGTTTTTAGTAAAAAAACACAAATTTGTCGAATATTTTGTTGCAGATCCTCAACATGGAGAACGACATGAACTGGTACCGAGCCAAGCTCGACTCCCGGGAGGGACTCATCCCCAGCAACTACATCGAGATAAAGAGCCACGAGTGAGTATTGCCATTCTATTTCACAAACTGAAGATGTAACTTTAATTAACATTTAAAAATGGCTTTTTATGATTACAAGAAGTTAAAAACGTAGTTAATTTGAAGCATTCAAGTTTTTATGGGCCTATAGGAAGTAAAACCTTTTAGCTAATCACTCAGATCAGTATTAATCGTTTTTAACTAAAGTTTATGACATCGAAGAAATACGTCACGTTTCCATTATAAAACTGTTTAACGACCATTGGCTGGGACTTCTGGAATACTGAGTCACGTAGTTTATTAGTTAATTAAAAAAAAATGCGGGTTGAAAAAAAAAATCATTTTTCTTTGAGTAGTCCTATTAAATTTCTAGATCGTAAATTACGAATTTTTTTTCATATCTCTTACTTTTTGACTCGAATTTTCGAAATTCAAAAAACTTTATCAGCAATCAGCATCAACTTTTGCTACATGCAATTAAAAGAAAAGCACTGGAAAATAAAAAGTTTGAGACACACGATTAGACCTCGATGTCAGCACACAAGCCAGTACTACGCAATTACCAAAGTAGTCGTGGCCTTCAATGCCATCGACGTTGATACGTATACTTAGTTTGTTTTTTGATACGCTACTGGTATACGAGAAACAAAGCCGCATGATCTGTTATTACGTGTTTTTGGGAAAAGTTTTTTATTCCTTTCATTGCCTAAATATAGAGGTTTTGCTACAAAAGTTATTAGTAAAGTGATAAAATAAAAATTTGGATGGTCTTGCTGCCGATCAGAAAAAAATGGCTGATCCGGGCCATGAGAATGATTAAGGCCTTTTCTTGCTTGACTTATCGCCAAACTGTTTCTTAAGGGGGCTCCAGCGGGAGAAGTTAGGAGGCCACAGGTAACTCAATTGATACATAAAAACACGCTGAATCTAACGGTGTCCTTATTTACCCCTCTTACCCTGAAAAATTTTGAGATATTTGCTCTCAAAGTTCGTACATAGTACATAGTCTCTCATAGAGCAACGTGAAAATATTGGTATTTTCTAACAATAATTGAGGAGTTACAAATCAGGACTGTAACTGTTTTATATAAAAACATCTTAGCTTTCAGATAGTACCTTCAAAAATATAGGTAAGCCTTAAAATATTTGAGATATTTCGTAAAGTATCGATCAAGTCATTGAATTAGCAGAGTCATGACGGGATGCTATCTTGTTTTTTGTAAGTCGCGCGCTTTTAAATATTTTAGAATTACACTGCAAGTACTTACATAGGATACATGTCATTTGGAACTCTTTTTTAATCGTTTTCATCTATGGAAAACTTACACTTCTTTTTTTTTTTTAAATAAAATAGAACATTGAAAAATTTTAACTGCAATTATATTTTATTTTATCACAAATTTTTTATAACACGAAAAAAAACTAATTCTAAATAAAACGCTCTGTACCTGACAGAAGCTGCTGTTTGTTTATTATAGGTACGGTTACATCATATAAAAAGATTTATTTTTTTTAAAATTGTAGTGCTCTACTTCCAGCTCCTTTAATAAGGGCACGAACTACGGTCTCCCGCGTGTTAATCCACGACCTAGTCGGCTGAGCCACCGCGCGCTTCCATACATATAGATTTTTTTTTTTTTTTTTTTCTATTTTATAGTGCTGTACGTCCAGCTCCTTTACTAAGGCACTACTATGAGCACTTATCACTTGTGAAAGGGACAAGGAAAAGGATGGGAAGCCACCCATTACTGGGAGGGGGGTAGGGGAAAATAACGCAAGTGTGCTGCGAGGAGGTCGCCTACACCCTCCTTAAGGAACATTGCGTGGTGAAAAAGCACATGTGAAAAATCACAGAGGTACTTGCCCGAAAGTCGCACTGGCCGGGAATCGAACCACGGTCTCCCGCGTGCCAACTACGACCTAGCCGACCAAGCCACCGCGCGCTCCATATATAGATGATGTTGTTCGCCTGCTCGCATATATTATATTCACGGAGCGCGCGGTGGCTTAGTCAGCTAGGTCGTGATACCCGGCCAGTGCGCTTTATCGGGCAAGTACCTCTGTGATTTTTCACATGTGCTTTTTTACCACGCAATGCTTCTCGAGGAGGGTTTAGGCGTTCTTCTCGCAGCGTAATGGCCTAATTTTCTCCTACCCCCCTCCCAGTAATGGGATGCCTCCCATCCCTCTTCCTTTCCTTCTCCAAAGTGCTAAGTGCCTAAAGTAGTGCCCTTATTAAAGGAGCCGGACGTAACGCATTATAATATAAAAAAAATTATACATATATATATATATATATATATATATATATATATATATATATATATATAAATATGTCTATATATATACGTGCTATACACACGTATATATGGATATATACTCACAGCAGTGCTACCAACTAACCGAATAGTTTTCGGGTTAGTACCAGTGCTCGCTGGAGCCTTCTTAAATTGATCTTAAGTATGATCTAACTCGTCCGTTTTCCTGCAATTTTTAGTATACTCGTTAGATTAGAAAAAGTTTTCTATCATTAAATTAATGTATTTATGCACGCTATTATTTCCTGTCATTTTCCACATTCGAATTTTTACTCCTGTTTTGGTTCTTTCATTTTTAAGTACGAATTTTTTTATTAATTAACATTTTTGTAACGGTCTTGTTAACTTTCTAAATACTAAAACGATAAACAAAACATTCAATGACTACGTTTCTTTGCGAATAAATGCTAAATTTATAAAATCCAAATTCATAACTTTTAAACGATTCTGGGCTATACTATCAGGAATATTGCGCCTGGCCAACATTTTCGAGTATGGAGTGTCGCAACTGTATTCGAGGCGAGGCGCGAGTACTAGTGCTGAACAGCCTGTATAAACAAATGAAGTGGCTAACGTTGAAACTTAAACACGTCTACAAGTTCATACAATCTGTAACACAAATGTTTCACTCTCTGCAATCTTTTAATGCCAATCATTAAAGAAAAAATTTTTTCGGTTCAATAGAATAGGTGAAATAGTTTACGAAGCATCGATTTAGTTGTTCTTGAAACTTTTATCAGAAGTGATATAATGTATTTTATAAAAAATAGAAATTTCGATCACACTCTTTAAACATGTACTTTGACACCCTTGGATTTAACAGCGTATGTATGAGTGGTGCTGCCACATTATGCCCCAAAGTTCATGTTATAAATCTTATGGAAAAAAAAGTTCAAGTGTCCGTCATTAGTGAATTGACCCCTACTGCCTATAAGACACAATGTTAAAGAAATGTTAAAGTGACTAGTGGCGCCAGCACTTCCCTCCAACCTCATGCACCTGGCGGATATAAAACATACTATATCCTACATCGGTTATGCATATAATTCATCCTGGGGGGCAAACGTAGAATCGTAGCTAAAGTAATCGGCTTACATAAGGACTTTCATTCTATTCTCTGCCACGAGACCAAAATACACTCGCTTTACCTATTAGTAAAAAGGGGTTACGCATAAAGTAACTTTAACCACAATTCACGCTTTTTTTTACTTATCAAGAAAACAGCGAAATATTAGTATTTTTATCAAAATGGCTGACAAGAATGAGGAAACGCAGATTGATGATGGTGATGAAGCAGGAAGTCTAGCTTATCCTGACCATCGTGACTTGTCAGGTTGTCAAATTGTATCTCCGAGTAACACAAATACAGAGGAAAGACAGTTAGCCCTTACAAAGATACCCGGTGGTGATTCTCCCTTCGAACCCAACGAAAATAAGGTAAAGCCATCAGCAATGGTGAACAAATATATGAATGAATACATGTATATATGTACTGTGTAATACAATATATATAAATGTATATATTTAAATAAATATATATATATATATATACATGATGAGTTCATGATAGTGATGTATTTGTAGGACGTCTATAAGAGAATGATGGATTGTGCACAATTTTTCCTGGCTTCAATTAGCGCTACCGTAAGTATGGAAGTTCTTTATCTAAGTCTTTTTTTTGTTTTAGTTTTAAAATCGTGTTAAACGCTTAAAATAAGTTTTACAACGTATATGCTGTTAGTCTTATGTTCAGCTTCGTCGACAATTTTGATCAGACCATAGTACAAATAAAAGTTTCTACCTGTTGAAAGTCTCATAATTCTACCTGCATCATACGTATACCTATAAATAAATTTTAATGGCCACCGATGTATTCGTTCTGTGATTGATCGAGACCAGTCTTGGGTGCATAAGTTTGAAAATGTGATCAAATAATCAGAAGTTAAAATTTTCACTAAAAATGAAAATTATATATTTAGTAGTTGCAAGTTATTTAATTGTTCTAACCAAATCGGAAAACTAAATATTTGTTATTAACTCTCAGGGAGTAGGTCAAGAAGCGTGCGGAAGTGGATCCCCCAGTACTGTTTACTTTATTTGTATACAGCTCATTTAATAATAAAAAAATATGTTAACTAAGACATCTGTGTAATTTTTAGGTCTATGATAACTCCATTACAGTTACGGGTCAACTAGAAGAGGATGGAAACATCTCATATGACCGTTGCCCGTGTTATTTTAGAAAAGTATCATATGGAAAAAGTTGAGGCATGGCTTAGCGAAGACAAGACCTTGTATATATCTTTTCCTAAAAAATATGGGCCAGTTGTCGATAAATATACTGTAACCAACATTAAAAATATCTGCTTAGTCACGATCACGGTTAACAAAAGAAAATGTAGAAAGAAAAAAATAAATGATGTCACTGCATTACCTCATCTATTTTATTACGAATAATTAACCAAAGCCATTTGAAGTCTCACAGTTTTAATATCATTAATACAAATACAAAAAGTACAATTTTAACGTTTTCTAATAAAAGTTAATTAATACGCTTATACACTTGTATATAGTATAATAGTCTACTGCAAAAATACCTATGATACAAGATAGAAGGTATACTAGAAGTATATCTTATAAAACTTGCACTTGATCTTGTTGTTATATAAGTGTTTTTGCAGGCTTAAGTTCTTTGACGCAGCTTAAACATTGAGATAAAAAAAAAAGCTGAAGAAAATATATGCTTATGCAAGACTTTACACAGTAACTAAATAGTTAATTTGAAACACCGAATTTCTTTCTACTTAAGCTGTAAAATTTTTTAAGTAAAAAAAAAATCAAAATACCCACGGAAAAATATTATTAATTAAAGTTAAAATATTTCCATTGAAATTTTTAATTCAACGATTATTTTATTTTCCTTTTACCCACCTAAGGTTTTATCATGTACAATTGACAATGGCGTTATTCGTTCTTTGTTATATATTTTCATTTAATAAAACTTTTCCTAATAACCTTCATGAGACTATGTGAAGTATTTTGTTCATGTTGATTTGATCTTTCTTTAAGAATTCAAATTTATTTAACTATGTATCTTACAAGATAATTTCTTCATAATACGTAATTTAAAATACGATTAATTTCCAGCAAATCTAACAGAATAGATTAGACTAAAAAGTTCCAAATTAAATTTTGAAAAACAATTGTACAATTACAAAAATGAAATAAAAGTTGATAGTTTCTACTTGCAATACAAAGATTTCTACTGTGCAACGAATAATATAATAACGTACATGTTGGAAAGAGCTATGTCTTTTATAAAATTTTAATTTTTAATGTGGAAACATGGTATCTAGAGATTTTTTATGATAAGGAACTTTTTTTTTTGATATTTAGTCAAAAAGAAGAAGCGCACTTTTCTTTTTTTTTTCACTATATTACTAGGTGAATAATTTTGAGACTGTTAAAACTGTTAAGACACATTACGTGATGTAGCAAGTGATAAATAAAGTTATAATGACTTTTCTTTTGAGAATTCATACTTTTTATTTTAGTTTAACGTTAAATCAGTACTTTAATAATCGTACTATTGATTAAAATAATCATTTGTATAATGAGACCCTAACACTATTTTGCTTTTGTACTGTATTATTTGCCAACGACTTCAAACATTACAAATTTCGTTCATAGCAATGTTTACCGTTCGTTATACTGTCCCTTAATTACTCGTATCGGGACAACCAAGATAAGCAAATACTATATGAATATTCTGGCCTTTTTACTACCGTACGATAGTGTCTTACTAAGCTGTCGTCGACCATAAGATTGTCTTGATGTGCACCAGACGCAAGCTTAAGTGAAAAAATTTGCTTGTCTCGGAGTGGTTAAAAAACTTTTCTTAACGCTTCAAGAATCACACGATTATGTACGCAGGCAAGTGACAATCGCAAATCGCAGCTCGCAGGCAATTTCAGGCGACAAGCATGCGATCCGAGGGATTCTTTGTTTCCTTCCGTGGGTTGTATACGATTTTTTACCAATACCAAGGTGTATCTATGTAAACTAGCATCGTGATAGTTTCATAAAAACCCGAGATTAAAAAAAAAAAACATTATTTTGTTTGTTTCATATTTTATTTACAAAAATAAAGGATTATTACGTCTGCTTTTATAGTATAGTTCATATTGAAGAATAACCTGACTAGTACAAAACTAAAAAAAAAAATTAGTACATAAATATCAGAAGAAGTAGAGTAAAATAAGTCAACTATACGATATGTCTACGTAAATATTGTAATTTAAATGTGCTTTATCTGATTAAATGACATTTGAAATATAGTTAACAATAAAAAAAATCGTCAAACAGCGTAGATTTGCGTTGTAGCAATAGGTAATTATTTGTCATTAATTTTCTACAACACACGCACTTAAGTATCTTCTTGAATTTCCTAATTCTTGAATACCAATTACATACTTTATTTTTCAGTTTAGTTTAGTTTGTTTGTTTGACATGTTAATGAAATTTTACAATTACAAGACAAATAATGTGGAAATTTAAATTAACTTATAACAACAACAATTGATATAAAAGAAAACAGTACCATAAAGCAAATGTTTTTCAATGTATAATAAATTGTAGATTAAATATTGATTTTTTAAATTCTGTGTGATTTAAAAGATACATTTTTTTTAATGATGCCCCAGGAGGTTCAGGAAAAAACTTTCTATTTACAACGTTCATATATCATTTCATTTTTTGTGGAAAAAACATTTTCTCTATAACATGGACTAGTGTAACATCAATATGACTTCTAAAGAGAATGCTCAATAATAGAACATCTCGTTTACAATTGGATCCAATCAATGTAAAAAGTCCTTACTTGGAATTTGAATCTGAATAAAATTGGTACATTACGTCACTAGGGCACAAAGTACAAACATGAGCGCCCGAGTCGCGTCTAATGTTTTTCTTGCCTACGGCCCAAAGTGATTACAAGGGCGAAAACTGTGACACGAGGGCGCAAAGCGGCAGTTGCACTTTGGGCCCATGGTAAGAAAATGGTAGTTTTCCTACGAGTTTGAAAAGTCTTTGTTTGCGAACCGAGAGGTTTGTGGCCCGAGCCGAAGGCGAGGGACGTAACGAGGTTCGTAAAAGAGACTTTTCGAACGAGTTCCGGAAAACTGCCTTTTCGCCAGAGGAAGTACCAGCCTTCCAAAACCACCCCAGGGGGGAAAAAGTATTAAATCATCCTATCTTTGAACATTGTTTCGTATTCTAAAACATTATATCAATATTCGTATAATCAACAGAACATTTTCTAATACATCATCATTATCTCTTATTTTCCAAACTTTTATTTTACAACCTCGACCAAGGATGGCTGAAGAGGGTGGTAGGGGTTTTGTGGAATGACCCCCGAAAATCACCATGTAATGTATGAATATAAGAATATGTATATATATCGCTGGGTGCACTCCTATTTTGGTCACGAACGGGTGTGAGATTACAAGAACTGAGGGACAGATGAGATGAGGTTACAGCAAAAAATTGACAACTGACGCCCACTACAATGAGTTCATCTGAACATACGAGCTTGTCGTGTAGCTGGATATCGAATTGATAAAACCGACTTAGAATAAGGCTTACAATTTAAATAATAAAAATGATTAAAATGATTGAAAAACGGTATAGAGCTGGACAAGCTCATTAATCTAAATGATACTTTGATTGAGTTGTTGAGAAGAGAGAATGTTTGCATAACATCTTCAAAAAATTTTTTTTTTTTTTAATTTTAATTTTGATTAGGTGCAAAGTCTTTTTGAGTCTTTGAAAAAAAGAAGCGTCTCTTTTAAGTTGAGGTGATAACTTTCAGTTAATTTTCATATGTACATATTCAACTGATATCCACGGGAAAAAATCTGCACGTTTTGCCTTTGGTAAGAAAAAGAACATATGAGACTTGAGCACAAACATATAATAACCGTATCCTTCAAGCGATAATGTTTGTACTTTTGTGTCCTAGAAACATTATATAGTATTTTGTGATTTACTGCATCACGATAACCGTCTTATAAGGTATAAGGCCACAAAGGGCGAGGCTGCGGCTCCTGGTACTAAGAGTAAACTGAAAATGGTTTTTTTTTGATTCCTAAGTTTCTTGATTCTCCTACATGGTTTTTTTTACAAAATACAGTACAATCTGTCTGTGACATTTCTCATACAAAAATATGATGAAACTAAAGATGAATCCACTGATTAAAAATACAAAAAGTTGAGCAGTTTTAGAAAGACCTAATGATGTACATGAAACTTCTTTAGCAATGCTCATAGCGTCAAGACTAGCCTTCCTTTTTCGAGATATTATTCCATTTTCTCTGTACTTCTGGATACTAAAAAAAAATGTTGTTGAAATTCTTAGATGTGTGTAAATTTTTATAATACTAACTGATGATTTAAAAATTGAAGAAGTGGATCTCCTTTTTTTAAAGCGATCGATTTTCTTCTAAAATTACCTAATGGAATAGCTAAGATTTTGCAATAGTACTTCAGAATAAGTGGACGTCGTATATTGTCATATGTATAATGAGCCACCCTTTCATTGCATACCTAAAATTATATTAACTTAAAATAATTTATACGCTAAAAAATAATCCGTTTTAATTTATAAAATATTTTCAACTTTCAAGAACTTTTTAAAATCGTTTCGATTGAGTGTCACAGTTTATAACCAGATTAACACATTCTCATATACGCATATTCACATGCACGCGAGCAGTCATACACGCATTGTTACTTATTTTAAATGTATTGGTATTACCGTCAGCGGAAAAAAATTACGTTGTAAATTTTAATAACATCTTTAGAGTACAATTTTTTAACCCAAATAATTTAGATTTTTCTTAATATTTTTTATGGAATTTTCCTCTACGTTAATAATCGTTTTTTAGAATAGAATATTAAAAAACCAGGACAAAAACTGTTACCGCCATTCAAAATAAAACTTAAAAAATTTTATAAGAGAAAGTGTAAGAAATTGTTTTTAGACGTTATTATAAGAGCAGGTACATATATTTTATAAAATAATAAACACACTAACTAAATATTTTACATTACCTGCTTTAAAGCATCTTCTGAGGTTATAGGTAGACTATTTTCATCCTTTAAAAACAATTTCAATTTATCATTTATATCGTTCTCCGAGCTCTAAAAAAATGTTATAAGATATAAGTCTTAAGAATAATAAAAATGATACACTCAGTTGAAACTTTAAAAGATTACTGAGAAAAACGGTAATGGGTCAGAGTTTTTTACTACGATCAATTGATATGTTTTATCCTCTAAAAATTCACGTGCATTTTTAAATGGAATGTGTGGTATTGAAACCGCTGTGAAGCTGGTAAAACAGCCCGAGTACATTGAAATCATAATAAATGCTGTCAAATATAGTGATAGCCTTGCAATTTTTGATGATACGGAATTGAATTGTACATCTGTAAATTCAAAAAAAAGAAATAAGTATCGTCAGGCGATTCCACTATAAAAACAAAATTAAATTCCTACGGTTTGTTAATTTGTACATAACAGTACATAATTATCGTACAAGAGCAAAGTCAAAAATTTCGCCAACTCAAATAATGATACACATTTTTTAAGTTATTTTAAATTCTAGATTTTTGAAGTTATGCAAAATCTAAATATCTGCATGGATAGAAGTATCCCATACACGTGACGTAAAGAAAAATTGTTTTGCCAATTTGGTGAAAAAAAACACTTCCCTTAGCTCTTTAAAAGGTTATAGGACACTGATTTTGTCAGGAAATTTTTAACTGTTTTTAACTTTTCTCGGACGCTTTACTTTTTTTTATGAGCGTTCACCTTTAGGTTATAGATCTTCTGCAGGGGGTTGATATTTTTTAGCTCAAAAATTTATAACTGTAGTTCAATCGAGATTTATTGGAAAATTAAAAGGTACAGTCTAAATTTTTTTCTCCGGTTTTACTAGTCTAACAATACTTACGATGTGTTGAGACAAAGAGACAAGTAATAATCATCGGTATTGTCTAAAACTACATTATTCCTTTTTGCTTTTTTAGGAACTTTTAATTGCTACTTTCTTTCGATTAATCATAAAAAATTATGTCGGATGTGCCTTTGGTAAGAAAATTAGTGTTCGGCACACAAGCGTCATCCCATCATGATGTTAAAGTATTTTCTGTATTTTGTTAACAAACCTTAATTAATAGTTTTCCTGTGAATTCTTGATGGACGAATATTCGCCATACGTTCAAAAAACTGTCCGATGGTTTAAAAATAAATCCTCTTCTATCGTTATGTAAAACTAAAATTACATTAAATAGAATTGATAAAATAGTTATCAGTATAACCAAGAAAATCCAAATACACCTACTTAAAACCTGCTTAATTAAAAGGTATAAAGAAATAAAGTATAAATATGTTGCACTATTTAATTTTTTTCACCTCAAGGTAAGCATTCCATGGAATTTCCTTGGTGTCCGGTAATTTATACCAAATTAAATCTTGATAATCAATGATTTCAATCGTGAAGTCATACTTATCTAAATTTTTGTTCGTTAAAAACTTGCCAGGAAGAATAATACTCTCATTCAATAATTTTGTGGAATCAATTGATATGTTCTTGACACTTTCATGTGATTCCTTCTTGACACGGAAATCGTTTTCATACTCAAGTGCTAATCCTGTTGTTGTAGCAAAATCATTAACGACTAGAGAATGAAGATGAGATGACTCCTAACGATGTCAAAAAAACAATTCATTTTTTAAAAATTAAATAATTGTGTTATTTGAAAATAAACTAAGTGCTTATAAAACAAGTTACCTTGGTAGTAATTTTAGCCAGAGCACCACTTAAATTTTTTCGTCTTTGGACTAAAGTAAACAAGTTATGTTTTTATGAATTGTACATCATATAATTTTTGTGCTCTGTATCATAGATTTTTCAATGAAGGTGGAATTTAAATAACAGCAAAACTTCGTGTCTAACATTATTTCCGTTTTTTGTGCGTTTTAGAAATTTGATGTTTAATTATTACTGCATATTCTTTTATGTCCGTTAGTTTTATTTTATAAAATATCAATCGTAGATTTGTGTTTTTTGTTATTTATTTATTTAATAACATTGAAACATAAGGCGAGACTGTCTTATAACCTCGTAAGTATTATTTTGACTTGATCTTAAGGATGCTAGTAGATAATCTAAATATCAGTTTTTTTATGAAGAGGCCAGATAACTGTACTGCGCGAAAAAACGGCTAGGTGTTATAATTTTTATTGTAGTGTATTATGCATAAGTATGTGTTAGACATTTGCTGAGTAGTGATATATAATATTTTAGGTGACGTCAGATTTTGAAAGTTCTTTCTTACAAAGCACAAAGAACTGAAGCTGTTTATTAAGCTTTTCTACCGTTTCGCTAATAAATACATTATTGTTTATTGTTCGTTCTGTTAAGCTATAAAACTTAAAATAATAATAATCTTCCAAGAAAATGCATCTTAAAATAAGGTAGTAGATTTGATAAGCTACGAGGTTGTTTTGGAAAAGTTTCTCCTTCTCTACTACGAAGTGGTGATAAAGAGTAGATACATATATGTTACAAGGAAACTAATGACTATGCATAGATTTACGCCTTAGAGTATACATGGTCTTTAGTTCGAACTTCAAGTTTTAACGCATTGTTGTTTATTACTACATCATACGCTTTACTTACATCTGTACCGTATGCGATTTTGCTTGTCAGTGAGCCCAAATTGTTGTCTATAAAGTGCATATATCCGTCAATTTGAACATTAACGTACCTCTTTACATTAACTTTCATATTAAAGTTTCGACTTATAAGTTCCAGTAAAATTAAGTTAAAGTACCAAAATCCACTCATCCGCTGGTACATTAACGCATGCTATAAATATGTACAGAAAATTTTTCCAACTCACCTAAATTTTGGTGCTGTTGTAAGGAACAATCATTTATAACATTAATAATTATAACAGCATGTAAGTTTTGGAAATGCTTCCTCTTAAAAAGTATAAAATTTCCAATTGCTAATCTGTACTTTCCGACATAAAACAAAGTAGCAACACTATATACAGAGTCAAGCCAAGGAAGAATACTCGATTTCTTCATAAATCGTGTGTCAGCACTGATACATTCGATGTGCATGACAATTCAATTCTACTACCTTTTACTACGCAGCTCTCCTTATAATATATTTATAAAAGTTCGTGTATATGTCCTGCGCGTGTTTTTGTTCTACATTTATTTGTCCTATGATCTGCCTTAGAATCAAGCGCTGACCCATTTGTAAGTATATCATGTTATTGATCGAACACTCTCTTTTAGGTGTTTGTATGAAATCACAAATCAGATATTTGTTGGTGTGAGTACTTTTTTTAACATGTAATGCCAAAGCGCGCGGTGGCTCAGTCGGCTAGGTCGTGGATTGGCACGCGGGAGACCTTGGTTCGTTTCTCGGCCAGTGCGAGATATTCGGGCAAGTACCTACCTCTGTGATTTTTCACATGAGCTTTTTCACCACGCAATGCTCCTCGAGGAGGGTTTAGGCGACCTCCTCGCAGCGTAATGGCCTAATTTTCCCCTACCCCCTCCCAGTAATAGGAGGCCCCCATCCCTCTCTCCTTTCTTTTTCAAAGTGCTAAGTGCCCATAGTAGTGCCCTTATTAAAGGAGCCGGACGTGAAGCACTATAATATAAAAAAAAATTCTATATATGTTATATCTATAGATATAATTTTAACATACAAGTCGTTGAAAAAGGGTGTCACCCTCAATAAAATCCATATTCAAAATTATTTCCTCATAGTACATGGCATAAGGAATAAAATGAGCCCTATTTCGAACGTGTGTCTCAAAAAAATATTTTTAATTAAAATGAGGGACAACAACAAGATATTTTTTGTGAATTTTCTCATATAGTACATACATACTTGTGTTATCTTGATTAAAAAATTTACGGAAAATAAGATTAATTGTTGCATTGCCGGAAACTATATCTTTCTATGATTTAATAAGCACATATTAAAAATTAGGTGAATTTACTGGCTGACCTTTAAAAAATAAATTCTTGCTGTCAGTGTTTTGATTGTTTTATTGCGAAGAGGAGGAACTGATTTTTTTCAAACGACGCGTCTTTCAAACGAAACGAGACTGTCACATAGTTGAATAACAACTATGTTCAATAAATCGTTTCCGTGTAAGTAAAAAAAAGATAAAATCCAAAGAAAAAAAAACCAATGCAGTAAAAGTCCATGCAATTTCGATGCAATATTAACATATTTCACTCGAGCGAGGTTAATTGTTTGCAATTAATTTGCCGTTACGGAGGAGTAAGGAAATACCTTTATCCATCTCTTAAATATTTGTTGCTATACGCAGAAAACAAAAAACAAAATTATCCTAGATAGGAAAAAAATATATTTGTTTTGTCTGATTTTAGAAAGACGTTCTAAATGTTAAAGAATCTTATTTTAGAATCGGGAGAATGTCTGATTAAAATTTTCTATAAAAAATAACAAGAATCTACCTGAATCAATTGCAATTGTATACTAAATAATTCTTATAATATTTGAAACCCACAATTTTCAGACCAAAACACCTGGATGGCATCATTATTGATAAAAACCAGGTAGAAGCCTGGTCTAGTAGAAAAAAGTAATATGTAGCTGTTGCAACTAAAAACTGTTGCATAATTATTGAGATAAATTTTCGTAACAGATAAAATAACAATGGTGATATGAGCATAAATCTTTTTTTTCGTCAGAATTGTATTATAGGATATTTCCTTCAGTTCGATTTAGTGTGCAGCACAAAAAAAAAAGGTATTTTGGTGCTTATTTTAAGCTTGCGGTCAATATCATGTTTCGATTATTCCGGTTTTTCCTTACCAGAGTAATGACCACGTGCTCATCAAAATAAAATAATAATGCATCCAAATATAAAAAAAAATACATAAAAATGAATGATTGGCTTGTGATTTTATTTAAACACCCAAAAGAGAGTGTTCGATCAATAACATGATGTACTCACAAATGGGTCAGCACTTGATTCAATAAACAGATCATAGGACAGAAACGCGAAATGAAAGCAGGTGCAGGACATATATGGACAATTCTAATACATTATAAGCAGAGCCGCGTAGTAGAAGGTGGTAAAATTGAATTGTCATGCACATTGAATGTATCAGTGCTGACACACGATTTATGGAGAAATCGAGTATTCTTCCTCGGCTCGACTCTGTATATAGTGTTGCTACTTTGTTTCATGCCGGAAAGTACAGATGAGCTACCGAATGTTTGTCGTTGGAAGAGGAAATGTTTGTACTTAATTTTATTTATATTTATAGACCACAGCTAAAAAAAAATTTTGCAATGTGAAAATTAACGTAGGAAGGTATACATAAATATTCGAATTGATCGATTAATGTGCTTTGCAGACAGTAATTTTAGCTAAGCAACATGTAAAATTGTATGCAGTGTAGATTAGTTAAGCGTATCAGGAATTATTGAAAAGTAACGCGTTAATATTTATGTAACTTTTGACTCAGCCTTAATTTAAAAATTATTTTACTTATTTACATATTTGGAATACATAAATACAAGTTAATGTGTACTTAAAATGGTAAGTGTATGCATAATTATTAGTTTCCTTGTAATGTCTATACTTACTCTTTGTCAATATTTAATAGTATAAAAGCACAAAGTTTTTCCGAAACAATGTCATAGTTTAGAATGATTCAGATATTTTTGGGACTCTTTCAACCAACTTATAGATAAATATAGGTATTGTATGCCGTTATGTTTCAAAAATAAAATTTTTAACGATTTCCTGTGATTATGCAAAAAAAATTGGACTCGCACAAAATAATGCTAAGGAAATTTAATCCATAAAAAAATAAACGTCTCCTTGATAACAGATACTGAGACAAAATGATGTGTTTATTGTGAAATTTTTCTCAACAAATTACAAGTCTTGTATTTTTCTATATTTTTAACACTTTTTTCTGTAAAAGATCAAATGTTCTTTTACTTAACCAATTTTTTCTTATTTTCATTAAGACAAAGATATCCAATGCACATTCCTTATTTTATAAATGAGAGTCCGAACAGTTAGATTCGTGAATAGAAATAGATGCTTGGAATAATTTTTGGTATTGTCTTCGGATGGTAACAACACGTCTCACATGATAAATATCATGCATGCTAGGGAAACGTTAAATTTTCGAGCTAAGGTCAAGATAACTGAATTTCGCCTTTCCTACATAAAAAGATTTAATATAATCTAATTTAATCTAATTTTTTTATTTGGTTCAGTTTTTACTTTCCGCTTGACATTCTATAGGAAAGTTTCCGCTTATGGTTACAATTATGGTTAAAATCAATGTAGGAAAGCTATGAAGTGAAAAAACGATGCTATCACAGTACATGTAAACAATACACAAATTTCATGTACATGCTTTTAACGTGGACTTTAACAAACGTGGATTCTACAGTGAATGCATAACCGGTGCTGCCTTTTTTTTGCTCCTAAATCCCATATGTTATACATCTTATAAAAAAAATAATACATCTGTTTTGTACATCACTTATCCTGGGAGTATACATAGAATCTTGTGTATAAAGTAGTCGGCTTATTTGAAGAGTTTCATTTTATATTATCTGCCACATGACGGACGACACGCGCTACTTCTATTACTGATAAACGGTTACAATAAAGTAAATTTAACCAAAATTCACGATTTTTTTTACTTGTCAAGAAAACAGCGAAGTATTAGTATTTTCATCAAAATGGCTGACGAAGATGCGGATATGCAAATTGATGAAGGCGATGATTAAGGACCTCCAAGTCAGCCTGAACATTGGGGGGTATTGTCAGGTCATCAGATTGTGTCTTACAGCAACATGTCTACAAAAGAGATACAATTAGACCTTATAAAGATATCTGGCGGTCATTCTCCCTTCTCTTCCGACAAACATGAGGTAAAGCCATGAGCAATTGTGAACAAATATATATTTTTTTGTTTTTCTTACAAATTCATAATAGTAGTGTATTTGTAGGACGTCTATAAGAGGATGATGGATTGTACAAAATTCTCCCTGAATTTAATTAGCGCCACCGTAAGAATGGAAGTTCTTTGTCTCAATATTTTTCTAGTTGTAATTTTTAAATATTTAATTTTCTTCGTGTTAAATGCTTAAAATAAGTTTTAAAACGTATGTGCTGATTAGTCTTATGTTCTGCTTCGTCAACAATTTTGATCAGACCATTAGTATGAATAAAAATCTTTACCTGTTAGTAGTCTTATAATCCTACCTTCATCAGACCTGTAAATAAATTCTGATTTTTACCAATGTATTTGTTCCGTGATCGATTGAGACCAGACTTGGGTGTGTAAATTTGGAAATGAGATCAAATAACTAGTAGTTTAAATTTTTGCATGGAATAATAATTAAAACAATAAGTTTTATAGTTGAAAATCATCAAGTTGTTATAAAAAATCGGGAAATTAAATATTTGTTTTTAACTGTGAGGGATTTGGTTCGAGAAGCGGGCAGAGCTCCCAGCACTGTTTGATTTATGTGTATCTAGCTCATTTTATTATAAAAAAATATGTTAACTATACATATATGAGATATATATGAGATATCTGTGTAATTTTTAGGTCTGTGACAACTCCGTTACAGTAACGGGTCAACTAGAAGAGGATGGAAGCGTCTCATCCGAAACTATGACCGTCCCACGTGACACTGATATGGAAAAAGATAAGACATGGCTTAGCAAAGTCAAGGTCTTGTATATATCTATTCCTAAAAACCATGAGCCAGTCGTCGGTAAATAGACTGTTACCAACATTAAAAATATCAGCTAATTCACAGTCACAGTTAACAAAAGAAAATGTATGAAGAAAAATAGTAAATGATATCACTGCATTACCTCATCTTTTATCATACGAATAATTAACCAAAGTCATTTGAGAGCATATATTTGTAATCACATTAATACAAAGATAAAAATTGCGAATTAAACGTGTTGTAATATAAGTTGATTAACACGCTTATAAATATTTACTAATGTTTAGTACAATTTTTAATCCTACACTCAATGAAGATACTTACAGTTTGAAAGTCTACTGCAAAAATACTTATGATGCAAAATAGTAGGTATACTAGAAGAATTTCTTATAAAAGTTGCTCTTGATTTTGTTGTTATACATGGTTTTGCAAGTTTTAAGTTCTTTGACGCGACTTAAACATTGTTGATATAAAAAAAAAAGTTTAAGCAAAAATATGCGTGTGCAGCACTTTACATAGTAATTAATTAGTTAATTTAAAAAATCGAATTTCTATCTACTTAAACTGTAAAATTACTTAAGTAAATGAAAAAAATCAGAACACCCACGAAAAAATATTATTAATTAAAAATCAAATATTTCCATCGAAATTATTCATTCCACGAACATATTATTTTCCTTTCACCCGCCTAACGTTGCCTCTTGTCATGTATAATTGGCAATGACGTAAGTCATCCATTATTGTATATTTTCCTTTAATAAAACTCTTAATAACCTTCATCAAACTATATAAATTTACTCCGTTAACGTTGATTTGAACTAAACTCATTGATAAATAATAGTATGATTCTCTTTCGTTAATAATTCTAATTCATGAAGCAAATCACTAATAAAAAACACCTTTATAAGTAATGTATCATTAAAAATACGATTAAATTCCAGAAAATCTAAGATATTGTAGTAAAAAATTCAAAATTAAATTATTGAAAAACAATTGCAAAATTATAAAATAAAAGAGAAATTGATAGTTTCTACTTGCAACATAAGGGATTCTGTCGTGTGACGAATAATATAATAATGTACATGTAGTATACAGCTAAATATTTTTCTTGGCCTTTCAATTTTTATCCAAACATGATACATGATATCTAGAGATTGCTTATAAGGAAGGGACCCTTTGTCTTTATATTTTTTGTCAAAAAGAATAAGCACACTTTTTTCTTCTACACTATATTATAGGGTAAATAAGCTAATGTTAATTGAGGAATCATACACACTTAATAAAAAGAAAACGAAGGAATGAAAGCGTATGATATTTATTTTAATATTTTTATTGTATTTTACAAATTCACACACTGATGCACTAAAAATATTATAAACACTTAAATAAAACGTTAAGTTTATAATTTATATTTTAAAGAAAACTTTGAGACTTTCAACACTGTTATTGAAAAATATTGAGAGTTTATATTTTTTATTCAAGTTTGACGTTACACTAAGTACTATGATTGTATTAAATAACTATTTGTATATTGTACTATATTTATTTGCCTATGACTTTAAGAATTACAAATTTCGTTCATAGCAATGATCACCGTTCGTTATACCGTGCCTCAATCACTTGTTATCGTATACTGGACTTTTTACTATTATACAATAGTATCTGACTAAGCTGTAGATGACCATAAGATTATTTGAATGTATACCAGAGGCAAGCTTACGTGAAAAAATTTTCTTGTCTCGGAGTGGTTAAAAAACTTTTCTTTACGCTTCAGGAGTCACACGATTATTATGTAGAAAATATATAAAAAAAAGATTTAGCAGACGTATCTATGCAACTAGCATCGTCTTAGTTTCATAAAAACCTGAGATTATAGAAAAAAAATTATTTCGTTTGTTTTATAATTTATTTACAAAAATAAACAATTTTTACATGTGCTTTTATAGTATAGTTCATCTTGAAGAATAACCTCATTAGTATAAAACTATTAAAAGATTTCCTACCTTGAATATTTTTGAGAGGCTGGTGTGCCCTCAGTAGGAAAAATAGAGTTCGCCATATATGCACCGTCACACCATGGTTACCGGGTACAGCCCCGAAGACGATGGTACTTGTCCGACAAAAACTACTGTACTACATAAATATCCGAAGAAGTAGAGTAAAATAATTCAGTTAAATAAATTTTTATTACTCTTAAATGATTCTGATTTAATTTGAAAAATTTCATTTAAAATATAGTTGACAATAACAAAAACTAAGTAAATACGGTGTTAAAAAAAAATATTCAGTTTGTTTTACCGACAACTTTGGACTTTATTAAAAATTAAATTACCTTTTGAAAATTATCTCAGAAATACGTGAAAAGTAGTCTTGGCACTTTACAATTATCAGCTGCATTTGTTAGTTAGGATTTTATTTAAAAAATTGTATTTTTTTAAAAACTTTTTGCTTGTATCTTAACGTAAGTGACACGTAGCAAAATCTTATGAGAAGCCAAATTGTTTGTCAGAAGGTGCTTTATATGATGTAATTTTTTTCGATCATGAAATATTCGTTTTCAAAAAATCACAGAAACTTACATTCTAAACTTCATATTGTTTAATAACTGTAAAACCAATAATAAGTAGACAATTCAAACTAAACTATGAGAATTGGTAATTTTTGTGTAATCAAATAAAATGCTTTTGAATCTATTGCAAAATATCGCTTGGTTATTATTTGGATAAGCTTTCAAATTTAAAATGTCAGATGGCAGCATTGCAAAAGGGAATTCTGTTTCTTTTGTTTTGTGCAACACACGTTGTTTAGTCTCTATTAGGATTTAAAAATAAAACTTAAAAAAATTTTTTTTAGATTTAAATCGCAGAAAACGATTTTCCGTCATAAGAAAACGTAATACCTTCGATATTTTTTTTACATACTTTATTAAAATAAAGTGCATTATTTTTGGTAAAAAATACCAATTTTAAAACAAAAACAGTTGAAAAATGTTGTTTATAACTAAATTTACAAATATTATTTGATATTTCTTTTTAGTTAAAGAAAAATTTGGTAACATTTTAAACCGAAAATTGGGCTGGTTATATTTTTTATTTTGTATATGATTGAATACACATTAATTAATTTTGTATACATGTAATGCGTTTTTATTAATTAATTAATCTAAGTGATACTTTTATTGATGTCTTAAGATGTTTTAAGGCAAAAATTTAATAAAAAATATTAGTTTTCGTCGAACAAGTGCCATTGTCTTTGGGGATATTTTGCGGCATAATGTAGCCGTGGTGCGAAGGCGCTTATGTGGCGAATCCTATTTTCCCTACCAAGGGAACTCCTGCCTCTCAAAACACCTAAGGTAGGAAATGGTATACTTTATGTCACTTTTTTTTAGAAAGTACAGCTATTATCGCCCAAACAGCTTGGAGGCAAATGTTTTATCATTGTGCCCAAGTCGCGTATGTCGTTGTTCTTACCAAGGGCAAAAAGTGCAATTTTAACTGTAGGCACACTTCGCACCTAGTAATCCACTTTCTGCAAGTTGGCCTAAAGTCATAATAATAATTCAGAGTGTGTTCCGAGGGCATAAAGCGTCTGTTACAATTTGTACCCATAGTAAGAAAATTTTGTATACCTTAGTGGGTGCAAAGTCTTTTCACGCCCTAGAAAAAAAGAAACGTCTCTACCAAGTGGGGCATTACTTGGGCAAGTTGGGTGATTACTTTTTTGTTTACTTTGATTTGTACATGTCTAACTTTTAATCACAGGCGAAAACCTGCATATTTTACTCTTGGTAAGAATAGTAGTTTTTTTCGAATGAGTGCCATCGTGTCTGGGGCTATTTTGCAGCTCGAGAGGTCTGCCACTTAGAGCTCGAGGGACGTAAGTTAGCTGCGGAGCGATTGCACTTACGTGGCGAATCCTATTATTTTTTTACCAAAGGCACACCAGCCTCTTAAAAACGCCCGAGGTAGGAAAAAACACTATACGTGACTCGGGCACAAACATACAATAATCGTATCCTTCAAGCGATAATGTTTGTACTTATGTGTCCTAGTAACGTCATATAATATTTTGTGATTTACGGTATCACGATAACAGTCTTATGGAGTATAAGGCCACAAAGGGCGAGGCTGCGGCTCCCGGTACTGAGAGTAAACTGAAAATGGCTTCCCATCGTTGTACAAACGGTTATTTTTTTTTGGTTTCCTAAGTTTCTTGATTCTCCTACATTGTTTTCTTACAAAATACTTTACAATCTGTCTGTGAAATTTTTCATACAAAAATATGATGAAGCTTAAGGCAAATCCACAAATTAAAAACACAAACAATGGAGCGACTTCAGTAATACCTAATGATGTACATGAAACTTCTTTAGCAATGCTCATAGCGTCAAGCCTAGCCTTCCTTGTTCGAGATAGTACTCCATTTTCTCTGTACTTCTGAATACTAAAAAAAATGTTGTTGAAATTCTTAGATATGTATCAACTTTTTTAATACTTACTGATGATTTAAAAATTGAAGAAGTGGATCTCCTTTTTTTAAACCGATAGCTCTTTTTCTAGTATTACGTAGTGGAATCGCCAAGGTCTCGCAATAGTACTTCATAATAAGTGGACGTCGTATTATGTCAAATGTATAATAAACCACTCTTTCATTGCATATCTAAAATCAAATAAACTTGGAATACTTCAAAAGCTAAAAAATAATCTGTTTTAATTCATTAAATATTTGTAGCTTTCAAAAACATTATAAAATCGCTTTGATTTAGTGTGTCAGCCTATAACCAGATTTACACAGTAAAGTTTCGTAACACACCTGTAGTACAATTTTCCAACTGAAACGTTTAAGATATTTCTAAATGATTTTTATAGAATTTCTTTCAACGACAAAAATCGTTTTCTAGAATAGAATATTCAAAAACATTAACAAAAACTTTTACCATAATTTGAAATAAAAGTTTATAAAACAAAGCAATGGAAATAATTTTTAGACGCTATTATTAAAGATTGTACATTGTTAAATATTTTTTAAAATAATTGTCACACAAACTAAATATTTTACATTACCTGATTAAAAGCATCTTCTTGAGTTGTGGGTAGACTATTCTCATCCCTTAAAAACAATTTTAATTTATCATTTATGTCGTTCTCCGAGCTCTAAAAAAATGTCACAAGATAAAGTTTATGAGTATAATGGAAATTGTACATATTTTTAGTTAAAACTTAATAAAATTACCGAGAAAAATGTTAAAATAGTATCATTTTTTAGAATGATCAATTGATATGTTTTATCCTCTATAAATTCACTTGCACTTTTAAATGGAATATGTGGTATTGAAACTGTTGCGAAACTGGTAAAACAGCCCGCGTACATTGAAATAATAATGAATGCTGTCAGATATAGCGACAGCCTTGCGATTTTGGATGATACAGAATTAAATTGTACATCTGTAAATTAAAAAAAACATTAAAGTATAGTCAGGCAATTCTACCATACAAGTTCTTAAATTCCTACGCTTCGTAAATTATATTCAACAGTAGATGATTATCGTACAAGAGCAAAGTCATAAATTTCGCGAACTCGAATAACTATCCATAATTTAAAAATTTTTTAAATTCAAGTATTCAGAAATCAAGCAAATCTTAATTGTCTGCACAGTTTAAAGTATCCTGTACACATGACGTATTGAAAAATTGTTTTGCCTAGTTAGAGCAAGAGCCTCTCTCACAGCTCTTTGAAAACTTATTGGATACTGATTTTTTTAGAAAATTTCTAACTGTTTTCAACTTTTCTCGGACGCTTTCGTTTTTTTATGAGTGTTCGCCTGTAGGTTATAGATAATATTTTTGAAGCTAAAAAGTTATAAGCGTAGTTTAATCCGGATTTATTGGAAAATTAAATGGAACAGCCAAATTTTACTCGCCCAACAATATGATGCGTTGAGACAAAGAGAAAAGTAATAATCATCAATATTGTTTTTAATTACTTTTTCTCCTTTTAGCACTTATAGGGACTTTCAGTTGCTGCTTTTTTTTGATTGATGGTGAAACAGTTAAAAGAAATAAATAGTTATTCACATAGCAAGTGTGAAAAATATGATTTCCCGAAAAAATATGAATGACACGCACGAGCTACCGTTACCGGCCACGAGTGCAAGTTTATCACACAAGTGCGGGAAATAGTCCGACACGAGGTGCGTTCGAGATGTCTCGCCACATAAGGGTAAGGAAAATAGATATAAAAGAAGTATTAATGTTAAAAGCAGTGTGTAGCAAAATTCTTTCCTGTGTGCAGTAATAATATTTCGCTCACTAGGTGCGTAATATATACTAGTAATGCATACTTTGTCAACGCTACGGTGATGAAAACTTTTTCCTAACACGAAGCCTTTTTCGTGACATTTAAACGTTGACAGCGCCCTTGAAAAGAGAAATATCATTCTCGACACGATCGATATCAAACTAGGGCTATTCCACGATGCACAAAATAGTTCTTATGATGATGGCACTAGTATGACGTGACGAAAATTTCGTACCTTGGGCATTTTTGAGGGTCGGGTATGCCTTTGGTAAGAAAATTAGGTTCGGCACACAAGTGCCATCCCATCATAATGTTAAAGTCTTTGCTGTATTTTTACAAGAAACCTCCATTAATAGTTTACCTGTGAATTCTTGATGGACAAACATGCGCCATACATTCAAAAAACCATCCGACAATTTATAAATGAATCCTCTTCTATCTTTATGTAATACTAAAATGATTACAAATAATACTGAAGAAATAGGTATGAGTATAATCAAAAAAATCCAAATACGCTTGTTAAAAACCTGTTCAATTAAAAATGTATTGAAATTAAAAAAAAATTAGGTTATAAATATTTCAAATTCAAATATTTTTACCTCAAAATAACCATTCCATGGAATTTCCTTGGAGTCTGATAATTTATACAAAATATAATCTTGATAATCCATGATTTCGATCGTTACGTCATACTCATCTAAATTTTTGTTCGTTAAAAACTTGCCAGGAAGAATAATACTCTCATTCAATAGTTTTGTAGAATCGTTTGATGTGTTCTCAAGACTTTCATTTAATTTTTTTATGATATGAGAATCGTTTTTATACTCAAGTACTAATCCTGTTGTTTTAGCGAAATCTTGAACTACTTGAGAATAAAGAGGAGATGAAACCTAACGATGCAGAGAAACAATTAATTTTTTTGAAATAAAATAATTTTGTTATTTAAAAATAAACTTTTTATGAAACAAATTACTTTGGTAGTAATTGTAGCCGAAGCACCACTTAAATTTTTTCGTCTCTGGACTAAAGCTCGCTTGTCTATGAGGGTTAATCCGTTTTCCTTGCTCCATTCAAATAATTTATTAACTTGTAATTCATTCTGGGAGCCGACAGCGAACCATTCATGAATGTTTTTATTGTTTCCGCATTTTATCAAAACTTCACTTTTTATATTTAAGTGAAGGTAATTCTTTTTAGGATATCGGCAAGTGATATCGATTTGTTCAGTAACGGCTGGCCGGAATAACAAAAGCCATACGTGAGGCGACAGATTATGATGCCTCGAGAAACGTGTAAATTTTTCGAAATCATTGTCAGTATTTAAAAACACCACAAAAAGGGTTTTTGAGTAATTTCTTAGTTTCGGATACTTTTCTGAAAGATCCGATATAGTCGAAGCTACAGAATACACCATTTTTCGTGAGAATTCTTTAACCATGTTAACCACCGAATGTATATCTGTGGATTTAAGAGAAAAATTGTTGTTATCAGGTATTATGATTTTCTTAACAAGCGCTTTGCTTTTGCTTACCTTCGTTGCTCCTGTAAATAATTCCTATACTGGTGGTCGCATAGAACTTTTGTACATCCAAAATTACAGGAACTTGACTTTCCATGTTTTTTGCTGAATCACATGGCATAAATAAAACAACGGCTAATATTACAACGAGGCTGGTTAGCTTCACCATTTTTGGCTAAAAAAAGATTAAGAAAAAATGTACATGTTTACTTACATAATTAAATAAAATCATTTCATAAGCATACTTTCTACGAGTTAAAGAAAGCAAATTACGTGAGTACAACTACTAACGCATAACAAAATGAACATTAAATTTAATTTAATTACAATACTTATACAACAGTGTTATTTTTATTTCATGGTACAAAATGGATTAGGCATGTAAATTGTAAAGACACATTTCTATTTTTTTCTGTTTTAAATGTATTAAATGTATGTTACGCTACTATTGATTGAGTTCAGTCAAATTTTCTTTTTAATTCTGAATAAATTATAAATATAACTCAAGATGTTGTAAAAGAGTAAATAATATAGTTATCCTCTATACACGGAGACATTCAAAATATTTTTTTTGTAAATCCCATAAGAAATAAAAACATTTACGAAAATTTTTATATTTTGTACAAAATTTTTTTTTTTTTTCTACTATTTACCATACTATTGCCTTAGTAAGTGGTAAAAAGGTTGTGAAAAATAGATTAAAAATTATAAAGAAACCTCCAATTTCTTTGTTTCCGAATCCGCATTGAATTTTTTAATCTTCAAACGTTTTTCGACTACTATTTTTAATGCCTACCATTCCTTTCAACGTCTTATATGGAAAACTCAAGTTGTATCACTATTTAAATTCCTATTTTATGTTAATTCTATAATAAAAATAGAAAAAAAAATGTTTTGATAATTACTGTTAATTATAAAAACAAGATAATTTAGAGCTTTTCGAAGGCTGCGTAGCTATTGGCAATATTCTTTTAGTTCTATGTAGAATTTCTTGATGCAAAAAAGCTTGATTATTTTTGGTGAAGTTTAGTCAAGATGAATTAAGTCAGCAATGTTTTTACCAAAATTCAGCATTAGTTGTATTAATCCAAAAAAAATTATTATTTAGTAATTTTTATAATAAATTTTTACTTTACCATGTACAAAACTGCCTTTAGTATTCTCACACATAACAAATTTAAACTTTTCTTGACTAATACTGCATTTCAATAGTAAAGACTTACGCCCAATTTTGTCTAACATACACTTGCTGTTTAACATAGACTTTGCTTATTTTGTATCAAAAAGGTACAGCACGTCAAACGAAACAAGATGATTTTGCTAAGAGTGAAATACATTTTTTTCTGCCAGAGAGAGGATTTAAAGATGCACTTACTTGTTAACTTGATTCTCGTGACCCAAACAACGACTTCCGGAAAATCCTTAGATGAAGCTGGGCACGGCTGGAATGGCCGATCTTTGGATGCTGAGAGTTTTGATTTTTCGGGATTCACAGGACACTTTTCGCGGATGAATATCGATTTGAGCACTAAACTCCTTTGACAAACTGTATCGGACACGTAGAACACAGTGATCACTTGGGGTTGAGGTGTTGTCTAGTTGACGGACTGCGAGACAGTGACGTGTTGGGGCTGTGCCTTCAAGGGCTTGGAATCCCCTTTTCCACTACCAAAATTTCCTGGCCATGAAGTGGGAGAAAAGTCACGCCCATCGACATACTTACAGTCAACCCCTTCCTAACTTCCCCTTATTTTATTCGTATTTCCTAAAACAAACAAAACAGAAGCCAATCGTCGTAGGACAGGTCGCAAAGAATCCAATACATGACAAAATTAAAAGCAATGCATCATATAGGCTTTAAGTTCCTTTTTATTGGAGATTAAATATTTGTTACCAGTAACGTTTCAACAACATATTTTGCCATATTTTTAAACATGTAACTATTTATATTTTTGAGTAAAGCAAAAAATTAGTTAGTATCTGAAGTTACTTAACAAATAATTTATTAATTTATTTACAGAAGTTTATTTGTTACATTTTAATTTCTTTATGTTTATAATTTTTAAAAACTTTTATGTATTTTAAGGGAACCAAACACCTTGAACGATCACGAATACTAAGTAACTATTTTAACAAGCAAAAGAATTTTGAAATAAGGGTTAAAAAAAGTGACATTCATATCAGATGCGTTATTGTTCATAACTCCATGATATGCTTTACTTATCTATTCCGTATGCAATTTTACGTGTCAGTTAGCTAAAATTGTTGTCAGCAAAGCGCCTTGATCGATCAATACGAATATTTATGTATCTTCCTGTATCAGCTGTCACGCCGCAAAAAATTTCTAAGCTTTGAACTATAAGCATCATTAAAAGTAAGAAAAAGTGCCAACACTCACGAGGGGGTAAATACAGTAACAAACGTTATAAATATTGTACAGGAAATTCTCCCAACGCACCCACATTTTTGTCCTGCGGTCAAGAACACATATAATTATAACAGCCCCTACGCTTCTAGAAACATTTCCCCGAGGTTTTCCCTTCCAACGTCCAAAGTTTCCTATTGTCCATATATACTTTTCGGCATAAAACAAAGTATAGCGACACTAGGTACACAGAACTGAGCCAAAAAAGAACAGTTTGTTCCCTCATGTATCGCGTGTCAGCACTAACGCGTTCAACGTGCATGACAATTAAATTTTACCACCTTCTACGTAGTGCTTTTTATAAAGTATTTATAATAGTTCGTATATGTCCTGCACCTGCTTTTGTTTCACGTTTATTTTTTTATGATATGTTGTTGGAATCAAGCGCTGACCCATTGGTAAGTAAATCGTGTTATTGATCGAACACTCTCTTGTGGGTGTTTGTATAAAATCACAAATCAGCTATTCGTTGGTGTGGATGCTTTTTAAATATTTAATGCTTATGTATATTAAGGAAAAACCAAAAAAATCGAAGTATGATATTAAACACTATCTTAAAATAAGTAACAAAATACCTTGTGTATTTGTGCAGCACATACAGTAAGAAATACAAAGAAGTATCCTTTGATAGGATTCTGATGCTTGAAAAAATGTTTATGTTAACATTAAAATTGTAGTTTTATTCTTAACTGAACTTTATCTTAATAATCAAACAAAAATTTCGGTTCCAATATTTTTGTTTTCCATGGTACCAGAGATTTTACTGTACTTTTTTAAAGATGAAAACATTTATGTACTAGGATATAAAATTTTAGGTCTGGAAGATGTGAATTTCAATTAGTTTTTGAAAAAGTAGTTAGACAAGTGCAAGAGATTTAACTGAATCCTCGTTATTTGTAGTAAAAAAAACGGTCGTATTTTTTTCTTTTATACCAATTTTTTTTTTTTTTTATTAGTTCTCATTGTACACCGAGAAATATTCCACAAAATAAACCAACGTAGGTGCCAGGTATTTCAAATAAATAATATATTAAGCCATTTCCAACATCAGGACTACCACCATCAAACCGGGTTAATCCACCGTTGGAGCACATAGCTCCAACCGATACAATCATAGGTAGGGGTAAACGGTACAGTTATTGGTGCCACGTATTTTCTTGAAGCGAATAAGAGCTACTTTCGCTCCTACCCTTTAAATATCACGGCTAATATTCTTAAACTCAAAAGCTCTTTCCTCCCACCCTACGTGTGTTAACGCAAACTCGACCGAGTGGCTTTTTTCTCCTGCGACCACAAGTTTTGGATATTTTATCCTTTTTTGCTTATATTGAATGAGTATTCAAGCTATGTATTGATCTTGAGCTCGTCGTATGTAAGATACCTTTTGAGAAACTATTTATTTTACAGATGTCGAAAAATCGTCTCAGTTCTCCATCAAGTGTTGTTGCAGTGCGCGTGTCTTCTTAAGCGCTGTTAAAATAATTTGTACGGCAACTTTCATGAATACGAGTCACAGAGTAGAACTAATAAATACCAAGTAATAGTAAATACGTTTTACAATATTGTTCTTTTGCTTTTTTTTAAATAAATTATTTTCACTAAATGATGTGTTAGAAGTAGTAATTATTCGAATTTCCGTGATAACACTAAGTCTACCCTAACATGCTGCAATACAAACCAAATGACAGAATGACTAAATAAACTAAGCTGGGCATTTTTCGATCGCAAAAATTTTAATATTATAAGTATTTGTGGTTTTAATTTTTAAGAATTCTAGTAATTGGAAGATTTCTGTTGTACCTTTTGACGAAAATCCATCGATGTGATGTAAATTTTGTATTGCGTAAAAAATTTTATTTTTCACACACAAAAAAAAAAAAAAAAAGAAACAAGAGAAAGGAAGAATTAAAGTATTGAAAATTCAATTGTTTAAAGAATATTGAATAGATTTTCAACAGGTATCTTTCACTTGAGGGAAACAAGTTAATATCATACAAAAGTTGCGTTGACTTCTTTTTGCATAGATTTTTTTCTCTAGATACATTTTATTCACTGATGTAAAAACATTTTATTATATGTAATCGTTTTTTTACTATTTAATGAAAGCTTTATCTGTAACAATTGATTTGTAAAAGGTCAGTCAGAAAATTGACTTAGATTTCGTAATGTATTTATTAAATAATAATGTAAAATAATTTTCGTCGAAATAATAATTAATCTCATTTTTACTGACTTACAGTATCGATTTAAAATTAGTACGTAGGTACTATTTATACCTAGTTATAAAAAAAAAAAAAAAAAATAAAACTGTTAAATATCGAATACAATTGATTAAATTTTTTCATATTTTGTGATAACATAACAGTATACAAAATGTGTTAGTAATTGAAATTATATTATTGTTTTATTTTTCTATCATGTTGTTTTATGAAGATGCTTTTTAATTTTTTTTTTTTGTCAGACCAAGCTGTCGTGTTGACTCTGCATGAGAAACGAGTTTTTCCTATGCACAGCAGGTACACATGATAAAAATCGACGCTGCTTAACAAAAAGCAAAACAATTACACCATAGCTGAGCTATAACCCATTGAATGGAAGGAAGACGATCTGCTAAGTTAATAAATTAAGATCCATATTTTGTTTACGCATACATTCACACATCCGTGATACATAAGACATTGCAAGAAGAAAAAACAGCTAGTATAGGGATAGAGTTTTTTCTACGTAGGTACAGCCTTTTTTAAGTAGACCACATGTGTTTTTTTTTCCTGTCGGCTTATTGATTTGTAGCATTAAAAATGCAAGGCCAGACGCCTGTTGCGTTGAACATTTTTCCAAATATAGGTAAAACTTTAGATTAGATTCGTCTAAAGTTTAACCGGGTTCACTAGCAATTCGTTGCTGTTTTCTCTCGCAATGCTTAAAAGATGACACCTCGAAAAAAACAGGATAGTTCTTTTTCTATCAAAACGGGCGTAGGCACCTATAGGCTCTCCAAAAAATATTCATTGCACGCACCCCTCGATGGAATGGAAGGATGTTGTGCTTTTCGTCGTCGACTCACATTACTGTGGTTTTGTGCTTTCGTTCGCTGGTGAAGGGTAGTAGAGTAAAGTCAAGAAAATTTTGTTATTTTTTATTGTTTATCTTTACAATGCCAACATTTTTTTTGAGCTCGTAATCCAACTTACAATCCAGAAATGCTTCGATTTCACTTGTGCTTAAAATTATGTTCGAAAGGTAAAAGTGGGTAATTCCTCACCAGCTGCTGTCCCCCAGAAAATATATCATTAGCAGGTACGTCGATGAC
The DNA here is from genome assembly GCF_036245765.1 of Copidosoma floridanum. Taxonomy (NCBI): domain Eukaryota; kingdom Metazoa; phylum Arthropoda; class Insecta; order Hymenoptera; family Encyrtidae; genus Copidosoma; species Copidosoma floridanum. The sequence goes on along the minus strand of NW_028321912.1, from coordinate 2,350,010 downwards.
GAGGGCTTCAATGTGTCAGGTGTTATAGGAGATTCTTTTTGTTTGACGCGCTGTGTACTATGCAGGTACTATAGTAGGTATAGGTATACCTACCGACGCGACGGCGTAAAAGGGGTTGAAGAGCTACAAGACCGCATTCATAACTAGGGAGGGTAGTTTCGATCCTTATTGCCATATTACTCGATGAAATAGCGTGATAACTCTTTGGCTCATTTTTTGTAACTAGTCAATTGTCCTTTCAGTGATTCTAACTTTTTTTTTATTTCCTCAATTTGATCGATCATTTCGGATGAAAGTCATTTACAAATTATTTTACTTTTTTGTATACTTGGAACACATAAATGCAAATTAATTTGTAAAATACGTTATCACAGAGCTTAGACGTTGGAAAATTAACGTTAAAAAACGGCTAAGTTGGAGCTATAAACCGAAGACCATTTGTAATTAAATATTTGTTATCAACTGTCAGGGAGTATGTCAAAAAGCGGGCAGGGTGGAGCATCTAGTACTGTTCAACTTATATGAATGCAGCTTATTTAAATGTTAAAAAATATGTTAATTAAGACTTCTGTGTAATTTTTAGGTCTATGATAACTCCATTACAGTTACGGGTCAATGAGAAGAGGATAAAAATGTCTTATTCAATACCATGACCATCCCACGTAACATTTTAGAAAAGTATAATATGGAAAAAGTTGAGGTATGGCTAAGAGATGACCAAACCTTGTTTATATCTCTTCCAAAAAAACATTGGCCACTTGTCAGTAAATAGACTGTAACCAACATTTTAAATATCATCTTATTCGCGATCACAATTAACAAAAGAAAATGTATAAAGGAAAATAAAAAGTCATGTCACTGTATAACCTCATCTTTTTTTATACAAATAGTTAACCAAAGCCATTTGAGATCGTATATTTGTAATCACATTAATACAAGGATAAAAATTATAATTCAAACGATTTTTAAAACATGTTAATAAATACGCTTATGCACTTGTCCATCCACTAATGCTAAGTACAATTTTTTGATTTTACACTTACTAGAGATACTTACAGTATCATAGTCTATTGCAAAAAATCTTACGACACAAGATAAAAGGTATAATTAAGGTATGTCTCATAAAACTTGCTCTTGATTTTGTTTTTATGAACGGTTTTACAGATTTTAAGTTATTTGACGCGGTAGCTAAAAAAAAGGGTTCAGCTAAAATATTTATATGCAATACTTTATACAGTAAATAATTAAGTAGACAGGACTATAGTAACGTTTTGCTGGCCTTCGTTTTGCCAATAAATTATCGACCATAAACACACACAAGCAACATACAATAAAATACAAAAAATTGTTGATATAAAGAAATCAACCATTATGACATTTTTATTATTATTACCGAAAAATTGGCACTACTGAAAGAGTATGAGTAAAAATTTACTCTAGTCAAGTCTACGTTTATTTCAAGCAATGGTTTGCCAGTGTCTGGGTACAGACTACCCACACCGCAACCGTAACAAACATCAGACCACTCGAAGCCTATCAATATTTGTCAAAACTTGTCACAAAGGTAAATAAACTTTTTAAAACTAATTAAGGTCTTTTTTTCTATTTAAAGTATTTCTATTAAATTTATCAGAAATCATGTCTGATAACAGTTTTTTTTGTCTTTTTTTTAGTTAGGCTATTTATCATACGTTTTCACTGAGTTTCAGTTAAAATTGTGTCTGAAAATAATTTTAGGCTCAAAAACAACTGAATTGTTTTTATACATCTCTCAGAATAATAAGTGTTTTGTTCGTTTGTCCAACATAACTAACGGGATAGTCGCTACAAGGAGTCTTTCACACGACCTCTGTCGCATTTAATGTAGATGTTACATCTTCGCCTAATTTAATAATATTACGGAGACGTACGCCGAAGACGTATGTACAGGTATACTTTCATTATTATAACGAAGATTGACGTGGCCAAAATTTACCCCATTATATCAAGACAAAAAAATAAGAATTTCTTTATTGGTAAGAGTAATATGATTATCGATGAAGTTACAATTTTTTGTAATTTTTTTACCAATGAGATTATTTGAAACGGTATGGATCCAGACAAGCTTGTTCAGCATAGTAAGATTTTTATTCACTTAGTTATGAGAGGGAAAGTTTATACAACATTTTCAAAAGATTTTTTTATTTTCAATTTTGTAAACTACTACTTTTCTACAAATAAGTACTTTTATTTAAAAAACGAGTTGCCTAGGCAAAATTGTATTGGATCAAAAATGTTCACAAATTCGATTACTCGCATCTTTAAAAGAAAGTGTAGAAAATTTAAAAGGCAACAAGGCACTTGATAAACTCTGCAAATTTGTGAAGCTTCATCTCACTCTTTTTAGCATTAACTTGTACAAATGAAAAATCATTTTCTGCCATGCGTCGTCCCTGGAAGAAAATTACTACATAAGCTGGCTAGAAACTTGTCAACGTATATGACCAAATAAGCCTATAGCATGTTCACGAGTTTCTAACCAGTTTATGTAGTAACGTTTCTACTAGGGGTCTAAAGACTTATATTCGGTCTATTATGCTAAAGATAATACTCAATGATCTTGCTATAATTCAAGTACATCGTGTCGAGGAGTCGATAAATATTTTTATTAATCTGCGTAGTAAAAGAAGATCTATTTCGTCAACGTGTATTGATTAAAAAAAATTTTTATAAAATTTTTTTGTTTTACTTATTTTCGAATATTTGTAGTTTTCACGATTTTTAATATATTAAGTTGTACTAAAATATAAAGTTACTATGCAGTACATCTTAATAGATCCATGAAAGAATTTTTGAATATTTTACAGTAAAGTTTGTAAATAGAGTTATTTATAAATACTTATACAATAGATTAAAATATTTTTTAACTAAGTGCCACAGAATTTAGGAAGTTCCCCTTGATTCTTTCAAGGAGGTTTGGTTGTTTTCAAGGAGATTTATTCACTCATGTAAAAAATAAATGTTGTACTTTAACATGCTGGAAGTAGATATAAATTTTTTAAATATTTTCATCAGCCGAATTTTCAGGGAAAAAATCTCCGAAATCGCATTATTTAACATGCTCTCATGGGCAGAAGCGATTATCCAGCCTTTATTGTACAAATTTCGAAGCTAGAAATTTATTTATGATGAGAAAAAAGTTCAAATAGATAGCTTAACTTTTATGAAAGACTTTTGTATCAAAAAATATGCATCTTATATGACATTTAGAAGTAATATCTGTGTAAACGTAAACAAAGTTGCGAGAAGGTCTTGTGCTAAGTGTATAGGAGAGAACCGAACATCGTCTGTTGTCAGCTGATTATTTTTAAACGGAGCAAGACGTCTCTACAGAATTGCTTTTAGAATTTGTTAGACTGGAATTCATGACCTGAAACTTTCATAATGAAACTCAGCCTTACTTAAGACTTTAAACTGTAATGCTGTGCAAAAAAAAGTTTGTTTTTCAAAAATTCATAACACACTTTTTATGACAAAAGTTGAATCTCCTTTTACTTTTTTGAGCTTATTTTTTTTCATGCAAACCACATGTTTTCAAGTTTTTTTACTTGAACCATCGGAAACAAGCTGCATTAAAGTATGTGCCGTAATTTGTTTATGACATTTAATGGTTTTAACTGTAGGCACTGACGAGTTGAACACAGTTAATTAGCCGTGATGTAGTAAGCAGACGTTTTCATGCGCCGTTAGCACAACTCACTTTAACACGGTGTCTTATGGAAGCCCCCCGCACACCCACTCACCCCACCCCCCAGAAAAAACGACCGAACCTTCTTAAACATGTACTTCAACACATTCGGATTTTACAGCGTATAAATGACTGGTGCTGCCACACTTTGCCTCAAAGTTCATGTTATAAATCTTGTGGAAAAAAAAGCTTTCAAGTATCCATCATTAGCGCATCAATTGACCCTTACTGCCCATAAGACCCAATGCTTAAGATATGTTAAAGTGACTAGTGGCGCCAGCCCTCCCCTTCAACCTAATGCACCTAGCGGATATGAAACATACTATATGCTACATCTGTTATGCATATCATTCGTCCTGGGGGCATACGTAGAATCGTAGCTGAAGTAATCGGCTTACATAAAGAGTTTCATTCTATTCTCTGCCACGAGACCGAAAGACACTCACTTCACCTATTAGTAAAAAGGGGTTCTGCATAAAGTAACTTTAACTACAATCTACGCTTTTTTCACCAGTCGAGAAAATCACGATGTACTAGTATTTTAATCAAAATGGCTGACGAAAATGTGAAAGTAAAAATCGATGACGGCGATGATATAGGACCTCCCTTCGGTGGGAGCGAATATTCTAGCTTGTCGGGTCATCAGATTGTGTCTTCGAGCAACACAAATACAGAGGAAAGAAAGTTAGCCGTTACAAAGATACCCGGTGGTGATTGTTCCTTCGAACCCAACGAAAATAAGGTAAAGCCATCAGCAATAGTGAACAAATAACTATATGAATACGTGTATATATGTACTGTATAAAACATATACATTTATATATATATATATATATATATATATATACATACATGGTGACTACATGATAGTAATGTATTTGTAGGACGTTTATAAAAGAATGATGGATTGTGCACAATTTTCCCTGGCTTCAATAAGCGCTACCGTAAGTATGGAAGTTCTTTATCTAATTTAGTTTTAAAATCGTCTTAAACGCTTAAAATAAGTTTTAAAACGTATATGCTGTTTGTCTCATGTTCTGCTCCGTCAACAATTTTGATCAGACCTTAGTATAAACAAAAGTTTGTACCTGTTGGAATTCTCTTATTTCTACCTGCATCATACGTTTACCTGAACATAAATTTTAATGGCCACTGATGTAATCGTTCTGTGATTGGTCAAGACCAGTCTTGGGTGCATAAGTTTGAAAATGGGATTAAATGAGAAGTTAAAATTTTTACTAAAAATGAAAATTATATATTTAGTAGTTGCAAGTTATTTAATTGTTCTAACCAAATCAGAAAATTAAATATTTGTTATTAACTCTCAGAGAGTTGGTCAAGAAGCTTGCGGGAGTGAATCCTCCAGTACTATTTACTTTATATGAATACAGCTTATTTTATTATAAAAAAATATGTTAACTAAGATATCTGTGTAATTTTTAGGTCCGTGATAACTTTATCACAGTTACGGGTCAACTAGAAGAAAATGGAAACATCTCATACGAAACTATGACCGTCACCCGTGACATTTTAGAAATGTATGATATGGAAAAAGTTGAGGCATGGCTTAGTGAAGACAAGACCTTGTATATATCTTTTCCTAAAAAACATGGGCCAGTTGTCGATAAATAGACTGTCACCAAGATTAAAAATATCTGCTTAGTCACGGTCACGGTTAACAAAAAAAAATGTATAAAGAAAAAAATAAATGATGTCACTGCATAACCTCATCTTTTTTATCACGAATAATGAACCAAAGCCATTTGAAGTCTCATAGTTTTAATCACATTGATACAAAAATAAAAATTAAAATTTTAACGTTTTCTAATAAAAGTTAATTAATACGCTTATACACTTGTCGATGCACTAATTATGCTAAGTACAGTTTCTTGATTTAATACCAAAAAGAAATACTTACAGTATAAAAGTCTACTGCAAAATTACCTATGATACAAGATAGAAGGTATACTAGAAGTATATCTTATAAAACTTGCACTTGATTGTGTTGTTGTACAAGTGTTTTTGTAGGCTTAAGTTCTTTGACGCAGCTTAAACATTGAGTTAAAAAAAAGCTGATCAAATATATGCTTATGCAAGACTTTACACAGTAATTAAATAGTTAATTTGAAACACTGAATTTCTTTCTACTTAGGCTGGAAAATTTTTTAAGTAAAGGAAAAAGTCAAAATTCCCACGGAAATAGTATATTACGTTACGAGGCCGTTAAGTGGCTGATGTACGGCCGCGTGGAGTGTGTCGCCTGAGGCGGAGCCGAGGGCGACATCACGCGGCCGTCCATCAGCCACGAGCCACCTTACGGCCGAGTGACGTATACAATTTTTCGTCATCTCGTATAGGAAAGTTTGTTCAATAGGTTGATTTGGTTAACGCAGGGAAAAATGAATCACTCAGTGAACCGTGCGTTCCTTACAAGCATTGATCCTATACACCAAGGTCCTCATGAAGTGCAAACGAACGTGCCCAATAATTGGACTGACCGATCGATCACAAAAAAACATACGCATAATTCAACAGTGAATGCTAGAATACATATTTTTTTTGATAGTTCTTCAAAGTACACTAAAAAAAAACTTTCATTAAACGATACTTCATTCTTGGTTTTCCAGTCCATGTATTAAATAAATGCTTTTTCATGTAGAGCGCGAGCCTTTCAAGGTACCAGTCTAATGAGGCTCTTTTACAGTCAAGCTTGAATCAGATGGCGCCAGGGTACGTCGCGGCTGTCATGGCCGTCTCACTCACACAACATTACTTTTCAGTATTGTATGGATACAGGAAATTAAAGTGTAGTGGTAAAGCGCAATATTTGAAATTTTGAAATAAATAAGGAAGACAAGAACAATATTATGGGAGCTTAAAAGCTTCAGAATTGAAAAAGCTTTTAAAGGGAAAGGAGCAAGAGTCAGTGGAAGAAAAGCAAAACTCGTGGACAGGTAAGTGTACATTTTAGGTTATATTTACAAGGCTATTTATGTATTTGTTTACTAATTATTGGTCTCTCAATTGCTTCGAGGCACTTTTTTTTATCACACTATCAGAAGGAAATTTAAATTTCACTTTCTTATCACAGGATATTACACTGCACTTCATTTTTCCTACTATCTTCAAACGTAAATGCAAACAAAAATTGTCTGCAAACAACAGCAATCATTTACAAAGGTTATGTCTTCTGCTTTGCTCATCACACAGATAGGCTCACGGACACAATACACAACTGTAAATTTGACGGTGTGCAAGTGCGACAACCATGACAGCTGTGACGTGCCCTGGCGCCATCTGATTCAAGCTTGACTGTAAAAGAGCCTCATAACCATGAAAATTTATTTACCATTACCTACCAGCAACTCTAAACTTGAAATAAATTTTATTAAAAAAACACGTAGTAATTATTTTAATTACACGTACACAAGAGACGAGAAACAGATCATACGGTAAACGATAAGTAAGAGAAGGTAAAAAAATGGGCAACGCTATATTTAATATAGGCGTGAACCAACTTGACGCAACGATTTTTTTTTTTCTTTCATTCATCATCGCCCGTAGGCTCAGGCATGGCATTTTTTTTACACAAGCATAGTGTTTATTAGCCACCGGTGCACCTCAGTTATGACCAGATGTTTATATACATATACATACATAAACATCTGGACCAACTCAGTCACACCTATGATCACGTAGACGAAGCATCAGAGAAACAGTTAATCGACCTTCGAGAATCAAGAGCACAGGCGAAACGGCGAAACTCGAATGGTGACCGCAAGCGGTCACCCATCCAAGTATTAACCGCGCCGAATGCAGCTTAACCTTGGAGAACGATGAAACTGCAACTCTACCGTTGCGCCACCACGACCACTCGACGCAACGATAAATGCGGATAGCAGAAGGCATTACAAAGGTGAAAAGACAATGCGCACATGCGTCTGGCCGTCAAAAAAAAAATACAACTACAATTAACACAACATTTGGCCACCATATATACATAGATGCCAATATACAGATCTCATATATATAGATAGATAATCAGTGTGCATTTGAGAGCACGGACCTCGTAGAAGTGCCTCGCTCAGCGGACGTAAAGAAATCCAGCGGCCGTACATTTGTCGCTTTACGTCCTACTAAGCGGACATAAACAACAAACTTTACTGTCGGGGATGACGAAAAATATTATTAATTAAAGCTAAAATATTTTCATTAAAATTATTTATTCCACGATTATTTTATTTTCCTTTTACCCACCTAAGGTTGCATCATGTACAATTGACAATGGCGTAAGTCGTCCTTTGTTATATATTTTCATTTAATAAAACTTTTCCTAATAACCTTCATAAGACTATGTAGAGTATTTTGTTCATGTTGATTTGATTTTTCTTTCAGAATTCTAATTTATAAAACTATGTATCTTACAAAATAATTCCTTCATAATACGTAATTTAAAATACGATTGAATCCCAGCAAATCTAAAAGAATAGATGAGAATAAAAAGTTCCAAATTAAATTTAGAAAAACAATTGTACAATTATAAAAATGAAATGAAACTTGATAGTTTTTACTTGCAATACAAAGATTTCTACTGTGCAACGGATAATATAATAACGTACATGTTGGAAAGGGCTACATCTTTTATAACATTTTAATTTTCAATGTGGAAACATGGTATCTAGAGATTTCTTATGATAAGGAACTTTTTCTTTTGATATTTAGTCAAAAAGAAGAAGCGCACTTTTCTTTTATTTCACAATCTTACGGGGTGAATAATTTTGAGACTGTTAAAACTGTTAAAACACATAACGTGATGTAGAAAGTGATAAATAAAGTTATAATGACTTTTCTATTGAGAATTCATACTTTTTATTTTCGTTTAACGTTAAATCAGTACTTAAATACTTGTACTATTTAAATAAATAATCATTTGTATAATGAGACCCTAACATTATTTTGCTTTTGTACTGTATTTTTTGCCAATGACTTCAAACATTACAAATTTCGTTCTTAGTAATGTTCACCTTTCGTTATTCTGTTTCTTAATTACTCGTATCGGGACAACCAAGATAAGCCAATACTATATAAATATTCTGGCCTTTTTACTACCGTACGATAGTATCTTACTAAGCTGTCGTTGACCATAAGATTGTCTTGATGTGCACCAGACGCAAGCTTACGTGAAAAAATTTTCTTGTCTCAGAGTAGTTTAAAAACTTTTCTTTAGGCTTCAGGAATCACACGATTATTATATAAAAAATATATTCAAATAGTATATTACTCATCTAAGGAGAAGAAATTAAGAATGACTCAGATGGCAGGCAATTGACAATCGCAAATCGCAGATCGCAGGCAATTTCAGGCGACAAGCATGCGATCTGAGGGATTCTTTGTTTCCTCCCGTGGGTTGTGTTCGATTTTTTACCAATATCAAGGCGAATCTATGTTGATAGTTTCATTAAAACCCGAGATTAAAAAAAAAAATATTATTTTGTTTGTTTCATATTTTATTTAAAAAAATAAAGGATCATTACATCTGCTTTCATAGTATGGTTTATTTTGAAGAATAACCTGACTAGTACAAAACTAAAAAAAAAAAATTATTACATAAATATTAGAAGAGGTAGAGTAAAATAGGTCAACTATATGAATTGTCTACGTTAATATTGTAATTTAAATGCTTTTTATCTGATTAAAAAAATGACATTTGAAATATAGTTAACAATAAAAAAAATCGTTAAATAGCGTAGATTTGCGTTGTAGCAATACGTAATTATTTGTCTTTAATTTTCTACAACACACGCACTTTAGTATTTTCTTGAATTCCCTGATTCTTGAATATCCTGAATACTAGCTAATTACTTTTTTTTCAGTTTAGTTTGGTTTGCCTTTTGAAATTGAATAAATACAAAAATCGTGCACTTTGACATGTAAATGAAATTTTACAATTAAAAGACAATCAATTTGGAAATTTAAATTCACTTATAACAACAACAATTGATATAAAAGAAAAGAATACCAAAAAAAAAAATGATTTTCAATGTATGATAAATTGTAGATTAAATTTTGATTTTTTAAATTCTGTGTTATTAAAAAGATACATTTTTGTTATTGATGCCCCAGAAGGTTCAGGAAAAAACTTTCTATTTACAACGTTAAAATATCATTTCATTTTTTGTGGAAAAAAAATTCCATCTATGGCATGGACTAGTGTAACATCAATCTGACTTCTAAAGAGAATGCTCAATCATAGAACATTTCGTTTACAATTAGATCATAACAATGTAAAAAGTTCTTTCTTGGAATTTGAATCTGAATAAAATTGGTAGATTACGTCACTAGGGCACGAAGTACAAACATGAGCGCCCGAAGGGCACGATTGTTGTATGTTGGTGCCCGAGTTGCGTATAATGTTTTTTTTGCCCACGGCCTAAAGTGATTACAAGGGCGCAAAGTGTGACCCGAGGGCGCAAAGCGGCAAATGCACTTTGGGCCCTTGGTAAGAAATGGTAGTTTTCCTACGAGTTTGAAAAGTCTCTGTTTGCGAACCGAGAAGTTTGCGGCCCGAGCCGAAGGCGAGGGACGTAACGAGGTTCGTAAAGGAGACTTTTCGAACGAGTTCCGGAAAACTGCTTTTTCGCCCGAGGAAGTACCAGCCTCCCAAAACCATCCGAGGGCGGAAATAGTAGTTTTCCTACGGTTTGAAAAGTCTTTGTTTGGGAACCGAGAGGTTAGCGGCCCGAGCTGAAGGTGAGGTCCGTCACGATGTTCGTTAAGGAGACTTTTCAAACGAGTATCGGGAAACTTCTTTTTTGCCCGAGGAAGAACCAGCCTCCAAAAACCACCTAATGGCGGAAAAAAGTATTAAATTATCATATCTTTAAACATTACTTCGTATTCTAAAACGTAATATCAATATTCGTATAATCAACAGAACATTTTCTTATTCATCATCATTACCTTTTATTTTCCACCTCGGTCGTTTTTGAGAGGCTGATGTGCCCTCGGTAGAAAAAATAGGATTCAACACATAAGGGCCATCGCTCCGTGAATACCTTACGTCCATCAGGTTCTGCTTCACAGGTCCCCTGGGCCGCAAAATAGCCCCAGAGACGACGGCACTTATCCGACAAAAACTACTATTTATACATAAAACAATTTTTTTGAATCCAAGCATTTTCCACGACTATAAATAAATCTTAAGGTCAAACTCTTAGTTATTTGAAAAAACCACTGTTTTCGCATGGTCAGTTATATGTCGCGTTTATAAAATGCAACAATGGAAATGAAATTTATATTAAAATAGACCGAGATTAGAATTTGGAAATAAAAAGTATTGACGGACAAGAAAAATTTGGCGTTATCTATTTTAAGGTAGACGAAGAAATTTTATTTGTATACTTCTGCAAAAGCATAAAATTGTACGCAATATTATTGCATAGTTTATTTAAAATATAAATGTCAGACAGAAATTTAATACAATGTAAATAAGGTAAAAACCAATAGAATTTTACCTTATTTAGAGGGGCACCAAGAACGGCTGAAGAGGGTGGTAGGGGTTTTGTGAAATGATCCCCGAAAATCACCATATAATGTTGGAATATAGGAATATGCATATATATATCGCTAGGTGCACTTTTATTTTAGTTAATAACGCGTGTGAAATAACAAGAACTAAGGGAAAGATGAGATGAGGTTACGGCAAAAATTGAAACCTGACGCCCAATACAATGAGTTCATCTGAACATACGAGCTTGTCGTGTAGCTGGATATCGAATTTATAAAACCGACTTAGGATAAAGCTTAAAATTGAAATAATAAAAGTGATTAAAATGTTTGAAAAACCGTATAGAGCTGGACAAGCTCATTCATCTAAATGATACTTTCATTAAAATGGTGAGAAGAGAGAATGTTTGCATAACATCTTTAAAAAAATTTTTTTTTTTTAATTTTAATTTTGATTTTAATTTTTTTTTTTTCATTTTTTTTCAATTTTTATACTATTGTGGGTGCAAAGTCTTTTTGAGTCTTCGAAAAATAGAAACATATCTTTTAAGTTGAGGTGATAACTTTCAGTTATTTTTCATATGTACGTATTCAACTGATATCCACGGGCAAAAATCTGCTCGTTTTGCCTTTGGTAAGAAAAATAACATATGAGACTTGAGCACAAACATACAATAATCGTATCCTTCAAGCGATAATGTTTGTACTTATGTGTCCTAGTAACGTCATATAATAAAAAGATTTAAGTATAGTCAGTCAACCCCACCATACAAGTTCTCAAATTTGTACGGTTTAAAAATTATATTTAACAGAAGATGATTATCATACAAGGGCTAAGTCATCAATCTCACTCAAATAATTATCTATAATTTTTTAATTTTAAAATTCATATTTCACAGAAATAATGTAAAATTTAAATGTGTGCATGGATGAAAGTATCTCATACACGTAACGTACAGAAAAATTGTTTTTTCTAGTTAGAGCAAGAACCCCATCCGCAGCTCTTTAAAAGGTTATTGGCCACTTACTTTTTCAGGTAATTTTTACCTGTTTTTTAACTTTTCTCGGACAATTTCCTTTTTTATGAGCGTTTGCCTGCAGACTATAGATATTCTGCAGGGTGTAATATTTTTTAGCTAAAGAAGTTGTAAGCAAAAACTAATTAAGGTTCGTAAGAAAATGAGGAGGTCCAGTCGAATTTTAGGTATTTGATTTTACTTGTTCAACAATAAGATATGTTAAGATGAAGAAAAAAATAACAATCATCGATATTGTTTTGGATTACTTTTCGTCCTTTTCGTGCTGCTAGGAACGTTCAATTGCTACTTTTTTTCTATTAATCATGTTACATTTGAAAGAAACAAACAGTTTTTAAGTCAAAAAGTAAGAAAATATGATGTCCCGCAAGAGTGGTAATTGACTCGCACGAGTTACTGTCACCACCACCACTACCCCACGATGCACAAAGTATTTCTGATAATGATGGCACTTGTATCAAGTGACTACTATTTCATACTTTGGGCGTTTTTGAGGTTCAGATGTGCCCTTGGGGAGGAAAATAGTGTTGAGCGCTAAAGTGTCATGAAACCATGATGTTAAAGTATTTTATGTATTTTTGTACTAAACCTCTATCAACAATTAACCTGTGAATTCCTGGTGGACGAAAATTCGCCATACGTTCAAAAAACTGTCCGACAGTTTAAAAATAAATTCTCTTCTATCATTATGAAATACTAAAATCTTACTAAATAAAATTGTTGAAATAGCTACCAGTATAACCAGGAAATTCCAAATACGCTTACTAAAAATCTGTTGAATTAAAAGGACATTGTAAGTTATAAAAAACAAAGTCACTATAATTTTACAATTCCATTTTTTTTACCTCAGAATAAGCGTTCCAAGGAATCTCCATGGTGTCCGGTAATTTATACCAAGAGAAAACTTGTAAATCCACGATTTCAATCGTTATGTCATACTCGTCTCAATTTTTGTTCGTTAAAAACGTGCCAGGAAGAATAATATTCTGATTTAATAATTTTGTAGAATTACTTGATGTATTTTCGACACTTTCATGAGATTCCCTTCTAATATAATAATCATTTTAATACTTATAAGCCAATCCTGTTCTTACTGCAAAATCTTCAACTATTTTAGAATTAAACGGAGAAGGCTACAAAAAGTGCAGAAAAATAATGTAATTTTTTAAAATGCAATAATTATGTTATTTAAAAATCAACCAACTTAATTACTAAACAAATTTGTTATTTTAGCAATAATTGTGGCAAAGGAACCACTTAAATTCTTTTGTCTCTGGACTAAAGTTTGCTTGTCTGTAATAGTTAATCCTTTTTCTTTGCTCCACTCGAATAATTTATTAACTTGTAATTCATTCTGGGAGCCGACAGTGAACCATTCATGAATATTTTTATTGTTGCCCACATTTAGTGAAAACTTCGTTTTTTATATTCAAGTGGAGGTAATTCTTTTCAGGATATCGGCAAGTGTTATCAATTTGTCCGATAACGGCTGGCCGGAATAACAAGAGCCATACAAGAGGTGATGGATTGTGATGCCTCGAGAAGTATGTGAATTTCTCAAAATCCTTGTCAGAATTTAAAAACACGACGAAAAGGGTTTTCGAGTAATTTCTTAGTTTTAGATACTTTTTTGGAAGATCTGATATAGTCGCAGCTACGGAATATACCATTTTTCGTGAAAATTCCTCAATCATGTTAACCACCGAATGTATATCTGTGGATTCAAGAGAAAATTTGTTGTAATTAAGTATTTATACCTTTTGTAAAAATCGCTTTGCTTTTGCTTACCTTCGTTGCTTCTGTAAATAATTCCTATGCTCGTTGTCGCATAGAACTTTTGTTAAGAATTAAATAAACTATTATATAAACTTACTCTATAGGAGTTAGTAAAAGCGAGATTATTTTAATTGAGTGTAACTACAAACATGTAGTAAAATAAACATCATATTTAGTTAAATTAAAATTTTTTTACATTATTAGTATTTTCATTGCACAATCTAAAATTAAGTAGGCATAAAAACTGTAAAAGATTAATTTTTATATTCCTGTTTTAACAACATTTATTGCCATATTTTGAAATATTTAACTATTTAAATATTTTAGTATTGCAAAAAAATAGTTAGTTTCTGAAGTTACTTATCGAAAAATTCACTTGTTTATTTACAGCAGTTTATTGGATACATGTTTATTTGTCTGTGTTTCTAATTTTTGAATACCGTTTTGTATTTTTAGCGAATTAAACACCTCGAACAATCGTGAATATTATGTCAAATAAATATTACGTATTCTCAGTTCACTAAATGATATAAACCATATATTTTAGTAGTTTTTCTGACCAACTTATGTGTAATTAGTGCTTGATATTGGATCATAACTTGGTACTTAATTTTCTAATAATTGTTTATCTATTTTTCTACAAGATGTACATCACACATTTTTTACACTCTATATAATGGATCTTCTAATTAAAATGGAATTTAAAAATTTTAAAAATTTGTCAAGTCTCATGATTTTTGTGTTTTTATGTGTTTTAGAAATTTCATGTTTTATTGTCACTGCACGTATTAATATGGTAGTAAGTTTTATTTTATAAAACATGAATTGTAATTTCAATGTATAAAACATGAATGTATGTTGGTGTTTACTATATTTTTTCGTTTTCACAAAACATCGTAGAGTAAGTAAAGACTGTCTCTTAATCCGATTAGTATCATTTGTACTTGAACTTAAGGATGCTTAAAATTTATGTTAGTTATTAAAATTTAAGTTTTTTTATAAGAATGACAGATAATTTGTACCGTGTGGAAAAACGTTAAGGAGTAATCATTGTCATTGTTGTATATTTTGCTGTAGTATAAGTTGGAATCCTGTTGAGTAATAGTACAGAATACCTTGGCTGACGTTAGACGTAAAAAGTATTTCCTTACGAAGCACTACTCACTTACCATATTATTGTGTATTATTTGTCCCACAAAGCTATAAACCTTAAAATAATAATCTTTCAAGAAATTGTATCTTGATATGAGGTAGCACAAGTAAGAAAATTTTTATTTTTCAAAAGGATGGTATTATCTAAAAGTCATAATCAGTGCAAACTTTAGACTACTGTTCTCCACGAGAAATGAAATCCACTTTCTTCATAAGTATAGGTACGTATGTTAGAAGGAAACTAATGTAATTACATATAGATTTACGCTATGAAGTAAACGTGGTCTTAGATCAGTAGCTTGTAGTGAGATGCTTTTCGTATAATAATTGTCAGTAGTCTACATTCTGTGATAATGTATTTTATACATGTGCATGTACGTGTGTAGTAAGTATTTTAACAAGAAAAATAATTTTAAAGTAAGGATTATATAAAAAATGTCATATATGTCCGAAGCATTATTGTTCATGACTCTATGATATGCTTTACTTATTTATTCCGTATGTGATTTCACACGTCGGTTAGCTGGAATTTTTTTCAGTAAAGCACCTCGATCGATCCATACGAATATTTATATATCTTCTTGCATCAGCTGTCATGCCGCAAAAATTTTCTAAGTTTTAAATCATAAGTATGAGTAAAGTTAAGAAAAAGTGCCAACACCCACGTGCGGGTGAATACAATAACAAACGTTATAAAAATTGTACAGGAAATTCTCCCAACGCACCCACATTTTTGTCCTGCGGTCAAGAACATTTAAAATTAAAACGGCCCCTACGCTTTTAGAAACGTTTCCCCGAGCTTTTCCCTTCCAACGTCCAAAGTTTCCAATAGTTGATCTGAAGGTACTTTTCAGCATAAAACAAAGTAGTTACACTATATATAGATTTGAGCCAAAGAAGAATAGTTTATTCCCTCAAATGTCGCGTGTCAGTACTGATGCGTTAATGTGGATGACAATTCAATTTTACCACCTTCTACTACGCAGCTCTGCTTATAATATATTTATTAGTATCCGTATGTGTCCTGCGCGATTTTTTGTTTCACGTTTATTTTTTTTTATGATATGTTTTTGGGATCAAGCACTGAGCCATTGGTCAGTACATTATGTTATTGATCGAACGCTTTCTTTTGGGTGTTTGTATGAAATTACAAGCCAGACATTTGTTGGTGTGAGTACTTTTTTTAATACGAAATGCCAGTGTAGTATTACGGCAAAAACCAAAACTGTACCTTTTTAAAGATAAAAATTATAATAATGCAGTCTGGATGTTAACTTATATGTCTGGAAGAAGTGAATTTTAAATAGCTCTCGAATAATTAGTTATACAAGTGCAAGAGATGTAAGTGAATCCTCTTAATTTGAAAAAAAAAAAATTGTCGTAGTTTTTTCTTTTGTACCTTGTTTTTTTCATAAGTTCTCTGCATACATCAAAAAATATTCCATAAAATGAACCAACGTAGCTGCCTGAATTTGAAATATTAATACCTTAGTATGAAATAAATAATATATTGAGCCATTTCCAACATCAGGACTACGACCACCACACCATATTAATCCAACATTAAAGCACATAGCTCCAACCAATACAATCATAGGTAGGGGTAAACGGTACAGTTATTGGTGCCACGTATTTTCTTGAAGCGAATCAAAGCTACTTTCGCTCCTACCCTTTAAATATTACGGCGAATCTACTAAGACTCAAAAGCTTTTTCCTCCCACCCTACTTGCGTCAACGCAACCTCGACCGAGTGCCCTTTTTCCCCTACGACCACAAGTTTTGGACATTTTGTCCTCTTCTGCTATTATTTTATGAGTATTCAAGCTATGTATTGATCTTGAACTTGTCGTATGTTAGATAACTTTTGAGAAACTATTTATTTTACAGATGGCTTATAAAAAATGAGCAATTTTTAAATAAATGTAGACACAGTATTCGGCAGTACTGAACATATGAAAGGGATGTTTTTGTTAGGGATAATAGGTGACTTAATTTCTACAATATTTAAGCTTCAGTGGATGAACATATTTTCAAAAGAAATAGAAGTTCTAGTATTGATTAAGACGTTGAAGTTGTTTGCCATTCAATCATTTTTGCCAACGATTTCACATTCAAAGAAAACTTATTTGATTGATGAGATTTAACTTTTTTGTTAGTTGAAATCTTATAAGATTTTTTTGATACTTGATGGTACCGAAAAAAATTACTAGTTACTTTACTTCGAGTTTTGTTATGTGTTTATTAGTGTGGGTATGATTCCTATGGTAACAAGATGTATACAGATATCATTATTTGTCATAATTTCGTGTTACCACAGAACTTGTACTCTTTCAAAATTTTTGTTGCAAAAAAATGATTTTTAGCTAGCAAAAAAAATACGAAAACTTTTTTTTCGTTTACTTTTTACCGTAATGGTTATAAAAGTCCGAATTAAGCTAACATGTACATATATTTATTTCGCAAAATGTAAAATAATTGAAGATGAAAAGTAAAAGCAATGACTTTGTCTCTCAACTGATTGTACTTTACATCTCATCATTCGACTGACAGTGTTTGTGACTATACATTGTAGAAATTAAAGATACATTTAATCAATGTAGCAATAAATTTTATATGTTTCACTGATAGGACTACTAAGATGGACTTCATGAAGAATTGTGATTTTGTTTTAAGAAACTGCGCATGTTACTCGTTTTTTATTAAAGAAAAATTGCAATAGTTGAGAGATACATTACCACAGATTGTAAGGGGGCAGTTCGACGCACTATTTGCAGTTAATATCCAAATGGCAAGAAGGAAATGCTGTAGTGTAGAAAAATCGTCTCAGTTCTTCATCAAGTGTTGCTGCAGTCCGTGTAACTTCTTAAGAGCTGTAAAAAAGATTTGTAGAGCAACTTTCATGAATATGAGTCACAGAGTAGAACGGATTAATAGCAAATAAAAGTTGATACGTTTTACTGTATTGTTCTTTTGCTTTTTTATTTTAATAAATTATTTTCACAAAATGATGTATTAGAAGTAGTAGTCATTTAAATTTCCGTAATGACACTAAGTCTACCCTAACATGCTGCAATATAAATCAATTGATGGAATGACTGATTAAACTCAGCTAGGCTTTTTTTAAGCGCAGAAATTTAAATATTATAAATATTTCTGGATTTAATTTTTAAGAATTCTAGCAGTTGAAGGAATTCCGTTGTCTCTTCTCACAAAAATCCATCGATGTGATGTAAATTTTTTTTGTTGCGTCAAAAATTTTTTTCTTCACACAAAAAAAAAAACAAACGGAAGGAAGAATTAAAGTATAAATATGTCATCGTATTTTTAACAATGTAATTAAAACACTATTAGTAATAAGTGATTTGTAAAAGGTTAGTCAGAAAATTGACTTAATTTTTGTAATGTATTCATTAAATAATAATACAAAATAATTTTTGTCGAATTGATGATTAATATTATTTTTACTGACTTATTGTATCGAGTTGAAACTAGTACGCAGGTACCATTCTTACCAGTTAAAAAAAAAAAAAAAAAAAAAAAAAAAAAAAATTGTTCGACATCGAATGCAATTAATTATTTTTTTTTAAATTTCGTAATGACATAACAGTATAAAAAATGTGTTATCATTATTACTTATATTATTATTCTTTTTTTTCTACCACATTGTTTTATTTAGATGCTTTTCAAAAATTTTGCTGTCGTAAAAGCAAGCTGTCGTGTTGACTCTGTATGAGAAACGACTTTTTCCTACGCACAGCAGGTACACATGATAAAAATCGACGCTGCTTGACAAAAAGTAAAACAATTACACCACAGCTGAGCTATAATCTATGAAATTAAAGGAATACGATTTGCTGAGTTTATAAATAAAGATTCATATTTTGTTTACGCATACATTCACACATCCGTGATACATAAGGTATTGCAAGAAGAAAAAACAGCTCGTATAGGGATAGAGTTTTCTCTACGTAGGTACAGCCTTTTTTAAGAAAACCACATGTGTTTTTTTTTTCCTGTAGGCTTATTGATTTGTAGCATTAAAAATGCAAGGCCAGACGCCTGTTGCGTTGAACGTTTTTCCAAATATAGGTAACACTTTAGATTAGATTCGTCTAAAGTTTAACCGGGTTCACTAGCAATTCGTTGCTGTTTATTCTCACAATGATTAAAAGACGACACCTCGAAATAAACAGGATAGTTCTTTCTCTATCAAAACGCGCGTAGGCACCTATAGGCTCCCCAAAAAATATTCATTGCACGCACCCCTCGATAGAATGGAAGGGTGTTGTGCTTTCTGTCGTCGACTCACATTACTGTGGTTTTGTGCTTTCGTTTGCTGGTGAAGGAGTGAAGTCGAGAACTATTTTTTATTTATATATTTTTTTTTTCTTTACAATGCTAACAGTTGTTTTGAGCTCGTAATCCAACTTACAATCCAGAAATGCTTCGATTTTACTTGTCCTCAAAATTATGTTCGAAAGGTGAAAGTGGGTAATTCCTCACCAGCTGTTCTTCCCCAGAAAGTATGTTATTAGCAGGTACATCGATGACGGGGGCTTTAATGTGTCAGGTGTTAAGAGGGTCTTTTTGTTTGACGTGTTGATGGATGTATTATTCAGGCGCTACCTACTAACCGTGGAGGGGGAACCGAAGAGCTACAAGACTAAATTGATAACTAGGAAGGGTAGTTTTCATCTTAATTGCCATATCACTCAAAGAAATAGCGAGATAACTCTTTGGCTCATTTTTTTAACTAGTCAATAGTCCTTTCAGCGATTCTAACATTTTTTTTATTTGCTCAATTCGATTGATCATTTCGGATGAAAGTCTTTTTCAAATTATTTTGCTTTTTTATATACTTGGAACACATAAATACAAATCAATATATAAAATACGTTATCACAGAGGTTAGACTTCGGAAAATTAACGTTAAAAAACAACTGACTTGGAACTATAAACCGAATACTATATGTATTTTAAATGGTATGTGTATACATAATTGTTTATTTCCTTGTAATATCCATACATACTCTTCATCATGATTAAATAGTATCGAAGCACAATATTTTACCGAATTAATGTCATAGTTTAGAATGATTCAAATGTTTTTGAGACTTTACCTACCAACTTTAATATAGGTAAACAAATTGGGGTGCCGTTATTTTTTGAAAAAAAATATTTCTTTAATTTTTATGATTACGCAAGAAAGTTAAATCTTTACCTACAAACTTTAAGGACATTCAATTTTCTAAAAAAATATACGTATTCTTGATAACAGATACAGAGAAAAGTGCCACGTTCGTTGTAATATTTTGCCTAACAAATAGTTGGAATACTTCCTACTTATAATAACCGCAATATAAATTAATTCAAAAGTTTTTTTTTCCATTGTTTATCACAAAAATTGCGAGACTTATATTTTTCCATAATTCTAACGCTTTTACCTGGAAATTGAAGATTGAAGATAAAATGTTCTTTTACTCAACAATTTTTTTTAATTTCTTATTAAGGCAAAAATATTCAATACATCATGTTTATTATTTTTCATTTGAAAGTCACAACAGTTAAATTCATATATAAAAATAGATGCTTGGAATAGTTTTCGGTATTGTCTTCGGATGGTAACATTACTAGTCTAGTTACGACAAATATTGTTTTTCAGATATAAAATATGTAGAATGTACATGAATTTTTTAAATATTTTTTATGACTCATTCTTAAAAATTTATACGAATGAGATATATGTGATTAATAAAGGCTTACATGAGACCTCAATTTTAATATTTACAAGGATAAAACTTAAAAAAATGCTTGGATATTGAAAAAAATCTACTTATAAATTGATTAATGTTTGATAATTTAGTAAAAGGAATTTTGAGGCATGTTATAGTGCATTTTGAACAATGCCAACGTTAAACATATGTAAAATGTTGTATTTATTGGATGCAAGAGGGGGTACACGGTAAAGGGGGCCAAGCTGTGTAGGCAGGTGGGCTCCTTTTCGCGCAACCTTTTGAATTACACTTTAAAATTTCTTTGAAACTTAAAAAAGAATATTAAACTTGTTAAATTAACCAATTAAATTATTCTACAGTTACAATTATGAGACAATTATATTATTCATTAAATATAATATCGTCATAAATTTTAAATACCTGCTAATATAACACTAAGTCAGCCAGACAGTCAATTCCAGATAAATTTAATCTTTGCCTTATGTAAGATGCAAAGTAGATGTAAAAGAATTTTTCCGCCATCGGGTGGTTTTAGAAGGCTGGTACTTCCTCGGGCGAAAAAGCCGTTTTCCGATACTCGTTCGAAAAGTCTCCTTTACGAACCTCGTTACAAACCTCGCCTTCGGCTCGGGCCGCAAACCTCTCGGTTCGAAAACAAAGACTTTTCACACTCGTAGGAGAACTACTATTTCCGTAAATTCAAATCTCAGACACAATAGAATATTTGTATATGTTATTTCTCAGATAACTATTCTGCGATATGATTATTAAACTGCCGACGGTCTAAAGCAACAATAAAAAGTATTAAGCCTCGGATTGGCAAGTATTGAAGATTTGAGTGATTTTTTGCACTCGGGTTGGCCAATCCATCGATTATTTCGAAATCAGTATATTCTACCACATTACTTTTTTTACTACTTATTTACTACAATATACTTATTTATTACAATATCAATATATTACCAATCAATATTTCGTTTGAGCCCGCGATCAACTGAAAAGTTCGTGTGATCTGCTGGCGTGATATAACTTTCTTTCAAACGATGATCACGTTAGGGTGTATATTGCGAAATCGTTCTCTTAGATCATCAGGATATGTACCGAGATACGTCGATCACAAAATAGTGTGGAATTAAAGAAAATTAACGTTTTGCCGATTTTTTAATTTGTGTATGTTGTATAAAAATCGACAAGTTCTGTTATTTTAACGAATTTTACAGTGTGGTATAACACTAAAAAAAGCTCACATAGAATGAATGGAGCTTTGGTGCTATTTTCTGGGACATATTTGCTTGCTGAGCCAATACAAATGAGCAGCACTTAAATAAATGCTCGTATGTATTTAAAAAATATTAATCGAATATCTGAGTGTCGATACTCATCGCCATTGCGAGAAATTAAAGATCACGATGTTACAGTATTAGAAGCCAATGATTTAAGTATCAGCAGCCTAAGTGTACACCAAACCCTGATTTTTTTTGCTTTTTTGTTTTTAGTAAAAAAACACAAATTTGTCGAATATTTTGTTGCAGATCCTCAACATGGAGAACGACATGAACTGGTACCGAGCCAAGCTCGACTCCCGGGAGGGACTCATCCCCAGCAACTACATCGAGATAAAGAGCCACGAGTGAGTATTGCCATTCTATTTCACAAACTGAAGATGTAACTTTAATTAACATTTAAAAATGGCTTTTTATGATTACAAGAAGTTAAAAACGTAGTTAATTTAAAGCATTCAAGTTTTTATGGGCCTATAGGAAGTAAAACCTTTTAGCTAATCACTCAGATCAGTATTAATCGTTTTTAACTAAAGTTTATGACATCGAAGAAATACGTCACGTTTCCATTATAAAACTGTTTAACGACCATTGGCTGGGACTTCTGGAATACTGAGTCACGTAGCTTATTAGTTAATTTAAAAAAAATGCGGGTTGAAAAAAAAAATCATTTTTCTTTGAGTAGTCCTATTAAATTTCTAGATCGTAAATTACGAATTTTTTTTCATATCTCTTACTTTTTGACTCGAATTTTCGAAATTCAAAAAACTTTATCAGCAATCAGCATCAACTTTTGCTACATGCAATTAAAAGAAAAGCACTGGAAAATAAAAAGTTTGAGACACACGATTAGACCTCGATGTCAGCACACAAGCCAGTACTACGCAATTACCAAAGTAGTCGTGGCCTTCAATGCCATCGACGTTGATACGTATACTTAGTTTGTTTTTTGATACGCTACTGGTATACGAGGAACAAAGCCGCATGATCTGTTATTACGTGTTTTTGGGAAAAGTTTTTTATTCCTTTCATTGCCTAAATATAGAGGTTTTGCTACAAAAGTTATTAGTAAAGTGATAAAATAAAAATTTGGATGGTCTTGCTGCCGATCAGAAAAAAATGGCTGATCCGGGCCATGAGAATGATTAAGGCCTTTTCTTGCTTGACTTATCGCCAAACTGTTTCTTAAGGGGGCTCCAGCGGGAGAAGTTAGGAGGCCACAGGTAACTCAATTGATACATAAAAACACGCTGAATCTAACGGTGTCCTTATTTACCCCTCTTACCCTGAAAAATTTTGAGATATTTGCTCTCAAAGTTTGTACATAGTACATAGTCTCTCATAGAGCAACGTGAAAATATTGGTATTTTCTAACAATAATTGAGGAGTTACAAATCAGGACTGTAACTGTTTTATATAAAAACATCTTAGCTTTCAGATAGTACCTTCAAAAATATAGGTAAGCCTTAAAATATTTGAGATATTTCGTAAAGTATTGATCAAGTCATTGAATTAGCAGAGTCATGACGGGATGCTATCTTGTTTTTTGTAAGTCGCGCGCTTTTGAATATTTTAGAATTACACTGCAAGTACTTACATAGGATACATGTCATTTGGAACTCTTTTTTAATCGTTTTCATCTATGGAAAACTTACACTTCTTTTTTTTTTTTAAATAAAATAGAACATTGAAAAATTTTAACTGCAATTATATTTTATTTTATCACAAATTTTTTATAACACGAAAAAAAACTAATTCTAAATAAAACGCTCTGTACCTGACAGAAGCTGCTGTTTGTTTATTATAGGTACGGTTACATCATATAAAAAGATTTATTTTTTTTAAAATTGTAGTGCTCTACTTCCAGCTCCTTTAATAAGGGCACGAACTACGGTCTCCCGCGTGTTAATCCACGACCTAGTCGGCTGAGCCACCGCGCGCTTCCATACATATAGATTTTTTTTTTTTTTTTTTTCTATTTTATAGTGCTGTACGTCCAGCTCCTTTACTAAGGCACTACTATGAGCACTTATCACTTGTGAAAGGGACAAGGAAAAGGATGGGAAGCCACCCATTACTGGGAGGGGGGTAGGGGAAAATTACGCAAGTGTGCTGCGAGGAGGTCGCCTACACCCTCCTTGAGGAACATTGCGTGGTGAAAAAGCACATGTGAAAAATCACAGAGGTACTTGCCCGAAAGTCGCACTGGCCGGGAATCGAACCACGGTCTCCCGCGTGCCAACTACGACCTAGCCGACCAAGCCACCGCGCGCTCCATATATAGATGATGTTGTTCGCCTGCTCGCATATATTATATTCACGGAGCGCGCGGTGGCTTAGTCAGCTAGGTCGTGATACCCGGCCAGTGCGCTTTATCGGGCAAGTACCTCTGTGATTTTTCACATGTGCTTTTTTACCACGCAATGCTTCTCGAGGAGGGTTTAGGCGTTCTTCTCGCAGCGTAATGGCCTAATTTTCTCCTACCCCCCTCCCAGTAATGGGATGCCTCCCATCCCTCTTCCTTTCCTTCTCCAAAGTGCTAAGTGCCTAAAGTAGTGCCCTTATTAAAGGAGCCGGACGTAACGCATTATAATATAAAAAAAATTATACATATATATATATATATATATATATATATATATATATATATATATGTCTATATATATACGTGCTATACACACGTATATATGGATATATACTCACAGCAGTGCTACCAACTAACCGAATAGTTTTCGGGTTAGTACCAGTGCTCGCTGGAGCCTTCTTAAATTGATCTTAAGTATGATCTAACTCGTCCGTTTTCCTGCAATTTTTAGTATACTCGTTAGATTAGAAAAAGTTTTCTATCATTAAATTAATGTATTTATGCACGCTATTATTTCCTGTCATTTTCCACATTCGAATTTTTACTCCTGTTTTGGTTCTTTCATTTTTAAGTACGAATTTTTTTATTAATTAACATTTTTGTAACGGTCTTGTTAACTTTCTAAATACTAAAACGATAAACAAAACATTCAATGACTACGTTTCTTTGCGAATAAATGCTAAATTTATAAAATCCAAATTCATAACTTTTAAACGATTCTGGGCTATACTATCAGGAATATTGCGCCTGGCCAACATTTTCGAGTATGGAGTGTCGCAACTGTATTCGAGGCGAGGCGCGAGTACTAGTGCTGAACAGCCTGTATAAACAAATGAAGTGGCTAACGTTGAAACTTAAACACGTCTACAAGTTCATACAATCTGTAACACAAATGTTTCACTCTCTGCAATCTTTTAATGCCAATCATTAAAGAAAAAATTTTTTCGGTTCAATAGAATAGGTGAAATAGTTTACGAAGCATCGATTTAGTTGTTCTTGAAACTTTTATCAGAAGTGATATAATGTATTTTATAAAAAATAGAAATTTCGATCACACTCTTTAAACATGTACTTTGACACCCTTGGATTTAACAGCGTATGTATGAGTGGTGCTGCCACATTATGCCCCAAAGTTCATGTTATAAATCTTATGGAAAAAAAAGTTCAAGTGTCCGTCATTAGTGAATTGACCCCTACTGCCTATAAGACACAATGTTAAAGAAATGTTAAAGTGACTAGTGGCGCCAGCACTTCCCTCCAACCTCATGCACCTGGCGGATATAAAACATACTATATCCTACATCGGTTATGCATATAATTCATCCTGGGGGGCAAACGTAGAATCGTAGCTAAAGTAATCGGCTTACATAAGGACTTTCATTCTATTCTCTGCCACGAGACCAAAATACACTCGCTTTACCTATTAGTAAAAAGGGGTAACGCATAAAGTAACTTTAACCACAATTCACGCTTTTTTTTACTTATCAAGAAAACAGCGAAATATTAGTATTTTTATCAAAATGGCTGACAAGAATGAGGAAACGCAGATCGATGATGGTGATGAAGCAGGAAGTCTAGCTTATCCTGACCATCGTGACTTGTCAAGTTGTCAAATTGTATCTCCGAGTAACACAAATACAGACGAAGGACAGTTAGCCCTTACAAAGATACCCGGTGGTGATTCTCCCTTCGAACCCAACGAAAATAAGGTAAAGCCATCAGCAATGGTGAACAAATATATGAATGAATACATGTATATATGTACTGTGTAATACAATATATATAAATGTATATATTTAAATAAATATATATATATATATATACATGATGAGTTCATGATAGTGATGTATTTGTAGGACGTCTATAAGAGAATGATGGATTGTGCACAATTTTTCCTGGCTTCAATTAGCGCTACCGTAAGTATGGAAGTTCTTTATCTAAGTCTTTTTTTTGTTTTAGTTTTAAAATCGTGTTAAACGCTTAAAATAAGTTTTACAACGTATATGCTGTTAGTCTTATGTTCAGCTTCGTCGACAATTTTGATCAGACCATAGTACAAATAAAAGTTTCTACCTGTTGAAAGTCTCATAATTCTACCTGCATCATACGTATACCTATAAATAAATTTTAATGGCCACCGATGTATTCGTTCTGTGATTGATCGAGACCAGTCTTGGGTGCATAAGTTTGAAAATGTGATCAAATAATCAGAAGTTAAAATTTTCACTAAAAATGAAAATTATATATTTAGTAGTTGCAAGTTATTTAATTGTTCTAACCAAATCGGAAAACTAAATATTTGTTATTAACTCTCAGGGAGTAGGTCAAGAAGCGTGCGGAAGTGGATCCCCCAGTACTGTTTACTTTATTTGTATACAGCTCATTTAATAATAAAAAAATATGTTAACTAAGACATCTGTGTAATTTTCAGGTCTATGATAACTCCATTACAGTTACGGGTCAACTAGAAGAGGATGGAAACATCTCATATGACCGTTGCCCGTGTTATTTTAGAAAAGTATCATATGGAAAAAGTTGAGGCATGGCTTAGCGAAGACAAGACCTTGTATATATCTTTTCCTAAAAAATATGGGCCAGTTGTCGATAAATATACTGTAACCAACATTAAAAATATCTGCTTAGTCACGATCACGGTTAACAAAAGAAAATGTAGAAAGAAAAAAATAAATGATGTCACTGCATTACCTCATCTATTTTATTACGAATAATTAACCAAAGCCATTTGAAGTCTCACAGTTTTAATATCATTTATACAAATACAAAAAGTACAATTTTAACGTTTTCTAATAAAAGTTAATTAATACGCTTATACACTTGTATATAGTATAATAGTCTACTGCAAAAATACCTATGATACAAGATAGAAGGTATACTAGAAGTATATCTTATAAAACTTGCACTTGATCTTGTTGTTATATAAGTGTTTTTGCAGGCTTAAGTTCTTTGACGCAGCTTAAACATTGAGATAAAAAAAAAAGCTGAAGAAAATATATGCTTATGCAAGACTTTACACAGTAACTAAATAGTTAATTTGAAACCGAATTTCTTTCTACTTAAGCTGTAAAATTTTTTAAGTAAAAAAAAAATCAAAATACCCACGGAAAAATATTATTAATTAAAGTTAAAATATTTCCATTGAAATTTTTAATTCAACGATTATTTTATTTTCCTTTTACCCACCTAAGGTTTTATCATGTACAATTGACAATGGCGTTATTCGTTCTTTGTTATATATTTTCATTTAATAAAACTTTTCCTAATAACCTTCATGAGACTATGTGAAGTATTTTGTTCATGTTGATTTGATCTTTCTTTAAGAATTCAAATTTATTTAACTATGTATCTTACAAGATAATTTCTTCATAATACGTAATTTAAAATACGATTAATTTCCAGCAAATCTAACAGAATAGATTAGACTAAAAAGTTCCAAATTAAATTTTGAAAAACAATTGTACAATTACAAAAATGGAATAAAAGTTGATAGTTTCTACTTGCAATACAAAGATTTCTACTGTGCAACGAATAATATAATAACGTACATGTTGGAAAGAGCTATGTCTTTTATAAAATTTTAATTTTTAATGTGGAAACATGGTATCTAGAGATTTTTTATGATAAGGAACTTTTTTTTTTGATATTTAGTCAAAAAGAAGAAGCGCACTTTTCTTTTTTTTTTCACTATATTACTAGGTGAATAATTTTGAGACTGTTAAAACTGTTAAGACACATTACGTGATGTAGCAAGTGATAAATAAAGTTATAATGACTTTTCTTTTGAGAATTCATACTTTTTATTTTAGTTTAACGTTAAATCAGTACTTTAATAATTGTACTGTTGATTAAAATAATCATTTGTATAATGAGACCCTAACACTATTTTGCTTTTGTACTGTATTATTTGCCAACGACTTCAAACATTACAAATTTCGTTCATAGCAATGTTTACCGTTCGTTATACTGTCCCTTAATTACTCGTATCGGGACAACCAAGATAAGCAAATACTATATGAATATTCTGGCCTTTTTACTACCGTACGATAGTGTCTTACTAAGCTGTCGTCGACCATAAGATTGTCTTGATGTGCACCAGACGCAAGCTTAAGTGAAAAAATTTGCTTGTCTCGGAGTGGTTAAAAAACTTTTCTTAACGCTTTAAGAATCACACGATTATGTACGCAGGCAAGTGACAATCGCAAATCGCAGCTCGCAGGCAATTTCAGGCGACAAGCATGCGATCCAAAGGATTCTTTGTTTCCTTCCGTGGGTTGTATACGATTTTTTACCAATACCAAGGTGTATCTATGTAAACTAGCATCGTGATAGTTTCATAAAAACCCGAGATTAAAAAAAAAAAACATTATTTTGTTTGTTTCATATTTTATTTACAAAAATAAAGGATTATTACGTCTGCTTTTATAGTATAGTTCATATTGAAGAATAACCTGACTAGTACAAAACTAAAAAAAAAAATTAGTACATAAATATCAGAAGAAGTAGAGTAAAATAAGTCAACTATACGATATGTCTACGTAAATATTGTAATTTAAATGTGCTTTATCTGATTAAATGACATTTGAAATATAGTTAACAATAAAAAAAATCGTCAAACAGCGTAGATTTGCGTTGTAGCAATAGGTAATTATTTGTCATTAATTTTCTACAACACACGCACTTAAGTATCTTCTTGAATTTCCTAATTCTTGAATACCAATTACATACTTTATTTTTCAGTTTAGTTTAGTTTGTTTGTTTGACATGTTAATGAAATTTTACAATTACAAGACAAATAATGTGGAAATTTAAATTAACTTATAACAACAACAATTGATATAAAAGAAAACAGTACCATAAAGCAAATGTTTTTCAATGTATAATAAATTGTAGATTAAATATTGATTTTTTAAATTCTGTGTGATTAAAAAGATACATTTTTTTTAATGATGCCCCAGGAGGTTCAGGAAAAAACTTTCTATTTACAACGTTCATATATCATTTCATTTTTTGTGGAAAAAACATTTTCTCTATAACATGGACTAGTGTAACATCAATATGACTTCTAAAGAGAATGCTCAATAATAGAACATCTCGTTTACAATTGGATCCAATCAATGTAAAAAGTCCTTACTTGGAATTTGAATCTGAATAAAATTGGTACATTACGTCACTAGGGCACAAAGTACAAACATGAGCGCCCGAGTCGCGTCTAATGTTTTTCTTGCCTACGGCCCAAAGTGATTACAAGGGCGAAAACTGTGACACGAGGGCGCAAAGCGGCAGTTGCACTTTGGGCCCATGGTAAGAAAATGGTAGTTTTCCTACGAGTTTGAAAAGTCTTTGTTTGCGAACCGAGAGGTTTGTGGCCCGAGCCGAAGGCGAGGGACGTAACGAGGTTCGTAAAAGAGACTTTTCGAACGAGTTCCGGAAAACTGCCTTTTCGCCAGAGGAAGTACCAGCCTTCCAAAACCACCCCAGGGGGGAAAAAGTATTAAATCATCCTATCTTTGAACATTGTTTCGTATTCTAAAACATTATATCAATATTCGTATAATCAACAGAACATTTTCTAATACATCATCATTATCTCTTATTTTCCAAACTTTTATTTTACAACCTCGACCAAGGATGGCTGAAGAGGGTGGTAGGGGTTTTGTGGAATGACCCCCGAAAATCACCATGTAATGTATGAATATAAGAATATGTATATATATCGCTGGGTGCACTCCTATTTTGGTCACGAACGGGTGTGAGATTACAAGAACTGAGGGACAGATGAGATGAGGTTACAGCAAAAAATTGACAACTGACGCCCACTACAATGAGTTCATCTGAACATACGAGCTTGTCGTGTAGCTGGATATCGAATTGATAAAACCGACTTAGAATAAGGCTTACAATTTAAATAATAAAAATGATTAAAATGATTGAAAAACGGTATAGAGCTGGACAAGCTCATCAATCTAAATGATACTTTGATTAAGTTGTTGAGAAGAGAGAATGTTTGCATAACATCTTCAAAAAATTTTTTTTTTTTTTAATTTTAATTCTGATTAGGTGCAAAGTCTTTTTGAGTCTTTGAAAAAAAGAAGCGTCTCTTTTAAGTTGAGGTGATAACTTTCAGTTAATTTTCATATGTACATATTCAACTGATATCCACGGGAAAAAATCTGCACGTTTTGCCTTTGGTAAGAAAAAGAACATATGAGACTTGAGCACAAACATATAATAACCGTATCCTTCAAGCGATAATGTTTGTACTTTTGTGTCCTAGAAACATTATATAGTATTTTGTGATTTACTGCATCACGATAACCGTCTTATAAGGTATAAGGCCACAAAGGGCGAGGCTGCGGCTCCTGGTACTAAGAGTAAACTGAAAATGGTTTTTTTTTGATTCCTAAGTTTCTTGATTCTCCTACATGGTTTTTTTTACAAAATACAGTACAATCTGTCTGTGACATTTCTCATACAAAAATATGATGAAACTAAAGATGAATCCACTGATTAAAAATACAAAAAGTTGAGCAGTTTTAGAAAGACCTAATGATGTACATGAAACTTCTTTAGCAATGCTCATAGCGTCAAGACTAGCCTTCCTTTTTCGAGATATTATTCCATTTTCTCTGTACTTCTGGATACTAAAAAAAAATGTTGTTGAAATTCTTAGATGTGTGTAAATTTTTATAATACTAACTGATGATTTAAAAATTGAAGAAGTGGATCTCCTTTTTTTAAAGCGATCGATTTTCTTCTAAAATTACCTAATGGAATAGCTAAGATTTTGCAATAGTACTTCAGAATAAGTGGACGTCGTATATTGTCATATGTATAATGAGCCACCCTTTCATTGCATACCTAAAATTATATTAACTTAAAATAATTTATACGCTAAAAAATAATCCGTTTTAATTTATAAAATATTTTCAACTTTCAAGAACTTTTTAAAATCGTTTCGATTGAGTGTCACAGTTTATAACCAGATTAACACATTCTCATATACGCATATTCACATGCACGCGAGCAGTCATACACGCATTGTTACTTATTTTAAATGTATTGGTATTACCGTCAGCGGAAAAAAATTACGTTGTAAATTTTAATAACATCTTTAGAGTACAATTTTTTAACCCAAATAATTTAGATTTTTCTTAATATTTTTTATGGAATTTTCCTCTACGTTAATAATCGTTTTTTAGAATAGAATATTAAAAAACCAGGACAAAAACTGTTACCGCCATTCAAAATAAAACTTAAAAAATTTTATAAGAGAAAGTGTAAGAAATTGTTTTTAGACGTTATTATAAGAGCAGGTACATATATTTTATAAAATAATAAACACACTAACTAAATATTTTACATTACCTGCTTTAAAGCATCTTCTGAGGTTATAGGTAGACTATTTTCATCCTTTAAAAACAATTTCAATTTATCATTTATATCGTTCTCCGAGCTCTAAAAAAATGTTATAAGATATAAGTCTTAAGAATAATAAAAATGATACACTCAGTTGAAACTTTAAAAGATTACTGAGAAAAACGGTAATGGGTCAGAGTTTTTTACTACGATCAATTGATATGTTTTATCCTCTAAAAATTCACGTGCATTTTTAAATGGAATGTGTGGTATTGAAACCGCTGTGAAGCTGGTAAAACAGCCCGAGTACATTGAAATCATAATAAATGCTGTCAAATATAGTGATAGCCTTGCAATTTTTGATGATACGGAATTGAATTGTACATCTGTAAATTCAAAAAAAAGAAATAAGTATCGTCAGGCGATTCCACTATAAAAACAAAATTAAATTCCTACGGTTTGTTAATTTGTACATAACAGTACATAATTATCGTACAAGAGCAAAGTCAAAAATTTCGCCAACTCAAATAATGATACACATTTTTTAAGTTATTTTAAATTCTAGATTTTTGAAGTTATGCAAAATCTAAATATCTGCATGGATAGAAGTATCCCATACACGTGACGTAAAGAAAAATTGTTTTGCCAATTTGGTGAAAAAAAACACTTCCCTTAGCTCTTTAAAAGGTTATAGGACACTGATTTTGTCAGGAAATTTTTAACTGTTTTTAACTTTTCTCGGACGCTTTACTTTTTTTTATGAGCGTTCACCTTTAGGTTATAGATCTTCTGCAGGGGGTTGATATTTTTTAGCTCAAAAATTTATAACTGTAGTTCAATCGAGATTTATTGGAAAATTAAAAGGTACAGTCTAAATTTTTTTCTCCGGTTTTACTAGTCTAACAATACTTACGATGTGTTGAGACAAAGAGACAAGTAATAATCATCGGTATTGTCTAAAACTACATTATTCCTTTTTGCTTTTTTAGGAACTTTTAATTGCTACTTTCTTTCGATTAATCATAAAAAATTATGTCGGATGTGCCTTTGGTAAGAAAATTAGTGTTCGGCACACAAGCGTCATCCCATCATGATGTTAAAGTATTTTCTGTATTTTATTAACAAACCTTAATTAATAGTTTTCCTGTGAATTCTTGATGGACGAATATTCGCCATACGTTCAAAAAACTGTCCGATGGTTTAAAAATAAATCCTCTTCTATCGTTATGTAAAACTAAAATTACATTAAATAGAATTGATAAAATAGTTATCAGTATAACCAAGAAAATCCAAATACACCTACTTAAAACCTGCTTAATTAAAAGGTATAAAGAAATAAAGTATAAATATGTTGCACTATTTAATTTTTTTCACCTCAAGGTAAGCATTCCATGGAATTTCCTTGGTGTCCGGTAATTTATACCAAATTAAATCTTGATAATCAATGATTTCAATCGTGAAGTCATACTTATCTAAATTTTTGTTCGTTAAAAACTTGCCAGGAAGAATAATACTCTCATTCAATAATTTTGTGGAATCAATTGATATGTTCTTGACACTTTCATGTGATTCCTTCTTGACACGGAAATCGTTTTCATACTCAAGTGCTAATCCTGTTGTTGTAGCAAAATCATTAACGACTAGAGAATGAAGATGAGATGACTCCTAACGATGTCAAAAAAACAATTCATTTTTTAAAAATTAAATAATTGTGTTATTTGAAAATAAACTAAGTGCTTATAAAACAAGTTACCTTGGTAGTAATTTTAGCCAGAGCACCACTTAAATTTTTTCGTCTTTGGACTAAAGTAAACAAGTTATGTTTTTATGAATTGTACATCATATAATTTTTGTGCTCTGTATCATAGATTTTTCAATGAAGGTGGAATTTAAATAACAGCAAA
Source organism: Copidosoma floridanum (assembly GCF_036245765.1). Classification (NCBI taxonomy): domain Eukaryota; kingdom Metazoa; phylum Arthropoda; class Insecta; order Hymenoptera; family Encyrtidae; genus Copidosoma; species Copidosoma floridanum. The sequence continues at coordinate 2,316,154 of NW_028321912.1, read as the reverse complement.
ACTTCGTGTCTAACATGATTTCCGTGTTTTGTGCGTTTTAGAAATTTGATGTTTAATTATTACTGCATATTCTTTTATGTCCGTTAGTTTTATTTTATAAAATATCAATCGTAGATTTGTGTTTTTTGTTATTTATTTATTTAATAACATTGAAACATAAGGCGAGACTGTCTTATAACCTCGTAAGTATTATTTTGACTTGATCTTAAGGATGCTAGTAGATAATCTAAATATCAGTTTTTTTATGAAGAGGCCAGATAACTGTACTGCGCGAAAAAACGGCTAGGTGTTATAATTTTTATTGTAGTGTATTATGCATAAGTATGTGTTAGACATTTGCTGAGTAGTGATATATAATATTTTAGGTGACGTCAGATTTTGAAAGTTCTTTCTTACAAAGCACAAAGAACTGAAGCTGTTTATTAAGCTTTTCTACCGTTTCGCTAATAAATACATTATTGTTTATTGTTCGTTCTGTTAAGCTATAAAACTTAAAATAATAATAATCTTCCAAGAAAATGCATCTTAAAATAAGGTAGTAGATTTGATAAGCTACGAGGTTGTTTTGGAAAAGTTTCTCCTTCTCTACTACGAAGTGGTGATAAAGAGTAGATACATATATGTTACAAGGAAACTAATGACTATGCATAGATTTACGCCTTAGAGTATACATGGTCTTTAGTTCGAACTTCAAGTTTTAACGCATTGTTGTTTATTACTACATCATACGCTTTACTTACATCTGTACCGTATGCGATTTTGCTTGTCAGTGAGCCCAAATTGTTGTCTATAAAGTGCATATATCCGTCAATTTGAACATTAACGTACCTCTTTACATTAACTTTCATATTAAAGTTTCGACTTATAAGTTCCAGTAAAATTAAGTTAAAGTACCAAAATCCACTCATCCGCTGGTACATTAACGCATGCTATAAATATGTACAGAAAATTTTTCCAACTCACCTAAATTTTGGTGCTGTTGTAAGGAACAATCATTTATAACATTAATAATTATAACAGCATGTAAGTTTTGGAAATGCTTCCTCTTAAAAAGTATAAAATTTCCAATTGCTAATCTGTACTTTCCGACATAAAACAAAGTAGCAACACTATATACAGAGTCGAGCCAAGGAAGAATACTCGATTTCTTCATAAATCGTGTGTCAGCACTGATACATTCGATGTGCATGACAATTCAATTCTACTACCTTTTACTACGCAGCTCTCCTTATAATATATTTATAATAGTTCGTGTATATGTCCTGCGCGTGTTTTTGTTCTACATTTATTTGTCCTATGATCTGCCTTGGAATCAAGCGCTGACCCATTTGTAAGTATATCATGTTATTGATCGAACACTCTCTGTTAGGTGTTTGTATGAAATCACAAATCAGATATTTGTTGGTGTGAGTACTTTTTTTAACATGTAATGCCAAAGCGCGCGGTGGCTCAGTCGGCTAGGTCGTGGATTGGCACGCGGGAGACCTTGGTTCGTTTCTCGGCCAGTGCGAGATATTCGGGCAAGTACCTACCTCTGTGATTTTTCACATGAGCTTTCTCACCACGCAATGCTCCTCGAGGAGGGTTTAGGCGACCTCCTCGCAGCGTAATGGCCTAATTTTCCCCTACCCCCTCCCAGTAATAGGAGGCCCCCATCCCTCTCTCCTTTCTTTTTCAAAGTGCTAAGTGCCCATAGTAGTGCCCTTATTAAAGGAGCCGGACGTGAAGCACTATAATATAAAAAAAAATTCTATATATGTTATATCTATAGATATAATTTTAACATACAAGTCGTTGAAAAAGGGTGTCACCCTCAATAAAATCCATATTCAAAATTATTTCCTCATAGTACATGGCATAAGGAATAAAATGAGCCCTATTTCGAACGTGTGTCTCAAAAAAATATTTTTAATTAAAATGAGGGACAACAACAAGATATTTTTTGTGAATTTTCTCATATAGTACATACATACTTGTGTTATCTTGATTAAAAAATTTACGGAAAATAAGATTAATTGTTGCATTGCCGGAAACTATATCTTTCTATGATTTAATAAGCAAATATTAAAAATTAGGTGAATTTACTGGCTGACCTTTAAAAAATAAATTCTTGCTGTCAGTGTTTTGATTGTTTTATTGCGAAGAGGAGGAACTGATTTTTTTCAAACGACGCGTCTTTCAAACGAAACGAGACTGTCACATAGTTGAATAACAACTATGTTCAATAAATCGTTTCCGTGTAAGTAAAAAAAAGATAAAATCCAAAGAAAAAAAATCGATGCAGAAAAAAGTCCATGCAATTTCGATGCAATATTAACATATTTCACTCGAGCGAGGTTAATTGTTTGCAATTAATTTGCCGTTACGGAGGAGTAAGGAAATACCTTTATCCATCTCCTAAATATTTGTTGCTATACGCAGAAAACAAAAAACAAAATTATCCTAGATAGGAAAAAAATATATTTATTTTGTCTGATTTTAGAAAGACGTTCTAAATGTTAAAGAATCTTATTTCAGAATCAGGAGAATGTCTGATTAAAATTTTCTATAAAAAATAACAAGAATCTACCTGAATCAATTGCAATTGTATACTAAATAATTCTTATAATATTTGAAACCCACAATTTTCAGACCAAAACACCTGGATGGCATCATTATTGATAAAAACCAGGTAGAAGCCTGGTCTAGTAGAAAAAAGTAATATGTAGCTGTTGCAACTAAAAACTGTTGCATGATTATTGAGATAAATTTTCGTAACAGATAAAATAACAATGGTGATATGAGCATAAATCTTTTTTTTCGTCAGAATTGTATTATAGGATATTTCCTTCAGTTCGATTTAGTGTGCAGCACAAAAAAAAAAGGTATTTTGGTGCTTATTTTAAGCTTGCGGTCAATATCATGTTTCGATTATTCCGGTTTTTCCTTACCAGAGTAATGACCACGTGCTCATCAAAATAAAATAATAATGCATCCAAATATAAAAAAAAATACATAAAAATGAATGATTGGCTTGTGATTTTATTCAAACACCCAAAAGAGAGTGTTCGATCAATAACATGATGTACTCACAAATGGGTCAGCACTTGATTCAATAAACAGATCATAGGACAGAAACGCGAAATGAAAGCAGGTGCAGGACATATATGGACAATTCTAATACATTATAAGCAGAGCCGCGTAGTAGAAGGTGGTAAAATTGAATTGTCATGCACATAGAATGTATCAGTGCTGACACACGATTTATGGAGAAATCGAGTATTCTTCCTCGGCTCGACTCTGTATATAGTGTTGCTACTTTGTTTCATTCCGGAAAGTACAGATGAGCTACCGAATGTTTGTCGTTGGAAGAGGAAATGTTTGTACTTAATTTTATTTATATTTATAGACCACAGCTAAAAAAAAATTTTGCAATGTGAAAATTAACGTAGGAAGGTATACATAAATATTCGAATTGATCGATTAATGTGCTTTGCAGACAGTAATTTTAGCTAAGCAACATGTGAAATTGTATGCAGTGTAGATTAGTTAAGCGTATCAGGAATTATTGAAAAGTAACGCGTTAATATTTATGTAACTTTTGACTCAGCCTTAATTTAAAAATTATTTTACTTATTTACATATTTGGAATACATAAATACAAGTTAATGTGTACTTAAAATGGTAAGTGTATGCATAATTATTAGTTTCCTTGTAATGTCTATACTTACTCTTTGTCAATATTTAATAGTATAAAAGCACAAAGTTTTTCCGAAACAATGTCATAGTTTAGAATGATTCAGATATTTTTGGGACTCTTTCAACCAACTTATAGATGGATATAGGTATTGTATGCCGTTATGTTTCAAAAATAAAATTTTTAACGATTTCCTGTGATTATGCAAAAAAAATTGGACTCGCACAAAATAATGCTAAGGAAATTCAATCCATAAAAAAATAAGCGTGTCCTTGATAACAGATACTGAGACAAAATGATGTGTTTATTGTGAAATTTTTCTTAACAAATTACAAGTCTTGTATTTTTCTATATTTTTAACACTTTTTTCTGTAAAAGATCAAATGTTCTTTTACTTAACCAATTTTTTCTTATTTTCATTAAGACAAAGATATCCAATGCACATTCCTTATTTTATAAATGAGAGTCCGAACAGTTGGATTCGTGAATAGAGATAGATGCTTGGAATAATTTTTGGTATTGTCTTCGGATGGTAACAACACGTCTCACATGATAAATATCATGCATGCTAGGGAAACGTTAAATTTTCGAGCTAAGGTCAAGATAACTGAATTTCGCCTTTCCTACATAAAAAGATTTAATATAATCTAATTTAATCTAATTTTTTTATTTGGTTCAGTTTTTACTTTCCGCTTGACATTCTATAGGAAAGTTTCCGCTTATGGTTACAATTATGGTTAAAATCAATGTAGGAAAGCTATGAAGTGAAAAAACGATGCTATCACAGTACATGTAGACAATACACAAATTTCATGTACATGCTTTTAACGTGGACTTTAACAAACGTGGATTCTACAGTGAATGCATAACCGGTGCTGCCTTTTTTTTGCTCCTAAATCCCATATGTTATACATCTTATAAAAAAAATAATACATCTGTTTTGTACATCACTTATCCTGGGAGTATACATAGAATCTTGTGTATAAAATAGTCGGCTTATTTGAAGAGTTTCATTTTATATTATCTGCCACATGACGAACGACACGCGCTACTTCTATTACTGATAAACGGTTACAATAAAGTAAATTTAACCAAAATTCACGATTTTTTTTACTTGTCAAGAAAACAGCGAAGTATTAGTATTTTCATCAAAATGGCTGACGAAGATGCGGATATGCAAATTGATGAAGGCGATGATTAAGGACCTTCAAGTCAGCCTGAACATTGGGGGGTATTGTCAGGTCATCAGATTGTGTCTTACAGCAACATGTCTACAAAGGAGATACAATTAGACCTTATAAAGATATCTGGCGGTCATTCTCCCTTCTCTTTCGACAAACATGAGGTAAAGCCATGAGCAATTGTGAACAAATATATATTTTTTTGTTTTTCTTACAAATTCATAATAGTAGTGTATTTGTAGGACGTCTATAAGAGGATGATGGATTGTACAAAATTTTCCCTGAATTTAATTAGCGCCACCGTAAGAATGAAAGTTCTTTGTCTCAATATTTTTCTAGTTGTAATTATTAAATATTTAATTTTCTTCGTGTTAAATGCTTAAAATAAGTTTTAAAACGTATGTGCTGATTAGTCTTATGTTCTGCTTCGTCAACAATTTTGATCAGACCATTAGTATGAATAAAAATCTTTACCTGTTAGTAGTCTTATAATCCTACCTTTATCAGACCTGTAAATAAATTCTGATTTTTACCAATGTATTTGTTCCGTGATCGATTGAGACCAGACTTGGGTGTGTAAATTTGGAAATGAGATCAAATAACTAGTAGTTTAAATTTTTGCATGGAATAATAATTAAAACAATAAGTTTTATAGTTGAAAATCATCAAGTTGTTATAAAAAATCGGGAAATTAAATATTTGTTTTTAACTGTGAGGGATTTGGTTCGAGAAGCGGGCAGAGCCCCCAGCACTGTTTAATTTATGTGTATCTAGCTCATTTTATTATAAAAAAATATGTTAACTATACATATATGAGATATATATGAGATATCTGTGTAATTTTTAGGTCTGTGACAACTCCGTTACAGTAACGGGTCAACTAGAAGAGGATGGAAGCGTCTCATCCGAAACTATGACCGTCCCACGTGACACTGATATGGAAAAAGTTAAGACATGGCTTAGCAAAGTCAAGGTCTTGTATATATCTATTCCTAAAAACCATGAGCCAGTCGTCGGTAAATAGACTGTAACCAACATTAAAATTATCAGCTAATTCACAGTCACAGTTAACAAAAGAAAATGTATGAAGAAAAATAGTAAATGATATCACTGCATTACCTCATCTTTTATCATACGAATAATTAACCGAAGTCATTTGAGAGCATATATTTGTAATCACATTAATACAAAGATAAAAATTGCGAATTAAACGTGTTGTAATATAAGTTGATTAACACGCTTATAAATATTTACTAATGTTTAGTACAATTTTTAATCCTACACTCAATGAAGATACTTACAGTTTGAAAGTCTACTGCAAAAATACTTATGATGCAAAATAGTAGGTATACTAGAAGAATTTCTTATAAAAGTTGCTCTTGATTTTGTTGTTATACATGGTTTTGCAAGTTTTAAGTTCTTTGACGCGACTTAAACATTGTTGATATAAAAAAAAAAGTTTAAGCAAAAATATGCGTGTGCAGCACTTTACATAGTAATTAATTAGTTAATTTAAAAAATCGAATTTCTATCTACTTAAACTGTAAAATTACTTAAGTAAATGAAAAAAATCAGAACACCCACGAAAAAATATTATTAATTAAAAATCAAATATTTCCATCGAAATTATTCATTCCACGAACATATTATTTTCCTTTCACCCGCCTAACGTTGCCTCTTGTCATGTATAATTGGCAATGACGTAAGTCATCCATTATTGTATATTTTCCTTTAATAAAACTCTTAATAACCTTCATCAAACTATATAAATTTACTCCGTTAACGTTGATTTGAACTAAACTCATTGATAAATAATAGTATGATTCTCTTTCGTTAATAATTCTAATTCATGAAGCAAATCACTAATAAAAAACACCTTTATAAGTAATGTATCATTAAAAATACGATTAAATTCCAGAAAATCTAAGATATTGTAGTAAAAAATTCAAAATTAAATTATTGAAAAACAATTGCAAAATTATAAAATAAAAGAGAAATTGATAGTTTCTACTTGCAACATAAGGGATTCTGTCGTGTGACGAATAATATAATAATGTACATGTAGTATACAGCTAAATATTTTTCTTGGCCTTTCAATTTTTATCCAAACATGATACATGATATCTAGAGATTGCTTATAAGGAAGGGACCCTTTGTCTTTATATTTTTTGTCAAAAAGAATAAGCACACTTTTTTCTTCTACACTATATTATAGGGTAAATAAGCTAATGTTAATTGAGGAATCATACACACTTAATAAAAAGGAAACGAAGGAATGAAAGCGTATGATATTTATTTTAATATTTTTATTGTATTTTACAAATTCACACACTGATGCACTAAAAATATTATAAACACTTAAATAAAACGTTAAGTTTATAATTTATATTTTAAAGAAAATTTTAAGACTTTCAACACTGTTATTGAAAAATATTGAGAGTTTATATTTTTTATTCAAGTTTGACGTTACACTAAGTACTATGATTGTATTAAATAACTATTTGTATAATGTACTATATTTATTTGCCTATGACTTCAAGAATTACAAATTTCGTTCATAGCAATGATCACCGTTCGTTATACCGTGCCTCAATCACTTGTTATCGTATACTGGACTTTTTACTATTATACAATAGTATCTGACTAAGCTGTAGATGACCATAAGATTATTTGAATGTATACCAGAGGCAAGCTTACGTGAAAAAATTTTCTTGTCTCGGAGTGGTTAAAAAACTTTTCTTTACGCTTCAGGAGTCACACGATTATTATGTAGAAAATATATAAGAAAAAGATTTAGCAGACGTATCTATGCAACTAGCATCGTCTTAGTTTCATAAAAACCTGAGATTATAGAAAAAAAATTATTTCGTTTGTTTTATAATTTATTTACAAAAATAAACAATTTTTACATGTGCTTTTATAGTATAGTTCATCTTGAAGAATAACCTCATTAGTATAAAACTAAAAAAAGATTTCCTACCTTGAATATTTTTGAGAGGCTGGTGTGCCCTCAGTAGGAAAAATAGAGTTCGCCATATATGCACCGTCACACCATGGTTACCGGGTACAGCCCCGAAGACGATGGTACTTGTCCGACAAAAACTACTGTACTACATAAATATCCGAAGAAGTAGAGTAAAATAATTCAGTTAAATAAATTTTTATTACTCTTAAATGATTCTGATTTAATTTGAAAAATTTCATTTAAAATATAGTTGACAATAACAAAAACTAAGTAAATACGGTGTTAAAAAAAAATATTCAGTTTGTTTTACCGACAACTTTGGACTTTATTAAAAATTAAATTACCTTTTGAAAATTATCTCAGAAATACGTGAAAAGTAGTCTTGGCACTTTACAATTATCAGCTGCATTTGTTAGTTAGGATTTTATTTAAAAAATTGTATTTTTTTAAAAACTTTTTGCTTGTATCTTAACGTAAGTGACACGTAGCAAAATCTTATGAGAAGCCAAATTGTTTGTCAGAAGGTGCTTTATATGATGTAATTTTTTTCGATCATGAAATATTCGTTTTCAAAAAATCACAGAAACTTACATTCTAAACTTCATATTGTTTAATAACTGTAAAACCAATAATAAGTAGACAATTCAAACTAAACTATGAGAATTGGTAATTTTTGTGTAATCAAATAAAATGCTTTTGAATCTATTGCAAAATATCGCTTGGTTATTATTTGGATAAGCTTTCAAATTTAAAATGTCAGATGGCAGCATTGCAAAAGGGAATTCTGTTTCTTTTGTTTTGTGCAACACACGTTGTTTAGTCTCTATTAGGATTTAAAAATAAAACTTAAAAAAATTTTTTTTAGATTTAAATCGCAGAAAACGATTTTCCGTCATAAGAAAACGTAATACCTTCGATATTTTTTTTACATACTTTATTAAAATAAAGTGCATTGTTTTTGGTAAAAAATACCAATTTTAAAACAAAAACAGTTGAAAAATGTTGTTTATAACTAAATTTACAAATATTATTTGATATTTCTTTTTAGTTAAAGAAAAATTTGCTAACATTTTAAACCGAAAATTGGGCTGGTTATATTTTTTATTTTGTATATGATTGAATACACATTAATTAATTTTGTATACATGTAATGCGTTTTTATTAATTAATTAATCTAAGTGATACTTTTATTGATGTCTTAAGATGTTTTAAGGCAAAAATTTAATAAAAAATATTAGTTTTCGTCGAACAAGTGCCATTGTCTTTGGGGATATTTTGCGGCATAATGTAGCCGTGGTGCGAAGGCGCTTATGTGGCGAATCCTATTTTCCCTACCAAGGGAACTCCTGCCTCTCAAAACACCTAAGGTAGGAAATGGTATACTTTATGTCACTTTTTTTTAGAAAGTACAGCTATTATCGCCCAAACAGCTTGGAGGCAAATGTTTTATCATTGTGCCCAAGTCGCGTATGTCGTTGTTCTTACCAAGGGCAAAAAGTGCAATTTTAACTGTAGGCACACTTCGCACCTAGTAATCCACTTTCTGCAAGTTGGCCTAAAGTCATAATAATAATTCAGAGTGTGTTCCGAGGGCATAAAGCGTCTGTTACAATTTGTACCCATAGTAAGAAAATTTTGTATACCTTAGTGGGTGCAAAGTCTTTTCACGCCCTAGAAAAAAAGAAACGTCTCTACCAAGTGGGGCATTACTTGGGCAAGTTGGGTGATTACTTTTTTGTTTACTTTGATTTGTACATGTCTAACTTTTAATCACAGGCGAAAACCTGCATATTTTACTCTTGGTAAGAATAGTAGTTTTTTTCGAATGAGTGCCATCGTGTCTGGGGCTATTTTGCAGCTCGAGAGGTCTGCCACTTAGAGCTCGAGGGACGTAAGTTAGCTGCGGAGCGATTGCACTTACGTGGCGAATCCTATTATTTTTTTACCAAAGGCACACCAGCCTCTTAAAAACGCCCGAGGTAGGAAAAAACACTATACGTGACTCGGGCACAAACATACAATAATCGTATCCTTCAAGCGATAATGTTTGTACTTATGTGTCCTAGTAACGTCATATAATATTTTGTGATTTACGGTATCACGATAACAGTCTTATGGGGTATAAGGCCACAAAGGGCGAGGCTGCGGCTCCCGGTACTGAGAGTAAACTGAAAATGGCTTCCCATCGTTGTACAAACGGTTATTTTTTTTTGGTTTCCTAAGTTTCTTGATTCTCCTACATTGTTTTCTTACAAAATACTTTACAATCTGTCTGTGAAATTTTTCATACAAAAATATGATGAAGCTTAAGGCAAATCCACAAATTAAAAACACAAACAATGGAGCGACTTCAGTAATACCTAATGATGTACATGAAACTTCTTTAGCAATGCTCATAGCGTCAAGCCTAGCCTTCCTTGTTCGAGATAGTACTCCATTTTCTCTGTACTTCTGAATACTAAAAAAAATGTTGTTGAAATTATTAGATATGTATCAACTTTTTTAATACTTACTGATGATTTAAAAATTGAAGAAGTGGATCTCCTTTTTTTAAACCGATAGCTCTTTTTCTAGTATTACGTAGTGGAATCGCCAAGGTCTCGCAATAGTACTTCATAATAAGTGGACGTCGTATTATGTCAAATGTATAATAAACCACTCTTTCATTGCATATCTAAAATCAAATAAACTTGGAATACTTCAAAAGCTAAAAAATAATCTGTTTTAATTCATTAAATATTTGTAGCTTTCAAAAACATTATAAAATCGCTTTGATTTAGTGTGTCAGCCTATAATCAGATTTACACAGTAAAGTTTCGTAACACACCTGTAGTACAATTTTCCAACTGAAACGTTTAAGATATTTCTAAATGATTTTTATAGAATTTCTTTCAACGACAAAAATCGTTTTCTAGAATAGAATATTCAAAAACATTAACAAAAACTTTTACCATAATTTGAAATAAAAGTTTATAAAACAAAGCAATGGAAATAATTTTTAGACGCTATTATTAAAGATTGTACATTGTTAAATATTTTTTAAAATAATTGTCACACAAACTAAATATTTTACATTACCTGATTAAAAGCATCTTCTTGAGTTGTGGGTAGACTATTCTCATCCCTTAAAAACCATTTTAATTTATCATTTATGTCGTTCTCCGAGCTCTAAAAAAATGTCACAAGATAAAGTTTATGAGTATAATGGAAATTGTACATATTTTTAGTTAAAACTTAATAAAATTACCGAGAAAAATGTTAAAATAGTATCATTTTTTAGAATGATCAATTGATATGTTTTATCCTCTATAAATTCACTTGCACTTTTAAATGGAATATGTGGTATTGAAACTGTTGCGAAACTGGTAAAACAGCCCGCGTACATTGAAATAATAATGAATGCTGTCAGATATAGCGACAGCCTTGCGATTTTGGATGATACAGAATTAAATTGTACATCTGTAAATTAAAAAAAACATTAAAGTATAGTCAGGCAATTCTACCATACAAGTTCTTAAATTCCTACGCTTCGTAAATTATATTCAACAGTAGATGATTATCGTACAAGAGCAAAGTCATAAATTTCGCGAACTCGAATAACTATCCATAATTTAAAAATTTTTTAAATTCAAGTATTCAGAAATCAAGCAAATCTTAATTGTCTGCACAGTTTAAAGTATCCTGTACACATGACGTATTGAAAAATTGTTTTGCCTAGTTAGAGCAAGAGCCTCTCTCACAGCTCTTTGAAAACTTATTGGATACTGATTTTTTTAGAAAATTTCTAACTGTTTTCAACTTTTCTCGGACGCTTTCGTTTTTTTATGAGTGTTCGCCTGTAGGTTATAGATAATATTTTTGAAGCTAAAAAGTTATAAGCGTAGTTTAATCCGGATTTATTGGAAAATTAAATGGAACAGCCAAATTTTACTCGCCCAACAATATGATGCGTTGAGACAAAGAGAAAAGTAATAATCATCAATATTGTTTTTAATTACTTTTTCTCCTTTAAGCACTTATAGGGACTTTCAGTTGCTGCTTTTTTTTGATTGATGGTGAAACAGTTAAAAGAAATAAATAGTTATTCACATAGCAAGTGTGAAAAATATGATTTCCCGAAAAAATATGAATGACACGCACGAGCTACCGTTACCGGCCACGAGTGCAAGTTTATCACACAAGTGCGGGAAATAGTCCGACACGAGGTGCGTTCGAGATGTCTCGCCACATAAGGGTAAGGAAAATAGATATAAAAGAAGTATTAATGTTAAAAGCAGTGTGTAGCAAAATTCTTTCCTGTGTGCAGTAATAATATTTCGCTCACTAGGTGCGTAATATATACTAGTAATGCATACTTTGTCAACGCTACGGTGATGAAAACTTTTTCCTAACACGAAGCCTTTTTCGTGACATTTAAACGTTGACAGCGCCCTTGAAAAGAGAAATATCATTCTCGACACGATCGATATCAAACTAGGGCTATTCCACGATGCACAAAATAGTTCTTATGATGATGGCACTAGTATGACGTGACGAAAATTTCGTACCTTGGGCATTTTTGAGGGTCGGGTATGCCTTTGGTAAGAAAATTAGGTTCGGCACACAAGTGCCATCCCATCATAATGTTAAAGTCTTTGCTGTATTTTTACAAGAAACCTCCATTAATAGTTTACCTGTGAATTCTTGATGGACAAACATGCGCCATACATTCAAAAAACCATCCGACAATTTATAAATGAATCCTCTTCTATCTTTATGTAATACTAAAATGATTACAAATAATACTGAAGAAATAGGTATGAGTATAATCAAAAAAATCCAAATACGCTTGTTAAAAACCTGTTCAATTAAAAATGTATTAAAATTAAAAAAAAAATTAGGTTATAAATATTTCAAATTCAAATATTTTTACCTCAAAATAACCATTCCATGGAATTTCCTTGGAGTCTGATAATTTATACAAAATATAATCTTGATAATCCATGATTTCGATCGTTACGTCATACTCATCTAAATTTTTGTTCGTTAAAAACTTGCCAGGAAGAATAATACTCTCATTCAATAGTTTTGTAGAATCGTTTGATGTGTTCTCAAGACTTTCATTTAATTTTTTTATGATATGAGAATCGTTTTTATACTCAAGTACTAATCCTGTTGTTTTAGCGAAATCTTGAACTACTTGAGAATAAAGAGGAGATGGAACCTAACGATGCAGAGAAACAATTAATTTTTTTGAAATAAAATAATTTTGTTATTTAAAAATAAACTTTTTATGAAACAAATTACTTTGGTAGTAATTGTAGCCGAAGCACCACTTAAATTTTTTCGTCTCTGGACTAAAGCTCGCTTGTCTATGAGGGTTAATCCGTTTTCCTTGCTCCATTCAAATAATTTATTAACTTGTAATTCATTCTGGGAGCCGACAGCGAACCATTCATGAATGTTTTTATTGTTTCCGCATTTTATCAAAACTTCACTTTTTATATTTAAGTGAAGGTAATTCTTTTTAGGATATCGGCAAGTGATATCGATTTGTTCAGTAACGGCTGGCCGGAATAACAAAAGCCATACGTGAGGCGACAGATTATGATGCCTCGAGAAACGTGTAAATTTTTCGAAATCATTGTCAGTATTTAAAAACACCACAAAAAGGGTTTTTGAGTAATTTCTTAGTTTCGGATACTTTTCTGAAAGATCCGATATAGTCGAAGCTACAGAATACACCATTTTTCGTGAGAATTCTTTAACCATGTTAACCACCGAATGTATATCTGTGGATTTAAGAGAAAAATTGTTGTTATCAGGTATTATGATTTTCTTAACAAGCGCTTTGCTTTTGCTTACCTTCGTTGCTCCTGTAAATAATTCCTATACTGGTGGTCGCATAGAACTTTTGTACATCCAAAATTACAGGAACTTGACTTTCCATGTTTTTTGCTGAATCACATGGCATAAATAAAACAACGGCTAATATTACAACGAGGCTGGTTAGCTTCACCATTTTTGGCTAAAAATAGATTAAGAAAAAATGTACATGTTTACTTACATAATTAAATAAAATCATTTCATAAGCATACTTTCTACGAGTTAAAGAAAGCAAATTACGTGAGTACAACTACTAACGCATAACAAAATGAACATTAAATTTAATTTAATTACAATACTTATACAACAGTGTTATTTTTATTTCATGGTACAAAATGGATTAGGCATGTAAATTGTAAAGACACATTTCTATTTTTTTCTGTTTTAAATGTATTAAATGTATGTTACGCTACTATTGATTGAGTTCAGTCAAATTTTCTTTTTAATTCTGAATAAATTATAAATATAACTCAAGATGTTGTAAAAGAGTAAATAATATAGTTATCCTCTATACACGGAGACATTCAAAATATTTTTTTTGTAAATCCCATAAGAAATAAAAACATTTACGAAAATTTTTATATTTTGTACAAAATTTTTTTTTTTTTTCTACTATTTACCATACTATTGCCTTAGTAAGTGGTAAAAAGGTTGTGAAAAATAGATTAAAAATTATAAAGAAACCTCCAATTTCTTTGTTTCTGAATCCGCATTGAATTTTTTAATCTTCAAACGTTTTTCGACTACTATTTTTAATGCCTACCATTCCTTTCAACGTCTTATATGAAAAACTCAAGTTGTATCACTATTTAAATTCCTATTTTATGTTAATTCTATAATAAAAATAGAAAAAAAAAATGTTTTGATAATTACTGTTAATTATAAAAACAAGATAATTTAGAGCTTTTCGAAGGCTGCGTAGCTATTGGCAATATTCTTTTAGTTCTATGTAGAATTTCTTGATGCAAAAAAGCTTGATTATTTTTGGTGAAGTTTAGTCAAGATGAATTAAGTCAGCAATGTTTTTACCAAAATTCAGCATTAGTTGTATTAATCCAAAAAAAATTATTATTTAGTAATTTTTATAATAAATTCTTACTTTACCATGTACAAAACTGCCTTTAGTATTCTCACACATAACAAATTTAAACTTTTCTTGACTAATACTGCATTTCAATAGTAAAGACTTACGCCCAATTTTGTCTAACATACACTTGCTGTTTAACATAGACTTTGCTTATTTTGTATCAAAAAGGTACAGCACGTCAAACGAAACAAGATGATTTTGCTAAGAGTGAAATACATTTTTTTCTGCCAGAGAGAGGATTTAAAGATGCACTTACTTGTTAACTTGATTCTCGTGACCCAAACAACGACTTCCGGAAAATCCTTAGATGAAGCTGGGCACGGCTGGAATGGCCGATCTTTGGATGCTGAGAGTTTTGATTTTTCGGGATTCACAGGACACTTTTCGCGGATGAATATCGATTTGAGCACTAAACTCCTTTGACAAACTGTATCGGACACGTAGAACACAGTGATCACTTGGGGTTGAGGTGTTGTCTAGTTGACGGACTGCGAGACAGTGACGTGTTGGGGCTGTGCCTTCAAGGGCTTGGAATCCCCTTTTCCACTACCAAAATTTCCTGGCCATGAAGTGGGAGAAAAGTCACGCCCATCGACATACTTACAGTCAACCCCTTCCTAACTTCCCCTTATTTTATTCGTATTTCCTAAAACAAACAAAACAGAAGCCAATCGTCGTAGGACAGGTCGCAAAGAATCCAATACATGACAAAATTAAAAGCAATGCATCATATAGGCTTTAAGTTCCTTTTTATTGGAGATTAAATATTTGTTACCAGTAACGTTTCAACAACATATTTTGCCATATTTTTAAACATGTAACTATTTATATTTTTGAGTAAAGCAAAAAATTAGTTAGTATCTGAAGTTACTTAACAAATAATTTATTAATTTATTTACAGAAGTTTATTTGTTACATTTTAATTTCTTTATGTTTATAATTTTTAAAAACTTTTATGTATTTTAAGGGAACCAAACACCTTGAACGATCACGAATACTAAGTAACTATTTTAACAAGCAAAAGAATTTTGAAATAAGGGTTAAAAAAAGTGACATTCATATCAGATGCGTTATTGTTCATAACTCCATGATATGCTTTACTTATCTATTCCGTATGCAATTTTACGTGTCAGTTAGCTAAAATTGTTGTCAGCAAAGCGCCTTGATCGATCAATACGAATATTTATGTATCTTCCTGTATCAGCTGTCACGCCGCAAAAAATTTCTAAGCTTTGAACTATAAGCATCATTAAAAGTAAGAAAAAGTGCCAACACTCACGAGGGGGTAAATACAGTAACAAACGTTATAAATATTGTACAGGAAATTCTCCCAACGCACCCACATTTTTGTCCTGCGGTCAAGAACACATATAATTATAACAGCCCCTACGCTTCTAGAAACATTTCCCCGAGGTTTTCCCTTCCAACGTCCAAAGTTTCCTATTGTCCATATATACTTTTCGGCATAAAACAAAGTATAGCGACACTAGGTACACAGAACTGAGCCAAAAAAGAACAGTTTGTTCCCTCATGTATCGCGTGTCAGCACTAACGCGTTCAACGTGCATGACAATTAAATTTTACCACCTTCTACGTAGTGCTTTTTATAAAGTATTTATAATAGTTCGTATATGTCCTGCACCTGCTTTTGTTTCACGTTTATTTTTTTATGATATGTTGTTGGAATCAAGCGCTGACCCATTGGTAAGTAAATCGTGTTATTGATCGAACACTCTCTTGTGGGTGTTTGTATAAAATCACAAATCAGCTATTCGTTGGTGTGGATGCTTTTTAAATATTTAATGCTTATGTATATTAAGGAAAAACCAAAAAAATCGAAGTATGATATTAAACACTATCTTAAAATAAGTAACAAAATACCTTGTGTATTTGTGCAGCACATACAGTAAGAAATACAAAGAAGTATCCTTTGATAGGATTCTGATGCTTGAAAAAATGTTTATGTTAACATTAAAATTGTAGTTTTATTCTTAACTGAACTTTATCTTAATAATCAAACAAAAATTTCGGTTCCAATATTTTTGCTTTCCATGGTACCAGAGATTTTACTGTACTTTTTTAAAGATGAAAACATTTATGTACTAGGATATAAAATTTTAGGTCTGGAAGATGTGAATTTCAATTAGTTTTTGAAAAAGTAGTTAGACAAGTGCAAGAGATTTAACTGAATCCTCGTTATTTGTAGTAAAAACAACGGTCGTATTTTTTTCTTTTATACCAATTTTTTTTTTTTTTTATTAGTTCTCATTGTACACCGAGAAATATTCCACAAAATAAACCAACGTAGGTGCCAGGTATTTCAAATAAATAATATATTAAGCCATTTCCAACATCAGGACTACCACCATCAAACCGGGTTAATCCACCGTTGGAGCACATAGCTCCAACCGATACAATCATAGGTAGGGGTAAACGGTACAGTTATTGGTGCCACGTATATTCTTGAAGCGAATAAGAGCTACTTTCGCTCCTACCCTTTAAATATCACGGCTAATATTCTTAAACTCAAAAGCTCTTTCCTCCCACCCTATGTGTGTTAACGCAAACTCGACCGAGTGGCTTTTTTCTCCTGCGACCACAAGTTTTGGATATTTTATCCTTTTTTGCTTATATTGAATGAGTATTCAAGCTATGTATTGATCTTGAGCTCGTCGTATGTAAGATACCTTTTGAGAAACTATTTATTTTACAGATGTCGAAAAATCGTCTCAGTTCTCCATCAAGTGTTGTTGCAGTGCGCGTGTCTTCTTAAGCGCTGTTAAAATAATTTGTACGGCAACTTTCATGAATACGAGTCACAGAGTAGAACTAATAAATACCAAGTAATAGTAAATACGTTTTACAATATTGTTCTTTTGATTTTTTTTAAATAAATTATTTTCACTAAATGATGTGTTAGAAGTAGTAATTATTCGAATTTCCGTGATAACACTAAGTCTACCCTAACATGCTGCAATACAAACCAAATGACAGAATGACTAAATAAACTAAGCTGGGCATTTTTCGATCGCAAAAATTTTAATATTATAAGTATTTGTGGTTTTAATTTTTAAGAATTCTAGTAATTGGAAGATTTCTGTTGTACCTTTTGACGAAAATCCATCGATGTGATGTAAATTTTGTATTGCGTAAAAAATTTTATTTTTCACACACAAAAAAAAAAAAAAAAAGAAACAAGAGAAAGGAAGAATTAAAGTATTGAAAATTCAATTGTTTAAAAAATATTGAATAGATTTTCAACAGGTATCTTTGACTTGAGGGAAACAAGTTAATATCATACAAAAGTTGCGTTGACTTCTTTTTGCATAGATTTTTTTCTCTAGATACATTTTATTCACTGATGTAAAAACATTTTATTGTATGTAATCGTTTTTTTACTATTTAATGAAAGCTTTATCTGTAACAATTGATTTGTAAAAGGTCAGTCAGAAAATTGACTTAGATTTCGTAATGTATTTATTAAATAATAATGTAAAATAATTTTCGTCGAAATAATAATTAATCTCATTTTTACTGACTTACAGTATCGATTTAAAATTAGTACGTAGGTACTATTTATACCTAGTTATAAAAAAAAAAAAAAAAAATAAAACTGTTAAATATCGAATACAATTGATTAAATTTTTTCATATTTTGTGATAACATAACAGTATACAAAATGTGTTAGTAATTGAAATTATATTATTGTTTTATTTTTCTATCATGTTGTTTTATGAAGATGCTTTTTAATTTTTTTTTTTTGTCAGACCAAGCTGTCGTGTTGACTCTGCATGAGAAACGAGTTTTTCCTATGCACAGCAGGTACACATGATAAAAATCGACGCTGCTTAACAAAAAGCAAAACAATTACACCATAGCTGAGCTATAACCCATTGAATGGAAGGAAGACGATCTGCTAAGTTAATAAATTAAGATCCATATTTTGTTTACGCATACATTCACACATCCGTGATACATAAGACATTGCAAGAAGAAAAAACAGCTAGTATAGGGATAGAGTTTTTTCTACGTAGGTACAGCCTTTTTTAAGTAGACCACATGTGTTTTTTTTTCCTGTCGGCTTATTGATTTGTAGCATTAAAAATGCAAGGCCAGACGCCTGTTGCGTTGAACATTTTTCCAAATATAGGTAAAACTTTAGATTAAATTCGTCTAAAGTTTAACCGGGTTCACTAGCAATTCGTTGCTGTTTTCTCTCGCAATGCTTAAAAGATGACACGTCGAAAAAAACAGGATAGTTCTTTTTCTATCAAAACGGGCGTAGGCACCTATAGGCTCTCCAAAAAATATTCATTGCACGCACCCCTCGATGGAATGGAAGGATGTTGTGCTTTTCGTCGTCGACTCACATTACTGTGGTTTTGTGCTTTCGTTTGCTGGTGAAGGAGTGAAGTCGAGAACTATTTTTTATTTATATATTTTTTTTTTCTTTACAATGCTAACAGTTGTTTTGAGCTCGTAATCCAACTTACAATCCAGAAATGCTTCGATTTTACTTGTCCTTAAAATTATGTTCGAAAGGTGAAAGTGGGTAATTCCTCACCAGCTGTTCTTCCCCAGAAAGTATGTTATTAGCAGGTACATCGATGACGGGGGCTTTAATGTGTCAGGTGTTAAGAGGGTCTTTTTGTTTGACGTGTTGATGGATGTATTATTCAGGCGCTACCTACTAATCGTGGAGAGGGAACCGAAGAGCTACAAGACTAAATTGATAACTAGGAAGGGTAGTTTTCATCTTAATTGCCATAACACTCGAAGAAATAGCGAGATAACTCTTTGGCTAATTTTTTTAACTAGTCAATAGTCCTTTCAGCGATTCTAACATTTTTTTTATTTGCTTAATTCGATTGATCATTTCGGATGAAAGTCTTTTTCAAATTATTTTGCTTTCTTATATACTTGGAACACAGAAATACAAATCAATATATAAAATACGTTATCACAGAGGTTAGACTTCGGAAAATTAACGTTAAAAAACAACTGACTTGGAACTATAAACCGAATACTATATGTATTTTAAATGGTATGTGTATACATAATTGTTTATTTCCTTGTAATATCCATACATACTCTTCATCATGATTAAATAGTATCGAAGCACAATATTTTACCGAATTAATGTCATAGTTTAGAATGATTCAAATGTTTTTGAGACTTTACCTACCAACTTTAATATAGGTATACAAATTGGGGTGCCGTTATTTTTTGAAAAAAAATCTTTCTTTAATTTTTATGATTACGCAAGAAAGTTAAATCTTTACCTACAAACTTTAAGGACATTCAATTTTCTAAAAAAATATACGTATTCTTGATAACAGATACAGAGAAAAGTGCCACGTTCGTTGTAATATTTTGCCTAACAAACAGTTGGAATACTTCCTACTTATAATAACCGCAATATAAATTAATTCAAAAGTTTTTTTTTCCATTGTTTATCACAAAAATTGCGAGACTTATATTTTTCCATAATTCTAACGCTTTTACCTGAAAATTGAAGATTGAAGATAAAATGTTCTTTTACTCAACAATTTTTTTTAATTTCTTATTAAGGCAAAAATATTCAATACATCATGTTTATTATTTTTCATTTGAAAGTCACAAAAGTTAAATTCATATATAAAAATAGATGCTTGGAATAGTTTTTGGTATTGTCTTCGAATGGTAACATTACTAGTCTAGTTACGACAAATATTGTTTTTCAGATATAAAATATGTAGAATTTACATGAATTTTTTAAATATTTTTTATGACTCATTCTTAAAAATTTATACGAATGAGATATATGTGATTAATAAAGGCTTACATGAGACCTCAATTTTAATATTTACAAGGATAAAACTTAAAAAAATGCTTGGATATTGAAAAAAATCTACTTATAAATTGATTAATGTTTGATAATTTAGTAAAAGGAATTTTGAGGCATGTTATAGTGCATTTTGAACAATGCCAACGTTAAACATACGTAAAATGTTGTATTTATTGGATGCAAGAGGGGGTACACGGTAAAGGGGGCCAAGCTGTGTAGGCAGGTGGCTCTTTTTCGCGCAACCTTTTGAATTACACTTTAAAAATTCTTTGAAACTTAAAAAAGAATATTAAACTTGTTAAATTAACCAATTAAATTATTTTACAGTTACAATTATGAGACAATTATATTATTCATTAAATATAATATCGTCATAAATTTTAAATACCTGCTAATATAACACTAAGTCAGCCAGACAGTCAATTCCAGATAAATTTAATCTTTGCCTTATGTAAGATGC
This sequence comes from Copidosoma floridanum, assembly GCF_036245765.1. NCBI lineage: Eukaryota > Metazoa > Arthropoda > Insecta > Hymenoptera > Encyrtidae > Copidosoma > Copidosoma floridanum. The sequence continues at coordinate 2,295,093 of NW_028321912.1, read as the reverse complement.
AAAGTAGATGTAAAAGAATTTTTCCGCCATCGGGTGGTTTTAGGAGGCTGGTACTTCCTCGGGCGAAAAAGCCGTTTTCCGATACTCGTTCGAAAAGTCTCCTTTACGAACCTCGTTACAAACCTCGCCTTCGGCTCGGGCCGCAAACCTCTCGGTTCGAAAACAAAGACTTTTCACACTCGTAGGAGAACTACTATTTCCGTAAATTCAAATCTCAGACACAATAGAATATTTGTATATGTTATTTCTCAGATAACTATTCTGCGATATGATTATTAAACTGCCGACGGTCTAAAGCAACAATAAAAAGTATTAAGCCTCGGATTGGCAAGTATTGAAGATTTGAGTGATTTTTTGCACTCGGGTTGGCCAATCCATCGATTATTTCGAAATCAGTATATTCTACCACATTACTTTTTTTACTACTTATTTACTACAATATACTTATTTATTACAATATCAATATATTACCAATCAATATTTCGTTTGAGCCCGCGATCAACTGAAAAGTTCGTGTGATCTGCTGGCGTGATATAACTTTCTTTCAAACGATGATCACGTTAGGGTGTATATTGCGAAATCGTTCTCTTAGATCATCAGGATATGTACCGAGATACGTCGATCACAAAATAGTGTGGAATTAAAGAAAATTAACGTTTTGCCGATTTTTTAATTTGTGTATGTTGTATAAAAATCGACAAGTTCTGTTATTTTAACGAATTTTACAGTGTGGTATAACACTAAAAAAAGCTCACATAGAATGAATGGAGCTTTGGTGCTATTTTCTGGGACATATTTGCTTGCTGAGCCAATACAAATGAGCAGCACTTAAATAAATGCTCGTATGTATTTAAAAAATATTAATCGAATATCTGAGTGTCGATACTCATCGCCATTGCGAGAAATTAAAGATCACGATGTTACAGTATTAGAAGCCAATGATTTAAGTATCAGCAGCCTAAGTGTACACCAAACCCTGATTTTTTTTGCTTTTTTGTTTTTAGTAAAAAAACACAAATTTGTCGAATATTTTGTTGCAGATCCTCAACATGGAGAACGACATGAACTGGTACCGAGCCAAGCTCGACTCCCGGGAGGGACTCATCCCCAGCAACTACATCGAGATAAAGAGCCACGAGTGAGTATTGCCATTCTATTTCACAAACTGAAGATGTAACTTTAATTAACATTTAAAAATGGCTTTTTATGATTACAAGAAGTTAAAAACGTAGTTAATTTGAAGCATTTAAGTTTTTATGGGCCTATAGGAAGTAAAACCTTTTAGCTAATCACTCAGATCAGTATTAATCGTTTTTAACTAAAGTTTATGACATCGAAGAAATACGTCACGTTTCCATTATAAAACTGTTTAACGACCATTGGCTGGGACTTCTGGAATACTGAGTCACGTAGTTTATTAGTTAATTTAAAAAAAATGCGGGTTGAAAAAAAAAATCATTTTTCTTTGAGTAGTCCTATTAAATTTCTAGATCGTAAATTACGAATTTTTTTTCATATCTCTTACTTTTTGACTCGAATTTTTGAAATTCAAAAAACTTTATCAGCAATCAGCATCAACTTTTGCTACATGCAATTAAAAGAAAAGCACTGGAAAATAAAAAGTTTGAGACACACGATTAGACCTCGATGTCAGCACACAAGCCAGTACTACGCAATTACCAAAGTAGTCGTGGCCTTCAATGCCATCGACGTTGATACGTATACTTAGTTTGTTTTTTGATACGCTACTGGTATACGAGAAACAAAGCCGCATGATCTGTTATTACGTGTTTTTGGGAAAAGTTTTTTATTCCTTTCATTGCCTAAATATAGAGGTTTTGCTACAAAAGTTATTAGTAAAGTGATAAAATAAAAATTTGGATGGTCTTGCTGCCGATCAGAAAAAAATGGCTGATCCGGGCCATGAGAATGATTAAGGCCTTTTCTTGCTTGACTTATCGCCAAACTGTTTCTTAAGGGGGCTCCAGCGGGAGAAGTTAGGAGGCCACAGGTAACTCAATTGATACATAAAAACACGCTGAATCTAACGGTGTCCTTATTTACCCCTCTTACCCTGAAAAATTTTGAGATATTTGCTCTCAAAGTTCGTACATAGTACATAGTCTCTCATAGAGCAACGTGAAAATATTGGTATTTTCTAACAATAATTGAGGAGTTACAAATCAGGACTGTAACTGTTTTATATAAAAACATCTTAGCTTTCAGATAGTACCTTCAAAAATATAGCTAAGCCTTAAAATATTTGAGATATTTCGTAAAGTATTGATCAAGTCATTGAATTAGCAGAGTCATGACGGGATGCTATCTTGTTTTTTGTAAGTCGCGCGCTTTTGAATATTTTAGAATTACACTGCAAGTACTTACATAGGATACATGTCATTTGGAACTCTTTTTTAATCGTTTTCTTCTATGGAAAACTTACACTTCTTTTTTTTTTTTAAATAAAATAGAACATTGAAAAATTTTAACTGCAATTATATTTTATTTTATCACAAATTTTTTATAACACGAAAAAAAACTAATTCTAAATAAAACGCTCTGTACCTGACAGAAGCTGCTGTTTGTTTATTATAGGTACGGTTACATCATATAAAAAGATTTATTTTTTTTAAAATTGTAGTGCTCTACTTCCAGCTCCTTTAATAAGGGCACGAACTACGGTCTCCCGCGTGTTAATCCACGACCTAGTCGGCTGAGCCACCGCGCGCTTCCATACATATAGATTTTTTTTTTTTTTTTTTTCTATTTTATAGTGCTGTACGTCCAGCTCCTTTACTAAGGAACTACTATGAGCACTTATCACTTGTGAAAGGGACAAGGAAAAGGATGGGAAGCCACCCATTACTGGGAGGGGGGTAGGGGAAAATAACGCAAGTGTGCTGCGAGGAGGTCGCCTACACCCTCCTTGAGGAACATTGCGTGGTGAAAAAGCACATGTGAAAAATCACAGAGGTACTTGCCCGAAAGTCGCACTGGCCGGGAATCGAACCACGGTCTCCCGCGTGCCAACTACGACCTAGCCGACCAAGCCACCGCGCGCTCCATATATAGATGATGTTGTTCGCCTGCTCGCATATATTATATTCACGGAGCGCGCGGTGGCTTAGTCAGCTAGGTCGTGATACCCGGCCAGTGCGCTTTATCGGGCAAGTACCTCTGTGATTTTTCACATGTGCTTTTTTACCACGCAATGCTTCTCGAGGAGGGTTTAGGCGTTCTTCTCGCAGCGTAATGGCCTAATTTTCTCCTACCCCCCTCCCAGTAATGGGATGCCTCCCATCCCTCTTCCTTTCCTTCTCCAAAGTGCTAAGTGCCTAAAGTAGTGCCCTTATTAAAGGAGCCGGACGTAACGCATTATAATATAAAAAAAATTATACATATATATATATATATATATATATATATATATATATATATATGTCTATATATATACGTGCTATACACACGTATATATGGATATATACTCACAGCAGTGCTACCAACTAACCGAATAGTTTTCGGGTTAGTACCAGTGCTCGCTGGAGCCTTCTTAAATTGATCTTAAGTATGATCTAACTCGTCCGTTTTCCTGCAATTTTTAGTATACTCGTTAGATTAGAAAAAGTTTTCTATCATTAAATTAATGTATTTATGCACGCTATTATTTCCTGTCATTTTCCACATTCGAATTTTTACTCCTGTTTTGGTTCTTTCATTTTTAAGTACGAATTTTTTTATTAATTAACATTTTTGTAACGGTCTTGTTAACTTTCTAAATACTAAAACGATAAACAAAACATTCAATGACTACGTTTCTTTGCGAATAAATGCTAAATTTATAAAATCCAAATTCATAACTTTTAAACGATTCTGGGCTATACTATCAGGAATATTGCGCCTGGCCAACATTTTCGAGTATGGAGTGTCGCAACTGTATTCGAGGCGAGGCGCGAGTACTAGTGCTGAACAGCCTGTATAAACAAATGAAGTGGCTAACGTTGAAACTTAAACACGTCTACAAGTTCATACAATCTGTAACACAAATGTTTCACTCTCTGCAATCTTTTAATGCCAATCATTAAAGAAAAAATTTTTTCGGTTCAATAGAATAGGTGAAATAGTTTACGAAGCATCGATTTAGTTGTTCTTGAAACTTTTATCAGAAGTGATATAATGTATTTTATAAAAAATAGAAATTTCGATCACACTCTTTAAACATGTACTTTGACACCCTTGGATTTAACAGCGTATGTATGAGTGGTGCTGCCACATTATGCCCCAAAGTTCATGTTATAAATCTTATGGAAAAAAAAGTTCAAGTGTCCGTCATTAGTGAATTGACCCCTACTGCCTATAAGACACAATGTTAAAGAAATGTTAAAGTGACTAGTGGCGCCAGCACTTCCCTCCAACCTCATGCACCTGGCGGATATAAAACATACTATATCCTACATCGGTTATGCATATAATTCATCCTGGGGGGCAAACGTAGAATCGTAGCTAAAGTAATCGGCTTACATAAGGACTTTCATTCTATTCTCTGCCACGAGACCAAAATACACTCGCTTTACCTATTAGTAAAAAGGGGTTACGCATAAAGTAACTTTAACCACAATTCACGCTTTTTTTTACTTATCAAGAAAACAGCGAAATATTAGTATTTTTATCAAAATGGCTGACAAGAATGAGGAAACGCAGATTGATAATGGTGATGAAGCAGGAAGTCTAGCTTATCCTGACCATCGTGACTTGTCAGGTTGTCAAATTGTATCTCCGAATAACACAAATACAGAGGAAAGACAGTTAGCCCTTACAAAGATACCCGGTGGTGATTCTCCCTTCGAACCCAACGAAAATAAGGTAAAGCCATCAGCAATGGTGAACAAATATATGAATAAATACATGTATATATGTACTGTGTAATACAATATATATAAATGTATATATTTAAATAAATATATATATATATATATATACATGATGAGTTCATGATAGTGATGTATTTGTAGGACGTTTATAAGAGAATGATGGATTGTGCACAATTTTTCCTGGCTTCAATTAGCGCTACCGTAAGTATGGAAGTTCTTTATCTAAGTCTTTTTTTTTGTTTTAGTTTTAAAATCGTGTTAAACGCTTAAAATAAGTTTTACAACGTATATGCTGTTAGTCTTATGTTCAGCTTCGTCGACAATTTTGATCAGACCATAGTACAAATAAAAGTTTCTACCTGTTGAAAGTCTCATAATTCTACCTGCATCATACGTATACCTATAAATAAATTTTAATGGCCACCGATGTATTCGTTCTGTGATTGATCGAGACCAGTCTTGGGTGCATAAGTTTGAAAATGTGATCAAATAATCAGAAGTTAAAATTTTCACTAAAAATGAAAATTATATATTTAGTAGTTGCAAGTTATTTAATTGTTCTAACCAAATCGGAAAACTAAATATTTGTTATTAACTCTCAGGGAGTAGGTCAAGAAGCGTGCGGAAGTGGATCCCCCAGTACTGTTTACTTTATTTGTATACAGCTCATTTAATAATAAAAAAATATGTTAACTAAGACATCTGTGTAATTTTCAGGTCTATGATAACTCCATTACAGTTACGGGTCAACTAGAAGAGGATGGAAACATCTCATATGACCGTTGCCCGTGTTATTTTAGAAAAGTATCATATGGAAAAAGTTGAGGCATGGCTTAGCGAAGACAAGACCTTGTATATATCTTTTCCTAAAAAATATGGGCCAGTTGTCGATAAATATACTGTAACCAACATTAAAAATATCTGCTTAGTCACGATCACGGTTAACAAAAGAAAATGTAGAAAGAAAAAAATAAATGATGTCACTGCATTACCTCATCTATTTTATTACGAATAATTAACCAAAGCCATTTGAAGTCTCACAGTTTTAATATCATTTATACAAATACAAAAAGTACAATTTTAACGTTTTCTAATAAAAGTTAATTAATACGCTTATACACTTGTATATAGTATAATAGTCTACTGCAAAAATACCTATGATACAAGATAGAAGGTATACTAGAAGTATATCTTATAAAACTTGCACTTGATCTTGTTGTTATATAAGTGTTTTTGCAGGCTTAAGTTCTTTGACGCAGCTTAAACATTGAGATAAAAAAAAAAGCTGAAGAAAATATATGCTTATGCAAGACTTTACACAGTAACTAAATAGTTAATTTGAAACACCGAATTTCTTTCTACTTAAGCTGTAAAATTTTTTAAGTAAAAAAAAAATCAAAATACCCACGGAAAAATATTATTAATTAAAGTTAAAATATTTCCATTGAAATTTTTAATTCAACGATTATTTTATTTTCCTTTTACCCACCTAAGGTTTTATCATGTACAATTGACAATGGCGTTATTCGTTCTTTGTTATATATTTTCATTTAATAAAACTTTTCCTAATAACCTTCATGAGACTATGTGAAGTATTTTGTTCATGTTGATTTGATCTTTCTTTAAGAATTCAAATTTATTTAACTATGTATCTTACAAGATAATTTCTTCATAATACGTAATTTAAAATACGATTAATTTCCAGCAAATCTAACAGAATAGATTAGACTAAAAAGTTCCAAATTAAATTTTGAAAAACAATTGTACAATTACAAAAATGAAATAAAAGTTGATAGTTTCTACTTGCAATACAAAGATTTCTACTGTGCAACGAATAATATAATAACGTACATGTTGGAAAGAGCTATGTCTTTTATAAAATTTTAATTTTTAATGTGGAAACATGGTATCTAGAGATTTTTTATGATAAGGAACTTTTTTTTTTGATATTTAGTCAAAAAGAAGAAGCGCACTTTTCTTTTTTTTTTCACTATATTACTAGGTGAATAATTTTGAGACTGTTAAAACTGTTAAGACACATTACGTGATGTAGCAAGTGATAAATAAAGTTATAATGACTTTTCTTTTGAGAATTCATACTTTTTATTTTAGTTTAACGTTAAATCAGTACTTTAATAATTGTACTGTTGATTAAAATAATCATTTGTATAATGAGACCCTAACACTATTTTGCTTTTGTACTGTATTATTTGCCAACGACTTCAAACATTACAAATTTCGTTCATAGCAATGTTTACCGTTCGTTATACTGTCCCTTAATTACTCGTATCGGGACAACCAAGATAAGCAAATACTATATGAATATTCTGGCCTTTTTACTACCGTACGATAGTGTCTTACTAAGCTGTCGTCGACCATAAGATTGTCTTGATGTGCACCAGACGCAAGCTTAAGTGAAAAAATTTGCTTGTCTCGGAGTGGTTAAAAAACTTTTCTTAACGCTTTAAGAATCACACGATTATGTACGCAGGCAAGTGACAATCGCAAATCGCAGCTCGCAGGCAATTTCAGGCGACAAGCATGCGATCCAAAGGATTCTTTGTTTCCTTCCGTGGGTTGTATACGATTTTTTACCAATACCAAGGTGTATCTATAAAAACTAGCATCGTGATAGTTTCATAAAAACCCGAGATTAAAAAAAAAAAACATTATTTTGTTTGTTTCATATTTTATTTACAAAAATAAAGGATTATTACGTCTGCTTTTATAGTATAGTTCATATTGAAGAATAACCTGACTAGTACAAAACTAAAAAAAAAAATTAGTACATAAATATCAGAAGAAGTAGAGTAAAATAAGTCAACTATACGATATGTCTACGTAAATATTGTAATTTAAATGTGCTTTATCTGATTAAATGACATTTGAAATATAGTTAACAATAAAAAAAATCGTCAAACAGCGTAGATTTGCGTTGTAGCAATAGGTAATTATTTGTCATTAATTTTCTACAACACACGCACTTAAGTATCTTCTTGAATTCCCTAATTCTTGAATACCAATTACATACTTTATTTTTCAGTTTAGTTTAGTTTGTTTGTTTGACATGTTAATGAAATTTTACAATTACAAGACAAATAATGTGGAAATTTAAATTAACTTATAACAACAACAATTGATATAAAAGAAAACAGTACCATAAAGCAAATGTTTTTCAATGTATAATAAATTGTAGATTAAATATTGATTTTTTAAATTCTGTGTGATTAAAAAGATACATTTTTTTTAATGATGCCCCAGGAGGTTCAGGAAAAAACTTTCTATTTACAACGTTCATATATCATTTCATTTTTTGTGGAAAAAACATTTTCTCTATAACATGGACTAGTGTAACATCAATATGACTTCTAAAGAGAATGCTCAATAATAGAACATCTCGTTTACAATTGGATCCAATCAATGTAAAAAGTCCTTACTTGGAATTTGAATCTGAATAAAATTGGTACATTACGTCACTAGGGCACAAAGTACAAACATGAGCGCCCGAGTCGCGTCTAATGTTTTTCTTGCCTACGGCCCAAAGTGATTACAAGGGCGAAAACTGTGACACGAGGGCGCAAAGCGGCAGTTGCACTTTGGGCCCATGGTAAGAAAATGGTAGTTTTCCTACGAGTTTGAAAAGTCTTTGTTTGCGAACCGAGAGGTTTGTGGCCCGAGCCGAAGGCGAGGGACGTAACGAGGTTCGTAAAAGAGACTTTTCGAACGAGTTCCGGAAAACTGCCTTTTCGCCAGAGGAAGTACCAGCCTTCCAAAACCACCCCAGGGGGGAAAAAGTATTAAATCATCCTATCTTTGAACATTGTTTCGTATTCTAAAACATTATATCAATATTCGTATAATCAACAGAACATTTTCTAATACATCATCATTATCTCTTATTTTCCAAACTTTTATTTTACAACCTCGACCAAGGATGGCTGAAGAGGGTGGTAGGGGTTTTGTGGAATGACCCCCGAAAATCACCATGTAATGTATGAATATAAGAATATGTATATATATCGATGGGTGCACTCCTATTTTGGTCACGAACGGGTGTGAGATTACAAGAACTGAGGGACAGATGAGATGAGGTTACAGCAAAAAATTGACAACTGACGCCCACTACAATGAGTTCATCTGAACATACGAGCTTGTCGTGTAGCTGGATATCGAATTGATAAAACCGACTTAGAATAAGGCTTACAATTTAAATAATAAAAATGATTAAAATGATTGAAAAACGGTATAGAGCTGGACAAGCTCATCAATCTAAATGATACTTTGATTAAGTTGTTGAGAAGAGAGAATGTTTGCATAACATCTTCAAAAAATTTTTTTTTTTTTTAATTTTAATTCTGATTAGGTGCAAAGTCTTTTTGAGTCTTTGAAAAAAAGAAGCGTCTCTTTTAAGTTGAGGTGATAACTTTCAGTTAATTTTCATATGTACATATTCAACTGATATCCACGGGAAAAAATCTGCACGTTTTGCCTTTGGTAAGAAAAAGAACATATGAGACTTGAGCACAAACATATAATAACCGTATCCTTCAAGCGATAATGTTTGTACTTTTGTGTCCTAGAAACATTATATAGTATTTTGTGATTTACTGCATCACGATAACCGTCTTATAAGGTATAAGGCCACAAAGGGCGAGGCTGCGGCTCCTGGTACTAAGAGTAAACTGAAAATGGTTTTTTTTTGATTCCTAAGTTTCTTGATTCTCCTACATGGTTTTTTTTACAAAATACAGTACAATCTGTCTGTGACATTTCTCATACAAAAATATGATGAAACTAAAGATGAATCCACTGATTAAAAATACAAAAAGTTGAGCAGTTTTAGAAAGACCTAATGATGTACATGAAACTTCTTTAGCAATGCTCATAGCGTCAAGACTAGCCTTCCTTTTTCGAGATATTATTCCATTTTCTCTGTACTTCTGGATACTAAAAAAAAATGTTGTTGAAATTCTTAGATGTGTGTAAATTTTTATAATACTAACTGATGATTTAAAAATTGAAGAAGTGGATCTCCTTTTTTTAAAGCGATCGATTTTCTTCTAAAATTACCTAATGGAATAGCTAAGATTTTGCAATAGTACTTCAGAATAAGTGGACGTCGTATATTGTCATATGTATAATGAGCCACCCTTTCATTGCATACCTAAAATTATATTAACTTAAAATAATTTATACGCTAAAAAATAATCCGTTTTAATTTATAAAATATTTTCAACTTTCAAGAACTTTTTAAAATCGTTTCGATTGAGTGTCACAGTTTATAACCAGATTAACACATTCTCATATACGCATATTCACATGCACGCGAGCAGTCATACACGCATTGTTACTTATTTTAAATGTATTGGTATTACCGTCAGCGGAAAAAAATTACGTTGTAAATTTTAATAACATCTTTAGAGTACAATTTTTTAACCCAAATAATTTAGATTTTTCTTAATATTTTTTATGGAATTTTCCTCTACGTTAATAATCGTTTTTTAGAATAGAATATTAAAAAACCAGGACAAAAACTGTTACCGCCATTCAAAATAAAACTTAAAAAATTTTATAAGAGAAAGTGTAAGAAATTGTTTTTAGACGCTATTATAAGAGCAGGTACATATATTTTATAAAATAATAAACACACTAACTAAATATTTTACATTACCTGCTTTAAAGCATCTTCTGAGGTTATAGGTAGACTATTTTCATCCTTTAAAAACAATTTCAATTTATCATTTATATCGTTCTCCGAGCTCTAAAAAAATGTTATAAGATATAAGTCTTAAGAATAATAAAAATGATACACTCAGTTGAAACTTTTAAAGATTACTGAGAAAAACGGTAATGGGTCAGAGTTTTTTACTACGATCAATTGATATGTTTTATCCTCTAAAAATTCACGTGCATTTTTAAATGGAATGTGTGGTATTGAAACCGCTGTGAAGCTGGTAAAACAGCCCGAGTACATTGAAATCATAATAAATGCTGTCAAATATAGTGATAGCCTTGCAATTTTTGATGATACGGAATTGAATTGTACATCTGTAAATTCAAAAAAAAGAAATAAGTATCGTCAGGCGATTCCACTATAAAAACAAAATTAAATTCCTACGGTTTGTTAATTTGTACATAACAGTACATAATTATCGTACAAGAGCAAAGTCAAAAATTTCGCCAACTCAAATAATGATACACATTTTTTAAGTTATTTTAAATTCTAGATTTTTGAAGTTATGCAAAATCTAAATATCTGCATGGATAGAAGTATCCCATACACGTGACGTAAAGAAAAATTGTTTTGCCAATTTGGTGAAAAAAAACACTTCCCTTAGCTCTTTAAAAGGTTATAGGACACTGATTTTGTCAGGAAATTTTTAACTGTTTTTAACTTTTCTCGGACGCTTTACTTTTTTTTATGAGCGTTCACCTTTAGGTTATAGATCTTCTGCAGGGGGTTGATATTTTTTAGCTCAAAAATTTATAACCGTAGTTCAATCGAGATTTATTGGAAAATTAAAAGGTACAGTCTAAATTTTTTTTTCCGGTTTTACTAGTCTAACAATACTTACGATGTGTTGAGACAAAGAGACAAGTAATAATCATCGGTATTGTCTAAAACTACATTATTCCTTTTTGCTTTTTTAGGAACTTTTAATTGCTACTTTCTTTCGATTAATCATAAAAAATTATGTCGGATGTGCCTTTGGTAAGAAAATTAGTGTTCGGCACACAAGCGTCATCCCATCATGATGTTAAAGTATTTTCTGTATTTTGTTAACAAACCTTAATTAATAGTTTACCTGTGAATTTTTGATGGACGAATATTAGCCATACGTTCAAAAAACTGTCCGATGGTTTAAAAATAAATCCTCTTCTATCGTTATGTAAAACTAAAATTACATTAAATAGAATTGATAAAATAGTTATCAGTATAACCAAGAAAACCCAAATACACCTACTTAAAACCTGCTTAATTAAAAGGTATAAAGAAATAAAGTATAAATATGTTGCACTATTTAATTTTTTTCACCTCAAGGTAAGCATTCCATGGAATTTCCTTGGTGTCCGGTAATTTATACCAAATTAAATCTTGATAATCAATGATTTCAATCGTGAAGTCATACTTATCTAAATTTTTGTTCGTTAAAAACTTGCCAGGAAGAATAATACTCTCATTCAATAATTTTGTGGAATCAATTGATATGTTCTTGACACTTTCATGTGATTCCTTCTTGACACGGAAATCGTTTTCATACTCAAGTGCTAATCCTGTTGTTGTAGCAAAATCATTAACGACTAGAGAATGAAGATGAGATGACTCCTAACGATGTCAAAAAAACAATTCATTTTTTAAAAATTAAATAATTGTGTTATTTGAAAATAAACTAAGTGCTTATAAAACAAGTTACCTTGGTAGTAATTTTAGCCAGAGCACCACTTAAATTTTTTCGTCTTTGGACTAAAGTAAACAAGTTATGTTTTTATGAATTGTACATCATATAATTTTTGTGCTCTGTATCATAGATTTTTCAATGAAGGTGGAATTTAAATAACAGCAAAACTTCGTGTCTAACATGATTTCCGTGTTTTGTGCGTTTTAGAAATTTGATGTTTAATTATTACTGCATATTCTTTTATGTCCGTTAGTTTTATTTTATAAAATATCAATCGTAGATTTGTGTTTTTTGTTATTTATTTATTTAATAACATTGAAACATAAGGCGAGACTGTCTTATAACCTCGTAAGTATTATTTTGACTTGATCTTAAGGATGCTAGTAGATAATCTAAATATCAGTTTTTTTATGAAGAGGCCAGATAACTGTACTGCGCGAAAAAACGGCTAGGTGTTATAATTTTTATTGTAGTGTATTATGCATAAGTATGTGTTAGACATTTGCTGAGTAGTGATATATAATATTTTAGGTGACGTCAGATTTTGAAAGTTCTTTCTTACAAAGCACAAAGAACTGAAGCTGTTTATTAAGCTTTTCTACCGTTTCGCTAATAAATACATTATTGTTTATTGTTCGTTCTGTTAAGCTATAAAACTTAAAATAATAATAATCTTCCAAGAAAATGCATCTTAAAATAAGGTAGTAGATTTGATAAGCTACGAGGTTGTTTTGGAAAAGTTTCTCCTTCTCTACTACGAAGTGGTGATAAAGAGTAGATACATATATGTTACAAGGAAACTAATGACTATGCATAGATTTACGCCTTAGAGTATACATGGTCTTTAGTTCGAACTTCAAGTTTTAACGCATTGTTGTTTATTACTACATCATACGCTTTACTTACATCTGTACCGTATGCGATTTTGCTTGTCAGTGAGCCCAAATTGTTGTCTATAAAGTGCATATATCCGTCAATTTGAACATTAACGTACCTCTTTACATTAACTTTCATATTAAAGTTTCGACTTATAAGTTCCAGTAAAATTAAGTTAAAGTACCAAAATCCACTCATCCGCTGGTACATTAACGCATGCTATAAATATGTACAGAAAATTTTTCCAACTCACCTAAATTTTGGTGCTGTTGTAAGGAACAATCATTTATAACATTAATAATTATAACAGCATGTAAGTTTTGGAAATGCTTCCTCTTAAAAAGTATAAAATTTCCAATTGCTAATCTGTACTTTCCGACATAAAACAAAGTAGCAACACTATATACAGAGTCGAGCCAAGGAAGAATACTCGATTTCTTCATAAATCGTGTGTCAGCACTGATACATTCGATGTGCATGACAATTCAATTCTACTACCTTTTACTACGCAGCTCTCCTTATAATATATTTATAATAGTTCGTGTATATGTCCTGCGCGTGTTTTTGTTCTACATTTATTTGTCCTATGATCTGCCTTGGAATCAAGCGCTGACCCATTTGTAAGTATATCATGTTATTGATCGAACACTCTCTGTTAGGTGTTTGTATGAAATCACAAATCAGATATTTGTTGGTGTGAGTACTTTTTTTAACATGTAATGCCAAAGCGCGCGGTGGCTCAGTCGGCTAGGTCGTGGATTGGCACGCGGGAGACCTTGGTTCGTTTCTTGGCCAGTGCGAGATATTCGGGCAAGTACCTACCTCTGTGATTTTTCACATGAGCTTTCTCACCACGCAATGCTCCTCGAGGAGGGTTTAGGCGACCTCCTTGCAGCGTAATGGCCTAATTTTCCCCTACCCCCTCCCAGTAATAGGAGGCCCCCATCCCTCTCTCCTTTCTTTTTCAAAGTGCTAAGTGCCCATAGTAGTGCCCTTATTAAAGGAGCCGGACGTGAAGCACTATAATATAAAAAAAAATTCTATATATGTTATATCTATAGATATAATTTTAACATACAAGTCGTTGAAAAAGGGTGTCACCCTCAATAAAATCCATATTCAAAATTATTTCCTCATAGTACATGGCATAAGGAATAAAATGAGCCCTATTTCGAACGTGTGTCTCAAAAAAATATTTTTAATTAAAATGACGGACAACAACAAGATATTTTTTGTGAATTTTCTCATATAGTACATACATACTTGTGTTATCTTGATTAAAAAATTTACGGAAAATAAGATTAATTGTTGCATTGCCGGAAACTATATCTTTCTATGATTTAATAAGCAAATATTAAAAATTAGGTGAATTTACTGGCTGACCTTTAAAAAATAAATTCTTGCTGTCAGTGTTTTGATTGTTTTATTGCGAAGAGGAGGAACTGATTTTTTTCAAACGACGCGTCTTTCAAACGAAACGAGACTGTCACATAGTTGAATAACAACTATGTTCAATAAATCGTTTCCGTGTAAGTAAAAAAAAGATAAAATCCAAAGAAAAAAAATCGATGCAGAAAAAAGTCCATGCAATTTCGATGCAATATTAACATATTTCACTCGAGCGAGGTTAATTGTTTGCAATTAATTTGCCGTTACGGAGGAGTAAGGAAATACCTTTATCCATCTCCTAAATATTTGTTGCTATACGCAGAAAACAAAAAACAAAATTATCCTAGATAGTAAAAAAATATATTTATTTTGTCTGATTTTAGAAAGACGTTCTAAATGTTAAAGAATCTTATTTCAGAATCGGGAGAATGTCTGATTAAAATTTTCTATAAAAAATAACAAGAATCTACCTGAATCAATTGCAATTGTATACTAAATAATTCTTATAATATTTGAAACCCACAATTTTCAGACCAAAACACCTGGATGGCATCATTATTGATAAAAACCAGGTAGAAGCCTGGTCTAGTAGAAAAAAGTAATATGTAGCTGTTGCAACTAAAAACTGTTGCATGATTATTGAGATAAATTTTCGTAACAGATAAAATAACAATGGTGATATGAGCATAAATCTTTTTTTTCGTCAGAATTGTATTATAGGATATTTCCTTCAGTTCGATTTAGTGTGCAGCACAAAAAAAAAAGGTATTTTGGTGCTTATTTTAAGCTTGCGGTCAATATCATGTTTCGATTATTCCGGTTTTTCCTTACCAGAGTAATGACCACGTGCTCATCAAAATAAAATAATAATGCATCCAAATATAAAAAAAAATACATAAAAATGAATGATTGGCTTGTGATTTTATTCAAACACCCAAAAGAGAGTGTTCGATCAATAACATGATGTACTCACAAATGGGTCAGCACTTGATTCAATAAACAGATCATAGGACAGAAACGCGAAATGAAAGCAGGTGCAGGACATATATGGACAATTCTAATACATTATAAGCAGAGCCGCGTAGTAGAAGGTGGTAAAATTGAATTGTCATGCACATAGAATGTATCAGTGCTGACACACGATTTATGGAGAAATCGAGTATTCTTCCTCGGCTCGACTCTGTATATAGTGTTGCTACTTTGTTTCATTCCGGAAAGTACAGATGAGCTACCGAATGTTTGTCGTTGGAAGAGGAAATGTTTGTACTTAATTTTATTTATATTTATAGACCACAGCTAAAAAAAAATTTTGCAATGTGAAAATTAACGTAGGAAGGTATACATAAATATTCGAATTGATCGATTAATGTGCTTTGCAGACAGTAATTTTAGCTAAGCAACATGTGAAATTGTATGCAGTGTAGATTAGTTAAGCGTATCAGGAATTATTGAAAAGTAACGCGTTAATATTTATGTAACTTTTGACTCAGCCTTAATTTAAAAATTATTTTACTTATTTACATATTTGGAATACATAAATACAAGTTAATGTGTACTTAAAATGGTAAGTGTATGCATAATTATTAGTTTCCTTGTAATGTCTATACTTACTCTTTGTCAATATTTAATAGTATAAAAGCACAAAGTTTTTCCGAAACAATGTCATAGTTTAGAATGATTCAGATATTTTTGGGACTCTTTCAACCAACTTATAGATGGATATAGGTATTGTATGCCGTTATGTTTCAAAAATAAAATTTTTAACGATTTCCTGTGATTATGCAAAAAAAATTGGACTCGCACAAAATAATGCTAAGGAAATTCAATCCATAAAAAAATAAGCGTGTCCTTGATAACAGATACTGAGACAAAATGATGTGTTTATTGTGAAATTTTTCTCAACAAATTACAAGTCTTGTATTTTTCTATATTTTTAATACTTTTTTCTGTAAAAAATCAAATGTTCTTTTACTTAACCAATTTTTTCTTATTTTCATTAAGACAAAGATATCCAATGCACATTCCTTATTTTATAAATGAGAGTCCGAACAGTTGGATTCGTGAATAGAGATAGATGCTTGGAATAATTTTTGGTATTGTCTTCGGATGGTAACAACACGTCTCACATGATAAATATCATGCATGCTAGGGAAACGTTAAATTTTCGAGCTAAGGTCAAGATAACTGAATTTCGCCTTTCCTACATAAAAAGATTTAATATAATCTAATTTAATCTAATTTTTTTATTTGGTTCAGTTTTTACTTTCCGCTTGACATTCTATAGGAAAGTTTCCGCTTATGGTTACAATTATGGTTAAAATCAATGTAGGAAAGCTATGAAGTGAAAAAACGATGCTATCACAGTACATGTAGACAATACACAAATTTCATGTACATGCTTTTAACGTGGACTTTAACAAACGTGGATTCTACAGTGAATGCATAACCGGTGCTGCCTTTTTTTTGCTCCTAAATCCCATATGTTATACATCTTATAAAAAAAATAATACATCTGTTTTGTACATCACTTATCCTGGGAGTATACATAGAATCTTGTGTATAAAATAGTCGGCTTATTTGAAGAGTTTCATTTTATATTATCTGCCACATGACGAACGACACGCGCTACTTCTATTACTGATAAACGGTTACAATAAAGTAAATTTAACCAAAATTCACGATTTTTTTTACTTGTCAAGAAAACAGCGAAGTATTAGTATTTTCATCAAAATGGCTGACGAAGATGCGGATATGCAAATTGATGAAGGCGATGATTAAGGACCTTCAAGTCAGCCTGAACATTGGGGGGTATTGTCAGGTCATCAGATTGTGTCTTACAGCAACATGTCTACAAAGGAGATACAATTAGACCTTATAAAGATATCTGGCGGTCATTCTCCCTTCTCTTTCGACAAACATGAGGTAAAGCCATGAGCAATTGTGAACAAATATATATTTTTTTGTTTTTCTTACAAATTCATAATAGTAGTGTATTTGTAGGACGTCTATAAGAGGATGATGGATTGTACAAAATTTTCCCTGAATTTAATTAGCGCCACCGTAAGAATGAAAGTTCTTTGTCTCAATATTTTTCTAGTTGTAATTTTTAAATATTTAATTTTCTTCGTGTTAAATGCTTAAAATAAGTTTTAAAACGTATGTGCTGATTAGTCTTATGTTCTGCTTCGTCAACAATTTTGATCAGACCATTAGTATGAATAAAAATCTTTACCTGTTAGTAGTCTTATAATCCTACCTTTATCAGACCTGTAAATAAATTCTGATTTTTACCAATGTATTTGTTCCGTGATCGATTGAGACCAAACTTGGGTGTGTAAATTTGGAAATGAGATCAAATAACTAGTAGTTTAAATTTTTGCATGGAATAATAATTAAAACAATAAGTTTTATAGTTGAAAATCATCAAGTTGTTATAAAAAATCGGGAAATTAAATATTTGTTTTTAACTGTGAGGGATTTGGTTCGAGAAGCGGGCAGAGCCCCCAGCACTGTTTAATTTATGTGTATCTAGCTCATTTTATTATAAAAAAATATGTTAACTATACATATATGAGATATATATGAGATATCTGTGTAATTTTTAGGTCTGTGACAACTCCGTTACAGTAACGGGTCAACTAGAAGAGGATGGAAGCGTCTCATCCGAAACTATGACCGTCCCACGTGACACTGATATGGAAAAAGTTAAGACATGGCTTAGCAAAGTCAAGGTCTTGTATATATCTATTCCTAAAAACCATGAGCCAGTCGTCGGTAAATAGACTGTAACCAACATTAAAATTATCAGCTAATTCACAGTCACAGTTAACAAAAGAAAATGTATGAAGAAAAATAGTCAATGATATCACTGCATTACCTCATCTTTTATCATACGAATAATTAACCGAAGTCATTTGAGAGCATATATTTGTAATCACATTAATACAAAGATAAAAATTGCGAATTAAACGTGTTGTAATATAAGTTGATTAACACGCTTATAAATATTTACTAATGTTTAGTACAATTTTTAATCCTACACTCAATGAAGATACTTACAGTTTGAAAGTCTACTGCAAAAATACTTATGATGCAAAATAGTAGGTATACTAAAAGAATTTCTTATAAAAGTTGCTCTTGATTTTGTTGTTATACATGGTTTTGCAAGTTTTAAGTTCTTTGACGCGACTTAAACATTGTTGATATAAAAAAAAAAGTTTAAGCAAAAATATGCGTGTGCAGCACTTTACATAGTAATTAATTAGTTAATTTAAAAAATCGAATTTCTATCTACTTAAACTGTAAAATTACTTAAGTAAATGAAAAAAATCAGAACACCCACGAAAAAATATTATTAATTAAAAATCAAATATTTCCATCGAAATTATTCATTCCACGAACATATTATTTTCCTTTCACCCGCCTAACGTTGCCTCTTGTCATGTATAATTGGCAATGACGTAAGTCATCCATTATTGTATATTTTCCTTTAATAAAACTCTTAATAACCTTGATCAAACTATATAAATTTACTCCGTTAACGTTGATTTGAACTAAACTCATTGATAAATAATAGTATGATTCTCTTTCGTTAATAATTCTAATTCATGAAGCAAATCACTAATAAAAAACACCTTTATAAGTAATGTATCATTAAAAATACGATTAAATTCCAGAAAATCTAAGATATTGTAGTAAAAAGTTCAAAATTAAATTATTGAAAAACAATTGCAAAATTATAAAATAAAAGAGAAATTGATAGTTTCTACTTGCAACATAAGGGATTCTGTCGTGTGACGAATAATATAATAATGTACATGTAGTATACAGCTAAATATTTTTCTTGGCCTTTCAATTTTTATCCAAACATGATACATGATATCTAGAGATTGCTTATAAGGACGGGACCCTTTGTCTTTATATTTTTTGTCAAAAAGAATAAGCACACTTTTTTCTTCTACACTATATTATAGGGTAAATAAGCTAATGTTAATTGAGGAATCATACACACTTAATAAAAAGGAAACGAAGGAATGAAAGCGTATGATATTTATTTTAATATTTTTATTGTATTTTACAAATTCACACACTGATGCACTAAAAATATTATAAACACTTAAATAAAACGTTAAGTTTATAATTTATATTTTAAAGAAAATTTTAAGACTTTCAACACTGTTATTGAAAAATATTGAGAGTTTATATTTTTTATTCAAGTTTGACGTTACACTAAGTACTATGATTGTATTAAATAACTATTTGTATAATGTACTATATTTATTTGCCTATGACTTCAAGAATTACAAATTTCGTTCATAGCAATGATCACCGTTCGTTATACCGTGCCTCAATCACTTGTTATCGTATACTGGACTTTTTACTATTATACAATAGTATCTGACTAAGCTGTAGATGACCATAAGATTATTTGAATGTATACCAGAGGCAAGCTTACGTGAAAAAATTTTCTTGTCTCGGAGTGGTTAAAAAACTTTTCTTTACGCTTCAGGAGTCACACGATTATTATGTAGAAAATATATAAAAAAAAGATTTAGCAGACGTATCTATGCAACTAGCATCGTCTTAGTTTCATAAAAACCTGAGATTATAGAAAAAAAATTATTTCGTTTGTTTTATAATTTATTTACAAAAATAAACAATTTTTACATGTGCTTTTATAGTATAGTTCATCTTGAAGAATAACCTCATTAGTATAAAACTAAAAAAAGATTTCCTACCTTGAATATTTTTGAGAGGCTGGTGTGCCCTCAGTAGGAAAAATAGAGTTCGCCATATATGCACCGTCACACCATGGTTACCGGGTACAGCCCCGAAGACGATGGTACTTGTCCGACAAAAACTACTGTACTACATAAATATCCGAAGAAGTAGAGTAAAATAATTCAGTTAAATAAATTTTTATTACTCTTAAATGATTCTGATTTAATTTGAAAAATTTCATTTAAAATATAGTTGACAATAACAAAAACTAAGTAAATACGGTGTTAAAAAAAAATATTCAGTTTGTTTTACCGACAACTTTGGACTTTATTAAAAATTAAATTACCTTTTGAAAATTATCTCAGAAATACGTGAAAAGTAGTCTTGGCACTTTACAATTATCAGCTGCATTTGTTAGTTAGGATTTTATTTAAAAAATTGTATTTTTTTAAAAACTTTTTGCTTGTATCTTAACGTAAGTGACACGTAGCAAAATCTTATGAGAAGCCAAATTGTTTGTCAGAAGGTGCTTTATATGATGTAATTTTTTTCGATCATGAAATATTCGTTTTCAAAAAATCACAGAAACTTACATTCTAAACTTCATATTGTTTAATAACTGTAAAACCAATAATAAGTAGACAATTCAAACTAAACTATGAGAATTGGTAATTTTTGTGTAATCAAATAAAATGCTTTTGAATCTATTGCAAAATATCGCTTGGTTATTATTTGGATAAGCTTTCAAATTTAAAATGTCAGATGGCAGCATTGCAAAAGGGAATTCTGTTTCTTTTGTTTTGTGCAACACACGTTGTTTAGTCTCTATTAGGATTTAAAAATAAAACTTAAAAAAATTTTTTTTAGATTTAAATCGCAGAAAACGATTTTCCGTCATAAGAAAACGTAATACCTTCGATATTTTTTTTACATACTTTATTAAAATAAAGTGCATTATTTTTGGTAAAAAATACCAATTTTAAAACAAAAACAGTTGAAAAATGTTGTTTATAACTAAATTTACAAATATTATTTGATATTTCTTTTTAGTTAAAGAAAAATTTGCTAACATTTTAAACCGAAAATTGGGCTGGTTATATTTTTTATTTTGTATATGATTGAATACACATTAATTAATTTTGTATACATGTAATGCGTTTTTATTAATTAATTAATCTAAGTGATACTTTTATTGATGTCTTAAGATGTTTTAAGGCAAAAATTTAATAAAAAATATTAGTTTTCGTCGAACAAGTGCCATTGTCTTTGGGGATATTTTGCGGCATAATGTAGCCGTGGTGCGAAGGCGCTTATGTGGCGAATCCTATTTTCCCTACCAAGGGAACTCCTGCCTCTCAAAACACCTAAGGTAGGAAATGGTATACTTTATGTCACTTTTTTTTAGAAAGTACAGCTATTATCGCCCAAACAGCTTGGAGGCAAATGTTTTATCATTGTGCCCAAGTCGCGTATGTCGTTGTTCTTACCAAGGGCAAAAAGTGCAATTTTAACTGTAGGCACACTTCGCACCTAGTAATCCACTTTCTGCAAGTTGGCCTAAAGTCATAATAATAATTCAGAGTGTGTTCCGAGGGCATAAAGCGTCTGTTACAATTTGTACCCATAGTAAGAAAATTTTGTATACCTTAGTGGGTGCAAAGTCTTTTCACGCCCTAGAAAAAAAGAAACGTCTCTACCAAGTGGGGCATTACTTGGGCAAGTTGGGTGATTACTTTTTTGTTTACTTTGATTTGTACATGTCTAACTTTTAATCACAGGCGAAAACCTGCATATTTTACTCTTGGTAAGAATAGTAGTTTTTTTCGAATGAGTGCCATCGTGTCTGGGGCTATTTTGCAGCTCGAGAGGTCTGCCACTTAGAGCTCGAGGGACGTAAGTTAGCTGCGGAGCGATTGCACTTACGTGGCGAATCCTATTATTTTTTTACCAAAGGCACACCAGCCTCTTAAAAACGCCCGAGGTAGGAAAAAACACTATACGTGACTCGGGCACAAACATACAATAATCGTATCCTTCAAGCGATAATGTTTGTACTTATGTGTCCTAGTAACGTCATATAATATTTTGTGATTTACGGTATCACGATAACAGTCTTATGGGGTATAAGGCCACAAAGGGCGAGGCTGCGGCTCCCGGTACTGAGAGTAAACTGAAAATGGCTTCCCATCGTTGTACAAACGGTTATTTTTTTTTGGTTTCCTAAGTTTCTTGATTCTCCTACATTGTTTTCTTACAAAATACTTTACAATCTGTCTGTGAAATTTTTCATACAAAAATATGATGAAGCTTAAGGCAAATCCACAAATTAAAAACACAAACAATGGAGCGACTTCAGTAATACCTAATGATGTACATGAAACTTCTTTAGCAATGCTCATAGCGTCAAGCCTAGCCTTCCTTGTTCGAGATAGTACTCCATTTTCTCTGTACTTCTGAATACTAAAAAAAATGTTGTTGAAATTCTTAGATATGTATCAACTTTTTTAATACTTACTGATGATTTAAAAATTGAAGAAGTGGATCTCCTTTTTTTAAACCGATAGCTCTTTTTCTAGTATTACGTAGTGGAATCGCCAAGGTCTCGCAATAGTACTTCATAATAAGTGGACGTCGTATTATGTCAAATGTATAATAAACCACTCTTTCATTGCATATCTAAAATCAAATAAACTTGGAATACTTCAAAAGCTAAAAAATAATCTGTTTTAATTCATTAAATATTTGTAGCTTTCAAAAACATTATAAAATCGCTTTGATTTAGTGTGTCAGCCTATAACCAGATTTACACAGTAAAGTTTCGTAACACACCTGTAGTACAATTTTCCAACTGAAACGTTTAAGATATTTCTAAATGATTTTTATAGAATTTCTTTCAACGACAAAAATCGTTTTCTAGAATAGAATATTCAAAAACATTAACAAAAACTTTTACCATAATTTGAAATAAAAGTTTATAAAACAAAGCAATGGAAATAATTTTTAGACGCTATTATTAAAGATTGTACATTGTTAAATATTTTTTAAAATAATTGTCACACAAACTAAATATTTTACATTACCTGATTAAAAGCATCTTCTTGAGTTGTGGGTAGACTATTCTCATCCCTTAAAAACAATTTTAATTTATCATTTATGTCGTTCTCCGAGCTCTAAAAAAATGTCACAAGATAAAGTTTATGAGTATAATGGAAATTGTACATATTTTTAGTTAAAACTTAATAAAATTACCGAGAAAAATGTTAAAATAGTATCATTTTTTAGAATGATCAATTGATATGTTTTATCCTCTATAAATTCACTTGCACTTTTAAATGGAATATGTGGTATTGAAACTGTTGCGAAACTGGTAAAACAGCCCGCGTACATTGAAATAATAATGAATGCTGTCAGATATAGCGACAGCCTTGCGATTTTGGATGATACAGAATTAAATTGTACATCTGTAAATTAAAAAAAACATTAAAGTATAGTCAGGCAATTCTACCATACAAGTTCTTAAATTCCTACGCTTCGTAAATTATATTCAACAGTAGATGATTATCGTACAAGAGCAAAGTAATAAATTTCGCGAACTCGAATAACTATCCATAATTTAAAAATTTTTTAAATTCAAGTATTCAGAAATCAAGCAAATCTTAATTGTCTGCACAGTTTAAAGTATCCTGTACACATGACGTATTGAAAAATTGTTTTGCCTAGTTAGAGCAAGAGCCTCTCTCACAGCTCTTTGAAAACTTATTGGATACTGATTTTTTTAGAAAATTTCTAACTGTTTTCAACTTTTCTCGGACGCTTTCGTTTTTTTATGAGTGTTCGCCTGTAGGTTATAGATAATATTTTTGAAGCTAAAAAGTTATAAGCGTAGTTTAATCCGGATTTATTGGAAAATTAAATGGAACAGCCAAATTTTACTCGCCCAACAATATGATGCGTTGAGACAAAGAGAAAAGTAATAATCATCAATATTGTTTTTAATTACTTTTTCTCCTTTAAGCACTTATAGGGACTTTCAGTTGCTGCTTTTTTTTGATTGATGGTGAAACAGTTAAAAGAAATAAATAGTTATTCACATAGCAAGTGTGAAAAATATGATTTCCCGAAAAAATATGAATGACACGCACGAGCTACCGTTACCGGCCACGAGTGCAAGTTTATCACACAAGTGCGGGAAATAGTCCGACACGAGGTGCGTTCGAGATGTCTCGCCACATAAGGGTAAGGAAAATAGATATAAAAGAAGTATTAATGTTAAAAGCAGTGTGTAGCAAAATTCTTTCCTGTGTGCAGTAATAATATTTCGCTCACTAGGTGCGTAATATATACTAGTAATGCATACTTTGTCAACGCTACGGTGATGAAAACTTTTTCCTAACACGAAGCCTTTTTCGTGACATTTAAACGTTGACAGCGCCCTTGAAAAGAGAAATATCATTCTCGACACGATCGATATCAAACTAGGGCTATTCCACGATGCACAAAATAGTTCTTATGATGATGGCACTAGTATGACGTGACGAAAATTTCGTACCTTGGGCATTTTTGAGGGTCGGGTATGCCTTTGGTAAGAAAATTAGGTTCGGCACACAAGTGCCATCCCATCATAATGTTAAAGTCTTTGCTGTATTTTTACAAGAAACCTCCATTAATAGTTTACCTGTGAATTCTTGATGGACAAACATGCGCCATACATTCAAAAAACCATCCGACAATTTATAAATGAATCCTCTTCTATCTTTATGTAATACTAAAATGATTACAAATAATACTGAAGAAATAGGTATGAGTATAATCAAAAAAATCCAAATACGCTTGTTAAAAACCTGTTCAATTAAAAATGTATTAAAATTAAAAAAAAATTAGGTTATAAATATTTCAAATTCAAATATTTTTACCTCAAAATAACCATTCCATGGAATTTCCTTGGAGTCTGATAATTTATACAAAATATAATCTTGATAATCCATGATTTCGATCGTTACGTCATACTCATCTAAATTTTTGTTCGTTAAAAACTTGCCAGGAAGAATAATACTCTCATTCAATAGTTTTGTAGAATCGTTTGATGTGTTCTCAAGACTTTCATTTAATTTTTTTATGATATGAGAATCGTTTTTATACTCAAGTACTAATCCTGTTGTTTTAGCGAAATCTTGAACTACTTGAGAATAAAGAGGAGATGGAACCTAACGATGCAGAGAAACAATTAATTTTTTTGAAATAAAATAATTTTGTTATTTAAAAATAAACTTTTTATGAAACAAATTACTTTGGTAGTAATTGTAGCCGAAGCACCACTTAAATTTTTTCGTCTCTGGACTAAAGCTCGCTTGTCTATGAGGGTTAATCCGTTTTCCTTGCTCCATTCAAATAATTTATTAACTTGTAATTCATTCTGGGAGCCGACAGCGAACCATTCATGAATGTTTTTATTGTTTCCGCATTTTATCAAAACTTCACTTTTTATATTTAAGTGAAGGTAATTCTTTTTAGGATATCGGCAAGTGATATCGATTTGTTCAGTAACGGCTGGCCGGAATAACAAAAGCCATACGTGAGGCGACAGATTATGATGCCTCGAGAAACGTGTAAATTTTTCGAAATCATTGTCAGTATTTAAAAACACCACAAAAAGGGTTTTTGAGTAATTTCTTAGTTTCGGATACTTTTCTGAAAGATCCGATATAGTCGAAGCTACAGAATACACCATTTTTCGTGAGAATTCTTTAACCATGTTAACCACCGAATGTATATCTGTGGATTTAAGAGAAAAATTGTTGTTATCAGGTATTATGATTTTCTTAACAAGCGCTTTGCTTTTGCTTACCTTCGTTGCTCCTGTAAATAATTCCTATACTGGTGGTCGCATAGAACTTTTGTACATCCAAAATTACAGGAACTTGACTTTCCATGTTTTTTGCTGAATCACATGGCATAAATAAAACAACGGCTAATATTACAACGAGGCTGGTTAGCTTCACCATTTTCGGCTAAAAATAGATTAAGAAAAAATGTACATGTTTACTTACATAATTAAATAAAATCATTTCATAAGCATACTTTCTACGAGTTAAAGAAAGCAAATTACGTGAGTACAACTACTAACGCATAACAAAATGAACATTAAATTTAATTTAATTACAATACTTATACAACAGTGTTATTTTTATTTCATGGTACAAAATGGATTAGGCATGTAAATTGTAAAGACACATTTCTATTTTTTTCTGTTTTAAATGTATTAAATGTATGTTACGCTACTATTGATTGAGTTCAGTCAAATTTTCTTTTTAATTCTGAATAAATTATAAATATAACTCAAGATGTTGTAAAAGAGTAAATAATATAGTTATCCTCTATACACGGAGACATTCAAAATATTTTTTTTGTAAATCCCATAAGAAATAAAAACATTTACGAAAATTTTTATATTTTGTACAAAATTTTTTTTTTTTTTCTACTATTTACCATACTATTGCCTTAGTAAGTGGTAAAAAGGTTGTGAAAAATAGATTAAAAATTATAAA
Organism: Copidosoma floridanum; assembly: GCF_036245765.1. Taxonomy (NCBI): domain Eukaryota; kingdom Metazoa; phylum Arthropoda; class Insecta; order Hymenoptera; family Encyrtidae; genus Copidosoma; species Copidosoma floridanum. Next base: position 2,268,294 of record NW_028321912.1, on the reverse strand, counting down.
GAAACCTCCAATTTCTTTGTTTCCGAATCCGCATTGAATTTTTTAATCTTCAAACGTTTTTCGACTACTATTTTTAATGCCTACCATTCCTTTCAACGTCTTATATGGAAAACTCAAGTTGTATCACTATTTAAATTCCTATTTTATGTTAATTCTATAATAAAAATAGAAAAAAAAAATGTTTTGATAATTACTGTTAATTATAAAAACAAGATAATTTAGAGCTTTTCGAAGGCTGCGTAGCTATTGGCAATATTCTTTTAGTTCTATGTAGAATTTCTTGATGCAAAAAAGCTTGATTATTTTTGGTGAAGTTTAGTCAAGATGAATTAAGTCAGCAATGTTTTTACCAAAATTCAGCATTAGTTGTATTAATCCAAAAAAAATTATTATTTAGTAATTTTTATAATAAATTTTTACTTTACCATGTACAAAACTGCCTTTAGTATTCTCACACATAACAAATTTAAACTTTTCTTGACTAATACTGCATTTCAATAGTAAAGACTTACGCCCAATTTTGTCTAACATACACTTGCTGTTTAACATAGACTTTGCTTATTTTGTATCAAAAAGGTACAGCACGTCAAACGAAACAAGATGATTTTGCTAAGAGTGAAATACATTTTTTTCTGCCAGAGAGAGGATTTAAAGATGCACTTACTTGTTAACTTGATTCTCGTGACCCAAACAACGACTTCCGGAAAATCCTTAGATGAAGCTGGGCACGGCTGGAATGGCCGATCTTTGGATGCTGAGAGTTTTGATTTTTCGGGATTCACAGGACACTTTTCGCGGATGAATATCGATTTGAGCACTAAACTCCTTTGACAAACTGTATCGGACACGTAGAACACAGTGATCACTTGGGGTTGAGGTGTTGTCTAGTTGACGGACTGCGAGACAGTGACGTGTTGGGGCTGTGCCTTCAAGGGCTTGGAATCCCCTTTTCCACTACCAAAATTTCCTGGCCATGAAGTGGGAGAAAAGTCACGCCCATCGACATACTTACAGTCAACCCCTTCCTAACTTCCCCTTATTTTATTCGTATTTCCTAAAACAAACAAAACAGAAGCCAATCGTCGTAGGACAGGTCGCAAAGAATCCAATACATGACAAAATTAAAAGCAATGCATCATATAGGCTTTAAGTTCCTTTTTATTGGAGATTAAATATTTGTTACCAGTAACGTTTCAACAACATATTTTGCCATATTTTTAAACATGTAACTATTTATATTTTTGAGTAAAGCAAAAAATTAGTTAGTATCTGAAGTTACTTAACAAATAATTTATTAATTTATTTACAGAAGTTTATTTGTTACATTTTAATTTCTTTATGTTTATAATTTTTAAAAACTTTTATGTATTTTAAGGGAACCAAACACCTTGAACGATCACGAATACTAAGTAACTATTTTAACAAGCAAAAGAATTTTGAAATAAGGGTTAAAAAAAGTGACATTCATATCAGATGCGTTATTGTTCATAACTCCATGATATGCTTTACTTATCTATTCCGTATGCAATTTTACGTGTCAGTTAGCTAAAATTGTTGTCAGCAAAGCGCCTTGATCGATCAATACGAATATTTATGTATCTTCCTGTATCAGCTGTCACGCCGCAAAAAATTTCTAAGCTTTGAACTATAAGCATCATTAAAAGTAAGAAAAAGTGCCAACACTCACGAGGGGGTAAATACAGTAACAAACGTTATAAATATTGTACAGGAAATTCTCCCAACGCACCCACATTTTTGTCCTGCGGTCAAGAACACATATAATTATAACAGCCCCTACGCTTCTAGAAACATTTCCCCGAGGTTTTCCCTTCCAACGTCCAAAGTTTCCTATTGTCCATATATACTTTTCGGCATAAAACAAAGTATAGCGACACTAGGTACACAGAACTGAGCCAAAAAAGAACAGTTTGTTCCCTCATGTATCGCGTGTCAGCACTAACGCGTTCAACGTGCATGACAATTAAATTTTACCACCTTCTACGTAGTGCTTTTTATAAAGTATTTATAATAGTTCGTATATGTCCTGCACCTGCTTTTGTTTCACGTTTATTTTTTTATGATATGTTGTTGGAATCAAGCGCTGACCCATTGGTAAGTAAATCGTGTTATTGATCGAACACTCTCTTGTGGGTGTTTGTATAAAATCACAAATCAGCTATTCGTTGGTGTGGATGCTTTTTAAATATTTAATGCTTATGTATATTAAGGAAAAACCAAAAAAATCGAAGTATGATATTAAACACTATCTTAAAATAAGTAACAAAATACCTTGTGTATTTGTGCAGCACATACAGTAAGAAATACAAAGAAGTATCCTTTGATAGGATTCTGATGCTTGAAAAAATGTTTATGTTAACATTAAAATTGTAGTTTTATTCTTAACTGAACTTTATCTTAATAATCAAACAAAAATTTCGGTTCCAATATTTTTGCTTTCCATGGTACCAGAGATTTTACTGTACTTTTTTAAAGATGAAAACATTTATGTACTAGGATATAAAATTTTAGGTCTGGAAGATGTGAATTTCAATTAGTTTTTGAAAAAGTAGTTAGACAAGTGCAAGAGATTTAACTGAATCCTCGTTATTTGTAGTAAAAAAAACGGTCGTATTTTTTTCTTTTATACCAATTTTTTTTTTTTTTTATTAGTTCTCATTGTACACCGAGAAATATTCCACAAAATAAACCAACGTAGGTGCCAGGTATTTCAAATAAATAATATATTAAGCCATTTCCAACATCAGGACTACCACCATCAAACCGGGTTAATCCACCGTTGGAGCACATAGCTCCAACCGATACAATCATAGGTAGGGGTAAACGGTACAGTTATTGGTGCCACGTATTTTCTTGAAGCGAATAAGAGCTACTTTCGCTCCTACCCTTTAAATATCACGGCTAATATTCTTAAACTCAAAAGCTCTTTCCTCCCACCCTACGTGTGTTAACGCAAACTCGACCGAGTGGCTTTTTTCTCCTGCGACCACAAGTTTTGGATATTTTATCCTTTTTTGCTTATATTGAATGAGTATTCAAGCTATGTATTGATCTTGAGCTCGTCGTATGTAAGATACCTTTTGAGAAACTATTTATTTTACAGATGTCGAAAAATCGTCTCAGTTCTCCATCAAGTGTTGTTGCAGTGCGCGTGTCTTCTTAAGCGCTGTTAAAATAATTTGTACGGCAACTTTCATGAATACGAGTCACAAAGTAGAACTAATAAATACACAGTAATAGTAAATATGTTTTACAATATTGTTCTTTTGATTTTTTTTAAATAAATTATTTTCACTAAATGATGTGTTAGAAGTAGTAATTATTCGAATTTCCGTGATAACACTAAGTCTACCCTAACATGCTGCAATACAAACCAAATGACAGAATGACTAAATAAACTAAGCTGGGCATTTTTCGATCGCAAAAATTTTAATATTATAAGTATTTGTGGTTTTAATTTTTAAGAATTCTAGTAATTGGAAGATTTCTGTTGTACCTTTTGACGAAAATCCATCGATGTGATGTAAATTTTGTATTGCGTAAAAAATTTTATTTTTCACACACAAAAAAAAAAAAAAAAAGAAACAAGAGAAAGGAAGAATTAAAGTATTGAAAATTCAATTGTTTAAAAAATATTGAATAGATTTTCAACAGGTATCTTTGACTTGAGGGAAACAAGTTAATATCATACAAAAGTTGCGTTGACTTCTTTTTGCATAGATTTTTTTCTCTAGATACATTTTATTCACTGATGTAAAAACATTTTATTGTATGTAATCGTTTTTTTACTATTTAATGAAAGCTTTATCTGTAACAATTGATTTGTAAAAGGTCAGTCAGAAAATTGACTTAGATTTCGTAATGTATTTATTAAATAATAATGTAAAATAATTTTCGTCGAAATAATAATTAATCTCATTTTTACTGACTTACAGTATCGATTTAAAATTAGTACGTAGGTACTATTTATACCTAGTTATAAAAAAAAAAAAAAAAAATAAAACTGTTAAATATCGAATACAATTGATTAAATTTTTTCATATTTTGTGATAACATAACAGTATACAAAATGTGTTAGTAATTGAAATTATATTATTGTTTTATTTTTCTATCATGTTGTTTTATGAAGATGCTTTTTAATTTTTTTTTTTTGTCAGACCAAGCTGTCGTGTTGACTCTGCATGAGAAACGAGTTTTTCCTATGCACAGCAGGTACACATGATAAAAATCGACGCTGCTTAACAAAAAGCAAAACAATTACACCATAGCTGAGCTATAACCCATTGAATGGAAGGAAGACGATCTGCTAAGTTAATAAATTAAGATCCATATTTTGTTTACGCATACATTCACACATCCGTGATACATAAGACATTGCAAGAAGAAAAAACAGCTAGTATAGGGATAGAGTTTTTTCTACGTAGGTACAGCCTTTTTTAAGTAGACCACATGTGTTTTTTTTTCCTGTCGGCTTATTGATTTGTAGCATTAAAAATGCAAGGCCAGACGCCTGTTGCGTTGAACATTTTTCCAAATATAGGTAAAACTTTAGATTAAATTCGTCTAAAGTTTAACCGGGTTCACTAGCAATTCGTTGCTGTTTTCTCTCGCAATGCTTAAAAGATGACACCTCGAAAAAAACAGGATAGTTCTTTTTCTATCAAAACGGGCGTAGGCACCTATAGGCTCTCCAAAAAATATTCATTGCACGCACCCCTCGATGGAATGGAAGGATGTTGTGCTTTTCGTCGTCGACTCACATTACTGTGGTTTTGTGCTTTCGTTTGCTGGTGAAGGAGTGAAGTCGAGAACTATTTTTTATTTATATATTTTTTTTTTCTTTACAATGCTAACAGTTGTTTTGAGCTCGTAATCCAACTTACAATCCAGAAATGCTTCGATTTTACTTGTCCTCAAAATTATGTTCGAAAGGTGAAAGTGGGTAATTCCTCACCAGCTGTTCTTCCCCAGAAAGTATGTTATTAGCAGGTACATCGATGACGGGGGCTTTAATGTGTCAGGTGTTAAGAGGGTCTTTTTGTTTGACGTGTTGATGGATGTATTATTCAGGCGCTACCTACTAACCGTGGAGGGGGAACCGAAGAGCTACAAGACTAAATTGATAACTAGGAAGGGTAGTTTTCATCTTAATTGCCATATCACTCAAAGAAATAGCGAGATAACTCTTTGGCTCATTTTTTTAACTAGTCAATAGTCCTTTCAGCGATTCTAACATTTTTTTTATTTGCTCAATTCGATTGATCATTTCGGATGAAAGTCTTTTTCAAATTATTTTGCTTTTTTATATACTTGGAACACATAAATACAAATCAATATATAAAATACGTTATCACAGAGGTTAGACTTCGGAAAATTAACGTTAAAAAACAACTGACTTGGAACTATAAACCGAATACTATATGTATTTTAAATGGTATGTGTATACATAATTGTTTATTTCCTTGTAATATCCATACATACTCTTCATCATGATTAAATAGTATCGAAGCACAATATTTTACCGAATTAATGTCATAGTTTAGAATGATTCAAATGTTTTTGAGACTTTACCTACCAACTTTAATATAGGTATACAAATTGGGGTGCCGTTATTTTTTGAAAAAAAATCTTTCTTTAATTTTTATGATTACGCAAGAAAGTTAAATCTTTACCTACAAACTTTAAGGACATTCAATTTTCTAAAAAAATATACGTATTCTTGATAACAGATACAGAGAAAAGTGCCACGTTCGTTGTAATATTTTGCCTAACAAACAGTTGGAATACTTCCTACTTATAATAACCGCAATATAAATTAATTCAAAAGTTTTTTTTTTCCATTGTTTATCACAAAAATTGCGAGACTTATATTTTTCCATAATTCTAACGCTTTTACCTGAAAATTGAAGATTGAAGATAAAATGTTCTTTTACTCAACAATTTTTTTTAATTTCTTATTAAGGCAAAAATATTCAATACATCATGTTTATTATTTTTCATTTGAAAGTCACAAAAGTTAAATTCATATATAAAAATAGATGCTTGGAATAGTTTTTGGTATTGTCTTCGAATGGTAACATTACTAGTCTAGTTACGACAAATATTGTTTTTCAGATATAAAATATGTAGAATTTACATGAATTTTTTAAATATTTTTTATGACTCATTCTTAAAAAACTTATACGAATGAGATATATGTGATTAATAAAGGCTTACATGAGACCTCAATTTTAATATTTACAAGGATAAAACTTAAAAAAATGCTTGGATATTGAAAAAAATCTACTTATAAATTGATTAATGTTTGATAATTTAGTAAAAGGAATTTTGAGGCATGTTATAGTGCATTTTAAACAATGCCAACGTTAAACATACGTAAAATGTTGTATTTATTGGATGCAAGAGGGGGTACACGGTAAAGGGGGCCAAGCTGTGTAGGCAGGTGGCTCTTTTTCGCGCAACCTTTTGAATTACACTTTAAAATTTCTTTGAAACTTAAAAAAGAATATTAAACTTGTTAAATTAACCAATTAAATTATTTTACAGTTACAATTATGAGACAATTATATTATTCATTAAATATAATATCGTCATAAATTTTAAATACCTGCTAATATAACACTAAGTCAGCCAGACAGTCAATTCTAGATAAATTTAATCTTTGCCTTATGTAAGATGCAAAGTAGATGTAAAAGAATTTTTCCGCCATCAGGTGGTTTTAGGAGGCTGGTACTTCCTCGGGCGAAAAAGCCGTTTTCCGATACTCGTTCGAAAAGTCTCCTTTACGAACCTCGTTACAAACCTCGCCTTCGGCTCGGGCCGCAAACCTCTCGGTTCGAAAACAAAGACTTTTCACACTCGTAGGAGAACTACTATTTCCGTAAATTCAAATCTCAGACACAATAGAATATTTGTATATGTTATTTCTCAGATAACTATTCTGCGATATGATTATTAAACTGCCGACGGTCTAAAGCAACAATAAAAAGTATTAAGCCTCGGATTGGCAAGTATTGAAGATTTGAGTGATTTTTTGCACTCGGGTTGGCCAATCCATCGATTATTTCGAAATCAGTATATTCTACCACATTACTTTTTTTACTACTTATTTACTACAATATACTTATTTATTACAATATCAATATATTACCAATCAATATTTCGTTTGAGCCCGCGATCAACTGAAAAGTTCGTGTGATCTGCTGGCGTGATATAACTTTCTTTCAAACGATGATCACGTTAGGGTGTATATTGCGAAATCGTTCTCTTAGATCATCAGGATATGTACCGAGATACGTCGATCACAAAATAGTGTGGAATTAAAGAAAATTAACGTTTTGCCGATTTTTTAATTTGTGTATGTTGTATAAAAATCGACAAGTTCTGTTATTTTAACGAATTTTACAGTGTGGTATAACACTAAAAAAAGCTCACATAGAATGAATGGAGCTTTGGTGCTATTTTCTGGGACATATTTGCTTGCTGAGCCAATACAAATGAGCAGCACTTAAATAAATGCTCGTATGTATTTAAAAAATATTAATCGAATATCTGAGTGTCGATACTCATCGCCATTGCGAGAAATTAAAGATCACGATGTTACAGTATTAGAAGCCAATGATTTAAGTATCAGCAGCCTAAGTGTACACCAAACCCTGATTTTTTTTGCTTTTTTGTTTTTAGTAAAAAAACACAAATTTGTCGAATATTTTGTTGCAGATCCTCAACATGGAGAACGACATGAACTGGTACCGAGCCAAGCTCGACTCCCGGGAGGGACTCATCCCCAGCAACTACATCGAGATAAAGAGCCACGAGTGAGTATTGCCATTCTATTTCACAAACTGAAGATGTAACTTTAATTAACATTTAAAAATGGCTTTTTATGATTACAAGAAAATAAAAACGTAGTTAATTTGAAGCATTTAAGTTTTTATGGGCCTATAGGAAGTAAAACCTTTTAGCTAATCACTCAGATCAGTATTAATCGTTTTTAACTAAAGTTTATGACATCGAAGAAATACGTCACGTTTCCATTATAAAACTGTTTAACGACCATTGGCTGGGACTTCTGGAATACTGAGTCACGTAGTTTATTAGTTAATTTAAAAAAAATGCGGGTTGAAAAAAAAAATCATTTTTCTTTGAGTAGTCCTATTAAATTTCTAGATCGTAAATTACGAATTTTTTTTCATATCTCTTACTTTTTGACTCGAATTTTTGAAATTCAAAAAACTTTATCAGCAATCAGCATCAACTTTTGCTACATGCAATTAAAAGAAAAGCACTGGAAAATAAAAAGTTTGAGACACACGATTAGACCTCGATGTCAGCACACAAGCCAGTACTACGCAATTACCAAAGTAGTCGTGGCCTTCAATGCCATCGACGTTGATACGTATACTTAGTTTGTTTTTTGATACGCTACTGGTATACGAGAAACAAAGCCGCATGATCTGTTATTACGTGTTTTTGGGAAAAGTTTTTTATTCCTTTCATTGCCTAAATATAGAGGTTTTGCTACAAAAGTTATTAGTAAAGTGATAAAATAAAAATTTGGATGGTCTTGCTGCCGATCAGAAAAAAATGGCTGATCCGGGCCATGAGAATGATTAAGGCCTTTTCTTGCTTGACTTATCGCCAAACTGTTTCTTAAGGGGGCTCCAGCGGGAGAAGTTAGGAGGCCACAGGTAACTCAATTGATACATAAAAACACGCTGAATCTAACGGTGTCCTTATTTACCCCTCTTACCCTGAAAAATTTTGAGATATTTGCTCTCAAAGTTCGTACATAGTACATAGTCTCTCATAGAGCAACGTGAAAATATTGGTATTTTCTAACAATAATTGAGGAGTTACAAATCAGGACTGTAACTGTTTTATATAAAAACATCTTAGCTTTCAGATAGTACCTTCAAAAATATAGGTAAGCCTTAAAATATTTGAGATATTTCGTAAAGTATTGATCAAGTCATTGAATTAGCAGAGTCATGACGGGATGCTATCTTGTTTTTTGTAAGTCGCGCGCTTTTGAATATTTTAGAATTACACTGCAAGTACTTACATAGGATACATGTCATTTGGAACTCTTTTTTAATCGTTTTCTTCTATGGAAAACTTACACTTCTTTTTTTTTTTTAAATAAAATAGAACATTGAAAAATTTTAACTGCAATTATATTTTATTTTATCACAAATTTTTTATAACACGAAAAAAAACTAATTCTAAATAAAACGCTCTGTACCTGACAGAAGCTGCTGTTTGTTTATTATAGGTACGGTTACATCATATAAAAAGATTTATTTTTTTTAAAATTGTAGTGCTCTACTTCCAGCTCCTTTAATAAGGGCACGAACTACGGTCTCCCGCGTGTTAATCCACGACCTAGTCGGCTGAGCCACCGCGCGCTTCCATACATATAGATTTTTTTTTTTTTTTTTTTCTATTTTATAGTGCTGTACGTCCAGCTCCTTTACTAAGGAACTACTATGAGCACTTATCACTTGTGAAAGGGACAAGGAAAAGGATGGGAAGCCACCCATTACTGGGAGGGGGGTAGGGGAAAATAACGCAAGTGTGCTGCGAGGAGGTCGCCTACACCCTCCTTGAGGAACATTGCGTGGTGAAAAAGCACATGTGAAAAATCACAGAGGTACTTGCCCGAAAGTCGCACTGGCCGGGAATCGAACCACGGTCTCCCGCGTGCCAACTACGACCTAGCCGACCAAGCCACCGCGCGCTCCATATATAGATGATGTTGTTCGCCTGCTCGCATATATTATATTCACGGAGCGCGCGGTGGCTTAGTCAGCTAGGTCGTGATACCCGGCCAGTGCGCTTTATCGGGCAAGTACCTCTGTGATTTTTCACATGTGCTTTTTTACCACGCAATGCTTCTCGAGGAGGGTTTAGGCGTTCTTCTCGCAGCGTAATGGCCTAATTTTCTCCTACCCCCCTCCCAGTAATGGGATGCCTCCCATCCCTCTTCCTTTCCTTCTCCAAAGTGCTAAGTGCCTAAAGTAGTGCCCTTATTAAAGGAGCCGGACGTAACGCATTATAATATAAAAAAAATTATACATATATATATATATATATATATATATATATATATATATATATATATATATATGTCTATATATATACGTGCTATACACACGTATATATGGATATATACTCACAGCAGTGCTACCAACTAACCGAATAGTTTTCGGGTTAGTACCAGTGCTCGCTGGAGCCTTCTTAAATTGATCTTAAGTATGATCTAACTCGTCCGTTTTCCTGCAATTTTTAGTATACTCGTTAGATTAGAAAAAGTTTTCTATCATTAAATTAATGTATTTATGCACGCTATTATTTCCTGTCATTTTCCACATTCGAATTTTTACTCCTGTTTTGGTTCTTTCATTTTTAAGTACGAATTTTTTTATTAATTAACATTTTTGTAACGGTCTTGTTAACTTTCTAAATACTAAAACGATAAACAAAACATTCAATGACTACGTTTCTTTGCGAATAAATGCTAAATTTATAAAATCCAAATTCATAACTTTTAAACGATTCTGGGCTATACTATCAGGAATATTGCGCCTGGCCAACATTTTCGAGTATGGAGTGTCGCAACTGTATTCGAGGCGAGGCGCGAGTACTAGTGCTGAACAGCCTGTATAAACAAATGAAGTGGCTAACGTTGAAACTTAAACACGTCTACAAGTTCATACAATCTGTAACACAAATGTTTCACTCTCTGCAATCTTTTAATGCCAATCATTAAAGAAAAAATTTTTTCGGTTCAATAGAATAGGTGAAATAGTTTACGAAGCATCGATTTAGTTGTTCTTGAAACTTTTATCAGAAGTGATATAATGTATTTTATAAAAAATAGAAATTTCGATCACACTCTTTAAACATGTACTTTGACACCCTTGGATTTAACAGCGTATGTATGAGTGGTGCTGCCACATTATGCCCCAAAGTTCATGTTATAAATCTTATGGAAAAAAAAGTTCAAGTGTCCGTCATTAGTGAATTGACCCCTACTGCCTATAAGACACAATGTTAAAGAAATGTTAAAGTGACTAGTGGCGCCAGCACTTCCCTCCAACCTCATGCACCTGGCGGATATAAAACATACTATATCCTACATCGGTTATGCATATAATTCATCCTGGGGGGCAAACGTAGAATCGTAGCTAAAGTAATCGGCTTACATAAGGACTTTCATTCTATTCTCTGCCACGAGACCAAAATACACTCGCTTTACCTATTAGTAAAAAGGGGTTACGCATAAAGTAACTTTAACCACAATTCACGCTTTTTTTTACTTATCAAGAAAACAGCGAAATATTAGTATTTTTATCAAAATGGCTGACAAGAATGAGGAAACGCAGATTGATGATGGTGATGAAGCAGGAAGTCTAGCTTATCCTGACCATCGTGACTTGTCAGGTTGTCAAATTGTATCTCCGAGTAACACAAATACAGAGGAAAGACAGTTAGCCCTTACAAAGATACCCGGTGGTGATTCTCCCTTCGAACCCAACGAAAATAAGGTAAAGCCATCAGCAATGGTAAACAAATATATGAATGAATACATGTATATATGTACTGTGTAATACAATATATATAAATGTATATATTTAAATAAATATATATATATATATATACATGATGAGTTCATGATAGTGATGTATTTGTAGGACGTCTATAAGAGAATGATGGATTGTGCACAATTTTTCCTGGCTTCAATTAGCGCTACCGTAAGTATGGAAGTTCTTTATTTAAGTCTTTTTTTTGTTTTAGTTTTAAAATCGTGTTAAGCGCTTAAAATAAGTTTTACAACGTATATGCTGTTAGTCTTATGTTCAGCTTCGTCGACAATTTTGATCAGACCATAGTACGAATAAAAGTTTCTACCTGTTGAAAGTCTCATAATTCTACCTGCATCATACGTATACCTATAAATAAATTTTAATGGCCACCGATGTATTCGTTCTGTGATTGATCGAGACCAGTCTTGGGTGCATAAGTTTGAAAATGTGATCAAATAATCAGAAGTTAAAATTTTCACTAAAAATGAAAATTATATATTTAGTAGTTGCAAGTTATTTAATTGTTCTAACCAAATCGGAAAACTAAATATTTGTTATTAACTCTCAGGGAGTAGGTCAAGAAGCGTGCGGAAGTGGATCCCCCAGTACTGTTTACTTTATTTGTATACAGCTCATTTAATAATAAAAAAATATGTTAACTAAGACATCTGTGTAATTTTTAGGTCTATGATAACTCCATTACAGTTACGGGTCAACTAGAAGAGGATGGAAACATCTCATATGACCGTTGCCCGTGTTATTTTAGGAAAGTATCATATGGAAAAAGTTGAGGCATGGCTTAGCGAAGACAAGACCTTGTATATATCTTTTTCTAAAAAATATGGGCCAGTTGTCGATAAATATACTGTAACCAACATTAAAAATATCTGCTTAGTCACGATCACGGTTAACAAAAGAAAATGTAGAAAGAAAAAAATAAATGATGTCACTGCATTACCTCATCTATTTTATTACGAATAATTAACCAAAGCCATTTGAAGTCTCACAGTTTTAATATCATTAATTCAAATACAAAAAGTACAATTTTAACGTTTTCTAATAAAAGTTAATTCATACGCTTATACACTTGTATATAGTATAATAGTCTACTGCAAAAATACCTATGATACAAGATAGAAGGTATACTAGAAGTATATCTTATAAAACTTGCACTTGATCTTGTTGTTATATAAGTGTTTTTGCAGGCTTAAGTTCTTTGACGCAGCTTAAACATTGAGATAAAAAAAAAAGCTGAAGAAAATATATGCTTATGCAAGACTTTACACAGTAACTAAATAGTTAATTTGAAACACCGAATTTCTTTCTACTTAAGCTGTAAAATTTTTTAAGTAAAAAAAAAATCAAAATACCCACGGAAAAATATTATTAATTAAAGTTAAAATATTTCCATTGAAATTTTTAATTCAACGATTATTTCATTTTCCTTTTACCCACCTAAGGTTTTATCATGTACAATTGACAATGGCGTTATTCGTTCTTTGTTATATATTTTCATTTAATAAAACTTTTCCTAATAACCTTCATGAGACTATGTGAAGTATTTTGTTCATGTTGATTTGATCTTTCTTTAAGAATTCAAATTTATTTAACTATGTATCTTACAAGATAATTTCTTCATAATACGTAATTTAAAATACGATTAATTTCCAGCAAATCTAACAGAATAGATTAGACTAAAAAGTTCCAAATTAAATTTTGAAAAACAATTGTACAATTACAAAAATGAAATAAAAGTTGATAGTTTCTACTTGCAATACAAAGATTTCTACTGTGCAACGAATAATATAATAACGTACATGTTGGAAAGAGCTATGTCTTTTATAAAATTTTAATTTTTAATGTGGAAACATGGTATCTAGAGATTTTTTATGATAAGGAACTTTTTTTTTTGATATTTAGTCAAAAAGAAGAAGCGCACTTTTCTTTTTTTTTTCACTATATTACTAGGTGAATAATTTTGAGACTGTTAAAACTGTTAAGACACATTACGTGATGTAGCAAGTGATAAATAAAGTTATAATGACTTTTCTTTTGAGAATTCATACTTTTTATTTTAGTTTAACGTTAAATCAGTACTTTAATAATTGTACTATTGATTAAAATAATCATTTGTATAATGAGACCTTAACACTATTTTGCTTTTGTACTGTATTATTTGCCAACGACTTCAAACATTACAAATTTCGTTCATAGCAATGTTTACCGTTCGTTATACTGTCCCTTAATTACTCGTATCGGGACAACCAAGATAAGCAAATACTATATGAATATTCTGGCCTTTTTACTACCGTACGATAGTGTCTTACTAAGCTGTCGTCGACCATAAGATTGTCTTGATGTGCACCAGACGCAAGCTTAAGTGAAAAAATTTGCTTGTCTCGGAGTGGTTAAAAAACTTTTCTTAACGCTTTAAGAATCACACGATTATGTACGCAGGCAAGTGACAATCGCAAATCGCAGCTCGCAGGCAATTTCAGGCGACAAGCATGCGATCCAAAGGATTCTTTGTTTCCTTCCGTGGGTTGTATACGATTTTTTACCAATACCAAGGTGTATCTATGTAAACTAGCATCGTGATAGTTTCATAAAAACCCGAGATTAAAAAAAAAAAACATTATTTTGTTTGTTTCATATTTTATTTACAAAAATAAAGGATTATTACGTCTGCTTTTATAGTATAGTTCATATTGAAGAATAACCTGACTAGTACAAAACTAAAAAAAAAAATTAGTACATAAATATCAGAAGAAGTAGAGTAAAATAAGTCAACTATACGATATGTCTACGTAAATATTGTAATTTAAATGTGCTTTATCTGATTAAATGACATTTGAAATATAGTTAACAATAAAAAAAATCGTCAAACAGCGTAGATTTGCGTTGTAGCAATAGGTAATTATTTGTCATTAATTTTCTACAACACACGCACTTAAGTATCTTCTTGAATTTCCTAATTCTTGAATACCAATTACATACTTTATTTTTCAGTTTAGTTTAGTTTGTTTGTTTGACATGTTAATGAAATTTTACAATTACAAGACAAATAATGTGGAAATTTAAATTAACTTATAACAACAACAATTGATATAAAAGAAAACAGTACCATAAAGCAAATGTTTTTCAATGTATAATAAATTGTAGATTAAATATTGATTTTTTAAATTCTGTGTGATTAAAAAGATACATTATTTTTAATGATGCCCCAGGAGGTTCAGGAAAAAACTTTCTATTTACAACGTTCATATATCATTTCATTTTTTGTGGAAAAAACATTTTCTCTATAACATGGACTAGTGTAACATCAATATGACTTCTAAAGAGAATGCTCAATAATAGAACATCTCGTTTACAATTGGATCCAATCAATGTAAAAAGTCCTTACTTGGAATTTGAATCTGAATAAAATTGGTACATCACGTCACTAGGGCACAAAGTACAAACATGAGCGCCCGAGTCGCGTCTAATGTTTTTCTTGCCTACGGCCCAAAGTGATTACAAGGGCGAAAACTGTGACACGAGGGCGCAAAGCGGCAGTTGCACTTTGGGCCCATGGTAAGAAAATGGTAGTTTTCCTACGAGTTTGAAAAGTCTTTGTTTGCGAACCGAGAGGTTTGTGGCCCGAGCCGAAGGCGAGGGACGTAACGAGGTTCGTAAAAGAGACTTTTCGAACGAGTTCCGGAAAACTGCCTTTTCGCCAGAGGAAGTACCAGCCTTCCAAAACCACCCCAGGGGGGAAAAAGTATTAAATCATCCTATCTTTGAACATTGTTTCGTATTCTAAAACATTATATCAATATTCGTATAATCAACAGAACATTTTCTAATACATCATCATTATCTCTTATTTTCCAAACTTTTATTTTACAACCTCGACCAAGGATGGCTGAAGAGGGTGGTAGGGGTTTTGTGGAATGACCCCCGAAAATCACCATGTAATGTATGAATATAAGAATATGTATATATATCGCTGGGTGCACTCCTATTTTGGTCACGAACGGGTGTGAGATTACAAGAACTGAGGGACAGATGAGATGAGGTTACAGCAAAAAATTGACAACTGACGCCCACTACAATGAGTTCATCTGAACATACGAGCTTGTCGTGTAGCTGGATATCGAATTGATAAAACCGACTTAGAATAAGGCTTACAATTTAAATAATAAAAATGATTAAAATGATTGAAAAACGGTATAGAGCTGGACAAGCTCATTAATCTAAATGATACTTTGATTAAGTTGTTGAGAAGAGAGAATGTTTGCATAACATCTTCAAAAAATTTTTTTTTTTTTTAATTTTAATTTTGATTAGGTGCAAAGTCTTTTTGAGTCTTTGAAAAAAAGAAGCGTCTCTTTTAAGTTGAGGTGATAACTTTCAGTTAATTTTCATATGTACATATTCAACTGATATCCACGGGAAAAAATCTGCACGTTTTGCCTTTGGTAAGAAAAAGAACATATGAGACTTGAGCACAAACATATAATAACCGTATCCTTCAAGCGATAATGTTTGTACTTTTGTGTCCTAGAAACATTATATAGTATTTTGTGATTTACTGCATCACGATAACCGTCTTATAAGGTATAAGGCCACAAAGGGCGAGGCTGCGGCTCCTGGTACTAAGAGTAAACTGAAAATGGTTTTTTTTTGATTCCTAAGTTTCTTGATTCTCCTACATGGTTTTTTTTACAAAATACAGTACAATCTGTCTGTGACATTTCTCATACAAAAATATGATGAAACTAAAGATGAATCCACTGATTAAAAATACAAAAAGTTGAGCAGTTTTAGAAAGACCTAATGATGTACATGAAACTTCTTTAGCAATGCTCATAGCGTCAAGACTAGCCTTCCTTTTTCGAGATATTATTCCATTTTCTCTGTACTTCTGGATACTAAAAAAAAATGTTGTTGAAATTCTTAGATGTGTGTAAATTTTAACAATACTAACTGATGATTTAAAAATTGAAGAAGTGGATCTCCTTTTTTTAAAGCGATCGATTTTCTTCTAAAATTACCTAATGGAATAGCTAAGATTTTGCAATAGTACTTCAGAATAAGTGGACGTCGTATATTGTCATATGTATAATGAGCCACCCTTTCATTGCATACCTAAAATTATATTAACTTAAAATAATTTATACGCTAAAAAATAATCCGTTTTAATTTATAAAATATTTTCAACTTTCAAGAACTTTTTAAAATCGTTTCGATTGAGTGTCACAGTTTATAACCAGATTAACACATTCTCATATACGCATATTCACATGCACGCGAGCAGTCATACACGCATTGTTACTTATTTTAAATGTATTGGTATTACCGTCAGCGGAAAAAAATTACGTTGTAAATTTTAATAACATCTTTAGAGTACAATTTTTTAACCCAAATAATTTAGATTTTTCTTAATATTTTTTATGGAATTTTCCTCTACGTTAATAATCGTTTTTTAGAATAGAATATTAAAAAACCAGGACAAAAACTGTTACCGCCATTCAAAATAAAACTTAAAAAATTTTATAAGAGAAAGTGTAAGAAATTGTTTTTAGACGCTATTATAAGAGCAGGTACATATATTTTATAAAATAATAAACACACTAACTAAATATTTTACATTACCTGCTTTAAAGCATCTTCTGAGGTTATAGGTAGACTATTTTCATCCTTTAAAAACAATTTCAATTTATCATTTATATCGTTCTCCGAGCTCTAAAAAAATGTTATAAGATATAAGTCTTAAGAATAATAAAAATGATACACTCAGTTGAAACTTTTAAAGATTACTGAGAAAAACGGTAATGGGTCAGAGTTTTTTACTACGATCAATTGATATGTTTTATCCTCTAAAAATTCACGTGCATTTTTAAATGGAATGTGTGGTATTGAAACCGCTGTGAAGCTGGTAAAACAGCCCGAGTACATTGAAATCATAATAAATGCTGTCAAATATAGTGATAGCCTTGCAATTTTTGATGATACGGAATTGAATTGTACATCTGTAAATTCAAAAAAAAGAAATAAGTATCGTCAGGCGATTCCACTATAAAAACAAAATTAAATTCCTACGGTTTGTTAATTTGTACATAACAGTACATAATTATCGTACAAGAGCAAAGTCAAAAATTTCGCCAACTCAAATAATGATACACATTTTTTAAGTTATTTTAAATTCTAGATTTTTGAAGTTATGCAAAATCTAAATATCTGCATGGATAGAAGTATCCCATACACGTGACGTAAAGAAAAATTGTTTTGCCAATTTGGTGAAAAAAAACACTTCCCTTAGCTCTTTAAAAGGTTATAGGACACTGATTTTGTCAGGAAATTTTTAACTGTTTTTAACTTTTCTCGGACGCTTTACTTTTTTTTATGAGCGTTCACCTTTAGGTAATAGATCTTCTGCAGGGGGTTGATATTTTTTAGCTCAAAAATTTATAACCGTAGTTCAATCGAGATTTATTGGAAAATTAAAAGGTACAGTCTAAATTTTTTTTTCCGGTTTTACTAGTCTAACAATACTTACGATGTGTTGAGACAAAGAGACAAGTAATAATCATCGGTATTGTCTAAAACTACATTATTCCTTTTTGCTTTTTTAGGAACTTTTAATTGCTACTTTCTTTCGATTAATCATAAAAAATTATGTCGGATGTGCCTTTGGTAAGAAAATTAGTGTTCGGCACACAAGCGTCATCCCATCATGATGTTAAAGTATTTTCTGTATTTTATTAACAAACCTTAATTAATAGTTTTCCTGTGAATTCTTGATGGACGAATATTCGCCATACGTTCAAAAAACTGTCCGATGGTTTAAAAATAAATCCTCTTCTATCGTTATGTAAAACTAAAATTACATTAAATAGAATTGATAAAATAGTTATCAGTATAACCAAGAAAATCCAAATACACCTACTTAAAACCTGCTTAATTAAAAGGTATAAAGAAATAAAGTATAAATATGTTGCACTATTTAATTTTTTTCACCTCAAGGTAAGCATTCCATGGAATTTCCTTGGTGTCCGGTAATTTATACCAAATTAAATCTTGATAATCAATGATTTCAATCGTGAAGTCATACTTATCTAAATTTTTGTTCGTTAAAAACTTGCCAGGAAGAATAATACTCTCATTCAATAATTTTGTGGAATCAATTGATATGTTCTTGACACTTTCATGTGATTCCTTCTTGACACGGAAATCGTTTTCATACTCAAGTGCTAATCCTGTTGTTGTAGCAAAATCATTAACGACTAGAGAATGAAGATGAGATGACTCCTAACGATGTCAAAAAAACAATTCATTTTTTAAAAATTAAATAATTGTGTTATTTGAAAATAAACTAAGTGCTTATAAAACAAGTTACCTTGGTAGTAATTTTAGCCAGAGCACCACTTAAATTTTTTCGTCTTTGGACTAAAGTAAACAAGTTATGTTTTTATGAATTGTACATCATATAATTTTTGTGCTCTGTATCATAGATTTTTCAATGAAGGTGGAATTTAAATAACAGCAAAACTTCGTGTCTAACATGATTTCCGTGTTTTGTGCGTTTTAGAAATTTGATGTTTAATTATTACTGCATATTCTTTTATGTCCGTTAGTTTTATTTTATAAAATATCAATCGTAGATTTGTGTTTTTTGTTATTTATTTATTTAATAACATTGAAACATAAGGCGAGACTGTCTTATAACCTCGTAAGTATTATTTTGACTTGATCTTAAGGATGCTAGTAGATAATCTAAATATCAGTTTTTTTATGAAGAGGCCAGATAACTGTACTGCGCGAAAAAACGGCTAGGTGTTATAATTTTTATTGTAGTGTATTATGCATAAGTATGTGTTAGACATTTGCTGAGTAGTGATATATAATATTTTAGGTGACGTCAGATTTTGAAAGTTCTTTCTTACAAAGCACAAAGAACTGAAGCTGTTTATTAAGCTTTTCTACCGTTTCGCTAATAAATACATTATTGTTTATTGTTCGTTCTGTTAAGCTATAAAACTTAAAATAATAATAATCTTCCAAGAAAATGCATCTTAAAATAAGGTAGTAGATTTGATAAGCTACGAGGTTGTTTTGGAAAAGTTTCTCCTTCTCTACTACGAAGTGGTGATAAAGAGTAGATACATATATGTTACAAGGAAACTAATGACTATGCATAGATTTACGCCTTAGAGTATACATGGTCTTTAGTTCGAACTTCAAGTTTTAACGCATTGTTGTTTATTACTACATCATACGCTTTACTTACATCTGTACCGTATGCGATTTTGCTTGTCAGTGAGCCCAAATTGTTGTCTATAAAGTGCATATATCCGTCAATTTGAACATTAACGTACCTCTTTACATTAACTTTCATATTGAAGTTTCGACTTATAAGTTCCAGTAAAATTAAGTTAAAGTACCAAAATCCACTCATCTGCTGGTACATTAACGCATGCTATAAATATGTACAGAAAATTTTTCCAACTCACCTAAATTTTGGTGCTGTTGTAAGGAACAATCATTTATAACATTAATAATTATAACAGCATGTAAGTTTTGGAAATGCTTCCTCTTAAAAAGTATAAAATTTCCAATTGCTAATCTGTACTTTCCGACATAAAACAAAGTAGCAACACTATATACAGAGTCGAGCCAAGGAAGAATACTCGATTTCTTCATAAATCGTGTGTCAGCACTGAAACATTCGATGTGCATGACAATTCAATTCTACTACCTTTTACTACGCAGCTCTCCTTATAATATATTTATAATAGTTCGTGTATATGTCCTGCGCGTGTTTTTGTTCTACATTTATTTGTCCTATGATCTGCCTTGGAATCAAGCGCTGACCCATTTGTAAGTATATCATGTTATTGATCGAACACTCTCTTTTAGGTGTTTGTATGAAATCACAAATCAGATATTTGTTGGTGTGAGTACTTTTTTTAACATGTAATGCCAAAGCGCGCGGTGGCTCAGTCGGCTAGGTCGTGGATTGGCACGCGGAAGACCTTGGTTCGTTGCTCGGCCAGTGCGAGATATTCGGGCAAGTACCTACCTCTGTGATTTTTCACATGAGCTTTTTCACCACGCAATGCTCCTCGAGGAGGGTTTAGGCGACCTCCTCGCAGCGTAATGGCCTAATTTTCCCCTACCCCCTCCCAGTAATGGGAGGCCCCCATCCCTCTCCCCTTCCTTCTTCAAAGTGCTAAGTGCCCATAGTAGTGCCCTTATTAAAGGAGCCGGACGTGAAGCACTATAATATAAAAAAAATTTTATATTTGTTATATCTATAGATATAATTTTAACATACAAGTCGTTGAAAAAGGGTGTCACCCTCAATAAAATCCATATTCAAAATTATTTCCTTATAGTACATGGCATAAGGAATAAAATGAGCCCTATTTCGAACGTGTGTCTCAAAAAAATATTTTTAATTAAAATGAGGGACAACAACAAGATATTTTTTGTGAATTTTCTCATATAGTACATACATACTTGGGTTATCTTGATTAAAAAATTTACGGAAAATAAGATTAATTGTTGCATTGCCGGAAACTATATCTTTCTATGATTTAATAAGCACATATTAAAAATTAGGTGAATTTACTGGCTGACCTTTAAAAAATAAATTCTTGCTGTCAGTGTTTTGATTGTTTTATTGCGAAGAGGAGGAACTGATTTTTTCGAAACGACGCGTCTTTCAAACGAAACGAGACTGTCACATAGTTGCATAACAACTATGTTCAATAAATCGTTTCCGTGTAAGTAAAAAAAAGATAAAATCCAAAGAAAAAAAATCGATGCAGAAAAAAGTCCATGCAATTTCGATGCAATATTAACATATTTCACTCGAGCGAGGTTAATTGTTTGCAATTAATTTGCCGTTACGGAGGAGTAAGGAAATACCTTTATCAATCTCTTAAATATTTGTTGCTATACGCAGAAAACAAAAAACAAAATTATCCTAGATAGGAAAAAAATATATTTATTTTGTCTGATTTTAGAAAGACGTTCTAAATGTTAAAGAATCTTATTTTAGAATCGGGAGAATGTCTGATTAAAATTTTCTATAAAAAATAACAAGAATCTACCTGAATCAATTGCAATTGTATACTAAATAATTCTTATAATATTTGAAACCCACAATTTTCAGACCAAAACACCTGGATGGCATCATTATTGATAAAAACCAGGTAGAAGCCTGGTCTAGTAAGAAAAAGTAATATGTAGCTGTTGCAACTAAAAACTGTTGCATGATTATTGAGATAAAATTTTCGTAACAGATAAAATAACAATGGTGATATGAGCATAAATCTTTTTTTTCGTCAGAATTGTATTATAGGATATTTTCTTTAGTTCGATTTAGTGTGCAGCACAAAAAAAAAAGGTATTTTGGTGCTTATTTTAAGCTTGCGGTCAATATCATGTTTCGATTATTCCGGTTTTTCCTTACCAGAGTAATGACCACGTGCTCATTAAAATAAAATAATAATGCATCCAAATATAAAAAAAAATACATAAAAATAAATGATTGGCTTGTGATTTTATTCAAACACCCAAAAGAGAGTGTTCGATCAATAACATGATGTACTCACAAATGGGTCAGCACTTGATTCAATAAACAGATCATAGGACAGAAACGCGAAATGAAAGCAGGTGCAGGACATATATGGACAATTCTAATACATTATAAGCAGAGCCGCGTAGTAGAAGGTGGTAAAATTGAATTGTCATGCACATTGAATGTATCAGTGCTGACACACGATTTATGGAGTAATCGAGTATTCTTCCTCGGCTCGACTCTGTATATAGTGTTGCTACTTTGTTTCATGCCGGAAAGTACAGATGAGCTACCGAATGTTTGTCGTTGGAAGAGGAAATGTTTGTACTTAATTTAATTTATATTTATAGACCACAGCTAAAAAAAAATTTTGCAATGTGAAAATTAACGTAGGAAGGTATACATAAATATTCGAATTGATCGATTAATGTGCTTTGCAGACAGTAATTTTAGCTAAGCAACATGTGAAATTGTATGCAGTGTAGATTAGTTAAGCGTATCAGGAATTATTGAAAAGTAACGCGTTAATATTTATGTAACTTTTGACTCAGCCTTAATTTAAAAATTATTTTACTTATTTACATATTTGGATTACATAAATACAAGTTAATGTGTACTTAAAATGGTAAGTGTATGCATAATTATTAGTTTCCTTGTAATGTCTATACTTACTCTTTGTCAATATTCAATAGTATGAAAGCACAAAGTTTTTCCGAAACAATGTCATAGTTAAGAATGATTCAGATATTTTTGGGACTCTTTCAACCAACTTATAGATAAATATAGGTATTGTATGCCGTTATGTTTCAAAAATAAAATTTTTCACGATTTCCTGTGATTATGCAAAAAAAATTGGACTCGCACAAAATAATGCTAAGGAAATTCAATCCATAAAAAAATATACGTGTCCTTGATAACAGATACTAAGACAAAATGATGTGTTTATTGTGAAATTTTTCTCAACAAATTACAAGTCTTGTATTTTTCTATATTTTTAACACTTTTTTCTGTAAAAGATCAAATGTTCTTTTACTTAACCAATTTTTTCTTATTTTCATTAAGACAAAGATATTTAATGCACATTCCTTATTTTATAACTGAGAGTCCGAACAGTTGGATTCGTGAATAGAGATAGATGATTGGAATAATTTTTGGTATTGTCTTCGGATGGTAACAACACGTCTCACATGATAAATATCATGCATGCTAGGGAAACGTTAAATTTTCGAGCTAAGGTCAAGATAACTGAATTTCGCCTTTCCTACATAAAAAGATTTAATATAATCTAATTTAATCTAATTTTTTTATTCGGTTCAGTTTTCACTTTCCGCTTGACATTATATAGGAAAGTTTCCGCTTATGGTTACAATTATGGTTAAAATCAATGTAGGAAAGCTATGAAGTGAAAAAACGATGCTATCACAGTACATGTAAACAATACACAAATTTCATGTACATGCTTTTAACGTGGACTTTAACAAACGTGGATTCTACAGTGAATGCATAACCGGTGCTGCCTTTTTTTTGCTCCTAAATCCCATATGTTATACATCTTATAAAAAAAATAATACATCTGTTTTGTACATCACTTATCCTGGGAGTATACATAGAATCTTGTGTATAAAGTAGTCGGCTTATTTGAAGAGTTTCATTTTATATTATCTGCCACATGACGAACGACACGCGCTACTTCTATTACTGATAAACGGTTACAATAAAGTAAATTTAACCAAAATTCACGATTTTTTTTACTTGTCAAGAAAACAGCGAAGTATTAGTATTTTCATCAAAATGGCTGACGAAGATGCGGATATGCAAATTGATGAAGGCGATGATTAAGGACCTCCAAGTCAGCCTGAACATTGGGGGGTATTGTCAGGTCATCAGATTGTGTCTTACAGCAACATGTCTACAAAGGAGATACAATTAGACCTTATAAAGATATCTGGCGGTCATTCTCCCTTCTCTTCCGACAAACATGAGGTAAAGCCATGAGCAATTGTGAACAAATATATATTTTTTTGTTTTTCTTACAAATTCATAATAGTAGTGTATTTGTAGGACGTCTATAAGAGGATGATGGATTGTACAAAATTTTCCCTGAATTTAATTAGCGCCACCGTAAGAATGGAAGTTCTTTGTCTCAATATTTTTCTAGTTGTAATTTTTAAATATTTAATTTTCTTCGTGTTAAATGCTTAAAATAAGTTTTAAAACGTATGTGCTGATTAGTCTTATGTTCTGCTTCGTCAACAATTTTGATCAGACCATTAGTATGAATAAAAATCTTTACCTGTTAGTAGTCTTATAATCCTACCTTTATCAGACCTGTAAATAAATTCTGATTTTTACCAATGTATTTGTTCCGTGATCGATTGAGACCAGACTTGGGTGTGTAAATTTGGAAATAAGATCAAATAACTAGTAGTTTAAATTTTTGCATGGAATAATAATTAAAACAATAAGTTTTATAGTTGAAAATCATCAAGTTGTTATAAAAAATCGGGAAATTAAATATTTGTTTTTAACTGTGAGGGATTTGGTTCGAGAAGCGGGCAGAGCCCCCAGCACTGTTTAATTTATGTGTATCTAGCTCATTTTATTATAAAAAAATATGTTAACTATACATATATGAGATATATATGAGATATCTGTGTAATTTTTAGGTCTGTGACAACTCCGTTACAGTAACGGGTCAACTAGAAGAGGATGGAAGCGTCTCATCCGAAACTATGACCGTCCCACGTGACACTGATATGGAAAAAGTTAAGACATGGCTTAGCAAAGTCAAGGTCTTGTATATATCTATTCCTAAAAACCATGAGCCAGTCGTCGGTAAATAGACTGTAACCAACATTAAAAATATTAGCTAATTCACAGTCACAGTTAACAAAAGAAAATGTATGAAGAAAAATAGTAAATGATATCACTGCATTACCTCATCTTTTATCATACGAATAATTAACCGAAGTCATTTGAGAGCATATATTTGTAATCACATTAATACAAAGATAAAAATTGCGAATTAAACGTGTTGTAATATAAGTTGATTAACACGCTTATAAATATTTACTAATGTTTAGTACAATTTTTAATCCTACACTCAATGAAGATACTTACAGTTTGAAAGTCTACTGCAAAAATACTTATGATGCAAAATAGTAGGTATACTAGAAGAATTTCTTATAAAAGTTGCTCTTGATTTTGTTGTTATACATCGTTTTGCAAGTTTTAAGTTCTTTGACGCGACTTAAACAATGTTGATATAAAAAAAAAAGTTTAAGCAAAAATATGCGTGTGCAGCACTTTACATAGTAATTAATTAGTTAATTTAAAAAATCGAATTTCTATCTACTTAAACTGTAAAATAACTTAAGTAAATGAAAAAAATCATAACACCCACGAAAAAATATTATTAATTAAAAATCAAATATTTCCATCGAAATTATTCATTCCACGAACATATTATTTTCCTTTCACCCGCCTAACGTTGCCTCTTGTCATGTATAATTGGCAATGACGTAAGTCATCCATTATTGTATATTTTCCTTTAATAAAACTCTTAATAACCTTGATCAAACTATATAAATTTACTCCGTTAACGTTGATTTGAACTAAACTCATTGATAAATAATAGTATGATTCTCTTTCGTTAATAATTCTAATTCATGAAGCAAATCACTAATAAAAAACACCTTTATAAGTAATGTATCATTAAAAATACGATTAAATTCCAGAAAATCTAAGATATTGTAGTAAAAAATTCAAAATTAAATTATTGAAAAACAATTGCAAAATTATAAAATAAAAGAGAAATTGATAGTTTCTACTTGCAACATAAGGGATTCTGTCGTGTGACGAATAATATAATAATGTACATGTAGTATACAGCTAAATATTTTTCTTGGCCTTTCAATTTTTATCCAAACATGATACATGATATCTAGAGATTGCTTATAAGGAAGGGACCCTTTGTCTTTATATTTTTTGTCAAAAAGAATAAGCACACTTTTTTCTTCTACACTATATTATAGGGTAAATAAGCTAATGTTAATTGAGGAATCATACACACTTAATAAAAAGAAAACGAAGGAATGAAAGCGTATGATATTTATTTTAATATTTTTATTGTATTTTACAAATTCACACACTGATGCACTAAAAATATTATAAACACTTAAATAAAACGTTAAGTTTATAATTTATATTTTAAAGAAAATTTTGAGACTTTCAACACTGTTATTGAAAAATATTGAGAGTTTATATTTTTTATTCAAGTTTGACGTTACACTAAGTACTATGATTGTATTAAATAACTATTTGTATATTGTACTATATTTATTTGCCTATGACTTCAAGAATTACAAATTTCGTTCATAGCAATGATCACCGTTCGTTATACCGTGCCTCAATCACTTGTTATCGTATACTGGACTTTTTACTATTATACAATAGTATCTGACTAAGCTGTAGATGACCATAAGATTATTTGAATGTATACCAGAGGCAAGCTTACGTGAAAAAATTTTCTTGTCTCGGAGTGGTTAAAAAACTTTTCTTTACGCTTCAGGAGTCACACGATTATTATGTAGAAAATATATTGAAAAAAAGATTTAGCAGACGTATCTATGCAACTAGCATCGTCTTAGTTTCATAAAAACCTGAGATTATAGAAAAAAAATTATTTCGTTTGTTTTATAATTTATTTACAAAAATAAACAATTTTTACATGTGCTTTTATAGTATAGTTCATCTTGAAGAATAACCTCATTAGTATAAAACTATTAAAAGATTTCCTACCTTGAATATTTTTGAGAGGCTGGTGTGCCCTCAGTAGGAAAAATAGAGTTCGCCATATATGCACCGTCACACCATGGTTACCGGGTACAGCCCCGAAGACGATGGTACTTGTCCGACAAAAACTACTGTACTACATAAATATCCGAAGAAGTAGAGTAAAATAATTCAGTTAAATAAATTTTTATTACTCTTAAATGATTCTGATTTAATTTGAAAAATTTCATTTAAAATATAGTTGACAATAACAAAAACTAAGTAAATACGGTGTTAAAAAAAAATATTCAGTTTGTTTTACCGACAACTTTGGACTTTATTAAAAATTAAATTACCTTTTGAAAATTATCTCAGAAATACGTGAAAAGTAGTCTTGGCACTTTACAATTATCAGCTGCATTTGTTAGTTAGGATTTTATTTAAAAAATTGTATTTTTTTAAAAACTTTTTGCTTGTATCTTAACGTAAGTGACACGTAGCAAAATCTTATGAGAAGCCAAATTGTTTGTCAGAAGGTGCTTTATATGATGTAATTTTTTTCGATCATGAAATATTCGTTTTCAAAAAATCACAGAAACTTACATTCTAAACTTCATATTGTTTAATAACTGTAAAACCAATAATAAGTAGATAATTCAAACTAAACTATGAGAATTGGTAATTTTTGTGTAATCAAATAAAATGCTTTTGAATCTATTGCAAAATATCGCTTGGTTATTATTTGGATAAGCTTTCAAATTTAAAATGTCAGATGGCAGCATTGCAAAAGGGAATTCTGTTTCTTTTGTTTTGTGCAACACACGTTGTTTAGTCTCTATTAGGATTTAAAAATAAAACTTAAAAAAATTTTTTTTAGATTTAAATCGCAGAAAACGATTTTCCGTCATAAGAAAACGTAATACCTTCGATATTTTTTTTACATACTTTATTAAAATAAAGTGCATTGTTTTTGGTAAAAAATACCAATTTTAAAACAAAAACAGTTGAAAAATGTTGTTTATAACTAAATTTACAAATATTATTTGATATTTCTTTTTAGTTAAAGAAAAATTTGCTAACATTTTAAACCGAAAATTGGGCTGGTTATATTTTTTATTTTGTATATGATTGAATACACATTAATTAATTTGTATACATGTAATGCGTTTTTATTAATTAATTAATCTAAGTGATACTTTTATTGATGTCTTATGATGTTTTAAGGCAAAAATTTAATAAAAAATATTAGTTTTCGTCGAACAAGTGCCATTGTCTTTGGGGATATTTTGCGGCATAATGTAGCCGTGGTGCGAAGGCGCTTATGTGGCGAATCCTATTTTCCCTACCAAGGGAACTCCTGCCTCTCAAAACACCTAAGGTAGGAAATGGTATACTTTATGTCACTTTTTTTTAGAAAGTACAGCTATTATCGCCCAAACAGCTTGGAGGCAAATGTTTTATCATTGTGCCCAAGTCGCGTATGTCGTTGTTCTTACCAAGGGCAAAAAGTGCAATTTTAACTGTAGGCACACTTCGCACCTAGTAATCCACTTTCTGCAAGTTGGCCTAAAGTCATAATAATAATTCAGAGTGTGTTCCGAGGGCATAAAGCGTCTGTTACAATTTGTACCCATAGTAAGAAAATTTTGTATACCTTAGTGGGTGCAAAGTCTTTTCACGCCCTAGAAAAAAAGAAACGTCTCTACCAAGTGGGGCATTACTTGGGCAAGTTGGGTGATTACTTTTTTGTTTACTTTGATTTGTACATGTCTAACTTTTAATCACAGGCGAAAACCTGCATATTTTACTCTTGGTAAGAATAGTAGTTTTTTTCGAATGAGTGCCATCGTGTCTGGGGCTATTTTGCAGCTCGAGAGGTCTGCCACTTAGAGCTCGAGGGACGTAAGTTAGCTGCGGAGCGATTGCACTTACGTGGCGAATCCTATTATTTTTTTACCAAAGGCACACCAGCCTCTTAAAAACGCCCGAGGTAGGAAAAGACACTATACGTGACTCGGGCACAAACATACAATAATCGTATCCTTCAAGCGATAATGTTTGTACTTATGTGTCCTAGTAACGTCATATAATATTTTGTGATTTACGGTATCACGATAACAGTCTTATGGGGTATAAGGCCACAAAGGGCGAGGCTGCGGCTCCCGGTACTGAGAGTAAACTGAAAATGGCTTCCCATCGTTGTACAAACGGTTATTTTTTTTTGGTTTCCTAAGTTTCTTGATTCTCCTACATTGTTTTCTTACAAAATACTTTACAATCTGTCTGTGAAATTTTTCATACAAAAATATGATGAAGCTTAAGGCAAATCCACAAATTAAAAACACAAACAATGGAGCGACTTCAGTAATACCTAATGATGTACATGAAACTTCTTTAGCAATGCTCATAGCGTCAAGCCTAGCCTTCCTTGTTCGAGATAGTACTCCATTTTCTCTGTACTTCTGAATACTAAAAAAAATGTTGTTGAAATTCTTAGATACGTATTAACTTTTTTAATACTTACTGATGATTTAAAAATTGAAGAAGTGGATCTCCTTTTTTTAAACCGATAGCTCTTTTTCTAGTATTACGTAGTGGAATCGCCAAGGTCTCGCAATAGTACTTCATAATAAGTGGACGTCGTATTATGTCAAATGTATAATAAACCACTCTTTCATTGCATATCTAAAATCAAATAAACTTGGAATACTTCAAAAGCTAAAAAATAATCTGTTTTAATTCATTAAATATTTGTAGCTTTCAAAAACATTATAAAATCGCTTTGATTTAGTGTGTCAGCCTATAACCAGATTTACACAGTAAAGTTTCGTAACACACCTGTAGTACAATTTTCCAACTGAAACGTTTAAGATATTTCTAAATGATTTTTATAGAATTTCTTTCAACGACAAAAATCGTTTTCTAGAATAGAATATTCAAAAATATTAACAAAAACTTTTACCATAATTTGAAATAAAAGTTTATAAAACAAAGCAATGGAAATAATTTTTAGACGCTATTATTAAAGATTGTACATTGTTAAATATTTTTTAAAATAATTGTCACACAAACTAAATATTTTACATTACCTGATTAAAAGCATCTTCTTGAGTTGTGGGTAGACTATTCTCATCCCTTAAAAACAATTTTAATTTATCATTTATGTCGTTCTCCGAGCTCTAAAAAAATGTCACAAGATAAAGTTTATGAGTATAATGGAAATTGTACATATTTTTAGTTAAAACTTAATAAAATTACCGAGAAAAATGTTAAAATAGTATCATTTTTTAGAATGATCAATTGATATGTTTTATCCTCTATAAATTCACTTGCACTTTTAAATGGAATATGTGGTATTGAAACTGTTGCGAAACTGGTAAAACAGCCCGCGTACATTGAAATAATAATGAATGCTGTCAGATATAGCGACAGCCTTGCGATTTTGGATGATACAGAATTAAATTGTACATCTGTAAATTAAAAAAAACATTAAAGTATAGTCAGGCAATTCTACCATACAAGTTCTTAAATTCCTACGCTTCGTAAATTATATTCAACAGTAGATGATTATCGTACAAGAGCAAAGTCATAAATTTCGCGAACTCGAATAACTATCCATAATTTAAAAATTTTTTAAATTCAAGTATTCAGAAATCAAGCAAATCTTAATTGTCTGCACAGTTTAAAGTATCCTGTACACATGACGTATTGAAAAATTGTTTTGCCTAGTTAGAGCAAGAGCCTCTCTCACAGCTCTTTGAAAACTTATTGGATACTGATTTTTTTAGAAAATTTCTAACTGTTTTCAACTTTTCTCGGACGCTTTCGTTTTTTTATGAGTGTTCGCCTGTAGGTTATAGATAATATTTTTGAAGCTAAAAAGTTATAAGCGTAGTTTAATCCGGATTTATTGGAAAATTAAATGGAACAGCCAAATTTTACTCGCCCAACAATATGATGCGTTGAGACAAAGAGAAAAGTAATAATCATCAATATTGTTTTTAATTACTTTTTCTCCTTTTAGCACTTATAGGGACTTTCAGTTGCTGCTTTTTTTTGATTGATGGTGAAACAGTTAAAAGAAATAAATAGTTATTCACATAGCAAGTGTGAAAAATATGATTTCCCGAAAAAATGTGAATGACACGCACGAGCTACCGTTACCGGCCACGAGTGCAAGTTTATCACACAAGTGCGGGAAATAGTCCGACACGAGGTGCGTTCGAGATGTCTCGCCACATAAGGGTAAGGAAAATAGATATAAAAGAAGTATTAATGTTAAAAGCAGTGTGTAGCAAAATTCTTTCCTGTGTGCAGTAATAATATTTCGCTCACTAGGTGCGTAATATATACTAGTAATGCATACTTTGTCAACGCTACGGTGATGAAAACTTTTTCCTAACACGAAGCCTTTTTCGTGACATTTAAACGTTGACAGCGCCCTTGAAAAGAGAAATATCATTCTCGACACGATCGATATCAAACTAGGGCTATTCCACGATGCACAAAATAGTTCTTATGATGATGGCACTAGTATGACGTGACGAAAATTTCGTACCTTGGGCATTTTTGAGGGTCGGGTATGCCTTTGGTAAGAAAATTAGGTTCGGCACACAAGTGCCATCCCATCATAATGTTAAAGTCTTTGCTGTATTTTTACAAGAAACCTCCATTAATAGTTTACCTGTGAATTCTTGATGGACAAACATGCGCCATACATTCAAAAAACCATCCGACAATTTATAAATGAATCCTCTTCTATCTTTATGTAATACTAAAATGATTACAAATAATACTGAAGAAATAGGTATGAGTATAATCAAAAAAATCCAAATACGCTTGTTAAAAACCTGTTCAATTAAAAATGTATTAAAATTAAAAAAAAATTAGGTTATAAATATTTCAAATTCAAATATTTTTACCTCAAAATAACCATTCCATGGAATTTCCTTGGAGTCTGATAATTTATACAAAATATAATCTTGATAATCCATGATTTCGATCGTTACGTCATACTCATCTAAATTTTTGTTCGTTAAAAACTTGCCAGGAAGAATAATACTCTCATTCAATAGTTTTGTAGAATCGTTTGATGTGTTTTCAAGACTTTCATTTAATTTTTTTATGATATGAGAATCGTTTTTATACTCAAGTACTAATCCTGTTGTTTTAGCGAAATCTTGAACTACTTGAGAATAAAGAGGAGATGGAACCTAACGATGCAGAGAAACAATTAATTTTTTTGAAATAAAATAATTTTGTTATTTAAAAATAAACTTTTTATGAAACAAATTACTTTGGTAGTAATTGTAGCCGAAGCACCACTTAAATTTTTTCGTCTCTGGACTAAAGCTCGCTTGTCTATGAGGGTTAATCCGTTTTCCTTGCTCCATTCAAATAATTTATTAACTTGTAATTCATTCTGGGAGCCGACAGCGAACCATTCATGAATGTTTTTATTGTTTCCGCATTTTATCAAAACTTCACTTTTTATATTTAAGTGAAGGTAATTCTTTTTAGGATATCGGCAAGTGATATCGATTTGTTCAGTAACGGCTGGCCGGAATAACAAAAGCCATACGTGAGGCGACAGATTATGATGCCTCGAGAAACGTGTAAATTTTTCGAAATCATTGTCAGTATTTAAAAACACCACAAAAAGGGTTTTTGAGTAATTTCTTAGTTTCGGATACTTTTCTGAAAGATCCGATATAGTCGAAGCTACAGAATACACCATTTTTCGTGAGAATTCTTTAACCATGTTAACCACCGAATGTATATCTGTGGATTTAAGAGAAAAATTGTTGTTATCAGGTATTATGATTTTCTTAACAAGCGCTTTGCTTTTGCTTACCTTCGTTGCTCCTGTAAATAATTCCTATACTGGTGGTCGCATAGAACTTTTGTACATCCAAAATTACAGGAACTTGACTTTCCATGTTTTTTGCTGAATCACATGGCATAAATAAAACAACGGCTAATATTACAACGAGGCTGGTTAGCTTCACCATTTTTGGCTAAAAATAGATTAAGAAAAAATGTACATGTTTACTTACATAATTAAATAAAATCATTTCATAAGCATACTTTCTACGAGTTAAAGAAAGCAAATTACGTGAGTACAACTCCTAACGCATAACAAAATGAACATTAAATTTAATTAAATTACAATACTTATACAACAGTGTTATTTTTATTTCATGGTACAAAATGGATTAGGCATGTAAATTGTAAAGACACATTTCTATTTTTTTCTGTTTTAAATGTATTAAATGTATGTTACGCTACTATTGATTGAGTTCAGTCAAATTTTCTTTTTAATTCTGAATAAATTATAAATATAACTCAAGATGTTGTAAAAGAGTAAATAATATAGTTATCCTCTATACACGGAGACATTCAAAATATTTTTTTTGTAAATCCCATAAGAAATAAAAACATTTACGAAAATTTGTATATTTTGTACAAAATCTTTTTTTTTTTTCTACTATTTACCATACTATTGCCTTAGTAAGTGGTAAAAAGGTTGTGAAAAATAGATTAAAAATTATAAAGAAACCTCCAATTTCTTTGTTTCCGAATCCGCATTGAATTTTTTAATCTTCAAACGTTTTTCGACTACTATTTTTAATGCCTACCATTCCTTTCAACGTCTTATATGGAAAACTCAAGTTGTATCACTATTTAAATTCCTATTTTATGTTAATTCTATAATAAAAATAGAAAAAAAAATGTTTTGATAATTACTGTTAATTATAAAAACAAGATAATTTAGAGCTTTTCGAAGGCTGCGTAGCTATTGGCAATATTCTTTTAGTTCTATGTAGAATTTCTTGATGCAAAAAAGCTTGATTATTTTTGGTGAAGTTTAGTCAAGATGAATTAAGTCAGCAATGTTTTTACCAAAATTCAGCATTAGTTGTATTAATCCAAAAAAAATTATTATTTAGTAATTTTTATAATAAATTTTTACTTTACCATGTACAAAACTGCCTTTAGTATTCTCACACATAACAAATTTAAACTTTTCTTGACTAATACTGCATTTCAATAGTAAAGACTTACGCCCAATTTTGTCTAACATACACTTGCTGTTTAACATAGACTTTGCTTATTTTGTATCAAAAAGGTACAGCACGTCAAACGAAACAAGATGATTTTGCTAAGAGTGAAATACATTTTTTTCTGCCAGAGAGAGGATTTAAAGATGCACTTACTTGTTAACTTGATTCTCGTGACCCAAACAACGACTTCCGGAAAATCCTTAGATGAAGCTGGGCACGGCTGGAATGGCCGATCTTTGGATGCTGAGAGTTTTGATTTTTCGGGATTCACAGGACACTTTTCGCGGATGAATATCGATTTGAGCACTAAACTCCTTTGACAAACTGTATCGGACACGTAGAACACAGTGATCACTTGGGGTTGAGGTGTTGTCTAGTTGACGGACTGCGAGACAGTGACGTGTTGGGGCTGTGCCTTCAAGGGCTTGGAATCCCCTTTTCCACTACCAAAATTTCCTGGCCATGAAGTGGGAGAAAAGTCACGCCCATCGACATACTTACAGTCAACCCCTTCCTAACTTCCCCTTATTTTATTCGTATTTCCTAAAACAAACAAAACAGAAGCCAATCGTCGTAGGACAGGTCGCAAAGAATCCAATACATGACAAAATTAAAAGCAATGCATCATATAGGCTTTAAGTTCCTTTTTATTGGAGATTAAATATTTGTTACCAGTAACGTTTCAACAACATATTTTGCCATATTTTTAAACATGTAACTATTTATATTTTTGAGTAAAGCAAAAAATTAGTTAGTATCTGAAGTTACTTAACAAATAATTTATTAATTTATTTACAGAAGTTTATTTGTTACATTTTAATTTCTTTATGTTTATAATTTTTAAAAACTTTTATGTATTTTAAGGGAACCAAACACCTTGAACGATCACGAATACTAAGTAACTATTTTAACAAGCAAAAGAATTTTGAAATAAGGGTTAAAAAAAGTGACATTCATATCAGATGCGTTATTGTTCATAACTCCATGATATGCTTTACTTATCTATTCCGTATGCAATTTTACGTGTCAGTTAGCTAAAATTGTTGTCAGCAAAGCGCCTTGATCGATCAATACGAATATTTATGTATCTTCCTGTATCAGCTGTCACGCCGCAAAAAATTTCTAAGCTTTGAACTATAAGCATCATTAAAAGTAAGAAAAAGTGCCAACACTCACGAGGGGGTAAATACAGTAACAAACGTTATAAATATTGTACAGGAAATTCTCCCAACGCACCCACATTTTTGTCCTGCGGTCAAGAACACATATAATTATAACAGCCCCTACGCTTCTAGAAACATTTCCCCGAGGTTTTCCCTTCCAACGTCCAAAGTTTCCTATTGTCCATATATACTTTTCGGCATAAAACAAAGTATAGCGACACTAGGTACACAGAACTGAGCCAAAAAAGAACAGTTTGTTCCCTCATGTATCGCGTGTCAGCACTAACGCGTTCAACGTGCATGACAATTAAATTTTACCACCTTCTACGTAGTGCTTTTTATAAAGTATTTATAATAGTTCGTATATGTCCTGCACCTGCTTTTGTTTCACGTTTATTTTTTTATGATATGTTGTTGGAATCAAGCGCTGACCCATTGGTAAGTAAATCGTGTTATTGATCGAACACTCTCTTGTGGGTGTTTGTATAAAATCACAAATCAGCTATTCGTTGGTGTGGATGCTTTTTAAATATTTAATGCTTATGTATATTAAGGAAAAACCAAAAAAATCGAAGTATGATATTAAACACTATCTTAAAATAAGTAACAAAATACCTTGTGTATTTGTGCAGCACATACAGTAAGAAATACAAAGAAGTATCCTTTGATAGGATTCTGATGCTTGAAAAAATGTTTATGTTAACATTAAAATTGTAGTTTTATTCTTAACTGAACTTTATCTTAATAATCAAACAAAAATTTCGGTTCCAATATTTTTGTTTTCCATGGTACCAGAGATTTTACTGTACTTTTTTAAAGATGAAAACATTTATGTACTAGGATATAAAATTTTAGGTCTGGAAGATGTGAATTTCAATTAGTTTTTGAAAAAGTAGTTAGACAAGTGCAAGAGATTTAACTGAATCCTCGTTATTTGTAGTAAAAAAAACGGTCGTATTTTTTTCTTTTATACCAATTTTTTTTTTTTTTTATTAGTTCTCATTGTACACCGAGAAATATTCCACAAAATAAACCAACGTAGGTGCCAGGTATTTCAAATAAATAATATATTAAGCCATTTCCAACATCAGGACTACCACCATCAAACCGGGTTAATCCACCGTTGGAGCACATAGCTCCAACCGATACAATCATAGGTAGGGGTAAACGGTACAGTTATTGGTGCCACGTATTTTCTTGAAGCGAATAAGAGCTACTTTCGCTCCTACCCTTTAAATATCACGGCTAATATTCTTAAACTCAAAAGCTCTTTCCTCCCACCCTACGTGTGTTAACGCAAACTCGACCGAGTGGCTTTTTTCTCCTGCGACCACAAGTTTTGGATATTTTATCCTTTTCTGCTTATATTGAATGAGTATTCAAGCTATGTATTGATCTTGAGCTCGTCGTATGTAAGATACCTTTTGAGAAACTATTTATTTTACAGATGTCGAAAAATCGTCTCAGTTCTCCATCAAGTGTTGTTGCAGTGCGCGTGTCTTCTTAAGCGCTGTTAAAATAATTTGTACGGCAACTTTCATGAATACGAGTCACAGAGTAGAACTAATAAATACCAAGTAATAGTAAATACGTTTTACAATATTGTTCTTTTGCTTTTTTTTAAATAAATTATTTTCACTAAATGATGTGTTAGAAGTAGTAATTATTCGAATTTCCGTGATAACACTAAGTCTACCCTAACATGCTGCAATACAAACCAAATGACAGAATGACTAAATAAACTAAGCTGGGCATTTTTCGATCGCAAAAATTTTAATATTATAAGTATTTGTGGTTTTAATTTTTAAGAATTCTAGTAATTGGAAGATTTCTGTTGTACCTTTTGACGAAAATCCATCGATGTGATGTAAATTTTGTATTGCGTAAAAAATTTTATTTTTCACACACAAAAAAAAAAAAAAAAAGAAACAAGAGAAAGGAAGAATTAAAGTATTGAAAATTCAATTGTTTAAAAAATATTGAATAGATTTTCAACAGGTATCTTTCACTTGAGGGAAACAAGTTAATATCATACAAAAGTTGCGTTGACTTCTTTTTGCATAGATTTTTTTCTCTAGATACATTTTATTCACTGATGTAAAAACATTTTATTATATGTAATCGTTTTTTTACTATTTAATGAAAGCTTTATCTGTAACAATTGATTTGTAAAAGGTCAGTCAGAAAATTGACTTAGATTTCGTAATGTATTTATTAAATAATAATGTAAAATAATTTTCGTCGAAATAATAATTAATCTCATTTTTACTGACTTACAGTATCGATTTAAAATTAGTACGTAGGTACTATTTATACCTAGTTATAAAAAAAAAAAAAAAAAATAAAACTGTTAAATATCGAATACAATTGATTAAATTTTTTCATATTTTGTGATAACATAACAGTATACAAAATGTGTTAGTAATTGAAATTATATTATTGTTTTATTTTTCTATCATGTTGTTTTATGAAGATGCTTTTTAATTTTTTTTTTTGTCAGACCAAGCTGTCGTGTTGACTCTGCATGAGAAACGAGTTTTTCCTATGCACAGCAGGTACACATGATAAAAATCGACGCTGCTTAACAAAAAGCAAAACAATTACACCATAGCTGAGCTATAACCCATTGAATGGAAGGAAGACGATCTGCTAAGTTAATAAATTAAGATCCATATTTTGTTTACGCATACGTTCACACATCCGTGATACATAAGACATTGCAAGAAGAAAAAACAGCTAGTATAGGGATAGAGTTTTTTCTACGTAGGTACAGCCTTTTTTAAGTAGACCACATGTGTTTTTTTTTCCTGTCGGCTTATTGATTTGTAGCATTAAAAATGCAAGGCCAGACGCCTGTTGCGTTGAACATTTTTCCAAATATAGGTAAAACTTTAGATTAGATTCGTCTAAAGTTTAACCGGGTTCACTAGCAATTCGTTGCTGTTTTCTCTCGCAATGCTTAAAAGATGACACCTCGAAAAAAACAGGATAGTTCTTTTTCTATCAAAACGGGCGTAGGCACCTATAGGCTCTCCAAAAAATATTCATTGCACGCACCCCTCGATGGAATGGAAGGATGTTGTGCTTTTCGTCGTCGACTCACATTACTGTGGTTTTGTGCTTTCGTTCGCTGGTGAAGGGTAGTAGAGTAAAGTCAAGAAAATTTTGTTATTTTTTATTGTTTATCTTTACAATGCCAACATTTTTTTTGAGCTCGTAATCCAACTTACAATCCAGAAATGCTTCGATTTCACTTGTGCTTAAAATTATGTTCGAAAGGTAAAAGTGGGTAATTCCTCACCAGCTGCTGTCCCCCAGAAAATATATCATTAGCAGGTACGTCGATGACGAGGGCTTCAATGTGTCAGGTGTTATAGGAGATTCTTTTTGTTTGACGCGCTGTGTACTATGCAGGTACTATAGTAGGTATAGGTATACCTACCGACGCGACGGCGTAAAAGGGGTTGAAGAGCTACAAGACCGCATTCATAACTAGGGAGGGTAGTTTCGATCCTTATTGCCATATTACTCGATGAAATAGCGTGATAACTCTTTGGCTCATTTTTTGTAACTAGTCAATTGTCCTTTCAGTGATTCTAACTTTTTTTTTATTTTCTCAATTTGATCGATCATTTCGGATGAAAGTCATTTACAAATTATTTTACTTTTTTGTATACTTGGAACACATAAATGCAAATTAATTTGTAAAATACGTTATCACAGAGCTTAGACGTTGGAAAATTAACGTTAAAAAACGGCTAAGTTGGAGCTATAAACCGAAGACCATTTGTAATTAAATATTTGTTATCAACTGTCAGGGAGTATGTCAAAAAGCGGGCAGGGTGGAGCATCTAGTACTGTTCAACTTATATGAATGCAGCTTATTTAAATGTTAAAAAATATGTTAATTAAGACTTCTGTGTAATTTTTAGGTCTATGATAACTCCATTACAGTTACGGGTCAATGAGAAGAGGATAAAAATGTCTTATTCAATACCATGACCATCCCACGTAACATTTTAGAAAAGTATAATATGGAAAAAGTTGAGGTATGGCTAAGAGATGACCAAACCTTGTTTATATCTCTTCCAAAAAAACATTGGCCACTTGTCAGTAAATAGACTGTAACCAACATTTTAAATATCATCTTATTCGCGATCACAATTAACAAAAGAAAATGTATAAAGGAAAATAAAAAGTCATGTCACTGTATAACCTCATCTTTTTTTATACAAATAGTTAACCAAAGCCATTTGAGATCGTATATTTGTAATCACATTAATACAAGGATAAAAATTATAATTCAAACGATTTTTAAAACATGTTAATAAATACGCTTATGCACTTGTCCATCCACTAATGCTAAGTACAATTTTTTGATTTTACACTTACTAGAGATACTTACAGTATCATAGTCTATTGCAAAAAATCTTACGACACAAGATAAAAGGTATAATTAAGGTATGTCTCATAAAACTTGCTCTTGATTTTGTTTTTATGAACGGTTTTACAGATTTTAAGTTATTTGACGCGGTAGCTAAAAAAAAGGGTTCAGCTAAAATATTTATATGCAATACTTTATACAGTAAATAATTAAGTAGACAGGACTATAGTAACGTTTTGCTGGCCTTCGTTTTGCCAATAAATTATCGACCATAAACACACACAAGCAACATACAATAAAATACAAAAAATTGTTGATATAAAGAAATCAACCATTATGACATTTTTATTATTATTACCGAAAAATTGGCACTACTGAAAGAGTATGAGTAAAAATTTACTCTAGTCAAGTCTACGTTTATTTCAAGCAATGGTTTGCCAGTGTCTGGGTACAGACTACCCACACCGCAACCGTAACAAACATCAGACCACTCGAAGCCTATCAATATTTGTCAAAACTTGTCACAAAGGTAAATAAACTTTTTAAAACTAATTAAGGTCTTTTTTTCTATTTAAAGTATTTCTATTAAATTTATCAGAAATCATGTCTGATAACAGTTTTTTTTGTCTTTTTTTTAGTTAGGCTATTTATCATACGTTTTCACTGAGTTTCAGTTAAAATTGTGTCTGAAAATAATTTTAGGCTCAAAAACAACTGAATTGTTTTTATACATCTCTCAGAATAATAAGTGTTTTGTTCGTTTGTCCAACATAACTAACGGGATAGTCGCTACAAGGAGTCTTTCACACGACCTCTGTCGCATTTAATGTAGATGTTACATCTTCGCCTAATTTAATAATATTACGGAGACGTACGCCGAAGACGTATGTACAGGTATACTTTCATTATTATAACGAAGATTGACGTGGCCAAAATTTACCCCATTATATCAAGACAAAAAAATAAGAATTTCTTTATTGGTAAGAGTAATATGATTATCGATGAAGTTACAATTTTTTGTAATTTTTTTACCAATGAGATTATTTGAAACGGTATGGATCCAGACAAGCTTGTTCAGCATAGTAAGATTTTTATTCACTTAGTTATGAGAGGGAAAGTTTATACAACATTTTCAAAAGATTTTTTTATTTTCAATTTTGTAAACTACTACTTTTCTACAAATAAGTACTTTTATTTAAAAAACGAGTTGCCTAGGCAAAATTGTATTGGATCAAAAATGTTCACAAATTCGATTACTCGCATCTTTAAAAGAAAGTGTAGAAAATTTAAAAGGCAACAAGGCACTTGATAAACTCTGCAAATTTGTGAAGCTTCATCTCACTCTTTTTAGCATTAACTTGTACAAATGAAAAATCATTTTCTGCCATGCGTCGTCCCTGGAAGAAAATTACTACATAAGCTGGCTAGAAACTTGTCAACGTATATGACCAAATAAGCCTATAGCATGTTCACGAGTTTCTAACCAGTTTATGTAGTAACGTTTCTACTAGGGGTCTAAAGACTTATATTCGGTCTATTATGCTAAAGATAATACTCAATGATCTTGCTATAATTCAAGTACATCGTGTCGAGGAGTCGATAAATATTTTTATTAATCTGCGTAGTAAAAGAAGATCTATTTCGTCAACGTGTATTGATTAAAAAAAATTTTTATAAAATTTTTTTGTTTTACTTATTTTCGAATATTTGTAGTTTTCACGATTTTTAATATATTAAGTTGTACTAAAATATAAAGTTACTATGCAGTACATCTTAATAGATCCATGAAAGAATTTTTGAATATTTTACAGTAAAGTTTGTAAATAGAGTTATTTATAAATACTTATACAATAGATTAAAATATTTTTTAACTAAGTGCCACAGAATTTAGGAAGTTCCCCTTGATTCTTTCAAGGAGGTTTGGTTGTTTTCAAGGAGATTTATTCACTCATGTAAAAAATAAATGTTGTACTTTAACATGCTGGAAGTAGATATAAATTTTTTAAATATTTTCATCAGCCGAATTTTCAGGGAAAAAATCTCCGAAATCGCATTATTTAACATGCTCTCATGGGCAGAAGCGATTATCCAGCCTTTATTGTACAAATTTCGAAGCTAGAAATTTATTTATGATGAGAAAAAAGTTCAAATAGATAGCTTAACTTTTATGAAAGACTTTTGTATCAAAAAATATGCATCTTATATGACATTTAGAAGTAATATCTGTGTAAACGTAAACAAAGTTGCGAGAAGGTCTTGTGCTAAGTGTATAGGAGAGAACCGAACATCGTCTGTTGTCAGCTGATTATTTTTAAACGGAGCAAGACGTCTCTACAGAATTGCTTTTAGAATTTGTTAGACTGGAATTCATGACCTGAAACTTTCATAATGAAACTCAGCCTTACTTAAGACTTTAAACTGTAATGCTGTGCAAAAAAAAGTTTGTTTTTCAAAAATTCATAACACACTTTTTATGACAAAAGTTGAATCTCCTTTTACTTTTTTGAGCTTATTTTTTTTCATGCAAACCACATGTTTTCAAGTTTTTTTACTTGAACCATCGGAAACAAGCTGCATTAAAGTATGTGCCGTAATTTGTTTATGACATTTAATGGTTTTAACTGTAGGCACTGACGAGTTGAACACAGTTAATTAGCCGTGATGTAGTAAGCAGACGTTTTCATGCGCCGTTAGCACAACTCACTTTAACACGGTGTCTTATGGAAGCCCCCCGCACACCCACTCACCCCACCCCCCAGAAAAAACGACCGAACCTTCTTAAACATGTACTTCAACACATTCGGATTTTACAGCGTATAAATGACTGGTGCTGCCACACTTTGCCTCAAAGTTCATGTTATAAATCTTGTGGAAAAAAAAGCTTTCAAGTATCCATCATTAGCGCATCAATTGACCCTTACTGCCCATAAGACCCAATGCTTAAGATATGTTAAAGTGACTAGTGGCGCCAGCCCTCCCCTTC
Source organism: Copidosoma floridanum (assembly GCF_036245765.1). Lineage (NCBI taxonomy): Eukaryota > Metazoa > Arthropoda > Insecta > Hymenoptera > Encyrtidae > Copidosoma > Copidosoma floridanum. The sequence goes on along the minus strand of NW_028321912.1, from coordinate 2,225,751 downwards.
AACCTAATGCACCTAGCGGATATAAAACATACTATATGCTACATCTGTTATGCATATCATTCGTCCTGGGGGCATACGTAGAATCGTAGCTGAAGTAATCGGCTTACATAAAGAGTTTCATTCTATTCTCTGCCACGAGACCGAAAGACACTCACTTCACCTATTAGTAAAAAGGGGTTCTGCATAAAGTAACTTTAACTACAATCTACGCTTTTTTCACCAGTCGAGAAAATCACGATGTACTAGTATTTTAATCAAAATGGCTGACGAAAATGTGAAAGTAAAAATCGATGACGGCGATGATATAGGACCTCCCTTCGGTGGGAGCGAATATTCTAGCTTGTCGGGTCATCAGATTGTGTCTTCGAGCAACACAAATACAGAGGAAAGAAAGTTAGCCGTTACAAAGATACCCGGTGGTGATTGTTCCTTCGAACCCAACGAAAATAAGGTAAAGCCATCAGCAATAGTGAACAAATAACTATATGAATACGTGTATATATGTACTGTATAAAACATATACATTTATATATATATATATATATATATATATATACATACATGGTGACTACATGATAGTAATGTATTTGTAGGACGTTTATAAAAGAATGATGGATTGTGCACAATTTTCCCTGGCTTCAATAAGCGCTACCGTAAGTATGGAAGTTCTTTATCTAATTTAGTTTTAAAATCGTCTTAAACGCTTAAAATAAGTTTTAAAACGTATATGCTGTTTGTCTCATGTTCTGCTCCGTCAACAATTTTGATCAGACCTTAGTATAAACAAAAGTTTGTACCTGTTGGAATTCTCTTATTTCTACCTGCATCATACGTTTACCTGAACATAAATTTTAATGGCCACTGATGTAATCGTTCTGTGATTGGTCAAGACCAGTCTTGGGTGCATAAGTTTGAAAATGGGATTAAATGAGAAGTTAAAATTTTTACTAAAAATGAAAATTATATATTTAGTAGTTGCAAGTTATTTAATTGTTCTAACCAAATCAGAAAATTAAATATTTGTTATTAACTCTCAGAGAGTTGGTCAAGAAGCTTGCGGGAGTGAATCCTCCAGTACTATTTACTTTATATGAATACAGCTTATTTTATTATAAAAAAATATGTTAACTAAGATATCTGTGTAATTTTTAGGTCCGTGATAACTTTATCACAGTTACGGGTCAACTAGAAGAAAATGGAAACATCTCATACGAAACTATGACCGTCACCCGTGACATTTTAGAAATGTATGATATGGAAAAAGTTGAGGCATGGCTTAGTGAAGACAAGACCTTGTATATATCTTTTCCTAAAAAACATGGGCCAGTTGTCGATAAATAGACTGTCACCAAGATTAAAAATATCTGCTTAGTCACGGTCACGGTTAACAAAAAAAAATGTATAAAGAAAAAAATAAATGATGTCACTGCATAACCTCATCTTTTTTATCACGAATAATGAACCAAAGCCATTTGAAGTCTCATAGTTTTAATCACATTGATACAAAAATAAAAATTAAAATTTTAACGTTTTCTAATAAAAGTTAATTAATACGCTTATACACTTGTCGATGCACTAATTATGCTAAGTACAGTTTCTTGATTTAATACCAAAAAGAAATACTTACAGTATAAAAGTCTACTGCAAAATTACCTATGATACAAGATAGAAGGTATACTAGAAGTATATCTTATAAAACTTGCACTTGATTGTGTTGTTGTACAAGTGTTTTTGTAGGCTTAAGTTCTTTGACGCAGCTTAAACATTGAGTTAAAAAAAAGCTGATCAAATATATGCTTATGCAAGACTTTACACAGTAATTAAATAGTTAATTTGAAACACTGAATTTCTTTCTACTTAGGCTGGAAAATTTTTTAAGTAAAGGAAAAAGTCAAAATTCCCACGGAAATAGTATATTACGTTACGAGGCCGTTAAGTGGCTGATGTACGGCCGCGTGGAGTGTGTCGCCTGAGGCGGAGCCGAGGGCGACATCACGCGGCCGTCCATCAGCCACGAGCCACCTTACGGCCGAGTGACGTATACAATTTTTCGTCATCTCGTATAGGAAAGTTTGTTCAATAGGTTGATTTGGTTAACGCAGGGAAAAATGAATCACTCAGTGAACCGTGCGTTCCTTACAAGCATTGATCCTATACACCAAGGTCCTCATGAAGTGCAAACGAACGTGCCCAATAATTGGACTGACCGATCGATCACAAAAAAACATACGCATAATTCAACAGTGAATGCTAGAATACATATTTTTTTTGATAGTTCTTCAAAGTACACTAAAAAAAAACTTTCATTAAACGATACTTCATTCTTGGTTTTCCAGTCCATGTATTAAATAAATGCTTTTTCATGTAGAGCGCGAGCCTTTCAAGGTACCAGTCTAATGAGGCTCTTTTACAGTCAAGCTTGAATCAGATGGCGCCAGGGTACGTCGCGGCTGTCATGGCCGTCTCACTCACACAACATTACTTTTCAGTATTGTATGTATACAGGAAATTAAAGTGTAGTGGTAAAGCGCAATATTTGAAATTTTGAAATAAATAAGGAAGACAAGAACAATATTATGGGAGCTTAAAAGCTTCAGAATTGAAAAAGCTTTTAAAGGGAAAGGAGCAAGAGTCAGTGGAAGAAAAGCAAAACTCGTGGACAGGTAAGTGTACATTTTAGGTTATATTTACAAGGCTATTTATGTATTTGTTTACTAATTATTGGTCTCTCAATTGCTTCGAGGCACTTTTTTTTATCACACTATCAGAAGGAAATTTAAATTTCACTTTCTTATCACAGGATATTACACTGCACTTCATTTTTCCTACTATCTTCAAACGTAAATGCAAACAAAAATTGTCTGCAAACAACAGCAATCATTTACAAAGGTTATGTCTTCTGCTTTGCTCATCACACAGATAGGCTCACGGACACAATACACAACTGTAAATTTGACGGTGTGCAAGTGCGACAACCATGACAGCTGTGACGTGCCCTGGCGCCATCTGATTCAAGCTTGACTGTAAAAGAGCCTCATAACCATGAAAATTTATTTACCATTACCTACCAGCAACTCTAAACTTGAAATAAATTTTATTAAAAAAACACGTAGTAATTATTTTAATTACACGTACACAAGAGACGAGAAACAGATCATACGGTAAACGATAAGTAAGAGAAGGTAAAAAAATGGGCAACGCTATATTTAATATAGGCGTGAACCAACTTGACGCAACGATTTTTTTTTTTCTTTCATTCATCATCGCCCGTAGGCTCAGGCATGGCATTTTTTTTACACAAGCATAGTGTTTATTAGCCACCGGTGCACCTCAGTTATGACCAGATGTTTATATACATATACATACATAAACATCTGGACCAACTCAGTCACACCTATGATCACGTAGACGAAGCATCAGAGAAACAGTTAATCGACCTTCGAGAATCAAGAGCACAGGCGAAACGGTGAAACTCGAATGGTGACCGCAAGCGGTCACCCATCTAAGTATTAACCGCGCCGAATGCAGCTTAACCTTGGAGAACGATGAAACTGCAACTCTACCGTTGCGCCACCACGACCACTCGACGCAACGATAAATGCGGATAGCAGAAGGCATTACAAAGGTGAAAAGACAATGCGCACATGCGTCTGGCCGTCAAAAAAAAAATACAACTACAATTAACACAACATTTGGCCACCATATATACATAGATGCCAATATACAGATCTCATATATATAGATAGATAATCAGTGTGCATTTGAGAGCACGGACCTCGTAGAAGTGCCTCGCTCAGCGGACGTAAAGAAATCCAGCGGCCGTACATTTGTCGCTTTACGTCCTACTAAGCGGACATAAACAACAAACTTTACTGTCGGGGATGACGAAAAATATTATTAATTAAAGCTAAAATATTTTCATTAAAATTATTTATTCCACGATTATTTTATTTTCCTTTTACCCACCTAAGGTTGCATCATGTACAATTGACAATGGCGTAAGTCGTCCTTTGTTATATATTTTCATTTAATAAAACTTTTCCTAATAACCTTCATAAGACTATGTAGAGTATTTTGTTCATGTTGATTTGATTTTTCTTTCAGAATTCTAATTTATAAAACTATGTATCTTACAAAATAATTCCTTCATAATACGTAATTTAAAATACGATTGAATCCCAGCAAATCTAAAAGAATAGATGAGAATAAAAAGTTCCAAATTAAATTTAGAAAAACAATTGTACAATTATAAAAATGAAATGAAACTTGATAGTTTTTACTTGCAATACAAAGATTTCTACTGTGCAACGGATAATATAATAACGTACATGTTGGAAAGGGCTACATCTTTTATAACATTTTAATTTTCAATGTGGAAACATGGTATCTAGAGATTTCTTATGATAAGGAACTTTTTCTTTTGATATTTAGTCAAAAAGAAGAAGCGCACTTTTCTTTTATTTCACAATCTTACGGGGTGAATAATTTTGAGACTGTTAAAACTGTTAAAACACATAACGTGATGTAGAAAGTGATAAATAAAGTTATAATGACTTTTCTATTGAGAATTCATACTTTTTATTTTCGTTTAACGTTAAATCAGTACTTAAATACTTGTACTATTTAAATAAATAATCATTTGTATAATGAGACCCTAACATTATTTTGCTTTTGTACTGTATTTTTTGCCAATGACTTCAAACATTACAAATTTCGTTCTTAGTAATGTTCACCTTTCGTTATTCTGTTTCTTAATTACTCGTATCGGGACAACCAAGATAAGCCAATACTATATAAATATTCTGGCCTTTTTACTACCGTACGATAGTATCTTACTAAGCTGTCGTTGACCATAAGATTGTCTTGATGTGCACCAGACGCAAGCTTACGTGAAAAAATTTTCTTGTCTCAGAGTAGTTTAAAAACTTTTCTTTAGGCTTCAGGAATCACACGATTATTATATAAAAAATATATTCAAATAGTATATTACTCATCTAAGGAGAAGAAATTAAGAATGACTCAGATGGCAGGCAATTGACAATCGCAAATCGCAGATCGCAGGCAATTTCAGGCGACAAGCATGCGATCTGAGGGATTCTTTGTTTCCTCCCGTGGGTTGTGTTCGATTTTTTACCAATATCAAGGCGAATCTATGTTGATAGTTTCATTAAAACCCGAGATTAAAAAAAAAAATATTATTTTGTTTGTTTCATATTTTATTTAAAAAAATAAAGGATCATTACATCTGCTTTCATAGTATGGTTTATTTTGAAGAATAACCTGACTAGTACAAAACTAAAAAAAAAAAATTATTACATAAATATTAGAAGAGGTAGAGTAAAATAGGTCAACTATATGAATTGTCTACGTTAATATTGTAATTTAAATGCTTTTTATCTGATTAAAAAAATGACATTTGAAATATAGTTAACAATAAAAAGAATCGTTAAATAGCGTAGATTTGCGTTGTAGCAATACGTAATTATTTGTCTTTAATTTTCTACAACACACGCACTTTAGTATTTTCTTGAATTCCCTGATTCTTGAATATCCTGAATACTAGCTAATTACTTTTTTTTCAGTTTAGTTTGGTTTGCCTTTTGAAATTGAATAAATACAAAAATCGTGCACTTTGACATGTAAATGAAATTTTACAATTAAAAGACAATCAATTTGGAAATTTAAATTCACTTATAACAACAACAATTGATATAAAAGAAAAGAATACCAAAAAAAAAAATGATTTTCAATGTATGATAAATTGTAGATTAAATTTTGATTTTTTAAATTCTGTGTGATTAAAAAGATACATTTTTGTTATTGATGCCCCAGAAGGTTCAGGAAAAAACTTTCTATTTACAACGTTAAAATATCATTTCATTTTTTGTGGAAAAAAAATTCCATCTATGGCATGGACTAGTGTAACATCAATCTGACTTCTAAAGAGAATGCTCAATCATAGAACATTTCGTTTACAATTAGATCATAACAATGTAAAAAGTTCTTTCTTGGAATTTGAATCTGAATAAAATTGGTAGATTACGTCACTAGGGCACGAAGTACAAACATGAGCGCCCGAAGGGCACGATTGTTGTATGTTGGTGCCCGAGTTGCGTATAATGTTTTTTTTGCCCACGGCCTAAAGTGATTACAAGGGCGCAAAGTGTGACCCGAGGGCGCAAAGCGGCAAATGCACTTTGGGCCCTTGGTAAGAAATGGTAGTTTTCCTACGAGTTTGAAAAGTCTCTGTTTGCGAACCGAGAAGTTTGCGGCCCGAGCCGAAGGCGAGGGACGTAACGAGGTTCGTAAAGGAGACTTTTCGAACGAGTTCCGGAAAACTGCTTTTTCGCCCGAGGAAGTACCAGCCTCCCAAAACCATCCGAGGGCGGAAATAGTAGTTTTCCTACGGTTTGAAAAGTCTTTGTTTGGGAACCGAGAGGTTAGCGGCCCGAGCTGAAGGTGAGGTCCGTCACGATGTTCGTTAAGGAGACTTTTCAAACGAGTATCGGGAAACTTCTTTTTTGCCCGAGGAAGAACCAGCCTCCAAAAACCACCTAATGGCGGAAAAAAGTATTAAATCATCATATCTTTAAACATTACTTCGTATTCTAAAACGTAATATCAATATTCGTATAATCAACAGAACATTTTCTTATTCATCACCATTACCTTTTATTTTCCACCTCGGTCGTTTTTGAGAGGCTGATGTGCCCTCGGTAGAAAAAATAGGATTCAACACATAAGGGCCATCGCTCCGTGAATACCTTACGTCCATCAGGTTCTGCTTCACAGGTCCCCTGGGCCGCAAAATAGCCCCAGAGACGACGGCACTTATCCGACAAAAACTACTATTTATACATAAAACAATTTTTTTGAATCCAAGCATTTTCCACGACTATAAATAAATCTTAAGGTCAAACTCTTAGTTATTTGAAAAAACCACTGTTTTCGCATGGTCAGTTATATGTCGCGTTTATAAAATGCAACAATGGAAATGAAATTTATATTAAAATAGACCGAGATTAGAATTTGGAAATAAAAAGTATTGACGGACAAGAAAAATTTGGCGTTATCTATTTTAAGGTAGACGAAGAAATTTTATTTTTATACTTCTGCAAAAGCATAAAATTGTACGCAATATTATTGCATAGTTTATTTAAAATATAAATGTCAGACAGAAATTTAATACAATGTAAATAAGGTAAAAACCAATAGAATTTTACCTTATTTAGAGGGGCACCAAGAACGGCTGAAGAGGGTGGTAGGGGTTTTGTGAAATGATCCCCGAAAATCACCATATAATGTTGGAATATAGGAATATGCATATATATATCGCTAGGTGCACTTTTATTTTAGTTAATAACGCGTGTGAGATAACAAGAACTAAGGGAAAGATGAGATGAGGTTACGGCAAAAAATTGAAACCTGACGCCCAATACAATGAGTTCATCTGAACATACGAGCTTGTCGTGTAGCTGGATATCGAATTTATAAAACCGACTTAGGATAAAGCTTAAAATTGAAATAATAAAAGTGATTAAAATGTTTGAAAAACCGTATAGAGCTGGACAAGCTCATTCATCTAAATGATACTTTCATTAAAATGGTGAGAAGAGAGAATGTTTGCATAACATCTTTAAAAAAATTTTTTTTTTTTAATTTTAATTTTGATTTTAATTTTTTTTTTTTCATTTTTTTTCAATTTTTATACTATTGTGGGTGCAAAGTCTTTTTGAGTCTTCGAAAAATAGAAACATATCTTTTAAGTTGAGGTGATAACTTTCAGTTATTTTTCATATGTACGTATTCAACTGATATCCACGGGCAAAAATCTGCTCGTTTTGCCTTTGGTAAGAAAAATAACATATGAGACTTGAGCACAAACATACAATAATCGTATCCTTCAAGCGATAATGTTTGTACTTATGTGTCCTAGTAACGTCATATAATAAAAAGATTTAAGTATAGTCAGTCAACCCCACCATACAAGTTCTCAAATTTGTACGGTTTAAAAATTATATCTAACAGAAGATGATTATCATACAAGGGCTAAGTCATCAATCTCACTCAAATAATTATCTATAATTTTTTAATTTTAAAATTCATATTTCACAGAAATAATGTAAAATTTAAATGTGTGCATGGATGAAAGTATCTCATACACGTAACGTACAGAAAAATTGTTTTTTCTAGTTAGAGCAAGAACCCCATCCGCAGCTCTTTAAAAGGTTATTGGCCACTTACTTTTTCAGGTAATTTTTACCTGTTTTTTAACTTTTCTCGGACAATTTCCTTTTTTATGAGCGTTTGCCTGCAGACTATAGATATTCTGCAGGGTGTAATATTTTTTAGCTAAAGAAGTTGTAAGCAAAAACTAATTAAGGTTCGTAAGAAAATGAGGAGGTCCAGTCGAATTTTAGGTATTTGATTTTACTTGTTCAACAATAAGATATGTTAAGATGAAGAAAAAAATAACAATCATCGATATTGTTTTGGATTACTTTTCGTCCTTTTCGTGCTGCTAGGAACGTTCAATTGCTACTTTTTTTCTATTAATCATGTTACATTTGAAAGAAACAAACAGTTTTTAAGTCAAAAAGTAAGAAAATATGATGTCCCGCAAGAGTGGTAATTGACTCGCACGAGTTACTGTCACCACCACCACTACCCCACGATGCACAAAGTATTTCTGATAATGATGGCACTTGTATCAAGTGACTACTATTTCATACTTTGGGCGTTTTTGAGGTTCAGATGTGCCCTTGGGGAGGAAAATAGTGTTGAGCGCTAAAGTGTCATGAAACCATGATGTTAAAGTATTTTATGTATTTTTGTACTAAACCTCTATCAACAATTAACCTGTGAATTCCTGGTGGACGAAAATTCGCCATACGTTCAAAAAACTGTCCGACAGTTTAAAAATAAATTCTCTTCTATCATTATGAAATACTAAAATCTTACTAAATAAAATTGTTGAAATAGCTACCAGTATAACCAGGAAATTCCAAATACGCTTACTAAAAATCTGTTGAATTAAAAGGACATTGTAAGTTATAAAAAACAAAGTCACTATAATTTTACAATTCCATTTTTTTTACCTCAGAATAAGCGTTCCAAGGAATCTCCATGGTGTCCGGTAATTTATACCAAGAGAAAACTTGTAAATCCACGATTTCAATCGTTATGTCATACTCGTCTCAATTTTTGTTCGTTAAAAACGTGCCAGGAAGAATAATATTCTGATTTAATAATTTTGTAGAATTACTTGATGTATTTTCGACACTTTCATGAGATTCCCTTCTAATATAATAATCATTTTAATACTTATAAGCCAATCCTGTTCTTACTGCAAAATCTTCAACTATTTTAGAATTAAACGGAGAAGGCTACAAAAAGTGCAGAAAAATAATGTAATTTTTTAAAATGCAATAATTATGTTATTTAAAAATCAACCAACTTAATTACTAAACAAATTTGTTATTTTAGCAATAATTGTGGCAAAGGAACCACTTAAATTCTTTTGTCTCTGGACTAAAGTTTGCTTGTCTGTAATAGTTAATCCTTTTTCTTTGCTCCACTCGAATAATTTATTAACTTGTAATTCATTCTGGGAGCCGACAGTGAACCATTCATGAATATTTTTATTGTTGCCCACATTTAGTGAAAACTTCACTTTTTATATTCAAGTGGAGGTAATTCTTTTCAGGATATCGGCAAGTGTTATCAATTTGTCCGATAACGGCTGGCCGGAATAACAAGAGCCATACAAGAGGTGATGGATTGTGATGCCTCGAGAAGTATGTGAATTTCTCAAAATCCTTGTCAGAATTTAAAAACACGACGAAAAGGGTTTTCGAGTAATTTCTTAGTTTTAGATACTTTTTTGGAAGATCTGATATAGTCGCAGCTACGGAATATACCATTTTTCGTGAAAATTCCTCAATCATGTTAACCACCGAATGTATATCTGTGGATTCAAGAGAAAATTTGTTGTAATTAAGTATTTATACCTTTTGTAAAAATCGCTTTGCTTTTGCTTACCTTCGTTGCTCCTGTAAATAATTCCTATGCTCGTTGTCGCATAGAACTTTTGTTAAGAATTAAATAAACTATTATATAAACTTACTCTATAGGAGTTAGTAAAAGCGAGATTATTTTAATTGAGTGTAACTACAAACATGTAGTAAAATAAACATCATATTTAGTTAAATTAAAATTTTTTTACATTATTAGTATTTTCATTGCACAATCTAAAATTAAGTAGGCATAAAAACTGTAAAAGATTAATTTTTATATTCCTGTTTTAACAACATTTATTGCCATATTTTGAAATATTTAACTATTTAAATATTTTAGTATTGCAAAAAAATAGTTAGTTTCTGAAGTTACTTATCGAAAAATTCACTTGTTTATTTACAGCAGTTTATTGGATACATGTTTATTGGTCTGTGTTTCTAATTTTTGAATACTGTTTTGTATTTTTAGCGAATTAAACACCTCGAACAATCGTGAATATTATATCAAATAAATATTACGTATTCTCAGTTCACTAAATGATATAAACCATATATTTTAGTAGTTTTTCTGACCAACTTATGTGTAATTAGTGCTTGATATTGGATCATAACTTGGTACTTAATTTTCTAATAATTGTTTATCTATTTTTCTACAAGATGTACATCACACATTTTTTACACTCTATGTAATGGATCTTCTAATTAAAATGGAATTTAAAAATTTTAAAAATTTGTCAAGTCTCATGATTTTTGTGTTTTTATGTGTTTTAGAAATTTCATGTTTTATTGTCACTGCACGTATTAATATGGTAGTAAGTTTTATTTTATAAAACATGAATTGTAATTTCAATGTATAAAACATGAATGTATGTTGGTGTTTACTATATTTTTTCGTTTTCACAAAACATCGTAGAGTAAGTAAAGACTGTCTCTTAATCCGATTAGTATCATTTGTACTTGAACTTAAGGATGCTTAAAATTTATGTTAGTTATTAAAATTTAAGTTTTTTTATAAGAATGACAGATAATTTGTACCGTGTGGAAAAACGTTAAGGAGTAATCATTGTCATTGTTGTATATTTTGCTGTAGTATAAGTTGGAATCCTGTTGAGTAATAGTACAGAATACCTTGGCTGACGTTAGACGTAAAAAGTATTTCCTTACGAAGCACTACTCACTTACCATATTATTGTGTATTATTTGTCCCACAAAGCTATAAACCTTAAAATAATAATCTTTCAAGAAATTGTATCTTGATATGAGGTAGCACAAGTAAGAAAATTTTTATTTTTCAAAAGGATGGTATTATCTAAAAGTCATAATCAGTGCAAACTTTAGACTACTGTTCTCCACGAGAAATGAAATCCACTTTCTTCATAAGTATAGGTACGTATGTTAGAAGGAAACTAATGTAATTACATATAGATTTACGCTATGAAGTAAACGTGGTCTTAGATCAGTAGCTTGTAGTGAGATGCTTTTCGTATAATAATTGTCAGTAGTCTACATTCTGTGATAATGTATTTTATACATGTGCATGTACGTGTGTAGTAAGTATTTTAACAAGAAAAATAATTTTAAAGTAAGGATTATATAAAAAATGTCATATATGTCCGAAGCATTATTGTTCATGACTCTATGATATGCTTTACTTATTTATTCCGTATGTGATTTCACACGTCGGTTAGCTGGAATTTTTTTCAGTAAAGCACCTCGATCGATCCATACGAATATTTATATATCTTCTTGCATCAGCTGTCATGCCGCAAAAATTTTCTAAGTTTTAAATCATAAGTATGAGTAAAGTTAAGAAAAAGTGCCAACACCCACGTGCGGGTGAATACAATAACAAACGTTATAAAAATTGTACATGAAATTCTCCCAACGCACCCACATTTTTGTCCTGCGGTCAAGAACATTTAAAATTAAAACGGCCCCTACGCTTTTAGAAACGTTTCCCCGAGCTTTTCCCTTCCAACGTCCAAAGTTTCCAATAGTTGATCTGAAGGTACTTTTCAGCATAAAACAAAGTAGTTACACTATATATAGATTTGAGCCAAAGAAGAATAGTTTATTCCCTCAAATGTCGCGTGTCAGTACTGATGCGTTAATGTGGATGACAATTCAATTTTACCACCTTCTACTACGCAGCTCTGCTTATAATATATTTATTAGTATCCGTATGTGTCCTGCGCGATTTTTTGTTTCACGTTTATTTTTTTTTATGATATGTTTTTGGGATCAAGCACTGAGCCATTGGTCAGTACATTATGTTATTGATCGAACGCTTTCTTTTGGGTGTTTGTATGAAATTACAAGCCAGACATTTGTTGGTGTGAGTACTTTTTTTAATACGAAATGCCAGTGTAGTATTACGGCAAAAACCAAAACTGTACCTTTTTAAAGATAAAAATTATAATAATGCAGTCTGGATGTTAACTTATATGTCTGGAAGAAGTGAATTTTAAATAGCTCTCGAATAATTAGTTATACAAGTGCAAGAGATGTAAGTGAATCCTCTTAATTTGAAAAAAAAAAAATTGTCGTAGTTTTTTCTTTTGTACCTTGTTTTTTTCATAAGTTCTCTGCATACATCAAAAAATATTCCATAAAATGAACCAACGTAGCTGCCTGAATTTGAAATATTAATACCTTAGTATGAAATAAATAATATATTGAGCCATTTCCAACATCAGGACTACGACCACCACACCATATTAATCCAACATTAAAGCACATAGCTCCAACCAATACAATCATAGGTAGGGGTAAACGGTACAGTTATTGGTGCCACGTATTTTCTTGAAGCGAATCAAAGCTACTTTCGCTCCTACCCTTTAAATATTACGGCGAATCTACTAAGACTCAAAAGCTTTTTCCTCCCACCCTACTTGCGTCAACGCAACCTCGACCGAGTGCCCTTTTTCCCCTACGACCACAAGTTTTGGACATTTTGTCCTCTTCTGCTATTATTTTATGAGTATTCAAGCTATGTATTGATCTTGAACTTGTCGTATGTTAGATAACTTTTGAGAAACTATTTATTTTACAGATGGCTTATAAAAAATGAGCAATTTTTAAATAAATGTAGACACAGTATTCGGCAGTACTGAACATATGAAAGGGATGTTTTTGTTAGGGATAATAGGTGACTTAATTTCTACAATATTTAAGCTTCAGTGGATGAACATATTTTCAAAAGAAATAGAAGTTCTAGTATTGATTAAGACGTTGAAGTTGTTTGCCATTCAATCATTTTTGCCAACGATTTCACATTCAAAGAAAACTTATTTGATTGATGAGATTTAACTTTTTTGTTAGTTGAAATCTTATAAGATTTTTTTGATACTTGATGGTACCGAAAAAAATTACTAGTTACTTTACTTCGAGTTTTGTTATGTGTTTATTAGTGTGGGTATGATTCCTATGGTAACAAGATGTATACAGATATCATTATTTGTCATAATTTCGTGTTACCACAGAACTTGTACTCTTTCAAAATTTTTGTTGCAAAAAAATGATTTTTAGCTAGCAAAAAAAATACGAAAACTTTTTTTTCGTTTACTTTTTACCGTAATGGTTATAAAAGTCCGAATTAAGCTAACATGTACATATATTTATTTCGCAAAATGTAAAATAATTGAAGATGAAAAGTAAAAGCAATGACTTTGTCTCTCAACTGATTGTACTTTACATCTCATCATTCGACTGACAGTGTTTGTGACTATACATTGTAGAAATTAAAGATACATTTAATCAATGTAGCAATAAATTTTATATGTTTCACTGATAGGACTACTAAGATGGACTTCATGAAGAATTGTGATTTTGTTTTAAGAAACTGCGCATGTTACTCGTTTTTTATTAAAGAAAAATTGCAATAGTTGAGAGATACATTACCACAGATTGTAAGGGGGCAGTTCGACGCACTATTTGCAGTTAATATCCAAATGGCAAGAAGGAAATGCTGTAGTGTAGAAAAATCGTCTCAGTTCTTCATCAAGTGTTGCTGCAGTCCGTGTAACTTCTTAAGAGCTGTAAAAAAGATTTGTAGAGCAACTTTCATGAATATGAGTCACAGAGTAGAACGGATTAATAGCAAATAAAAGTTGATACGTGTTACTGTATTGTTCTTTTGCTTTTTTATTTTAATAAATTATTTTCACAAAATGATGTATTAGAAGTAGTAGTCATTTAAATTTCCGTAATGACACTAAGTCTACCCTAACATGCTGCAATATAAATCAATTGATGGAATGACTGATTAAACTCAGCTAGGCTTTTTTTAAGCGCAGAAATTTAAATATTATAAATATTTCTGGATTTAATTTTTAAGAATTCTAGCAGTTGAAGGAATTCCGTTGTCTCTTCTCACAAAAATCCATCGATGTGATGTAAATTTTTTTTGTTGCGTCAAAAATTTTTTTCTTCACACAAAAAAAAAAACAAACGGAAGGAAGAATTAAAGTATAAATATGTCATCGTATTTTTAACAATGTAATTAAAACACTATTAGTAATAAGTGATTTGTAAAAGGTTAGTCAGAAAATTGACTTAATTTTTGTAATGTATTCATTAAATAATAATACAAAATAATTTTTGTCGAATTGATGATTAATATTATTTTTACTGACTTATTGTATCGAGTTGAAACTAGTACGCAGGTACCATTCTTACCAGTTAAAAAAAAAAAAAAAAAAAAAAAAAAAAAAAAAATTGTTCGACATCGAATGCAATTAATTATTTTTTTTTAAATTTCGTAATGACATAACAGTATAAAAAATGTGTTATCATTATTACTTATATTATTATTCTTTTTTTTCTACCACATTGTTTTATTTAGATGCTTTTCAAAAATTTTGCTGTCGTAAAAGCAAGCTGTCGTGTTGACTCTGTATGAGAAACGACTTTTTCCTACGCACAGCAGGTACACATGATAAAAATCGACGCTGCTTGACAAAAAGTAAAACAATTACACCACAGCTGAGCTATAATCTATGAAATTAAAGGAATACGATTTGCTGAGTTTATAAATAAAGATTCATATTTTGTTTACGCATACATTCACACATCCGTGATACATAAGGTATTGCAAGAAGAAAAAACAGCTCGTATAGGGATAGAGTTTTCTCTACGTAGGTACAGCCTTTTTTAAGAAAACCACATGTGTTTTTTTTTTCCTGTAGGCTTATTGATTTGTAGCATTAAAAATGCAAGGCCAGACGCCTGTTGCGTTGAACGTTTTTCCAAATATAGGTAACACTTTAGATTAGATTCGTCTAAAGTTTAACCGGGTTCACTAGCAATTCGTTGCTGTTTATTCTCACAATGATTAAAAGACGACACCTCGAAATAAACAGGATAGTTCTTTCTCTATCAAAACGCGCGTAGGCACCTATAGGCTCCCCAAAAAATATTCATTGCACGCACCCCTCGATAGAATGGAAGGGTGTTGTGCTTTCTGTCGTCGACTCACATTACTGTGGTTTTGTGCTTTCGTTTGCTGGTGAAGGAGTGAAGTCGAGAACTATTTTTTATTTATATATTTTTTTTTTCTTTACAATGCTAACAGTTGTTTTGAGCTCGTAATCCAACTTACAATCCAGAAATGCTTCGATTTTACTTGTCCTCAAAATTATGTTCGAAAGGTGAAAGTGGGTAATTCCTCACCAGCTGTTCTTCCCCAGAAAGTATGTTATTAGCAGGTACATCGATGACGGGGGCTTTAATGTGTCAGGTGTTAAGAGGGTCTTTTTGTTTGACGTGTTGATGGATGTATTATTCAGGCGCTACCTACTAACCGTGGAGGGGGAACCGAAGAGCTACAAGACTAAATTGATAACTAGGAAGGGTAGTTTTCATCTTAATTGCCATATCACTCAAAGAAATAGCGAGATAACTCTTTGGCTCATTTTTTTAACTAGTCAATAGTCCTTTCAGCGATTCTAACATTTTTTTTATTTGCTCAATTCGATTGATCATTTCGGATGAAAGTCTTTTTCAAATTATTTTGCTTTTTTATATACTTGGAACACATAAATACAAATCAATATATAAAATACGTTATCACAGAGGTTAGACTTCGGAAAATTAACGTTAAAAAACAACTGACTTGGAACTATAAACCGAATACTATATGTATTTTAAATGGTATGTGTATACATAATTGTTTATTTCCTTGTAATATCCATACATACTCTTCATCATGATTAAATAGTATCGAAGCACAATATTTTACCGAATTAATGTCATAGTTTAGAATGATTCAAATGTTTTTGAGACTTTACCTACCAACTTTAATATAGGTAAACAAATTGGGGTGCCGTTATTTTTTGAAAAAAAATATTTCTTTAATTTTTATGATTACGCAAGAAAGTTAAATCTTTACCTACAAACTTTAAGGACATTCAATTTTCTAAAAAAATATACGTATTCTTGATAACAGATACAGAGAAAAGTGCCACGTTCGTTGTAATATTTTGCCTAACAAATAGTTGGAATACTTCCTACTTATAATAACCGCAATATAAATTAATTCAAAAGTTTTTTTTTCCATTGTTTATCACAAAAATTGCGAGACTTATATTTTTCCATAATTCTAACGCTTTTACCTGGAAATTGAAGATTGAAGATAAAATGTTCTTTTACTCAACAATTTTTTTTAATTTCTTATTAAGGCAAAAATATTCAATACATCATGTTTATTATTTTTCATTTGAAAGTCACAACAGTTAAATTCATATATAAAAATAGATGCTTGGAATAGTTTTCGGTATTGTCTTCGGATGGTAACATTACTAGTCTAGTTACGACAAATATTGTTTTTCAGATATAAAATATGTAGAATGTACATGAATTTTTTAAATATTTTTTATGACTCATTCTTAAAAACTTATACGAATGAGAATTATGTGATTAATAAAGGCTTACATGAGACCTCAATTTTAATATTTACAAGGATAAAACTTAAAAAAATGCTTGGATATTGAAAAAAATCTACTTATGAATTGATTACTGTTTGATAATTTAGTAAAAGAAATTTTGAGGCATGTTATAGTGCATTTTGAACAATGCCAACGTTAAACATATGTAAAATGTTGTATTTATTGGATGCAAGAGGGGGTACACGGTAAAGGGGGCCAAGCTGTGTAGGCAGGTGGGCTCCTTTTCGCGCAACCTTTTGAATTACACTTTAAAATTTCTTTGAAACTTAAAAAAGAATATTAAACTTGTTAAATTAACCAATTAAATTATTTTACAGTTACAATTATGAGACAATTATATTATTCATTAAATATAATATCGTCATAAATTTTAAATACCTGCTAATATAACACTAAGTCAGCCAGACAGTCAATTCCAGATAAATTTAATCTTTGCCTTATGTAAGATGCAAAGTAGATGTAAAAGAATTTTTCCGCCATCGGGTGGTTTTAGGAGGCTGGTACTTCCTCGGGCGAAAAAGCCGTTTTCCGATACTCGTTCGAAAAGTCTCCTTTACGAACCTCGTTACAAACCTCGCCTTCGGCTCGGGCCGCAAACCTCTCGGTTCGAAAACAAAGACTTTTCACACTCGTAGGAGAACTACTATTTCCGTAAATTCAAATCTCAGACACAATAGAATATTTGTATATGTTATTTCTCAGATAACTATTCTGCGATATGATTATTAAACTGCCGACGGTCTAAAGCAACAATAAAAAGTATTAAGCCTCGGATTGGCAAGTATTGAAGATTTGAGTGATTTTTTGCACTCGGGTTGGCCAATCCATCGATTATTTCGAAATCAGTATATTCTACCTCATTACTTTTTTTACTACTTATTTACTACAATATACTTATTTATTACAATATCAATATATTACCAATCAATATTTCGTTTGAGCCCGCGATCAACTGAAAAGTTCGTGTGATCTGCTGGCGTGATATAACTTTCTTTCAAACGATGATCACGTTAGGGTGTATATTGCGAAATCGTTCTCTTAGATCATCAGGATATGTACCGAGATACGTCGATCACAAAATAGTGTGGAATTAAAGAAAATTAACGTTTTGCCGATTTTTTAATTTGTGTATGTTGTATAAAAATCGACAAGTTCTGTTATTTTAACGAATTTTACAGTGTGGTATAACTCTAAAAAAAGCTCACATAGAATGAATGGAGCTTTGGTGCTATTTTCTGGGACATATTTGCTTGCTGAGCCAATACAAATGAGCAGCACTTAAATAAATGCTCGTATGTATTTAAAAAATATTAATCGAATATCTGAGTGTCGATACTCATCGCCATTGCGAGAAATTAAAGATCACGATGTTACAGTATTAGAAGCCAATGATTTAAGTATCAGCAGCCTAAGTGTACACCAAACCCTGATTTTTTTTGCTTTTTTGTTTTTAGTAAAAAAACACAAATTTGTCGAATATTTTGTTGCAGATCCTCAACATGGAGAACGACATGAACTGGTACCGAGCCAAGCTCGACTCCCGGGAGGGACTCATCCCCAGCAACTACATCGAGATAAAGAGCCACGAGTGAGTATTGCCATTCTATTTCACAAACTGAAGATGTAACTTTAATTAACATTTAAAAATGGCTTTTTATGATTACAAGAAGTTAAAAACGTAGTTAATTTGAAGCATTCAAGTTTTTATGGGCCTATAGGAAGTAAAACCTTTTAGCTAATCACTCAGATCAGTATTAATCGTTTTTAACTAAAGTTTATGACATCGAAGAAATACGTCACGTTTCCATTATAAAACTGTTTAACGACCATTGGCTGGGACTTCTGGAATACTGAGTCACGTAGTTTATTAGTTAATTTAAAAAAAATGCGGGTTGAAAAAAAAAATCATTTTTCTTTGAGTAGTCCTATTAAATTTCTAGATCGTAAATTACGAATTTTTTTTCATATCTCTTACTTTTTGACTCGAATTTTCGAAATTCAAAAAACTTTATCAGCAATCAGCATCAACTTTTGCTACATGCAATTAAAAGAAAAGCACTGGAAAATAAAAAGTTTGAGACACACGATTAGACCTCGATGTCAGCACACAAGCCAGTACTACGCAATTACCAAAGTAGTCGTGGCCTTCAATGCCATCGACGTTGATACGTATACTTAGTTTGTTTTTTGATACGCTACTGGTATACGAGAAACAAAGCCGCATGATCTGTTATTACGTGTTTTTGGGAAAGTTTTTTATTCCTTTCATTGCCTAAATATAGAGGTTTTGCTACAAAAGTTATTAGTAAAGTGATAAAATAAAAATTTGGATGGTCTTGCTGCCGATCAGAAAAAAATGGCTGATCCGGGCCATGAGAATGATTAAGGCCTTTTCTTGCTTGACTTATCGCCAAACTGTTTCTTAAGGGGGCTCCAGCGGGAGAAGTTAGGAGGCCACAGGTAACTCAATTGATACATAAAAACACGCTGAATCTAACGGTGTCCTTATTTACCCCTCTTACCCTGAAAAATTTTGAGATATTTGCTCTCAAAGTTTGTACATAGTACATAGTCTCTCATAGAGCAACGTGAAAATATTGGTATTTTCTAACAATAATTGAGGAGTTACAAATCAGGACTGTAACTGTTTTATATAAAAACATCTTAGCTTTCAGATAGTACCTTAAAAAATATAGGTAAGCCTTAAAATATTTGAGATATTTCGTAAAGTATTGATCAAGTCATTGAATTAGCAGAGTCATGACGGGATGCTATCTTGTTTTTTGTAAGTCGCGCGCTTTTGAATATTTTAGAATTACACTGCAAGTACTTACATAGGATACATGTCATTTGGAACTCTTTTTTAATCGTTTTCATCTATGGAAAACTTACACTTCTTTTTTTTTTTTAAATAAAATAGAACATTGAAAAATTTTAACTGCAATTATATTTTATTTTATCACAAATTTTTTATAACACGAAAAAAAACTAATTCTAAATAAAACGCTCTGTACCTGACAGAAGCTGCTGTTTGTTTATTATAGGTACGGTTACATCATATAAAAAGATTTATTTTTTTTAAAATTGTAGTGCTCTACTTCCAGCTCCTTTAATAAGGGCACGAACTACGGTCTCCCGCGTGTTAATCCACGACCTAGTCGGCTGAGCCACCGCGCGCTTCCATACATATAGATTTTTTTTTTTTTTTTTTTCTATTTTATAGTGCTGTACGTCCAGCTCCTTTACTAAGGCACTACTATGAGCACTTATCACTTGTGAAAGGGACAAGGAAAAGGATGGGAAGCCACCCATTACTGGGAGGGGGGTAGGGGAAAATTACGCAAGTGTGCTGCGAGGAGGTCGCCTACACCCTCCTTGAGGAACATTGCGTGGTGAAAAAGCACATGTGAAAAATCACAGAGGTACTTGCCCGAAAGTCGCACTGGCCGGGAATCGAACCACGGTCTCCCGCGTGCCAACTACGACCTAGCCGACCAAGCCACCGCGCGCTCCATATATAGATGATGTTGTTCGCCTGCTCGCATATATTATATTCACGGAGCGCGCGGTGGCTTAGTCAGCTAGGTCGTGATACCCGGCCAGTGCGCTTTATCGGGCAAGTACCTCTGTGATTTTTCACATGTGCTTTTTTACCACGCAATGCTTCTCGAGGAGGGTTTAGGCGTTCTTCTCGCAGCGTAATGGCCTAATTTTCTCCTACCCCCCTCCCAGTAATGGGATGCCTCCCATCCCTCTTCCTTTCCTTCTCCAAAGTGCTAAGTGCCTAAAGTAGTGCCCTTATTAAAGGAGCCGGACGTAACGCATTATAATATAAAAAAAATTATACATATATATATATATATATATATATATATATATATATATATATATATATATATATATATATATATATATATATATATATATATGTCTATATATACGTGCTATACACACGTATATATGGATATATACTCACAGCAGTGCTACCAACTAACCGAATAGTTTTCGGGTTAGTACCAGTGCTCGCTGGAGCCTTCTTAAATTGATCTTAAGTATGATCTAACTCGTCCGTTTTCCTGCAATTTTTAGTATACTCGTTAGATTAGAAAAAGTTTTCTATCATTAAATTAATGTATTTATGCACGCTATTATTTCCTGTCATTTTCCACATTCGAATTTTTACTCCTGTTTTGGTTCTTTCATTTTTAAGTACGAATTTTTTTATTAATTAACATTTTTGTAACGGTCTTGTTAACTTTCTAAATACTAAAACGATAAACAAAACATTCAATGACTACGTTTCTTTGCGAATAAATGCTAAATTTATAAAATCCAAATTCATAACTTTTAAACGATTCTGGGCTATACTATCAGGAATATTGCGCCTGGCCAACATTTTCGAGTATGGAGTGTCGCAACTGTATTCGAGGCGAGGCGCGAGTACTAGTGCTGAACAGCCTGTATAAACAAATGAAGTGGCTAACGTTGAAACTTAAACACGTCTACAAGTTCATACAATCTGTAACACAAATGTTTCACTCTCTGCAATCTTTTAATGCCAATCATTAAAGAAAAAATTTTTTCGGTTCAATAGAATAGGTGAAATAGTTTACGAAGCATCGATTTAGTTGTTCTTGAAACTTTTATCAGAAGTGATATAATGTATTTTATAAAAAATAGAAATTTCGATCACACTCTTTAAACATGTACTTTGACACCCTTGGATTTAACAGCGTATGTATGAGTGGTGCTGCCACATTATGCCCCAAAGTTCATGTTATAAATCTTATGGAAAAAAAAGTTCAAGTGTCCGTCATTAGTGAATTGACCCCTACTGCCTATAAGACACAATGTTAAAGAAATGTTAAAGTGACTAGTGGCGCCAGCACTTCCCTCCAACCTCATGCACCTGGCGGATATAAAACATACTATATCCTACATCGGTTATGCATATAATTCATCCTGGGGGGCAAACGTAGAATCGTAGCTAAAGTAATCGGCTTACATAAGGACTTTCATTCTATTCTCTGCCACGAGACCAAAATACACTCGCTTTACCTATTAGTAAAAAGGGGTTACGCATAAAGTAACTTTAACCACAATTCACGCTTTTTTTTACTTATCAAGAAAACAGCGAAATATTAGTATTTTTATCAAAATGGCTGACAAGAATGAGGAAACGCAGATTGATAATGGTGATGAAGCAGGAAGTCTAGCTTATCCTGACCATCGTGACTTGTCAGGTTGTCAAATTGTATCTCCGAATAACACAAATACAGAGGAAAGACAGTTAGCCCTTACAAAGATACCCGGTGGTGATTCTCCCTTCGAACCCAACGAAAATAAGGTAAAGCCATCAGCAATGGTGAACAAATATATGAATAAATACATGTATATATGTACTGTGTAATACAATATATATAAATGTATATATTTAAATAAATATATATATATATATATATATACATGATGAGTTCATGATAGTGATGTATTTGTAGGACGTCTATAAGAGAATGATGGATTGTGCACAATTTTTCCTGGCTTCAATTAGCGCTACCGTAAGTATGGAAGTTCTTTATCTAAGTCTTTTTTTTGTTTTAGTTTTAAAATCGTGTTAAACGCTTAAAATAAGTTTTACAACGTATATGCTGTTAGTCTTATGTTCAGCTTCGTCGACAATTTTGATCAGACCATAGTACAAATAAAAGTTTCTACCTGTTGAAAGTCTCATAATTCTACCTGCATCATACGTATACCTATAAATAAATTTTAATGGCCACCGATGTATTCGTTCTGTGATTGATCGAGACCAGTCTTGGGTGCATAAGTTTGAAAATGTGATCAAATAATCAGAAGTTAAAATTTTCACTAAAAATGAAAATTATATATTTAGTAGTTGCAAGTTATTTAATTGTTCTAACCAAATCGGAAAACTAAATATTTGTTATTAACTCTCAGGGAGTAGGTCAAGAAGCGTGCGGAAGTGGATCCCCCAGTACTGTTTACTTTATTTGTATACAGCTCATTTAATAATAAAAAAATATGTTAACTAAGACATCTGTGTAATTTTCAGGTCTATGATAACTCCATTACAGTTACGGGTCAACTAGAAGAGGATGGAAACATCTCATATGACCGTTGCCCGTGTTATTTTAGAAAAGTATCATATGGAAAAAGTTGAGGCATGGCTTAGCGAAGACAAGACCTTGTATATATCTTTTCCTAAAAAATATGGGCCAGTTGTCGATAAATATACTGTAACCAACATTAAAAATATCTGCTTAGTCACGATCACGGTTAACAAAAGAAAATGTAGAAAGAAAAAAATAAATGATGTCACTGCATTACCTCATCTATTTTATTACGAATAATTAACCAAAGCCATTTGAAGTCTCACAGTTTTAATATCATTTATACAAATACAAAAAGTACAATTTTAACGTTTTCTAATAAAAGTTAATTAATACGCTTATACACTTGTATATAGTATAATAGTCTACTGCAAAAATACCTATGATACAAGATAGAAGGTATACTAGAAGTATATCTTATAAAACTTGCACTTGATCTTGTTGTTATATAAGTGTTTTTGCAGGCTTAAGTTCTTTGACGCAGCTTAAACATTGAGATAAAAAAAAAAGCTGAAGAAAATATATGCTTATGCAAGACTTTACACAGTAACTAAATAGTTAATTTGAAACCGAATTTCTTTCTACTTAAGCTGTAAAATTTTTTAAGTAAAAAAAAAATCAAAATACCCACGGAAAAATATTATTAATTAAAGTTAAAATATTTCCATTGAAATTTTTAATTCAACGATTATTTTATTTTCCTTTTACCCACCTAAGGTTTTATCATGTACAATTGACAATGGCGTTATTCGTTCTTTGTTATATATTTTCATTTAATAAAACTTTTCCTAATAACCTTCATGAGACTATGTGAAGTATTTTGTTCATGTTGATTTGATCTTTCTTTAAGAATTCAAATTTATTTAACTATGTATCTTACAAGATAATTTCTTCATAATACGTAATTTAAAATACGATTAATTTCCAGCAAATCTAACAGAATAGATTAGACTAAAAAGTTCCAAATTAAATTTTGAAAAACAATTGTACAATTACAAAAATGGAATAAAAGTTGATAGTTTCTACTTGCAATACAAAGATTTCTACTGTGCAACGAATAATATAATAACGTACATGTTGGAAAGAGCTATGTCTTTTATAAAATTTTAATTTTTAATGTGGAAACATGGTATCTAGAGATTTTTTATGATAAGGAACTTTTTTTTTTGATATTTAGTCAAAAAGAAGAAGCGCACTTTTCTTTTTTTTTTCACTATATTACTAGGTGAATAATTTTGAGACTGTTAAAACTGTTAAGACACATTACGTGATGTAGCAAGTGATAAATAAAGTTATAATGACTTTTCTTTTGAGAATTCATACTTTTTATTTTAGTTTAACGTTAAATCAGTACTTTAATAATTGTACTGTTGATTAAAATAATCATTTGTATAATGAGACCCTAACACTATTTTGCTTTTGTACTGTATTATTTGCCAACGACTTCAAACATTACAAATTTCGTTCATAGCAATGTTTACCGTTCGTTATACTGTCCCTTAATTACTCGTATCGGGACAACCAAGATAAGCAAATACTATATGAATATTCTGGCCTTTTTACTACCGTACGATAGTGTCTTACTAAGCTGTCGTCGACCATAAGATTGTCTTGATGTGCACCAGACGCAAGCTTAAGTGAAAAAATTTGCTTGTCTCGGAGTGGTTAAAAAACTTTTCTTAACGCTTTAAGAATCACACGATTATGTACGCAGGCAAGTGACAATCGCAAATCGCAGCTCGCAGGCAATTTCAGGCGACAAGCATGCGATCCAAAGGATTCTTTGTTTCCTTCCGTGGGTTGTATACGATTTTTTACCAATACCAAGGTGTATCTATGTAAACTAGCATCGTGATAGTTTCATAAAAACCCGAGATTAAAAAAAAAAAACATTATTTTGTTTGTTTCATATTTTATTTACAAAAATAAAGGATTATTACGTCTGCTTTTATAGTATAGTTCATATTGAAGAATAACCTGACTAGTACAAAACTAAAAAAAAAAATTAGTACATAAATATCAGAAGAAGTAGAGTAAAATAAGTCAACTATACGATATGTCTACGTAAATATTGTAATTTAAATGTGCTTTATCTGATTAAATGACATTTGAAATATAGTTAACAATAAAAAAAATCGTCAAACAGCGTAGATTTGCGTTGTAGCAATAGGTAATTATTTGTCATTAATTTTCTACAACACACGCACTTAAGTATCTTCTTGAATTTCCTAATTCTTGAATACCAATTACATACTTTATTTTTCAGTTTAGTTTAGTTTGTTTGTTTGACATGTTAATGAAATTTTACAATTACAAGACAAATAATGTGGAAATTTAAATTAACTTATAACAACAACAATTGATATAAAAGAAAACAGTACCATAAAGCAAATGTTTTTCAATGTATAATAAATTGTAGATTAAATATTGATTTTTTAAATTCTGTGTGATTAAAAAGATACATTTTTTCTAATGATGCCCCAGGAGGTTCAGGAAAAAACTTTCTATTTACAACGTTCATATATCATTTCATTTTTTGTGGAAAAAACATTTTCTCTATAACATGGACTAGTGTAACATCAATATGACTTCTAAAGAGAATGCTCAATAATAGAACATCTCGTTTACAATTGGATCCAATCAATGTAAAAAGTCCTTACTTGGAATTTGAATCTGAATAAAATTGGTACATTACGTCACTAGGGCACAAAGTACAAACATGAGCGCCCGAGTCGCGTCTAATGTTTTTCTTGCCTACGGCCCAAAGTGATTACAAGGGCGAAAACTGTGACACGAGGGCGCAAAGCGGCAGTTGCACTTTGGGCCCATGGTAAGAAAATGGTAGTTTTCCTACGAGTTTGAAAAGTCTTTGTTTGCGAACCGAGAGGTTTGTGGCCCGAGCCGAAGGCGAGGGACGTAACGAGGTTCGTAAAAGAGACTTTTCGAACGAGTTCCGGAAAACTGCCTTTTCGCCAGAGGAAGTACCAGCCTTCCAAAACCACCCCAGGGGGGAAAAAGTATTAAATCATCCTATCTTTGAACATTGTTTCGTATTCTAAAACATTATATCAATATTCGTATAATCAACAGAACATTTTCTAATACATCATCATTATCTCTTATTTTCCAAACTTTTATTTTACAACCTCGACCAAGGATGGCTGAAGAGGGTGGTAGGGGTTTTGTGGAATGACCCCCGAAAATCACCATGTAATGTATGAATATAAGAATATGTATATATATCGCTGGGTGCACTCCTATTTTGGTCACGAACGGGTGTGAGATTACAAGAACTGAGGGACAGATGAGATGAGGTTACAGCAAAAAATTGACAACTGACGCCCACTACAATGAGTTCATCTGAACATACGAGCTTGTCGTGTAGCTGGATATCGAATTGATAAAACCGACTTAGAATAAGGCTTACAATTTAAATAATAAAAATGATTAAAATGATTGAAAAACGGTATAGAGCTGGACAAGCTCATCAATCTAAATGATACTTTGATTAAGTTGTTGAGAAGAGAGAATGTTTGCATAACATCTTCAAAAAATTTTTTTTTTTTTTAATTTTAATTCTGATTAGGTGCAAAGTCTTTTTGAGTCTTTGAAAAAAAGAAGCGTCTCTTTTAAGTTGAGGTGATAACTTTCAGTTAATTTTCATATGTACATATTCAACTGATATCCACGGGAAAAAATCTGCACGTTTTGCCTTTGGTAAGAAAAAGAACATATGAGACTTGAGCACAAACATATAATAACCGTATCCTTCAAGCGATAATGTTTGTACTTTTGTGTCCTAGAAACATTATATAGTATTTTGTGATTTACTGCATCACGATAACCGTCTTATAAGGTATAAGGCCACAAAGGGCGAGGCTGCGGCTCCTGGTACTAAGAGTAAACTGAAAATGGTTTTTTTTTGATTCCTAAGTTTCTTGATTCTCCTACATGGTTTTTTTTACAAAATACAGTACAATCTGTCTGTGACATTTCTCATACAAAAATATGATGAAACTAAAGATGAATCCACTGATTAAAAATACAAAAAGTTGAGCAGTTTTAGAAAGACCTAATGATGTACATGAAACTTCTTTAGCAATGCTCATAGCGTCAAGACTAGCCTTCCTTTTTCGAGATATTATTCCATTTTCTCTGTACTTCTGGATACTAAAAAAAAATGTTGTTGAAATTCTTAGATGTGTGTAAATTTTTATAATACTAACTGATGATTTAAAAATTGAAGAAGTGGATCTCCTTTTTTTAAAGCGATCGATTTTCTTCTAAAATTACCTAATGGAATAGCTAAGATTTTGCAATAGTACTTCAGAATAAGTGGACGTCGTATATTGTCATATGTATAATGAGCCACCCTTTCATTGCATACCTAAAATTATATTAACTTAAAATAATTTATACGCTAAAAAATAATCCGTTTTAATTTATAAAATATTTTCAACTTTCAAGAACTTTTTAAAATCGTTTCGATTGAGTGTCACAGTTTATAACCAGATTAACACATTCTCATATACGCATATTCACATGCACGCGAGCAGTCGTACACGCATTGTTACTTATTTTAAATGTATTGGTATTACCGTCAGCGGAAAAAAATTACGTTGTAAATTTTAATAACATCTTTAGAGTACAATTTTTTAACCCAAATAATTTAGATTTTTCTTAATATTTTTTATGGAATTTTCCTCTACGTTAATAATCGTTTTTTAGAATAGAATATTAAAAAACCAGGACAAAAACTGTTACCGCCATTCAAAATAAAACTTAAAAAATTTTATAAGAGAAAGTGTAAGAAATTGTTTTTAGACGCTATTATAAGAGCAGGTACATATATTTTATAAAATAATAAACACACTAACTAAATATTTTACATTACCTGCTTTAAAGCATCTTCTGAGGTTATAGGTAGACTATTTTCATCCTTTAAAAACAATTTCAATTTATCATTTATATCGTTCTCCGAGCTCTAAAAAAATGTTATAAGATATAAGTCTTAAGAATAATAAAAATGATACACTCAGTTGAAACTTTAAAAGATTACTGAGAAAAACGGTAATGGGTCAGAGTTTTTTACTACGATCAATTGATATGTTTTATCCTCTAAAAATTCACGTGCATTTTTAAATGGAATGTGTGGTATTGAAACCGCTGTGAAGCTGGTAAAACAGCCCGAGTACATTGAAATCATAATAAATGCTGTCAAATATAGTGATAGCCTTGCAATTTTTGATGATACGGAATTGAATTGTACATCTGTAAATTCAAAAAAAAGAAATAAGTATCGTCAGGCGATTCCACTATAAAAACAAAATTAAATTCCTACGGTTTGTTAATTTGTACATAACAGTACATAATTATCGTACAAGAGCAAAGTCAAAAATTTCGCCAACTCAAATAATGATACACATTTTTTAAGTTATTTTAAATTCTAGATTTTTGAAGTTATGCAAAATCTAAATATCTGCATGGATAGAAGTATCCCATACACGTGACGTAAAGAAAAATTGTTTTGCCAATTTGGTGAAAAAAAACACTTCCCTTAGCTCTTTAAAAGGTTATAGGACACTGATTTTGTCAGGAAATTTTTAACTGTTTTTAACTTTTCTCGGACGCTTTACTTTTTTTTATGAGCGTTCACCTTTAGGTTATAGATCTTCTGCAGGGGGTTGATATTTTTTAGCTCAAAAATTTATAACCGTAGTTCAATCGAGATTTATTGGAAAATTAAAAGGTACAGTCTAAATTTTTTTCTCCGGTTTTACTAGTCTAACAATACTTACGATGTGTTGAGACAAAGAGACAAGTAATAATCATCGGTATTGTCTAAAACTACATTATTCCTTTTTGCTTTTTTAGGAACTTTTAATTGCTACTTTCTTTCGATTAATCATAAAAAATTATGTCGGATGTGCCTTTGGTAAGAAAATTAGTGTTCGGCACACAAGCGTCATCCCATCATGATGTTAAAGTATTTTCTGTATTTTGTTAACAAACCTTAATTAATAGTTTACCTGTGAATTCTTGATGGACGAATATTAGCCATACGTTCAAAAAACTGTCCGATGGTTTAAAAATAAATCCTCTTCTATCGTTATGTAAAACTAAAATTACATTAAATAGAATTGATAAAATAGTTATCAGTATAACCAAGAAAACCCAAATACACCTACTTAAAACCTGCTTAATTAAAAGGTATAAAGAAATAAAGTATAAATATGTTGCACTATTTAATTTTTTTCACCTCAAGGTAAGCATTCCATGGAATTTCCTTGGTGTCCGGTAATTTATACCAAATTAAATCTTGATAATCAATGATTTCAATCGTGAAGTCATACTTATCTAAATTTTTGTTCGTTAAAAACTTGCCAGGAAGAATAATACTCTCATTCAATAATTTTGTGGAATCAATTGATATGTTCTTGACACTTTCATGTGATTCCTTCTTGACACGGAAATCGTTTTCATACTCAAGTGCTAATCCTGTTGTTGTAGCAAAATCATTAACGACTAGAGAATGAAGATGAGATGACTCCTAACGATGTCAAAAAAACAATTCATTTTTTAAAAATTAAATAATTGTGTTATTTGAAAATAAACTAAGTGCTTATAAAACAAGTTACCTTGGTAGTAATTTTAGCCAGAGCACCACTTAAATTTTTTCGTCTTTGGACTAAAGTAAACAAGTTATGTTTTTATGAATTGTACATCATATAATTTTTGTGCTCTGTATCATAGATTTTTCAATGAAGGTGGAATTTAAATAACAGCAAAACTTCGTGTCTAACATGATTTCCGTGTTTTGTGCGTTTTAGAAATTTGATGTTTAATTATTACTGCATATTCTTTTATGTCCGTTAGTTTTATTTTATAAAATATCAATCGTAGATTTGTGTTTTTTGTTATTTATTTATTTAATAACATTGAAACATAAGGCGAGACTGTCTTATAACCTCGTAAGTATTATTTTGACTTGATCTTAAGGATGCTAGTAGATAATCTAAATATCAGTTTTTTTATGAAGAGGCCAGATAACTGTACTGCGCGAAAAAACGGCTAGGTGTTATAATTTTTATTGTAGTGTATTATGCATAAGTATGTGTTAGACATTTGCTGAGTAGTGATATATAATATTTTAGGTGACGTCAGATTTTGAAAGTTCTTTCTTACAAAGCACAAAGAACTGAAGCTGTTTATTAAGCTTTTCTACCGTTTCGCTAATAAATACATTATTGTTTATTGTTCGTTCTGTTAAGCTATAAAACTTAAAATAATAATAATCTTCCAAGAAAATGCATCTTAAAATAAGGTAGTAGATTTGATAAGCTACGAGGTTGTTTTGGAAAAGTTTCTCCTTCTCTACTACGAAGTGGTGATAAAGAGTAGATACATATATGTTACAAGGAAACTAATGACTATGCATAGATTTACGCCTTAGAGTATACATGGTCTTTAGTTCGAACTTCAAGTTTTAACGCATTGTTGTTTATTACTACATCATACGCTTTACTTACATCTGTACCGTATGCGATTTTGCTTGTCAGTGAGCCCAAATTGTTGTCTATAAAGTGCATATATCCGTCAATTTGAACATTAACGTACCTCTTTACATTAACTTTCATATTAAAGTTTCGACTTATAAGTTCCAGTAAAATTAAGTTAAAGTACCAAAATCCACTCATCCGCTGGTACATTAACGCATGCTATAAATATGTACAGAAAATTTTTCCAACTCACCTAAATTTTGGTGCTGTTGTAAGGAACAATCATTTATAACATTAATAATTATAACAGCATGTAAGTTTTGGAAATGCTTCCTCTTAAAAAGTATAAAATTTCCAATTGCTAATCTGTACTTTCCGACATAAAACAAAGTAGCAACACTATATACAGAGTCGAGCCAAGGAAGAATACTCGATTTCTTCATAAATCGTGTGTCAGCACTGATACATTCGATGTGCATGACAATTCAATTCTACTACCTTTTACTACGCAGCTCTCCTTATAATATATTTATAATAGTTCGTGTATATGTCCTGCGCGTGTTTTTGTTCTACATTTATTTGTCCTATGATCTGCCTTGGAATCAAGCGCTGACCCATTTGTAAGTATATCATGTTATTGATCGAACACTCTCTGTTAGGTGTTTGTATGAAATCACAAATCAGATATTTGTTGGTGTGAGTACTTTTTTTAACATGTAATGCCAAAGCGCGCGGTGGCTCAGTCGGCTAGGTCGTGGATTGGCACGCGGGAGACCTTGGTTCGTTTCTCGGCCAGTGCGAGATATTCGGGCAAGTACCTACCTCTGTGATTTTTCACATGAGCTTTCTCACCACGCAATGCTCCTCGAGGAGGGTTTAGGCGACCTCCTCGCAGCGTAATGGCCTAATTTTCCCCTACCCCCTCCCAGTAATAGGAGGCCCCCATCCCTCTCTCCTTTCTTTTTCAAAGTGCTAAGTGCCCATAGTAGTGCCCTTATTAAAGGAGCCGGACGTGAAGCACTATAATATAAAAAAAAATTCTATATATGTTATATCTATAGATATAATTTTAACATACAAGTCGTTGAAAAAGGGTGTCACCCTCAATAAAATCCATATTCAAAATTATTTCCTCATAGTACATGGCATAAGGAATAAAATGAGCCCTATTTCGAACGTGTGTCTCAAAAAAATATTTTTAATTAAAATGAGGGACAACAACAAGATATTTTTTGTGAATTTTCTCATATAGTACATACATACTTGTGTTATCTTGATTAAAAAATTTACGGAAAATAAGATTAATTGTTGCATTGCCGGAAACTATATCTTTCTATGATTTAATAAGCAAATATTAAAAATTAGGTGAATTTACTGGCTGACCTTTAAAAAATAAATTCTTGCTGTCAGTGTTTTGATTGTTTTATTGCGAAGAGGAGGAACTGATTTTTTTCAAACGACGCGTCTTTCAAACGAAACGAGACTGTCACATAGTTGAATAACAACTATGTTCAATAAATCGTTTCCGTGTAAGTAAAAAAAAGATAAAATCCAAAGAAAAAAAATCGATGCAGAAAAAAGTCCATGCAATTTCGATGCAATATTAACATATTTCACTCGAGCGAGGTTAATTGTTTGCAATTAATTTGCCGTTACGGAGGAGTAAGGAAATACCTTTATCCATCTCCTAAATATTTGTTGCTATACGCAGAAAACAAAAAACAAAATTATCCTAGATAGGAAAAAAATATATTTATTTTGTCTGATTTTAGAAAGACGTTCTAAATGTTAAAGAATCTTATTTCAGAATCGGGAGAATGTCTGATTAAAATTTTCTATAAAAAATAACAAGAATCTACCTGAATCAATTGCAATTGTATACTAAATAATTCTTATAATATTTGAAACCCACAATTTTCAGACCAAAACACCTGGATGGCATCATTATTGATAAAAACCAGGTAGAAGCCTGGTCTAGTAGAAAAAAGTAATATGTAGCTGTTGCAACTAAAAACTGTTGCATGATTATTGAGATAAATTTTCGTAACAGATAAAATAACAATGGTGATATGAGCATAAATCTTTTTTTTCGTCAGAATTGTATTATAGGATATTTCCTTCAGTTCGATTTAGTGTGCAGCACAAAAAAAAAAGGTATTTTGGTGCTTATTTTAAGCTTGCGGTCAATATCATGTTTCGATTATTCCGGTTTTTCCTTACCAGAGTAATGACCACGTGCTCATCAAAATAAAATAATAATGCATCCAAATATAAAAAAAAATACATAAAAATGAATGATTGGCTTGTGATTTTATTCAAACACCCAAAAGAGAGTGTTCGATCAATAACATGATGTACTCACAAATGGGTCAGCACTTGATTCAATAAACAGATCATAGGACAGAAACGCGAAATGAAAGCAGGTGCAGGACATATATGGACAATTCTAATACATTATAAGCAGAGCCGCGTAGTAGAAGGTGGTAAAATTGAATTGTCATGCACATAGAATGTATCAGTGCTGACACACGATTTATGGAGAAATCGAGTATTCTTCCTCGGCTCGACTCTGTATATAGTGTTGCTACTTTGTTTCATTCCGGAAAGTACAGATGAGCTACCGAATGTTTGTCGTTGGAAGAGGAAATGTTTGTACTTAATTTTATTTATATTTATAGACCACAGCTAAAAAAAAATTTTGCAATGTGAAAATTAACGTAGGAAGGTATACATAAATATTCGAATTGATCGATTAATGTGCTTTGCAGACAGTAATTTTAGCTAAGCAACATGTGAAATTGTATGCAGTGTAGATTAGTTAAGCGTATCAGGAATTATTGAAAAGTAACGCGTTAATATTTATGTAACTTTTGACTCAGCCTTAATTTAAAAATTATTTTACTTATTTACATATTTGGAATACATAAATACAAGTTAATGTGTACTTAAAATGGTAAGTGTATGCATAATTATTAGTTTCCTTGTAATGTCTATACTTACTCTTTGTCAATATTTAATAGTATAAAAGCACAAAGTTTTTCCGAAACAATGTCATAGTTTAGAATGATTCAGATATTTTTGGGACTCTTTCAACCAACTTATAGATGGATATAGGTATTGTATGCCGTTATGTTTCAAAAATAAAATTTTTAACGATTTCCTGTGATTATGCAAAAAAAATTGGACTCGCACAAAATAATGCTAAGGAAATTCAATCCATAAAAAAATAAGCGTGTCCTTGATAACAGATACTGAGACAAAATGATGTGTTTATTGTGAAATTTTTCTTAACAAATTACAAGTCTTGTATTTTTCTATATTTTTAACACTTTTTTCTGTAAAAGATCAAATGTTCTTTTACTTAACCAATTTTTTCTTATTTTCATTAAGACAAAGATATCCAATGCACATTCCTTATTTTATAAATGAGAGTCCGAACAGTTGGATTCGTGAATAGAGATAGATGCTTGGAATAATTTTTGGTATTGTCTTCGGATGGTAACAACACGTCTCACATGATAAATATCATGCATGCTAGGGAAACGTTAAATTTTCGAGCTAAGGTCAAGATAACTGAATTTCGCCTTTCCTACATAAAAAGATTTAATATAATCTAATTTAATCTAATTTTTTTATTTGGTTCAGTTTTTACTTTCCGCTTGACATTCTATAGGAAAGTTTCCGCTTATGGTTACAATTATGGTTAAAATCAATGTAGGAAAGCTATGAAGTGAAAAAACGATGCTATCACAGTACATGTAGACAATACACAAATTTCATGTACATGCTTTTAACGTGGACTTTAACAAACGTGGATTCTACAGTGAATGCATAACCGGTGCTGCCTTTTTTTTGCTCCTAAATCCCATATGTTATACATCTTATAAAAAAAATAATACATCTGTTTTGTACATCACTTATCCTGGGAGTATACATAGAATCTTGTGTATAAAATAGTCGGCTTATTTGAAGAGTTTCATTTTATATTATCTGCCACATGACGAACGACACGCGCTACTTCTATTACTGATAAACGGTTACAATAAAGTAAATTTAACCAAAATTCACGATTTTTTTTACTTGTCAAGAAAACAGCGAAGTATTAGTATTTTCATCAAAATGGCTGACGAAGATGCGGATATGCAAATTGATGAAGGCGATGATTAAGGACCTTCAAGTCAGCCTGAACATTGGGGGGTATTGTCAGGTCATCAGATTGTGTCTTACAGCAACATGTCTACAAAGGAGATACAATTAGACCTTATAAAGATATCTGGCGGTCATTCTCCCTTCTCTTTCGACAAACATGAGGTAAAGCCATGAGCAATTGTGAACAAATATATATTTTTTTGTTTTTCTTACAAATTCATAATAGTAGTGTATTTGTAGGACGTCTATAAGAGGATGATGGATTGTACAAAATTTTCCCTGAATTTAATTAGCGCCACCGTAAGAATGAAAGTTCTTTGTCTCAATATTTTTCTAGTTGTAATTATTAAATATTTAATTTTCTTCGTGTTAAATGCTTAAAATAAGTTTTAAAACGTATGTGCTGATTAGTCTTATGTTCTGCTTCGTCAACAATTTTGATCAGACCATTAGTATGAATAAAAATCTTTACCTGTTAGTAGTCTTATAATCCTACCTTTATCAGACCTGTAAATAAATTCTGATTTTTACCAATGTATTTGTTCCGTGATCGATTGAGACCAGACTTGGGTGTGTAAATTTGGAAATGAGATCAAATAACTAGTAGTTTAAATTTTTGCATGGAATAATAATTAAAACAATAAGTTTTATAGTTGAAAATCATCAAGTTGTTATAAAAAATCGGGAAATTAAATATTTGTTTTTAACTGTGAGGGATTTGGTTCGAGAAGCGGGCAGAGCCCCCAGCACTGTTTAATTTATGTGTATCTAGCTCATTTTATTATAAAAAAATATGTTAACTATACATATATGAGATATATATGAGATATCTGTGTAATTTTTAGGTCTGTGACAACTCCGTTACAGTAACGGGTCAACTAGAAGAGGATGGAAGCGTCTCATCCGAAACTATGACCGTCCCACGTGACACTGATATGGAAAAAGTTAAGACATGGCTTAGCAAAGTCAAGGTCTTGTATATATCTATTCCTAAAAACCATGAGCCAGTCGTCGGTAAATAGACTGTAACCAACATTAAAATTATCAGCTAATTCACAGTCACAGTTAACAAAAGAAAATGTATGAAGAAAAATAGTAAATGATATCACTGCATTACCTCATCTTTTATCATACGAATAATTAACCGAAGTCATTTGAGAGCATATATTTGTAATCACATTAATACAAAGATAAAAATTGCGAATTAAACGTGTTGTAATATAAGTTGATTAACACGCTTATAAATATTTACTAATGTTTAGTACAATTTTTAATCCTACACTCAATGAAGATACTTACAGTTTGAAAGTCTACTGCAAAAATACTTATGATGCAAAATAGTAGGTATACTAGAAGAATTTCTTATAAAAGTTGCTCTTGATTTTGTTGTTATACATGGTTTTGCAAGTTTTAAGTTCTTTGACGCGACTTAAACATTGTTGATATAAAAAAAAAAGTTTAAGCAAAAATATGCGTGTGCAGCACTTTACATAGTAATTAATTAGTTAATTTAAAAAATCGAATTTCTATCTACTTAAACTGTAAAATTACTTAAGTAAATGAAAAAAATCAGAACACCCACGAAAAAATATTATTAATTAAAAATCAAATATTTCCATCGAAATTATTCATTCCACGAACATATTATTTTCCTTTCACCCGCCTAACGTTGCCTCTTGTCATGTATAATTGGCAATGACGTAAGTCATCCATTATTGTATATTTTCCTTTAATAAAACTCTTAATAACCTTCATCAAACTATATAAATTTACTCCGTTAACGTTGATTTGAACTAAACTCATTGATAAATAATAGTATGATTCTCTTTCGTTAATAATTCTAATTCATGAAGCAAATCACTAATAAAAAACACCTTTATAAGTAATGTATCATTAAAAATACGATTAAATTCCAGAAAATCTAAGATATTGTAGTAAAAAATTCAAAATTAAATTATTGAAAAACAATTGCAAAATTATAAAATAAAAGAGAAATTGATAGTTTCTACTTGCAACATAAGGGATTCTGTCGTGTGACGAATAATATAATAATGTACATGTAGTATACAGCTAAATATTTTTCTTGGCCTTTCAATTTTTATCCAAACATGATACATGATATCTAGAGATTGCTTATAAGGAAGGGACCCTTTGTCTTTATATTTTTTGTCAAAAAGAATAAGCACACTTTTTTCTTCTACACTATATTATAGGGTAAATAAGCTAATGTTAATTGAGGAATCATACACACTTAATAAAAAGGAAACGAAGGAATGAAAGCGTATGATATTTATTTTAATATTTTTATTGTATTTTACAAATTCACACACTGATGCACTAAAAATATTATAAACACTTAAATAAAACGTTAAGTTTATAATTTATATTTTAAAGAAAATTTTAAGACTTTCAACACTGTTATTGAAAAATATTGAGAGTTTATATTTTTTATTCAAGTTTGACGTTACACTAAGTACTATGATTGTATTAAATAACTATTTGTATAATGTACTATATTTATTTGCCTATGACTTCAAGAATTACAAATTTCGTTCATAGCAATGATCACCGTTCGTTATACCGTGCCTCAATCACTTGTTATCGTATACTGGACTTTTTACTATTATACAATAGTATCTGACTAAGCTGTAGATGACCATAAGATTATTTGAATGTATACCAGAGGCAAGCTTACGTGAAAAAATTTTCTTGTCTCGGAGTGGTTAAAAAACTTTTCTTTACGCTTCAGGAGTCACACGATTATTATGTAGAAAATATATAAGAAAAAGATTTAGCAGACGTATCTATGCAACTAGCATCGTCTTAGTTTCATAAAAACCTGAGATTATAGAAAAAAAATTATTTCGTTTGTTTTATAATTTATTTACAAAAATAAACAATTTTTACATGTGCTTTTATAGTATAGTTCATCTTGAAGAATAACCTCATTAGTATAAAACTAAAAAAAGATTTCCTACCTTGAATATTTTTGAGAGGCTGGTGTGCCCTCAGTAGGAAAAATAGAGTTCGCCATATATGCACCGTCACACCATGGTTACCGGGTACAGCCCCGAAGACGATGGTACTTGTCCGACAAAAACTACTGTACTACATAAATATCCGAAGAAGTAGAGTAAAATAATTCAGTTAAATAAATTTTTATTACTCTTAAATGATTCTGATTTAATTTGAAAAATTTCATTTAAAATATAGTTGACAATAACAAAAACTAAGTAAATACGGTGTTAAAAAAAAATATTCAGTTTGTTTTACCGACAACTTTGGACTTTATTAAAAATTAAATTACCTTTTGAAAATTATCTCAGAAATACGTGAAAAGTAGTCTTGGCACTTTACAATTATCAGCTGCATTTGTTAGTTAGGATTTTATTTAAAAAATTGTATTTTTTTATAAACTTTTTGCTTGTATCTTAACGTAAGTGACACGTAGCAAAATCTTATGAGAAGCCAAATTGTTTGTCAGAAGGTGCTTTATATGATGTAATTTTTTTCGATCATGAAATATTCGTTTTCAAAAAATCACAGAAACTTACATTCTAAACTTCATATTG
The DNA here is from genome assembly GCF_036245765.1 of Copidosoma floridanum. NCBI lineage: Eukaryota > Metazoa > Arthropoda > Insecta > Hymenoptera > Encyrtidae > Copidosoma > Copidosoma floridanum. The sequence goes on along the minus strand of NW_028321912.1, from coordinate 2,187,440 downwards.
TTTAATAACTGTAAAACCAATAATAAGTAGACAATTCAAACTAAACTATGAGAATTGGTAATTTTTGTGTAATCAAATAAAATGCTTTTGAATCTATTGCAAAATATCGCTTGGTTATTATTTGGATAAGCTTTCAAATTTAAAATGTCAGATGGCAGCATTGCAAAAGGGAATTCTGTTTCTTTTGTTTTGTGCAACACACGTTGTTTAGTCTCTATTAGGATTTAAAAATAAAACTTAAAAAAATTTTTTTTAGATTTAAATCGCAGAAAACGATTTTCCGTCATAAGAAAACGTAATACCTTCGATATTTTTTTTACATACTTTATTAAAATAAAGTGCATTGTTTTTGGTAAAAAATACCAATTTTAAAACAAAAACAGTTGAAAAATGTTGTTTATAACTAAATTTACAAATATTATTTGATATTTCTTTTTAGTTAAAGAAAAATTTGCTAACATTTTAAACCGAAAATTGGGCTGGTTATATTTTTTATTTTGTATATGATTGAATACACATTAATTAATTTTGTATACATGTAATGCGTTTTTATTAATTAATTAATCTAAGTGATACTTTTATTGATGTCTTAAGATGTTTTAAGGCAAAAATTTAATAAAAAATATTAGTTTTCGTCGAACAAGTGCCATTGTCTTTGGGGATATTTTGCGGCATAATGTAGCCGTGGTGCGAAGGCGCTTATGTGGCGAATCCTATTTTCCCTACCAAGGGAACTCCTGCCTCTCAAAACACCTAAGGTAGGAAATGGTATACTTTATGTCACTTTTTTTTAGAAAGTACAGCTATTATCGCCCAAACAGCTTGGAGGCAAATGTTTTATCATTGTGCCCAAGTCGCGTATGTCGTTGTTCTTACCAAGGGCAAAAAGTGCAATTTTAACTGTAGGCACACTTCGCACCTAGTAATCCACTTTCTGCAAGTTGGCCTAAAGTCATAATAATAATTCAGAGTGTGTTCCGAGGGCATAAAGCGTCTGTTACAATTTGTACCCATAGTAAGAAAATTTTGTATACCTTAGTGGGTGCAAAGTCTTTTCACGCCCTAGAAAAAAAGAAACGTCTCTACCAAGTGGGGCATTACTTGGGCAAGTTGGGTGATTACTTTTTTGTTTACTTTGATTTGTACATGTCTAACTTTTAATCACAGGCGAAAACCTGCATATTTTACTCTTGGTAAGAATAGTAGTTTTTTTCGAATGAGTGCCATCGTGTCTGGGGCTATTTTGCAGCTCGAGAGGTCTGCCACTTAGAGCTCGAGGGACGTAAGTTAGCTGCGGAGCGATTGCACTTACGTGGCGAATCCTATTATTTTTTTACCAAAGGCACACCAGCCTCTTAAAAACGCCCGAGGTAGAAAAAAACACTATACGTGACTCGGGCACAAACATACAATAATCGTATCCTTCAAGCGATAATGTTTGTACTTATGTGTCCTAGTAACGTCATATAATATTTTGTGATTTACGGTATCACGATAACAGTCTTATGGGGTATAAGGCCACAAAGGGCGAGGCTGCGGCTCCCGGTACTGAGAGTAAACTGAAAATGGCTTCCCATCGTTGTACAAACGGTTATTTTTTTTTGGTTTCCTAAGTTTCTTGATTCTCCTACATTGTTTTCTTACAAAATACTTTACAATCTGTCTGTGAAATTTTTCATACAAAAATATGATGAAGCTTAAGGCAAATCCACAAATTAAAAACACAAACAATGGAGCGACTTCAGTAATACCTAATGATGTACATGAAACTTCTTTAGCAATGCTCATAGCGTCAAGCCTAGCCTTCCTTGTTCGAGATAGTACTCCATTTTCTCTGTACTTCTGAATACTAAAAAAAATGTTGTTGAAATTATTAGATATGTATCAACTTTTTTAATACTTACTGATGATTTAAAAATTGAAGAAGTGGATCTCCTTTTTTTAAACCGATAGCTCTTTTTCTAGTATTACGTAGTGGAATCGCCAAGGTCTCGCAATAGTACTTCATAATAAGTGGACGTCGTATTATGTCAAATGTATAATAAACCACTCTTTCATTGCATATCTAAAATCAAATAAACTTGGAATACTTCAAAAGCTAAAAAATAATCTGTTTTAATTCATTAAATATTTGTAGCTTTCAAAAACATTATAAAATCGCTTTGATTTAGTGTGTCAGCCTATAACCAGATTTACACAGTAAAGTTTCGTAACACACCTGTAGTACAATTTTCCAACTGAAACGTTTAAGATATTTCTAAATGATTTTTATAGAATTTCTTTCAACGACAAAAATCGTTTTCTAGAATAGAATATTCAAAAACATTAACAAAAACTTTTACCATAATTTGAAATAAAAGTTTATAAAACAAAGCAATGGAAATAATTTTTAGACGCTATTATTAAAGATTGTACATTGTTAAATATTTTTTAAAATAATTGTCACACAAACTAAATATTTTACATTACCTGATTAAAAGCATCTTCTTGAGTTGTGGGTAGACTATTCTCATCCCTTAAAAACAATTTTAATTTATCATTTATGTCGTTCTCCGAGCTCTAAAAAAATGTCACAAGATAAAGTTTATGAGTATAATGGAAATTGTACATATTTTTAGTTAAAACTTAATAAAATTACCGAGAAAAATGTTAAAATAGTATCATTTTTTAGAATGATCAATTGATATGTTTTATCCTCTATAAATTCACTTGCACTTTTAAATGGAATATGTGGTATTGAAACTGTTGCGAAACTGGTAAAACAGCCCGCGTACATTGAAATAATAATGAATGCTGTCAGATATAGCGACAGCCTTGCGATTTTGGATGATACAGAATTAAATTGTACATCTGTAAATTAAAAAAAACATTAAAGTATAGTCAGGCAATTCTACCATACAAGTTCTTAAATTCCTACGCTTCGTAAATTATATTCAACAGTAGATGATTATCGTACAAGAGCAAAGTCATAAATTTCGCGAACTCGAATAACTATCCATAATTTAAAAATTTTTTAAATTCAAGTATTCAGAAATCAAGCAAATCTTAATTGTCTGCACAGTTTAAAGTATCCTGTACACATGACGTATTGAAAAATTGTTTTGCCTAGTTAGAGCAAGAGCCTCTCTCACAGCTCTTTGAAAACTTATTGGATACTGATTTTTTTAGAAAATTTCTAACTGTTTTCAACTTTTCTCGGACGCTTTCGTTTTTTTATGAGTGTTCGCCTGTAGGTTATAGATAATATTTTTGAAGCTAAAAAGTTATAAGCGTAGTTTAATCCGGATTTATTGGAAAATTAAATGGAACAGCCAAATTTTACTCGCCCAACAATATGATGCGTTGAGACAAAGAGAAAAGTAATAATCATCAATATTGTTTTTAATTACTTTTTCTCCTTTTAGCACTTATAGGGACTTTCAGTTGCTGCTTTTTTTTGATTGATGGTGAAACAGTTAAAAGAAATAAATAGTTATTCACATAGCAAGTGTGAAAAATATGATTTCCCGAAAAAATGTGAATGACACGCACGAGCTACCGTTACCGGCCACGAGTGCAAGTTTATCACACAAGTGCGGGAAATAGTCCGACACGAGGTGCGTTCGAGATGTCTCGCCACATAAGGGTAAGGAAAATAGATATAAAAGAAGTATTAATGTTAAAAGCAGTGTGTAGCAAAATTCTTTCCTGTGTGCAGTAATAATATTTCGCTCACTAGGTGCGTAATATATACTAGTAATGCATACTTTGTCAACGCTACGGTGATGAAAACTTTTTCCTAACACGAAGCCTTTTTCGTGACATTTAAACGTTGACAGCGCCCTTGAAAAGAGAAATATCATTCTCGACACGATCGATATCAAACTAGGGCTATTCCACGATGCACAAAATAGTTCTTATGATGATGGCACTAGTATGACGTGACGAAAATTTCGTACCTTGGGCATTTTTGAGGGTCGGGTATGCCTTTGGTAAGAAAATTAGGTTCGGCACACAAGTGCCATCCCATCATAATGTTAAAGTCTTTGCTATATTTTTACAAGAAACCTCCATTAATAGTTTACCTGTGAATTCTTGATGGACAAACATGCGCCATACATTCAAAAAACCATCCGACAATTTATAAATGAATCCTCTTCTATCTTTATGTAATACTAAAATGATTACAAATAATACTGAAGAAATAGGTATGAGTATAATCAAAAAAATCCAAATACGCTTGTTAAAAACCTGTTCAATTAAAAATGTATTAAAATTAAAAAAAAATTAGGTTATAAATATTTCAAATTCAAATATTTTTACCTCAAAATAACCATTCCATGGAATTTCCTTGGAGTCTGATAATTTATACAAAATATAATCTTGATAATCCATGATTTCGATCGTTACGTCATACTCATCTAAATTTTTGTTCGTTAAAAACTTGCCAGGAAGAATAATACTCTCATTCAATAGTTTTGTAGAATCGTTTGATGTGTTCTCAAGACTTTCATTTAATTTTTTTATGATATGAGAATCGTTTTTATACTCAAGTACTAATCCTGTTGTTTTAGCGAAATCTTGAACTACTTGAGAATAAAGAGGAGATGGAACCTAACGATGCAGAGAAACAATTAATTTTTTTGAAATAAAATAATTTTGTTATTTAAAAATAAACTTTTTATGAAACAAATTACTTTGGTAGTAATTGTAGCCGAAGCACCACTTAAATTTTTTCGTCTCTGGACTAAAGCTCGCTTGTCTATGAGGGTTAATCCGTTTTCCTTGCTCCATTCAAATAATTTATTAACTTGTAATTCATTCTGGGAGCCGACAGCGAACCATTCATGAATGTTTTTATTGTTTCCGCATTTTATCAAAACTTCACTTTTTATATTTAAGTGAAGGTAATTCTTTTTAGGATATCGGCAAGTGATATCGATTTGTTCAGTAACGGCTGGCCGGAATAACAAAAGCCATACGTGAGGCGACAGATTATGATGCCTCGAGAAACGTGTAAATTTTTCGAAATCATTGTCAGTATTTAAAAACACCACAAAAAGGGTTTTTGAGTAATTTCTTAGTTTCGGATACTTTTCTGAAAGATCCGATATAGTCGAAGCTACAGAATACACCATTTTTCGTGAGAATTCTTTAACCATGTTAACCACCGAATGTATATCTGTGGATTTAAGAGAAAAATTGTTGTTATCAGGTATTATGATTTTCTTAACAAGCGCTTTGCTTTTGCTTACCTTCGTTGCTCCTGTAAATAATTCCTATACTGGTGGTCGCATAGAACTTTTGTACATCCAAAATTACAGGAACTTGACTTTCCATGTTTTTTGCTGAATCACATGGCATAAATAAAACAACGGCTAATATTACAACGAGGCTGGTTAGCTTCACCATTTTTGGCTAAAAATAGATTAAGAAAAAATGTACATGTTTACTTACATAATTAAATAAAATCATTTCATAAGCATACTTTCTACGAGTTAAAGAAAGCAAATTACGTGAGTACAACTACTAACGCATAACAAAATGAACATTAAATTTAATTTAATTACAATACTTATACAACAGTGTTATTTTTATTTCATGGTACAAAATTGATTAGGCATGTAAATTGTAAAGACACATTTCTATTTTTTTCTGTTTTAAATGTATTAAATGTATGTTACGCTACTATTGATTGAGTTCAGTCAAATTTTCTTTTTAATTCTGAATAAATTATAAATATAACTCAAGATGTTGTAAAAGAGTAAATAATATAGTTATCCTCTATACACGGAGACATTCAAAATATTTTTTTTGTAAATCCCATAAGAAATAAAAACATTTACGAAAATTTTTATATTTTGTACAAAATTTTTTTTTTTTTTCTACTATTTACCATACTATTGCCTTAGTAAGTGGTAAAAAGGTTGTGAAAAATAGATTAAAAATTATAAAGAAACCTCCAATTTCTTTGTTTCCGAATCCGCATTGAATTTTTTAATCTTCAAACGTTTTTCGACTACTATTTTTAATGCCTACCATTCCTTTCAACGTCTTATATGGAAAACTCAAGTTGTATCACTATTTAAATTCCTATTTTATGTTAATTCTATAATAAAAATAGAAAAAAAAAATGTTTTGATAATTACTGTTAATTATAAAAACAAGATAATTTAGAGCTTTTCGAAGGCTGCGTAGCTATTGGCAATATTCTTTTAGTTCTATGTAGAATTTCTTGATGCAAAAAAGCTTGATTATTTTTGGTGAAGTTTAGTCAAGATGAATTAAGTCAGCAATGTTTTTACCAAAATTCAGCATTAGTTGTATTAATCCAAAAAAAATTATTATTTAGTAATTTTTATAATAAATTTTTACTTTACCATGTACAAAACTGCCTTTAGTATTCTCACACATAACAAATTTAAACTTTTCTTGACTAATACTGCATTTCAATAGTAAAGACTTACGCCCAATTTTGTCTAACATACACTTGCTGTTTAACATAGACTTTGCTTATTTTGTATCAAAAAGGTACAGCACGTCAAACGAAACAAGATGATTTTGCTAAGAGTGAAATACATTTTTTTCTGCCAGAGAGAGGATTTAAAGATGCACTTACTTGTTAACTTGATTCTCGTGACCCAAACAACGACTTCCGGAAAATCCTTAGATGAAGCTGGGCACGGCTGGAATGGCCGATCTTTGGATGCTGAGAGTTTTGATTTTTCGGGATTCACAGGACACTTTTCGCGGATGAATATCGATTTGAGCACTAAACTCCTTTGACAAACTGTATCGGACACGTAGAACACAGTGATCACTTGGGGTTGAGGTGTTGTCTAGTTGACGGACTGCGAGACAGTGACGTGTTGGGGCTGTGCCTTCAAGGGCTTGGAATCCCCTTTTCCACTACCAAAATTTCCTGGCCATGAAGTGGGAGAAAAGTCACGCCCATCGACATACTTACAGTCAACCCCTTCCTAACTTCCCCTTATTTTATTCGTATTTCCTAAAACAAACAAAACAGAAGCCAATCGTCGTAGGACAGGTCGCAAAGAATCCAATACATGACAAAATTAAAAGCAATGCATCATATAGGCTTTAAGTTCCTTTTTATTGGAGATTAAATATTTGTTACCAGTAACGTTTCAACAACATATTTTGCCATATTTTTAAACATGTAACTATTTATATTTTTGAGTAAAGCAAAAAATTAGTTAGTATCTGAAGTTACTTAACAAATAATTTATTAATTTATTTACAGAAGTTTATTTGTTACATTTTAATTTCTTTATGTTTATAATTTTTAAAAACTTTTATGTATTTTAAGGGAACCAAACACCTTGAACGATCACGAATACTAAGTAACTATTTTAACAAGCAAAAGAATTTTGAAATAAGGGTTAAAAAAAGTGACATTCATATCAGATGCGTTATTGTTCATAACTCCATGATATGCTTTACTTATCTATTCCGTATGCAATTTTACGTGTCAGTTAGCTAAAATTGTTGTCAGCAAAGCGCCTTGATCGATCAATACGAATATTTATGTATCTTCCTGTATCAGCTGTCACGCCGCAAAAAATTTCTAAGCTTTGAACTATAAGCATCATTAAAAGTAAGAAAAAGTGCCAACACTCACGAGGGGGTAAATACAGTAACAAACGTTATAAATATTGTACAGGAAATTCTCCCAACGCACCCACATTTTTGTCCTGCGGTCAAGAACACATATAATTATAACAGCCCCTACGCTTCTAGAAACATTTCCCCGAGGTTTTCCCTTCCAACGTCCAAAGTTTCCTATTGTCCATATATACTTTTCGGCATAAAACAAAGTATAGCGACACTAGGTACACAGAACTGAGCCAAAAAAGAACAGTTTGTTCCCTCATGTATCGCGTGTCAGCACTAACGCGTTCAACGTGCATGACAATTAAATTTTACCACCTTCTACGTAGTGCTTTTTATAAAGTATTTATAATAGTTCGTATATGTCCTGCACCTGCTTTTGTTTCACGTTTATTTTTTTATGATATGTTGTTGGAATCAAGCGCTGACCCATTGGTAAGTAAATCGTGTTATTGATCGAACACTCTCTTGTGGGTGTTTGTATAAAATCACAAATCAGCTATTCGTTGGTGTGGATGCTTTTTAAATATTTAATGCTTATGTATATTAAGGAAAAACCAAAAAAATCGAAGTATGATATTAAACACTATCTTAAAATAAGTAACAAAATACCTTGTGTATTTGTGCAGCACATACAGTAAGAAATACAAAGAAGTATCCTTTGATAGGATTCTGATGCTTGAAAAAATGTTTATGTTAACATTAAAATTGTAGTTTTATTCTTAACTGAACTTTATCTTAATAATCAAACAAAAATTTCGGTTCCAATATTTTTGCTTTCCATGGTACCAGAGATTTTACTGTACTTTTTTAAAGATGAAAACATTTATGTACTAGGATATAAAATTTTAGGTCTGGAAGATGTGAATTTCAATTAGTTTTTGAAAAAGTAGTTAGACAAGTGCAAGAGATTTAACTGAATCCTCGTTATTTGTAGTAAAAAAAACGGTCGTATTTTTTTCTTTTATACCAATTTTTTTTTTTTTTTATTAGTTCTCATTGTACACCGAGAAATATTCCACAAAATAAACCAACGTAGGTGCCAGGTATTTCAAATAAATAATATATTAAGCCATTTCCAACATCAGGACTACCACCATCAAACCGGGTTAATCCACCGTTGGAGCACATAGCTCCAACCGATACAATCATAGGTAGGGGTAAACGGTACAGTTATTGGTGCCACGTATTTTCTTGAAGCGAATAAGAGCTACTTTCGCTCCTACCCTTTAAATATCACGGCTAATATTCTTAAACTCAAAAGCTCTTTCCTCCCACCCTACGTGTGTTAACGCAAACTCGACCGAGTGGCTTTTTTCTCCTGCGACCACAAGTTTTGGATATTTTATCCTTTTTTGCTTATATTGAATGAGTATTCAAGCTATGTATTGATCTTGAGCTCGTCGTATGTAAGATACCTTTTGAGAAACTATTTATTTTACAGATGTCGAAAAATCGTCTCAGTTCTCCATCAAGTGTTGTTGCAGTGCGCGTGTCTTCTTAAGCGCTGTTAAAATAATTTGTACGGCAACTTTCATGAATACGAGTCACAGAGTAGAACTAATAAATACCAAGTAATAGTAAATATGTTTTACAATATTGTTCTTTTGATTTTTTTTAAATAAATTATTTTCACTAAATGATGTGTTAGAAGTAGTAATTATTCGAATTTCCGTGATAACACTAAGTCTACCCTAACATGCTGCAATACAAACCAAATGACAGAATGACTAAATAAACTAAGCTGGGCATTTTTCGATCGCAAAAATTTTAATATTATAAGTATTTGTGGTTTTAATTTTTAAGAATTCTAGTAATTGGAAGATTTCTGTTGTACCTTTTGACGAAAATCCATCGATGTGATGTAAATTTTGTATTGCGTAAAAAATTTTATTTTTCACACACAAAAAAAAAAAAAAAAAGAAACAAGAGAAAGGAAGAATTAAAGTATTGAAAATTCAATTGTTTAAAAAATATTGAATAGATTTTCAACAGGTATCTTTGACTTGAGGGAAACAAGTTAATATCATACAAAAGTTGCGTTGACTTCTTTTTGCATAGATTTTTTTCTCTAGATACATTTTATTCACTGATGTAAAAACATTTTATTGTATGTAATCGTTTTTTTACTATTTAATGAAAGCTTTATCTGTAACAATTGATTTGTAAAAGGTCAGTCAGAAAATTGACTTAGATTTCGTAATGTATTTATTAAATAATAATGTAAAATAATTTTCGTCGAAATAATAATTAATCTCATTTTTACTGACTTACAGTATCGATTTAAAATTAGTACGTAGGTACTATTTATACCTAGTTATAAAAAAAAAAAAAAAAAATAAAACTGTTAAATATCGAATACAATTGATTAAATTTTTTCATATTTTGTGATAACATAACAGTATACAAAATGTGTTAGTAATTGAAATTATATTATTGTTTTATTTTTCTATCATGTTGTTTTATGAAGATGCTTTTTAATTTTTTTTTTTTGTCAGACCAAGCTGTCGTGTTGACTCTGCATGAGAAACGAGTTTTTCCTATGCACAGCAGGTACACATGATAAAAATCGACGCTGCTTAACAAAAAGCAAAACAATTACACCATAGCTGAGCTATAACCCATTGAATGGAAGGAAGACGATCTGCTAAGTTAATAAATTAAGATCCATATTTTGTTTACGCATACATTCACACATCCGTGATACATAAGACATTGCAAGAAGAAAAAACAGCTAGTATAGGGATAGAGTTTTTTCTACGTAGGTACAGCCTTTTTTAAGTAGACCACATGTGTTTTTTTTTCCTGTCGGCTTATTGATTTGTAGCATTAAAAATGCAAGGCCAGACGCCTGTTGCGTTGAACATTTTTCCAAATATAGGTAAAACTTTAGATTAAATTCGTCTAAAGTTTAACCGGGTTCACTAGCAATTCGTTGCTGTTTTCTCTCGCAATGCTTAAAAGATGACACGTCGAAAAAAACAGGATAGTTCTTTTTCTATCAAAACGGGCGTAGGCACCTATAGGCTCTCCAAAAAATATTCATTGCACGCACCCCTCGATGGAATGGAAGGATGTTGTGCTTTTCGTCGTCGACTCACATTACTGTGGTTTTGTGCTTTCGTTTGCTGGTGAAGGAGTGAAGTCGAGAACTATTTTTTATTTATATATTTTTTTTTTCTTTACAATGCTAACAGTTGTTTTGAGCTCGTAATCCAACTTACAATCCAGAAATGCTTCGATTTTACTTGTCCTCAAAATTATGTTCGAAAGGTGAAAGTGGGTAATTCCTCACCAGCTGTTTTTCCCCAGAAAGTATGTTATTAGCAGGTACATCGATGACGGGGGCTTTAATGTGTCAGGTGTTAAGAGGGTCTTTTTGTTTGACGTGTTGATGGATGTATTATTCAGGCGCTACCTACTAATCGTGGAGAGGGAACCGAAGAGCTACAAGACTAAATTGATAACTAGGAAGGGTAGTTTTCATCTTAATTGCCATAACACTCGAAGAAATAGCGAGATAACTCTTTGGCTAATTTTTTTAACTAGTCAATAGTCCTTTCAGCGATTCTAACATTTTTTTTATTTGCTTAATTCGATTGATCATTTCGGATGAAAGTCTTTTTCAAATTATTTTGCTTTCTTATATACTTGGAACACATAAATACAAATCAATATATAAAATACGTTATCACAGAGGTTAGACTTCGGAAAATTAACGTTAAAAAACAACTGACTTGGAACTATAAACCGAATACTATATGTATTTTAAATGGTATGTGTATACATAATTGTTTATTTCCTTGTAATATCCATACATACTCTTCATCATGATTAAATAGTATCGAAGCACAATATTTTACCGAATTAATGTCATAGTTTAGAATGATTCAAATGTTTTTGAGACTTTACCTACCAACTTTAATATAGGTATACAAATTGGGGTGCCGTTATTTTTTGAAAAAAAATCTTTCTTTAATTTTTATGATTACGCAAGAAAGTTAAATCTTTACCTACAAACTTTAAGGACATTCAATTTTCTAAAAAAATATACGTATTCTTGATAACAGATACAGAGAAAAGTGCCACGTTCGTTGTAATATTTTGCCTAACAAACAGTTGGAATACTTCCTACTTATAATAACCGCAATATAAATTAATTCAAAAGTTTTTTTTTTCCATTGTTTATCACTAAAATTGCGAGACTTATATTTTTCCATAATTCTAACGCTTTTACCTGAAAATTGAAGATTGAAGATAAAATGTTCTTTTACTCAACAATTTTTTTTAATTTCTTATTAAGGCAAAAATATTCAATACATCATGTTTATTATTTTTCATTTGAAAGTCACAAAAGTTAAATTCATATATAAAAATAGATGCTTGGAATAGTTTTTGGTATTGTCTTCGAATGGTAACATTACTAGTCTAGTTACGACAAATATTGTTTTTCAGATATAAAATATGTAGAATTTACATGAATTTTTTAAATATTTTTTATGACTCATTCTTAAAAAACTTATACGAATGAGATATATGTGATTAATAAAGGCTTACATGAGACCTCAATTTTAATATTTACAAGGATAAAACTTAAAAAAATGCTTGGATATTGAAAAAAATCTACTTATAAATTGATTAATGTTTGATAATTTAGTAAAAGGAATTTTGAGGCATGTTATAGTGCATTTTGAACAATGCCAACGTTAAACATACGTAAAATGTTGTATTTATTGGATGCAAGAGGGGGTACACGGTAAAGGGGGCCAAGCTGTGTAGGCAGGTGGGCTCCTTTTCGCGCAACCTTTTGAATTACACTTTAAAATTTCTTTGAAACTTAAAAAAGAATATTAAACTTGTTAAATTAACCAATTAAATTATTTTACAGTTACAATTATGAGACAATTATATTATTCATTAAATATAATATCGTCATAAATTTTAAATACCTGCTAATATAACACTAAGTCAGCCAGACAGTCAATTCCAGATAAATTTAATCTTTGCCTTATGTAAGATGCAAAGTAGATGTAAAAGAATTTTTCCGCCATCGGGTGGTTTTAGGAGGCTGGTACTTCCTCGGGCGAAAAAGCCGTTTTCCGATACTCGTTCGAAAAGTCTCCTTTACGAACCTCGTTACAAACCTCGCCTTCGGCTCGGGCCGCAAACCTCTCGGTTCGAAAACAAAGACTTTTCACACTCGTAGGAGAACTACTATTTCCGTAAATTCAAATCTCAGACACAATAGAATATTTGTATATGTTATTTCTCAGATAACTATTCTGCGATATGATTATTAAACTGCCGACGGTCTAAAGCAACAATAAAAAGTATTAAGCCTCGGATTGGCAAGTATTGAAGATTTGAGTGATTTTTTGCACTCGGGTTGGCCAATCCATCGATTATTTCGAAATCAGTATATTCTACCACATTACTTTTTTTACTACTTATTTACTACAATATACTTATTTATTACAATATCAATATATTACCAATCAATATTTCGTTTGAGCCCGCGATCAACTGAAAAGTTCGTGTGATCTGCTGGCGTGATATAACTTTCTTTCAAACGATGATCACGTTAGGGTGTATATTGCGAAATCGTTCTCTTAGATCATCAGGATATGTACCGAGATACGTCGATCACAAAATAGTGTGGAATTAAAGAAAATTAACGTTTTGCCGATTTTTTAATTTGTGTATGTTGTATAAAAATCGACAAGTTCTGTTATTTTAACGAATTTTACAGTGTGGTATAACACTAAAAAAAGCTCACATAGAATGAATGGAGCTTTGGTGCTATTTTCTGGGACATATTTGCTTGCTGAGCCAATACAAATGAGCAGCACTTAAATAAATGCTCGTATGTATTTAAAACATATTAATCGAATATCTGAGTGTCGATACTCATCGCCATTGCGAGAAATTAAAGATCACGATGTTACAGTATTAGAAGCCAATGATTTAAGTATCAGCAGCCTAAGTGTACACCAAACCCTGATTTTTTTTGCTTTTTTGTTTTTAGTAAAAAAACACAAATTTGTCGAATATTTTGTTGCAGATCCTCAACATGGAGAACGACATGAACTGGTACCGAGCCAAGCTCGACTCCCGGGAGGGACTCATCCCCAGCAACTACATCGAGATAAAGAGCCACGAGTGAGTATTGCCATTCTATTTCACAAACTGAAGATGTAACTTTAATTAACATTTAAAAATGGCTTTTTATGATTACAAGAAGTTAAAAACGTAGTTAATTTGAAGCATTTAAGTTTTTATGAGCCTATAGGAAGTAAAACCTTTTAGCTAATCACTCAGATCAGTATTAATCGTTTTTAACTAAAGTTTATGACATCGAAGAAATACGTCACGTTTCCATTATAAAACTGTTTAACGACCATTGGCTGGGACTTCTGGAATACTGAGTCACGTAGTTTATTAGTTAATTTAAAAAAAATGCGGGTTGAAAAAAAAAATCATTTTTCTTTGAGTAGTCCTATTAAATTTCTAGATCGTAAATTACGAATTTTTTTTCATATCTCTTACTTTTTGACTCGAATTTTTGAAATTCAAAAAACTTTATCAGCAATCAGCATCAACTTTTGCTACATGCAATTAAAAGAAAAGCACTGGAAAATAAAAAGTTTGAGACACACGATTAGACCTCGATGTCAGCACACAAGCCAGTACTACGCAATTACCAAAGTAGTCGTGGCCTTCAATGCCATCGACGTTGATACGTATACTTAGTTTGTTTTTTGATACGCTACTGGTATACGAGAAACAAAGCCGCATGATCTGTTATTACGTGTTTTTGGGAAAAGTTTTTTATTCCTTTCATTGCCTAAATATAGAGGTTTTGCTACAAAAGTTATTAGTAAAGTGATAAAATAAAAATTTGGATGGTCTTGCTGCCGATCAGAAAAAAATGGCTGATCCGGGCCATGAGAATGATTAAGGCCTTTTCTTGCTTGACTTATCGCCAAACTGTTTCTTAAGGGGGCTCCAGCGGGAGAAGTTAGGAGGCCACAGGTAACTCAATTGATACATAAAAACACGCTGAATCTAACGGTGTCCTTATTTACCCCTCTTACCCTGAAAAATTTTGAGATATTTGCTCTCAAAGTTCGTACATAGTACATAGTCTCTCATAGAGCAACGTGAAAATATTGGTATTTTCTAACAATAATTGAGGAGTTACAAATCAGGACTGTAACTGTTTTATATAAAAACATCTTAGCTTTCAGATAGTACCTTCAAAAATATAGCTAAGCCTTAAAATATTTGAGATATTTCGTAAAGTATTGATCAAGTCATTGAATTAGCAGAGTCATGACGGGATGCTATCTTGTTTTTTGTAAGTCGCGCGCTTTTGAATATTTTAGAATTACACTGCAAGTACTTACATAGGATACATGTCATTTGGAACTCTTTTTTAATCGTTTTCTTCTATGGAAAACTTACACTTCTTTTTTTTTTTTAAATAAAATAGAACATTGAAAAATTTTAACTGCAATTATATTTTATTTTATCACAAATTTTTTATAACACGAAAAAAAACTAATTCTAAATAAAACGCTCTGTACCTGACAGAAGCTGCTGTTTGTTTATTATAGGTACGGTTACATCATATAAAAAGATTTATTTTTTTTAAAATTGTAGTGCTCTACTTCCAGCTCCTTTAATAAGGGCACGAACTACGGTCTCCCGCGTGTTAATCCACGACCTAGTCGGCTGAGCCACCGCGCGCTTCCATACATATAGATTTTTTTTTTTTTTTTTTTCTATTTTATAGTGCTGTACGTCCAGCTCCTTTACTAAGGAACTACTATGAGCACTTATCACTTGTGAAAGGGACAAGGAAAAGGATGGGAAGCCACCCATTACTGGGAGGGGGGTAGGGGAAAATAACGCAAGTGTGCTGCGAGGAGGTCGCCTACACCCTCCTTGAGGAACATTGCGTGGTGAAAAAGCACATGTGAAAAATCACAGAGGTACTTGCCCGAAAGTCGCACTGGCCGGGAATCGAACCACGGTCTCCCGCGTGCCAACTACGACCTAGCCGACCAAGCCACCGCGCGCTCCATATATAGATGATGTTGTTCGCCTGCTCGCATATATTATATTCACGGAGCGCGCGGTGGCTTAGTCAGCTAGGTCGTGATACCCGGCCAGTGCGCTTTATCGGGCAAGTACCTCTGTGATTTTTCACATGTGCTTTTTTACCACGCAATGCTTCTCGAGGAGGGTTTAGGCGTTCTTCTCGCAGCGTAATGGCCTAATTTTCTCCTACCCCCCTCCCAGTAATGGGATGCCTCCCATCCCTCTTCCTTTCCTTCTCCAAAGTGCTAAGTGCCTAAAGTAGTGCCCTTATTAAAGGAGCCGGACGTAACGCATTATAATAAAAAAAAAATTATACATATATATATATATATATATATATATATATATATATATATATATGTCTATATATATACGTGCTATACACACGTATATATGGATATATACTCACAGCAGTGCTACCAACTAACCGAATAGTTTTCGGGTTAGTACCAGTGCTCGCTGGAGCCTTCTTAAATTGATCTTAAGTATGATCTAACTCGTCCGTTTTCCTGCAATTTTTAGTATACTCGTTAGATTAGAAAAAGTTTTCTATCATTAAATTAATGTATTTATGCACGCTATTATTTCCTGTCATTTTCCACATTCGAATTTTTACTCCTGTTTTGGTTCTTTCATTTTTAAGTACGAATTTTTTTATTAATTAACATTTTTGTAACGGTCTTGTTAACTTTCTAAATACTAAAACGATAAACAAAACATTCAATGACTACGTTTCTTTGCGAATAAATGCTAAATTTATAAAATCCAAATTCATAACTTTTAAACGATTCTGGGCTATACTATCAGGAATATTGCGCCTGGCCAACATTTTCGAGTATGGAGTGTCGCAACTGTATTCGAGGCGAGGCGCGAGTACTAGTGCTGAACAGCCTGTATAAACAAATGAAGTGGCTAACGTTGAAACTTAAACACGTCTACAAGTTCATACAATCTGTAACACAAATGTTTCACTCTCTGCAATCTTTTAATGCCAATCATTAAAGAAAAAATTTTTTCGGTTCAATAGAATAGGTGAAATAGTTTACGAAGCATCGATTTAGTTGTTCTTGAAACTTTTATCAGAAGTGATATAATGTATTTTATAAAAAATAGAAATTTCGATCACACTCTTTAAACATGTACTTTGACACCCTTGGATTTAACAGCGTATGTATGAGTGGTGCTGCCACATTATGCCCCAAAGTTCATGTTATAAATCTTATGGAAAAAAAAGTTCAAGTGTCCGTCATTAGTGAATTGACCCCTACTGCCTATAAGACACAATGTTAAAGAAATGTTAAAGTGACTAGTGGCGCCAGCACTTCCCTCCAACCTCATGCACCTGGCGGATATAAAACATACTATATCCTACATCGGTTATGCATATAATTCATCCTGGGGGGCAAACGTAGAATCGTAGCTAAAGTAATCGGCTTACATAAGGACTTTCATTCTATTCTCTGCCACGAGACCAAAATACACTCGCTTTACCTATTAGTAAAAAGGGGTTACGCATAAAGTAACTTTAACCACAATTCACGCTTTTTTTTACTTATCAAGAAAACAGCGAAATATTAGTATTTTTATCAAAATGGCTGACAAGAATGAGGAAACGCAGATTGATGATGGTGATGAAGCAGGAAGTCTAGCTTATCCTGACCATCGTGACTTGTCAGGTTGTCAAATTGTATCTCCTAGTAACACAAATACAGAGGAAAGACAGTTAGCCCTTACAAAGATACCCGGTGGTGATTCTCCCTTCGAACCCAACGAAAATAAGGTAAAGCCATCAGCAATGGTAAACAAATATATGAATGAATACATGTATATATGTACTGTGTAATACAATATATATAAATGTATATATTTAAATAAATATATATATATATATATACATGATGAGTTCATGATAGTGATGTATTTGTAGGACGTCTATAAGAGAATGATGGATTGTGCACAATTTTTCCTGGCTTCAATTAGCGCTACCGTAAGTATGGAAGTTCTTTATTTAAGTCTTTTTTTTGTTTTAGTTTTAAAATCGTGTTAAGCGCTTAAAATAAGTTTTACAACGTATATGCTGTTAGTCTTATGTTCAGCTTCGTCGACAATTTTGATCAGACCATAGTACGAATAAAAGTTTCTACCTGTTGAAAGTCTCATAATTCTACCTGCATCATACGTATACCTATAAATAAATTTTAATGGCCACCGATGTATTCGTTCTGTGATTGATCGAGACCAGTCTTGGGTGCATAAGTTTGAAAATGTGATCAAATAATCAGAAGTTAAAATTTTCACTAAAAATGAAAATTATATATTTAGTAGTTGCAAGTTATTTAATTGTTCTAACCAAATCGGAAAACTAAATATTTGTTATTAACTCTCAGGGAGTAGGTCAAGAAGCGTGCGGAAGTGGATCCCCCAGTACTGTTTACTTTATTTGTATACAGCTCATTTAATAATAAAAAAATATGTTAACTAAGACATCTGTGTAATTTTTAGGTCTATGATAACTCCATTACAGTTACGGGTCAACTAGAAGAGGATGGAAACATCTCATATGACCGTTGCCCGTGTTATTTTAGGAAAGTATCATATGGAAAAAGTTGAGGCATGGCTTAGCGAAGACAAGACCTTGTATATATCTTTTTCTAAAAAATATGGGCCAGTTGTCGATAAATATACTGTAACCAACATTAAAAATATCTGCTTAGTCACGATCACGGTTAACAAAAGAAAATGTAGAAAGAAAAAAATAAATGATGTCACTGCATTACCTCATCTATTTTATTACGAATAATTAACCAAAGCCATTTGAAGTCTCACAGTTTTAATATCATTAATACAAATACAAAAAGTACAATTTTAACGTTTTCTAATAAAAGTTAATTCATACGCTTATACACTTGTATATAGTATAATAGTCTACTGCAAAAATACCTATGATACAAGATAGAAGGTATACTAGAAGTATATCTTATAAAACTTGCACTTGATCTTGTTGTTATATAAGTGTTTTTGCAGGCTTAAGTTCTTTGACGCAGCTTAAACATTGAGATAAAAAAAAAAGCTGAAGAAAATATATGCTTATGCAAGACTTTACACAGTAACTAAATAGTTAATTTGAAACACCGAATTTCTTTCTACTTAAGCTGTAAAATTTTTTAAGTAAAAAAAAAATCAAAATACCCACGGAAAAATATTATTAATTAAAGTTAAAATATTTCCATTGAAATTTTTAATTCAACGATTATTTCATTTTCCTTTTACCCACCTAAGGTTTTATCATGTACAATTGACAATGGCGTTATTCGTTCTTTGTTATATATTTTCATTTAATAAAACTTTTCCTAATAACCTTCATGAGACTATGTGAAGTATTTTGTTCATGTTGATTTGATCTTTCTTTAAGCATTCAAATTTATTTAACTATGTATCTTACAAGATAATTTCTTCATAATACGTAATTTAAAATACGATTAATTTCCAGCAAATCTAACAGAATAGATTAGACTAAAAAGTTCCAAATTAAATTTTGAAAAACAATTGTACAATTACAAAAATGAAATAAAAGTTGATAGTTTCTACTTGCAATACAAAGATTTCTACTGTGCAACGAATAATATAATAACGTACATGTTGGAAAGAGCTATGTCTTTTATAAAATTTTAATTTTTAATGTGGAAACATGGTATCTAGAGATTTTTTATGATAAGGAACTTTTTTTTTTGATATTTAGTCAAAAAGAAGAAGCGCACTTTTCTTTTTTTTTTCACTATATTACTAGGTGAATAATTTTGAGACTGTTAAAACTGTTAAGACACATTACGTGATGTAGCAAGTGATAAATAAAGTTATAATGACTTTTCTTTTGAGAATTCATACTTTTTATTTTAGTTTAACGTTAAATCAGTACTTTAATAATTGTACTATTGATTAAAATAATCATTTGTATAATGAGACCTTAACACTATTTTGCTTTTGTACTGTATTATTTGCCAACGACTTCAAACATTACAAATTTCGTTCATAGCAATGTTTACCGTTCGTTATACTGTCCCTTAATTACTCGTATCGGGACAACCAAGATAAGCAAATACTATATGAATATTCTGGCCTTTTTACTACCGTACGATAGTGTCTTACTAAGCTGTCGTCGACCATAAGATTGTCTTGATGTGCACCAGACGCAAGCTTAAGTGAAAAAATTTGCTTGTCTCGGAGTGGTTAAAAAACTTTTCTTAACGCTTTAAGAATCACACGATTATGTACGCAGGCAAGTGACAATCGCAAATCGCAGCTCGCAGGCAATTTCAGGCGACAAGCATGCGATCCAAAGGATTCTTTGTTTCCTTCCGTGGGTTGTATACGATTTTTTACCAATACCAAGGTGTATCTATAAAAACTAGCATCGTGATAGTTTCATAAAAACCCGAGATTAAAAAAAAAAAACATTATTTTGTTTGTTTCATATTTTATTTACAAAAATAAAGGATTATTACGTCTGCTTTTATAGTATAGTTCATATTGAAGAATAACCTGACTAGTACAAAACTAAAAAAAAAAATTAGTACATAAATATCAGAAGAAGTAGAGTAAAATAAGTCAACTATACGATATGTCTACGTAAATATTGTAATTTAAATGTGCTTTATCTGATTAAATGACATTTGAAATATAGTTAACAATAAAAAAAATCGTCAAACAGCGTAGATTTGCGTTGTAGCAATAGGTAATTATTTGTCATTAATTTTCTACAACACACGCACTTAAGTATCTTCTTGAATTTCCTAATTCTTGAATACCAATTACATACTTTATTTTTCAGTTTAGTTTAGTTTGTTTGTTTGACATGTTAATGAAATTTTACAATTACAAGACAAATAATGTGGAAATTTAAATTAACTTATAACAACAACAATTGATATAAAAGAAAACAGTACCATAAAGCAAATGTTTTTCAATGTATAATAAATTGTAGATTAAATATTGATTTTTTTAATTCTGTGTGATTAAAAAGATACATTTTTTTTAATGATGCCCCAGGAGGTTCAGGAAAAAACTTTCTATTTACAACGTTCATATATCATTTCATTTTTTGTGGAAAAAACATTTTCTCTATAACATGGACTAGTGTAACATCAATATGACTTCTAAAGAGAATGCTCAATAATAGAACATCTCGTTTACAATTGGATCCAATCAATGTAAAAAGTCCTTACTTGGAATTTGAATCTGAATAAAATTGGTACATTACGTCACTAGGGCACAAAGTACAAACATGAGCGCCCGAGTCGCGTCTAATGTTTTTCTTGCCTACGGCCCAAAGTGATTACAAGGGTGAAAACTGTGACACGAGGGCGCAAAGCGGCAGTTGCACTTTGGGCCCATGGTAAGAAAATGGTAGTTTTCCTACGAGTTTGAAAAGTCTTTGTTTGCGAACCGAGAGGTTTGTGGCCCGAGCCGAAGGCGAGGGACGTAACGAGGTTCGTAAAAGAGACTTTTCGAACGAGTTCCGGAAAACTGCCTTTTCGCCAGAGGAAGTACCAGCCTTCCAAAACCACCCCAGGGGGGAAAAAGTATTAAATCATCCTATCTTTGAACATTGTTTCGTATTCTAAAACATTATATCAATATTCGTATAATCAACAGAACATTTTCTAATACATCATCATTATCTCTTATTTTCCAAACTTTTATTTTACAACCTCGACCAAGGATGGCTGAAGAGGGTGGTAGGGGTTTTGTGGAATGACCCCCGAAAATCACCATGTAATGTATGAATATAAGAATATGTATATATATCGCTGGGTGCACTCCTATTTTGGTCACGAACGGGTGTGAGATTACAAGAACTGAGGGACAGATGAGATGAGGTTACAGCAAAAAATTGACAACTGACGCCCACTACAATGAGTTCATCTGAACATACGAGCTTGTCGTGTAGCTGGATATCGAATTGATAAAACCGACTTAGAATAAGGCTTACAATTTAAATAATAAAAATGATTAAAATGATTGAAAAACGGTATAGAGCTGGACAAGCTCATTAATCTAAATGATACTTTGATTGAGTTGTTGAGAAGAGAGAATGTTTGCATAACATCTTCAAAAAATTTTTTTTTTTTTTAATTTTAATTTTGATTAGGTGCAAAGTCTTTTTGAGTCTTTGAAAAAAAGAAGCGTCTCTTTTAAGTTGAGGTGATAACTTTCAGTTAATTTTCATATGTACATATTCAACTGATATCCACGGGCAAAAATCTGCACGTTTTGCCTTTGGTAAGAAAAAGAACATATGAGACTTGAGCACAAACATATAATAACCGTATCCTTCAAGCGATAATGTTTGTACTTTTGTGTCCTAGAAACATTATATAGTATTTTGTGATTTACTGCATCACGATAACCGTCTTATAAGGTATAAGGCCACAAAGGGCGAGGCTGCGGCTCCTGGTACTAAGAGTAAACTGAAAATGGTTTTTTTTTGATTCCTAAGTTTCTTGATTCTCCTACATGGATTTTTTTACAAAATACAGTACAATCTGTCTGTGACATTTCTCATACAAAAATATGATGAAACTAAAGATGAATCCACTGATTAAAAATACAAAAAGTGGAGCAGTTTTAGAAAGACCTAATGATGTACATGAAACTTCTTTAGCAATGCTCATAGCGTCAAGACTAGCCTTCCTTTTTCGAGATATTATTCCATTTTCTCTGTACTTCTGGATACTAAAAAAAAATGTTGTTGAAATTCTTAGATGTGTGTAAATTTTTATAATACTAACTGATGATTTAAAAATTGAAGAAGTGGATCTCCTTTTTTTAAAGCGATCGATTTTCTTCTAAAATTACCTAATGGAATAGCTAAGATTTTGCAATAGTACTTCAGAATAAGTGGACGTCGTATATTGTCATATGTATAATGAGCCACCCTTTCATTGCATACCTAAAATTATATTAACTTAAAATAATTTATACGCTAAAAAATAATCCGTTTTAATTTATAAAATATTTTCAACTTTCAAGAACTTTTTAAAATCGTTTTGATTGAGTGTCACAGTTTATAACCAGATTAACACATTCTCATATACGCATATTCACATGCACGCGAGCAGTCATACACGCATTGTTACTTATTTTAAATGTATTGGTATTACCGTCAGCGGAAAAAAATTACGTTGTAAATTTTAATAACATCTTTAGAGTACAATTTTTTAACCCAAATAATTTAGATTTTTCTTAATATTTTTTATGAAATTTTCCTCTACGTTAATAATCGTTTTTTAGAATAGAATATTAAAAAACCAGGACAAAAACTGTTACCGCCATTCAAAATAAAACTTAAAAAATTTTATAAGAGAAAGTGTAAGAAATTGTTTTTAGACGCTATTATAAGAGCAGGTACATATATTTTATAAAATAATAAACACACTAACTAAATATTTTACATTACCTGCTTTAAAGCATCTTCTGAGGTTATAGGTAGACTATTCTCATCCTTTAAAAACAATTTCAATTTATCATTTATATCGTTCTCCGAGCTCTAAAAAAATGTTATAAGATATAAGTCTTAAGAATAATAAAAATGATACACTCAGTTGAAACTTTAAAAGATTACTGAGAAAAACGGTAATGGGTCAGAGTTTTTTACTACGATCAATTGATATGTTTTATCCTCTAAAAATTCACGTGCATTTTTAAATGGAATGTGTGGTATTGAAACCGCTGTGAAGCTGGTAAAACAGCCCGAGTACATTGAAATCATAATAAATGCTGTCAAATATAGTGATAGCCTTGCAATTTTTGATGATACGGAATTGAATTGTACATCTGTAAATTCAAAAAAAAGAAATAAGTATCGTCAGGCGATTCCACTATAAAAACAAAATTAAATTCCTACGGTTTGTTAATTTGTACATAACAGTACATAATTATCGTACAAGAGCAAAGTCAAAAATTTCGCCAACTCAAATAATGATACACATTTTTTAAGTTATTTTAAATTCTAGATTTTTGAAGTTATGCAAAATCTAAATATCTGCATGGATAGAAGTATCCCATACACGTGACGTAAAGAAAAATTGTTTTGCCAATTTGGTGAAAAAAAACACTTCCCTTAGCTCTTTAAAAGGTTATAGGACACTGATTTTGTCAGGAAATTTTTAACTGTTTTTAACTTTTCTCGGACGCTTTACTTTTTTTTATGAGCGTTCACCTTTAGGTTATAGATCTTCTGCAGGGGGTTGATATTTTTTAGCTCAAAAATTTATAACCGTAGTTCAATCGAGATTTATTGGAAAATTAAAAGGTACAGTCTAAATTTTTTTCTCCGGTTTTACTAGTCTAACAATACTTACGATGTGTTGAGACAAAGAGACAAGTAATAATCATCGGTATTGTCTAAAACTACATTATTCCTTTTTGCTTTTTTAGGAACTTTTAATTGCTACTTTCTTTCGATTAATCATAAAAAATTATGTCGGATGTGCCTTTGGTAAGAAAATTAGTGTTCGGCACACAAGCGTCATCCCATCATGATGTTAAAGTATTTTCTGTATTTTGTTAACAAACCTTAATTAATAGTTTACCTGTGAATTCTTGATGGACGAATATTCGCCATACGTTCAAAAAACTGTCCGATGGTTTAAAAATAAATCCTCTTCTATCGTTATGTAAAACTAAAATTACATTAAATAGAATTGATAAAATAGTTATCAGTATAACCAAGAAAATCCAAATACACCTACTTAAAACCTGCTTAATTAAAAGGTATAAAGAAATAAAGTATAAATATGTTGCACTATTTAATTTTTTTCACCTCAAGGTAAGCATTCCATGGAATTTCCTTGGTGTCCGGTAATTTATACCAAATTAAATCTTGATAATCAATGATTTCAATCGTGAAGTCATACTTATCTAAATTTTTGTTCGTTAAAAACTTGCCAGGAAGAATAATACTCTCATTCAATAATTTTGTGGAATCAATTGATATGTTCTTGACACTTTCATGTGATTCCTTCTTGACACGGAAATCGTTTTCATACTCAAGTGCTAATCCTGTTGTTGTAGCAAAATCATTAACGACTAGAGAATGAAGATGAGATGACTCCTAACGATGTCAAAAAAACAATTCATTTTTTAAAAATTAAATAATTGTGTTATTTGAAAATAAACTAAGTGCTTATAAAACAAGTTACCTTGGTAGTAATTTTAGCCAGAGCACCACTTAAATTTTTTCGTCTTTGGACTAAAGTAAACAAGTTATGTTTTTATGAATTGTACATCATATAATTTTTGTGCTCTGTATCATAGATTTTTCAATGAAGGTGGAATTTAAATAACAGCAAAACTTCGTGTCTAACATGATTTCCGTGTTTTGTGCGTTTTAGAAATTTGATGTTTAATTATTACTGCATATTCTTTTATGTCCGTTAGTTTTATTTTATAAAATATCAATCGTAGATTTGTGTTTTTTGTTATTTATTTATTTAATAACATTGAAACATAAGGCGAGACTGTCTTATAACCTCGTAAGTATTATTTTGACTTGATCTTAAGGATGCTAGTAGATAATCTAAATATCAGTTTTTTTATGAAGAGGCCAGATAACTGTACTGCGCGAAAAAACGGCTAGGTGTTATAATTTTTATTGTAGTGTATTATGCATAAGTATGTGTTAGACATTTGCTGAGTAGTGATATATAATATTTTAGGTGACGTCAGATTTTGAAAGTTCTTTCTTACAAAGCACAAAGAACTGAAGCTGTTTATTAAGCTTTTCTACCGTTTCGCTAATAAATACATTATTGTTTATTGTTCGTTCTGTTAAGCTATAAAACTTAAAATAATAATAATCTTCCAAGAAAATGCATCTTAAAATAAGGTAGTAGATTTGATAAGCTACGAGGTTGTTTTGGAAAAGTTTCTCCTTCTCTACTACGAAGTGGTGATAAAGAGTAGATACATATATGTTACAAGGAAACTAATGACTATGCATAGATTTACGCCTTAGAGTATACATGGTCTTTAGTTCGAACTTCAAGTTTTAACGCATTGTTGTTTATTACTACATCATACGCTTTACTTACATCTGTACCGTATGCGATTTTGCTTGTCAGTGAGCCCAAATTGTTGTCTATAAAGTGCATATATCCGTCAATTTGAACATTAACGTACCTCTTTACATTAACTTTCATATTGAAGTTTCGACTTATAAGTTCCAGTAAAATTAAGTTAAAGTACCAAAATCCACTCATCTGCTGGTACATTAACGCATGCTATAAATATGTACAGAAAATTTTTCCAACTCACCTAAATTTTGGTGCTGTTGTAAGGAACAATCATTTATAACATTAATAATTATAACAGCATGTAAGTTTTGGAAATGCTTCCTCTTAAAAAGTATAAAATTTCCAATTGCTAATCTGTACTTTCCGACATAAAACAAAGTAGCAACACTATATACAGAGTCGAGCCAAGGAAGAATACTCGATTTCTTCATAAATCGTGTGTCAGCACTGAAACATTCGATGTGCATGACAATTCAATTCTACTACCTTTTACTACGCAGCTCTCCTTATAATATATTTATAATAGTTCGTGTATATGTCCTGCGCGTGTTTTTGTTCTACATTTATTTGTCCTATGATCTGCCTTGGAATCAAGCGCTGACCCATTTGTAAGTATATCATGTTATTGATCGAACACTCTCTTTTAGGTGTTTGTATGAAATCACAAATCAGATATTTGTTGGTGTGAGTACTTTTTTTAACATGTAATGCCAAAGCGCGCGGTGGCTCAGTCGGCTAGGTCGTGGATTGGCACGCGGAAGACCTTGGTTCGTTGCTCGGCCAGTGCGAGATATTCGGGCAAGTACCTACCTCTGTGATTTTTCACATGAGCTTTTTCACCACGCAATGCTCCTCGAGGAGGGTTTAGGCGACCTCCTCGCAGCGTAATGGCCTAATTTTCCCCTACCCCCTCCCAGTAATGGGAGGCCCCCATCCCTCTCCCCTTCCTTCTTCAAAGTGCTAAGTGCCCATAGTAGTGCCCTTATTAAAGGAGCCGGACGTGAAGCACTATAATATAAAAAAAATTTTATATTTGTTATATCTATAGATATAATTTTAACATACAAGTCGTTGAAAAAGGGTGTCACCCTCAATAAAATCCATATTCAAAATTATTTCCTTATAGTACATGGCATAAGGAATAAAATGAGCCCTATTTCGAACGTGTGTCTCAAAAAAATATTTTTAATTAAAATGAGGGACAACAACAAGATATTTTTTGTGAATTTTCTCATATAGTACATACATACTTGGGTTATCTTGATTAAAAAATTTACGGAAAATAAGATTAATTGTTGCATTGCCGGAAACTATATCTTTCTATGATTTAATAAGCACATATTAAAAATTAGGTGAATTTACTGGCTGACCTTTAAAAAATAAATTCTTGCTTTTAGTGTTTTGATTGTTTTATTGCGAAGAGGAGGAACTGATTTTTTCCAAACGACGCGTCTTTCAAACGAAACGAGACTGTCACATAGTTGAATAACAACTATGTTCAATAAATCGTTTCCGTGTAAGTAAAAAAAAGATAAAATCCAAAGAAAAAAAATCGATGCAGAAAAAAGTCCATGCAATTTCGATGCAATATTAACATATTTCACTCGAGCGAGGTTAATTGTTTGCAATTAATTTGCCGTTACGGAGGAGTGAGGAAATACCTTTATCAATCTCTTAAATATTTGTTGCTATACGCAGAAAACAAAAAACAAAATTATCCTAGATAGGAAAAAAATATATTTATTTTGTCTGATTTTAGAAAGACGTTCTAAATGTTAAAGAATCTTATTTTAGAATCGGGAGAATGTCTGATTAAAATTTTCTATAAAAAATAACAAGAATCTACCTGAATCAATTGCAATTGTATACTAAATAATTCTTATAATATTTGAAACCCACAATTTTCAGACCAAAACACCTGGATGGCATCATTATTGATAAAAACCAGGTAGAAGCCTGGTCTAGTAAGAAAAAGTAATATGTAGCTGTTGCAACTAAAAACTGTTGCATGATTATTGAGATAAAATTTTCGTAACAGATAAAATAACAATGGTGATATGAGCATAAATCTTTTTTTTCGTCAGAATTGTATTATAGGATATTTTCTTTAGTTCGATTTAGTGTGCAGCACAAAAAAAAAAGGTATTTTGGTGCTTATTTTAAGCTTGCGGTCAATATCATGTTTCGATTATTCCGGTTTTTCCTTACCAGAGTAATGACCACGTGCTCATCAAAATAAAATAATAATGCATCCAAATATAAAAAAAAATACATAAAAATAAATGATTGGCTTGTGATTTTATTCAAACACCCAAAAGAGAGTGTTCGATCAATAACATGATGTACTCACAAATGGGTCAGCACTTGATTCAATAAACAGATCATAGGACAGAAACGCGAAATGAAAGCAGGTGCAGGACATATATGGACAATTCTAATACATTATAAGCAGAGCCGCGTAGTAGAAGGTGGTAAAATTGAATTGTCATGCACATTGAATGTATCAGTGCTGACACACGATTTATGGAGAAATCGAGTATTCTTCCTCGGCTCGACTCTGTATATAGTGTTGCTACTTTGTTTCATGCCGGAAAGTACAGATGAGCTACCGAATGTTTGTCGTTGGAAGAGGAAATGTTTGTACTTAATTTAATTTATATTTATAGACCACAGCTAAAAAAAAATTTTGCAATGTGAAAATTAACGTAGGAAGGTATACATAAATATTCGAATTGATCGATTAATGTGCTTTGCAGACAGTAATTTTAGCTAAGCAACATGTGAAATTGTATGCAGTGTAGATTAGTTAAGCGTATCAGGAATTATTGAAAAGTAACGCGTTAATATTTATGTAACTTTTGACTCAGCCTTAATTTAAAAATTATTTTACTTATTTACATATTTGGATTACATAAATACAAGTTAATGTGTACTTAAAATGGTAAGTGTATGCATAATTATTAGTTTCCTTGTAATGTCTATACTTACTCTTTGTCAATATTCAATAGTATGAAAGCACAAAGTTTTTCCGAAACAATGTCATAGTTAAGAATGATTCAGATATTTTTGGGACTCTTTCAACCAACTTATAGATAAATATAGGTATTGTGTGCCGTTATGTTTCAAAAATAAAATTTTTCACGATTTCCTGTGATTATGCAAAAAAAATTGGACTCGCACAAAATAATGCTAAGGAAATTCAATCCATAAAAAAATATACGTGTCCTTGATAACAGATACTAAGACAAAATGATGTGTTTATTGTGAAATTTTTCTCAACAAATTACAAGTCTTGTATTTTTCTATATTTTTAACACTTTTTTCTGTAAAAGATCAAATGTTCTTTTACTTAACCAATTTTTTCTTATTTTCATTAAGACAAAGATATTTAATGCACATTCCTTATTTTATAACTGAGAGTCCGAACAGTTGGATTCGTGAATAGAGATAGATGATTGGAATAATTTTTGGTATTGTCTTCGGATGGTAACAACACGTCTCACATGATAAATATCATGCATGCTAGGGAAACGTTAAATTTTCGAGCTAAGGTCAAGATAACTGAATTTCGCCTTTCCTACATAAAAAGATTTAATATAATCTAATTTAATCTAATTTTTTTATTTGGTTCAGTTTTCACTTTCCGCTTGACATTATATAGGAAAGTTTCCGCTTATGGTTACAATTATGGTTAAAATCAATGTAGGAAAGCTATGAAGTGAAAAAACGATGCTATCACAGTACATGTAAACAATACACAAATTTCATGTACATGCTTTTAACGTGGACTTTAACAAACGTGGATTCTACAGTGAATGCATAACCGGTGCTGCCTTTTTTTTGCTCCTAAATCCCATATGTTATACATCTTATAAAAAAAATAATACATCTGTTTTGTACATCACTTATCCTGGGAGTATACATAGAATCTTGTGTATAAAGTAGTCGGCTTATTTGAAGAGTTTCATTTTATATTATCTGCCACATGACGAACGACACGCGCTACTTCTATTACTGATAAACGGTTACAATAAAGTAAATTTAACCAAAATTCACGATTTTTTTTACTTGTCAAGAAAACAGCGAAGTATTAGTATTTTCATCAAAATGGCTGACGAAGATGCGGATATGCAAATTGATGAAGGCGATGATTAAGGACCTCCAAGTCAGCCTGAACATTGGGGGGTATTGTCAGGTCATCAGATTGTGTCTTACAGCAACATGTCTACAAAGGAGATACAATTAGACCTTATAAAGATATCTGGCGGTCATTCTCCCTTCTCTTCCGACAAACATGAGGTAAAGCCATGAGCAATTGTGAACAAATATATATTTTTTTGTTTTTCTTACAAATTCATAATAGTAGTGTATTTGTAGGACGTCTATAAGAGGATGATGGATTGTACAAAATTTTCCCTGAATTTAATTAGCGCCACCGTAAGAATGGAAGTTCTTTGTCTCAATATTTTTCTAGTTGTAATTTTTAAATATTTAATTTTCTTCGTGTTAAATGCTTAAAATAAGTTTTAAAACGTATGTGCTGATTAGTCTTATGTTCTGCTTCGTCAACAATTTTGATCAGACCATTAGTATGAATAAAAATCTTTACCTGTTAGTAGTCTTATAATCCTACCTTTATCAGACCTGTAAATAAATTCTGATTTTTACCAATGTATTTGTTCCGTGATCGATTGAGACCAGACTTGGGTGTGTAAATTTGGAAATGAGATCAAATAACTAGTAGTTTAAATTTTTGCATGGAATAATAATTAAAACAATAAGTTTTATAGTTGAAAATCATCAAGTTGTTATAAAAAATCGGGAAATTAAATATTTGTTTTTAACTGTGAGGGATTTGGTTCGAGAAGCGGGCAGAGCCCCCAGCACTGTTTAATTTATGTGTATCTAGCTCATTTTATTATAAAAAAATATGTTAACTATACATATATGAGATATATATGAGATATCTGTGTAATTTTTAGGTCTGTGACAACTCCGTTACAGTAACGGGTCAACTAGAAGAGGATGGAAGCGTCTCATCCGAAACTATGACCGTCCCACGTGACACTGATATGGAAAAAGTTAAGACATGGCTTAGCAAAGTCAAGGTCTTGTATATATCTATTCCTAAAAACCATGAGCCAGTCGTCGGTAAATAGACTGTAACCAACATTAAAAATATTAGCTAATTCACAGTCACAGTTAACAAAAGAAAATGTATGAAGAAAAATAGTAAATGATATCACTGCATTACCTCATCTTTTATCATACGAATAATTAACCGAAGTCATTTGAGAGCATATATTTGTAATCACATTAATACAAAGATAAAAATTGCGAATTAAACGTGTTGTAATATAAGTTGATTAACACGCTTATAAATATTTACTAATGTTTAGTACAATTTTTAATCCTACACTCAATGAAGATACTTACAGTTTGAAAGTCTACTGCAAAAATACTTATGATGCAAAATAGTAGGTATACTAGAAGAATTTCTTATAAAAGTTGCTCTTGATTTTGTTGTTATACATCGTTTTGCAAGTTTTAAGTTCTTTGACGCGACTTAAACAATGTTGATATAAAAAAAAAAGTTTAAGCAAAAATATGCGTGTGCAGCACTTTACATAGTAATTAATTAGTTAATTTAAAAAATCGAATTTCTATCTACTTAAACTGTAAAATTACTTAAGTAAATGAAAAAAATCAGAACACCCACGAAAAAATATTATTAATTAAAAATCAAATATTTCCATCGAAATTATTCATTCCACGAACATATTATTTTCCTTTCACCCGCCTAACGTTGCCTCTTGTCATGTATAATTGGCAATGACGTAAGTCATCCATTATTGTATATTTTCCTTTAATAAAACTCTTAATAACCTTGATCAAACTATATAAATTTACTCCGTTAACGTTGATTTGAACTAAACTCATTGATAAATAATAGTATGATTCTCTTTCGTTAATAATTCTAATTCATGAAGCAAATCACTAATAAAAAACACCTTTATAAGTAATGTATCATTAAAAATACGATTAAATTCCAGAAAATCTAAGATATTGTAGTAAAAAGTTCAAAATTAAATTATTGAAAAACAATTGCAAAATTATAAAATAAAAGAGAAATTGATAGTTTCTACTTGCAACATAAGGGATTCTGTCGTGTGACGAATAATATAATAATGTACATGTAGTATACAGCTAAATATTTTTCTTGGCCTTTCAATTTTTATCCAAACATGATACATGATATCTAGAGATTGCTTATAAGGAAGGGACCCTTTGTCTTTATATTTTTTGTCAAAAAGAATAAGCACACTTTTTTCTTCTACACTATATTATAGGGTAAATAAGCTAATGTTAATTGAGGAATCATACACACTTAATAAAAAGAAAACGAAGGAATGAAAGCGTATGATATTTATTTTAATATTTTTATTGTATTTTACAAATTCACACACTGATGCACTAAAAATATTATAAACACTTAAATAAAACGTTAAGTTTATAATTTATATTTTAAAGAAAATTTTGAGACTTTCAACACTGTTATTGAAAAATATTGAGAGTTTATATTTTTTATTCAAGTTTGACGTTACACTAAGTACTATGATTGTATTAAATAACTATTTGTATATTGTACTATATTTATTTGCCTATGACTTCAAGAATTACAAATTTCGTTCATAGCAATGATCACCGTTCGTTATACCGTGCCTCAATCACTTGTTATCGTATACTGGACTTTTTACTATTATACAATAGTATCTGACTAAGCTGTAGATGACCATAAGATTATTTGAATGTATACCAGAGGCAAGCTTACGTGAAAAAATTTTCTTGTCTCGGAGTGGTTAAAAAACTTTTCTTTACGCTTCAGGAGTCACACGATTATTATGTAGAAAATATATTGAAAAAAAGATTTAGCAGACGTATCTATGCAACTAGCATCGTCTTAGTTTCATAAAAACCTGAGATTATAGAAAAAAAATTATTTCGTTTGTTTTATAATTTATTTACAAAAATAAACAATTTTTACATGTGCTTTTATAGTATAGTTTATCTTGAAGAATAACCTCATTAGTATAAAACTATTTAAAGATTTCCTACCTTGAATATTTTTGAGAGGCTGGTGTGCCCTCAGTAGGAAAAATAGAGTTCGCCATATATGCACCGTCACACCATGGTTACCGGGTACAGCCCCGAAGACGATGGTACTTGTCCGACAAAAACTACTGTACTACATAAATATCCGAAGAAGTAGAGTAAAATAATTCAGTTAAATAAATTTTTATTACTCTTAAATGATTCTGATTTAATTTGAAAAATTTCATTTAAAATATAGTTGACAATAACAAAAACTAAGTAAATACGGTGTTAAAAAAAAATATTCAGTTTGTTTTACCGACAACTTTGGACTTTATTAAAAATTAAATTACCTTTTGAAAATTATCTCAGAAATACGTGAAAAGTAGTCTTGGCACTTTACAATTATCAGCTGCATTTGTTAGTTAGGATTTTATTTAAAAAATTGTATTTTTTTAAAAACTTTTTGCTTGTATCTTAACGTAAGTGACACGTAGCAAAATCTTATGAGAAGCCAAATTGTTTGTCAGAAGGTGCTTTATATGATGTAATTTTTTTCGATCATGAAATATTCGTTTTCAAAAAATCACAGAAACTTACATTCTAAACTTCATATTGTTTAATAACTGTAAAACCAATAATAAGTAGACAATTCAAACTAAACTATGAGAATTGGTAATTTTTGTGTAATCAAATAAAATGCTTTTGAATCTATTGCAAAATATCGCTTGGTTATTATTTGGATAAGCTTTCAAATTTAAAATGTCAGATGGCAGCATTGCAAAAGGGAATTCTGTTTCTTTTGTTTTGTGCAACACACGTTGTTTAGTCTCTATTAGGATTTAAAAATAAAACTTAAAAAAATTTTTTTTAGATTTAAATCGCAGAAAACGATTTTCCGTCATAAGAAAACGTAATACCTTCGATATTTTTTTTACATACTTTATTAAAATAAAGTGCATTGTTTTTGGTAAAAAATACCAATTTTAAAACAAAAACAGTTGAAAAATGTTGTTTATAACTAAATTTACAAATATTATTTGATATTTCTTTTTAGTTAAAGAAAAATTTGCTAACATTTTAAACCGAAAATTGGGCTGGTTATATTTTTTATTTTGTATATGATTGAATACACATTAATTAATTTGTATACATGTAATGCGTTTTTATTAATTAATTAATCTAAGTGATACTTTTATTGATGTCTTATGATGTTTTAAGGCAAAAATTTAATAAAAAATATTAGTTTTCGTCGAACAAGTGCCATTGTCTTTGGGGATATTTTGCGGCATAATGTAGCCGTGGTGCGAAGGCGCTTATGTGGCGAATCCTATTTTCCCTACCAAGGGAACTCCTGCCTCTCAAAACACCTAAGGTAGGAAATGGTATACTTTATGTCACTTTTTTTTAGAAAGTACAGCTATTATCGCCCAAACAGCTTGGAGGCAAATGTTTTATCATTGTGCCCAATTCGCGTATGTCGTTGTTCTTACCAAGGGCAAAAAGTGCAATTTTAACTGTAGGCACACTTCGCACCTAGTAATCCACTTTCTGCAAGTTGGCCTAAAGTCATAATAATAATTCAGAGTGTGTTCCGAGGGCATAAAGCGTCTGTTACAATTTGTACCCATAGTAAGAAAATTTTGTATACCTTAGTGGGTGCAAAGTCTTTTCACGCCCTAGAAAAAAAGAAACGTCTCTACCAAGTGGGGCATTACTTGGGCAAGTTGGGTGATTACTTTTTTGTTTACTTTGATTTGTACATGTCTAACTTTTAATCACAGGCGAAAACCTGCATATTTTACTCTTGGTAAGAATAGTAGTTTTTTTCGAATGAGTGCCATCGTGTCTGGGGCTATTTTGCAGCTCGAGAGGTCTGCCACTTAGAGCTCGAGGGACGTAAGTTAGCTGCGGAGCGATTGCACTTACGTGGCGAATCCTATTATTTTTTTACCAAAGGCACACCAGCCTCTTAAAAACGCCCGAGGTAGGAAAAAACACTATACGTGACTCGGGCACAAACATACAATAATCGTATCCTTCAAGCGATAATGTTTGTACTTATGTGTCCTAGTAACGTCATATAATATTTTGTGATTTACGGTATCACGATAACAGTCTTATGGGGTATAAGGCCACAAAGGGCGAGGCTGCGGCTCCCGGTACTGAGAGTAAACTGAAAATGGCTTCCCATCGTTGTACAAACGGTTATTTTTTTTTGGTTTCCTAAGTTTCTTGATTCTCCTACATTGTTTTCTTACAAAATACTTTACAATCTGTCTGTGAAATTTTTCATACAAAAATATGATGAAGCTTAAGGCAAATCCACAAATTAAAAACACAAACAATGGAGCGACTTCAGTAATACCTAATGATGTACATGAAACTTCTTTAGCAATGCTCATAGCGTCAAGCCTAGCCTTCCTTGTTCGAGATAGTACTCCATTTTCTCTGTACTTCTGAATACTAAAAAAAATGTTGTTGAAATTCTTAGATATGTATCAACTTTTTTAATACTTACTGATGATTTAAAAATTGAAGAAGTGGATCTCCTTTTTTTAAACCGATAGCTCTTTTTCTAGTATTACGTAGTGGAATCGCCAAGGTCTCGCAATAGTACTTCATAATAAGTGGACGTCGTATTATGTCAAATGTATAATAAACCACTCTTTCATTGCATATCTAAAATCAAATAAACTTGGAATACTTCAAAAGCTAAAAAATAATCTGTTTTAATTCATTAAATATTTGTAGCTTTCAAAAACATTATAAAATCGCTTTGATTTAGTGTGTCAGCCTATAACCAGATTTACACAGTAAAGTTTCGTAACACACCTGTAGTACAATTTTCCAACTGAAACGTTTAAGATATTTCTAAATGATTTTTATAGAATTTCTTTCAACGACAAAAATCGTTTTCTAGAATAGAATATTCAAAAACATTAACAAAAACTTTTACCATAATTTGAAATAAAAGTTTATAAAACAAAGCAATGGAAATAATTTTTAGACGCTATTATTAAAGATTGTACATTGTTAAATATTTTTTAAAATAATTGTCACACAAACTAAATATTTTACATTACCTGATTAAAAGCATCTTCTTGAGTTGTGGGTAGACTATTCTCATCCCTTAAAAACAATTTTAATTTATCATTTATGTCGTTCTCCGAGCTCTAAAAAAATGTCACAAGATAAAGTTTATGAGTATAATGGAAATTGTACATATTTTTAGTTAAAACTTAATAAAATTACCGAGAAAAATGTTAAAATAGTATCATTTTTTAGAATGATCAATTGATATGTTTTATCCTCTATAAATTCACTTGCACTTTTAAATGGAATATGTGGTATTGAAACTGTTGCGAAACTGGTAAAACAGCCCGCGTACATTGAAATAATAATGAATGCTGTCAGATATAGCGACAGCCTTGCGATTTTGGATGATACAGAATTAAATTGTACATCTGTAAATTAAAAAAAACATTAAAGTATAGTCAGGCAATTCTACCATACAAGTTCTTAAATTCCTACGCTTCGTAAATTATATTCAACAGTAGATGATTATCGTACAAGAGCAAAGTCATAAATTTCGCGAACTCGAATAACTATCCATAATTTAAAAATTTTTTAAATTCAAGTATTCAGAAATCAAGCAAATCTTAATTGTCTGCACAGTTTAAAGTATCCTGTACACATGACGTATTGAAAAATTGTTTTGCCTAGTTAGAGCAAGAGCCTCTCTCACAGCTCTTTGAAAACTTATTGGATACTGATTTTTTTAGAAAATTTCTAACTGTTTTCAACTTTTCTCGGACGCTTTCGTTTTTTTATGAGTGTTCGCCTGTAGGTTATAGATAATATTTTTGAAGCTAAAAAGTTATAAGCGTAGTTTAATCCGGATTTATTGGAAAATTAAATGGAACAGCCAAATTTTACTCGCCCAACAATATGATGCGTTGAGACAAAGAGAAAAGTAATAATCATCAATATTGTTTTTAATTACTTTTTCTCCTTTTAGCACTTATAGGGACTTTCAGTTGCTGCTTTTTTTTGATTGATGGTGAAACAGTTAAAAGAAATAAATAGTTATTCACATAGCAAGTGTGAAAAATATGATTTCCCGAAAAAATGTGAATGACACGCACGAGCTACCGTTACCGGCCACGAGTGCAAGTTTATCACACAAGTGCGGGAAATAGTCCGACACGAGGTGCGTTCGAGATGTCTCGCCACATAAGGGTAAGGAAAATAGATATAAAAGAAGTATTAATGTTAAAAGCAGTGTGTAGCAAAATTCTTTCCTGTGTGCAGTAATAATATTTCGCTCACTAGGTGCGTAATATATACTAGTAATGCATACTTTGTCAACGCTACGGTGATGAAAACTTTTTCCTAACACGAAGCCTTTTTCGTGACATTTAAACGTTGACAGCGCCCTTGAAAAGAGAAATATCATTCTCGACACGATCGATATCAAACTAGGGCTATTCCACGATGCACAAAATAGTTCTTATGATGATGGCACTAGTATGACGTGACGAAAATTTCGTACCTTGGGCATTTTTGAGGGTCGGGTATGCCTTTGGTAAGAAAATTAGGTTCGGCACACAAGTGCCATCCCATCATAATGTTAAAGTCTTTGCTGTATTTTTACAAGAAACCTCCATTAATAGTTTACCTGTGAATTCTTGATGGACAAACATGCGCCATACATTCAAAAAACCATCCGACAATTTATAAATGAATCCTCTTCTATCTTTATGTAATACTAAAATGATTACAAATAATACTGAAGAAATAGGTATGAGTATAATCAAAAAAATCCAAATACGCTTGTTAAAAACCTGTTCAATTAAAAATATATTAAAATTAAAAAAAAATTAGGTTATAAATATTTCAAATTCAAATATTTTTACCTCAAAATAACCATTCCATGGAATTTCCTTAGAGTCTGATAATTTATACAAAATATAATCTTGATAATCCATGATTTCGATCGTTACGTCATACTCATCTAAATTTTTGTTCGTTAAAAACTTGCCAGGAAGAATAATACTCTCATTCAATAGTTTTGTAGAATCGTTTGATGTGTTTTCAAGACTTTCATTTAATTTTTTTATGATATGAGAATCGTTTTTATACTCAAGTACTAATCCTGTTGTTTTAGCGAAATCTTGAACTACTTGAGAATAAAGAGGAGATGGAACCTAACGATGCAGAGAAACAATTAATTTTTTTGAAATAAAATAATTTTGTTATTTAAAAATAAACTTTTTATGAAACAAATTACTTTGGTAGTAATTGTAGCCGAAGCACCACTTAAATTTTTTCGTCTCTGGACTAAAGCTCGCTTGTCTATGAGGGTTAATCCGTTTTCCTTGCTCCATTCAAATAATTTATTAACTTGTAATTCATTCTGGGAGCCGACAGCGAACCATTCATGAATGTTTTTATTGTTTCCGCATTTTATCAAAACTTCACTTTTTATATTTAAGTGAAGGTAATTCTTTTTAGGATATCGGCAAGTGATATCGATTTGTTCAGTAACGGCTGGCCGGAATAACAAAAGCCATACGTGAGGCGACAGATTATGATGCCTCGAGAAACGTGTAAATTTTTCGAAATCATTGTCAGTATTTAAAAACACCACAAAAAGGGTTTTTGAGTAATTTCTTAGTTTCGGATACTTTTCTGAAAGATCCGATATAGTCGAAGCTACAGAATACACCATTTTTCGTGAGAATTCTTTAACCATGTTAACCACCGAATGTATATCTGTGGATTTAAGAGAAAAATTGTTGTTATCAGGTATTATGATTTTCTTAACAAGCGCTTTGCTTTTGCTTACCTTCGTTGCTCCTGTAAATAATTCCTATACTGGTGGTCGCATAGAACTTTTGTACATCCAAAATTACAGGAACTTGACTTTCCATGTTTTTTGCTGAATCACATGGCATAAATAAAACAACGGCTAATATTACAACGAGGCTGGTTAGCTTCACCATTTTTGGCTAAAAATAGATTAAGAAAAAATGTACATGTTTACTTACATAATTAAATAAAATCATTTCATAAGCATACTTTCTACGAGTTAAAGAAAGCAAATTACGTGAGTACAACTACTAACGCATAACAAAATGAACATTAAATTTAATTTAATTACAATACTTATACAACAGTGTTATTTTTATTTCATGGTACAAAATGGATTAGGCATGTAAATTGTAAAGACACATTTCTATTTTTTTCTGTTTTAAATGTATTAAATGTATGTTACGCTACTATTGATTGAGTTCAGTCAAATTTTCTTTTTAATTCTGAATAAATTATAAATATAACTCAAGATGTTGTAAAAGAGTAAATAATATAGTTATCCTCTATACACGGAGACATTCAAAATATTTTTTTTGTAAATCCCATAAGAAATAAAAACATTTACGAAAATTTTTATATTTTGTACAAAATTTTTTTTTTTTTTCTACTATTTACCATACTATTGCCTTAGTAAGTGGTAAAAAGGTTGTGAAAAATAGATTAAAAATTATAAAGAAACCTCCAATTTCTTTGTTTCCGAATCCGCATTGAATTTTTTAATCTTCAAACGTTTTTCGACTACTATTTTTAATGCCTACCATTCCTTTCAACGTCTTATATGGAAAACTCAAGTTGTATCACTATTTAAATTCCTATTTTATGTTAATTCTATAATAAAAATAGAAAAAAAAAATGTTTTGATAATTACTGTTAATTATAAAAACAAGATAATTTAGAGCTTTTCGAAGGCTGCGTAGCTATTGGCAATATTCTTTTAGTTCTATGTAGAATTTCTTGATGCAAAAAAGCTTGATTATTTTTGGTGAAGTTTAGTCAAGATGAATTAAGTCAGCAATGTTTTTACCAAAATTCAGCATTAGTTGTATTAATCCAAAAAAAATTATTATTTAGTAATTTTTATAATAAATTTTTACTTTACCATGTACAAAACTGCCTTTAGTATTCTCACACATAACAAATTTAAACTTTTCTTGACTAATACTGCATTTCAATAGTAAAGACTTACGCCCAATTTTGTCTAACATACACTTGCTGTTTAACATAGACTTTGCTTATTTTGTATCAAAAAGGTACAGCACGTCAAACGAAACAAGATGATTTTGCTAAGAGTGAAATACATTTTTTTCTGCCAGAGAGAGGATTTAAAGATGCACTTACTTGTTAACTTGATTCTCGTGACCCAAACAACGACTTCCGGAAAATCCTTAGATGAAGCTGGGCACGGCTGGAATGGCCGATCTTTGGATGCTGAGAGTTTTGATTTTTCGGGATTCACAGGACACTTTTCGCGGATGAATATCGATTTGAGCACTAAACTCCTTTGACAAACTGTATCGGACACGTAGAACACAGTGATCACTTGGGGTTGAGGTGTTGTCTAGTTGACGGACTGCGAGACAGTGACGTGTTGGGGCTGTGCCTTCAAGGGCTTGGAATCCCCTTTTCCACTACCAAAATTTCCTGGCCATGAAGTGGGAGAAAAGTCACGCCCATCGACATACTTACAGTCAACCCCTTCCTAACTTCCCCTTATTTTATTCGTATTTCCTAAAACAAACAAAACAGAAGCCAATCGTCGTAGGACAGGTCGCAAAGAATCCAATACATGACAAAATTAAAAGCAATGCATCATATAGGCTTTAAGTTCCTTTTTATTGGAGATTAAATATTTGTTACCAGTAACGTTTCAACAACATATTTTGCCATATTTTTAAACATGTAACTATTTATATTTTTGAGTAAAGCAAAAAATTAGTTAGTATCTGAAGTTACTTAACAAATAATTTATTAATTTATTTACAGAAGTTTATTTGTTACATTTTAATTTCTTTATGTTTATAATTTTTAAAAACTTTTATGTATTTTAAGGGAACCAAACACCTTGAACGATCACGAATACTAAGTAACTATTTTAACAAGCAAAAGAATTTTGAAATAAGGGTTAAAAAAAGTGACATTCATATCAGATGCGTTATTGTTCATAACTCCATGATATGCTTTACTTATCTATTCCGTATGCAATTTTACGTGTCAGTTAGCTAAAATTGTTGTCAGCAAAGCGCCTTGATCGATCAATACGAATATTTATGTATCTTCCTGTATCAGCTGTCACGCCGCAAAAAATTTCTAAGCTTTGAACTATAAGCATCATTAAAAGTAAGAAAAAGTGCCAACACTCACGAGGGGGTAAATACAGTAACAAACGTTATAAATATTGTACAGGAAATTCTCCCAACGCACCCACATTTTTGTCCTGCGGTCAAGAACACATATAATTATAACAGCCCCTACGCTTCTAGAAACATTTCCCCGAGGTTTTCCCTTCCAACGTCCAAAGTTTCCTATTGTCCATATATACTTTTCGGCATAAAACAAAGTATAGCGACACTAGGTACACAGAACTGAGCCAAAAAAGAACAGTTTGTTCCCTCATGTATCGCGTGTCAGCACTAACGCGTTCAACGTGCATGACAATTAAATTTTACCACCTTCTACGTAGTGCTTTTTATAAAGTATTTATAATAGTTCGTATATGTCCTGCACCTGCTTTTGTTTCACGTTTATTTTTTTATGATATGTTGTTGGAATCAAGCGCTGACCCATTGGTAAGTAAATCGTGTTATTGATCGAACACTCTCTTGTGGGTGTTTGTATAAAATCACAAATCAGCTATTCGTTGGTGTGGATGCTTTTTAAATATTTAATGCTTATGTATATTAAGGAAAAACCAAAAAAATCGAAGTATGATATTAAACACTATCTTAAAATAAGTAACAAAATACCTTGTGTATTTGTGCAGCACATACAGTAAGAAATACAAAGAAGTATCCTTTGATAGGATTCTGATGCTTGAAAAAATGTTTATGTTAACATTAAAATTGTAGTTTTATTCTTAACTGAACTTTATCTTAATAATCAAACAAAAATTTCGGTTCCAATATTTTTGCTTTCCATGGTACCAGAGATTTTACTGTACTTTTTTAAAGATGAAAACATTTATGTACTAGGATATAAAATTTTAGGTCTGGAAGATGTGAATTTCAATTAGTTTTTGAAAAAGTAGTTAGACAAGTGCAAGAGATTTAACTGAATCCTCGTTATTTGTAGTAAAAAAAACGGTCGTATTTTTTTCTTTTATACCAATTTTTTTTTTTTTTTATTAGTTCTCATTGTACACCGAGAAATATTCCACAAAATAAACCAACGTAGGTGCCAGGTATTTCAAATAAATAATATATTAAGCCATTTCCAACATCAGGACTACCACCATCAAACCGGGTTAATCCACCGTTGGAGCACATAGCTCCAACCGATACAATCATAGGTAGGGGTAAACGGTACAGTTATTGGTGCCACGTATTTTCTTGAAGCGAATAAGAGCTACTTTCGCTCCTACCCTTTAAATATCACGGCTAATATTCTTAAACTCAAAAGCTCTTTCCTCCCACCCTACGTGTGTTAACGCAAACTCGACCGAGTGGCTTTTTTCTCCTGCGACCACAAGTTTTGGATATTTTATCCTTTTTTGCTTATATTGAATGAGTATTCAAGCTATGTATTGATCTTGAGCTCGTCGTATGTAAGATACCTTTTGAGAAACTATTTATTTTACAGATGTCGAAAAATCGTCTCAGTTCTCCATCAAGTGTTGTTGCAGTGCGCGTGTCTTCTTAAGCGCTGTTAAAATAATTTGTACGGCAACTTTCATGAATACGAGTCACAGAGTAGAACTAATAAATACCAAGTAATAGTAAATACGTTTTACAATATTGTTCTTCTGCTTTTTTTTAAATAAATTATTTTCACAAAATGATGTGTTAGAAGTAGTAATTATTCGAATTTCCGTGATAACACT
Organism: Copidosoma floridanum; assembly: GCF_036245765.1. Classification (NCBI taxonomy): domain Eukaryota; kingdom Metazoa; phylum Arthropoda; class Insecta; order Hymenoptera; family Encyrtidae; genus Copidosoma; species Copidosoma floridanum. The sequence continues at coordinate 2,144,648 of NW_028321912.1, read as the reverse complement.
AAGTCTACCCTAACATGCTGCAATACAAACTAAATGACAGAATGACTAAATAAACTAAGCTGGGCATTTTTCGATCGCAAAAATTTTAATATTATAAGTATTTGTGGTTTTAATTTTTAAGAATTCTAGTAATTGGAAGATTTCTGTTGTACCTTTTGACGAAAATCCATCGATGTGATGTAAATTTTGTATTGCGTAAAAAATTTTATTTTTCACACACAAAAAAAAAAAAAAAAAGAAACAAGAGAAAGGAAGAATTAAAGTATTGAAAATTCAATTGTTCAAAGAATATTGAATAGATTTTCAACAGGTATCTTTCACTTGAGGGAAACAAGTTAATATCATACAAAAGTTGCGTTGACTTCTTTTTGCATAGATTTTTTTCTCTAGATACATTTTATTCACTGATGTAAAAACATTTTATTATATGTAATCGTTTTTTTACTATTTAATGAAAGCTTTATCTGTAACAATTGATTTGTAAAAGGTCAGTCAGAAAATTGACTTAGATTTCGTAATGTATTTATTAAATAATAATGTAAAATAATTTTCGTCGAAATAATAATTAATCTCATTTTTACTGACTTACAGTATCGATTTAAAATTAGTACGTAGGTACTATTTATACCTAGTTATAAAAAAAAAAAAAAAAAATAAAACTGTTAAATATCGAATACAATTGATTAAATTTTTTCATATTTTGTGATAACATAACAGTATACAAAATGTGTTAGTAATTAAAATTATATTATTGTTTTATTTTTCTATCATGTTGTTTTATGAAGATGCTTTTTAATTTTTTTTTTTTGTCAGACCAAGCTGTCGTGTTGACTCTGCATGAGAAACGAGTTTTTCCTATGCACAGCAGGTACACATGATAAAAATCGACGCTGCTTAACAAAAAGCAAAACAATTACACCATAGCTGAGCTATAACCCATTGAATGGAAGGAAGACGATCTGCTAAGTTAATAAATTAAGATCCATATTTTGTTTACGCATACATTCACACATCCGTGATACATAAGACATTGCAAGAAGAAAAAACAGCTAGTATAGGGATAGAGTTTTTTCTACGTAGGTACAGCCTTTTTTAAGTAGACCACATGTGTTTTTTTTTCCTGTCGGCTTATTGATTTGTAGCATTAAAAATGCAAGGCCAGACGCCTGTTGCGTTGAACATTTTTCCAAATATAGGTAAAACTTTAGATTAGATTCGTCTAAAGTTTAACCGGGTTCACTAGCAATTCGTTGCTGTTTTCTCTCGCAATGCTTAAAAGATGACACCTCGAAAAAAACAGGATAGTTCGTTTTCTATCAAAACGGGCGTAGGCACCTATAGGCTCTCCAAAAAATATTCATTGCACGCACCCCTCGATGGAATGGAAGGATGTTGTGCTTTTCGTCGTCGACTCATGTTACTGTGGTTTTGTGCTTTCGTTCGCTGGTGAAGGGTAGTAGAGTAAAGTCAAGAAAATTTTGTTATTTTTTATTGTTTATCTTTACAATGCCAACATTTTTTTTGAGCTCGTAATCCAACTTACAATCCAGAAATGCTTCGATTTCACTTGTGCTTAAAATTATGTTCGAAAGGTAAAAGTGGGTAATTCCTCACCAGCTGCTGTCCCCCAGAAAATATATCATTAGCAGGTACGTCGATGACGAGGGCTTCAATGTGTCAGGTGTTATAGGAGATTCTTTTTGTTTGACGCGCTGTGTACTATGCAGGTACTATAGTAGGTATAGGTATACCTACCGACGCGACGGCGTAAAAGGGGTTGAAGAGCTACAAGACCGCATTCATAACTAGGGAGGGTAGTTTCGATCCTTATTGCCATATTACTCGATGAAATAGCGTGATAACTCTTTGGCTCATTTTTTGTAACTAGTCAATTGTCCTTTCAGTGATTCTAACTTTTTTTTTATTTCCTCAATTTGATCGATCATTTCGGATGAAAGTCATTTACAAATTATTTTACTTTTTTGTATACTTGGAACACATAAATGCAAATTAATTTGTAAAATACGTTATCACAGAGCTTAGACGTTGGAAAATTAACGTTAAAAAACGGCTAAGTTGGAGCTATAAACCGAAGACCATTTGTAATTAAATATTTGTTATCAACTGTCAGGGAGTATGTCAAAAAGCGGGCAGGGTGGAGCATCTAGTACTGTTCAACTTATATGAATGCAGCTTATTTAAATGTTAAAAAATATGTTAATTAAGACTTCTGTGTAATTTTTAGGTCTATGATAACTCCATTACAGTTACGGGTCAATGAGAAGAGGATAAAAATGTCTTATTCAATACCATGACCATCCCACGTAACATTTTAGAAAAGTATAATATGGAAAAAGTTGAGGTATGGCTAAGAGATGACCAAACCTTGTTTATATCTCTTCCAAAAAAACATTGGCCACTTGTCAGTAAATAGACTGTAACCAACATTTTAAATATCATCTTATTCGCGATCACAATTAACAAAAGAAAATGTATAAAGGAAAATAAAAAGTCATGTCACTGTATAACCTCATCTTTTTTTATACAAATAGTTAACCAAAGCCATTTGAGATCGTATATTTGTAATCACATTAATACAAGGATAAAAATTATAATTCAAACGATTTTTAAAACATGTTAATAAATACGCTTATGCACTTGTCCATCCACTAATGCTAAGTACAATTTTTTGATTTTACACTTACTAGAGATACTTACAGTATCATAGTCTATTGCAAAAAATCTTACGACACAAGATAAAAGGTATAATTAAGGTATGTCTCATAAAACTTGCTCTTGATTTTGTTTTTATGAACGGTTTTACAGATTTTAAGTTATTTGACGCGGTAGCTAAAAAAAAGGGTTCAGCTAAAATATTTATATGCAATACTTTATACAGTAAATAATTAAGTAGACAGGACTATAGTAACGTTTTGCTGGCCTTCGTTTTGCCAATAAATTATCGACCATAAACACACACAAGCAACATACAATAAAATACAAAAAATTGTTGATATAAAGAAATCAACCATTATGACATTTTTATTATTATTACCGAAAAATTGGCACTACTTAAAGAGTATGAGTAAAAATTTACTCTAGTCAAGTCTACGTTTATTTCAAGCAATGGTTTGCCAGTGTCTGGGTACAGACTACCCACACCGCAACCGTAACAAACATCAGACCACTCGAAGCCTATCAATATTTGTCAAAACTTGTCACAAAGGTAAATAAACTTTTTAAAACTAATTAAGGTCTTTTTTTCTATTTAAAGTATTTCTATTAAATTTATCAGAAATCATGTCTGATAACAGTTTTTTTTGTCTTTTTTTTAGTTAGGCTATTTATCATACGTTTTCACTGAGTTTCAGTTAAAATTGTGTCTGAAAATAATTTTAGGCTCAAAAACAACTGAATTGTTTTTATACATCTCTCAGAATAATAAGTGTTTTGTTCGTTTGTCCAACATAACTAACGGGATAGTCGCTACAAGGAGTCTTTCACACGACCTCTGTCGCATTTAATGTAGATGTTACATCTTCGCCTAATTTAATAATATTACGGAGACGTACGCCGAAGACGTATGTACAGGTATACTTTCATTATTATAACGAAGATTGACGTGGCCAAAATTTACCCCATTATATCAAGACAAAAAAATAAGAATTTCTTTATTGGTAAGAGTAATATGATTATCGATGAAGTTACAATTTTTTGTAATTTTTTTACCAATGAGATTATTTGAAACGGTATGGATCCAGACAAGCTTGTTCAGCATAGTAAGATTTTTATTCACTTAGTTATGAGAGGGAAAGTTTATACAACATTTTCAAAAGATTTTTTTATTTTCAATTTTGTAAACTACTACTTTTCTACAAATAAGTACTTTTATTTAAAAAACGAGTTGCCTAGGCAAAATTGTATTGGATCAAAAATGTTCACAAATTCGATTACTCGCATCTTTAAAAGAAAGTGTAGAAAATTTAAAAGGCAACAAGGCACTTGATAAACTCTGCAAATTTGTGAAGCTTCATCTCACTCTTTTTAGCATTAACTTGTACAAATGAAAAATCATTTTCTGCCATGCGTCGTCCCTGGAAGAAAATTACTACATAAGCTGGCTAGAAACTTGTCAACGTATATGACCAAATAAGCCTATAGCATGTTCACGAGTTTCTAACCAGTTTATGTAGTAACGTTTCTACTAGGGGTCTAAAGACTTATATTCGGTCTATTATGCTAAAGATAATACTCAATGATCTTGCTATAATTCAAGTACATCGTGTCGAGGAGTCGATAAATATTTCTATTAATCTGCGTAGTAAAAGAAGATCTATTTCGTCAACGTGTATTGATTAAAAAAAATTTTTATAAAATTTTTTTGTTTTACTTATTTTCGAATATTTGTAGTTTTCACGATTTTTAATATATTAAGTTGTACTAAAATATAAAGTTACTATGCAGTACATCTTAATAGATCCATGAAAGAATTTTTGAATATTTTACAGTAAAGTTTGTAAATAGAGTTATTTATAAATACTTATACAATAGATTAAAATATTTTTTAACTAAGTGCCACAGAATTTAGGAAGTTCCCCTTGATTCTTTCAAGGAGGTTTGGTTGTTTTCAAGGAGATTTATTCACTCATGTAAAAAATAAATGTTGTACTTTAACATGCTGGAAGTAGATATAAATTTTTTAAATATTTTCATCAGCCGAATTTTCAGGGAAAAAATCTCCGAAATCGCATTATTTAACATGCTCTCATGGGCAGAAGCGATTATCCAGCCTTTATTGTACAAATTTCGAAGCTAGAAATTTATTTATGATGAGAAAAAAGTTCAAATAGATAGCTTAACTTTTATGAAAGACTTTTGTATCAAAAAATATGCATCTTATATGACATTTAGAAGTAATATCTGTGTAAACGTAAACAAAGTTGCGAGAAGGTCTTGTGCTAAGTGTATAGGAGAGAACCGAACATCGTCTGTTGTCAGCTGATTATTTTTAAACGGAGCAAGACGTCTCTACAGAATTGCTTTTAGAATTTGTTAGACTGGAATTCATGACCTGAAACTTTCATAATGAAACTCAGCCTTACTTAAGACTTTAAACTGTAATGCTGTGCAAAAAAAAGTTTGTTTTTCAAAAATTCATAACACACTTTTTATGACAAAAGTTGAATCTCCTTTTACTTTTTTGAGCTTATTTTTTTTCATGCAAACCACATGTTTTCAAGTTTTTTTACTTGAACCATCGGAAACAAGCTGCATTAAAGTATGTGCCGTAATTTGTTTATGACATTTAATGGTTTTAACTGTAGGCACTGACGAGTTGAACACAGTTAATTAGCCGTGATGTAGTAAGCAGACGTTTTCATGCGCCGTTAGCACAACTCACTTTAACACGGTGTCTTATGGAAGCCCCCCGCACACCCACTCACCCCACCCCCCAGAAAAAACGACCGAACCTTCTTAAACATGTACTTCAACACATTCGGATTTTACAGCGTATAAATGACTGGTGCTGCCACACTTTGCCTCAAAGTTCATGTTATAAATCTTGTGGAAAAAAAAGCTTTCAAGTATCCATCATTAGCGCATCAATTGACCCTTACTGCCCATAAGACCCAATGCTTAAGATATGTTAAAGTGACTAGTGGCGCCAGCCCTCCCCTTCAACCTAATGCACCTAGCGGATATAAAACATACTATATGCTACATCTGTTATGCATATCATTCGTCCTGGGGGCATACGTAGAATCGTAGCTGAAGTAATCGGCTTACATAAAGAGTTTCATTCTATTCTCTGCCACGAGACCGAAAGACACTCACTTCACCTATTAGTAAAAAGGGGTTCTGCATAAAGTAACTTTAACTACAATCTACGCTTTTTTCACCAGTCGAGAAAATCACGATGTACTAGTATTTTAATCAAAATGGCTGACGAAAATGTGAAAGTAAAAATCGATGACGGCGATGATATAGGACCTCCCTTCGGTGGGAGCGAATATTCTAGCTTGTCGGGTCATCAGATTGTGTCTTCGAGCAACACAAATACAGAGGAAAGAAAGTTAGCCGTTACAAAGATACCCGGTGGTGATTGTTCCTTCGAACCCAACGAAAATAAGGTAAAGCCATCAGCAATAGTGAACAAATAACTATATGAATACGTGTATATATGTACTGTATAAAACATATACATTTATATATATATATATATATATATATATATACATACATGGTGACTACATGATAGTAATGTATTTGTAGGACGTTTATAAAAGAATGATGGATTGTGCACAATTTTCCCTGGCTTCAATAAGCGCTACCGTAAGTATGGAAGTTCTTTATCTAATTTAGTTTTAAAATCGTCTTAAACGCTTAAAATAAGTTTTAAAACGTATATGCTGTTTGTCTCATGTTCTGCTCCGTCAACAATTTTGATCAGACCTTAGTATAAACAAAAGTTTGTACCTGTTGGAATTCTCTTATTTCTACCTGCATCATACGTTTACCTGAACATAAATTTTAATGGCCACTGATGTAATCGTTCTGTGATTGGTCAAGACCAGTCTTGGGTGCATAAGTTTGAAAATGGGATTAAATGAGAAGTTAAAATTTTTACTAAAAATGAAAATTATATATTTAGTAGTTGCAAGTTATTTAATTGTTCTAACCAAATCAGAAAATTAAATATTTGTTATTAACTCTCAGAGAGTTGGTCAAGAAGCTTGCGGGAGTGAATCCTCCAGTACTATTTACTTTATATGAATACAGCTTATTTTATTATAAAAAAATATGTTAACTAAGATATCTGTGTAATTTTTAGGTCCGTGATAACTTTATCACAGTTACGGGTCAACTAGAAGAAAATGGAAACATCTCATACGAAACTATGACCGTCACCCGTGACATTTTAGAAATGTATGATATGGAAAAAGTTGAGGCATGGCTTAGTGAAGACAAGACCTTGTATATATCTTTTCCTAAAAAACATGGGCCAGTTGTCGATAAATAGACTGTCACCAAGATTAAAAATATCTGCTTAGTCACGGTCACGGTTAACAAAAAAAAATGTATAAAGAAAAAAATAAATGATGTCACTGCATAACCTCATCTTTTTTATCACGAATAATGAACCAAAGCCATTTGAAGTCTCATAGTTTTAATCACATTGATACAAAAATAAAAATTAAAATTTTAACGTTTTCTAATAAAAGTTAATTAATACGCTTATACACTTGTCGATGCACTAATTATGCTAAGTACAGTTTCTTGATTTAATACCAAAAAGAAATACTTACAGTATAAAAGTCTACTGCAAAATTACCTATGATACAAGATAGAAGGTATACTAGAAGTATATCTTATAAAACTTGCACTTGATTGTGTTGTTGTACAAGTGTTTTTGTAGGCTTAAGTTCTTTGACGCAGCTTAAACATTGAGTTAAAAAAAAGCTGATCAAATATATGCTTATGCAAGACTTTACACAGTAATTAAATAGTTAATTTGAAACACTGAATTTCTTTCTACTTAGGCTGGAAAATTTTTTAAGTAAAGGAAAAAGTCAAAATTCCCACGGAAATAGTATATTACGTTACGAGGCCGTTAAGTGGCTGATGTACGGCCGCGTGGAGTGTGTCGCCTGAGGCGGAGCCGAGGGCGACATCACGCGGCCGTCCATCAGCCACGAGCCACCTTACGGCCGAGTGACGTATACAATTTTTCGTCATCTCGTATAGGAAAGTTTGTTCAATAGGTTGATTTGGTTAACGCAGGGAAAAATGAATCACTCAGTGAACCGTGCGTTCCTTACAAGCATTGATCCTATACACCAAGGTCCTCATGAAGTGCAAACGAACGTGCCCAATAATTGGACTGACCGATCGATCACAAAAAAACATACGCATAATTCAACAGTGAATGCTAGAATACATATTTTTTTTGATAGTTCTTCAAAGTACACTAAAAAAAAACTTTCATTAAACGATACTTCATTCTTGGTTTTCCAGTCCATGTATTAAATAAATGCTTTTTCATGTAGAGCGCGAGCCTTTCAAGGTACCAGTCTAATGAGGCTCTTTTACAGTCAAGCTTGAATCAGATGGCGCCAGGGTACGTCGCGGCTGTCATGGCCGTCTCACTCACACAACATTACTTTTCAGTATTGTATGTATACAGGAAATTAAAGTGTAGTGGTAAAGCGCAATATTTAAAATTTTGAAATAAATAAGGAAGACAAGAACAATATTATGGGAGCTTAAAAGCTTCAGAATTGAAAAAGCTTTTAAAGGGAAAGGAGCAAGAGTCAGTGGAAGAAAAGCAAAACTCGTGGACAGGTAAGTGTACATTTTAGGTTATATTTACAAGGCTATTTATGTATTTGTTTACTAATTATTGGTCTCTCAATTGCTTCGAGGCACTTTTTTTTATCACACTATCAGAAGGAAATTTAAATTTCACTTTCTTATCACAGGATATTACACTGCACTTCATTTTTCCTACTATCTTCAAACGTAAATGCAAACAAAAATTGTCTGCAAACAACAGCAATCATTTACAAAGGTTATGTCTTCTGCTTTGCTCATCACACAGATAGGCTCACGGACACAATACACAACTGTAAATTTGACGGTGTGCAAGTGCGACAACCATGACAGCTGTGACGTGCCCTGGCGCCATCTGATTCAAGCTTGACTGTAAAAGAGCCTCATAACCATGAAAATTTATTTACCATTACCTACCAGCAACTCTAAACTTGAAATAAATTTTATTAAAAAAACACGTAGTGATTATTTTAATTACACGTACACAAGAGACGAGAAACAGATCATACGGTAAACGATAAGTAAGAGAAGGTAAAAAAATGGGCAACGCTATATTTAATATAGGCGTGAACCAACTTGACGCAACGATTTTTTTTTTTCTTTCATTCATCATCGCCCGTAGGCTCAGGCATGGCATTTTTTTTACACAAGCATAGTGTTTATTAGCCACCGGTGCACCTCAGTTATGACCAGATGTTTATATACATATACATACATAAACATCTGGACCAACTCAGTCACACCTATGATCACGTAGACGAAGCATCAGAGAAACAGTTAATCGACCTTCGAGAATCAAGAGCACAGGCGAAACGGCGAAACTCGAATGGTGACCGCAAGCGGTCACCCATCCAAGTATTAACCGCGCCGAATGCAGCTTAACCTTGGAGAACGATGAAACTGCAACTCTACCGTTGCGCCACCACGACCACTCGACGCAACGATAAATGCGGATAGCAGAAGGCATTACAAAGGTGAAAAGACAATGCGCACATGCGTCTGGCCGTCAAAAAAAAAATACAACTACAATTAACACAACATTTGGCCACCATATATACATAGATGCCAATATACAGATCTCATATATATAGATAGATAATCAGTGTGCATTTGAGAGCACGGACCTCGTAGAAGTGCCTCGCTCAGCGGACGTAAAGAAATCCAGCGGCCGTACATTTGTCGCTTTACGTCCTACTAAGCGGACATAAACAACAAACTTTACTGTCGGGGATGACGAAAAATATTATTAATTAAAGCTAAAATATTTTCATTAAAATTATTTATTCCACGATTATTTTATTTTCCTTTTACCCACCTAAGGTTGCATCATGTACAATTGACAATGGCGTAAGTCGTCCTTTGTTATATATTTTCATTTAATAAAACTTTTCCTAATAACCTTCATAAGACTATGTAGAGTATTTTGTTCATGTTGATTTGATTTTTCTTTCAGAATTCTAATTTATAAAACTATGTATCTTACAAAATAATTCCTTCATAATACGTAATTTAAAATACGATTGAATCCCAGCAAATCTAAAAGAATAGATGAGAATAAAAAGTTCCAAATTAAATTTAGAAAAACAATTGTACAATTATAAAAATGAAATGAAACTTGATAGTTTTTACTTGCAATACAAAGATTTCTACTGTGCAACGGATAATATAATAACGTACATGTTGGAAAGGGCTACATCTTTTATAACATTTTAATTTTCAATGTGGAAACATGGTATCTAGAGATTTCTTATGATAAGGAACTTTTTCTTTTGATATTTAGTCAAAAAGAAGAAGCGCACTTTTCTTTTATTTCACAATCTTACGGGGTGAATAATTTTGAGACTGTTAAAACTGTTAAAACACATAACGTGATGTAGAAAGTGATAAATAAAGTTATAATGACTTTTCTATTGAGAATTCATACTTTTTATTTTCGTTTAACGTTAAATCAGTACTTAAATACTTGTACTATTTAAATAAATAATCATTTGTATAATGAGACCCTAACATTATTTTGCTTTTGTACTGTATTTTTTGCCAATGACTTCAAACATTACAAATTTCGTTCTTAGTAATGTTCACCTTTCGTTATTCTGTTTCTTAATTACTCGTATCGGGACAACCAAGATAAGCCAATACTATATAAATATTCTGGCCTTTTTACTACCGTACGATAGTATCTTACTAAGCTGTCGTTGACCATAAGATTGTCTTGATGTGCACCAGACGCAAGCTTACGTGAAAAAATTTTCTTGTCTCAGAGTAGTTTAAAAACTTTTCTTTAGGCTTCAGGAATCACACGATTATTATATAAAAAATATATTCAAATAGTATATTACTCATCTAAGGAGAAGAAATTAAGAATGACTCAGATGGCAGGCAATTGACAATCGCAAATCGCAGATCGCAGGCAATTTCAGGCGACAAGCATGCGATCTGAGGGATTCTTTGTTTCCTCCCGTGGGTTGTGTTCGATTTTTTACCAATATCAAGGCGAATCTATGTTGATAGTTTCATTAAAACCCGAGATTAAAAAAAAAAATATTATTTTGTTTGTTTCATATTTTATTTAAAAAAATAAAGGATCATTACATCTGCTTTCATAGTATGGTTTATTTTGAAGAATAACCTGACTAGTACAAAACTAAAAAAAAAAAATTATTACATAAATATTAGAAGAGGTAGAGTAAAATAGGTCAACTATATGAATTGTCTACGTTAATATTGTAATTTAAATGCTTTTTATCTGATTAAAAAAATGACATTTGAAATATAGTTAACAATAAAAAAAATCGTTAAATAGCGTAGATTTGCGTTGTAGCAATACGTAATTATTTGTCTTTAATTTTCTACAACACACGCACTTTAGTATTTTCTTGAATTCCCTGATTCTTGAATATCCTGAATACTAGCTAATTACTTTTTTTTCAGTTTAGTTTGGTTTGCCTTTTGAAATTGAATAAATACAAAAATCGTGCACTTTGACATGTAAATGAAATTTTACAATTAAAAGACAATCAATTTGGAAATTTAAATTCACTTATAACAACAACAATTGATATAAAAGAAAAGAATACCAAAAAAAAAAATGATTTTCAATGTATGATAAATTGTAGATTAAATTTTGATTTTTTAAATTCTGTGTGATTAAAAAGATACATTTTTGTTATTGATGCCCCAGAAGGTTCAGGAAAAAACTTTCTATTTACAACGTTAAAATATCATTTCATTTTTTGTGGAAAAAAAATTCCATCTATGGCATGGACTAGTGTAACATCAATCTGACTTCTAAAGAGAATGCTCAATCATAGAACATTTCGTTTACAATTAGATCATAACAATGTAAAAAGTTCTTTCTTGGAATTTGAATCTGAATAAAATTGGTAGATTACGTCACTAGGGCACGAAGTACAAACATGAGCGCCCGAAGGGCACGATTGTTGTATGTTGGTGCCCGAGTTGCGTATAATGTTTTTTTTGCCCACGGCCTAAAGTGATTACAAGGGCGCAAAGTGTGACCCGAGGGCGCAAAGCGGCAAATGCACTTTGGGCCCTTGGTAAGAAATGGTAGTTTTCCTACGAGTTTGAAAAGTCTCTGTTTGCGAACCGAGAAGTTTGCGGCCCGAGCCGAAGGCGAGGGACGTAACGAGGTTCGTAAAGGAGACTTTTCGAACGAGTTCCGGAAAACTGCTTTTTCGCCCGAGGAAGTACCAGCCTCCCAAAACCATCCGAGGGCGGAAATAGTAGTTTTCCTACGGTTTGAAAAGTCTTTGTTTGGGAACCGAGAGGTTAGCGGCCCGAGCTGAAGGTGAGGTCCGTCACGATGTTCGTTAAGGAGACTTTTCAAACGAGTATCGGGAAACTTCTTTTTTGCCCGAGGAAGAACCAGCCTCCAAAAACCACCTAATGGCGGAAAAAAGTATTAAATCATCATATCTTTAAACATTACTTCGTATTCTAAAACGTAATATCAATATTCGTATAATCAACAGAACATTTTCTTATTCATCATCATTACCTTTTATTTTCCACCTCGGTCGTTTTTGAGAGGCTGATGTGCCCTCGGTAGAAAAAATAGGATTCAACACATAAGGGCCATCGCTCCGTGAATACCTTACGTCCATCAGGTTCTGCTTCACAGGTCCCCTGGGCCGCAAAATAGCCCCAGAGACGACGGCACTTATCCGACAAAAACTACTATTTATACATAAAACAATTTTTTTGAATCCAAGCATTTTCCACGACTATAAATAAATCTTAAGGTCAAACTCTTAGTTATTTGAAAAAACCACTGTTTTCGCATGGTCAGTTATATGTCGCGTTTATAAAATGCAACAATGGAAATGAAATTTATATTAAAATAGACCGAGATTAGAATTTGGAAATAAAAAGTATTGACGGACAAGAAAAATTTGGCGTTATCTATTTTAAGGTAGACGAAGAAATTTTATTTTTATACTTCTGCAAAAGCATAAAATTGTACGCAATATTATTGCATAGTTTATTTAAAATATAAATGTCAGACAGAAATTTAATACAATGTAAATAAGGTAAAAACCAATAGAATTTTACCTTATTTAGAGGGGCACCAAGAACGGCTGAAGAGGGTGGTAGGGGTTTTGTGAAATGATCCCCGAAAATCACCATATAATGTTGGAATATAGGAATATGCATATATATATCGCTAGGTGCACTTTTATTTTAGTTAATAACGCGTGTGAGATAACAAGAACTAAGGGAAAGATGAGATGAGGTTACGGCAAAAAATTGAAACCTGACGCCCAATACAATGAGTTCATCTGAACATACGAGCTTGTCGTGTAGCTGGATATCGAATTTATAAAACCGACTTAGGATAAAGCTTAAAATTGAAATAATAAAAGTGATTAAAATGTTTGAAAAACCGTATAGAGCTGGACAAGCTCATTCATCTAAATGATACTTTCATTAAAATGGTGAGAAGAGAGAATGTTTGCATAACATCTTTAAAAAAATTTTTTTTTTTTAATTTTAATTTTGATTTTAATTTTTTTTTTTTCATTTTTTTTCAATTTTTATACTATTGTGGGTGCAAAGTCTTTTTGAGTCTTCGAAAAATAGAAACATATCTTTTAAGTTGAGGTGATAACTTTCAGTTATTTTTCATATGTACGTATTCAACTGATATCCACGGGCAAAAATCTGCTCGTTTTGCCTTTGGTAAGAAAAATAACATATGAGACTTGAGCACAAACATACAATAATCGTATCCTTCAAGCGATAATGTTTGTACTTATGTGTCCTAGTAACGTCATATAATAAAAAGATTTAAGTATAGTCAGTCAACCCCACCATACAAGTTCTCAAATTTGTACGGTTTAAAAATTATATCTAACAGAAGATGATTATCATACAAGGGCTAAGTCATCAATCTCACTCAAATAATTATCTATAATTTTTTAATTTTAAAATTCATATTTCACAGAAATAATGTAAAATTTAAATGTGTGCATGGATGAAAGTATCTCATACACGTAACGTACAGAAAAATTGTTTTTTCTAGTTAGAGCAAGAACCCCATCCGCAGCTCTTTAAAAGGTTATTGGCCACTTACTTTTTCAGGTAATTTTTACCTGTTTTTTAACTTTTCTCGGACAATTTCCTTTTTTATGAGCGTTTGCCTGCAGACTATAGATATTCTGCAGGGTGTAATATTTTTTAGCTAAAGAAGTTGTAAGCAAAAACTAATTAAGGTTCGTAAGAAAATGAGGAGGTCCAGTCGAATTTTAGGTATTTGATTTTACTTGTTCAACAATAAGATATGTTAAGATGAAGAAAAAAATAACAATCATCGATATTGTTTTGGATTACTTTTCGTCCTTTTCGTGCTGCTAGGAACGTTCAATTGCTACTTTTTTTCTATTAATCATGTTACATTTGAAAGAAACAAACAGTTTTTAAGTCAAAAAGTAAGAAAATATGATGTCCCGCAAGAGTGGTAATTGACTCGCACGAGTTACTGTCACCACCACCACTACCCCACGATGCACAAAGTATTTCTGATAATGATGGCACTTGTATCAAGTGACTACTATTTCATACTTTGGGCGTTTTTGAGGTTCAGATGTGTCCTTGGGGAGGAAAATAGTGTTGAGCGCTAAAGTGTCATGAAACCATGATGTTAAAGTATTTTATGTATTTTTGTACTAAACCTCTATCAACAATTAACCTGTGAATTCCTGGTGGACGAAAATTCGCCATACGTTCAAAAAACTGTCCGACAGTTTAAAAATAAATTCTCTTCTATCATTATGAAATACTAAAATCTTACTAAATAAAATTGTTGAAATAGCTACCAGTATAACCAGGAAATTCCAAATACGCTTACTAAAAATCTGTTGAATTAAAAGGACATTGTAAGTTATAAAAAACAAAGTCACTATAATTTTACAATTCCATTTTTTTTACCTCAGAATAAGCGTTCCAAGGAATCTCCATGGTGTCCGGTAATTTATACCAAGAGAAAACTTGTAAATCCACGATTTCAATCGTTATGTCATACTCGTCTCAATTTTTGTTCGTTAAAAACGTGCCAGGAAGAATAATATTCTGATTTAATAATTTTGTAGAATTACTTGATGTATTTTCGACACTTTCATGAGATTCCCTTCTAATATAATAATCATTTTAATACTTATAAGCCAATCCTGTTCTTACTGCAAAATCTTCAACTATTTTAGAATTAAACGGAGAAGGCTACAAAAAGTGCAGAAAAATAATGTAATTTTTTAAAATGCAATAATTATGTTATTTAAAAATCAACCAACTTAATTACTAAACAAATTTGTTATTTTAGCAATAATTGTGGCAAAGGAACCACTTAAATTCTTTTGTCTCTGGACTAAAGTTTGCTTGTCTGTAATAGTTAATCCTTTTTCTTTGCTCCACTCGAATAATTTATTAACTTGTAATTCATTCTGGGAGCCGACAGTGAACCATTCATGAATATTTTTATTGTTGCCCACATTTAGTGAAAACTTCACTTTTTATATTCAAGTGGAGGTAATTCTTTTCAGGATATCGGCAAGTGTTATCAATTTGTCCGATAACGGCTGGCCGGAATAACAAGAGCCATACAAGAGGTGATGGATTGTGATGCCTCGAGAAGTATGTGAATTTCTCAAAATCCTTGTCAGAATTTAAAAACACGACGAAAAGGGTTTTCGAGTAATTTCTTAGTTTTAGATACTTTTTTGGAAGATCTGATATAGTCGCAGCTACGGAATATACCATTTTTCGTGAAAATTCCTCAATCATGTTAACCACCGAATGTATATCTGTGGATTCAAGAGAAAATTTGTTGTAATTAAGTATTTATACCTTTTGTAAAAATCGCTTTGCTTTTGCTTACCTTCGTTGCTCCTGTAAATAATTCCTATGCTCGTTGTCGCATAGAACTTTTGTTAAGAATTAAATAAACTATTATATAAACTTACTCTATAGGAGTTAGTAAAAGCGAGATTATTTTAATTGAGTGTAACTACAAACATGTAGTAAAATAAACATCATATTTAGTTAAATTAAAATTTTTTTACATTATTAGTATTTTCATTGCACAATCTAAAATTAAGTAGGCATAAAAACTGTAAAAGATTAATTTTTATATTCCTGTTTTAACAACATTTATTGCCATATTTTGAAATATTTAACTATTTAAATATTTTAGTATTGCAAAAAAATAGTTAGTTTCTGAAGTTACTTATCGAAAAATTCACTTGTTTATTTACAGCAGTTTATTGGATACATGTTTATTTGTCTGTGTTTCTAATTTTTGAATACTGTTTTGTATTTTTAGCGAATTAAACACCTCGAACAATCGTGAATATTATATCAAATAAATATTACGTATTCTCAGTTCACTAAATGATATAAACCATATATTTTAGTAGTTTTTCTGACCAACTTATGTGTAATTAGTGCTTGATATTGGATCATAACTTGGTACTTAATTTTCTAATAATTGTTTATCTATTTTTCTACAAGATGTACATCACACATTTTTTACACTCTATGTAATGGATCTTCTAATTAAAATGGAATTTAAAAATTTTAAAAATTTGTCAAGTCTCATGATTTTTGTGTTTTTATGTGTTTTAGAAATTTCATGTTTTATTGTCACTGCACGTATTAATATGGTAGTAAGTTTTATTTTATAAAACATGAATTGTAATTTCAATGTATAAAACATGAATGTATGTTGGTGTTTACTATATTTTTTCGTTTTCACAAAACATCGTAGAGTAAGTAAAGACTGTCTCTTAATCCGATTAGTATCATTTGTACTTGAACTTAAGGATGCTTAAAATTTATGTTAGTTATTAAAATTTAAGTTTTTTTATAAGAATGACAGATAATTTGTACCGTGTGGATAAACGTTAAGGAGTAATCATTGTCATTGTTGTATATTTTGCTGTAGTATAAGTTGGAATCCTGTTGAGTAATAGTACAGAATACCTTGGCTGACGTTAGACGTAAAAAGTATTTCCTTACGAAGCACTACTCACTTACCATATTATTGTGTATTATTTGTCCCACAAAGCTATAAACCTTAAAATAATAATCTTTCAAGAAATTGTATCTTGATATGAGGTAGCACAAGTAAGAAAATTTTTATTTTTCAAAAGGATGGTATTATCTAAAAGTCATAATCAGTGCAAACTTTAGACTACTGTTCTCCACGAGAAATGAAATCCACTTTCTTCATAAGTATAGGTACGTATGTTAGAAGGAAACTAATGTAATTACATATAGATTTACGCTATGAAGTAAACGTGGTCTTAGATCAGTAGCTTGTAGTGAGATGCTTTTCGTATAATAATTGTCAGTAGTCTACATTCTGTGATAATGTATTTTATACATGTGCATGTACGTGTGTAGTAAGTATTTTAACAAGAAAAATAATTTTAAAGTAAGGATTATATAAAAAATGTCATATATGTCCGAAGCATTATTGTTCATGACTCTATGATATGCTTTACTTATTTATTCCGTATGTGATTTCACACGTCGGTTAGCTGGAATTTTTTTCAGTAAAGCACCTCGATCGATCCATACGAATATTTATATATCTTCTTGCATCAGCTGTCATGCCGCAAAAATTTTCTAAGTTTTAAATCATAAGTATGAGTAAAGTTAAGAAAAAGTGCCAACACCCACGTGCGGGTGAATACAATAACAAACGTTATAAAAATTGTACAGGAAATTCTCCCAACGCACCCACATTTTTGTCCTGCGGTCAAGAACATTTAAAATTAAAACGGCCCCTACGCTTTTAGAAACGTTTCCCCGAGCTTTTCCCTTCCAACGTCCAAAGTTTCCAATAGTTGATCTGAAGGTACTTTTCAGCATAAAACAAAGTAGTTACACTATATATAGATTTGAGCCAAAGAAGAATAGTTTATTCCCTCAAATGTCGCGTGTCAGTACTGATGCGTTAATGTGGATGACAATTCAATTTTACCACCTTCTACTACGCAGCTCTGCTTATAATATATTTATTAGTATCCGTATGTGTCCTGCGCGATTTTTTGTTTCACGTTTATTTTTTTTTATGATATGTTTTTGGGATCAAGCACTGAGCCATTGGTCAGTACATTATGTTATTGATCGAACGCTTTCTTTTGGGTGTTTGTATGAAATTACAAGCCAGACATTTGTTGGTGTGAGTACTTTTTTTAATACGAAATGCCAGTGTAGTATTACGGCAAAAACCAAAACTGTACCTTTTTAAAGATAAAAATTATAATAATGCAGTCTGGATGTTAACTTATATGTCTGGAAGAAGTGAATTTTAAATAGCTCTCGAATAATTAGTTATACAAGTGCAAGAGATGTAAGTGAATCCTCTTAATTTGAAAAAAAAAAAATTGTCGTAGTTTTTTCTTTTGTACCTTGTTTTTTTCATAAGTTCTCTGCATACATCAAAAAATATTCCATAAAATGAACCAACGTAGCTGCCTGAATTTGAAATATTAATACCTTAGTATGAAATAAATAATATATTGAGCCATTTCCAACATCAGGACTACGACCACCACACCATATTAATCCAACATTAAAGCACATAGCTCCAACCAATACAATCATAGGTAGGGGTAAACGGTACAGTTATTGGTGCCACGTATTTTCTTGAAGCGAATCAAAGCTACTTTCGCTCCTACCCTTTAAATATTACGGCGAATCTACTAAGACTCAAAAGCTTTTTCCTCCCACCCTACTTGCGTCAACGCAACCTCGACCGAGTGCCCTTTTTCCCCTACGACCACAAGTTTTGGACATTTTGTCCTCTTCTGCTATTATTTTATGAGTATTCAAGCTATGTATTGATCTTGAACTTGTCGTATGTTAGATAACTTTTGAGAAACTATTTATTTTACAGATGGCTTATAAAAAATGAGCAATTTTTAAATAAATGTAGACACAGTATTCGGCAGTACTGAACATATGAAAGGGATGTTTTTGTTAGGGATAATAGGTGACTTAATTTCTACAATATTTAAGCTTCAGTGGATGAACATATTTTCAAAAGAAATAGAAGTTCTAGTATTGATTAAGACGTTGAAGTTGTTTGCCATTCAATCATTTTTGCCAACGATTTCACATTCAAAGAAAACTTATTTGATTGATGAGATTTAACTTTTTTGTTAGTTGAAATCTTATAAGATTTTTTTGATACTTGATGGTACCGAAAAAAATTACTAGTTACTTTACTTCGAGTTTTGTTATGTGTTTATTAGTGTGGGTATGATTCCTATGGTAACAAGATGTATACAGATATCATTATTTGTCATAATTTCGTGTTACCACAGAACTTGTACTCTTTCAAAATTTTTGTTGCAAAAAAATGATTTTTAGCTAGCAAAAAAAATACGAAAACTTTTTTTTCGTTTACTTTTTACCGTAATGGTTATAAAAGTCCGAATTAAGCTAACATGTACATATATTTATTTCGCAAAATGTAAAATAATTGAAGATGAAAAGTAAAAGCAATGACTTTGTCTCTCAACTGATTGTACTTTACATCTCATCATTCGACTGACAGTGTTTGTGACTATACATTGTAGAAATTAAAGATACATTTAATCAATGTAGCAATAAATTTTATATGTTTCACTGATAGGACTACTAAGATGGACTTCATGAAGAATTGTGATTTTGTTTTAAGAAACTGCGCATGTTACTCGTTTTTTATTAAAGAAAAATTGCAATAGTTGAGAGATACATTACCACAGATTGTAAGGGGGCAGTTCGACGCACTATTTGCAGTTAATATCCAAATGGCAAGAAGGAAATGCTGTAGTGTAGAAAAATCGTCTCAGTTCTTCATCAAGTGTTGCTGCAGTCCGTGTAACTTCTTAAGAGCTGTAAAAAAGATTTGTAGAGCAACTTTCATGAATATGAGTCACAGAGTAGAACGGATTAATAGCAAATAAAAGTTGATACGTGTTACTGTATTGTTCTTTTGCTTTTTTATTTTAATAAATTATTTTCACAAAATGATGTATTAGAAGTAGTAGTCATTTAAATTTCCGTAATGACACTAAGTCTACCCTAACATGCTGCAATATAAATCAATTGATGGAATGACTGATTAAACTCAGCTAGGCTTTTTTTAAGCGCAGAAATTTAAATATTATAAATATTTCTGGATTTAATTTTTAAGAATTCTAGCAGTTGAAGGAATTCCGTTGTCTCTTCTCACAAAAATCCATCGATGTGATGTAAATTTTTTTTGTTGCGTCAAAAATTTTTTTCTTCACACAAAAAAAAAAACAAACGGAAGGAAGAATTAAAGTATAAATATGTCATCGTATTTTTAACAATGTAATTAAAACACTATTAGTAATAAGTGATTTGTAAAAGGTTAGTCAGAAAATTGACTTAATTTTTGTAATGTATTCATTAAATAATAATACAAAATAATTTTTGTCGAATTGATGATTAATATTATTTTTACTGACTTATTGTATCGAGTTGAAACTAGTACGCAGGTACCATTCTTACCAGTTAAAAAAAAAAAAAAAAAAAAAAAAAAAAAAAAAATTGTTCGACATCGAATGCAATTAATTATTTTTTTTTAAATTTCGTAATGACATAACAGTATAAAAAATGTGTTATCATTATTACTTATATTATTATTCTTTTTTTTCTACCACATTGTTTTATTTAGATGCTTTTCAAAAATTTTGCTGTCGTAAAAGCAAGCTGTCGTGTTGACTCTGTATGAGAAACGACTTTTTCCTACGCACAGCAGGTACACATGATAAAAATCGACGCTGCTTGACAAAAAGTAAAACAATTACACCACAGCTGAGCTATAATCTATGAAATTAAAGGAATACGATTTGCTGAGTTTATAAATAAAGATTCATATTTTGTTTACGCATACATTCACACATCCGTGATACATAAGGTATTGCAAGAAGAAAAAACAGCTCGTATAGGGATAGAGTTTTCTCTACGTAGGTACAGCCTTTTTTAAGAAAACCACATGTGTTTTTTTTTTCCTGTAGGCTTATTGATTTGTAGCATTAAAAATGCAAGGCCAGACGCCTGTTGCGTTGAACGTTTTTCCAAATATAGGTAACACTTTAGATTAGATTCGTCTAAAGTTTAACCGGGTTCACTAGCAATTCGTTGCTGTTTATTCTCACAATGATTAAAAGACGACACCTCGAAATAAACAGGATAGTTCTTTCTCTATCAAAACGCGCGTAGGCACCTATAGGCTCCCCAAAAAATATTCATTGCACGCACCCCTCGATAGAATGGAAGGGTGTTGTGCTTTCTGTCGTCGACTCACATTACTGTGGTTTTGTGCTTTCGTTTGCTGGTGAAGGAGTGAAGTCGAGAACTATTTTTTATTTATATATTTTTTTTTTCTTTACAATGCTAACAGTTGTTTTGAGCTCGTAATCCAACTTACAATCCAGAAATGCTTCGATTTTACTTGTCCTCAAAATTATGTTCGAAAGGTGAAAGTGGGTAATTCCTCACCAGCTGTTCTTCCCCAGAAAGTATGTTATTAGCAGGTACATCGATGACGGGGGCTTTAATGTGTCAGGTGTTAAGAGGGTCTTTTTGTTTGACGTGTTGATGGATGTATTATTCAGGCGCTACCTACTAACCGTGGAGGGGGAACCGAAGAGCTACAAGACTAAATTGATAACTAGGAAGGGTAGTTTTCATCTTAATTGCCATATCACTCAAAGAAATAGCGAGATAACTCTTTGGCTCATTTTTTTAACTAGTCAATAGTCCTTTCAGCGATTCTAACATTTTTTTTATTTGCTCAATTCGATTGATCATTTCGGATGAAAGTCTTTTTCAAATTATTTTGCTTTTTTATATACTTGGAACACATAAATACAAATCAATATATAAAATACGTTATCACAGAGGTTAGACTTCGGAAAATTAACGTTAAAAAACAACTGACTTGGAACTATAAACCGAATACTATATGTATTTTAAATGGTATGTGTATACATAATTGTTTATTTCCTTGTAATATCCATACATACTCTTCATCATGATTAAATAGTATCGAAGCACAATATTTTACCGAATTAATGTCATAGTTTAGAATGATTCAAATGTTTTTGAGACTTTACCTACCAACTTTAATATAGGTAAACAAATTGGGGTGCCGTTATTTTTTGAAAAAAAATATTTCTTTAATTTTTATGATTACGCAAGAAAGTTAAATCTTTACCTACAAACTTTAAGGACATTCAATTTTCTAAAAAAATATACGTATTCTTGATAACAGATACAGAGAAAAGTGCCACGTTCGTTGTAATATTTTGCCTAACAAATAGTTGGAATACTTCCTACTTATAATAACCGCAATATAAATTAATTCAAAAGTTTTTTTTTCCATTGTTTATCACAAAAATTGCGAGACTTATATTTTTCCATAATTCTAACGCTTTTACCTGGAAATTGAAGATTGAAGATAAAATGTTCTTTTACTCAACAATTTTTTTTAATTTCTTATTAAGGCAAAAATATTCAATACATCATGTTTATTATTTTTCATTTGAAAGTCACAACAGTTAAATTCATATATAAAAATAGATGCTTGGAATAGTTTTCGGTATTGTCTTCGGATGGTAACATTACTAGTCTAGTTACGACAAATATTGTTTTTCAGATATAAAATATGTAGAATGTACATGAATTTTTTAAATATTTTTTATGACTCATTCTTAAAAACTTATACGAATGAGAATTATGTGATTAATAAAGGCTTACATGAGACCTCAATTTTAATATTTACAAGGATAAAACTTAAAAAAATGCTTGGATATTGAAAAAAATCTACTTATGAATTGATTACTGTTTGATAATTTAGTAAAAGAAATTTTGAGGCATGTTATAGTGCATTTTGAACAATGCCAACGTTAAACATATGTAAAATGTTGTATTTATTGGATGCAAGAGGGGGTACACGGTAAAGGGGGCCAAGCTGTGTAGGCAGGTGGGCTCCTTTTCGCGCAACCTTTTGAATTACACTTTAAAATTTCTTTGAAACTTAAAAAAGAATATTAAACTTGTTAAATTAACCAATTAAATTATTTTACAGTTACAATTATGAGACAATTATATTATTCATTAAATATAATATCGTCATAAATTTTAAATACCTGCTAATATAACACTAAGTCAGCCAGACAGTCAATTCCAGATAAATTTAATCTTTGCCTTATGTAAGATGCAAAGTAGATGTAAAAGAATTTTTCCGCCATCGGGTGGTTTTAGGAGGCTGGTACTTCCTCGGGCGAAAAAGCCGTTTTCCGATACTCGTTCGAAAAGTCTCCTTTACGAACCTCGTTACAAACCTCGCCTTCGGCTCGGGCCGCAAACCTCTCGGTTCGAAAACAAAGACTTTTCACACTCGTAGGAGAACTACTATTTCCGTAAATTCAAATCTCAGACACAATAGAATATTTGTATATGTTATTTCTCAGATAACTATTCTGCGATATGATTATTAAACTGCCGACGGTCTAAAGCAACAATAAAAAGTATTAAGCCTCGGATTGGCAAGTATTGAAGATTTGAGTGATTTTTTGCACTCGGGTTGGCCAATCCATCGATTATTTCGAAATCAGTATATTCTACCACATTACTTTTTTTACTACTTATTTACTACAATATACTTATTTATTACAATATCAATATATTACCAATCAATATTTCGTTTGAGCCCGCGATCAACTGAAAAGTTCGTGTGATCTGCTGGCGTGATATAACTTTCTTTCAAACGATGATCACGTTAGGGTGTATATTGCGAAATCGTTCTCTTAGATCATCAGGATATGTACCGAGATACGTCGATCACAAAATAGTGTGGAATTAAAGAAAATTAACGTTTTGCCGATTTTTTAATTTGTGTATGTTGTATAAAAATCGACAAGTTCTGTTATTTTAACGAATTTTACAGTGTGGTATAACACTAAAAAAAGCTCACATAGAATAAATGGAGCTTTGGTGCTATTTTCTGGGACATATTTGCTTGCTGAGCCAATACAAATGAGCAGCACTTAAATAAATGCTCGTATGTATTTAAAAAATATTAATCGAATATCTGAGTGTCGATACTCATCGCCATTGCGAGAAATTAAAGATCACGATGTTACAGTATTAGAAGCCAATGATTTAAGTATCAGCAGCCTAAGTGTACACCAAACCCTGATTTTTTTTGCTTTTTTGTTTTGAGTAAAAAAACACAAATTTGTCGAATATTTTGTTGCAGATCCTCAACATGGAGAACGACATGAACTGGTACCGAGCCAAGCTCGACTCCCGGGAGGGACTCATCCCCAGCAACTACATCGAGATAAAGAGCCACGAGTGAGTATTGCCATTCTATTTCACAAACTGAAGATGTAACTTTAATTAACATTTAAAAATGGCTTTTTATGATTACAAGAAGTTAAAAACGTAGTTAATTTGAAGCATTCAAGTTTTTATGGGCCTATAGGAAGTAAAACCTTTTAGCTAATCACTCAGATCAGTATTAATCGTTTTTAACTAAAGTTTATGACATCGAAGAAATACGTCACGTTTCCATTATAAAACTGTTTAACGACCATTGGCTGGGACTTCTGGAATACTGAGTCACGTAGTTTATTAGTTAATTTAAAAAAAATGCGGGTTGAAAAAAAAAATCATTTTTCTTTGAGTAGTCCTATTAAATTTCTAGATCGTAAATTACGAATTTTTTTTCATATCTCTTACTTTTTGACTCGAATTTTCGAAATTCAAAAAACTTTATCAGCAATCAGCATCAACTTTTGCTACATGCAATTAAAAGAAAAGCACTGGAAAATAAAAAGTTTGAGACACACGATTAGACCTCGATGTCAGCACACAAGCCAGTACTACGCAATTACCAAAGTAGTCGTGGCCTTCAATGCCATCGACGTTGATACGTATACTTAGTTTGTTTTTTGATACGCTACTGGTATACGAGAAACAAAGCCGCATGATCTGTTATTACGTGTTTTTGGGAAAGTTTTTTATTCCTTTCATTGCCTAAATATAGAGGTTTTGCTACAAAAGTTATTAGTAAAGTGATAAAATAAAAATTTGGATGGTCTTGCTGCCGATCAGAAAAAAATGGCTGATCCGGGCCATGAGAATGATTAAGGCCTTTTCTTGCTTGACTTATCGCCAAACTGTTTCTTAAGGGGGCTCCAGCGGGAGAAGTTAGGAGGCCACAGGTAACTCAATTGATACATAAAAACACGCTGAATCTAACGGTGTCCTTATTTACCCCTCTTACCCTGAAAAATTTTGAGATATTTGCTCTCAAAGTTTGTACATAGTACATAGTCTCTCATAGAGCAACGTGAAAATATTGGTATTTTCTAACAATAATTGAGGAGTTACAAATCAGGACTGTAACTGTTTTATATAAAAACATCTTAGCTTTCAGATAGTACCTTCAAAAATATAGGTAAGCCTTAAAATATTTGAGATATTTCGTAAAGTATTGATCAAGTCATTGAATTAGCAGAGTCATGACGGGATGCTATCTTGTTTTTTGTAAGTCGCGCGCTTTTGAATATTTTAGAATTACACTGCAAGTACTTACATAGGATACATGTCATTTGGAACTCTTTTTTAATCGTTTTCATCTATGGAAAACTTACACTTCTTTTTTTTTTTTAAATAAAATAGAACATTGAAAAATTTTAACTGCAATTATATTTTATTTTATCACAAATTTTTTATAACACGAAAAAAAACTAATTCTAAATAAAACGCTCTGTACCTGACAGAAGCTGCTGTTTGTTTATTATAGGTACGGTTACATCATATAAAAAGATTTATTTTTTTTAAAATTGTAGTGCTCTACTTCCAGCTCCTTTAATAAGGGCACGAACTACGGTCTCCCGCGTGTTAATCCACGACCTAGTCGGCTGAGCCACCGCGCGCTTCCATACATATAGATTTTTTTTTTTTTTTTTTTTCTATTTTATAGTGCTGTACGTCCAGCTCCTTTACTAAGGCACTACTATGAGCACTTATCACTTGTGAAAGGGACAAGGAAAAGGATGGGAAGCCACCCATTACTGTGGAGGGGGGTAGGGGAAAATAACGCAAGTGTGCTGCGAGGAGGTCGCCTACACCCTCCTTGAGGAACATTGCGTGGTGAAAAAGCACATGTGAAAAATCACAGAGGTACTTGCCCGAAAGTCGCACTGGCCGGGAATCGAACCACGGTCTCCCGCGTGCCAACTACGACCTAGCCGACCAAGCCACCGCGCGCTCCATATATAGATGATGTTGTTCGCCTGCTCGCATATATTATATTCACGGAGCGCGCGGTGGCTTAGTCAGCTAGGTCGTGATACCCGGCCAGTGCGCTTTATCGGGCAAGTACCTCTGTGATTTTTCACATGTGCTTTTTTACCACGCAATGCTTCTCGAGGAGGGTTTAGGCGTTCTTCTCGCAGCGTAATGGCCTAATTTTCTCCTACCCCCCTCCCAGTAATGGGATGCCTCCCATCCCTCTTCCTTTCCTTCTCCAAAGTGCTAAGTGCCTAAAGTAGTGCCCTTATTAAAGGAGCCGGACGTAACGCATTATAATATAAAAAAAATTATACATATATATATATATATATATATATATATATATATATATATATATATATATATATATATATATATATATATATATATATATATATATGTCTATATATATACGTGCTATACACACGTATATATGGATATATACTCACAGCAGTGCTACCAACTAACCGAATAGTTTTCGGGTTAGTACCAGTGCTCGCTGGAGCCTTCTTAAATTGATCTTAAGTATGATCTAACTCGTCCGTTTTCCTGCAATTTTTAGTATACTCGTTAGATTAGAAAAAGTTTTCTATTATTAAATTAATGTATTTATGCACGCTATTATTTCCTGTCATTTTCCACATTCGAATTTTTACTCCTGTTTTGGTTCTTTCATTTTTAAGTACGAATTTTTTTATTAATTAACATTTTTGTAACGGTCTTGTTAACTTTCTAAATACTAAAACGATAAACAAAACATTCAATGACTACGTTTCTTTGCGAATAAATGCTAAATTTATAAAATCCAAATTCATAACTTTTAAACGATTCTGGGCTATACTATCAGGAATATTGCGCCTGGCCAACATTTTCGAGTATGGAGTGTCGCAACTGTATTCGAGGCGAGGCGCGAGTACTAGTGCTGAACAGCCTGTATAAACAAATGAAGTGGCTAACGTTGAAACTTAAACACGTCTACAAGTTCATACAATCTGTAACACAAATGTTTCACTCTCTGCAATCTTTTAATGCCAATCATTAAAGAAAAAATTTTTTCGGTTCAATAGAATAGGTGAAATAGTTTACGAAGCATCGATTTAGTTGTTCTTGAAACTTTTATCAGAAGTGATATAATGTATTTTATAAAAAATAGAAATTTCGATCACACTCTTTAAACATGTACTTTGACACCCTTGGATTTAACAGCGTATGTATGAGTGGTGCTGCCACATTATGCCCCAAAGTTCATGTTATAAATCTTATGGAAAAAAAAGTTCAAGTGTCCGTCATTAGTGAATTGACCCCTACTGCCTATAAGACACAATGTTAAAGAAATGTTAAAGTGACTAGTGGCGCCAGCACTTCCCTCCAACCTCATGCACCTGGCGGATATAAAACATACTATATCCTACATCGGTTATGCATATAATTCATCCTGGGGGGCAAACGTAGAATCGTAGCTAAAGTAATCGGCTTACATAAGGACTTTCATTCTATTCTCTGCCACGAGACCAAAATACACTCGCTTTACCTATTAGTAAAAAGGGGTTACGCATAAAGTAACTTTAACCACAATTCACGCTTTTTTTTACTTATCAAGAAAACAGCGAAATATTAGTATTTTTATCAAAATGGCTGACAAGAATGAGGAAACGCAGATTGATGATGGTGATGAAGCAGGAAGTCTAGCTTATCCTGACCATCGTGACTTGTCAGGTTGTCAAATTGTATCTCCGAGTAACACAAATACAGAGGAAAGACAGTTAGCCCTTACAAAGATACCCGGTGGTGATTCTCCCTTCGAACCCAACGAAAATAAGGTAAAGCCATCAGCAATGGTGAACAAATATATGAATGAATACATGTATATATGTACTGTGTAATACAATATATATAAATGTATATATTTAAATAAATATATATATATATATATATATATACATGATGAGTTCATGATAGTGATGTATTTGTAGGACGTCTATAAGAGAATGATGGATTGTGCACAATTTTTCCTGGCTTCAATTAGCGCTACCGTAAGTATGGAAGTTCTTTATCTAAGTCTTTTTTTTGTTTTAGTTTTAAAATCGTGTTAAACGCTTAAAATAAGTTTTACAACGTATATGCTGTTAGTCTTATGTTCAGCTTCGTCGACAATTTTGATCAGACCATAGTACAAATAAAAGTTTCTACCTGTTGAAAGTCTCATAATTCTACCTGCATCATACGTATACCTATAAATAAATTTTAATGGCCACCGATGTATTCGTTCTGTGATTGATCGAGACCAGTCTTGGGTGCATAAGTTTGAAAATGTGATCAAATAATCAGAAGTTAAAATTTTCACTAAAAATGAAAATTATATATTTAGTAGTTGCAAGTTATTTAATTGTTCTAACCAAATCGGAAAACTAAATATTTGTTATTAACTCTCAGGGAGTAGGTCAAGAAGCGTGCGGAAGTGGATCCCCCAGTACTGTTTACTTTATTTGTATACAGCTCATTTAATAATAAAAAAATATGTTAACTAAGACATCTGTGTAATTTTTAGGTCTATGATAACTCCATTACAGTTACGGGTCAACTAGAAGAGGATGGAAACATCTCATATGACCGTTGCCCGTGTTATTTTAGAAAAGTATCATATGGAAAAAGATGAGGCATGGCTTAGCGAAGACAAGACCTTGTATATATCTTTTCCTAAAAAATATGGGCCAGTTGTCGATAAATATACTGTAACCAACATTAAAAATATCTGCTTAGTCACGATCACGGTTAACAAAAGAAAATGTAGAAAGAAAAAAATAAATGATGTCACTGCATTACCTCATCTATTTTATTACGAATAATTAACCAAAGCCATTTGAAGTCTCACAGTTTTAATATCATTTATACAAATACAAAAAGTACAATTTTAACGTTTTCTAATAAAAGTTAATTAATACGCTTATACACTTGTATATAGTATAATAGTCTACTGCAAAAATACCTATGATACAAGATAGAAGGTATACTAGAAGTATATCTTATAAAACTTGCACTTGATCTTGTTGTTATATAAGTGTTTTTGCAGGCTTAAGTTCTTTGACGCAGCTTAAACATTGAGATAAAAAAAAAAGCTGAAGAAAATATATGCTTATGCAAGACTTTACACAGTAACTAAATAGTTAATTTGAAACACCGAATTTCTTTCTACTTAAGCTGTAAAATTTTTTAAGTAAAAAAAAAATCAAAATACCCACGGAAAAATATTATTAATTAAAGTTAAAATATTTCCATTGAAATTTTTAATTCAACGATTATTTTATTTTCCTTTTACCCACCTAAGGTTTTATCATGTACAATTGACAATGGCGTTATTCGTTCTTTGTTATATATTTTCATTTAATAAAACTTTTCCTAATAACCTTCATGAGACTATGTGAAGTATTTTGTTCATGTTGATTTGATCTTTCTTTAAGAATTCAAATTTATTTAACTATGTATCTTACAAGATAATTTCTTCATAATACGTAATTTAAAATACGATTAATTTCCAGCAAATCTAACAGAATAGATTAGACTAAAAAGTTCCAAATTAAATTTTGAAAAACAATTGTACAATTACAAAAATGAAATAAAAGTTGATAGTTTCTACTTGCAATACAAAGATTTCTACTGTGCAACGAATAATATAATAACGTACATGTTGGAAAGAGCTATGTCTTTTATAAAATTTTAATTTTTAATGTGGAAACATGGTATCTAGAGATTTTTTATGATAAGGAACTTTTTTTTTTGATATTTAGTCAAAAAGAAGAAGCGCACTTTTCTTTTTTTTTTCACTATATTACTAGGTGAATAATTTTGAGACTGTTAAAACTGTTAAGACACATTACGTGATGTAGCAAGTGATAAATAAAGTTATAATGACTTTTCTTTTGAGAATTCATACTTTTTATTTTAGTTTAACGTTAAATCAGTACTTTAATAATTGTACTGTTGATTAAAATAATCATTTGTATAATGAGACCCTAACACTATTTTGCTTTTGTACTGTATTATTTGCCAACGACTTCAAACATTACAAATTTCGTTCATAGCAATGTTTACCGTTCGTTATACTGTCCCTTAATTACTCGTATCGGGACAACCAAGATAAGCAAATACTATATGAATATTCTGGCCTTTTTACTACCGTACGATAGTGTCTTACTAAGCTGTCGTCGACCATAAGATTGTCTTGATGTGCACCAGACGCAAGCTTAAGTGAAAAAATTTGCTTGTCTCGGAGTGGTTAAAAAACTTTTCTTAACGCTTTAAGAATCACATGATTATGTACGCAGGCAAGTGACAATCGCAAATCGCAGCTCGCAGGCAATTTCAGGCGACAAGCATGCGATCCAAAGGATTCTTTGTTTCCTTCCGTGGGTTGTATACGATTTTTTACCAATACCAAGGTGTATCTATGTAAACTAGCATCGTGATAGTTTCATAAAAACCCGAGATTAAAAAAAAAAAACATTATTTTGTTTGTTTCATATTTTATTTACAAAAATAAAGGATTATTACGTCTGCTTTTATAGTATAGTTCATATTGAAGAATAACCTGACTAGAACAAAACTAAAAAAAAAAATTAGTACATAAATATCAGAAGAAGTAGAGTAAAATAAGTCAACTATACGATATGTCTACGTAAATATTGTAATTTAAATGTGCTTTATCTGATTAAATGACATTTGAAATATAGTTAACAATAAAAAAAATCGTCAAACAGCGTAGATTTGCGTTGTAGCAATAGGTAATTATTTGTCATTAATTTTCTACAACACACGCACTTAAGTATCTTCTTGAATTTCCTAATTCTTGAATACCAATTACATACTTTATTTTTCAGTTTAGTTTAGTTTGTTTGTTTGACATGTTAATGAAATTTTACAATTACAAGACAAATAATGTGGAAATTTAAATTAACTTATAACAACAACAATTGATATAAAAGAAAACAGTACCATAAAGCAAATGTTTTTCAATGTATAATAAATTGTAGATTAAATATTGATTTTTTAAATTCTGTGTGATTAAAAAGATACATTTTTTTTAATGATGCCCCAGGAGGTTCAGGAAAAAACTTTCTATTTACAACGTTCATATATCATTTCATTTTTTGTGGAAAAAACATTTTCTCTATAACATGGACTAGTGTAACATCAATATGACTTCTAAAGAGAATGCTCAATAATAGAACATCTCGTTTACAATTGGATCCAATCAATGTAAAAAGTCCTTACTTGGAATTTGAATCTGAATAAAATTGGTACATTACGTCACTAGGGCACAAAGTACAAACATGAGCGCCCGAGTCGCGTCTAATGTTTTTCTTGCCTACGGCCCAAAGTGATTACAAGGGCGAAAACTGTGACACGAGGGCGCAAAGCGGCAGTTGCACTTTGGGCCCATGGTAAGAAAATGGTAGTTTTCCTACGAGTTTGAAAAGTCTTTGTTTGCGAACCGAGAGGTTTGTGGCCCGAGCCGAAGGCGAGGGACGTAACGAGGTTCGTAAAAGAGACTTTTCGAACGAGTTCCGGAAAACTGCCTTTTCGCCAGAGGAAGTACCAGCCTTCCAAAACCACCCCAGGGGGGAAAAAGTATTAAATCATCCTATCTTTGAACATTGTTTCGTATTCTAAAACATTATATCAATATTCGTATAATCAACAGAACATTTTCTAATACATCATCATTATCTCTTATTTTCCAAACTTTTATTTTACAACCTCGACCAAGGATGGCTGAAGAGGGTGGTAGGGGTTTTGTGGAATGACCCCCGAAAATCACCATGTAATGTATGAATATAAGAATATGTATATATATCGCTGGGTGCACTCCTATTTTGGTCACGAACGGGTGTGAGATTACAAGAACTGAGGGACAGATAAGATGAGGTTACAGCAAAAAATTGACAACTGACGCCCACTACAATGAGTTCATCTGAACATACGAGCTTGTCGTGTAGCTGGATATCGAATTGATAAAACCGACTTAGAATAAGGCTTACAATTTAAATAATAAAAATGATTAAAATGATTGAAAAACGGTATAGAGCTGGACAAGCTCATCAATCTAAATGATACTTTGATTAAGTTGTTGAGAAGAGAGAATGTTTGCATAACATCTTCAAAAAATTTTTTTTTTTTTTAATTTTAATTTTGATTAGGTGCAAAGTCTTTTTGAGTCTTTGAAAAAAAGAAGCGTCTCTTTTAAGTTGAGGTGATAACTTTCAGTTAATTTTCATATGTACATATTCAACTGATATCCACGGGAAAAAATCTGCACGTTTTGCCTTTGGTAAGAAAAAGAACATATAATAACCGTATCCTTCAAGCGATAATGTTTGTACTTTTGTGTCCTAGAAACATTATATAGTATTTTGTGATTTACTGCATCACGATAACCGTCTTATAAGGTATAAGGCCACAAAGGGCGAGGCTGCGGCTCCTGGTACTAAGAGTAAACTGAAAATGGTTTTTTTTTGATTCCTAAGTTTCTTGATTCTCCTACATGGTTTTTGTTACAAAATACAGTACAATCTGTCTGTGACATTTCTCATACAAAAATATGATGAAACTAAAGATGAATCCACTGATTAAAAATACAAAAAGTTGAGCAGTTTTAGAAAGACCTAATGATGTACATGAAACTTCTTTAGCAATGCTCATAGCGTCAAGACTAGCCTTCCTTTTTCGAGATATTATTCCATTTTCTCTGTACTTCTGGATACTAAAAAAAAATGTTGTTGAAATTCTTAGATGTGTGTAAATTTTTATAATACTAACTGATGATTTAAAAATTGAAGAAGTGGATCTCCTTTTTTTAAAGCGATCGATTTTCTTCTAAAATTACCTAATGGAATAGCTAAGATTTTGCAATAGTACTTCAGAATAAGTGGACGTCGTATATTGTCATATGTATAATGAGCCACCCTTTCATTGCATACCTAAAATTATATTAACTTAAAATAATTTATACGCTAAAAAATAATCCGTTTTAATTTATAAAATATTTTCAACTTTCAAGAACTTTTTAAAATCGTTTCGATTGAGTGTCACAGTTTATAACCAGATTAACACATTCTCATATACGCATATTCACATGCACGCGAGCAGTCATACACGCATTGTTACTTATTTTAAATGTATTGGTATTACCGTCAGCGGAAAAAAATTACGTTGTAAATTTTAATAACATCTTTAGAGTACAATTTTTTAACCCAAATAATTTAGATTTTTCTTAATATTTTTTATGGAATTTTCCTCTACGTTAATAATCGTTTTTTAGAATAGAATATTAAAAAACCAGGACAAAAACTGTTACCGCCATTCAAAATAAAACTTAAAAAATTTTATAAGAGAAAGTGTAAGAAATTGTTTTTAGACGCTATTATAAGAGCAGGTACATATATTTTATAAAATAATAAACACACTAACTAAATATTTTACATTACCTGCTTTAAAGCATCTTCTGAGGTTATAGGTAGACTATTTTCATCCTTTAAAAACAATTTCAATTTATCATTTATATCGTTCTCCGAGCTCTAAAAAAATGTTATAAGATATAAGTCTTAAGAATAATAAAAATGATACACTTAGTTGAAACTTTTAAAGATTACTGAGAAAAACGGTAATGGGTCAGAGTTTTTTACTACGATCAATTGATATGTTTTATCCTCTAAAAATTCACGTGCATTTTTAAATGGAATGTGTGGTATTGAAACCGCTGTGAAGCTGGTAAAACAGCCCGAGTACATTGGAATCATAATAAATGCTGTCAAATATAGTGATAGCCTTGCAATTTTTGATGATACGGAATTGAATTGTACATCTGTAAATTCAAAAAAAAGAAATAAGTATCGTCAGGCGATTCCACTATAAAAATAAAATTAAATTCCTACGGTTTGTTAATTTGTACATAACAGTACATAATTATCGTACAAGAGCAAAGTCAAAAATTTCGCCAACTCAAATAATGATACACATTTTTTAAGTTATTTTAAATTCTAGATTTTTGAAGTTATGCAAAATCTAAATATCTGCATGGATAGAAGTATCCCATACACGTGACGTAAAGAAAAATTGTTTTGCCAATTTGGTGAAAAAAAAACACTTCCCTTAGCTCTTTAAAAGGTTATAGGACACTGATTTTGTCAGGAAATTTTTAACTGTTTTTAACTTTTCTCGGACGCTTTACTTTTTTTTATGAGCGTTCACCTTTAGGTTGTAGATCTTCTGCAGGGGGTTGATATTTTTTAGCTCAAAAATTTATAACCGTAGTTCAATCGAGATTTATTGGAAAATTAAAAGGTACAGTCTAAATTTTTTTCTCCGGTTTTACTAGTCTAACAATACTTACGATGTGTTGAGACAAAGAGACAAGTAATAATCATCGGTATTGTCTAAAACTACATTATTCCTTTTTGCTTTTTTAGGAACTTTTAATTGCTACTTTCTTTCGATTAATCATAAAAAATTATGTCGGATGTGCCTTTGGTAAGAAAATTAGTGTTCGGCACACAAGCGTCATCCCATCATGATGTTAAAGTATTTTTTGTATTTTGTTAACAAACCTTAATTAATAGTTTACCTGTGAATTCTTGATGGACGAATATTAGCCATACGTTCAAAAAACTGTCCGATGGTTTAAAAATAAATCCTCTTCTATCGTTATGTAAAACTAAAATTATATCAAATAGAATTGATAAAATAGTTATCAGTATAACCAAGAAAACCCAAATACACCTACTTAAAACCTGCTTAATTAAAAGGTATAAAGAAATAAAGTATAAATATGTTGCACTATTTAATTTTTTTCACCTCAAGGTAAGCATTCCATGGAATTTCCTTGGTGTCCGGTAATTTATACCAAATTAAATCTTGATAATCAATGATTTCAATCGTGAAGTCATACTTATCTAAATTTTTGTTCGTTAAAAACTTGCCAGGAAGAATAATACTCTCATTCAATAATTTTGTGGAATCAATTGATATGTTCTTGACACTTTCATGTGATTCCTTCTTGACACGGAAATCGTTTTCATACTCAAGTGCTAATCCTGTTGTTGTAGCAAAATCATTAACGACTAGAGAATGAAGATGAGATGACTCCTAACGATGTCAAAAAAACAATTCATTTTTTAAAAATTAAATAATTGTGTTATTTGAAAATAAACTAAGTGCTTATAAAACAAGTTACCTTGGTAGTAATTTTAGCCAGAGCACCACTTAAATTTTTTCGTCTTTGGACTAAAGTAAACAAGTTATGTTTTTATGAATTGTACATCATATAATTTTTGTGCTCTGTATCATAGATTTTTCAATGAAGGTGGAATTTAAATAACAGCAAAACTTCGTGTCTAACATGATTTCCGTGTTTTGTGCGTTTTAGAAATTTGATGTTTAATTATTACTGCATATTCTTTTATGTCCGTTAGTTTTATTTTATAAAATATCAATCGTAGATTTGTGTTTTTTGTTATTTATTTATTTAATAACATTGAAACATAAGGCGAGACTGTCTTATAACCTCGTAAGTATTATTTTGACTTGATCTTAAGGATGCTAGTAGATAATCTAAATATCAGTTTTTTTATGAAGAGGCCAGATAACTGTACTGCGCGAAAAAACGGCTAGGTGTTATAATTTTTATTGTAGTGTATTATGCATAAGTATGTGTTAGACATTTGCTGAGTAGTGATATATAATATTTTAGGTGACGTCAGATTTTGAAAGTTCTTTCTTACAAAGCACAAAGAACTGAAGCTGTTTATTAAGCTTTTCTACCGTTTCGCTAATAAATACATTATTGTTTATTGTTCGTTCTGTTAAGCTATAAAACTTAAAATAATAATAATCTTCCAAGAAAATGCATCTTAAAATAAGGTAGTAGATTTGATAAGCTACGAGGTTGTTTTGGAAAAGTTTCTCCTTCTCTACTACGAAGTGGTGATAAAGAGTAGATACATATATGTTACAAGGAAACTAATGACTATGCATAGATTTACGCCTTAGAGTATACATGGTCTTTAGTTCGAACTTCAAGTTTTAACGCATTGTTGTTTATTACTACATCATACGCTTTACTTACATCTGTACCGTATGCGATTTTGCTTGTCAGTGAGCCCAAATTGTTGTCTATAAAGTGCATATATCCGTCAATTTGAACATTAACGTACCTCTTTACATTAACTTTCATATTAAAGTTTCGACTTATAAGTTCCAGTAAAATTAAGTTAAAGTACCAAAATCCACTCATCCGCTGGTACATTAACGCATGCTATAAATATGTACAGAAAATTTTTCCAACTCACCTAAATTTTGGTGCTGTTGTAAGGAACAATCATTTATAACATTAATAATTATAACAGCATGTAAGTTTTGGAAATGCTTCCTCTTAAAAAGTATAAAATTTCCAATTGCTATTCTGTACTTTCCAACATAAAACAAAGTAGCAACACTATATACAGAGTCGAGCCAAGGAAGAATACTCGATTTCTTCATAAATCGTGTGTCAGCACTGATACATTCGATGTGCATGACAATTCAATTCTACTACCTTTTACTACGCAGCTCTCCTTATAATATATTTATAATAGTTCGTGTATATGTCCTGCGCGTGTTTTTGTTCTACATTTATTTGTCCTATGATCTGCCTTGGAATCAAGCGCTGACCCATTTGTAAGTATATCATGTTATTGATCGAACACTCTCTTTTAGGTGTTTGTATAAAATCACAAATCAGATATTTGTTGGTGTGAGTACTTTTTTTAACATGTAATGCCAAAGCGTGCGGTGGCTCAGTCGGCTAGGTCGTGGATTGGCACGCGGGAGACCTTGGTTCGTTTCTCGGCCAGTGCGAGATATTCGGGCAAGTACCTACCTCTGTGATTTTTCACATGAGCTTTCTCACCACGCAATGCTCCTCGAGGAGGGTTTAGGCGACCTCCTCGCAGCGTAATGGCCTAATTTTCCTCTACCCCCTCCCAGTAATAGGAGGCCCCCATCCCTCTCTCCTTTCTTTTTCAAAGTGCTAAGTGCCCATAGTAGTGCCCTTATTAAAGGAGCCGGACGTGAAGCACTATAATATAAAAAAAAATTCTATATATGTTATATCTATAGATATAATTTTAACATACAAGTCGTTGAAAAAGGGTGTCACCCTCAATAAAATCCATATTCAAAATTATTTCCTCATAGTACATGGCATAAGGAATAAAATGAGCCCTATTTCGAACGTGTGTCTCAAAAAAATATTTTTAATTAAAATGAGGGACAACAACAAGATATTTTTTGTGAATTTTCTCATATAGTACATACATACTTGTGTTATCTTGATTAAAAAATTTACGGAAAATAAGATTAATTGTTGCATTGCCGGAAACTATATCTTTCTATGATTTAATAAGCACATATTAAAAATTAGGTGAATTTACTGGCTGACCTTTAAAAAATAAATACTTGCTGTCAGTGTTTTGATTGTTTTATTGCGAAGAGGAGGAACTGATTTTTTTCAAACGACGCGTCTTTCAAACGAAACGAGACTGTCACATAGTTGAATAACAACTATGTTCAATAAATCGTTTCCGTGTAAGTAAAAAAAAGATAAAATCCAAAGAAAAAAAATCGATGCAGTAAAAGTCCATGCAATTTCGATGCAATATTAACATATTTCACTCGAGCGAGGTTAATTGTTTGCAATTAATTTGCCGTTACGGAGGAGTAAGGAAATACCTTTATCCATCTCTTAAATATTTGTTGCTATACGCAGAAAACAAAAAACAAAATTATCCTAGATAGGAAAAAAATATATTTGTTTTGTCTGATTTTAGAAAGACGTTCTAAATGTTAAAGAATCTTATTTTAGAATCGGGAGAATGTCTGATTAAAATTTTCTATAAAAAATAACAAGAATCTACCTGAATCAATTGCAATTGTATACTAAATAATTCTTATAATATTTGAAACCCACAATTTTCAGACCAAAACACCTGGATGGCATCATTATTGATAAAAACCAGGTAGAAGCCTGGTCTAGTAGAAAAAAGTAATATGTAGCTGTTGCAACTAAAAACTGTTGCATAATTATTGAGATAAATTTTCGTAACAGATAAATTAACAATGGTGATATGAGCATAAATCTTTTTTTTCGTCAGAATTGTATTATAGGATATTTCCTTCAGTTCGATTTAGTGTGCAGCACAAAAAAAAAAGGTATTTTGGTGCTTATTTTAAGCTTGCGGTCAATATCATGTTTCGATTATTCCGGTTTTTCCTTACCAGAGTAATGACCACGTGCTCATCAAAATAAAATAATAATGCATCCAAATATAAAAAAAAATACATAAAAATGAATGATTGGCTTGTGATTTTATTCAAACACCCAAAAGAGAGTGTTCGATCAATAACATGATGTACTCACAAATGGGTCAGCACTTGATTCAATAAACAGATCATAGGACAGAAACGCGAAATGAAAGCAGGTGCAGGACATATATGGACAATTCTAATACATTATAAGCAGAGCCGCGTAGTAGAAGGTGGTAAAATTGAATTGTCATGCACATAGAATGTATCAGTGCTGACACACGATTTATGGAGAAATCGAGTATTCTTCCTCGGCTCGACTCTGTATATAGTGTTGCTACTTTGTTTCATTCCGGAAAGTACAGATGAGCTACCGAATGTTTGTCGTTGGAAGAGGAAATGTTTGTACTTAATTTTATTTATATTTATAGACCACAGCTAAAAAAAAATTTTGCAATGTGAAAATTAACGTAGGAAGGTATACATAAATATTCGAATTGATCGATTAATGTGCTTTGCAGACAGTAATTTTAGCTAAGCAACATGTGAAATTGTATGCAGTGTAGATTAGTTAAGCGTATCAGGAATTATTGAAAAGTAACGCGTTAATATTTATGTAACTTTTGACTCAGCCTTAATTTAAAAATTATTTTACTTATTTACATATTTGGAATACATAAATACAAGTTAATGTGTACTTAAAATGGTAAGTGTATGCATAATTATTAGTTTCCTTGTAATGTCTATACTTACTCTTTGTCAATATTTAATAGTATAAAAGCACAAAGTTTTTCCGAAACAATGTCATAGTTTAGAATGATTCAGATATTTTTGGGACTCTTTCAACCAACTTATAGATGGATATAGGTATTGTATGCCGTTATGTTTCAAAAATAAAATTTTTAACGATTTCCTGTGATTATGCAAAAAAAATTGGACTCGCACAAAATAATGCTAAGGAAATTCAATCCATAAAAAAATAAGCGTGTCCTTGATAACAGATACTGAGACAAAATGATGTGTTTATTGTGAAATTTTTCTTAACAAATTACAAGTCTTGTATTTTTCTATATTTTTAACACTTTTTTCTGTAAAAGATCAAATGTTCTTTTACTTAACCAATTTTTTCTTATTTTCATTAAGACAAAGATATCCAATGCACATTCCTTATTTTATAAATGAGAGTCCGAACAGTTGGATTCGTGAATAGAGATAGATGCTTGGAATAATTTTTGGTATTGTCTTCGGATGGTAACAACACGTCTCACATGATAAATATCATGCATGCTAGGGAAACGTTAAATTTTCGAGCTAAGGTCAAGATAACTGAATTTCGCCTTTCCTACATAAAAAGATTTAATATAATCTAATTTAATCTAATTTTTTTATTTGGTTCAGTTTTTACTTTCCGCTTGACATTCTATAGGAAAGTTTCCGCTTATGGTTACAATTATGGTTAAAATCAATGTAGGAAAGCTATGAAGTGAAAAAACGATGCTATCACAGTACATGTAGACAATACACAAATTTCATGTACATGCTTTTAACGTGGACTTTAACAAACGTGGATTCTACAGTGAATGCATAACCGGTGCTGCCTTTTTTTTGCTCCTAAATCCCATATGTTATACATCTTATAAAAAAAATAATACATCTGTTTTGTACATCACTTATCCTGGGAGTATACATAGAATCTTGTGTATAAAATAGTCGGCTTATTTGAAGAGTTTCATTTTATATTATCTGCCACATGACGAACGACACGCGCTACTTCTATTACTGATAAACGGTTACAATAAAGTAAATTTAACCAAAATTCACGATTTTTTTTACTTGTCAAGAAAACAGCGAAGTATTAGTATTTTCATCAAAATGGCTGACGAAGATGCGGATATGCAAATTGATGAAGGCGATGATTAAGGACCTTCAAGTCAGCCTGAACATTGGGGGGTATTGTCAGGTCATCAGATTGTGTCTTACAGCAACATGTCTACAAAGGAGATACAATTAGACCTTATAAAGATATCTGGCGGTCATTCTCCCTTCTCTTTCGACAAACATGAGGTAAAGCCATGAGCAATTGTGAACAAATATATATTTTTTTGTTTTTCTTACAAATTCATAATAGTAGTGTATTTGTAGGACGTCTATAAGAGGATGATGGATTGTACAAAATTTTCCCTGAATTTAATTAGCGCCACCGTAAGAATGAAAGTTCTTTGTCTCAATATTTTTCTAGTTGTAATTATTAAATATTTAATTTTCTTCGTGTTAAATGCTTAAAATAAGTTTTAAAACGTATGTGCTGATTAGTCTTATGTTCTGCTTCGTCAACAATTTTGATCAGACCATTAGTATGAATAAAAATCTTTACCTGTTAGTAGTCTTATAATCCTACCTTTATCAGACCTGTAAATAAATTCTGATTTTTACCAATGTATTTGTTCCGTGATCGATTGAGACCAGACTTGGGTGTGTAAATTTGGAAATGAGATAAAATAACTAGTAGTTTAAATTTTTGCATGGAATAATAATTAAAACAATAAGTTTTATAGTTGAAAAT
This sequence comes from Copidosoma floridanum, assembly GCF_036245765.1. Classification (NCBI taxonomy): domain Eukaryota; kingdom Metazoa; phylum Arthropoda; class Insecta; order Hymenoptera; family Encyrtidae; genus Copidosoma; species Copidosoma floridanum. The sequence continues at coordinate 2,103,577 of NW_028321912.1, read as the reverse complement.
CATCAAGTTGTTATAAAAAATCGGGAAATTAAATATTTGTTTTTAACTGTGAGGGATTTGGTTCGAGAAGCGGGCAGAGCCCCCAGCACTGTTTAATTTATGTGTATCTAGCTCATTTTATTATAAAAAAATATGTTAACTATACATATATGAGATATATATGAGATATCTGTGTAATTTTTAGGTCTGTGACAACTCCGTTACAGTAACGGGTCAACTAGAAGAGGATGGAAGCGTCTCATCCAAAACTATGACCGTCCCACGTGACACTGATATGGAAAAAGTTAAGACATGGCTTAGCAAAGTCAAGGTCTTGTATATATCTATTCCTAAAAACCATGAGCCAGTCGTCGGTAAATAGACTGTAACCAACATTAAAATTATCAGCTAATTCACAGTCACAGTTAACAAAAGAAAATGTATGAAGAAAAATAGTAAATGATATCACTGCATTACCTCATCTTTTATCATACGAATAATTAACCGAAGTCATTTGAGAGCATATATTTGTAATCACATTAATACAAAGATAAAAATTGCGAATTAAACGTGTTGTAATATAAGTTGATTAACACGCTTATAAATATTTACTAATGTTTAGTACAATTTTTAATCCTACACTCAATGAAGATACTTACAGTTTGAAAGTCTACTGCAAAAATACTTATGATGCAAAATAGTAGGTATACTAGAAGAATTTCTTATAAAAGTTGCTCTTGATTTTGTTGTTATACATGGTTTTGCAAGTTTTAAGTCTTTTGACGCGACTTAAACATTGTTGATATAAAAAAAAAAGTTTAAGCAAAAATATGCGTGTGCAGCACTTTACATAGTAATTAATTAGTTAATTTAAAAAATCGAATTTCTATCTACTTAAACTGTAAAATTACTTAAGTAAATGAAAAAAATCAGAACACCCACGAAAAAATATTATTAATTAAAAATCAAATATTTCCATCGAAATTATTCATTCCACGAACATATTATTTTCCTTTCACCCGCCTAACGTTGCCTCTTGTCATGTATAATTGGCAATGACGTAAGTCATCCATTATTGTATATTTTCCTTTAATAAAACTCTTAATAACCTTCATCAAACTATATAAATTTACTCCGTTAACGTTGATTTGAACTAAACTCATTGATAAATAATAGTATGATTCTCTTTCGTTAATAATTCTAATTCATGAAGCAAATCACTAATAAAAAACACCTTTATAAGTAATGTATCATTAAAAATACGATTAAATTCCAGAAAATCTAAGATATTGTAGTAAAAAGTTCAAAATTAAATTATTGAAAAACAATTGCAAAATTATAAAATAAAAGAGAAATTGATAGTTTCTACTTGCAACATAAGGGATTCTGTCGTGTGACGAATAATATAATAATGTACATGTAGTATACAGCTAAATATTTTTCTTGGCCTTTCAATTTTTATCCAAACATGATACATGATATCTAGAGATTGCTTATAAGGAAGGGACCCTTTGTCTTTATATTTTTTGTCAAAAAGAATAAGCACACTTTTTTCTTCTACACTATATTATAGGGTAAATAAGCTAATGTTAATTGAGGAATCATACACACTTAATAAAAAGAAAACGAAGGAATGAAAGCGTATGATATTTATTTTAATATTTTTATTGTATTTTACAAATTCACACACTGATGCACTAAAAATATTATAAACACTTAAATAAAACGTTAAGTTTATAATTTATATTTTAAAGAAAATTTTGAGACTTTCAACACTGTTATTGAAAAATATTGAGAGTTTATATTTTTTATTCAAGTTTGACGTTACACTAAGTACTATGATTGTATTAAATAACTATTTGTATATTGTACTATATTTATTTGCCTATGACTTCAAGAATTACAAATTTCGTTCATAGCAATGATCACCGTTCGTTATACCGTGCCTCAATCACTTGTTATCGTATACTGGACTTTTTACTATTATACAATAGTATCTGACTAAGCTGTAGATGACCATAAGATTATTTGAATGTATACCAGAGGCAAGCTTACGTGAAAAAATTTTCTTGTCTCGGAGTGGTTAAAAAACTTTTCTTTACGCTTCAGGAGTCACACGATTATTATGTAGAAAATATATTGAAAAAAAGATTTAGCAGACGTATCTATGCAACTAGCATCGTCTTAGTTTCATAAAAACCTGAGATTATAGAAAAAAAATTATTTCGTTTGTTTTATAATTTATTTACAAAAATAAACAATTTTTACATGTGCTTTTATAGTATAGTTCATCTTGAAGAATAACCTCATTAGTATAAAACTATTTAAAGATTTCCTACCTTGAATATTTTTGAGAGGCTGGTGTGCCCTCAGTAGGAAAAATAGAGTTCGCCATATATGCACCGTCACACCATGGTTACCGGGTACAGCCCCGAAGACGATGGTACTTGTCCGACAAAAACTACTGTACTACATAAATATCCGAAGAAGTAGAGTAAAATAATTCAGTTAAATAAATTTTTATTACTCTTAAATGATTCTGATTTAATTTGAAAAATTTCATTTAAAATATAGTTGACAATAACAAAAACTAAGTAAATACGGTGTTAAAAAAAAATATTCAGTTTGTTTTACCGACAACTTTGGACTTTATTAAAAATTAAATTACCTTTTGAAAATTATCTCAGAAATACGTGAAAAGTAGTCTTGGCACTTTACAATTATCAGCTGCATTTGTTAGTTAGGATTTTATTTAAAAAATTGTATTTTTTTAAAAACTTTTTGCTTGTATCTTAACGTAAGTGACACGTAGCAAAATCTTATGAGAAGCCAAATTGTTTGTCAGAAGGTGCTTTATATGATGTAATTTTTTTCGATCATGAAATATTCGTTTTCAAAAAATCACAGAAACTTACATTCTAAACTTCATATTGTTTAATAACTGTAAAACCAATAATAAGTAGACAATTCAAACTAAACTATGAGAATTGGTAATTTTTGTGTAATCAAATAAAATGCTTTTGAATCTATTGCAAAATATCGCTTGGTTATTATTTGGATAAGCTTTCAAATTTAAAATGTCAGATGGCAGCATTGCAAAAGGGAATTCTGTTTCTTTTGTTTTGTGCAACACACGTTGTTTAGTCTCTATTAGGATTTAAAAATAAAACTTAAAAAAATTTTTTTTAGATTTAAATCGCAGAAAACGATTTTCCGTCATAAGAAAACGTAATACCTTCGATATTTTTTTTACATACTTTATTAAAATAAAGTGCATTGTTTTTGGTAAAAAATACCAATTTTAAAACAAAAACAGTTGAAAAATGTTGTTTATAACTAAATTTACAAATATTATTTGATATTTCTTTTTAGTTAAAGAAAAATTTGCTAACATTTTAAACCGAAAATTGGGCTGGTTATATTTTTTATTTTGTATATGATTGAATACACATTAATTAATTTGTATACATGTAATGCGTTTTTATTAATTAATTAATCTAAGTGATACTTTTATTGATGTCTTAAGATGTTTTAAGGCAAAAATTTAATAAAAAATATTAGTTTTCGTTGAACAAGTGCCATTGTCTTTGGGGATATTTTGCGGCATAATGTAGCCGTGGTGCGAAGGCGCTTATGTGGCGAATCCTATTTTCCCTACCAAGGGAACTCCTGCCTCTCAAAACACCTAAGGTAGGAAATGGTATACTTTATGTCACTTTTTTTTAGAAAGTACAGCTATTATCGCCCAAACAGCTTGGAGGCAAATGTTTTATCATTGTGCCCAAGTCGCGTATGTCGTTGTTCTTACCAAGGGCAAAAAGTGCAATTTTAACTGTAGGCACACTTCGCACCTAGTAATCCACTTTCTGCAAGTTGGCCTAAAGTCATAATAATAATTCAGAGTGTGTTCCGAGGGCATAAAGCGTCTGTTACAATTTGTACCCATAGTAAGAAAATTTTGTATACCTTAGTGGGTGCAAAGTCTTTTCACGCCCTAGAAAAAAAAAAACGTCTCTACCAAGTGGGGCATTACTTGGGCAAGTTGGGTGATTACTTTTTTGTTTACTTTGATTTGTACATGTCTAACTTTTAATCACAGGCGAAAACCTGCATATTTTACTCTTGGTAAGAATAGTAGTTTTTTTCGAATGAGTGCCATCGTGTCTGGGGCTATTTTGCAGCTCGAGAGGTCTGCCACTTAGAGCTCGAGGGACGTAAGTTAGCTGCGGAGCGATTGCACTTACGTGGCGAATCCTATTATTTTTTTACCAAAGGCACACCAGCCTCTTAAAAACGCCCGAGGTAGGAAAAAACACTATACGTGACTCGGGCACAAACATACAATAATCGTATCCTTCAAGCGATAATGTTTGTACTTATGTGTCCTAGTAACGTCATATAATATTTTGTGATTTACGGTATCACGATAACAGTCTTATGGGGTATAAGGCCACAAAGGGCGAGGCTGCGGCTCCCGGTACTGAGAGTAAACTGAAAATGGCTTCCCATCGTTGTACAAACGGTTATTTTTTTTTGGTTTTCTAAGTTTCTTGATTCTCCTACATTGTTTTCTTACAAAATACTTTACAATCTGTCTGTGAAATTTTTCATACAAAAATATGATGAAGCTTAAGGCAAATCCACAAATTAAAAACACAAACAATGGAGCGACTTCAGTAATACCTAATGATGTACATGAAACTTCTTTAGCTATGCTCATAGCGTCAAGCCTAGCCTTCCTTGTTCGAGATAGTACTCCATTTTCTCTGTACTTCTGAATACTAAAAAAAATGTTGTTGAAATTCTTAGATATGTATCAACTTTTTTAATACTTACTGATGATTTAAAAATTGAAGAAGTGGATCTCCTTTTTTTAAACCGATAGCTCTTTTTCTAGTATTACGTAGTGGAATCGCCAAGGTCTCGCAATAGTACTTCATAATAAGTGGACGTCGTATTATGTCAAATGTATAATAAACCACTCTTTCATTGCATATCTAAAATCAAATAAACTTGGAATACTTCAAAAGCTAAAAAATAATCTGTTTTAATTCATTAAATATTTGTAGCTTTCAAAAACATTATAAAATCGCTTTGATTTAGTGTGTCAGCCTATAACCAGATTTACACAGTAAAGTTTCGTAACACACCTGTAGTACAATTTTCCAACTGAAACGTTTAAGATATTTCTAAATGATTTTTATAGAATTTCTTTCAACGACAAAAATCGTTTTCTAGAATAGAATATTCAAAAACATTAACAAAAACTTTTACCATAATTTGAAATAAAAGTTTATAAAACAAAGCAATGGAAATAATTTTTAGACGCTATTATTAAAGATTGTACATTGTTAAATATTTTTTAAAATAATTGTCACACAAACTAAATATTTTACATTACCTGATTAAAAGCATCTTCTTGAGTTGTGGGTAGACTTTTCTCATCCCTTAAAAACAATTTTAATTTATCATTTATGTCGTTCTCCGAGCTCTAAAAAAATGTCACAAGATAAAGTTTATGAGTATAATGGAAATTGTACATATTTTTAGTTAAAACTTAATAAAATTACCGAGAAAAATGTTAAAATAGTATCATTTTTTAGAATGATCAATTGATATGTTTTATCCTCTATAAATTCACTTGCACTTTTAAATGGAATATGTGGTATTGAAACTGTTGCGAAACTGGTAAAACAGCCCGCGTACATTGAAATAATAATGAATGCTGTCAGATATAGCGACAGCCTTGCGATTTTGGATGATACAGAATTAAATTGTACATCTGTAAATTAAAAAAAACATTAAAGTATAGTCAGGCAATTCTACCATACAAGTTCTTAAATTCCTACGCTTCGTAAATTATATTCAACAGTAGATGATTATCGTACAAGAGCAAAGTAATAAATTTCGCGAACTCGAATAACTATCCATAATTTAAAAATTTTTTAAATTCAAGTATTCAGAAATCAAGCAAATCTTAATTGTCTGCACAGTTTAAAGTATCCTGTACACATGACGTATTGAAAAATTGTTTTGCCTAGTTAGAGCAAGAGCCTCTCTCACAGCTCTTTGAAAACTTATTGGATACTGATTTTTTTAGAAAATTTCTAACTGTTTTCAACTTTTCTCGGACGCTTTCGTTTTTTTATGAGTGTTCGCCTGTAGGTTATAGATAATATTTTTGAAGCTAAAAAGTTATAAGCGTAGTTTAATCCGGATTTATTGGAAAATTAAATGGAACAGCCAAATTTTACTCGCCCAACAATATGATGCGTTGAGACAAAGAGAAAAGTAATAATCATCAATATTGTTTTTAATTACTTTTTCTCCTTTTAGCACTTATAGGGACTTTCAGTTGCTGCTTTTTTTTGATTGATGGTGAAACAGTTAAAAGAAATAAATAGTTATTCACATAGCAAGTGTGAAAAATATGATTTCCCGAAAAAATATGAATGACACGCACGAGCTACCGTTACCGGCCACGAGTGCAAGTTTATCACACAAGTGCGGGAAATAGTCCGACACGAGGTGCGTTCGAGATGTCTCGCCACATAAGGGTAAGGAAAATAGATATAAAAGAAGTATTAATGTTAAAAGCAGTGTGTAGCAAAATTCTTTCCTGTGTGCAGTAATAATATTTCGCTCACTAGGTGCGTAATATATACTAGTAATGCATACTTTGTCAACGCTACGGTGATGAAAACTTTTTCCTAACACGAAGCCTTTTTCGTGACATTTAAACGTTGACAGCGCCCTTGAAAAGAGAAATATCATTCTCGACACGATCGATATCAAACTAGGGCTATTCCACGATGCACAAAATAGTTCTTATGATGATGGCACTAGTATGACGTGACGAAAATTTCGTACCTTGGGCATTTTTGAGGGTCGGGTATGCCTTTGGTAAGAAAATTAGGTTCGGCACACAAGTGCCATCCCATCATAATGTTAAAGTCTTTGCTGTATTTTTACAAGAAACCTCCATTAATAGTTTACCTGTGAATTCTTGATGGACAAACATGCGCCATACATTCAAAAAACCATCCGACAATTTATAAATGAATCCTCTTCTATCTTTATGTAATACTAAAATGATTACAAATAATACTGAAGAAATAGGTATGAGTATAATCAAAAAAATCCAAATACGCTTGTTAAAAACCTGTTCAATTAAAAATGTATTAAAATTAAAAAAAAATTAGGTTATAAATATTTCAAATTCAAATATTTTTACCTCAAAATAACCATTCCATGGAATTTCCTTGGAGTCTGATAATTTATACAAAATATAATCTTGATAATCCATGATTTCGATCGTTACGTCATACTCATCTAAATTTTTGTTCGTTAAAAACTTGCCAGGAAGAATAATACTCTCATTCAATAGTTTTGTAGAATCGTTTGATGTGTTCTCAAGACTTTCATTTAATTTTTTTATGATATGAGAATCGTTTTTATACTCAAGTACTAATCCTGTTGTTTTAGCGAAATCTTGAACTACTTGAGAATAAAGAGGAGATGGAACCTAACGATGCAGAGAAACAATTAATTTTTTTGAAATAAAATAATTTTGTTATTTAAAAATAAACTTTTTATGAAACAAATTACTTTGGTAGTAATTGTAGCCGAAGCACCACTTAAATTTTTTCGTCTCTGGACTAAAGCTCGCTTGTCTATGAGGGTTAATCCGTTTTCCTTGCTCCATTCAAATAATTTATTAACTTGTAATTCATTCTGGGAGCCGACAGTGAACCATTCATGAATGTTTTTATTGTTTCCGCATTTTATCAAAACTTCACTTTTTATATTTAAGTGAAGGTAATTCTTTTTAGGATATCGGCAAGTGATATCGATTTGTTCAGTAACGGCTGGCCGGAATAACAAAAGCCATACGTGAGGCGACAGATTATGATGCCTCGAGAAACGTGTAAATTTTTCGAAATCATTGTCAGTATTTAAAAACACCACAAAAAGGGTTTTTGAGTAATTTCTTAGTTTCGGATACTTTTCTGAAAGATCCGATATAGTCGAAGCTACAGAATACACCATTTTTCGTGAGAATTCTTTAACCATGTTAACCACCGAATGTATATCTGTGGATTTAAGAGAAAAATTGTTGTTATCAGGTATTATGATTTTCTTAACAAGCGCTTTGCTTTTGCTTACCTTCGTTGCTCCTGTAAATAATTCCTATACTGGTGGTCGCATAGAACTTTTGTACATCCAAAATTACAGGAACTTGACTTTCCATGTTTTTTGCTGAATCACATGGCATAAATAAAACAACGGCTAATATTACAACGAGGCTGGTTAGCTTCACCATTTTTGGCTAAAAATAGATTAAGAAAAAATGTACATGTTTACTTACATAATTAAATAAAATCATTTCATAAGCATACTTTCTACGAGTTAAAGAAAGCAAATTACGTGAGTACAACTACTAACGCATAACAAAATGAACATTAAATTTAATTTAATTACAATACTTATACAACAGTGTTATTTTTATTTCATGGTACAAAATGGATTAGGCATGTAAATTGTAAAGACACATTTCTATTTTTTTCTGTTTTAAATGTATTAAATGTATGTTACGCTACTATTGATTGAGTTCAGTCAAATTTTCTTTTTAATTCTGAATAAATTATAAATATAACTCAAGATGTTGTAAAAGAGTAAATAATATAGTTATCCTCTATACACGGAGACATTCAAAATATTTTTTTTGTAAATCCCATAAGAAATAAAAACATTTACGAAAATTTGTATATTTTGTACAAAATTTTTTTTTTTTTTCTACTATTTACCATACTATTGCCTTAGTAAGTGGTAAAAAGGTTGTGAAAAATAGATTAAAAATTATAAAGAAACCTCCAATTTCTTTGTTTCCGAATCCGCATTGAATTTTTTAATCTTCAAACGTTTTTCGACTACTATTTTTAATGCCTACCATTCCTTACAACGTCTTATATGGAAAACTCAAGTTGTATCACTATTTAAATTCCTATTTTATGTTAATTCTATAATAAAAATAGAAAAAAAAATGTTTTGATAATTACTGTTAATTATAAAAACAAGATAATTTAGAGCTTTTCGAAGGCTGCGTAGCTATTGGCAATATTCTTTTAGTTCTATGTAGAATTTCTTGATGCAAAAAAGCTTGATTATTTTTGGTGAAGTTTAGTCAAGATGAATTAAGTCAGCAATGTTTTTACCAAAATTCAGCATTAGTTGTATTAATCCAAAAAAAATTATTATTTAGTAATTTTTATAATAAATTTTTACTTTACCATGTACAAAACTGCCTTTAGTATTTTCACACATAACAAATTTAAACTTTTCTTGACTAATACTGCATTTCAATAGTAAAGACTTACGCCCAATTTTGTCTAACATACACTTGCTGTTTAACATAGACTTTGCTTATTTTGTATCAAAAAGGTACAGCACGTCAAACGAAACAAGATGATTTTGCTAAGAGTGAAATACATTTTTTTCTGCCAGAGAGAGGATTTAAAGATGCACTTACTTGTTAACTTGATTCTCGTGACCCAAACAACGACTTCCGGAAAATCCTTAGATGAAGCTGGGCACGGCTGGAATGGCCGATCTTTGGATGCTGAGAGTTTTGATTTTTCGGGATTCACAGGACACTTTTCGCGGATGAATATCGATTTGAGCACTAAACTCCTTTGACAAACTGTATCGGACACGTAGAACACAGTGATCACTTGGGGTTGAGGTGTTGTCTAGTTGACGGACTGCGAGACAGTGACGTGTTGGGGCTGTGCCTTCAAGGGCTTGGAATCCCCTTTTCCACTACCAAAATTTCCTGGCCATGAAGTGGGAGAAAAGTCACGCCCATCGACATACTTACAGTCAACCCCTTCCTAACTTCCCCTTATTTTATTCGTATTTCCTAAAACAAACAAAACAGAAGCCAATCGTCGTAGGACAGGTCGCAAAGAATCCAATACATGACAAAATTAAAAGCAATGCATCATATAGGCTTTAAGTTCCTTTTTATTGGAGATTAAATATTTGTTACCAGTAACGTTTCAACAACATATTTTGCCATATTTTTAAACATGTAACTATTTATATTTTTGAGTAAAGCAAAAAATTAGTTAGTATCTGAAGTTACTTAACAAATAATTTATTAATTTATTTACAGAAGTTTATTTGTTACATTTTAATTTCTTTATGTTTATAATTTTTAAAAACTTTTATGTATTTTAAGGGAACCAAACACCTTGAACGATCACGAATACTAAGTAACTATTTTAACAAGCAAAAGAATTTTGAAATAAGGGTTAAAAAAAGTGACATTCATATCAGATGCGTTATTGTTCATAACTCCATGATATGCTTTACTTATCTATTCCGTATGCAATTTTACGTGTCAGTTAGCTAAAATTGTTGTCAGCAAAGCGCCTTGATCGATCAATACGAATATTTATGTATCTTCCTGTATCAGCTGTCACGCCGCAAAAAATTTCTAAGCTTTGAACTATAAGCATCATTAAAAGTAAGAAAAAGTGCCAACACTCACGAGGGGGTAAATACAGTAACAAACGTTATAAATATTGTACAGGAAATTCTCCCAACGCACCCACATTTTTGTCCTGCGGTCAAGAACACATATAATTATAACAGCCCCTACGCTTCTAGAAACATTTCCCCGAGGTTTTCCCTTCCAACGTCCAAAGTTTCCTATTGTCCATATATACTTTTCGGCATAAAACAAAGTATAGCGACACTAGGTACACAGAACTGAGCCAAAAAAGAACAGTTTGTTCCCTCATGTATCGCGTGTCAGCACTAACGCGTTCAACGTGCATGACAATTAAATTTTACCACCTTCTACGTAGTGCTTTTTATAAAGTATTTATAATAGTTCGTATATGTCCTGCACCTGCTTTTGTTTCACGTTTATTTTTTTATGATATGTTGTTGGAATCAAGCGCTGACCCATTGGTAAGTAAATCGTGTTATTAATCGAACACTCTCTTGTGGGTGTTTGTATAAAATCACAAATCAGCTATTCGTTGGTGTGGATGCTTTTTAAATATTTAATGCTTATGTATATTAAGGAAAAACCAAAAAAATCGAAGTATGATATTAAACACTATCTTAAAATAAGTAACAAAATACCTTGTGTATTTGTGCAGCACATACAGTAAGAAATACAAAGAAGTATCCTTTGATAGGATTCTGATGCTTGAAAAAATGTTTATGTTAACATTAAAATTGTAGTTTTATTCTTAACTAAACTTTATCTTAATAATCAAACAAAAATTTCGGTTCCAATATTTTTGCTTTCCATGGTACCAGAGATTTTACTGTACTTTTTTAAAGATGAAAACATTTATGTACTAGGATATAAAATTTTAGGTCTGGAAGATGTGAATTTCAATTAGTTTTTGAAAAAGTAGTTAGACAAGTGCAAGAGATTTAACTGAATCCTCGTTATTTGTAGTAAAAAAAACGGTCGTATTTTTTTCTTTTATACCAATTTTTTTTTTTTTTTATTAGTTCTCATTGTACACCGAGAAATATTCCACAAAATAAACCAACGTAGGTGCCAGGTATTTCAAATAAATAATATATTAAGCCATTTCCAACATCAGGACTACCACCATCAAACCGGGTTAATCCACCGTTGGAGCACATAGCTCCAACCGATACAATCATAGGTAGGGGTAAACGGTACAGTTATTGGTGCCACGTATTTTCTTGAAGCGAATAAGAGCTACTTTCGCTCCTACCCTTTAAATATCACGGCTAATATTCTTAAACTCAAAAGCTCTTTCCTCCCACCCTACGTGTGTTAACGCAAACTCGACCGAGTGGCTTTTTTCTCCTGCGACCACAAGTTTTGGATATTTTATCCTTTTTTGCTTATATTAAATGAGTATTCAAGCTATGTATTGATCTTGAGCTCGTCGTATGTAAGATACCTTTTGAGAAACTATTTATTTTACAGATGTCGAAAAATCGTCTCAGTTCTCCATCAAGTGTTGTTGCAGTGCGCGTATCTTCTTAAGCGCTGTTAAAATAATTTGTACGGCAACTTTCATGAATACGAGTCACAGAGTAGAACTAATAAATACCAAGTAATAGTAAATACGTTTTACAATATTGTTCTTCTGCTTTTTTTTAAATAAATTATTTTCACAAAATGATGTGTTAGAAGTAGTAATTATTCGAATTTCCGTGATAACACTAAGTCTACCCTAACATGCTGCAATACAAACCAAATGACAGAATGACTAAATAAACTAAGCTGGGCATTTTTCGATCGCAAAAATTTTAATATTATAAGTATTTGTGGTTTTAATTTTTAAGAATTCTAGTAATTGGAAGATTTCTGTTGTACCTTTTGACGAAAATCCATCGATGTGATGTAAATTTTGTATTGCGTAAAAAATTTTATTTTTCACACACAAAAAAAAAAAAAAAAAGAAACAAGAGAAAGGAAGAATTAAAGTATTGAAAATTCAATTGTTTAAAGAATATTGAATAGATTTTCAACAGGTATCTTTCACTTGAGGGAAACAAGTTAATATCATACAAAAGTTGCGTTGACTTCTTTTTGCATAGATTTTTTTCTCTAGATACATTTTATTCACTGATGTAAAAACATTTTATTATATGTAATCGTTTTTTTACTATTTAATGAAAGCTTTATCTGTAACAATTGATTTGTAAAAGGTCAGTCAGAAAATTGACTAAGATTTCGTAATGTATTTATTAAATAATAATGTAAAATAATTTTCGTCGAAATAATAATTAATCTCATTTTTACTGACTTACAGTATCGATTTAAAATTAGTACGTAGGTACTATTTATACCTAGTTATAAAAAAAAAAAAAAAAAATAAAACTGTTAAATATCGAATACAATTGATTAAATTTTTTCATATTTTGTGATAACATAACAGTATACAAAATGTGTTAGTAATTGAAATTATATTATTGTTTTATTTTTCTATCATGTTGTTTTATGAAGATGCTTTTTAATTTTTTTTTTTTGTCAGACCAAGCTGTCGTGTTGACTCTGCATGAGAAACGAGTTTTTCCTATGCACAGCAGGTACACATGATAAAAATCGACGCTGCTTAACAAAAAGCAAAACAATTACACCATAGCTGAGCTATAACCCATTGAATGGAAGGAAGACGATCTGCTAAGTTAATAAATTAAGATCCATATTTTGTTTACGCATACATTCACACATCCGTGATACATAAGACATTGCAAGAAGAAAAAACAGCTAGTATAGGGATAGAGTTTTTTCTACGTAGGTACAGCCTTTTTTAAGTAGACCACATGTGTTTTTTTTTCCTGTCGGCTTATTGATTTGTAGCATTAAAAATGCAAGGCCAGACGCCTGTTGCGTTGAACATTTTTCCAAATATAGGTAAAACTTTAGATTAGATTCGTCTAAAGTTTAACCGGGTTCACTAGCAATTCGTTGCTGTTTTCTCTCGCAATGCTTAAAAGATGACACCTCGAAAAAAACAGGATAGTTCGTTTTCTATCAAAACGGGCGTAGGCACCTATAGGCTCTCCAAAAAATATTAATTGCACGCACCCCTCGATGGAATGGAAGGATGTTGTGCTTTTCGTCGTCGACTCATGTTACTGTGGTTTTGTGCTTTCGTTCGCTGGTGAAGGGTAGTAGAGTAAAGTCAAGAAAATTTTGTTATTTTTTATTGTTTATCTTTACAATGCCAACATTTTTTTTGAGCTCGTAATCCAACTTACAATCCAGAAATGCTTCGATTTCACTTGTGCTGAAAATTATGTTCGAAAGGTAAAAGTGGGTAATTCCTCACCAGCTGCTGTCCCCCAGAAAATATATCATTAGCAGGTACGTCGATGACGAGGGCTTCAATGTGTCAGGTGTTATAGGAGATTCTTTTTGTTTGACGCGCTGTGTACTATGCAGGTACTATAGTAGGTATAGGTATACCTACCGACGCGACGGCGTAAAAGGGGTTGAAGAGCTACAAGACCGCATTCATAACTAGGGAGGGTAGTTTCGATCCTTATTGCCATATTACTCGATGAAATAGCGTGATAACTCTTTGGCTCATTTTTTGTAACTAGTCAATTGTCCTTTCAGTGATTCTAACTTTTTTTTTATTTCCTCAATTTGATCGATCATTTCGGATGAAAGTCATTTACAAATTATTTTACTTTTTTGTATACTTGGAACACATAAATGCAAATTAATTTGTAAAATACGTTATCACAGAGCTTAGACGTTGGAAAATTAACGTTAAAAAACGGCTAAGTTGGAGCTATAAACCGAAGACCATTTGTAATTAAATATTTGTTATCAACTGTCAGGGAGTATGTCAAAAAGCGGGCAGGGTGGAGCATCTAGTACTGTTCAACTTATATGAATGCAGCTTATTTAAATGTTAAAAAATATGTTAATTAAGACTTCTGTGTAATTTTTAGGTCTATGATAACTCCATTACAGTTACGGGTCAATGAGAAGAGGATAAAAATGTCTTATTCAATACCATGACCATCCCACGTAACATTTTAGAAAAGTATAATATGGAAAAAGTTGAGGTATGGCTAAGAGATGACCAAACCTTGTTTATATCTCTTCCAAAAAAACATTGGCCACTTGTCAGTAAATAGACTGTAACCAACATTTTAAATATCATCTTATTCGCGATCACAATTAACAAAAGAAAATGTATAAAGGAAAATAAAAAGTCATGTCACTGTATAACCTCATCTTTTTTTATACAAATAGTTAACCAAAGCCATTTGAGATCGTATATTTGTAATCACATTAATACAAGGATAAAAATTATAATTCAAACGATTTTTAAAACATGTTAATAAATACGCTTATGCACTTGTCCATCCACTAATGCTAAGTACAATTTTTTGATTTTACACTTACTAGAGATACTTACAGTATCATAGTCTATTGCAAAAAATCTTACGACACAAGATAAAAGGTATAATTAAGGTATGTCTCATAAAACTTGCTCTTGATTTTGTTTTTATGAACGGTTTTACAGATTTTAAGTTATTTGACGCGGTAGCTAAAAAAAAGGGTTCAGCTAAAATATTTATATGCAATACTTTATACAGTAAATAATTAAGTAGACAGGACTATAGTAACGTTTTGCTGGCCTTCGTTTTGCCAATAAATTATCGACCATAAACACACACAAGCAACATACAATAAAATACAAAAAATTGTTGATATAAAGAAATCAACCATTATGACATTTTTATTATTATTACCGAAAAATTGGCACTACTGAAAGAGTATGAGTAAAAATTTACTCTAGTCAAGTCTACGTTTATTTCAAGCAATGGTTTGCCAGTGTCTGGGTACAGACTACCCACACCGCAACCGTAACAAACATCAGACCACTCGAAGCCTATCAATATTTGTCAAAACTTGTCACAAAGGTAAATAAACTTTTTAAAACTAATTAAGGTCTTTTTTTCTATTTAAAGTATTTCTATTAAATTTATCAGAAATCATGTCTGATAACAGTTTTTTTTGTCTTTTTTTTAGTTAGGCTATTTATCATACGTTTTCACTGAGTTTCAGTTAAAATTGTGTCTGAAAATAATTTTAGGCTCAAAAACAACTGAATTGTTTTTATACATCTCTCAGAATAATAAGTGTTTTGTTCGTTTGTCCAACATAACTAACGGGATAGTCGCTACAAGGAGTCTTTCACACGACCTCTGTCGCATTTAATGTAGATGTTACATCTTCGCCTAATTTAATAATATTACGGAGACGTACGCCGAAGACGTATGTACAGGTATACTTTCATTATTATAACGAAGATTGACGTGGCCAAAATTTACCCCATTATATCAAGACAAAAAAATAAGAATTTCTTTATTGGTAAGAGTAATATGATTATCGATGAAGTTACAATTTTTTGTAATTTTTTTACCAATGAGATTATTTGAAACGGTATGGATCCAGACAAGCTTGTTCAGCATAGTAAGATTTTTATTCACTTAGTTATGAGAGGGAAAGTTTATACAACATTTTCAAAAGATTTTTTTATTTTCAATTTTGTAAACTACTACTTTTCTACAAATAAGTACTTTTATTTAAAAAACGAGTTGCCTAGGCAAAATTGTATTGGATCAAAAATGTTCACAAATTCGATTACTCGCATCTTTAAAAGAAAGTGTAGAAAATTTAAAAGGCAACAAGGCACTTGATAAACTCTGCAAATTTGTGAAGCTTCATCTCACTCTTTTTAGCATTAACTTGTACAAATGAAAAATCATTTTCTGCCATGCGTCGTCCCTGGAAGAAAATTACTACATAAGCTGGCTAGAAACTTGTCAACGTATATGACCAAATAAGCCTATAGCATGTTCACGAGTTTCTAACCAGTTTATGTAGTAACGTTTCTACTAGGGGTCTAAAGACTTATATTCGGTCTATTATGCTAAAGATAATACTCAATGATCTTGCTATAATTCAAGTACATCGTGTCGAGGAGTCGATAAATATTTCTATTAATCTGCGTAGTAAAAGAAGATCTATTTCGTCAACGTGTATTGATTAAAAAAAATTTTTATAAAATTTTTTTGTTTTACTTATTTTCGAATATTTGTAGTTTTCACGATTTTTAATATATTAAGTTGTACTAAAATATAAAGTTACTATGCAGTACATCTTAATAGATCCATGAAAGAATTTTTGAATATTTTACAGTAAAGTTTGTAAATAGAGTTATTTATAAATACTTATACAATAGATTAAAATATTTTTTAACTAAGTGCCACAGAATTTAGGAAGTTCCCCTTGATTCTTTCAAGGAGGTTTGGTTGTTTTCAAGGAGATTTATTCACTCATGTAAAAAATAAATGTTGTACTTTAACATGCTGGAAGTAGATATAAATTTTTTAAATATTTTCATCAGCCGAATTTTCAGGGAAAAAATCTCCGAAATCGCATTATTTAACATGCTCTCATGGGCAGAAGCGATTATCCAGCCTTTATTGTACAAATTTCGAAGCTAGAAATTTATTTATGATGAGAAAAAAGTTCAAATAGATAGCTTAACTTTTATGAAAGACTTTTGTATCAAAAAATATGCATCTTATATGACATTTAGAAGTAATATCTGTGTAAACGTAAACAAAGTTGCGAGAAGGTCTTGTGCTAAGTGTATAGGAGAGAACCGAACATCGTCTGTTGTCAGCTGATTATTTTTAAACGGAGCAAGACGTCTCTACAGAATTGCTTTTAGAATTTGTTAGACTGGAATTCATGACCTGAAACTTTCATAATGAAACTCAGCCTTACTTAAGACTTTAAACTGTAATGCTGTGCAAAAAAAAGTTTGTTTTTCAAAAATTCATAACACACTTTTTATGACAAAAGTTGAATCTCCTTTTACTTTTTTGAGCTTATTTTTTTTCATGCAAACCACATGTTTTCAAGTTTTTTTACTTGAACCATCGGAAACAAGCTGCATTAAAGTATGTGCCGTAATTTGTTTATGACATTTAATGGTTTTAACTGTAGGCACTGACGAGTTGAACACAGTTAATTAGCCGTGATGTAGTAAGCAGACGTTTTCATGCGCCGTTAGCACAACTCACTTTAACACGGTGTCTTATGGAAGCCCCCCGCACACCCACTCACCCCACCCCCCAGAAAAAACGACCGAACCTTCTTAAACATGTACTTCAACACATTCGGATTTTACAGCGTATAAATGACTGGTGCTGCCACACTTTGCCTCAAAGTTCATGTTATAAATCTTGTGGAAAAAAAAGCTTTCAAGTATCCATCATTAGCGCATCAATTGACCCTTACTGCCCATAAGACCCAATGCTTAAGATATGTTAAAGTGACTAGTGGCGCCAGCCCTCCCCTTCAACCTAATGCACCTAGCGGATATAAAACATACTATATGCTACATCTGTTATGCATATCATTCGTCCTGGGGGCATACGTAGAATCGTAGCTGAAGTAATCGGCTTACATAAAGAGTTTCATTCTATTCTCTGCCACGAGACCGAAAGACACTCACTTCACCTATTAGTAAAAAGGGGTTCTGCATAAAGTAACTTTAACTACAATCTACGCTTTTTTCACCAGTCGAGAAAATCACGATGTACTAGTATTTTAATCAAAATGGCTGACGAAAATGTGAAAGTAAAAATCGATGACGGCGATGATATAGGACCTCCCTTCGGTGGGAGCGAATATTCTAGCTTGTCGGGTCATCAGATTGTGTCTTCGAGCAACACAAATACAGAGGAAAGAAAGTTAGCCGTTACAAAGATACCCGGTGGTGATTGTTCCTTCGAACCCAACGAAAATAAGGTAAAGCCATCAGCAATAGTGAACAAATAACTATATGAATACGTGTATATATGTACTGTATAAAACATATACATTTATATATATATATATATATATATATATATACATACATGGTGACTACATGATAGTAATGTATTTGTAGGACGTTTATAAAAGAATGATGGATTGTGCACAATTTTCCCTGGCTTCAATAAGCGCTACCGTAAGTATGGAAGTTCTTTATCTAATTTAGTTTTAAAATCGTCTTAAACGCTTAAAATAAGTTTTAAAACGTATATGCTGTTTGTCTCATGTTCTGCTCCGTCAACAATTTTGATCAGACCTTAGTATAAACAAAAGTTTGTACCTGTTGGAATTCTCTTATTTCTACCTGCATCATACGTTTACCTGAACATAAATTTTAATGGCCACTGATGTAATCGTTCTGTGATTGGTCAAGACCAGTCTTGGGTGCATAAGTTTGAAAATGGGATTAAATGAGAAGTTAAAATTTTTACTAAAAATGAAAATTATATATTTAGTAGTTGCAAGTTATTTAATTGTTCTAACCAAATCAGAAAATTAAATATTTGTTATTAACTCTCAGAGAGTTGGTCAAGAAGCTTGCGGGAGTGAATCCTCCAGTACTATTTACTTTATATGAATACAGCTTATTTTATTATAAAAAAATATGTTAACTAAGATATCTGTGTAATTTTTAGGTCCGTGATAACTTTATCACAGTTACGGGTCAACTAGAAGAAAATGGAAACATCTCATACGAAACTATGACCGTCACCCGTGACATTTTAGAAATGTATGATATGGAAAAAGTTGAGGCATGGCTTAGTGAAGACAAGACCTTGTATATATCTTTTCCTAAAAAACATGGGCCAGTTGTCGATAAATAGACTGTCACCAAGATTAAAAATATCTGCTTAGTCACGGTCACGGTTAACAAAAAAAAATGTATAAAGAAAAAAATAAATGATGTCACTGCATAACCTCATCTTTTTTATCACGAATAATGAACCAAAGCCATTTGAAGTCTCATAGTTTTAATCACATTGATACAAAAATAAAAATTAAAATTTTAACGTTTTCTAATAAAAGTTAATTAATACGCTTATACACTTGTCGATGCACTAATTATGCTAAGTACAGTTTCTTGATTTAATACCAAAAAGAAATACTTACAGTATAAAAGTCTACTGCAAAATTACCTATGATACAAGATAGAAGGTATACTAGAAGTATATCTTATAAAACTTGCACTTGATTGTGTTGTTGTACAAGTGTTTTTGTAGGCTTAAGTTCTTTGACGCAGCTTAAACATTGAGTTAAAAAAAAGCTGATCAAATATATGCTTATGCAAGACTTTACACAGTAATTAAATAGTTAATTTGAAACACTGAATTTCTTTCTACTTAGGCTGGAAAATTTTTTAAGTAAAGGAAAAAGTCAAAATTCCCACGGAAATAGTATATTACGTTACGAGGCCGTTAAGTGGCTGATGTACGGCCGCGTGGAGTGTGTCGCCTGAGGCGGAGCCGAGGGCGACATCACGCGGCCGTCCATCAGCCACGAGCCACCTTACGGCCGAGTGACGTATACAATTTTTCGTCATCTCGTATAGGAAAGTTTGTTCAATAGGTTGATTTGGTTAACGCAGGGAAAAATGAATCACTCAGTGAACCGTGCGTTCCTTACAAGCATTGATCCTATACACCAAGGTCCTCATGAAGTGCAAACGAACGTGCCCAATAATTGGACTGACCGATCGATCACAAAAAAACATACGCATAATTCAACAGTGAATGCTAGAATACATATTTTTTTTGATAGTTCTTCAAAGTACACTAAAAAAAAACTTTCATTAAACGATACTTCATTCTTGGTTTTCCAGTCCATGTATTAAATAAATGCTTTTTCATGTAGAGCGCGAGCCTTTCAAGGTACCAGTCTAATGAGGCTCTTTTACAGTCAAGCTTGAATCAGATGGCGCCAGGGTACGTCGCGGCTGTCATGGCCGTCTCACTCACACAACATTACTTTTCAGTATTGTATGTATACAGGAAATTAAAGTGTAGTGGTAAAGCGCAATATTTGAAATTTTGAAATAAATAAGGAAGACAAGAACAATATTATGGGAGCTTAAAAGCTTCAGAATTGAAAAAGCTTTTAAAGGGAAAGGAGCAAGAGTCAGTGGAAGAAAAGCAAAACTCGTGGACAGGTAAGTGTACATTTTAGGTTATATTTACAAGGCTATTTATGTATTTGTTTACTAATTATTGGTCTCTCAATTGCTTCGAGGCACTTTTTTTTATCACACTATCAGAAGGAAATTTAAATTTCACTTTCTTATCACAGGATATTACACTGCACTTCATTTTTCCTACTATCTTCAAACGTAAATGCAAACAAAAATTGTCTGCAAACAACAGCAATCATTTACAAAGGTTATGTCTTCTGCTTTGCTCATCACACAGATAGGCTCACGGACACAATACACAACTGTAAATTTGACGGTGTGCAAGTGCGACAACCATGACAGCTGTGACGTGCCCTGGCGCCATCTGATTCAAGCTTGACTGTAAAAGAGCCTCATAACCATGAAAATTTATTTACCATTACCTACCAGCAACTCTAAACTTGAAATAAATTTTATTAAAAAAACACGTAGTGATTATTTTAATTACACGTACACAAGAGACGAGAAACAGATCATACGGTAAACGATAAGTAAGAGAAGGTAAAAAAATGGGCAACGCTATATTTAATATAGGCGTGAACCAACTTGACGCAACGATTTTTTTTTTTCTTTCATTCATCATCGCCCGTAGGCTCAGGCATGGCATTTTTTTTACACAAGCATAGTGTTTATTAGCCACCGGTGCACCTCAGTTATGACCAGATGTTTATATACATATACATACATAAACATCTGGACCAACTCAGTCACACCTATGATCACGTAGACGAAGCATCAGAGAAACAGTTAATCGACCTTCGAGAATCAAGAGCACAGGCGAAACGGCGAAACTCGAATGGTGACCGCAAGCGGTCACCCATCCAAGTATTAACCGCGCCGAATGCAGCTTAACCTTGGAGAACGATGAAACTGCAACTCTACCGTTGCGCCACCACGACCACTCGACGCAACGATAAATGCGGATAGCAGAAGGCATTACAAAGGTGAAAAGACAATGCGCACATGCGTCTGGCCGTCAAAAAAAAAATACAACTACAATTAACACAACATTTGGCCACCATATATACATAGATGCCAATATACAGATCTCATATATATAGATAGATAATCAGTGTGCATTTGAGAGCACGGACCTCGTAGAAGTGCCTCGCTCAGCGGACGTAAAGAAATCCAGCGGCCGTACATTTGTCGCTTTACGTCCTACTAAGCGGACATAAACAACAAACTTTACTGTCGGGGATGACGAAAAATATTATTAATTAAAGCTAAAATATTTTCATTAAAATTATTTATTCCACGATTATTTTATTTTCCTTTTACCCACCTAAGGTTGCATCATGTACAATTGACAATGGCGTAAGTCGTCCTTTGTTATATATTTTCATTTAATAAAACTTTTCCTAATAACCTTCATAAGACTATGTAGAGTATTTTGTTCATGTTGATTTGATTTTTCTTTCAGAATTCTAATTTATAAAACTATGTATCTTACAAAATAATTCCTTCATAATACGTAATTTAAAATACGATTGAATCCCAGCAAATCTAAAAGAATAGATGAGAATAAAAAGTTCCAAATTAAATTTAGAAAAACAATTGTACAATTATAAAAATGAAATGAAACTTGATAGTTTTTACTTGCAATACAAAGATTTCTACTGTGCAACGGATAATATAATAACGTACATGTTGGAAAGGGCTACATCTTTTATAACATTTTAATTTTCAATGTGGAAACATGGTATCTAGAGATTTCTTATGATAAGGAACTTTTTCTTTTGATATTTAGTCAAAAAGAAGAAGCGCACTTTTCTTTTATTTCACAATCTTACGGGGTGAATAATTTTGAGACTGTTAAAACTGTTAAAACACATAACGTGATGTAGAAAGTGATAAATAAAGTTATAATGACTTTTCTATTGAGAATTCATACTTTTTATTTTCGTTTAACGTTAAATCAGTACTTAAATACTTGTACTATTTAAATAAATAATCATTTGTATAATGAGACCCTAACATTATTTTGCTTTTGTACTGTATTTTTTGCCAATGACTTCAAACATTACAAATTTCGTTCTTAGTAATGTTCACCTTTCGTTATTCTGTTTCTTAATTACTCGTATCGGGACAACCAAGATAAGCCAATACTATATAAATATTCTGGCCTTTTTACTACCGTACGATAGTATCTTACTAAGCTGTTGTTGACCATAAGATTGTCTTGATGTGCACCAGACGCAAGCTTACGTGAAAAAATTTTCTTGTCTCAGAGTAGTTTAAAAACTTTTCTTTAGGCTTCAGGAATCACACGATTATTATATAAAAAATATATTCAAATAGTATATTACTCATCTAAGGAGAAGAAATTAAGAATGACTCAGATGGCAGGCAATTGACAATCGCAAATCGCAGATCGCAGGCAATTTCAGGCGACAAGCATGCGATCTGAGGGATTCTTTGTTTCCTCCCGTGGGTTGTGTTCGATTTTTTACCAATATCAAGGCGAATCTATGTTGATAGTTTCATTAAAACCCGAGATTAAAAAAAAAATATTATTTTGTTTGTTTCATATTTTATTTAAAAAAATAAAGGATCATTACATCTGCTTTCATAGTATGGTTTATTTTGAAGAATAACCTGACTAGTACAAAACTAAAAAAAAAAAATTATTACATAAATATTAGAAGAGGTAGAGTAAAATAGGTCAACTATATGAATTGTCTACGTTAATATTGTAATTTAAATGCTTTTTATCTGATTAAAAAAATGACATTTGAAATATAGTTAACAATAAAAAAAATCGTTAAATAGCGTAGATTTGCGTTGTAGCAATACGTAATTATTTGTCTTTAATTTTCTACAACACACGCACTTTAGTATTTTCTTGAATTCCCTGATTCTTGAATATCCTGAATACTAGCTAATTACTTTTTTTTCAGTTTAGTTTGGTTTGCCTTTTGAAATTGAATAAATACAAAAATCGTGCACTTTGACATGTAAATGAAATTTTACAATTAAAAGACAATCAATTTGGAAATTTAAATTCACTTATAACAACAACAATTGATATAAAAGAAAAGAATACCAAAAAAAAAAATGATTTTCAATGTATGATAAATTGTAGATTAAATTTTGATTTTTTAAATTCTGTGTGATTAAAAAGATACATTTTTGTTATTGATGCCCCAGAAGGTTCAGGAAAAAACTTTCTATTTACAACGTTAAAATATCATTTCATTTTTTGTGGAAAAAAAATTCCATCTATGGCATGGACTAGTGTAACATCAATCTGACTTCTAAAGAGAATGCTCAATCATAGAACATTTCGTTTACAATTAGATCATAACAATGTAAAAAGTTCTTTCTTGGAATTTGAATCTGAATAAAATTGGTAGATTACGTCACTAGGGCACGAAGTACAAACATGAGCGCCCGAAGGGCACGATTGTTGTATGTTGGTGCCCGAGTTGCGTATAATGTTTTTTTTGCCCACGGCCTAAAGTGATTACAAGGGCGCAAAGTGTGACCCGAGGGCGCAAAGCGGCAAATGCACTTTGGGCCCTTGGTAAGAAATGGTAGTTTTCCTACGAGTTTGAAAAGTCTCTGTTTGCGAACCGAGAAGTTTGCGGCCCAAGCCGAAGGCGAGGGACGTAACGAGGTTCGTAAAGGAGACTTTTCGAACGAGTTCCGGAAAACTGCTTTTTCGCCCGAGGAAGTACCAGCCTCCCAAAACCATCCGAGGGCGGAAATAGTAGTTTTCCTACGGTTTGAAAAGTCTTTGTTTGGGAACCGAGAGGTTAGCGGCCCGAGCTGAAGGTGAGGTCCGTCACGATGTTCGTTAAGGAGACTTTTCAAACGAGTATCGGGAAACTTCTTTTTTGCCCGAGGAAGAACCAGCCTCCAAAAACCACCTAATGGCGGAAAAAAGTATTAAATCATCATATCTTTAAACATTACTTCGTATTCTAAAACGTAATATCAATATTCGTATAATCAACAGAACATTTTCTTATTCATCATCATTACCTTTTATTTTCCACCTCGGTCGTTTTTGAGAGGCTGATGTGCCCTCGGTAGAAAAAATAGGATTCAACACATAAGGGCCATCGCTCCGTGAATACCTTACGTCCATCAGGTTCTGCTTCACAGGTCCCCTGGGCCGCAAAATAGCCCCAGAGACGACGGCACTTATCCGACAAAAACTACTATTTATACATAAAACAATTTTTTTGAATCCAAGCATTTTCCACGACTATAAATAAATCTTAAGGTCAAACTCTTAGTTATTTGAAAAAACCACTGTTTTCGCATGGTCAGTTATATGTCGCGTTTATAAAATGCAACAATGGAAATGAAATTTATATTAAAATAGACCGAGATTAGAATTTGGAAATAAAAAGTATTGACGGACAAGAAAAATTTGGCGTTATCTATTTTAAGGTAGACGAAGAAATTTTATTTTTATACTTCTGCAAAAGCATAAAATTGTACGCAATATTATTGCATAGTTTATTTAAAATATAAATGTCAGACAGAAATTTAATACAATGTAAATAAGGTAAAAACCAATAGAATTTTACCTTATTTAGAGGGGCACCAAGAACGGCTGAAGAGGGTGGTAGGGGTTTTGTGAAATGATCCCCGAAAATCACCATATAATGTTGGAATATAGGAATATGCATATATATATCGCTAGGTGCACTTTTATTTTAGTTAATAACGCGTGTGAGATAACAAGAACTAAGGGAAAGATGAGATGAGGTTACGGCAAAAAATTGAAACCTGACGCCCAATACAATGAGTTCATCTGAACATACGAGCTTGTCGTGTAGCTGGATATCGAATTTATAAAACCGACTTAGGATAAAGCTTAAAATTGAAATAATAAAAGTGATTAAAATGTTTGAAAAACCGTATAGAGCTGGACAAGCTCATTCATCTAAATGATACTTTCATTAAAATGGTGAGAAGAGAGAATGTTTGCATAACATCTTTAAAAAAATTTTTTTTTTTTAATTTTAATTTTGATTTTAATTTTTTTTTTTTCATTTTTTTTCAATTTTTATACTATTGTGGGTGCAAAGTCTTTTTGAGTCTTCGAAAAATAGAAACATATCTTTTAAGTTGAGGTGATAACTTTCAGTTATTTTTCATATGTACGTATTCAACTGATATCCACGGGCAAAAATCTGCTCGTTTTGCCTTTGGTAAGAAAAATAACATATGAGACTTGAGCACAAACATACAATAATCGTATCCTTCAAGCGATAATGTTTGTACTTATGTGTCCTAGTAACGTCATATAATAAAAAGATTTAAGTATAGTCAGTCAACCCCACCATACAAGTTCTCAAATTTGTACGGTTTAAAAATTATATCTAACAGAAGATGATTATCATACAAGGGCTAAGTCATCAATCTCACTCAAATAATTATCTATAATTTTTTAATTTTAAAATTCATATTTCACAGAAATAATGTAAAATTTAAATGTGTGCATGGATGAAAGTATCTCATACACGTAACGTACAGAAAAATTGTTTTTTCTAGTTAGAGCAAGAACCCCATCCGCAGCTCTTTAAAAGGTTATTGGCCACTTACTTTTTCAGGTAATTTTTACCTGTTTTTTAACTTTTCTCGGACAATTTCCTTTTTTATGAGCGTTTGCCTGCAGACTATAGATATTCTGCAGGGTGTAATATTTTTTAGCTAAAGAAGTTGTAAGCAAAAACTAATTAAGGTTCGTAAGAAAATGAGGAGGTCCAGTCGAATTTTAGGTATTTGATTTTACTTGTTCAACAATAAGATATGTTAAGATGAAGAAAAAAATAACAATCATCGATATTGTTTTGGATTACTTTTCGTCCTTTTCGTGCTGCTAGGAACGTTCAATTGCTACTTTTTTTCTATTAATCATGTTACATTCGAAAGAAACAAACAGTTATTAAGTCAAAAAGTAAGAAAATATGATGTCCCGCAAGAGTGGTAATTGACTCGCACGAGTTACTGTCGCCACCACCACTACCCCACGATGCACAAAGTATTTCTGATAATGATGGCACTTGTATCAAGTGACTACTATTTCATACTTTGGGCGTTTTTGAGGTTCAGATGTGCCCTTGGGGAGGAAAATAGTGTTGAGCGCTAAAGTGTCATGAAACCATGATGTTAAAGTATTTTATGTATTTTTGTACTAAACCTCTATCAACAATTAACCTGTGAATTCCTGGTGGACGAAAATTCGCCATACGTTCAAAAAACTGTCCGACAGTTTAAAAATCAATTCTCTTCTATCATTATGAAATACTAAAATCTTACTAAATAAAATTGTTGAAATAGCTACCAGTATAACCAGGAAATTCCAAATACGCTTACTAAAAATCTGTTGAATTAAAAGGACATTGTAAGTTATAAAAAACAAAGTCACTATAATTTTACAATTCCATTTTTTTTACCTCAGAATAAGCGTTCCAAGGAATCTTTATGGTGTCCGGTAATTTATACCAAGAGAAATCTTGTAAATCCACGATTTCAATCGTTATGTCATACTCGTCTCAATTTTTGTTCGTTAAAAACGTGCCAGGAAGAATAATATTCTGATTTAATAATTTTGTAGAATTACTTGATGTATTTTCGACACTTTCATGAGATTCCCTTCTAATATAATAATCATTTTAATACTTATAAGCCAATCCTGTTCTTACTGCAAAATCTTCAACTATTTTAGAATTAAACGGAGAAGGCTACAAAAAGTGCAGAAAAATAATGTAATTTTTTAAAATGCAATAATTATGTTATTTAAAAATCAACCAACTTAATTACTAAACAAATTTGTTATTTTAGCAATAATTGTGGCAAAGGAACCACTTAAATTCTTTTGTCTCTGGACTAAAGTTTGCTTGTCTGTAATAGTTAATCCTTTTTCTTTGCTCCACTCGAATAATTTATTAACTTGTAATTCATTCTGGGAGCCGACAGTGAACCATTCATGAATATTTTTATTGTTGCCCACATTTAGTGAAAACTTCACTTTTTATATTCAAGTGGAGGTAATTCTTTTCAGGATATCGGCAAGTGTTATCAATTTGTCCGATAACGGCTGGCCGGAATAACAAGAGCCATACAAGAGGTGATGGATTGTGATGCCTCGAGAAGTATGTGAATTTCTCAAAATCCTTGTCAGAATTTAAAAACACGACGAAAAGGGTTTTCGAGTAATTTCTTAGTTTTAGATACTTTTTTGGAAGATCTGATATAGTCGCAGCTACGGAATATACCATTTTTCGTGAAAATTCCTCAATCATGTTAACCACCGAATGTATATCTGTGGATTCAAGAGAAAATTTGTTGTAATTAAGTATTTATACCTTTTGTAAAAATCGCTTTGCTTTTGCTTACCTTCGTTGCTCCTGTAAATAATTCCTATGCTCGTTGTCGCATAGAACTTTTGTTAAGAATTAAATAAACTATTATATAAACTTACTCTATAGGAGTTAGTAAAAGCGAGATTATTTTAATTGAGTGTAACTACAAACATGTAGTAAAATAAACATCATATTTAGTTAAATTAAAATTTTTTTACATTATTAGTATTTTCATTGCACAATCTGAAATTAAGTAGGCATAAAAACTGTAAAAGATTAATTTTTATATTCCTGTTTTAACAACATTTATTGCCATATTTTGAAATATTTAACTATTTAAATATTTTAGTATTGCAAAAAAATAGTTAGTTTCTGAAGTTACTTATCGAAAAATTCACTTGTTTATTTACAGCAGTTTATTGGATACATGTTTATTTGTCTGTGTTTCTAATTTTTGAATACCGTTTTGTATTTTTAGCGAATTAAACACCTCGAACAATCGTGAATATTATGTCAAATAAATATTACGTATTCTCAGTTCACTAAATGATATAAACCATATATTTTAGTAGTTTTTCTGACCAACTTATGTGTAATTAGTGCTTGATATTGGATCATAACTTGGTACTTAATTTTCTAATAATTGTTTATCTATTTTTCTACAAGATGTACATCACACATTTTTTACACTCTATGTAATGGATCTTCTAATTAAAATGGAATTTAAAAATTTTAAAAATTTGTCAAGTCTCATGATTTTTGTGTTTTTATGTGTTTTAGAAATTTCATGTTTTATTGTCACTGCACGTATTAATATGGTAGTAAGTTTTATTTTATAAAACATGAATTGTAATTTCAATGTATAAAACATGAATGTATGTTGGTGTTTACTATATTTTTTCGTTTTCACAAAACATCGTAGAGTAAGTAAAGACTGTCTCTTAATCCGATTAGTATCATTTGTACTTGAACTTAAGGATGCTTAAAATTTATGTTAGTTATTAAAATTTAAGTTTTTTTATAAGAATGACAGATAATTTGTACCGTGTGGAAAAACGTTAAGGAGTAATCATTGTCATTGTTGTATATTTTGCTGTAGTATAAGTTGGAATCCTGTTGAGTAATAGTACAGAATACCTTGGCTGACGTTAGACGTAAAAAGTATTTCCTTACGAAGCACTACTCACTTACCATATTATTGTGTATTATTTGTCCCACAAAGCTTTAAACCTTAAAATAATAATCTTTCAAGAAATTGTATCTTGATATGAGGTAGCACAAGTAAGAAAATTTTTATTTTTCAAAAGGATGGTATTATCTAAAAGTCATAATCAGTGCAAACTTTAGACTACTGTTCTCCACGAGAAATGAAATCCACTTTCTTCATAAGTATAGGTACGTATGTTAGAAGGAAACTAATGTAATTACATATAGATTTACGCTATGAAGTAAACGTGGTCTTAGATCAGTAGCTTGTAGTGAGATGCTTTTCGTATAATAATTGTCAGTAGTCTACATTCTGTGATAATGTATTTTATACATGTGCATGTACGTGTGTAGTAAGTATTTTAACAAGAAAAATAATTTTAAAGTAAGGATTATATAAAAAATGTCATATATGTCCGAAGCATTATTGTTCATGACTCTATGATATGCTTTACTTATTTATTCCGTATGTGATTTCACACGTCGGTTAGCTGGAATTTTTTTCAGTAAAGCACCTCGATCGATCCATACGAATATTTATATATCTTCTTGCATCAGCTGTCATGCCGCAAAAATTTTCTAAGTTTTAAATCATAAGTATGAGTAAAGTTAAGAAAAAGTGCCAACACCCACGTGCGGGTGAATACAATAACAAACGTTATAAAAATTGTACAGGAAATTCTCCCAACGCACCCACATTTTTGTCCTGCGGTCAAGAACATTTAAAATTAAAACGGCCCCTACGCTTTTAGAAACGTTTCCCCGAGCTTTTCCCTTCCAACGTCCAAAGTTTCCAATAGTTAATCTGAAGGTACTTTTCAGCATAAAACAAAGTAGTTACACTATATATAGATTTGAGCCAAAGAAGAATAGTTTATTCCCTCAAATGTCGCGTGTCAGTACTGATGCGTTAATGTGGATGACAATTCAATTTTACCACCTTCTACTACGCAGCTCTGCTTATAATATATTTATTAGTATCCGTATGTGTCCTGCGCGATTTTTTGTTTCACGTTTATTTTTTTTTATGATATGTTTTTGGGATCAAGCACTGAGCCATTGGTCAGTACATTATGTTATTGATCGAACGCTTTCTTTTGGGTGTTTGTATGAAATTACAAGCCAGACATTTGTTGGTGTGAGTACTTTTTTTAATACGAAATGCCAGTGTAGTATTACGGCAAAAACCAAAACTGTACCTTTTTAAAGATAAAAATTATAATAATGCAGTCTGGATGTTAACTTATATGTCTGGAAGAAGTGAATTTTAAATAGCTCTCGAATAATTAGTTATACAAGTGCAAGAGATGTAAGTGAATCCTCTTAATTTGAAAAAAAAAAAATTGTCGTAGTTTTTTCTTTTGTACCTTGTTTTTTTCATAAGTTCTCTGCATACATCAAAAAATATTCCATAAAATGAACCAACGTAGCTGCCTGAATTTGAAATATTAATACCTTAGTATGAAATAAATAATATATTGAGCCATTTCCAACATCAGGACTACGACCACCACACCATATTAATCCAACATTAAAGCACATAGCTCCAACCAATACAATCATAGGTAGGGGTAAACGGTACAGTTATTGGTGCCACGTATTTTCTTGAAGCGAATCAAAGCTACTTTCGCTCCTACCCTTTAAATATTACGGCGAATCTACTAAGACTCAAAAGCTTTTTCCTCCCACCCTACTTGCGTCAACGCAACCTCGACCGAGTGCCCTTTTTCCCCTACGACCACAAGTTTTGGACATTTTGTCCTCTTCTGCTATTATTTTATGAGTATTCAAGCTATGTATTGATCTTGAACTTGTCGTATGTTAGATAACTTTTGAGAAACTATTTATTTTACAGATGGCTTATAAAAAATGAGCAATTTTTAAATAAATGTAGACACAGTATTCGGCAGTACTGAACATATGAAAGGGATGTTTTTGTTAGGGATAATAGGTGACTTAATTTCTACAATATTTAAGCTTCAGTGGATGAACATATTTTCAAAAGAAATAGAAGTTCTAGTATTGATTAAGACGTTGAAGTTGTTTGCCATTCAATCATTTTTGCCAACGATTTCACATTCAAAGAAAACTTATTTGATTGATGAGATTTAACTTTTTTGTTAGTTGAAATCTTATAAGATTTTTTTGATACTTGATGGTACCGAAAAAAATTACTAGTTACTTTACTTCGAGTTTTGTTATGTGTTTATTAGTGTGGGTATGATTCCTATGGTAACAAGATGTATACAGATATCATTATTTGTCATAATTTCGTGTTACCACAGAACTTGTACTCTTTCAAAATTTTTGTTGCAAAAAAATGATTTTTAGCTAGCAAAAAAAATACGAAAACTTTTTTTTCGTTTACTTTTTACCGTAATGGTTATAAAAGTCCGAATTAAGCTAACATGTACATATATTTATTTCGCAAAATGTAAAATAATTGAAGATGAAAAGTAAAAGCAATGACTTTGTCTCTCAACTGATTGTACTTTACATCTCATCATTCGACTGACAGTGTTTGTGACTATACATTGTAGAAATTAAAGATACATTTAATCAATGTAGCAATAAATTTTATATGTTTCACTGATAGGACTACTAAGATGGACTTCATGAAGAATTGTGATTTTGTTTTAAGAAACTGCGCATGTTACTCGTTTTTTATTAAAGAAAAATTGCAATAGTTGAGAGATACATTACCACAGATTGTAAGGGGGCAGTTCGACGCACTATTTGCAGTTAATATCCAAATGGCAAGAAGGAAATGCTGTAGTGTAGAAAAATCGTCTCAGTTCTCCATCAAGTGTTGCTGCAGTCCGTGTAACTTCTTAAGAGCTGTAAAAAAGATTTGTAGAGCAACTTTCATGAATATGAGTCACAGAGTAGAACGGATTAATAGCAAATAAAAGTTAATACGTTTTACTGTATTGTTCTTTTGCTTTTTTATTTTAATAAATTATTTTCACAAAATGATGTATTAGAAGTAGTAGTCATTTAAATTTCCGTAATGACACTAAGTCTACCCTAACATGCTGCAATATAAATCAATTGATGGAATGACTGATTAAACTCAGCTAGCCTTTTTTTAAGCGCAAAAATTTAAATATTATAAATATTTCTGGATTTAATTTTTAAGAATTCTAGCAGTTGAAGGAATTCCGTTGTCTCTTCTCACAAAAATCCATCGATGTGATGTAAATTTTTTTTGTTGCGTCAAAAATTTTTTTCTTCACACAAAAAAAAAAACAAACGGAAGGAAGAATTAAAGTATAAATATGTCATCGTATTTTTAACAATGTAATTAAAACACTATTAGTAATAAGTGATTTGTAAAAGGTTAGTCAGAAAATTGACTTAATTTTTGTAATGTATTCATTAAATAATAATACAAAATAATTTTTGTCGAATTGATGATTAATATTATTTTTACTGACTTATTGTATCGAGTTGAAACTAGTACGCAGGTACCATCCTTACCAGTTAAAAAAAAAAAAAAAAAAAAAAAAAAAAAAAATTGTTCGACATCGAATGCAATTAATTATTTTTTTTTAAATTTCGTAATGACATAACAGTATAAAAAATGTGTTATCATTATTACTTATATTATTATTCTTTTTTTTCTACCACATTGTTTTATTTAGATGCTTTTCAAAAATTTTGCTGTCGTAAAAGCAAGCTGTCGTGTTGACTCTGTATGAGAAACGACTTTTTCCTACGCACAGCAGGTACACATGATGAAAATCGACGCTGCTTGACAAAAAGTAAAACAATTACACCACAGCTGAGCTATAATCTATGAAATTAAAGGAATACGATTTGCTGAGTTTATAAATAAAGATTCATATTTTGTTTACGCATACATTCACACATCCGTGATACATAAGGTATTGCAAGAAGAAAAAACAGCTCGTATAGGGATAGAGTTTTCTCTACGTAGGTACAGCCTTTTTTAAGAAAACCACATGTGTTTTTTTTTTCCTGTAGGCTTATTGATTTGTAGCATTAAAAATGCAAGGCCAGACGCCTGTTGCGTTGAACGTTTTTCCAAATATAGGTAACACTTTAGATTAGATTCGTCTAAAGTTTAACCGGGTTCACTAGCAATTCGTTGCTGTTTACTCTCACAATGATTAAAAGACGACACCTCGAAATAAACAGGATAGTTCTTTCTCTATCAAAACGCGCGTAGGCACCTATAGGCTCCCCAAAAAATATTCATTGCACGCACCCCTCGATAGAATGGAAGGGTGTTGTGCTTTCTGTCGTCGACTCACATTACTGTGGTTTTGTGCTTTCGTTTGCTGGTGAAGGAGTGAAGTCGAGAACTATTCTTTATTTATATATTTTTTTTTTCTTTACAATGCTAACAGTTGTTTTGAGCTCGTAATCCAACTTACAATCCAGAAATGCTTCGATTTTACTTGTCCTCAAAATTATGTTCGAAAGGTGAAAGTGGGTAATTCCTCACCAGCTGTTCTTCCCCAGAAAGTATGTTATTAGCAGGTACATCGATGACGGGGGCTTTAATGTGTCAGGTGTTAAGAGGGTCTTTTTGTTTGACGTGTTGATGGATGTATTATTCAGGCGCTACCTACTAACCGTGGAGGGGGAACCGAAGAGCTACAAGACTAAATTGATAACTAGGAAGGGTAGTTTTCATCTTAATTGCCATATCACTCAAAGAAATAGCGAGATAACTCTTTGGCTAATTTTTTTAACTAGTCAATAGTCCTTTCAGCGATTCTAACATTTTTTTTATTTGCTCAATTCGATTGATCATTTCGGATGAAAGTCTTTTTCAAATTATTTTGCTTTTTTATATACTTGGAACACATAAATACAAATCAATATATAAAATACGTTATCACAGAGGTTAGACTTCGGAAAATTAACGTTAAAAAACAACTGACTTGGAACTATAAACCGAATACTATATGTATTTTAAATGGTATGTGTATACATAATTGTTTATTTCCTTGTAATATCCATACATACTCTTCATCATGATTAAATAGTATCGAAGCACAATATTTTACCGAATTAATGTCATAGTTTAGAATGATTCAAATGTTTTTGAGACTTTACCTACCAACTTTAATATAGGTAAACAAATTGGGGTGCCGTTATTTTTTGAAAAAAAATATTTCTTTAATTTTTATGATTACGCAAGAAATTAAAATCTTTACCTACAAACTTTAAGGACATTCAATTTTCTAAAAAAATATACGTATTCTTGATAACAGATACAGAGAAAAGTGCCACGTTCGTTGTAATATTTTGCCTAACAAATAGTTGGAATACTTCCTACTTATAATAACCGCAATATAAATTAATTCAAAAGTTTTTTTTTCCATTGTTTATCACAAAAATTGCGAGACTTATATTTTTCCATAATTCTAACGCTTTTACCTGGAAATTGAAGATTGAAGATAAAATGTTCTTTTACTCAACAATTTTTTTTAATTTCTTATTAAGGCAAAAATATTCAATACATCATGTTTATTATTTTTCATTTGAAAGTCACAACAGTTAAATTCATGTATAAAAATAGATGCTTGGAATAGTTTTCGGTATTGTCTTCGGATGGTAACATTACTAGTCTAGTTACGACAAATATTGTTTTTCAGATATAAAATATGTAGAATGTACATGAATTTTTTAAATATTTTTTATGACTCATTCTTAAAAAACTTATACGAATGAGAATTATGTGATTAATAAAGGCTTACATGAGACCTCAATTTTAATATTTACAAGGATAAAACTTAAAAAAATGCTTGGATATTGAAAAAAATCTACTTATGAATTGATTACTGTTTGATAATTTAGTAAAAGGAATTTTGAGGCATGTTATAGTGCATTTTGAACAATGCCAACGTTAAACATATGTAAAATGTTGTATTTATTGGATGCAAGAGGGGGTACACGGTAAAGGGAACCAAGCTGTGTAGGCAGGTGGGCTCCTTTTCGCGCAACCTTTTGAATTACACTTTAAAATTTCTTTGAAACTTAAAAAAGAATATTAAACTTGTTAAATTAACCAATTAAATTATTTTACAGTTACAATTATGAGACAATTATATTATTCATTAAATATAATATCGTCATAAATTTTAAATACCTGCTAATATAACACTAAGTCAGCCAGACAGTCAATTCCAGGTAAATTTAATCTTTGCCTTATGTAAGATGCAAAGTAGATGTAAAAGAATTTTTCCGCCATCGGGTGGTTTTAGGAGGCTGGTACTTCCTCGGGCGAAAAAGCCGTTTTCCGATACTCGTTCGAAAAGTCTCCTTTACGAACCTCGTTACAAACCTCGCCTTTGGCTCGGGCCGCAAACCTCTCGGTTCGAAAACAAAGACTTTTCACACTCGTAGGAAAACTACTATTTCCGTAAATTTAAATCTCAGACACAATAGAATATTTGTATATGTTATTTCTCAGATAACTATTCTGCGATATGATTATTAAACTGCCGACGGTCTAAAGCAACAATAAAAAGTATTAAGCCTCGAATTGGCAAGTATTGAAGATTTGAGTGATTTTTTGCACTCGGGTTGGCCAATCCATCGATTATTTCGAAATCAGTATATTCTACCACATTACTTTTTTTACTACTTATTTACTACAATATACTTATTTATTACAATATCAATATATTACCAATCAATATTTCGTTTGAGCCCCCGATCAACTGAAAAGTTCGTGTGATCTGCTGGCGTGATATAACTTTCTTTCAAACGATGATCACGTTAGGGTGTATATTGCGAAATCGTTCTCTTAGATCATCAGGATATGTACCGAGATACGTCGATCACAAAATAGTGTGGAATTAAAGAAAATTAACGTTTTGCCGATTTTTTAATTTGTGTATGTTGTATAAAAATCGACAAGTTCTGTTATTTTAACGAATTTTACAGTGTGGTATAACACTAAAAAAAGCTCACATAGAATGAATGGAGCTTTGGTGCTATTTTCTGAGACATATTTGCTTGCTGAGCCAATACAAATGAGCAGCACTTAAATAAATGCTCGTATGTATTTAAAAAATATTAATCGAATATCTGAGTGTCGATACTCATCGCCATTGCGAGAAATTAAAGATCACGATGTTACAGTATTAGAAGCCAATGATTTAAGTATCAGCAGCCTAAGTGTACACCAAACCCTGATTTTTTTTGCTTTTTTGTTTTTAGTAAAAAAACACAAATTTGTCGAATATTTTGTTGCAGATCCTCAACATGGAGAACGACATGAACTGGTACCGAGCCAAGCTCGACTCCCGGGAGGGACTCATCCCCAGCAACTACATCGAGATAAAGAGCCACGAGTGAGTATTGCCATTCTATTTCACAAACTGAAGATGTAACTTTAATTAACATTTAAAAATGGCTTTTTATGATTACAAGAAGTTAAAAACGTAGTTAATTTAAAGCATTCAAGTTTTTATGGGCATATAGGAAGTAAAACCTTTTAGCTAATCACTCAGATCGGTATTAATCGTTTTTAACTAAAGTTTATGACATCGAAGAAATACGTCACGTTTCCATTATAAAACTGTTTAACGACCATTGGCTGGGACTTCTGGAATACTGAGTCACGTAGTTTATTAGTTAATTTAAAAAAAATGCGGGTTGAAAAAAAAATCATTTTTCTTTGAGTAGTCCTATTAAATTTCTACATCGTAAATTACGAATTTTTTTTCATATCTCTTACTTTTTGACTCGAATTTTCGAAATTCAAAAAACTTTATCAGCAATCAGCATCAACTTTTGCTACATGCAATTAAAAGAAAAGCACTGGAAAATAAAAAGTTTGAGACACACGATTAGACCTCGATGTCAGCACACAAGCCAGTACTACGCAATTACCAAAGTAGTCGTGGCCTTCAATTCCATCGACGTTGATACGTATACTTAGTTTGTTTTTTGATACGCTACTGGTATACGAGAAACAAAGCCGCATGATCTGTTATTACGTGTTTTTGGGAAAAGTTTTTTATTCCTTTCATTCGCTAAATATAGAGGTTTTGCTACAAAAGTTATTAGTAAAGTGATAAAATAAAAATTTGGATGGTCTTGCTGCCGATCAGAAAAAAATGGCTGATCCGGGCCATGAGAATGATTAAGGCCTTTTCTTGCTTGACTTATCGCCAAACTGTTTCTTAAGGGGGCTCCAGCGGGAGAAGTTAGGAGGCCACAGGTAACTCAATTGATACATAAAAACACGCTGAATCTAACGGTGTCCTTATTTACCTCTCTTACCCTGAAAAATTTTGAGATATTTGCTCTCAAAGTTCGTACATAGTACATAGTCTCTCATAGAGCAACGTGAAAATATTGGTATTTTCTAACAATAATTGAGGAGTTACAAATCAGGACTGTAACTGTTTTATATAAAAACATCTTAGCTTTCAGATAGTACCTTCAAAAATATAGGTAAGCCTTAAAATATTTGAGATATTTCGTAAAGTATTGATCAAGTCATTGAATTAGCAGAGTCATGACGGGATGCTATCTTGTTTTTTGTAAGTCGCGCGCTTTTGAATATTTTAGAATTACACTGCAAGTACTTACATAGGATACATGTCATTTGGAACTCTTTTTTAATCGTTTTCTTCTATGGAAAACTTACACTTTTTTTTTTTTTTTAAATAAAATAGAACATTAAAAAATTTTAACTGCAATTCTATTTTATTTTATCACAAATTTTTTATAACACGAAAAAAAACTAATTCTAAATAAAACGCTCTGTACCTGACAGAAGCTGCTGTTTGTATATTATAGGTACGGTTACATCATATAAAAAGATTTATTTTTTTTTAAATTGTAGTGCTCTACTTCCAGCTCCTTTAATAAGGGAACGAACTACGGTCTCCCGCGTGTTAATCCACGACCTAGTCGGCTGAGCCACCGCGCGCTTCCATACATATAGATTTTTTTTTTTTTTTTTTTTCTATTTAATAGTGCTGTACGTCCAGCTCCTTTACTAAGGCACTACTATGAGCACTTATCACTTGTGAAAGGGACAAGGAAAAGGATGGGAAGCCACCCATTACTGGGAGGGGGGTAGGGGAAAATAACGCAATTGTGCTGCGAGGAGGTCGCCTACACCCTCCTTGAGGAACATTGCGTGGTGAAAAAGCACATGTGAAAAATCACAGAGGTACTTGCCCGAAAGTCACACTGGCCGGGAATCGAACCACGGTCTCCCGCGTGCCAATTACGACCTAGCCGACCAAGCCACCGCGCGCTCCATATAGAGATGATGTTGTTCGCCTGCTCGCATATATTAGATTCACGGAGCGCGCGGTGGCTTAGTCAGCTAAGTCGTGATACCCGGCCAGTGCGCTTTATCGGGCAAGTACCTCTGTGATTTTTCACATGTGCTTTTTTACCACGCAATGCTTCTCGAGGAGAGTTTAGGCGTTCTTCTCGCAGCGTAATGGCCTAATTTTCTCCTACCCCCCTCCTAGTAATGGGATGCCTCCCATCCCTTTTCCTTTCCTTCTCCAAAGTGCTAAGTGCCTAAAGTAGTGCCCTTATTAAAGGAGCCGGACGTAACGCATTATAATATAAAAAAAATTATACATATATATATATATATATATATATATATATATATATATATATATATATATATATATATATATACGTGCTATACACACGTATATATGGATATATACTCACAGCAGTGCTACCAACTAACCGAATAGTTTTCGGGTTAGTACCAGTGCTCGCTGGAGCCTTCTTAAATTGATCTTAAGTATGATCTAACTCGTCCGTTTTCCTGCAATTTTTAGTATACTCGTTAGATTAGAAAAAGTTTTCTATCATTAAATTAATGTATTTATGCACGCTATTATTTCCTGTCATTTTCCACATTCGAATTTTTACTCCTGTTTTGGTTCTTTCATTTTTAAATACGAATTTTTTTATTAATTAACATTTTTGTAACGGTCTTATTAACTTTCTAAATACTAAAACGATAAACAAAACATTAAATGACTACGTTTCTTTGCGAATAAATGCTAAATTTATAAAATCCAAATTCATAACTTTTAAACGATTCTGGGCTATACTATCAGGAATATTGCGCCTGGCCAACATTTTCGAGTATGGAGTGTCGCAACTGTATTCGAGGCGAGGCGCGAGTACTAGTGCTAAACAGCCTGTATAAACAAATGAAGTGGCTAACGTTGAAACTTAAACACGTCTACAAGTTTATACAATCTGTAACACAAATGTTGCACTCTCTGCAATCTTTTAATGCCAATCATTAAAGAAAAAATTTTTTCGGTTCAATAGAATAGGTGAAATAGTTTACGAAGCATCGATTAAGTTGTTCTTGAAACTTTTATCAGAAGTGATATAATGTATTTTATAAAAAATAGAAATTTTGATCACACTCTTTAAACATGTACTTTGACACACTTGGATTTAACAGCGTATGTATGAGTGGTGCTGCCACATTATGCCCCAAAGTTCATGTTATAAATCTTATGGAAAAAAAAGTTCAAGTGTCCGTCATTAGTGAATTGACCCCTACTGCCTATAAGACACAATGTTAAAGAAATGTTAAAGTGACTAGTGGCGCCAGCACTTCCCTCCAACCTCATGCACCTGGCGGATATAAAACATACTATATCCTACATCGGTTATGCATATAATTCATCCTGGGGGGCAAACGTAGAATCGTAGCTAAAGTAATCGGCTTACATAAGGACTTTCATTCTATTCTCTGCCACGAGACCAAAATACACTCGCTTTACCTATTAGTAAAAAGGGGTTACGCATAAAGTAACTTTAACCACAATCCACGCTTTTTTTTACTTATCAAGAAAACAGCGAAATATTAGTATTTTTATTAAAATGGCTGACAAGAATGAGGAAACGCAGATTGATGATGGTGATGAAGCAGGAAGTCTAGCTTATCCTGACCATCGTGACTTGTCAGGTTGTCAAATTGTATCTCCGAGTAACACAAATACAGAGGAAAGACAGTTAGCCCTTACAAAGATACCCGGTGGTGATTCTCCCTTCGAACCCAACAAAAATAAGGTAAAGCCATCAGCAATGGTGAACAAATATATGAATGAATACATGTATATATGTACTGTGTAATACAATATATATAAATGTATATATTTAAATAAATATATATATATATATATATATATATATATATACATGATGAGTTCATGATAGTGATGTATTTGTAGGACGTCTATAAGAGAATGATGGATTGTGCACAATTTTTCCTGGCTTCAATTAGCGCTACCGTAAGTATGGAAGTTCTTTATCTAAGTCTTTTTTTTGTTTTAGTTTTAAAATCGTGTTAAACGCTTAAAATAAGTTTTACAACGTATATGCTGTTAGTCTTATGTTCAGCTTCGTCGACAATTTTGATCAGACCATAGTACGAATAAAAGTTTCTACCTGTTGAAAGTCTCATAATTCTACCTGCATCATACGTATACCTATAAATAAATTTTGATGGCCACCGATGTATTCGTTCTGTGATTGATCGAGACCAGTCTTGGGTGCATAAGTTTGAAAATGTGATCAAATAATCAGAAGTTAAAATTTTCACTAAAAATGAAAATTATATATTTAGTAGTTGCAAGTTATTTAATTGTTCTAACCAAATCGGAAAATTAAATATTTGTTATTAACTCTCAGGGAGTAGGTCAAGAAGCGTGCGGAAGTGGATCCCCCAGTACTGTTTACTTTATTTGTATACAGCTCATTTAATAATAAAAAAATATGTTAACTAAGACATCTGTGTAATTTTTAGGTCTATGATAACTCCATTACAGTTACGGGTCAACTAGAAGAGGATGGAAACATCTCATATGACCGTTGCCCGTGTTATTTTAGAAAAGTATCATATGGAAAAAGTTGAGGCATGGCTTAGCGAAGACAAGACCTTGTATATATCTTTTCCTAAAAAATATGGGCCAGTTGTCGATAAATATACTGTAACCAACATTAAAAATATCTGCTTAGTCACGATCACGGTTAACAAAAGAAAATGTAGAAAGAAAAAAATAAATGATGTCACTGCATTACCTCATCTATTTTATTACGAATAATTAACCAAAGCCATTTGAAGTCTCACAGTTTTAATATCATTAATACAAATACAAAAAGTACAATTTTAACGTTTTCTAATAAAAGTTAATTAATACGCTTATACACTTGTATATAGTATAATAGTCTACTGCAAAAATACCTATGATACAAGATAGAAGGTATACTAGAAGTATATCTTATAAAACTTGCACTTGATCTTGTTGTTGTATAAGTGTTTTTGCAGGCTTAAGTTCTTTGACGCAGCTTAAACATTGAGATAAAAAAAAAAGCTGAAGAAAATATATGCTTATGCAAGACTTTACACAGTAACTAAATAGTTAATTTGAAACACCGAATTTCTTTCTACTTAAGCTGTAAAATTTTTTAAGTAAAAAAAAAATCAAAATACCCACGGAAAAATATTATTAATTAAAGTTAAAATATTTCCATTGAAATTTTTAATTCAACGATTATTTTATTTTCCTTTTACCCACCTAAGGTTTTATCATGTACAATTAACAATGGCGTTATTCGTTCTTTGTTATATATTGTATTATTTGCCAACGACTTCAAACATTACAAATTTCGTTCATAGCAATGTTTACCGTTCGTTATACTGTCCCTTAATTACTCGTATCGGGACAACCAAGATAAGCAAATACTATATGAATATTCTGGCCTTTTTACTACCGTACGATAGTGTCTTACTAAGCTGTCGTCGACCATAAGATTGTCTTGATGTGCACCAGACGCAAGCTTAAGTGAAAAAATTTGC
Source organism: Copidosoma floridanum (assembly GCF_036245765.1). Lineage (NCBI taxonomy): Eukaryota > Metazoa > Arthropoda > Insecta > Hymenoptera > Encyrtidae > Copidosoma > Copidosoma floridanum. The sequence continues at coordinate 2,061,626 of NW_028321912.1, read as the reverse complement.
TTGTTTCGGAGTGGTTAAAAAACTTTTCTTAACGCTTCAAGAATCACACGATTATGTACGCAGGCAAGTGACAATCGCAAATCGCAGCTCGCAGGCAATTTCAGGCGACAAGCATGCGATCCGAGGGATTCTTTGTTTCCTTCCGTGGGTTGTATACGATTTTTTACTAATACCAAGGCGTATCTATGTAAACTAGCATCGTGATAGTTTCATAAAAACCCGAGATTAAAAAAAAAAAACATTATTTTGTTTGTTTCATATTTTATTTACAAAAATAAAGGATCATTACGTCTGCTTTTATAGTATAGTTCATTTTGAAGAATAACCTGACTAGTACAAAACTAAAAAAAAAAATTAGTACATAAATATCAGAAAAAGAAGAGTAAAATAAGTCAACTATACGATATGTCTACGTAAATATTGTAATTTAAATGTGCTTTATCTGATTAAATGACATTTGAAATATAGTTAACAATAAAAAAAATCGTCAAACAGCGTAGATTTGCGTTGTAGCAATAGGTAATTATTTGTCATTAATTTTCTACAACACACGCACTTAAGTATCTTCTTGAATTTCCTAATTCTTGAATACTAGTTACATACTTTATTTTTCAGTTTAGTTTAGTTTGTTTGTTTGACATGTTAATGAAGTTTTACAATTACACGACAAATAATGTGGAAATTTAAATTAACTTATAACAACAACAATTGATATAAAAGAAAACAGTACCATAAAGCAAATGTTTTTCAATGTCTAATAAATTGTAGATTAAATATTGATTTTTTAAATTCTGTGTGATTAAAAAGATACATTTTTTTTAATGATGCCCCAGGAGGTTCAGGAAAAAACTTTCTATTTACAACGTTCATATATCATTTCATTTTTTGTGGAAAAAACATTTTCTCTATAACATGGACTAGTGTAACATCAATATGACTTCTAAAGAGAATGCTCAATAATAGAACATCTCGTTTACAATTGGATCCAATCAATGTAAAAAGTCCTTACTTGGAATTTGAATCTGAATAAAATTGGTACATTACGTCACTAGGGCACAAAGTACAAACATGAGCGCCCGAGTCGCGTCTAATGTTTTTCTTGCCTACGGCCCAAAGTGATTACAAGGGCGAAAACTGTGACACGAGGGCGCAAAGCGGCAGTTGCACTTTGGGCCCATGGTAAGAAAATGGTAGTTTTCCTACGAGTTTGAAAAGTCTTTGTTTGCGAACCGAGAGGTTTGTGGCCCGAGCCGAAGGCGAGGGACGTAACGAGGTTCGTAAAAGAGACTTTTCGAACGAGTTCCGGAGAACTGCCTTTTCGCCAGAGGAAGTACCAGCCTTCCAAAACCACCCGAGGGCGGAAAAAGTATTAAATCATCCTATCTTTGAACATTGTTTCGTATTTTAAAACATTATATCAATATTCGTATAATCAACAGAACATTTTGTAATACATCATCATTATCTCTTATTTTCCAAACTTTTATTTTACAACCTCGACCAAGGATGGCTGAAGAGGGTGGTAGGGGTTTTGTGGAATGACCCCCGAAAATCACTATGTAATGTATGAATATAAGAATATGTATATATATCGCTGGGTGCACTCCTATTTTGGTCACGAACGGGTGTGAGATTACAAGAACTGAGGGACAGATGAGATGAGGTTACAGCAAAAAATTGACAACTGACGCCCAATACAATGAGTTCATCTGAACATACGAGCTTGTCGTGTAGCTGGATATCGAATTGATAAAACCGACTTAGAATAAGGCTTACAATTTAAATAATAAAAATGATTAAAATGATTAAAAAACGGTATAGAGCTGGACAAGCTCATTAATCTAAATGATACTTTGATTAAGTTGTTAAGAAGAGAGAATGTTTGCATAACATCTTCAAAAAATTTTTTTTTTTTTTAATTTTTATTTTGATTGGGTGCAAAGTCTTTTTGAGTCTTTGAAAAAAAGAAGCGTCTCTTTTAAGTTGAGGTGATAACTTTCAGTTAATTTTCATATGTACATATTCAACTGATATCCACGGGCAAAAATCTGCACGTTTTGCCTTTGGTAAGAAAAAGAACATATGAGACTTGAGCACAAACATATAATAACCGTATCCTTCAAGCGATAATGTTTGTACTTTTGTGTCCTAGAAATATCATATAGTATTTTGTGATTTACTGCATCACGATAATCGTCTTATAAGGTATAAGGCCACAAAGGGCGAGGCTGCGGCTCCTGGTACTAAGAGTAAACTGAAAATGGTTTTTTTTTTATTCCTAAGTTTCTTGATTCTCCTACATGGTTTTTTTTACAAAATACAGTACAATCTGTCTGTGACATTTCTCATACAAAAATATGATGAAACTAAAGATGAATCCACTGATTAAAAATACAAAAAGTGGAGCAGTTTCAGAAAGACCTAATGATGTACATGAAACTTCTTTAGCAATGCTCATAGCGTCAAGACTAGCCTTCCTTTTTCGAGATATTATTCCATTTTCTCTGTACTTCTGGATACTAAAAAAAAATGTTGTTGAAATTCTTAGATGTGTATAAATTTTTATAATACTTACTGATGATTTAAAAATTGAAGAAGTGGATCTCCTTTTTTTAAAGCAATCGATTTTCTTCTAAAATTACCTAATGGAATAGCTAAGATTTTGCAATAGTACTTCAGAATAAGTGGACGTCGTATATTGTCATATGTATAATGAGCCACCCTTTCATTGCATACCTAAAATTATATTAACTTAAAATAATTTATACGCTGAAAAATAATCCGTTTTAATTTATAAAATATTTTCAACTTTCAAGAACTTTTTAAAATCGTTTCGATTGAGTGTCACAGTTTATAACCAGATTAACACATTCTCATGTACGCATATTCACATGCACGCGAGCAGTCATACACGCATTGTTACTTATTTTAAATGTATTGGTATTACCGTCAGCGGAAAAAAATTACGTTGTAAATTTTAATAACATCTTTAGAGTACAATTTTTTAACCCAAATAATTTAGATTTTTCTTAATATTTTTTATGGAATTTTCCTCTACGTTAATAATCGTTTTTTAGAATAGAATATTAAAAAACCAGGACAAAAACTGTTACCGCCATTCAAAATAAAACTTAAAAAATTTTATAAGAGAAAGTGTAAGAAATTGTTTTTAGACGCTATTATAAGAGCAGGTACATATATTTTATAAAATAATAAACACACTAACTAAATATTTTACATTACCTGCTTTAAAGCATCTTCTGAGGTTATAGGTAGACTATTCTCATCCTTTAAAAACAATTTCAATTTATCATTTATATCGTTCTCCGAGCTCTAAAAAAATGTTATAAGATATAAGTCTTAAGAATAATAAAAATGATACACTCAGTTGAAACTTTAAAAGATTACTGAGAAAAACGGTAATGGGTCAGAGTTTTTTACTACGATCAATTGATATGTTTTATCCTCTAAAAATTCACGTGCATTTTTAAATGGAATGTGTGGTATTGAAACCGCTGTGAAGCTGGTAAAACAGCCCGAGTACATTGAAATCATAATAAATGCTGTCAAATATAGTGATAGCCTTGCAATTTTTGATGATACGGAATTGAATTGTACATCTGTAAATTCAAAAAAAAGAAATAAGTATCGTCAGGCGATTCCACTATAAAAACAAAATTAAATTCCTACGGTTTGTTAATTTGTACATAACAGTACATAATCATCGTACAAGAGCAAAGTCAAAAATTTCGCCAACTCAAATAATGATACACATTTTTTAAGTTATTTTAAATTCTAGATTTTTGAAGTTATGCAAAATCTAAATATCTGCATGGATAGAAGTATCCCATACACGTGACGTAAAGAAAAATTGTTTTGCCAATTTGGTGAAAAAAAACACTTCCCTTAGCTCTTTAAAAGGTTATAGGACACTGATTTTGTCAGGAAATTTTTAACTGTTTTTAACTTTTCTCGGACGCTTTACTTTTTTTTATGAGCGTTCACCTTTAGGTTATAGATCTTCTGCAGGGGGTTGATATTTTTTAGCTCAAAAATTTATAACCGTAGTTCAATCGAGATTTATTGGAAAATTAAAAGGTACAGTCTAAATTTTTTTCTCCGGTTTTACTAGTCTAACAATACTTACGATGTGTTGAGACAAAGAGACAAGTAATAATCATCGGTATTGTCTAAAACTACATTATTCCTTTTTGCTTTTTTAGGAACTTTTAATTGCTACTTTCTTTCGATTAATCATAAAAAATTATGTCGGATGTGCCTTTGGTAAGAAAATTAGTGTTCGGCACACAAGCGTCATCCCATCATGATGTTAAAGTATTTTCTGTATTTTGTTAACAAACCTTAATTAATAGTTTACCTGTGAATTCTTGATGGACGAATATTCGCCATACGTTCAAAAAACTGTCCGATGGTTTAAAAATAAATCCTCTTCTATCGTTATGTAAAACTAAAATTACATTAAATAGAATTGATAAAATAGTTATCAGTATAACCAAGAAAATCCAAATACACCTACTTAAAACCTGCTTAATTAAAAGGTATAAAGAAATAAAGTATAAATATGTTGCACTATTTAATTTTTTTCACCTCAAGGTAAGCATTCCATGGAATTTCCTTGGTGTCCGGTAATTTATACCAAATTAAATCTTGATAATCAATGATTTCAATCGTGAAGTCATACTTATCTAAATTTTTGTTCGTTAAAAACTTGCCAGGAAGAATAATACTCTCATTCAATAATTTTGTGGAATCAATTGATATGTTCTTGACACTTTCATGTGATTCCTTCTTGACACGGAAATCGTTTTCATACTCAAGTGCTAATCCTGTTGTTGTAGCAAAATCATTAACGACTAGAGAATGAAGATGAGATGACTCCTAACGATGTCAAAAAAACAATTCATTTTTTAAAAATTAAATAATTGTGTTATTTGAAAATAAACTAAGTGCTTATAAAACAAGTTACCTTGGTAGTAATTTTAGCCAGAGCACCACTTAAATTTTTTCGTCTTTGGACTAAAGTAAACAAGTTATGTTTTTATGAATTGTACATCATATAATTTTTGTGCTCTGTATCATAGATTTTTCAATGAAGGTGGAATTTAAATAACAGCAAAACTTCGTGTCTAACATGATTTCCGTGTTTTGTGCGTTTTAGAAATTTGATGTTTAATTATTACTGCATATTCTTTTATGTCCGTTAGTTTTATTTTATAAAATATCAATCGTAGATTTGTGTTTTTTGTTATTTATTTATTTAATAACATTGAAACATAAGGCGAGACTGTCTTATAACCTCGTAAGTATTATTTTGACTTGATCTTAAGGATGCTAGTAGATAATCTAAATATCAGTTTTTTTATGAAGAGGCCAGATAACTGTAATGCGCGAAAAAACGGCTAGGTGTTATAATTTTTATTGTAGTGTATTATGCATAAGTATGTGTTAGACATTTGCTGAGTAGTGATATATAATATTTTAGGTGACGTCAGATTTTGAAAGTTCTTTCTTACAAAGCACAAAGAACTGAAGCTGTTTATTAAGCTTTTCTACCGTTTCGCTAATAAATACATTATTGTTTATTGTTCGTTCTGTTAAGCTATAAAACTTAAAATAATAATAATCTTCCAAGAAAATGCATCTTAAAATAAGGTAGTAGATTTGATAAGCTACGAGGTTGTTTTGGAAAAGTTTCTCCTTCTCTACTACGAAGTGGTGATAAAGAGTAGATACATATATGTTACAAGGAAACTAATGACTATGCATAGATTTACGCCTTAGAGTATACATGGTCTTTAGTTCGAACTTAAAGTTTTAACGCATTGTTGTTTATTACTACATCATACGCTTTACTTACATCTGTACCGTATGCGATTTTGCTTGTCAGTGAGCCCAAATTGTTGTCTATAAAGTGCATATATCCGTCAATTTGAACATTAACGTACCTCTTTACATTAACTTTCATATTAAAGTTTCGACTTATAAGTTCCAGTAAAATTAAGTTAAAGTACCAAAATCCACTCATCCGCTGGTACATTAACGCATGCTATAAATATGTACAGAAAATTTTTCCAACTCACCTAAATTTTGGTGCTGTTGTAAGGAACAATCATTTATAACATTAATAATTATAACAGCATGTAAGTTTTGGAAATGCTTCCTCTTAAAAAGTATAAAATTTCCAATTGCTAATCTGTACTTTCCGACATAAAACAAAGTAGCAACACTATATACAGAGTCGAGCCAAGGAAGAATACTCGATTTCTTCATAAATCGTGTGTCAGCACTGATACATTCGATGTGCATGACAATTCAATTCTACTACCTTTTACTACGCAGCTCTCCTTATAATATATTTATAATAGTTCGTGTATATGTCCTGCGCGTGTTTTTGTTCTACATTTATTTGTCCTATGATCTGCCTTGGAATCAAGCGCTGACCCATTTGTAAGTATATCATGTTATTGATCGAACACTCTCTGTTAGGTGTTTGTATGAAATCACAAATCAGATATTTGTTGGTGTGAGTACTTTTTTTAACATGTAATGCCAAAGCGCGCGGTGGCTCAGTCGGCTAGGTCGTGGATTGGCACGCGGGAGACCTTGGTTCGTTTCTCGGCCAGTGCGAGATATTTGGGCAAGTACCTACCTCTGTGATTTTTCACATGAGCTTTCTCACCACGCAATGCTCCTCGAGGAGGGTTTAGGCGACCTCCTCGCAGCGTAATGGCCTAATTTTCCCCTACCCCCTCCCAGTAATAGGAGGCCCCCATCCCTCTCTCCTTTCTTTTTCAAAGTGCTAAGTGCCCATAGTAGTGCCCTTATTAAAGGAGCCGGACGTGAAGCACTATAATATAAAAAAAAATTCTATATATGTTATATCTATAGATATAATTTTAACATACAAGTCGTTGAAAAAGGGTGTCACCCTCAATAAAATCCATATTCAAAATTATTTCCTCATAGTACATGGCATAAGGAATAAAATGAGCCCTATTTCGAACGTGTGTCTCAAAAAAATATTTTTAATTAAAATGAGGGACAACAACAAGATATTTTTTGTGAATTTTCTCATATAGTACATACATACTTGTGTTATCTTGATTAAAAAATTTACGGAAAATAAGATTAATTGTTGCATTGCCGGAAACTATATCTTTCTATGATTTAATAAGCAAATATTAAAAATTAGGTGAATTTACTGGCTGACCTTTAAAAAATAAATTCTTGCTGTCAGTGTTTTGATTGTTTTATTGCGAAGAGGAGGAACTGATTTTTTTCAAACGACGCGTCTTTCAAACGAAACGAGACTGTCACATAGTTGAATAACAACTATGTTCAATAAATCGTTTCCGTGTAAGTAAAAAAAAGATAAAATTCAAAGAAAAAAAATCGATGCAGAAAAAAGTCCATGCAATTTCGATGCAATATTAACATATTTCACTCGAGCGAGGTTAATTGTTTGCAATTAATTTGCCGTTACGGAGGAGTAAGGAAATACCTTTATCCATCTCCTAAATATTTGTTGCTATACGCAGAAAACAAAAAACAAAATTATCCTAGATAGGAAAAAAATATATTTATTTTGTCTGATTTTAGAAAGACGTTCTAAATGTTAAAGAATCTTATTTCAGAATCGGGAGAATGTCTGATTAAAATTTTCTATAAAAAATAACAAGAATCTACCTGAATCAATTGCAATTGTATACTAAATAATTCTTATAATATTTGAAACCCACAATTTTCAGACCAAAACACCTGGATGGCATCATTATTGATAAAAACCAGGTAGAAGCCTGGTCTAGTAGAAAAAAGTAATATGTAGCTGTTGCAACTAAAAACTGTTGCATGATTATTGAGATAAATTTTCGTAACAGATAAAATAACAATGGTGATATGAGCATAAATCTTTTTTTTCGTCAGAATTGTATTATAGGATATTTCCTTCAGTTCGATTTAGTGTGCAGCACAAAAAAAAAAAGGTATTTTGGTGCTTATTTTAAGCTTGCGGTCAATATCATGTTTCGATTATTCCGGTTTTTCCTTACCAGAGTAATGACCACGTGCTCATCAAAATAAAATAATAATGCATCCAAATATAAAAAAAAATACATAAAAATGAATGATTGGCTTGTGATTTTATTCAAACACCCAAAAGAGAGTGTTCGATCAATAACATGATGTACTCACAAATGGGTCAGCACTTGATTCAATAAACAGATCATAGGACAGAAACGCGAAATGAAAGCAGGTGCAGGACATATATGGACAATTCTAATACATTATAAGCAGAGCCGCGTAGTAGAAGGTGGTAAAATTGAATTGTCATGCACATAGAATGTATCAGTGCTGACACACGATTTATGGAGAAATCGAGTATTCTTCCTCGGCTCGACTCTGTATATAGTGTTGCTACTTTGTTTCATTCCGGAAAGTACAGATGAGCTACCGAATGTTTGTCGTTGGAAGAGGAAATGTTTGTACTTAATTTTATTTATATTTATAGACCACAGCTAAAAAAAAATTTTGCAATGTGAAAATTAACGTAGGAAGGTATACATAAATATTCGAATTGATCGATTAATGTGCTTTGCAGACAGTAATTTTAGCTAAGCAACATGTGAAATTGTATGCAGTGTAGATTAGTTAAGCGTATCAGGAATTATTGAAAAGTAACGCGTTAATATTTATGTAACTTTTGACTCAGCCTTAATTTAAAAATTATTTTACTTATTTACATATTTGGAATACATAAATACAAGTTAATGTGTACTTAAAATGGTAAGTGTATGCATAATTATTAGTTTCCTTGTAATGTCTATACTTACTCTTTGTCAATATTTAATAGTATAAAAGCACAAAGTTTTTCCGAAACAATGTCATAGTTTAGAATGATTCAGATATTTTTGGGACTCTTTCAACCAACTTATAGATGGATATAGGTATTGTATGCCGTTATGTTTCAAAAATAAAATTTTTAACGATTTCCTGTGATTATGCAAAAAAAATTGGACTCGCACAAAATAATGCTAAGGAAATTCAATCCATAAAAAAATAAACGTGTCCTTGATAACAGATACTGAGACAAAATGATGTGTTTATTGTGAAATTTTTCTCAACAAATTACAAGTCTTGTATTTTTCTATATTTTTAACAATTTTTTCTGTAAAAGATCAAATGTTCTTTTACTTAACCAATTTTTTCTTATTTTCATTAAGACAAAGATATCCAATGCACATTCCTTATTTTATAAATGAGAGTCCGAACAGTTGGATTCGTGAATAGAGATAGATGCTTGGAATAATTTTTGGTATTGTCTTCGGATGGTAACAACACGTCTCACATGATAAATATCATGCATGCTAGGGAAACGTTAAATTTTCGAGCTAAGGTCAAGATAACTGAATTTCGCCTTTCCTACATAAAAAGATTTAATATAATCTAATTTAATCTAATTTTTTTATTTGGTTCAGTTTTTACTTTCCGCTTGACATTCTATAGGAAAGTTTCCGCTTATGGTTACAATTATGGTTAAAATCAATGTAGGAAAGCTATGAAGTGAAAAAACGATGCTATCACAGTACATGTAAACAATACACAAATTTCATGTACATGCTTTTAACGTGGACTTTAACAAACGTGGATTCTACAGTGAATGCATAACCGGTGCTGCCTTTTTTTTTCTCCTAAATCCCATATGTTATACATCTTATAAAAAAAATAATACATCTGTTTTGTACATCACTTATCCTGGGAGTATACATAGAATCTTGTGTATAAAATAGTCGGCTTATTTGAAGAGTTTCATTTTATATTATCTGCCACATGACGAACGACACGCGCTACTTCTATTACTGATAAACGGTTACAATAAAGTAAATTTAACCAAAATTCACGATTTTTTTTACTTGTCAAGAAAACAGCGAAGTATTAGTATTTTCATCAAAATGGCTGACGAAGATGCGGATATGCAAATTGATGAAGGCGATGATTAAGGACCTTCAAGTCAGCCTGAACATTGGGGGGTATTGTCAGGTCATCAGATTGTGTCTTACAGCAACATGTCTACAAAGGAGATACAATTAGACCTTATAAAGATATCTGGCGGTCATTCTCCCTTCTCTTTCGACAAACATGAGGTAAAGCCATGAGCAATTGTGAACAAATATATATTTTTTTGTTTTTCTTACAAATTCATAATAGTAGTGTATTTGTAGGACGTCTATAAGAGGATGATGGATTGTACAAAATTTTCCCTGAATTTAATTAGCGCCACCGTAAGAATGAAAGTTCTTTGTCTCAATATTTTTCTAGTTGTAATTTTTAAATATTTAATTTTCTTCGTGTTAAATGCTTAAAATAAGTTTTAAAACGTATGTGCTGATTAGTCTTATGTTCTGCTTCGTCAACAATTTTGATCAGACCATTAGTATGAATAAAAATCTTTACCTGTTAGTAGTCTTATAATCCTACCTTTATCAGACCTGTAAATAAATTCTGATTTTTACCAATGTATTTGTTCCGTGATCGATTGAGACCAGACTTGGGTGTGTAAATTTGGAAATGAGATCAAATAACTAGTAGTTTAAATTTTTGCATGGAATAATAATTAAAACAATAAGTTTTATAGTTGAAAATCATCAAGTTGTTATAAAAAATCGGGAAATTAAATATTTGTTTTTAACTGTGAGGGATTTGGTTCGAGAAGCGGGCAGAGCCCCCAGCACTGTTTAATTTATGTGTATCTAGCTCATTTTATTATAAAAAAATATGTTAACTATACATATATGAGATATATATGAGATATCTGTGTAATTTTTAGGTCTGTGACAACTCCGTTACAGTAACGGGTCAACTAGAAGAGGATGGAAGCGTCTCATCCGAAACTATGACCGTCCCACGTGACACTGATATGGAAAAAGTTAAGACATGGCTTAGCAAAGTCAAGGTCTTGTATATATCTATTCCTAAAAACCATGAGCCAGTCGTCGGTAAATAGACTGTAACCAACATTAAAATTATCAGCTAATTCACAGTCACAGTTAACAAAAGAAAATGTATGAAGAAAAATAGTAAATGATATCACTGCATTACCTCATCTTTTATCATACGAATAATTAACCGAAGTCATTTGAGAGCATATATTTGTAATCACATTAATACAAAGATAAAAATTGCGAATTAAACGTGTTGTAATATAAGTTGATTAACACGCTTATAAATATTTACTAATGTTTAGTACAATTTTTAATCCTACACTCAATGAAGATACTTACAGTTTGAAAGTCTACTGCAAAAATACTTATGATGCAAAATAGTAGGTATACTAGAAGAATTTCTTATAAAAGTTGCTCTTGATTTTGTTGTTATACATCGTTTTGCAAGTTTTAAGTTCTTTGACGCGACTTAAACAATGTTGATATAAAAAAAAAAGTTTAAGCAAAAATATGCGTGTGCAGCACTTTACATAGTAATTAATTAGTTAATTTAAAAAATCGAATTTCTATCAACTTAAACTGTAAAATTACTTAAGTAAATGAAAAAAATCAGAACACCCACGAAAAAATATTATTAATTAAAAATCAAATATTTCCATCGAAATTATTCATTCCACGAACATATTATTTTCCTTTCACCCGCCTAACGTTGCCTCTTGTCATGTATAATTGGCAATGACGTAAGTCATCCATTATTGTATATTTTCCTTTAATAAAACTCTTAATAACCTTCATCAAACTATATAAATTTACTCCGTTAACGTTGATTTGAACTAAACTCATTGATAAATAATAGTATGATTCTCTTTCGTTAATAATTCTAATTCATGAAGCAAATCACTAATAAAAAACACCTTTATAAGTAATGTATCATTAAAAATACGATTAAATTCCAGAAAATCTAAGATATTGTAGTAAAAAGTTCAAAATTAAATTATTGAAAAACAATTGCAAAATTATAAAATAAAAGAGAAATTGATAGTTTCTACTTGCAACATAAGGGATTCTGTCGTGTGACGAATAATATAATAATGTACATGTAGTATACAGCTAAATATTTTTCTTGGCCTTTCAATTTTTATCCAAACATGATACATGATATCTAGAGATTGCTTATAAGGAAGGGACCCTTTGTCTTTATATTTTTTGTCAAAAAGAATAAGCACACTTTTTTCTTCTACACTATATTATAGGGTAAATAAGCTAATGTTAATTGAGGAATCATACACACTTAATAAAAAGGAAACGAAGGAATGAAAGCGTATGATATTTATTTTAATATTTTTATTGTATTTTACAAATTCACACACTGATGCACTAAAAATATTATAAACACTTAAATAAAACGTTAAGTTTATAATTTATATTTTAAAGAAAATTTTAAGACTTTCAACACTGTTATTGAAAAATATTGAGAGTTTATATTTTTTATTCAAGTTTGACGTTACACTAAGTACTATGATTGTATTAAATAACTATTTGTATAATGTACTATATTTATTTGCCTATGACTTCAAGAATTACAAATTTCGTTCATAGCAATGATCACCGTTCGTTATACCGTGCCTCAATCACTTGTTATCGTATACTGGACTTTTTACTATTATACAATAGTATCTGACTAAGCTGTAGATGACCATAAGATTATTTGAATGTATACCAGAGGCAAGCTTACGTGAAAAAATTTTCTTGTCTCGGAGTGGTTAAAAAACTTTTCTTTACGCTTCAGGAGTCACACGATTATTATGTAGAAAATATATTGAAAAAAAGATTTAGCAGACGTATCTATGCAACTAGCATCGTCTTAGTTTCATAAAAACCTGAGATTATAGAAAAAAAATTATTTCGTTTGTTTTATAATTTATTTACAAAAATAAACAATTTTTACATGTGCTTTTATAGTATAGTTCATCTTGAAGAATAACCTCATTAGTATAAAACTAAAAAAAGATTTCCTACCTTGAATATTTTTGAGAGGCTGGTGTGCCCTCAGTAGGAAAAATAGAGTTCGCCATATATGCACCGTCACACCATGGTTACCGGGTACAGCCCCGAAGACGATGGTACTTGTCCGACAAAAACTACTGTACTACATAAATATCCGAAGAAGTAGAGTAAAATAATTCAGTTAAATAAATTTTTATTACTCTTAAATGATTCTGATTTAATTTGAAAAATTTCATTTAAAATATAGTTGACAATAACAAAAACTAAGTAAATACGGTGTTAAAAAAAAATATTCAGTTTGTTTTACCGACAACTTTGGACTTTATTAAAAATTAAATTACCTTTTGAAAATTATCTCAGAAATACGTGAAAAGTAGTCTTGGCACTTTACAATTATCAGCTGCATTTGTTAGTTAGGATTTTATTTAAAAAATTGTATTTTTTTAAAAACTTTTTGCTTGTATCTTAACGTAAGTGACACGTAGCAAAATCTTATGAGAAGCCAAATTGTTTGTCAGAAGGTGCTTTATATGATGTAATTTTTTTCGATCATGAAATATTCGTTTTCAAAAAATCACAGAAACTTACATTCTAAACTTCATATTGTTTAATAACTGTAAAACCAATAATAAGTAGACAATTCAAACTAAACTATGAGAATTGGTAATTTTTGTGTAATCAAATAAAATGCTTTTGAATCTATTGCAAAATATCGCTTGGTTATTATTTGGATAAGCTTTCAAATTTAAAATGTCAGATGGCAGCATTGCAAAAGGGAATTCTGTTTCTTTTGTTTTGTGCAACACACGTTGTTTAGTCTCTATTAGGATTTAAAAATAAAACTTAAAAAAATTTTTTTTAGATTTAAATCGCAGAAAACGATTTTCCGTCATAAGAAAACGTAATACCTTCGATATTTTTTTTACATACTTTATTAAAATAAAGTGCATTGTTTTTGGTAAAAAATACCAATTTTAAAACAAAAACAGTTGAAAAATGTTGTTTATAACTAAATTTACAAATATTATTTGATATTTCTTTTTAGTTAAAGAAAAATTTGCTAACATTTTAAACCGAAAATTGGGCTGGTTATATTTTTTATTTTGTATATGATTGAATACACATTAATTAATTTGTATACATGTAATGCGTTTTTATTAATTAATTAATCTAAGTGATACTTTTATTGATGTCTTATGATGTTTTAAGGCAAAAATTTAATAAAAAATATTAGTTTTCGTCGAACAAGTGCCATTGTCTTTGGGGATATTTTGCGGCATAATGTAGCCGTGGTGCGAAGGCGCTTATGTGGCGAATCCTATTTTCCCTACCAAGGGAACTCCTGCCTCTCAAAACACCTAAGGTAGGAAATGGTATACTTTATGTCACTTTTTTTTAGAAAGTACAGCTATTATCGCCCAAACAGCTTGGAGGCAAATGTTTTATCATTGTGCCCAAGTCGCGTATGTCGTTGTTCTTACCAAGGGCAAAAAGTGCAATTTTAACTGTAGGCACACTTCGCACCTAGTAATCCACTTTCTGCAAGTTGGCCTAAAGTCATAATAATAATTCAGAGTGTGTTCCGAGGGCATAAAGCGTCTGTTACAATTTGTACCCATAGTAAGAAAATTTTGTATACCTTAGTGGGTGCAAAGTCTTTTCACGCCCTAGAAAAAAAGAAACGTCTCTACCAAGTGGGGCATTACTTGGGCAAGTTGGGTGATTACTTTTTTGTTTACTTTGATTTGTACATGTCTAACTTTTAATCACAGGCGAAAACCTGCATATTTTACTCTTGGTAAGAATAGTAGTTTTTTTCGAATGAGTGCCATCGTGTCTGGGGCTATTTTGCAGCTCGAGAGGTCTGCCACTTAGAGCTCGAGGGACGTAAGTTAGCTGCGGAGCGATTGCACTTACGTGGCGAATCCTATTATTTTTTTACCAAAGGCACACCAGCCTCTTAAAAACGCCCGAGGTAGGAAAAAACACTATACGTGACTCGGGCACAAACATACAATAATCGTATCCTTCAAGCGATAATGTTTGTACTTATGTGTCCTAGTAACGTCATATAATATTTTGTGATTTACGGTATCACGATAACAGTCTTATGGGGTATAAGGCCACAAAGGGCGAGGCTGTGGCTCCCGGTACTGAGAGTAAACTGAAAATGGCTTCCCATCGTTGTACAAACGGTTATTTTTTTTTGGTTTCCTAAGTTTCTTGATTCTCCTACATTGTTTTCTTACAAAATACTTTACAATCTGTCTGTGAAATTTTTCATACAAAAATATGATAAAGCTTAAGGCAAATCCACAAATTGAAAACACAAACAATGGAGCGACTTCAGTAATACCTAATGATGTACATGAAACTTCTTTAGCAATGCTCATAGCGTCAAGCCTAGCCTTCCTTGTTCGAGATAGTACTCCATTTTCTCTGTACTTCTGAATACTAAAAAAAATGTTGTTGAAATTCTTAGATACGTATTAACTTTTTTAATACTTACTGATGATTTAAAAATTGAAGAAGTGGATCTCCTTTTTTTAAACCGATAGCTCTTTTTCTAGTATTACGTAGTGGAATCGCCAAGGTCTCGCAATAGTACTTCATAATAAGTGGACGTCGTATTATGTCAAATGTATAATAAACCACTCTTTCATTGCATATCTAAAATCAAATAAACTTGGAATACTTCAAAAGCTAAAAAATAATCTGTTTTAATTCATTAAATATTTGTAGCTTTCAAAAACATTATAAAATCGCTTTGATTTAGTGTGTCAGCCTATAACCAGATTTACACAGTAAAGTTTCGTAACACACCTGTAGTACAATTTTCCAACTGAAACGTTTAAGATATTTCTAAATGATTTTTATAGAATTTCTTTCAACGACAAAAATCGTTTTCTAGAATAGAATATTCAAAAACATTAACAAAAACTTTTACCATAATTTGAAATAAAAGTTTATAAAACAAAGCAATGGAAATAATTTTTAGACGCTATTATTAAAGATTGTACATTGTTAAATATTTTTTAAAATAATTGTCACACAAACTAAATATTTTACATTACCTGATTAAAAGCATCTTCTTGAGTTGTGGGTAGACTATTCTCATCCCTTAAAAACAATTTTAATTTATCATTTATGTCGTTCTCCGAGCTCTAAAAAAATGTCACAAGATAAAGTTTATGAGTATAATGGAAATTGTACATATTTTTAGTTAAAACTTAATAAAATTACCGAGAAAAATGTTAAAATAGTATCATTTTTTAGAATGATCAATTGATATGTTTTATCCTCTATAAATTCACTTGCACTTTTAAATGGAATATGTGGTATTGAAACTGTTGCGAAACTGGTAAAACAGCCCGCGTACATTGAAATAATAATGAATGCTGTCAGATATAGCGACAGCCTTGCGATTTTGGATGATACAGAATTAAATTGTACATCTGTAAATTAAAAAAAACATTAGTGTATAGTCAGGCAATTCTACCATACAAGTTCTTAAATTCCTACGCTTCGTAAATTATATTCAACAGTAGATGATTATCGTACAAGAGCAAAGTCATAAATTTCGCGAACTCGAATAACTATCCATAATTTAAAAATTTTTTAAATTCAAGTATTCAAAAATCAAGCAAATCTTAATTGTCTGCACAGTTTAAAGTATCCTGTACACATGACGTATTGAAAAATTGTTTTGCCTAGTTAGAGCAAGAGCCTCTCTCACAGCTCTTTGAAAACTTATTGGATACTGATTTTTTTAGAAAATTTCTAACTGTTTTCAACTTTTCTCGGACGCTTTCGTTTTTTTATGAGTGTTCGCCTGTAGGTTATAGATAATATTTTTGAAGCTAAAAAGTTATAAGCGTAGTTTAATCCGGATTTATTGGAAAATTAAATGGAACAGCCAAATTTTACTCGCCCAACAATATGATGCGTTGAGACAAAGAGAAAAGTAATAATCATCAATATTGTTTTTAATTACTTTTTCTCCTTTTAGCACTTATAGGGACTTTCAGTTGCTGCTTTTTTTTGATTGATGGTGAAACAGTTAAAAGAAATAAATAGTTATTCACATAGCAAGTGTGAAAAATATGATTTCCCGAAAAAATGTGAATGACACGCACGAGCTACCGTTACCGGCCACGAGTGCAAGTTTATCACACAAGTGCGGGAAATAGTCCGACACGAGGTGCGTTCGAGATGTCTCGCCACATAAGGGTAAGGAAAATAGATATAAAAGAAGTATTAATGTTAAAAGCAGTGTGTAGCAAAATTCTTTCCTGTGTGCAGTAATAATATTTCGCTCACTAGGTGCGTAATATATACTAGTAATGCATACTTTGTCAACGCTACGGTGATGAAAACTTTTTCCTAACACGAAGCCTTTTTCGTGACATTTAAACGTTGACAGCGCCCTTGAAAAGAGAAATATCATTCTCGACACGATCGATATCAAACTAGGGCTATTCCACGATGCACAAAATAGTTCTTATGATGATGGCACTAGTATGACGTGACGAAAATTTCGTACCTTGGGCATTTTTGAGGGTCGGGTATGCCTTTGGTAAGAAAATTAGGTTCGGCACACAAGTGCCATCCCATCATAATGTTAAAGTCTTTGCTGTATTTTTACAAGAAACCTCCATTAATAGTTTACCTGTGAATTCTTGATGGACAAACATGCGCCATACATTCAAAAAACCATCCGACAATTTATAAATGAATCCTCTTCTATCTTTATGTAATACTAAAATGATTACAAATAATACTGAAGAAATAGGTATGAGTATAATCAAAAAAATCCAAATACGCTTGTTAAAAACCTGTTCAATTAAAAATGTATTAAAATTAAAAAAAAATTAGGTTATAAATATTTCAAATTCAAATATTTTTACCTCAAAATAACCATTCCATGGAATTTCCTTGGAGTCTGATAATTTATACAAAATATAATCTTGATAATCCATGATTTCGATCGTTACGTCATACTCATCTAAATTTTTGTTCGTTAAAAACTTGCCAGGAAGAATAATACTCTCATTCAATAGTTTTGTAGAATCGTTTGATGTGTTCTCAAGACTTTCATTTAATTTTTTTATGATATGAGAATCGTTTTTATACTCAAGTACTAATCCTGTTGTTTTAGCGAAATCTTGAACTACTTGAGAATAAAGAGGAGATGGAACCTAACGATGCAGAGAAACAATTAATTTTTTTGAAATAAAATAATTTTGTTATTTAAAAATAAACTTTTTATGAAACAAATTACTTTGGTAGTAATTGTAGCCGAAGCACCACTTAAATTTTTTCGTCTCTGGACTAAAGCTCGCTTGTCTATGAGGGTTAATCCGTTTTCCTTGCTCCATTCAAATAATTTATTAACTTGTAATTCATTCTGGGAGCCGACAGCGAACCATTCATGAATGTTTTTATTGTTTCCGCATTTTATCAAAACTTCACTTTTTATATTTAAGTGAAGGTAATTCTTTTTAGGATATCGGCAAGTGATATCGATTTGTTCAGTAACGGCTGGCCGGAATAACAAAAGCCATACGTGAGGCGACAGATTATGATGCCTCGAGAAACGTGTAAATTTTTCGAAATCATTGTCAGTATTTAAAAACACCACAAAAAGGGTTTTTGAGTAATTTCTTAGTTTCGGATACTTTTCTGAAAGATCCGATATAGTCGAAGCTACAGAATACACCATTTTTCGTGAGAATTCTTTAACCATGTTAACCACCGAATGTATATCTGTGGATTTAAGAGAAAAATTGTTGTTATCAGGTATTATGATTTTCTTAACAAGCGCTTTGCTTTTGCTTACCTTCGTTGCTCCTGTAAATAATTCCTATACTGGTGGTCGCATAGAACTTTTGTACATCCAAAATTACAGGAACTTGACTTTCCATGTTTTTTGCTGAATCACATGGCATAAATAAAACAACGGCTAATATTACAACGAGGCTGGTTAGCTTCACCATTTTTGGCTAAAAATAGATTAAGAAAAAATGTACATGTTTACTTACATAATTAAATAAAATCATTTCATAAGCATACTTTCTACGAGTTAAAGAAAGCAAATTACGTGAGTACAACTACTAACGCATAACAAAATGAACATTAAATTTAATTTAATTACAATACTTATACAACAGTGTTATTTTTATTTCATGGTACAAAATGGATTAGGCATGTAAATTGTAAAGACACATTTATATTTTTTTCTGTTTTAAATGTATTAAATGTATGTTACGCTACTATTGATTGAGTTCAGTCAAATTTTCTTTTTAATTCTGAATAAATTATAAATATAACTCAAGATGTTGTAAAAGAGTAAATAATATAGTTATCCTCTATACACGGAGACATTCAAAATATTTTTTTTGTAAATCCCATAAGAAATAAAAACATTTACGAAAATTTGTATATTTTGTACGAAATTTTTTTTTTTTTTCTACTATTTACCATACTATTGCCTTAGTAAGTGGTAAAAAGGTTGTGAAAAATAGATTAAAAATTATAAAGAAACCTCCAATTTCTTTGTTTCCGAATCCGCATTGAATTTTTTAATCTTCAAACGTTTTTCGACTACTATTTTTAATGCCTACCATTCCTTTCAACGTCTTATATGGAAAACTCAAGTTGTATCACTATTTAAATTCCTATTTTATGTTAATTCTATAATAAAAATAGAAAAGAAAAATGTTTTGATAATTACTGTTAATTATAAAAACAAGATAATTTAGAGCTTTTCGAAGGCTGCGTAGCTATTGGCAATATTCTTTTAGTTCTATGTAGAATTTCTTGATGCAAAAAAGCTTGATTATTTTTGGTGAAGTTTAGTCAAGATGAATTAAGTCAGCAATGTTTTTACCAAAATTCAGCATTAGTTGTATTAATCCAAAAAAAATTATTATTTAGTAATTTTTATAATAAATTTTTACTTTACCATGTACAAAACTGCCTTTAGTATTCTCACACATAACAAATTTAAACTTTTCTTGACTAATACTGCATTTCAATAGTAAAGACTTACGCCCAATTTTGTCTAACATACACTTGCTGTTTAACATAGACTTTGCTTATTTTGTATCAAAAAGGTACAGCACGTCAAACGAAACAAGATGATTTTGCTAAGAGTGAAATACATTTTTTTCTGCCAGAGAGAGGATTTAAAGATGCACTTACTTGTTAACTTGATTCTCGTGACCCAAACAACGACTTCCGGAAAATCCTTAGATGAAGCTGGGCACGGCTGGAATGGCCGATCTTTGGATGCTGAGAGTTTTGATTTTTCGGGATTCACAGGACACTTTTCGCGGATGAATATCGATTTGAGCACTAAACTCCTTTGACAAACTGTATCGGACACGTAGAACACAGTGATCACTTGGGGTTGAGGTGTTGTCTAGTTGACGGACTGCGAGACAGTGACGTGTTGGGGCTGTGCCTTCAAGGGCTTGGAATCCCCTTTTCCACTACCAAAATTTCCTGGCCATGAAGTGGGAGAAAAGTCACGCCCATCGACATACTTACAGTCAACCCCTTCCTAACTTCCCCTTATTTTATTCGTATTTCCTAAAACAAACAAAACAGAAGCCAATCGTCGTAGGACAGGTCGCAAAGAATCCAATACATGACAAAATTAAAAGCAATGCATCATATAGGCTTTAAGTTCCTTTTTATTGGAGATTAAATATTTGTTACCAGTAACGTTTCAACAACATATTTTGCCATATTTTTAAACATGTAACTATTTATATTTTTGAGTAAAGCAAAAAATTAGTTAGTATCTGAAGTTACTTAACAAATAATTTATTAATTTATTTACAGAAGTTTATTTGTTACATTTTAATTTCTTTATGTTTATAATTTTTAAAAACTTTTATGTATTTTAAGGGAACCAAACACCTTGAACGATCACGAATACTAAGTAACTATTTTAACAAGCAAAAGAATTTTGAAATAAGGGTTAAAAAAAGTGACATTCATATCAGATGCGTTATTGTTCATAACTCCATGATATGCTTTACTTATCTATTCCGTATGCAATTTTACGTGTCAGTTAGCTAAAATTGTTGTCAGCAAAGCGCCTTGATCGATCAATACGAATATTTATGTATCTTCCTGTATCAGCTGTCACGCCGCAAAAAATTTCTAAGCTTTGAACTATAAGCATCATTAAAAGTAAGAAAAAGTGCCAACACTCACGAGGGGGTAAATACAGTAACAAACGTTATAAATATTGTACAGGAAATTCTCCCAACGCACCCACATTTTTGTCCTGCGGTCAAGAACACATATAATTATAACAGCCCCTACGCTTCTAGAAACATTTCCCCGAGGTTTTCCCTTCCAACGTCCAAAGTTTCCTATTGTCCATATATACTTTTCGGCATAAAACAAAGTATAGCGACACTAGGTACACAGAACTGAGCCAAAAAAGAACAGTTTGTTCCCTCATGTATCGCGTGTCAGCACTAACGCGTTCAACGTGCATGACAATTAAATTTTACCACCTTCTACGTAGTGCTTTTTATAAAGTATTTATAATAGTTCGTATATGTCCTGCACCTGCTTTTGTTTCACGTTTATTTTTTTATGATATGTTGTTGGAATCAAGCGCTGACCCATTGGTAAGTAAATCGTGTTATTGATCGAACACTCTCTTGTGGGTGTTTGTATAAAATCACAAATCAGCTATTCGTTGGTGTGGATGCTTTTTAAATATTTAATGCTTATGTATATTAAGGAAAAACCAAAAAAATCGAAGTATGATATTAAACACTATCTTAAAATAAGTAACAAAATACCTTGTGTATTTGTGCAGCACATACAGTAAGAAATACAAAGAAGTATCCTTTGATAGGATTCTGATGCTTGAAAAAATGTTTATGTTAACATTAAAATTGTAGTTTTATTCTTAACTGAACTTTATCTTAATAATCAAACAAAAATTTCGGTTCCAATATTTTTGTTTTCCATGGTACCAGAGATTTTACTGTACTTTTTTAAAGATGAAAACATTTATGTACTAGGATATAAAATTTTAGGTCTGGAAGATGTGAATTTCAATTAGTTTTTGAAAAAGTAGTTAGACAAGTGCAAGAGATTTAACTGAATCCTCGTTATTTGTAGTAAAAAAAACGGTCGTATTTTTTTCTTTTATACCAATTTTTTTTTTTTTTTATTAGTTCTCATTGTACACCGAGAAATATTCCACAAAATAAACCAACGTAGGTGCCAGGTATTTCAAATAAATAATATATTAAGCCATTTCCAACATCAGGACTACCACCATCAAACCGGGTTAATCCACCGTTGGAGCACATAGCTCCAACCGATACAATCATAGGTAGGGGTAAACGGTACAGTTATTGGTGCCACGTATTTTCTTGAAGCGAATAAGAGCTACTTTCGCTCCTACCCTTTAAATATCACGGCTAATATTCTTAAACTCAAAAGCTCTTTCCTCCCACCCTACGTGTGTTAACGCAAACTCGACCGAGTGGCTTTTTTCTCCTGCGACCACAAGTTTTGGATATTTTATCCTTTTTTGCTTATATTGAATGAGTATTCAAGCTATGTATTGATCTTGAGCTCGTCGTATGTAAGATACCTTTTGAGAAACTATTTATTTTACAGATGTCGAAAAATCGTCTCAGTTCTCCATCAAGTGTTGTTGCAGTGCGCGTGTCTTCTTAAGCGCTGTTAAAATAATTTGTACGGCAACTTTCATGAATACGAGTCACAGAGTAGAACTAATAAATACCAAGTAATAGTAAATACGTTTTACAATATTGTTCTTCTGCTTTTTTTTAAATAAATTATTTTCACAAAATGATGTGTTAGAAGTAGTAATTATTCGAATTTCCGTGATAACACTAAGTCTACCCTAACATGCTGCAATACAAACTAAATGACAGAATGACTAAATAAACTAAGCTGGGCATTTTTCGATCGCAAAAATT
This sequence comes from Copidosoma floridanum, assembly GCF_036245765.1. Classification (NCBI taxonomy): domain Eukaryota; kingdom Metazoa; phylum Arthropoda; class Insecta; order Hymenoptera; family Encyrtidae; genus Copidosoma; species Copidosoma floridanum. The sequence continues at coordinate 2,038,675 of NW_028321912.1, read as the reverse complement.
TTAATATTATAAGTATTTGTGGTTTTAATTTTTAAGAATTCTAGTAATTGGAAGATTTCTGTTGTACCTTTTGACGAAAATCCATCGATGTGATGTAAATTTTGTATTGCGTAAAAAATTTTATTTTTCACACACAAAAAAAAAAAAAAAAAGAAACAAGAGAAAGGAAGAATTAAAGTATTGAAAATTCAATTGTTTAAAGAATATTGAATAGATTTTCAACAGGTATCTTTCACTTGAGGGAAACAAGTTAATATCATACAAAAGTTGCGTTGACTTCTTTTTGCATAGATTTTTTTCTCTAGATACATTTTATTCACTGATGTAAAAACATTTTATTATATGTAATCGTTTTTTTACTATTTAATGAAAGCTTTATCTGTAACAATTGATTTGTAAAAGGTCAGTCAGAAAATTGACTTAGATTTCGTAATGTATTTATTAAATAATAATGTAAAATAATTTTCGTCGAAATAATAATTAATCTCATTTTTACTGACTTACAGTATCGATTTAAAATTAGTACGTAGGTACTATTTATACCTAGTTATAAAAAAAAAAAAAAAAAAATAAAACTGTTAAATATCGAATACAATTGATTAAATTTTTTCATATTTTGTGATAACATAACAGTATACAAAATGTGTTAGTAATTGAAATTATATTATTGTTTTATTTTTCTATCATGTTGTTTTATGAAGATGCTTTTTAATTTTTTTTTTTTGTCAGACCAAGCTGTCGTGTTGACTCTGCATGAGAAACGAGTTTTTCCTATGCACAGCAGGTACACATGATAAAAATCGACGCTGCTTAACAAAAAGCAAAACAATTACACCATAGCTGAGCTATAACCCATTGAATGGAAGGAAGACGATCTGCTAAGTTAATAAATTAAGATCCATATTTTGTTTACGCATACATTCACACATCCGTGATACATAAGACATTGCAAGAAGAAAAAACAGCTAGTATAGGGATAGAGTTTTTTCTACGTAGGTACAGCCTTTTTTAAGTAGACCACATGTGTTTTTTTTTCCTGTCGGCTTATTGATTTGTAGCATTAAAAATGCAAGGCCAGACGCCTGTTGCGTTGAACATTTTTCCAAATATAGGTAAAACTTTAGATTAGATTCGTCTAAAGTTTAACCGGGTTCACTAGCAATTCGTTGCTGTTTTCTCTCGCAATGCTTAAAAGATGACACCTCGAAAAAAACAGGATAGTTCGTTTTCTATCAAAACGGGCGTAGGCACCTATAGGCTCTCCAAAAAATATTCATTGCACGCACCCCTCGATGGAATGGAAGGATGTTGTGCTTTTCGTCGTCGACTCATGTTACTGTGGTTTTGTGCTTTCGTTTGCTGGTGAAGGGTAGTAGAGTAAAGTCAAGAAAATTTTGTTATTTTTTATTGTTTATCTTTACAATGCCAACATTTTTTTTGAGCTCGTAATCCAACTTACAATCCAGAAATGCTTCGATTTCACTTGTGCTTAAAATTATGTTCGAAAGGTAAAAGTGGGTAATTCCTCACCAGCTGCTGTCCCCCAGAAAATATATCATTAGCAGGTACGTCGATGACGAGGGCTTCAATGTGTCAGGTGTTATAGGAGATTCTTTTTGTTTGACGCGCTGTGTACTATGCAGGTACTATAGTAGGTATAGGTATACCTACCGACGCGACGGCGTAAAAGGGGTTGAAGAGCTACAAGACCGCATTCATAACTAGGGAGGGTAGTTTCGATCCTTATTGCCATATTACTCGATGAAATAGCGTGATAACTCTTTGGCTCATTTTTTGTAACTAGTCAATTGTCCTTTCAGTGATTCTAACTTTTTTTTTATTTCCTCAATTTGATCGATCATTTCGGATGAAAGTCATTTACAAATTATTTTACTTTTTTGTATACTTGGAACACATAAATGCAAATTAATTTGTAAAATACGTTATCACAGAGCTTAGACGTTGGAAAATTAACGTTAAAAAACGGCTAAGTTGGAGCTATAAACCGAAGACCATTTGTAATTAAATATTTGTTATCAACTGTCAGGGAGTATGTCAAAAAGCGGGCAGGGTGGAGCATCTAGTACTGTTCAACTTATATGAATGCAGCTTATTTAAATGTTAAAAAATATGTTAATTAAGACTTCTGTGTAATTTTTAGGTCTATGATAACTCCATTACAGTTACGGGTCAATGAGAAGAGGATAAAAATGTCTTATTCAATACCATGACCATCCCACGTAACATTTTAGAAAAGTATAATATGGAAAAAGTTGAGGTATGGCTAAGAGATGACCAAACCTTGTTTATATCTCTTCCAAAAAAACATTGGCCACTTGTCAGTAAATAGACTGTAACCAACATTTTAAATATCATCTTATTCGCGATCACAATTAACAAAAGAAAATGTATAAAGGAAAATAAAAAGTCATGTCACTGTATAACCTCATCTTTTTTTATACAAATAGTTAACCAAAGCCATTTGAGATCGTATATTTGTAATCACATTAATACAAGGATAAAAATTATAATTCAAACGATTTTTAAAACATGTTAATAAATACGCTTATGCACTTGTCCATCCACTAATGCTAAGTACAATTTTTTGATTTTACACTTACTAGAGATACTTACAGTATCATAGTCTATTGCAAAAAATCTTACGACACAAGATAAAAGGTATTATTAAGGTATGTCTCATAAAACTTGCTCTTGATTTTGTTTTTATGAACGGTTTTACAGATTTTAAGTTATTTGACGCGGTAGCTAAAAAAAAGGGTTCAGCTAAAATATTTATATGCAATACTTTATACAGTAAATAATTAAGTAGACAGGACTATAGTAACGTTTTGCTGGCCTTCGTTTTGCCAATAAATTATCGACCATAAACACACACAAGCAACATACAATAAAATACAAAAAATTGTTGATATAAAGAAATCAACCATTATGACATTTTTATTATTATTACCGAAAAATTGGCACTACTGAAAGAGTATGAGTAAAAATTTACTCTAGTCAAGTCTACGTTTATTTCAAGCAATGGTTTGCCAGTGTCTGGGTACAGACTACCCACACCGCAACCGTAACAAACATCAGACCACTCGAAGCCTATCAATATTTGTCAAAACTTGTCACAAAGGTAAATAAACTTTTTAAAACTAATTAAGGTCTTTTTTTCTATTTAAAGTATTTCTATTAAATTTATCAGAAATCATGTCTGATAACAGTTTTTTTTGTCTTTTTTTTAGTTAGGCTATTTATCATACGTTTTCACTGAGTTTCAGTTAAAATTGTGTCTGAAAATAATTTTAGGCTCAAAAACAACTGAATTGTTTTTATACATCTCTCAGAATAATAAGTGTTTTGTTCGTTTGTCCAACATAACTAACGGGATAGTCGCTACAAGGAGTCTTTCACACGACCTCTGTCGCATTTAATGTAGATGTTACATCTTCGCCTAATTTAATAATATTACGGAGACGTACGCCGAAGACGTATGTACAGGTATACTTTCATTATTATAACGAAGATTGACGTGGCCAAAATTTACCCCATTATATCAAGACAAAAAAATAAGAATTTCTTTATTGGTAAGAGTAATATGATTATCGATGAAGTTACAATTTTTTGTAATTTTTTTACCAATGAGATTATTTGAAACGGTATGGATCCAGACAAGCTTGTTCAGCATAGTAAGATTTTTATTCACTTAGTTATGAGAGGGAAAGTTTATACAACATTTTCAAAAGATTTTTTTATTTTCAATTTTGTAAACTACTACTTTTCTACAAATAAGTACTTTTATTTAAAAAACGAGTTGCCTAGGCAAAATTGTATTGGATCAAAAATGTTCACAAATTCGATTACTCGCATCTTTAAAAGAAAGTGTAGAAAATTTAAAAGGCAACAAGGCACTTGATAAACTCTGCAAATTTGTGAAGCTTCATCTCACTCTTTTTAGCATTAACTTGTACAAATGAAAAATCATTTTCTGCCATGCGTCGTCCCTGGAAGAAAATTACTACATAAGCTGGCTAGAAACTTGTCAACGTATATGACCAAATAAGCCTATAGCATGTTCACGAGTTTCTAACCAGTTTATGTAGTAACGTTTCTACTAGGGGTCTAAAGACTTATATTCGGTCTATTATGCTAAAGATAATACTCAATGATCTTGCTATAATTCAAGTACATCGTGTCGAGGAGTCGATAAATATTTTTATTAATCTGCGTAGTAAAAGAAGATCTATTTCGTCAACGTGTATTGATTAAAAAAAATTTTTATAAAATTTTTTTGTTTTACTTATTTTCGAATATTTGTAGTTTTCACGATTTTTAATATATTAAGTTGTACTAAAATATAAAGTTACTATGCAGTACATCTTAATAGATCCATGAAAGAATTTTTGAATATTTTACAGTAAAGTTTGTAAATAGAGTTATTTATAAATACTTATACAATAGATTAAAATATTTTTTAACTAAGTGCCACAGAATTTAGGAAGTTCCCCTTGATTCTTTCAAGGAGGTTTGGTTGTTTTCAAGGAGATTTATTCACTCATGTAAAAAATAAATGTTGTACTTTAACATGCTGGAAGTAGATATAAATTTTTTAAATATTTTCATCAGCCGAATTTTCAGGGAAAAAATCTCCGAAATCGCATTATTTAACATGCTCTCATGGGCAGAAGCGATTATCCAGCCTTTATTGTACAAATTTCGAAGCTAGAAATTTATTTATGATGAGAAAAAAGTTCAAATAGATAGCTTAACTTTTATGAAAGACTTTTGTATCAAAAAATATGCATCTTATATGACATTTAGAAGTAATATCTGTGTAAACGTAAACAAAGTTGCGAGAAGGTCTTGTGCTAAGTGTATAGGAGAGAACCGAACATCGTCTGTTGTCAGCTGATTATTTTTAAACGGAGCAAGACGTCTCTACAGAATTGCTTTTAGAATTTGTTAGACTGGAATTCATGACCTGAAACTTTCATAATGAAACTCAGCCTTACTTAAGACTTTAAACTGTAATGCTGTGCAAAAAAAAGTTTGTTTTTCAAAAATTCATAACACACTTTTTATGACAAAAGTTGAATCTCCTTTTACTTTTTTGAGCTTATTTTTTTTCATGCAAACCACATGTTTTCAAGTTTTTTTACTTGAACCATCGGAAACAAGCTGCATTAAAGTATGTGCCGTAATTTGTTTATGACATTTAATGGTTTTAACTGTAGGCACTGACGAGTTGAACACAGTTAATTAGCCGTGATGTAGTAAGCAGACGTTTTCATGCGCCGTTAGCACAACTCACTTTAACACGGTGTCTTATGGAAGCCCCCCGCACACCCACTCACCCCACCCCCCAGAAAAAACGACCGAACCTTCTTAAACATGTACTTCAACACATTCGGATTTTACAGCGTATAAATGACTGGTGCTGCCACACTTTGCCTCAAAGTTCATGTTATAAATCTTGTGGAAAAAAAAGCTTTCAAGTATCCATCATTAGCGCATCAATTGACCCTTACTGCCCATAAGACCCAATGCTTAAGATATGTTAAAGTGACTAGTGGCGCCAGCCCTCCCCTTCAACCTAATGCACCTAGCGGATATAAAACATACTATATGCTACATCTGTTATGCATATCATTCGTCCTGGGGGCATACGTAGAATCGTAGCTGAAGTAATCGGCTTACATAAAGAGTTTCATTCTATTCTCTGCCACGAGACCGAAAGACACTCACTTCACCTATTAGTAAAAAGGGGTTCTGCATAAAGTAACTTTAACTACAATCTACGCTTTTTTCACCAGTCGAGAAAATCACGATGTACTAGTATTTTAATCAAAATGGCTGACGAAAATGTGAAAGTAAAAATCGATGACGGCGATGATATAGGACCTCCCTTCGGTGGGAGCGAATATTCTAGCTTGTCGGGTCATCAGATTGTGTCTTCGAGCAACACAAATACAAAGGAAAGAAAGTTAGCCGTTACAAAGATACCCGGTGGTGATTGTTCCTTCGAACCCAACGAAAATAAGGTAAAGCCATCAGCAATAGTGAACAAATAACTATATGAATACGTGTATATATGTACTGTATAAAACATATACATTTATATATATATATATATATATATATATATATATATACATACATGGTGACTACATGATAGTAATGTATTTGTAGGACGTTTATAAAAGAATGATGGATTGTGCACAATTTTCCCTGGCTTCAATAAGCGCTACCGTAAGTATGGAAGTTCTTTATCTAATTTAGTTTTAAAATCGTCTTAAACGCTTAAAATAAGTTTTAAAACGTATATGCTGTTTGTCTCATGTTCTGCTCCGTCAACAATTTTGATCAGACCTTAGTATAAACAAAAGTTTGTACCTGTTGGAATTCTCTTATTTCTACCTGCATCATACGTTTACCTGAACATAAATTTTAATGGCCACTGATGTAATCGTTCTGTGATTGGTCAAGACCAGTCTTGGGTGCATAAGTTTGAAAATGGGATTAAATGAGAAGTTAAAATTTTTACTAAAAATGAAAATTATATATTTAGTAGTTGCAAGTTATTTAATTGTTCTAACCAAATCGGAAAATTAAATATTTGTTATTAACTCTCAGAGAGTTGGTCAAGAAGCTTGCGGGAGTGAATCCTCCAGTACTATTTACTTTATATGAATACAGCTTATTTTATTATAAAAAAATATGTTAACTAAGATATCTGTGTAATTTTTAGGTCCGTGATAACTTTATCACAGTTACGGGTCAACTAGAAGAAAATGGAAACATCTCATACGAAACTATGACCGTCACCCGTGACATTTTAGAAATGTATGATATGGAAAAAGTTGAGGCATGGCTTAGTGAAGACAAGACCTTGTATATATCTTTTCCTAAAAAACATGGGCCAGTTGTCGATAAATAGACTGTCACCAAGATTAAAAATATCTGCTTAGTCACGGTCACGGTTAACAAAAAAAAATGTATAAAGAAAAAAATAAATGATGTCACTGCATAACCTCATCTTTTTTATCACGAATAATGAACCAAAGCCATTTGAAGTCTCATAGTTTTAATCACATTGATACAAAAATAAAAATTAAAATTTTAACGTTTTCTAATAAAAGTTAATTAATACGCTTATACACTTGTCGATGCACTAATTATGCTAAGTACAGTTTCTTGATTTAATACCAAAAAGAAATACTTACAGTATAAAAGTCTACTGCAAAATTACCTATGATACAAGATAGAAGGTATACTAGAAGTATATCTTATAAAACTTGCACTTGATTGTGTTGTTGTACAAGTGTTTTTGTAGGCTTAAGTTCTTTGACGCAGCTTAAACATTGAGTTAAAAAAAAGCTGATCAAATATATGCTTATGCAAGACTTTACACAGTAATTAAATAGTTAATTTGAAACACTGAATTTCTTTCTACTTAGGCTGGAAAATTTTTTAAGTAAAGGAAAAAGTCAAAATTCCCACGGAAATAGTATATTACGTTACGAGGCCGTTAAGTGGCTGATGTACGGCCGCGTGGAGTGTGTCGCCTGAGGCGGAGCCGAGGGCGACATCACGCGGCCGTCCATCAGCCACGAGCCACCTTACGGCCGAGTGACGTATACAATTTTTCGTCATCTCGTATAGGAAAGTTTGTTCAATAGGTTGATTTGGTTAACGCAGGGAAAAATGAATCACTCAGTGAACCGTGCGTTCCTTACAAGCATTGATCCTATACACCAAGGTCCTCATGAAGTGCAAACGAACGTGCCCAATAATTGGACTGACCGATCGATCACAAAAAAACATACGCATAATTCAACAGTGAATGCTAGAATACATATTTTTTTTGATAGTTCTTCAAAGTACACTAAAAAAAAACTTTCATTAAACGATACTTCATTCTTGGTTTTCCAGTCCATGTATTAAATAAATGCTTTTTCATGTAGAGCGCGAGCCTTTCAAGGTACCAGTCTAATGAGGCTCTTTTACAGTCAAGCTTGAATCAGATGGCGCCAGGGTACGTCGCGGCTGTCATGGCCGTCTCACTCACACAACATTACTTTTCAGTATTGTATGTATACAGGAAATTAAAGTGTAGTGGTAAAGCGCAATATTTGAAATTTTGAAATAAATAAGGAAGACAAGAACAATATTATGGGAGCTTAAAAGCTTCAGAATTGAAAAAGCTTTTAAAGGGAAAGGAGCAAGAGTCAGTGGAAGAAAAGCAAAACTCGTGGACAGGTAAGTGTACATTTTAGGTTATATTTACAAGGCTATTTATGTATTTGTTTACTAATTATTGGTCTCTCAATTGCTTCGAGGCACTTTTTTTTATCACACTATCAGAAGGAAATTTAAATTTCACTTTCTTATCACAGGATATTACACTGCACTTCATTTTTCCTACTATCTTCAAACGTAAATGCAAACAAAAATTGTCTGCAAACAACAGCAATCATTTACAAAGGTTATGTCTTCTGCTTTGCTCATCACACAGATAGGCTCACGGACACAATACACAACTGCAAATTTGACGGTGTGCAAGTGCGACAACCATGACAGCTGTGACGTGCCCTGGCGCCATCTGATTCAAGCTTGACTGTAAAAGAGCCTCATAACCATGAAAATTTATTTACCATTACCTACCAGCAACTCTAAACTTGAAATAAATTTTATTAAAAAAACACGTAGTAATTATTTTAATTACACGTACACAAGAGACGAGAAACAGATCATACGGTAAACGATAAGTAAGAGAAGGTAAAAAAATGGGCAACGCTATATTTAATATAGGCGTGAACCAACTTGACGCAACGATTTTTTTTTTTCTTTCATTCATCATCGCCCGTAGGCTCAGGCATGGCATTTTTTTTACACAAGCATAGTGTTTATTAGCCACCGGTGCACCTCAGTTATGACCAGATGTTTATATACATATACATACATAAACATCTGGACCAACTCAGTCACACCTATGATCACGTAGACGAAGCATCAGAGAAACAGTTAATCGACCTTCGAGAATCAAGAGCACAGGCGAAACGGCGAAACTCGAATGGTGACCGCAAGCGGTCACCCATCCAAGTATTAACCGCGCCGAATGCAGCTTAACCTTGGAGAACGATGAAACTGCAACTCTACCGTTGCGCCACCACGACCACTCGACGCAACGATAAATGCGGATAGCAGAAGGCATTACAAAGGTGAAAAGACAATGCGCACATGCGTCTGGCCGTCAAAAAAAAAATACAACTACAATTAACACAACATTTGGCAACCATATATACATAGATGCCAATATACAGATCTCATATATATAGATAGATAATCAGTGTGCATTTGAGAGCACGGACCTCGTAGAAGTGCCTCGCTCAGCGGACGTAAAGAAATCCAGCGGCCGTACATTTGTCGCTTTACGTCCTACTAAGCGGACATAAACAACAAACTTTACTGTCGGGGATGACGAAAAATATTATTAATTAAAGCTAAAATATTTTCATTAAAATTATTTATTCCACGATTATTTTATTTTCCTTTTACCCACCTAAGGTTGCATCATGTACAATTGACAATGGCGTAAGTCGTCCTTTGTTATATATTTTCATTTAATAAAACTTTTCTTAATAACCTTCATAAGACTATGTAGAGTATTTTGTTCATGTTGATTTGATTTTTCTTTCAGAATTCTAATTTATAAAACTATGTATCTTACAAAATAATTCCTTCATAATACGTAATTTAAAATACGATTGAATCCCAGCAAATCTAAAAGAATAGATGAGAATAAAAAGTTCCAAATTAAATTTAGAAAAACAATTGTACAATTATAAAAATAAAATGAAACTTGATAGTTTTTACTTGCAATACAAAGATTTCTACTGTGCAACGGATAATATAATAACGTACATGTTGGAAAGGGCTACATCTTTTATAACATTTTAATTTTCAATGTGGAAACATGGTATCTAGAGATTTCTTATGATAAGGAACTTTTTCTTTTGATATTTAGTCAAAAAGAAGAAGCGCACTTTTCTTTTATTTCACAATCTTACGGGGTGAATAATTTTGAGACTGTTAAAACTGTTAAAACACATAACGTGATGTAGAAAGTGATAAATAAAGTTATAATGACTTTTCTATTGAGAATTCATACTTTTTATTTTCGTTTAACGTTAAATCAGTACTTAAATACTTGTACTATTTAAATAAATAATCATTTGTATAATGAGACCCTAACATTATTTTGCTTTTGTACTGTATTTTTTGCCAATGACTTCAAACATTACAAATTTCGTTCTTAGTAATGTTCACCTTTCGTTATTCTGTTTCTTAATTACTCGTATCGGGACAACCAAGATAAGCCAATACTATATAAATATTCTGGCCTTTTTACTACCATACGATAGTATCTTACTAAGCTGTCGTTGACCATAAGATTGTCTTGAGGTGCACCAGACGCAAGCTTACGTGAAAAAATTTTCTTGTCTCAGAGTAGTTTAAAAACTTTTCTTTAGGCTTCAGGAATCACACGATTATTATATAAAAAATATATTCAAATAGTATATTACTCATCTAAGGAGAAGAAATTAAGAATGACTCAGATGGCAGGCAATTGACAATCGCAAATCGCAGATCGCAGGCAATTTCAGGCGACAAGCATGCGATCTGAGGGATTCTTTGTTTCCTCCCGTGGGTTGTGTTCGATTTTTTACCAATATCAAGGCGAATCTATGTTGATAGTTTCATTAAAACCCGAGATTAAAAAAAAAAATATTATTTTGTTTGTTTCATATTTTATTTAAAAAAATAAAGGATCATTACATCTGCTTTCATAGTATGGTTTATTTTGAAGAATAACCTGACTAGTACAAAACTAAAAAAAAAAAATTATTACATAAATATTAGAAGAGGTAGAGTAAAATAGGTCAACTATATGAATTGTCTACGTTAATATTGTAATTTAAATGCTTTTTATCTGATTAAAAAAATGACATTTGAAATATAGTTAACAATAAAAAAAATCGTTAAATAGCGTAGATTTGCGTTGTAGCAATACGTAATTATTTGTCTTTAATTTTCTACAACACACGCACTTTAGTATTTTCTTGAATTCCCTGATTCTTGAATATCCTGAATACTAGCTAATTACTTTTTTTTCAGTTTAGTTTGGTTTGCCTTTTGAAATTGAATAAATACAAAAATCGTGCACTTTGACATGTAAATGAAATTTTACAATTAAAAGACAATCAATTTGGAAATTTAAATTCACTTATAACAACAACAATTGATATAAAAGAAAAGAATACCAAAAAAAAAAATGATTTTCAATGTATGATAAATTGTAGATTAAATTTTGATTTTTTAAATTCTGTGTTATTAAAAAGATACATTTTTGTTATTGATGCCCCAGAAGGTTCAGGAAAAAACTTTCTATTTACAACGTTAAAATATCATTTCATTTTTTGTGGAAAAAAAATTCCATCTATGGCATGGACTAGTGTAACATCAATCTGACTTCTAAAGAGAATGCTCAATCATAGAACATTTCGTTTACAATTAGATCATAACAATGTAAAAAGTTCTTTCTTGGAATTTGAATCTGAATAAAATTGGTAGATTACGTCACTAGGGCACGAAGTACAAACATGAGCGCCCGAAGGGCACGATTGTTGTATGTTGGTGCCCGAGTTGCGTATAATGTTTTTTTTGCCCACGGCCTAAAGTGATTACAAGGGCGCAAAGTGTGACCCGAGGGCGCAAAGCGGCAAATGCACTTTGGGCCCTTGGTAAGAAATGGTAGTTTTCCTACGAGTTTGAAAAGTCTCTGTTTGCGAACCGAGAAGTTTGCGGCCCGAGCCGAAGGCGAGGGACGTAACGAGGTTCGTAAAGGAGACTTTTCGAACGAGTTCCGGAAAACTGCTTTTTCGCCCGAGGAAGTACCAGCCTCCCAAAACCATCCGAGGGCGGAAATAGTAGTTTTCCTACGGTTTGAAAAGTCTTTGTTTGGGAACCGAGAGGTTAGCGGCCCGAGCTGAAGGTGAGGTCCGTCACGATGTTCGTTAAGGAGACTTTTCAAACGAGTATCGGGAAACTTCTTTTTTGCCCGAGGAAGAACCAGCCTCCAAAAACCACCTAATGGCGGAAAAAAGTATTAAATTATCATATCTTTAAACATTACTTCGTATTCTAAAACGTAATATCAATATTCGTATAATCAACAGAACATTTTCTTATTCATCATCATTACCTTTTATTTTCCACCTCGGTCGTTTTTGAGAGGCTGATGTGCCCTCGGTAGAAAAAATAGGATTCAACACATAAGGGCCATCGCTCCGTGAATACCTTACGTCCATCAGGTTCTGCTTCACAGGTCCCCTGGGCCGCAAAATAGCCCCAGAGACGACGGCACTTATCCGACAAAAACTACTATTTATACATAAAACAATTTTTTTGAATCCAAGCATTTTCCACGACTATAAATAAATCTTAAGGTCAAACTCTTAGTTATTTGAAAAAACCACTGTTTTCGCATGGTCAGTTATATGTCGCGTTTATAAAATGCAACAATGGAAATGAAATTTATATTAAAATAGACCGAGATTAGAATTTGGAAATAAAAAGTATTGACGGACAAGAAAAATTTGGCGTTATCTATTTTAAGGTAGACGAAGAAATTTTATTTGTATACTTCTGCAAAAGCATAAAATTGTACGCAATATTATTGCATAGTTTATTTAAAATATAAATGTCAGACAGAAATTTAATACAATGTAAATAAGGTAAAAACCAATAGAATTTTACCTTATTTAGAGGGGCACCAAGAACGGCTGAAGAGGGTGGTAGGGGTTTTGTGAAATGATCCCCGAAAATCACCATATAATGTTGGAATATAGGAATATGCATATATATATCGCTAGGTGCACTTTTATTTTAGTTAATAACGCGTGTGAAATAACAAGAACTAAGGGAAAGATGAGATGAGGTTACGGCAAAAATTGAAACCTGACGCCCAATACAATGAGTTCATCTGAACATACGAGCTTGTCGTGTAGCTGGATATCGAATTTATAAAACCGACTTAGGATAAAGCTTAAAATTGAAATAATAAAAGTGATTAAAATGTTTGAAAAACCGTATAGAGCTGGACAAGCTCATTCATCTAAATGATACTTTCATTAAAATGGTGAGAAGAGAGAATGTTTGCATAACATCTTTAAAAAAATTTTTTTTTTTTAATTTTAATTTTGATTTTAATTTTTTTTTTTTCATTTTTTTTCAATTTTTATACTATTGTGGGTGCAAAGTCTTTTTGAGTCTTCGAAAAATAGAAACATATCTTTTAAGTTGAGGTGATAACTTTCAGTTATTTTTCATATGTACGTATTCAACTGATATCCACGGGCAAAAATCTGCTCGTTTTGCCTTTGGTAAGAAAAATAACATATGAGACTTGAGCACAAACATACAATAATCGTATCCTTCAAGCGATAATGTTTGTACTTATGTGTCCTAGTAACGTCATATAATAAAAAGATTTAAGTATAGTCAGTCAACCCCACCATACAAGTTCTCAAATTTGTACGGTTTAAAAATTATATCTAACAGAAGATGATTATCATACAAGGGCTAAGTCATCAATCTCACTCAAATAATTATCTATAATTTTTTAATTTTAAAATTCATATTTCACAGAAATAATGTAAAATTTAAATGTGTGCATGGATGAAAGTATCTCATACACGTAACGTACAGAAAAATTGTTTTTTCTAGTTAGAGCAAGAACCCCATCCGCAGCTCTTTAAAAGGTTATTGGCCACTTACTTTTTCAGGTAATTTTTACCTGTTTTTTAACTTTTCTCGGACAATTTCCTTTTTTATGAGCGTTTGCCTGCAGACTATAGATATTCTGCAGGGTGTAATATTTTTTAGCTAAAGAAGTTGTAAGCAAAAACTAATTAAGGTTCGTAAGAAAATGAGGAGGTCCAGTCGAATTTTAGGTATTTGATTTTACTTGTTCAACAATAAGATATGTTAAGATGAAGAAAAAAATAACAATCATCGATATTGTTTTGGATTACTTTTCGTCCTTTTCGTGCTGCTAGGAACGTTCAATTGCTACTTTTTTTCTATTAATCATGTTACATTTGAAAGAAACAAACAGTTTTTAAGTCAAAAAGTAAGAAAATATGATGTCCCGCAAGAGTGGTAATTGACTCGCACGAGTTACTGTCACCACCACCACTACCCCACGATGCACAAAGTATTTCTGATAATGATGGCACTTGTATCAAGTGACTACTATTTCATACTTTGGGCGTTTTTGAGGTTCAGATGTGCCCTTGGGGAGGAAAATAGTGTTGAGCGCTAAAGTGTCATGAAACCATGATGTTAAAGTATTTTATGTATTTTTGTACTAAACCTCTATCAACAATTAACCTGTGAATTCCTGGTGGACGAAAATTCGCCATACGTTCAAAAAACTGTCCGACAGTTTAAAAATAAATTCTCTTCTATCATTATGAAACACTAAAATCTTACTAAATAAAATTGTTGAAATAGCTACCAGTATAACCAGGAAATTCCAAATACGCTTACTAAAAATCTGTTGAATTAAAAGGACATTGTAAGTTATAAAAAACAAAGTCACTATAATTTTACAATTCCATTTTTTTTACCTCAGAATAAGCGTTCCAAGGAATCTCCATGGTGTCCGGTAATTTATACCAAGAGAAAACTTGTAAATCCACGATTTCAATCGTTATGTCATACTCGTCTCAATTTTTGTTCGTTAAAAACGTGCCAGGAAGAATAATATTCTGATTTAATAATTTTGTAGAATTACTTGATGTATTTTCGACACTTTCATGAGATTCCCTTCTAATATAATAATCATTTTAATACTTATAAGCCAATCCTGTTCTTACTGCAAAATCTTCAACTATTTTAGAATTAAACGGAGAAGGCTACAAAAAGTGCAGAAAAATAATGTAATTTTTTAAAATGCAATAATTATGTTATTTAAAAATCAACCAACTTAATTACTAAACAAATTTGTTATTTTAGCAATAATTGTGGCAAAGGAACCACTTAAATTCTTTTGTCTCTGGACTAAAGTTTGCTTGTCTGTAATAGTTAATCCTTTTTCTTTGCTCCACTCGAATAATTTATTAACTTGTAATTCATTCTGGGAGCCGACAGTGAACCATTCATGAATATTTTTATTGTTGCCCACATTTAGTGAAAACTTCACTTTTTATATTCAAGTGGAGGTAATTCTTTTCAGGATATCGGCAAGTGTTATCAATTTGTCCGATAACGGCTGGCCGGAATAACAAGAGCCATACAAGAGGTGATGGATTGTGATGCCTCGAGAAGTATGTGAATTTCTCAAAATCCTTGTCAGAATTTAAAAACACGACGAAAAGGGTTTTCGAGTAATTTCTTAGTTTTAGATACTTTTTTGGAAGATCTGATATAGTCGCAGCTACGGAATATACCATTTTTCGTGAAAATTCCTCAATCATGTTAACCACCGAATGTATATCTGTGGATTCAAGAGAAAATTTGTTGTAATTAAGTATTTATACCTTTTGTAAAAATCGCTTTGCTTTTGCTTACCTTCGTTGCTCCTGTAAATAATTCCTATGCTCGTTGTCGCATAGAACTTTTGTTAAGAATTAAATAAACTATTATATAAACTTACTCTATAGGAGTTAGTAAAAGCGAGATTATTTTAATTGAGTGTAACTACAAACATGTAGTAAAATAAACATCATATTTAGTTAAATTAAAATTTTTTTACATTATTAGTATTTTCATTGCACAATCTAAAATTAAGTAGGCATAAAAACTGTAAAAGATTAATTTTTATATTCCTGTTTTAACAACATTTATTGCCATATTTTGAAATATTTAACTATTTAAATATTTTAGTATTGCAAAAAAATAGTTAGTTTCTGAAGTTACTTATCGAAAAATTCACTTGTTTATTTACAGCAGTTTATTGGATACATGTTTATTTGTCTGTGTTTCTAATTTTTGAATACCGTTTTGTATTTTTAGCGAATTAAACACCTCGAACAATCGTGAATATTATGTCAAATAAATATTACGTATTCTCAGTTCACTAAATGATATAAACCATATATTTTAGTAGTTTTTCTGACCAACTTATGTGTAATTAGTGCTTGATATTGGATCATAACTTGGTACTTAATTTTCTAATAATTGTTTATCTATTTTTCTACAAGATGTACATCACACATTTTTTACACTCTATATAATGGATCTTCTAATTAAAATGGAATTTAAAAATTTTAAAAATTTGTCAAGTCTCATGATTTTTGTGTTTTTATGTGTTTTAGAAATTTCATGTTTTATTGTCACTGCACGTATTAATATGGTAGTAAGTTTTATTTTATAAAACATAAATTGTAATTTCAATGTATAAAACATGAATGTATGTTGGTGTTTACTATATTTTTTCGTTTTCACAAAACATCGTAGAGTAAGTAAAGACTGTCTCTTAATCCGATTAGTATCATTTGTATTTGAACTTAAGGATGCTTAAAATTTATGTTAGTTATTAAAATTTAAGTTTTTTTATAAGAATGACAGATAATTTGTACCGTGTGGAAAAACGTTAAGGAGTAATCATTGTCATTGTTGTATATTTTGCTGTAGTATAAGTTGGAATCCTGTTGAGTAATAGTACAGAATACCTTGGCTGACGTTAGACGTAAAAAGTATTTCCTTACGAAGCACTACTCACTTACCATATTATTGTGTATTATTTGTCCCACAAAGCTATAAACCTTAAAATAATAATCTTTCAAGAAATTGTATCTTGATATGAGGTAGCACAAGTAAGAAAATTTTTATTTTTCAAAAGGATGGTATTATCTAAAAGTCATAATCAGTGCAAACTTTAGACTACTGTTCTCCACGAGAAATGAAATCCACTTTCTTCATAAGTATAGGTACGTATGTTAGAAGGAAACTAATGTAATTACATATAGATTTACGCTATGAAGTAAACGTGGTCTTAGATCAGTAGCTTGTAGTGAGATGCTTTTCGTATAATAATTGTCAGTAGTCTACATTCTGTGATAATGTATTTTATACATGTGCATGTACGTGTGTAGTAAGTATTTTAACAAGAAAAATAATTTTAAAGTAAGGATTATATAAAAAATGTCATATATGTCCGAAGCATTATTGTTCATGACTCTATGATATGCTTTACTTATTTATTCCGTATGTGATTTCACACGTCGGTTAGCTGGAATTTTTTTCAGTAAAGCACCTCGATCGATCCATACGAATATTTATATATCTTCTTGCATCAGCTGTCATGCCGCAAAAATTTTCTAAGTTTTAAATCATAAGTATGAGTAAAGTTAAGAAAAAGTGCCAACACCCACGTGCGGGTGAATACAATAACAAACGTTATAAAAATTGTACAGGAAATTCTCCCAACGCACCCACATTTTTGTCCTGCGGTCAAGAACATTTAAAATTAAAACGGCCCCTACGCTTTTAGAAACGTTTCCCCGAGCTTTTCCCTTCCAACGTCCAAAGTTTCCAATAGTTGATCTGAAGGTACTTTTCAGCATAAAACAAAGTAGTTACACTATATATAGATTTGAGCCAAAGAAGAATAGTTTATTCCCTCAAATGTCGCGTGTCAGTACTGATGCGTTAATGTGGATGACAATTCAATTTTACCACCTTCTACTACGCAGCTCTGCTTATAATATATTTATTAGTATCCGTATGTGTCCTGCGCGATTTTTTGTTTCACGTTTATTTTTTTTTATGATATGTTTTTGGGATCAAGCACTGAGCCATTGGTCAGTACATTATGTTATTGATCGAACGCTTTCTTTTGGGTGTTTGTATGAAATTACAAGCCAGACATTTGTTGGTGTGAGTACTTTTTTTAATACGAAATGCCAGTGTAGTATTACGGCAAAAACCAAAACTGTACCTTTTTAAAGATAAAAATTATAATAATGCAGTCTGGATGTTAACTTATATGTCTGGAAGAAGTGAATTTTAAATAGCTCTCGAATAATTAGTTATACAAGTGCAAGAGATGTAAGTGAATCCTCTTAATTTGAAAAAAAAAAAATTGTCGTAGTTTTTTCTTTTGTACCTTGTTTTTTTCATAAGTTCTCTGCATACATCAAAAAATATTCCATAAAATGAACCAACGTAGCTGCCTGAATTTGAAATATTAATACCTTAGTATGAAATAAATAATATATTGAGCCATTTCCAACATCAGGACTACGACCACCACACCATATTAATCCAACATTAAAGCACATAGCTCCAACCAATACAATCATAGGTAGGGGTAAACGGTACAGTTATTGGTGCCACGTATTTTCTTGAAGCGAATCAAAGCTACTTTCGCTCCTACCCTTTAAATATTACGGCGAATCTACTAAGACTCAAAAGCTTTTTCCTCCCACCCTACTTGCGTCAACGCAACCTCGACCGAGTGCCCTTTTTCCCCTACGACCACAAGTTTTGGACATTTTGTCCTCTTCTGCTATTATTTTATGAGTATTCAAGCTATGTATTGATCTTGAACTTGTCGTATGTTAGATAACTTTTGAGAAACTATTTATTTTACAGATGGCTTATAAAAAATGAGCAATTTTTAAATAAATGTAGACACAGTATTCGGCAGTACTGAACATATGAAAGGGATGTTTTTGTTAGGGATAATAGGTGACTTAATTTCTACAATATTTAAGCTTCAGTGGATGAACATATTTTCAAAAGAAATAGAAGTTCTAGTATTGATTAAGACGTTGAAGTTGTTTGCCATTCAATCATTTTTGCCAACGATTTCACATTCAAAGAAAACTTATTTGATTGATGAGATTTAACTTTTTTGTTAGTTGAAATCTTATAAGATTTTTTTGATACTTGATGGTACCGAAAAAAATTACTAGTTACTTTACTTCGAGTTTTGTTATGTGTTTATTAGTGTGGGTATGATTCCTATGGTAACAAGATGTATACAGATATCATTATTTGTCATAATTTCGTGTTACCACAGAACTTGTACTCTTTCAAAATTTTTGTTGCAAAAAAATGATTTTTAGCTAGCAAAAAAAATACGAAAACTTTTTTTTCGTTTACTTTTTACCGTAATGGTTATAAAAGTCCGAATTAAGCTAACATGTACATATATTTATTTCGCAAAATGTAAAATAATTGAAGATGAAAAGTAAAAGCAATGACTTTGTCTCTCAACTGATTGTACTTTACATCTCATCATTCGACTGACAGTGTTTGTGACTATACATTGTAGAAATTAAAGATACATTTAATCAATGTAGCAATAAATTTTATATGTTTCACTGATAGGACTACTAAGATGGACTTCATGAAGAATTGTGATTTTGTTTTAAGAAACTGCGCATGTTACTCGTTTTTTATTAAAGAAAAATTGCAATAGTTGAGAGATACATTACCACAGATTGTAAGGGGGCAGTTCGACGCACTATTTGCAGTTAATATCCAAATGGCAAGAAGGAAATGCTGTAGTGTAGAAAAATCGTCTCAGTTCTTCATCAAGTGTTGCTGCAGTCCGTGTAACTTCTTAAGAGCTGTAAAAAAGATTTGTAGAGCAACTTTCATGAATATGAGTCACAGAGTAGAACGGATTAATAGCAAATAAAAGTTGATACGTTTTACTGTATTGTTCTTTTGCTTTTTTATTTTAATAAATTATTTTCACAAAATGATGTATTAGAAGTAGTAGTCATTTAAATTTCCGTAATGACACTAAGTCTACCCTAACATGCTGCAATATAAATCAATTGATGGAATGACTGATTAAACTCAGCTAGGCTTTTTTTAAGTGCAGAAATTTAAATATTATAAATATTTCTGGATTTAATTTTTAAGAATTCTAGCAGTTGAAGGAATTCCGTTGTCTCTTCTCACAAAAATCCATCGATGTGATGTAAATTTTTTTTGTTGCGTCAAAAATTTTTTTCTTCACACAAAAAAAAAAACAAACGGAAGGAAGAATTAAAGTATAAATATGTCATCGTATTTTTAACAATGTAATTAAAACACTATTAGTAATAAGTGATTTGTAAAAGGTTAGTCAGAAAATTGACTTAATTTTTGTAATGTATTCATTAAATAATAATACAAAATAATTTTTGTCGAATTGATGATTAATATTATTTTTACTGACTTATTGTATCGAGTTGAAACTAGTACGCAGGTACCATTCTTACCAGTTAAAAAAAAAAAAAAAAAAAAAAAAAAAAAAAATTGTTCGACATCGAATGCAATTAATTATTTTTTTTTAAATTTCGTAATGACATAACAGTATAAAAAATGTGTTATCATTATTACTTATATTATTATTCTTTTTTTTCTACCACATTGTTTTATTTAGATGCTTTTCAAAAATGTTGCTGTCGTAAAAGCAAGCTGTCGTGTTGACTCTGTATGAGAAACGACTTTTTCCTACGCACAGCAGGTACACATGATAAAAATCGACGCTGCTTGACAAAAAGTAAAACAATTACACCACAGCTGAGCTATAATCTATGAAATTAAAGGAATACGATTTGCTGAGTTTATAAATAAAGATTCATATTTTGTTTACGCATACATTCACACATCCGTGATACATAAGGTATTGCAAGAAGAAAAAACAGCTCGTATAGGGATAGAGTTTTCTCTACGTAGGTACAGCCTTTTTTAAGAAAACCACATGTGTTTTTTTTTTCCTGTAGGCTTATTGATTTGTAGCATTAAAAATGCAAGGCCAGACGCCTGTTGCGTTGAACGTTTTTCCAAATATAGGTAACACTTTAGATTAGATTCGTCTAAAGTTTAACCGGGTTCACTAGCAATTCGTTGCTGTTTATTCTCACAATGATTAAAAGACGACACCTCGAAATAAACAGGATAGTTCTTTCTCTATCAAAACGCGCGTAGGCACCTATAGGCTCCCCAAAAAATATTCATTGCACGCACCCCTCGATAGAATGGAAGGGTGTTGTGCTTTCTGTCGTCGACTCACATTACTGTGGTTTTGTGCTTTCGTTTGCTGGTGAAGGAGTGAAGTCGAGAACTATTTTTTATTTATATATTTTTTTTTTCTTTACAATGCTAACAGTTGTTTTGAGCTCGTAATCCAACTTACAATCCAGAAATGCTTCGATTTTACTTGTCCTCAAAATTATGTTCGAAAGGTGAAAGTGGGTAATTCCTTACCAGCTGTTCTTCCCCAGAAAGTATGTTATTAGCAGGTACATCGATGACGGGGGCTTTAATGTGTCAGGTGTTAAGAGGGTCTTTTTGTTTGACGTGTTGATGGATGTATTATTCAGGCGCTACCTACTAACCGTGGAGGGGGAACCGAAGAGCTACAAGACTAAATTGATAACTAGGAAGGGTAGTTTTCATCTTAATTGCCATATCACTCAAAGAAATAGCGAGATAACTCTTTGGCTCATTTTTTTAACTAGTCAATAGTCCTTTCAGCGATTCTAACATTTTTTTTATTTGCTCAATTCGATTGATCATTTCGGATGAAAGTCTTTTTCAAATTATTTTGCTTTTTTATATACTTGGAACACATAAATACAAATCAATATATAAAATACGTTATCACAGAGGTTAGACTTCGAAAAATTAACGTTAAAAAACAACTGACTTGGAACTATAAACCGAATACTATATGTATTTTAAATGGTATGTGTATACATAATTGTTTATTTCCTTGTAATATCCATACATACTCTTCATCATGATTAAATAGTATCGAAGCACAATATTTTACCGAATTAATGTCATAGTTTAGAATGATTCAAATGTTTTTGAGACTTTACCTACCAACTTTAATATAGGTAAACAAATTGGGGTGCCGTTATTTTTTGAAAAAAAATATTTCTTTAATTTTTATGATTACGCAAGAAAGTTAAATCTTTACCTACAAACTTTAAGGACATTCAATTTTCTAAAAAAATATACGTATTCTTGATAACAGATACAGAGAAAAGTGCCACGTTCGTTGTAATATTTTGCCTAACAAATAGTTGGAATACTTCCTACTTATAATAACCGCAATATAAATTAATTCAAAAGTTTTTTTTTCCATTGTTTATCACAAAAATTGCGAGACTTATATTTTTCCATAATTCTAACGCTTTTACCTGGAAATTGAAGATTGAAGATAAAATGTTCTTTTACTCAACAATTTTTTTTAATTTCTTATTAAGGCAAAAATATTCAATACATCATGTTTATTATTTTTCATTTGAAAGTCACAACAGTTAAATTCATATATAAAAATAGATGCTTGGAATAGTTTTCGGTATTGTCTTCGGATGGTAACATTACTAGTCTAGTTACGACAAATATTGTTTTTCAGATATAAAATATGTAGAATGTACATGAATTTTTTAAATATTTTTTATGACTCATTCTTAAAAACTTATACGAATGAGAATTATGTGATTAATAAAGGCTTACATGAGACCTCAATTTTAATATTTACAAGGATAAAACTTAAAAAAATGCTTGGATATTGAAAAAAATCTACTTATGAATTGATTACTGTTTGATAATTTAGTAAAAGAAATTTTGAGGCATGTTATAGTGCATTTTGAACAATGCCAACGTTAAACATATGTAAAATGTTGTATTTATTGGATGCAAGAGGGGGTACACGGTAAAGGGGGCCAAGCTGTGTAGGCAGGTGGGCTCCTTTTCGCGCAACCTTTTGAATTACACTTTAAAATTTCTTTGAAACTTAAAAAAGAATATTAAACTTGTTAAATTAACCAATTAAATTATTCTACAGTTACAATTATGAGACAATTATATTATTCATTAAATATAATATCGTCATAAATTTTAAATACCTGCTAATATAACACTAAGTCAGCCAGACAGTCAATTCCAGATAAATTTAATCTTTGCCTTATGTAAGATGCAAAGTAGATGTAAAAGAATTTTTCCGCCATCGGGTGGTTTTAGGAGGCTGGTACTTCCTCGGGCGAAAAAGCCGTTTTCCGATACTCGTTCGAAAAGTCTCCTTTACGAACCTCGTTACAAACCTCGCCTTCGGCTCGGGCCGCAAACCTCTCGGTTCGAAAACAAAGACTTTTCACACTCGTAGGAGAACTACTATTTCCGTAAATTCAAATCTCAGACACAATAGAATATTTGTATATGTTATTTCTCAGATAACTATTCTGCGATATGATTATTAAACTGCCGACGGTCTAAAGCAACAATAAAAAGTATTAAGCCTCGGATTGGCAAGTATTGAAGATTTGAGTGATTTTTTGCACTCGGGTTGGCCAATCCATCGATTATTTCGAAATCAGTATATTCTACCACATTACTTTTTTTACTACTTATTTACTACAATATACTTATTTATTACAATATCAATATATTACCAATCAATATTTCGTTTGAGCCCGCGATCAACTGAAAAGTTCGTGTGATCTGCTGGCGTGATATAACTTTCTTTCAAACGATGATCACGTTAGGGTGTATATTGCGAAATCGTTCTCTTAGATCATCAGGATATGTACCGAGATACGTCGATCACAAAATAGTGTGGAATTAAAGAAAATTAACGTTTTGCCGATTTTTTAATTTGTGTATGTTGTATAAAAATCGACAAGTTCTGTTATTTTAACGAATTTTACAGTGTGGTATAACACTAAAAAAAGCTCACATAGAATGAATGGAGCTTTGGTGCTATTTTCTGGGACATATTTGCTTGCTGAGCCAATACAAATGAGCAGCACTTAAATAAATGCTCGTATGTATTTAAAAAATATTAATCGAATATCTGAGTGTCGATACTCATCGCCATTGCGAGAAATTAAAGATCACGATGTTACAGTATTAGAAGCCAATGATTTAAGTATCAGCAGCCTAAGTGTACACCAAACCCTGATTTTTTTTGCTTCTTTGTTTTTAGTAAAAAAACACAAATTTGTCGAATATTTTGTTGCAGATCCTCAACATGGAGAACGACATGAACTGGTACCGAGCCAAGCTCGACTCCCGGGAGGGACTCATCCCCAGCAACTACATCGAGATAAAGAGCCACGAGTGAGTATTGCCATTCTATTTCACAAACTGAAGATGTAACTTTAATTAACATTTAAAAATGGCTTTTTATGATTACAAGAAGTTAAAAACGTAGTTAATTTAAAGCATTCAAGTTTTTATGGGCCTATAGGAAGTAAAACCTTTTAGCTAATCACTCAGATCAGTATTAATCGTTTTTAACTAAAGTTTATGACATCGAAGAAATACGTCACGTTTCCATTATAAAACTGTTTAACGACCATTGGCTGGGACTTCTGGAATACTGAGTCACGTAGTTTATTAGTTAATTTAAAAAAAATGCGGGTTGAAAAAAAAAATCATTTTTCTTTGAGTAGTCCTATTAAATTTCTAGATCGTAAATTACGAATTTTTTTTCATATCTCTTACTTTTTGACTCGAATTTTCGAAATTCAAAAAACTTTATCAGCAATCAGCATCAACTTTTGCTACATGCAATTAAAAGAAAAGCACTGGAAAATAAAAAGTTTGAGACACACGATTAGACCTCGATGTCAGCACACAAGCCAGTACTACGCAATTACCAAAGTAGTCGTGGCCTTCAATGCCATCGACGTTGATACGTATACTTAGTTTGTTATTTGATACGCTACTGGTATACGAGAAACAAAGCCGCATGATCTGTTATTACGTGTTTTTGGGAAAGTTTTTTATTCCTTTCATTGCCTAAATATAGAGGTTTTGCTACAAAAGTTATTAGTAAAGTGATAAAATAAAAATTTGGATGGTCTTGCTGCCGATCAGAAAAAAATGGCTGATCCGGGCCATGAGAATGATTAAGGCCTTTTCTTGCTTGACTTATCGCCAAACTGTTTCTTAAGGGGGCTCCAGCGGGAGAAGTTAGGAGGCCACAGGTAACTCAATTGATACATAAAAACACGCTGAATCTAACGGTGTCCTTATTTACCCCTCTTACCCTGAAAAATTTTGAGATATTTGCTCTCAAAGTTTGTACATAGTACATAGTCTCTCATAGAGCAACGTGAAAATATTGGTATTTTCTAACAATAATTGAGGAGTTACAAATCAGGACTGTAACTGTTTTATATAAAAACATCTTAGCTTTCAGATAGTACCTTCAAAAATATAGGTAAGCCTTAAAATATTTGAGATATTTTGTAAAGTATTGATCAAGTCATTGAATTAGCAGAGTCATGACGGGATGCTATCTTGTTTTTTGTAAGTTGCGCGCTTTTGAATATTTTAGAATTACACTGCAAGTACTTACATAGGATACATGTCATTTGGAACTCTTTTTTAATCGTTTTCATCTATGGAAAACTTACACTTCTTTTTTTTTTTTAAATAAAATAGAACATTGAAAAATTTTAACTGCAATTATATTTTATTTTATCACAAATTTTTTATAACACGAAAAAAAACTAATTCTAAATAAAACGCTCTGTACCTGACAGAAGCTGCTGTTTGTTTATTATAGGTACGGTTACATCATATAAAAAGATTTATTTTTTTTAAAATTGTAGTGCTCTACTTCCAGCTCCTTTAATAAGGGCACGAACTACGGTCTCCCGCGTGTTAATCCACGACCTAGTCGGCTGAGCCACCGCGCGCTTCCATACATATAGATTTTTTTTTTTTTTTTTTTCTATTTTATAGTGCTGTACGTCCAGCTCCTTTACTAAGGCACTACTATGAGCACTTATCACTTGTGAAAGGGACAAGGAAAAGGATGGGAAGCCACCCATTACTGGGAGGGGGGTAGGGGAAAATAACGCAAGTGTGCTGCGAGGAGGTCGCCTACACCCTCCTTGAGGAACATTGCGTGGTGAAAAAGCACATGTGAAAAATCACAGAGGTACTTGCCCGAAAGTCGCACTGGCCGGGAATCGAACCACGGTCTCCCGCGTGCCAACTACGACCTAGCCGACCAAGCCACCGCGCGCTCCATATATAGATGATGTTGTTCGCCTGCTCGCATATATTATATTCACGGAGCGCGCGGTGGCTTAGTCAGCTAGGTCGTGATACCCGGCCAGTGCGCTTTATCGGGCAAGTACCTCTGTGATTTTTCACATGTGCTTTTTTACCACGCAATGCTTCTCGAGGAGGGTTTAGGCGTTCTTCTCGCAGCGTAATGGCCTAATTTTCTCCTACCCCCCTCCCAGTAATGGGATGCCTCCCATCCCTCTTCCTTCCCTTCTCCAAAGTGCTAAGTGCCTAAAGTAGTGCCCTTATTAAAGGAGCCGGACGTAACGCATTATAATATAAAAAAAATTATACATATATATATATATATATATATATATATATATATATATATATATATATATGTCTATATATATACGTGCTATACACACGTATATATGGATATATACTCACAGCAGTGCTACCAACTAACCGAATAGTTTTCGGGTTAGTACCAGTGCTCGCTGGAGCCTTCTTAAATTGATCTTAAGTATGATCTAACTCGTCCGTTTTCCTGCAATTTTTAGTATACTCGTTAGATTAGAAAAAGTTTTCTATCATTAAATTAATGTATTTATGCACGCTATTATTTCCTGTCATTTTCCACATTCGAATTTTTACTCCTGTTTTGGTTCTTTCATTTTTAAGTACGAATTTTTTTATTAATTAACATTTTTGTAACGGTCTTGTTAACTTTCTAAATACTAAAACGATAAACAAAACATTCAATGACTACGTTTCTTTGCGAATAAATGCTAAATTTATAAAATCCAAATTCATAACTTTTAAACGATTCTGGGCTATACTATCAGGAATATTGCGCCTGGCCAACATTTTCGAGTATGGAGTGTCGCAACTGTATTCGAGGCGAGGCGCGAGTACTAGTGCTGAACAGCCTGTATAAACAAATGAAGTGGCTAACGTTGAAACTTAAACACGTCTACAAGTTCATACAATCTGTAACACAAATGTTTCACTCTCTGCAATCTTTTAATGCCAATCATTAAAGAAAAAATTTTTTCGGTTCAATAGAATAGGTGAAATAGTTTACGAAGCATCGATTTAGTTGTTCTTGAAACTTTTATCAGAAGTGATATAATGTATTTTATAAAAAATAGAAATTTCGATCACACTCTTTAAACATGTACTTTGACACCCTTGGATTTAACAGCGTATGTATGAGTGGTGCTGCCACATTATGCCCCAAAGTTCATGTTATAAATCTTATGGAAAAAAAAGTTCAAGTGTCCGTCATTAGTGAATTGACCCCTACTGCCTATAAGACACAATGTTAAAGAAATGTTAAAGTGACTAGTGGCGCCAGCACTTCCCTCCAACCTCATGCACCTGGCGGATATAAAACATACTATATCCTACATCGGTTATGCATATAATTCATCCTGGGGGGCAAACGTAGAATCGTAGCTAAAGTAATCGGCTTACATAAGGACTTTCATTCTATTCTCTGCCACGAGACCAAAATACACTCGCTTTACCTATTAGTAAAAAGGGGTTACGCATAAAGTAACTTTAACCACAATTCACGCTTTTTTTTACTTATCAAGAAAACAGCGAAATATTAGTATTTTTATCAAAATGGCTGACAAGAATGAGGAAACGCAGATTGATGATGGTGATGAAGCAGGAAGTCTAGCTTATCCTGACCATCGTGACTTGTCAGGTTGTCAAATTGTATCTCCGAATAACACAAATACAGAGGAAAGACAGTTAGCCCTTACAAAGATACCCGGTGGTGATTCTCCCTTCGAACCCAACGAAAATAAGGTAAAGCCATCAGCAATGGTGAACAAATATATGAATAAATACATGTATATATGTACTGTGTAATACAATATATATAAATGTATATATTTAAATAAATATATATATATATATATATATACATGATGAGTTCATGATAGTGATGTATTTGTAGGACGTCTATAAGAGAATGATGGATTGTGCACAATTTTTCCTGGCTTCAATTAGCGCTACCGTAAGTATGGAAGTTCTTTATCTAAGTCTTTTTTTTGTTTTAGTTTTAAAATCGTGTTAAACGCTTAAAATAAGTTTTACAACGTATATGCTGTTAGTCTTATGTTCAGCTTCGTCGACAATTTTGATCAGACCATAGTACAAATAAAAGTTTCTACCTGTTGAAAGTCTCATAATTCTACCTGCATCATACGTATACCTATAAATAAATTTTAATGGCCACCGATGTATTCGTTCTGTGATTGATCGAGACCAGTCTTGGGTGCATAAGTTTGAAAATGTGATCAAATAATCAGAAGTTAAAATTTTCACTAAAAATGAAAATTATATATTTAGTAGTTGCAAGTTATTTAATTGTTCTAACCAAATCGGAAAACTAAATATTTGTTATTAACTCTCAGGGAGTAGGTCAAGAAGCGTGCGGAAGTGGATCCCCCAGTACTGTTTACTTTATTTGTATACAGCTCATTTAATAATAAAAAAATATGTTAACTAAGACATCTGTGTAATTTTCAGGTCTATGATAACTCCATTACAGTTACGGGTCAACTAGAAGAGGATGGAAACATCTCATATGACCGTTGCCCGTGTTATTTTAGAAAAGTATCATATGGAAAAAGTTGAGGCATGGCTTAGCGAAGACAAGACCTTGTATATATCTTTTCCTAAAAAATATGGGCCAGTTGTCGATAAATATACTGTAACCAACATTAAAAATATCTGCTTAGTCACGATCACGGTTAACAAAAGAAAATGTAGAAAGAAAAAAATAAATGATGTCACTGCATTACCTCATCTATTTTATTACGAATAATTAACCAAAGCCATTTGAAGTCTCACAGTTTTAATATCATTTATACAAATACAAAAAGTACAATTTTAACGTTTTCTAATAAAAGTTAATTAATACGCTTATACACTTGTATATAGTATAATAGTCTACTGCAAAAATACCTATGATACAAGATAGAAGGTATACTAGAAGTATATCTTATAAAACTTGCACTTGATCTTGTTGTTATATAAGTGTTTTTGCAGGCTTAAGTTCTTTGACGCAGCTTAAACATTGAGATAAAAAAAAAAGCTGAAGAAAATATATGCTTATGCAAGACTTTACACAGTAACTAAATAGTTAATTTGAAACACCGAATTTCTTTCTACTTAAGCTGTAAAATTTTTTAAGTAAAAAAAAAATCAAAATACCCACGGAAAAATATTATTAATTAAAGTTAAAATATTTCCATTGAAATTTTTAATTCAACGATTATTTTATTTTCCTTTTACCCACCTAAGGTTTTATCATGTACAATTGACAATGGCGTTATTCGTTCTTTGTTATATATTTTCATTTAATAAAACTTTTCCTAATAACCTTCATGAGACTATGTGAAGTATTTTGTTCATGTTGATTTGATCTTTCTTTAAGAATTCAAATTTATTTAACTATGTATCTTACAAGATAATTTCTTCATAATACGTAATTTAAAATACGATTAATTTCCAGCAAATCTAACAGAATAGATTAGACTAAAAAGTTCCAAATTAAATTTTGAAAAACAATTGTACAATTACAAAAATGAAATAAAAGTTGATAGTTTCTACTTGCAATACAAAGATTTCTACTGTGCAACGAATAATATAATAACGTACATGTTGGAAAGAGCTATGTCTTTTATAAAATTTTAATTTTTAATGTGGAAACATGGTATCTAGAGATTTTTTATGATAAGGAACTTTTTTTTTTGATATTTAGTCAAAAAGAAGAAGCGCACTTTTCTTTTTTTTTTCACTATATTACTAGGTGAATAATTTTGAGACTGTTAAAACTGTTAAGACACATTACGTGATGTAGCAAGTGATAAATAAAGTTATAATGACTTTTCTTTTGAGAATTCATACTTTTTATTTTAGTTTAACGTTAAATCAGTACTTTAATAATTGTACTGTTGATTAAAATAATCATTTGTATAATGAGACCCTAACACTATTTTGCTTTTGTACTGTATTATTTGCCAACGACTTCAAACATTACAAATTTCGTTCATAGCAATGTTTACCGTTCGTTATACTGTCCCTTAATTACTCGTATCGGGACAACCAAGATAAGCAAATACTATATGAATATTCTGGCCTTTTTACTACCGTACGATAGTGTCTTACTAAGCTGTCGTCGACCATAAGATTGTCTTGATGTGCACCAGACGCAAGCTTAAGTGAAAAAATTTGCTTGTCTCGGAGTGGTTAAAAAACTTTTCTTAACGCTTTAAGAATCACACGATTATGTACGCAGGCAAGTGACAATCGCAAATCGCAGCTCGCAGGCAATTTCAGGCGACAAGCATGCGATCCAAAGGATTCTTTGTTTCCTTCCGTGGGTTGTATACGATTTTTTACCAATACCAAGGTGTATCTATGTAAACTAGCATCGTGATAGTTTCATAAAAACCCGAGATTAAAAAAAAAAAACATTATTTTGTTTGTTTCATATTTTATTTACAAAAATAAAGGATTATTACGTCTGCTTTTATAGTATAGTTCATATTGAAGAATAACCTGACTAGTACAAAACTAAAAAAAAAAATTAGTACATAAATATCAGAAGAAGTAGAGTAAAATAAGTCAACTATACGATATGTCTACGTAAATATTGTAATTTAAATGTGCTTTATCTGATTAAATGACATTTGAAATATAGTTAACAATAAAAAAAATCGTCAAACAGCGTAGATTTGCGTTGTAGCAATAGGTAATTATTTGTCATTAATTTTCTACAACACACGCACTTAAGTATCTTCTTGAATTTCCTAATTCTTGAATACCAATTACATACTTTATTTTTCAGTTTAGTTTAGTTTGTTTGTTTGACATGTTAATGAAATTTTACAATTACAAGACAAATAATGTGGAAATTTAAATTAACTTATAACAACAACAATTGATATAAAAGAAAACAGTACCATAAAGCAAATGTTTTTCAATGTATAATAAATTGTAGATTAAATATTGATTTTTTAAATTCTGTGTGATTAAAAAGATACATTTTTTTTAATGATGCCCCAGGAGGTTCAGGAAAAAACTTTCTATTTACAACGTTCATATATCATTTCATTTTTTGTGGAAAAAACATTTTCTCTATAACATGGACTAGTGTAACATCAATATGACTTCTAAAGAGAATGCTCAATAATAGAACATCTCGTTTACAATTGGATCCAATCAATGTAAAAAGTCCTTACTTGGAATTTGAATCTGAATAAAATTGGTACATTACGTCACTAGGGCACAAAGTACAAACATGAGCGCCCGAGTCGCGTCTAATGTTTTTCTTGCCTACGGCCCAAAGTGATTACAAGGGCGAAAACTGTGACACGAGGGCGCAAAGCGGCAGTTGCACTTTGGGCCCATGGTAAGAAAATGGTAGTTTTCCTACGAGTTTGAAAAGTCTTTGTTTGCGAACCGAGAGGTTTGTGGCCCGAGCCGAAGGCGAGGGACGTAACGAGGTTCGTAAAAGAGACTTTTCGAACGAGTTCCGGAAAACTGCCTTTTCGCCAGAGGAAGTACCAGCCTTCCAAAACCACCCCAGGGGGGAAAAAGTATTAAATCATCCTATCTTTGAACATTGTTTCGTATTCTAAAACATTATATCAATATTCGTATAATCAACAGAACATTTTCTAATACATCATCATTATCTCTTATTTTCCAAACTTTTATTTTACAACCTCGACCAAGGATGGCTGAAGAGGGTGGTAGGGGTTTTGTGGAATGACCCCCGAAAATCACCATGTAATGTATGAATATAAGAATATGTATATATATCGCTGGGTGCACTCCTATTTTGGTCACGAACGGGTGTGAGATTACAAGAACTGAGGGACAGATGAGATGAGGTTACAGCAAAAAATTGACAACTGACGCCCACTACAATGAGTTCATCTGAACATACGAGCTTGTCGTGTAGCTGGATATCGAATTGATAAAACCGACTTAGAATAAGGCTTACAATTTAAATAATAAAAATGATTAAAATGATTGAAAAACGGTATAGAGCTGGACAAGCTCATCAATCTAAATGATACTTTGATTAAGTTGTTGAGAAGAGAGAATGTTTGCATAACATCTTCAAAAAATTTTTTTTTTTTTTAATTTTAATTCTGATTAGGTGCAAAGTCTTTTTGAGTCTTTGAAAAAAAGAAGCGTCTCTTTTAAGTTGAGGTGATAACTTTCAGTTAATTTTCATATGTACATATTCAACTGATATCCACGGGAAAAAATCTGCACGTTTTGCCTTTGGTAAGAAAAAGAACATATGAGACTTGAGCACAAACATATAATAACCGTATCCTTCAAGCGATAATGTTTGTACTTTTGTGTCCTAGAAACATTATATAGTATTTTGTGATTTACTGCATCACGATAACCGTCTTATAAGGTATAAGGCCACAAAGGGCGAGGCTGCGGCTCCTGGTACTAAGAGTAAACTGAAAATGGTTTTTTTTTGATTCCTAAGTTTCTTGATTCTCCTACATGGTTTTTTTTACAAAATACAGTACAATCTGTCTGTGACATTTCTCATACAAAAATATGATGAAACTAAAGATGAATCCACTGATTAAAAATACAAAAAGTTGAGCAGTTTTAGAAAGACCTAATGATGTACATGAAACTTCTTTAGCAATGCTCATAGCGTCAAGACTAGCCTTCCTTTTTCGAGATATTATTCCATTTTCTCTGTACTTCTGGATACTAAAAAAAAATGTTGTTGAAATTCTTAGATGTGTGTAAATTTTTATAATACTAACTGATGATTTAAAAATTGAAGAAGTGGATCTCCTTTTTTTAAAGCGATCGATTTTCTTCTAAAATTACCTAATGGAATAGCTAAGATTTTGCAATAGTACTTCAGAATAAGTGGACGTCGTATATTGTCATATGTATAATGAGCCACCCTTTCATTGCATACCTAAAATTATATTAACTTAAAATAATTTATACGCTAAAAAATAATCCGTTTTAATTTATAAAATATTTTCAACTTTCAAGAACTTTTTAAAATCGTTTCGATTGAGTGTCACAGTTTATAACCAGATTAACACATTCTCATATACGCATATTCACATGCACGCGAGCAGTCATACACGCATTGTTACTTATTTTAAATGTATTGGTATTACCGTCAGCGGAAAAAAATTACGTTGTAAATTTTAATAACATCTTTAGAGTACAATTTTTTAACCCAAATAATTTAGATTTTTCTTAATATTTTTTATGGAATTTTTCTCTACGTTAATAATCGTTTTTTAGAATAGAATATTAAAAAACCAGGACAAAAACTGTTACCGCCATTCAAAATAAAACTTAAAAAATTTTATAAGAGAAAGTGTAAGAAATTGTTTTTAGACGCTATTATAAGAGCAGGTACATATATTTTATAAAATAATAAACACACTAACTAAATATTTTACATTACCTGCTTTAAAGCATCTTCTGAGGTTATAGGTAGACTATTTTCATCCTTTAAAAACAATTTCAATTTATCATTTATATCGTTCTCCAAGCTCTAAAAAAATGTTATAAGATATAAGTCTTAAGAATAATAAAAATGATACACTCAGTTGAAACTTTTAAAGATTTCTGAGAAAAACGGTAATGGGTCAGAGTTTTTTACTACGATCAATTGATATGTTTTATCCTCTAAAAATTCACGTGCATTTTTAAATGGAATGTGTGGTATTGAAACCGCTGTGAAGCTGGTAAAACAGCCCGAGTACATTGAAATCATAATAAATGCTGTCAAATATAGTGATAGCCTTGCAATTTTTGATGATACGGAATTGAATTGTACATCTGTAAATTCAAAAAAAAGAAATAAGTATCGTCAGGCGATTCCACTATAAAAACAAAATTAAATTCCTACGGTTTGTTAATTTGTACATAACAGTACATAATTATCGTACAAGAGCAAAGTCAAAAATTTCGCCAACTCAAATAATGATACACATTTTTTAAGTTATTTTAAATTCTAGATTTTTGAAGTTATGCAAAATCTAAATATCTGCATGGATAGAAGTATCCCATACACGTGACGTAAAGAAAAATTGTTTTGCCAATTTGGTGAAAAAAAAACACTTTCCTTAGCTCTTTAAAAGGTTATAGGACACTGATTTTGTCAGGAAATTTTTAACTGTTTTTAACTTTTCTCGGACGCTTTACTTTTTTTTATGAGCGTTCACCTTTAGGTTATAGATCTTCTGCAGGGGGTTGATATTTTTTAGCTCAAAAATTTATAACCGTAGTTCAATCGAGATTTATTGGAAAATTAAAAGGTACAGTCTAAATTTTTTTCTCCGGTTTTACTAGTCTAACAATACTTACGATGTGTTGAGACAAAGAGACAAGTAATAATCATCGGTATTGTCTAAAACTACATTATTCCTTTTTGCTTTTTTAGGAACTTTTAATTGCTACTTTCTTTCGATTAATCATAAAAAATTATGTCGGATGTGCCTTTGGTAAGAAAATTAGTGTTCGGCACACAAGCGTCATCCCATCATGATGTTAAAGTATTTTCTGTATTTTGTTAACAAACCTTAATTAATAGTTTACCTGTGAATTCTTGATGGACGAATATTCGCCATACGTTCAAAAAACTGTCCGATGGTTTAAAAATAAATCCTCTTCTATCGTTATGTAAAACTAAAATTACATTAAATAGAATTGATAAAATAGTTATCAGTATAACCAAGAAAATCCAAATACACCTACTTAAAACCTGCTTAATTAAAAGGTATAAAGAAATAAAGTATAAATATGTTGCACTATTTAATTTTTTTCACCTCAAGGTAAGCATTCCATGGAATTTCCTTGGTGTCCGGTAATTTATACCAAATTAAATCTTGATAATCAATGATTTCAATCGTGAAGTCATACTTATCTAAATTTTTGTTCGTTAAAAACTTGCCAGGAAGAATAATACTCTCATTCAATAATTTTGTGGAATCAATTGATATGTTCTTGACACTTTCATGTGATTCCTTCTTGACACGGAAATCGTTTTCATACTCAAGTGCTAATCCTGTTGTTGTAGCAAAATCATTAACGACTAGAGAATGAAGATGAGATGACTCCTAACGATGTCAAAAAAACAATTCATTTTTTAAAAATTAAATAATTGTGTTATTTGAAAATAAACTAAGTGCTTATAAAACAAGTTACCTTGGTAGTAATTTTAGCCAGAGCACCACTTAAATTTTTTCGTCTTTGGACTAAAGTAAACAAGTTATGTTTTTATGAATTGTACATCATATAATTTTTGTGCTCTGTATCATAGATTTTTCAATGAAGGTGGAATTTAAATAACAGCAAAACTTCGTGTCTAACATGATTTCCGTGTTTTGTGCGTTTTAGAAATTTGATGTTTAATTATTACTGCATATTCTTTTATGTCCGTTAGTTTTATTTTATAAAATATCAATCGTAGATTTGTGTTTTTTGTTATTTATTTATTTAATAACATTGAAACATAAGGCGAGACTGTCTTATAACCTCGTAAGTATTATTTTGACTTGATCTTAAGGATGCTAGTAGATAATCTAAATATCAGTTTTTTTATGAAGAGGCCAGATAACTGTACTGCGCGAAAAAACGGCTAGGTGTTATAATTTTTATTGTAGTGTATTATGCATAAGTATGTGTTAGACATTTGCTGAGTAGTGATATATAATATTTTAGGTGACGTCAGATTTTGAAAGTTCTTTCTTACAAAGCACAAAGAACTGAAGCTGTTTATTAAGCTTTTCTACCGTTTCACTAATAAATACATTATTGTTTATTGTTCGTTCTGTTAAGCTATAAAACTTAAAATAATAATAATCTTCCAAGAAAATGCATCTTAAAATAAGGTAGTAGATTTGATAAGCTACGAGGTTGTTTTGGAAAAGTTTCTCCTTCTCTACTACGAAGTGGTGATAAAGAGTAGATACATATATGTTACAAGGAAACTAATGACTATGCATAGATTTACGCCTTAGAGTATACATGGTCTTTAGTTCGAACTTAAAGTTTTAACGCATTGTTGTTTATTACTACATCATACGCTTTACTTACATCTGTACCGTATGCGATTTTGCTTGTCAGTGAGCCCAAATTGTTGTCTATAAAGTGCATATATCCGTCAATTTGAACATTAACGTACCTCTTTACATTAACTTTCATATTAAAGTTTCGACTTATAAGTTCCAGTAAAATTAAGTTAAAGTACCAAAATCCACTCATCCGCTGGTACATTAACGCATGCTATAAATATGTACAGAAAATTTTTCCAACTCACCTAAATTTTGGTGCTGTTGTAAGGAACAATCATTTATAACATTAATAATTATAACAGCATGTAAGTTTTGGAAATGCTTCCTCTTAAAAAGTATAAAATTTCCAATTGCTAATCTGTACTTTCCGACATAAAACAAAGTAGCAACACTATATACAGAGTCGAGCCAAGGAAGAATACTCGATTTCTTCATAAATCGTGTGTCAGCACTGATACATTCGATGTGCATGACAATTCAATTCTACTACCTTTTACTACGCAGCTCTCCTTATAATATATTTATAATAGTTCGTGTATATGTCCTGCGCGTGTTTTTGTTCTACATTTATTTGTCCTATGATCTGCCTTGGAATCAAGCGCTGACCCATTTGTAAGTATATCATGTTATTGATCGAACACTCTCTGTTAGGTGTTTGTATGAAATCACAAATCAGATATTTGTTGGTGTGAGTACTTTTTTTAACATGTAATGCCAAAGCGCGCGGTGGCTCAGTCGGCTAGGTCGTGGATTGGCACGCGGGAGACCTTGGTTCGTTTCTCGGCCAGTGCGAGATATTTGGGCAAGTACCTACCTCTGTGATTTTTCACATGAGCTTTCTCACCACGCAATGCTCCTCGAGGAGGGTTTAGGCGACCTCCTCGCAGCGTAATGGCCTAATTTTCCCCTACCCCCTCCCAGTAATAGGAGGCCCCCATCCCTCTCTCCTTTCTTTTTCAAAGTGCTAAGTGCCCATAGTAGTGCCCTTATTAAAGGAGCCGGACGTGAAGCACTATAATATAAAAAAAAATTCTATATATGTTATATCTATAGATATAATTTTAACATACAAGTCGTTGAAAAAGGGTGTCACCCTCAATAAAATCCATATTCAAAATTATTTCCTCATAGTACATGGCATAAGGAATAAAATGAGCCCTATTTCGAACGTGTGTCTCAAAAAAATATTTTTAATTAAAATGAGGGACAACAACAAGATATTTTTTGTGAATTTTCTCATATAGTACATACATACTTGTGTTATCTTGATTAAAAAATTTACGGAAAATAAGATTAATTGTTGCATTGCCGGAAACTATATCTTTCTATGATTTAATAAGCAAATATTAAAAATTAGGTGAATTTACTGGCTGACCTTTAAAAAATAAATTCTTGCTGTCAGTGTTTTGATTGTTTTATTGCGAAGAGGAGGAACTGATTTTTTTCAAACGACGCGTCTTTCAAACGAAACGAGACTGTCACATAGTTGAATAACAACTATGTTCAATAAATCGTTTCCGTGTAAGTAAAAAAAAGATAAAATCCAAAGAAAAAAAATCGATGCAGAAAAAAGTCCATGCAATTTCGATGCAATATTAACATATTTCACTCGAGCGAGGTTAATTGTTTGCAATTAATTTGCCGTTACGGAGGAGTAAGGAAATACCTTTATCCATCTCCTAAATATTTGTTGCTATACGCAGAAAACAAAAAACAAAATTATCCTAGATAGGAAAAAAATATATTTATTTTGTCTGATTTTAGAAAGACGTTCTAAATGTTAAAGAATCTTATTTCAGAATCGGGAGAATGTCTGATTAAAATTTTCTATAAAAAATAACAAGAATCTACCTGAATCAATTGCAATTGTATACTAAATAATTCTTATAATATTTGAAA
Source organism: Copidosoma floridanum (assembly GCF_036245765.1). Taxonomy (NCBI): domain Eukaryota; kingdom Metazoa; phylum Arthropoda; class Insecta; order Hymenoptera; family Encyrtidae; genus Copidosoma; species Copidosoma floridanum. The sequence continues at coordinate 2,000,606 of NW_028321912.1, read as the reverse complement.
CCCACAATTTTCAGACCAAAACACCTGGATGGCATCATTATTGATAAAAACCAGGTAGAAGCCTGGTCTAGTAGAAAAAAGTAATATGTAGCTGTTGCAACTAAAAACTGTTGCATGATTATTGAGATAAATTTTCGTAACAGATAAAATAACAATGGTGATATGAGCATAAATCTTTTTTTTCGTCAGAATTGTATTATAGGATATTTCCTTCAGTTCGATTTAGTGTGCAGCACAAAAAAAAAAGGTATTTTGGTGCTTATTTTAAGCTTGCGGTCAATATCATGTTTCGATTATTCCGGTTTTTCCTTACCAGAGTAATGACCACGTGCTCATCAAAATAAAATAATAATGCATCCAAATATAAAAAAAAATACATAAAAATGAATGATTGGCTTGTGATTTTATTCAAACACCCAAAAGAGAGTGTTCGATCAATAACATGATGTACTCACAAATGGGTCAGCACTTGATTCAATAAACAGATCATAGGACAGAAACGCGAAATTAAAGCAGGTGCAGGACATATATGGACAATTCTAATACATTATAAGCAGAGCCGCGTAGTAGAAGGTGGTAAAATTGAATTGTCATGCACATAGAATGTATCAGTGCTGACACACGATTTATGGAGAAATCGAGTATTCTTCCTCGGCTCGACTCTGTATATAGTGTTGCTACTTTGTTTCATTCCGGAAAGTACAGATGAGCTACCGAATGTTTGTCGTTGGAAGAGGAAATGTTTGTACTTAATTTTATTTATATTTATAGACCACAGCTAAAAAAAAATTTTGCAATGTGAAAATTAACGTAGGAAGGTATACATAAATATTCGAATTGATCGATTAATGTGCTTTGCAGACAGTAATTTTAGCTAAGCAACATGTGAAATTGTATGCAGTGTAGATTAGTTAAGCGTATCAGGAATTATTGAAAAGTAACGCGTTAATATTTATGTAACTTTTGACTCAGCCTTAATTTAAAAATTATTTTACTTATTTACATATTTGGAATACATAAATACAAGTTAATGTGTACTTAAAATGGTAAGTGTATGCATAATTATTAGTTTCCTTGTAATGTCTATACTTACTCTTTGTCAATATTTAATAGTATAAAAGCACAAAGTTTTTCCGAAACAATGTCATAGTTTAAAATGATTCAGATATTTTTGGGACTCTTTCAACCAACTTATAGATGGATATAGGTATTGTATGCCGTTATGTTTCAAAAATAAAATTTTTAACGATTTCCTGTGATTATGCAAAAAAAATTGGACTCGCACAAAATAATGCTAAGGAAATTCAATCCATAAAAAAATAAGCGTGTCCTTGATAACAGATACTGAGACAAAATGATGTGTTTATTGTGAAATTTTTCTCAACAAATTACAAGTCTTGTATTTTTCTATATTTTTAACACTTTTTTCTGTAAAAGATCAAATGTTCTTTTACTTAACCAATTTTTTCTTATTTTCATTAAGACAAAGATATCCAATGCACATTCCTTATTTTATAAATGAGAGTCCGAACAGTTGGATTCGTGAATAGAGATAGATGCTTGGAATAATTTTTGGTATTGTCTTCGGATGGTAACAACACGTCTCACATGATAAATATCATGCATGCTAGAGAAACGTTAAATTTTCGAGCTAAGGTCAAGATAACTGAATTTCGCCTTTCCTACATAAAAAGATTTAATATAATCTAATTTAATCTAATTTTTTTATTTGGTTCAGTTTTTACTTTCCGCTTGACATTCTATAGGAAAGTTTCCGCTTATGGTTACAATTATGGTTAAAATCAATGTAGGAAAGCTATGAAGTGAAAAAACGATGCTATCACAGTACATGTAAACAATACACAAATTTCATGTACATGCTTTTAACGTGGACTTTAACAAACGTGGATTCTACAGTGAATGCATAACCGGTGCTGCCTTTTTTTTGCTCCTAAATCCCATATGTTATACATCTTATAAAAAAAATAATACATCTGTTTTGTACATCACTTATCCTGGGAGTATACATAGAATCTTGTGTATAAAATAGTCGGCTTATTTGAAGAGTTTCATTTTATATTATCTGCCACATGACGAACGACACGCGCTACTTCTATTACTGATAAACGGTTACAATAAAGTAAATTTAACCAAAATTCACGATTTTTTTTACTTGTCAAGAAAACAGCGAAGTATTAGTATTTTCATCAAAATGGCTGACGAAGATGCGGATATGCAAATTGATGAAGGCGATGATTAAGGACCTTCAAGTCAGCCTGAACATTGGGGGGTATTGTCAGGTCATCAGATTGTGTCTTACAGCAACATGTCTACAAAGGAGATACAATTAGACCTTATAAAGATATCTGGCGGTCATTCTCCCTTCTCTTTCGACAAATATGAGGTAAAGCCATGAGCAATTGTGAACAAATATATATTTTTTTGTTTTTCTTACAAATTCATAATAGTAGTGTATTTGTAGGACGTCTATAAGAGGATGATGGATTGTACAAAATTTTCCCTGAATTTAATTAGCGCCACCGTAAGAATGAAAGTTCTTTGTCTCAATATTTTTCTAGTTGTAATTTTTAAATATTTAATTTTCTTCGTGTTAAATGCTTAAAATAAGTTTTAAAACGTATGTGCTGATTAGTCTTATGTTCTGCTTCGTCAACAATTTTGATCAGACCATTAGTATGAATAAAAATCTTTACCTGTTAGTAGTCTTATAATCCTACCTTTATCAGACCTGTAAATAAATTCTGATTTTTACCAATGTATTTGTTCCGTGATCGATTGAGACCAGACTTGGGTGTGTAAATTTGGAAATGAGATCAAATAACTAGTAGTTTAAATTTTTGCATGGAATAATAATTAAAACAATAAGTTTTATAGTTGAAAATCATCAAGTTGTTATAAAAAATCGGGAAATTAAATATTTGTTTTTAACTGTGAGGGATTTGGTTCGAGAAGCGGGCAGAGCCCCCAGCACTGTTTAATTTATGTGTATCTAGCTCATTTTATTATAAAAAAATATGTTAACTATACATATATGAGATATATATGAGATATCTGTGTAATTTTTAGGTCTGTGACAACTCCGTTACAGTAACGGGTCAACTAGAAGAGGATGGAAGCGTCTCATCCGAAACTATGACCGTCCCACGTGACACTGATATGGAAAAAGTTAAGACATGGCTTAGCAAAGTCAAGGTCTTGTATATATCTATTCCTAAAAACCATGAGCCAGTCGTCGGTAAATAGACTGTAACCAACATTAAAATTATCAGCTAATTCACAGTCACAGTTAACAAAAGAAAATGTATGAAGAAAAATAGTAAATGATATCACTGCATTACCTCATCTTTTATCATACGAATAATTAACCGAAGTCATTTGAGAGCATATATTTGTAATCACATTAATACAAAGATAAAAATTGCGAATTAAACGTGTTGTAATATAAGTTGATTAACACGCTTATAAATATTTACTAATGTTTAGTACAATTTTTAATCCTACACTCAATGAAGATACTTACAGTTTGAAAGTCTACTGCAAAAATACTTATGATGCAAAATAGTAGGTATACTAGAAGAATTTCTTATAAAAGTTGCTCTTGATTTTGTTGTTATACATCGTTTTGCAAGTTTTAAGTTCTTTGACGCGACTTAAACAATGTTGATATAAAAAAAAAAGTTTAAGCAAAAATATGCGTGTGCAGCACTTTACATAGTAATTAATTAGTTAATTTAAAAAATCGAATTTCTATCTACTTAAACTGTAAAATTACTTAAGTAAATGAAAAAAATCAGAACACCCACGAAAAAATATTATTAATTAAAAATCAAATATTTCCATCGAAATTATTCATTCCACGAACATATTATTTTCCTTTCACCCGCCTAACGTTGCCTCTTGTCATGTATAATTGGCAATGACGTAAGTCATCCATTATTGTATATTTTCCTTTAATAAAACTCTTAATAACGTTCATCAAACTATATAAATTTACTCCGTTAACGTTGATTTGAACTAAACTCATTGATAAATAATAGTATGATTCTCTTTCGTTAATAATTCTAATTCATGAAGCAAATCACTAATAAAAAACACCTTTATAAGTAATGTATCATTAAAAATACGATTAAATTCCAGAAAATCTAAGATATTGTAGTAAAAAGTTCAAAATTAAATTATTGAAAAACAATTGCAAAATTATAAAATAAAAGAGAAATTGATAGTTTCTACTTGCAACATAAGGGATTCTGTCGTGTGACGAATAATATAATAATGTACATGTAGTATACAGCTAAATATTTTTCTTGGCCTTTCAATTTTTATCCAAACATGATACATGATATCTAGAGATTGCTTATAAGGAAGGGACCCTTTGTCTTTATATTTTTTGTCAAAAAGAATAAGCACACTTTTTTCTTCTACACTATATTATAGGGTAAATAAGCTAATGTTAATTGAGGAATCATACACACTTAATAAAAAGAAAACGAAGGAATGAAAGCGTATGATATTTATTTTAATATTTTTATTGTATTTTACAAATTCACACACTGATGCACTAAAAATATTATAAACACTTAAATAAAACGTTAAGTTTATAATTTATATTTTAAAGAAAATTTTAAGACTTTCAACACTGTTATTGAAAAATATTGAGAGTTTATATTTTTTATTCAAGTTTGACGTTACACTAAGTACTATGATTGTATTAAATAACTATTTGTATAGTGTACTATATTTATTTGCCTATGACTTCAAGAATTACAAATTTCGTTCATAGCAATGATCACCGTTCGTTATACCGTGCCTCAATCACTTGTTATCGTATACTGGACTTTTTACTATTATACAATAGTATCTGACTAAGCTGTAGATGACCATAAGATTATTTGAATGTATACCAGAGGCAAGCTTACGTGAAAAAATTTTCTTGTCTCGGAGTGGTTAAAAAACTTTTCTTTACGCTTCAGGAGTCACACGATTATTATGTAGAAAATATATTGAAAAAAAGATTTAGCAGACGTATCTATGCAACTAGCATCGTCTTAGTTTCATAAAAACCTGAGATTATAGAAAAAAAATTATTTCGTTTGTTTTATAATTTATTTACAAAAATAAACAATTTTTACATGTGCTTTTATAGTATAGTTCATCTTGAAGAATAACCTCATTAGTATAAAACTAAAAAAAGATTTCCTACCTTGAATATTTTTGAGAGGCTGGTGTGCCCTCAGTAGGAAAAATAGAGTTCGCCATATATGCACCGTCACACCATGGTTACCGGGTACAGCCCCGAAGACGATGGTACTTGTCCGACAAAAACTACTGTACTACATAAATATCCGAAGAAGTAGAGTAAAATAATTCAGTTAAATAAATTTTTATTACTCTTAAATGATTCTGATTTAATTTGAAAAATTTCATTTAAAATATAGTTGACAATAACAAAAACTAAGTAAATACGGTGTTAAAAAAAAATATTCAGTTTGTTTTACCGACAACTTTGGACTTTATTAAAAATTAAATTACCTTTTGAAAATTATCTCAGAAATACGTGAAAAGTAGTCTTGGCACTTTACAATTATCAGCTGCATTTGTTAGTTAGGATTTTATTTAAAAAATTGTATTTTTTTAAAAACTTTTTGCTTGTATCTTAACGTAAGTGACACGTAGCAAAATCTTATGAGAAGCCAAATTGTTTGTCAGAAGGTGCTTTATATGATGTAATTTTTTTCGATCATGAAATATTCGTTTTCAAAAAATCACAGAAACTTACATTCTAAACTTCATATTGTTTAATAACTGTAAAACCAATAATAAGTAGACAATTCAAACTAAACTATGAGAATTGGTAATTTTTGTGTAATCAAATAAAATGCTTTTGAATCTATTGCAAAATATCGCTTGGTTATTATTTGGATAAGCTTTCAAATTTAAAATGTCAGATGGCAGCATTGCAAAAGGGAATTCTGTTTCTTTTGTTTTGTGCAACATACGTTGTTTAGTCTCTATTAGGATTTAAAAATAAAACTTAAAAAAATTTTTTTTAGATTTAAATCGCAGAAAACGATTTTCCGTCATAAGAAAACGTAATACCTTCGATATTTTTTTTACATACTTTATTAAAATAAAGTGCATTGTTTTTGGTAAAAAATACCAATTTTAAAACAAAAACAGTTGAAAAATGTTGTTTATAACTAAATTTACAAATATTATTTGATATTTCTTTTTAGTTAAAGAAAAATTTGCTAACATTTTAAACCGAAAATTGGGCTGGTTATATTTTTTATTTTGTATATGATTGAATACACATTAATTAATTTGTATACATGTAATGCGTTTTTATTAATTAATTAATCTAAGTGATACTTTTGTTGATGTCTTATGATGTTTTAAGGCAAAAATTTAATAAAAAATATTAGTTTTCGTCGAACAAGTGCCATTGTCTTTGGGGATATTTTGCGGCATAATGTAGCCGTGGTGCGAAGGCGCTTATGTGGCGAATCCTATTTTCCCTACCAAGGGAACTCCTGCCTCTCAAAACACCTAAGGTAGGAAATGGTATACTTTATGTCACTTTTTTTTAGAAAGTACAGCTATTATCGCCCAAACAGCTTGGAGGCAAATGTTTTATCATTGTGCCCAAGTCGCGTATGTTGTTGTTCTTACCAAGGGCAAAAAGTGCAATTTTAACTGTAGGCACACTTCGCACCTAGTAATCCACTTTCTGCAAGTTGGCCTAAAGTCATAATAATAATTCAGAGTGTGTTCCGAGGGCATAAAGCGTCTGTTACAATTTGTACCCATAGTAAGAAAATTTTGTATACCTTAGTGGGTGCAAAGTCTTTTCACGCCCTAGAAAAAAAGAAACGTCTCTACCAAGTGGGGCATTACTTGGGCAAGTTGGGTGATTACTTTTTTGTTTACTTTGATTTGTACATGTCTAACTTTTAATCACAGGCGAAAACCTGCATATTTTACTCTTGGTAAGAATAGTAGTTTTTTTCGAATGAGTGCCATCGTGTCTGGGGCTATTTTGCAGCTCGAGAGGTCTGCCACTTAGAGCTCGAGGGACGTAAGTTAGCTGCGGAGCGATTGCACTTACGTGGCGAATCCTATTATTTTTTTACCAAAGGCACATCAGCCTCTTAAAAACGCCCGAGGTAGGAAAAAACACTATACGTGACTCGGGCACAAACATACAATAATCGTATCCTTCAAGCGATAATGTTTGTACTTATGTGTCCTAGTAACGTCATATAATATTTTGTGATTTACGGTATCACGATAACAGTCTTATGGGGTATAAGGCCACAAAGGGCGAGGCTGCGGCTCCCGGTACTGAGAGTAAACTGAAAATGGCTTCCCATCGTTGTACAAACGGTTATTTTTTTTTGGTTTCCTAAGTTTCTTGATTCTCCTACATTGTTTTCTTACAAAATACTTTACAATCTGTCTGTGAAATTTTTCATACAAAAATATGATGAAGCTTAAGGCAAATCCACAAATTAAAAACACAAACAATGGAGCGACTTCAGTAATACCTAATGATGTACATGAAACTTCTTTAGCAATGCTCATAGCGTCAAGCCTAGCCTTCCTTGTTCGAGATAGTACTCCATTTTCTCTGTACTTCTGAATACTAAAAAAAATGTTGTTGAAATTCTTAGATATGTATCAACTTTTTTAATACTTACTGATGATTTAAAAATTGAAGAAGTGGATCTCCTTTTTTTAAACCGATAGCTCTTTTTCTAGTATTACGTAGTGGAATCGCCAAGGTCTCGCAATAGTACTTCATAATAAGTGGACGTCGTATTATGTCAAATGTATAATAAACCACTCTTTCATTGCATATCTAAAATCAAATAAACTTGGAATACTTCAAAAGCTAAAAAATAATCTGTTTTAATTCATTAAATATTTGTAGCTTTCAAAAACATTATAAAATCGCTTTGATTTAGTGTGTCAGCCTATAACCAGATTTACACAGTAAAGTTTCGTAACACACCTGTAGTACAATTTTCCAACTGAAACGTTTAAGATATTTCTAAATGATTTTTATAGAATTTCTTTCAACGACAAAAATCGTTTTCTAGAATAGAATATTCAAAAACATTAACAAAAACTTTTACCATAATTTGAAATAAAAGTTTATAAAACAAAGCAATGGAAATAATTTTTAGACGCTATTATTAAAGATTGTACATTGTTAAATATTTTTTAAAATAATTGTCACACAAACTAAATATTTTACATTACCTGATTAAAAGCATCTTCTTGAGTTGTGGGTAGACTATTCTCATCCCTTAAAAACAATTTTAATTTATCATTTATGTCGTTCTCCGAGCTCTAAAAAAATGTCACAAGATAAAGTTTATGAGTATAATGGAAATTGTACATATTTTTAGTTAAAACTTAATAAAATTACCGAGAAAAATGTTAAAATAGTATCATTTTTTAGAATGATCAATTGATATGTTTTATCCTCTATAAATTCACTTGCACTTTTAAATGGAATATGTGGTATTGAAACTGTTGCGAAACTGGTAAAACAGCCCGCGTACATTGAAATAATAATGAATGCTGTCAGATATAGCGACAGCCTTGCGATTTTGGATGATACAGAATTAAATTGTACATCTGTAAATTAAAAAAAACATTAAAGTATAGTCAGGCAATTCTACCATACAAGTTCTTAAATTCCTACGCTTCGTAAATTATATTCAACAGTAGATGATTATCGTACAAGAGCAAAGTAATAAATTTCGCGAACTCGAATAACTATCCATAATTTAAAAATTTTTTAAATTCAAGTATTCAGAAATCAAGCAAATCTTAATTGTCTGCACAGTTTAAAGTATCCTGTACACATGACGTATTGAAAAATTGTTTTGCCTAGTTAGAGCAAGAGCCTCTCTCACAGCTCTTTGAAAACTTATTGGATACTGATTTTTTTAGAAAATTTCTAACTGTTTTCAACTTTTCTCGGACGCTTTCGTTTTTTTATGAGTGTTCGCCTGTAGGTTATAGATAATATTTTTGAAGCTAAAAAGTTATAAGCGTAGTTTAATCCGGATTTATTGGAAAATTAAATGGAACAGCCAAATTTTACTCGCCCAACAATATGATGCGTTGAGACAAAGAGAAAAGTAATAATCATCAATATTGTTTTTAATTACTTTTTCTCCTTTTAGCACTTATAGGGACTTTCAGTTGCTGCTTTTTTTTGATTGATGGTGAAACAGTTAAAAGAAATAAATAGTTATTCACATAGCAAGTGTGAAAAATATGATTTCCCGAAAAAATATGAATGACACGCACGAGCTACCGTTACCGGCCACGAGTGCAAGTTTATCACACAAGTGCGGGAAATAGTCCGACACGAGGTGCGTTCGAGATGTCTCGCCACATAAGGGTAAGGAAAATAGATATAAAAGAAGTATTAATGTTAAAAGCAGTGTGTAGCAAAATTCTTTCCTGTGTGCAGTAATAATATTTCGCTCACTAGGTGCGTAATATATACTAGTAATGCATACTTTGTCAACGCTACGGTGATGAAAACTTTTTCCTAACACGAAGCCTTTTTCGTGACATTTAAACGTTGACAGCGCCCTTGAAAAGAGAAATATCATTCTCGACACGATCGATATCAAACTAGGGCTATTCCACGATGCACAAAATAGTTCTTATGATGATGGCACTAGTATGACGTGACGAAAATTTCGTACCTTGGGCATTTTTGAGGGTCGGGTATGCCTTTGGTAAGAAAATTAGGTTCGGCACACAAGTGCCATCCCATCATAATGTTAAAGTCTTTGCTGTATTTTTACAAGAAACCTCCATTAATAGTTTACCTGTGAATTCTTGATGGACAAACATGCGCCATACATTCAAAAAACCATCCGACAATTTATAAATGAATCCTCTTCTATCTTTATGTAATACTAAAATGATTACAAATAATACTGAAGAAATAGGTATGAGTATAATCAAAAAAATCCAAATACGCTTGTTAAAAACCTGTTCAATTAAAAATGTATTAAAATTAAAAAAAAATTAGGTTATAAATATTTCAAATTCAAATATTTTTACCTCAAAATAACCATTCCATGGAATTTCCTTGGAGTCTGATAATTTATACAAAATATAATCTTGATAATCCATGATTTCGATCGTTACGTCATACTCATCTAAATTTTTGTTCGTTAAAAACTTGCCAGGAAGAATAATACTCTCATTCAATAGTTTTGTAGAATCGTTTGATGTGTTCTCAAGACTTTCATTTAATTTTTTTATGATATGAGAATCGTTTTTATACTCAAGTACTAATCCTGTTGTTTTAGCGAAATCTTGAACTACTTGAGAATAAAGAGGAGATGGAACCTAACGATGCAGAGAAACAATTAATTTTTTTGAAATAAAATAATTTTGTTATTTAAAAATAAACTTTTTATGAAACAAATTACTTTGGTAGTAATTGTAGCCGAAGCACCACTTAAATTTTTTCGTCTCTGGACTAAAGCTCGCTTGTCTATGAGGGTTAATCCGTTTTCCTTGCTCCATTCAAATAATTTATTAACTTGTAATTCATTCTGGGAGCCGACAGCGAACCATTCATGAATGTTTTTATTGTTTCCGCATTTTATCAAAACTTCACTTTTTATATTTAAGTGAAGGTAATTCTTTTTAGGATATCGGCAAGTGATATCGATTTGTTCAGTAACGGCTGGCCGGAATAACAAAAGCCATACGTGAGGCGACAGATTATGATGCCTCGAGAAACGTGTAAATTTTTCGAAATCATTGTCAGTATTTAAAAACACCACAAAAAGGGTTTTTGAGTAATTTCTTAGTTTCGGATACTTTTCTGAAAGATCCGATATAGTCGAAGCTACAGAATACACCATTTTTCGTGAGAATTCTTTAACCATGTTAACCACCGAATGTATATCTGTGGATTTAAGAGAAAAATTGTTGTTATCAGGTATTATGATTTTCTTAACAAGCGCTTTGCTTTTGCTTACCTTCGTTGCTCCTGTAAATAATTCCTATACTGGTGGTCGCATAGAACTTTTGTACATCCAAAATTACAGGAACTTGACTTTCCATGTTTTTTGCTGAATCACATGGCATAAATAAAACAACGGCTAATATTACAACGAGGCTGGTTAGCTTCACCATTTTTGGCTAAAAATAGATTAAGAAAAAATGTACATGTTTACTTACATAATTAAATAAAATCATTTCATAAGCATACTTTCTACGAGTTAAAGAAAGCAAATTACGTGAGTACAACTACTAACGCATAACAAAATGAACATTAAATTTAATTTAATTACAATACTTATACAACAGTGTTATTTTTATTTCATGGTACAAAATGGATTAGGCATGTAAATTGTAAAGACACATTTCTATTTTTTTCTGTTTTAAATGTATTAAATGTATGTTACGCTACTATTGATTGAGTTCAGTCAAATTTTCTTTTTAATTCTGAATAAATTATAAATATAACTCAAGATGTTGTAAAAGAGTAAATAATATAGTTATCCTCTATACACGGAGACATTCAAAATATTTTTTTTGTAAATCCCATAAGAAATAAAAACATTTACGAAAATTTTTATATTTTGTACAAAATTTTTTTTTTTTTTCTACTATTTACCATACTATTGCCTTAGTAAGTGGTAAAAAGGTTGTGAAAAATAGATTAAAAATTATAAAGAAACCTCCAATTTCTTTGTTTCCGAATCCGCATTGAATTTTTTAATCTTCAAACGTTTTTCGACTACTATTTTTAATGCCTACCATTCCTTTCAACGTCTTATATGGAAAACTCAAGTTGTATCACTATTTAAATTCCTATTTTATGTTAATTCTATAATAAAAATAGAAAAAAAAAATGTTTTGATAATTACTGTTAATTATAAAAACAAGATAATTTAGAGCTTTTCGAAGGCTGCGTAGCTATTGGCAATATTCTTTTAGTTCTATGTAGAATTTCTTGATGCAAAAAAGCTTGATTATTTTTGGTGAAGTTTAGTCAAGATGAATTAAGTCAGCAATGTTTTTACCAAAATTCAGCATTAGTTGTATTAATCCAAAAAAAATTATTATTTAGTAATTTTTATAATAAATTTTTACTTTACCATGTACAAAACTGCCTTTAGTATTCTCACACATAACAAATTTAAACTTTTCTTGACTAATACTGCATTTCAATAGTAAAGACTTACGCCCAATTTTGTCTAACATACACTTGCTGTTTAACATAGACTTTGCTTATTTTGTATCAAAAAGGTACAGCACGTCAAACGAAACAAGATGATTTTGCTAAGAGTGAAATACATTTTTTTCTGCCAGAGAGAGGATTTAAAGATGCACTTACTTGTTAACTTGATTCTCGTGACCCAAACAACGACTTCCGGAAAATCCTTAGATGAAGCTGGGCACGGCTGGAATGGCCGATCTTTGGATGCTGAGAGTTTTGATTTTTCGGGATTCACAGGACACTTTTCGCGGATGAATATCGATTTGAGCACTAAACTCCTTTGACAAACTGTATCGGACACGTAGAACACAGTGATCACTTGGGGTTGAGGTGTTGTCTAGTTGACGGACTGCGAGACAGTGACGTGTTGGGGCTGTGCCTTCAAGGGCTTGGAATCCCCTTTTCCACTACCAAAATTTCCTGGCCATGAAGTGGGAGAAAAGTCACGCCCATCGACATACTTACAGTCAACCCCTTCCTAACTTCCCCTTATTTTATTCGTATTTCCTAAAACAAACAAAACAGAAGCCAATCGTCGTAGGACAGGTCGCAAAGAATCCAATACATGACAAAATTAAAAGCAATGCATCATATAGGCTTTAAGTTCCTTTTTATTGGAGATTAAATATTTGTTACCAGTAACGTTTCAACAACATATTTTGCCATATTTTTAAACATGTAACTATTTATATTTTTGAGTAAAGCAAAAAATTAGTTAGTATCTGAAGTTACTTAACAAATAATTTATTAATTTATTTACAGAAGTTTATTTGTTACATTTTAATTTCTTTATGTTTATAATTTTTAAAAACTTTTATGTATTTTAAGGGAACCAAACACCTTGAACGATCACGAATACTAAGTAACTATTTTAACAAGCAAAAGAATTTTGAAATAAGGGTTAAAAAAAGTGACATTCATATCAGATGCGTTATTGTTCATAACTCCATGATATGCTTTACTTATCTATTCCGTATGCAATTTTACGTGTCAGTTAGCTAAAATTGTTGTCAGCAAAGCGCCTTGATCGATCAATACGAATATTTATGTATCTTCCTGTATCAGCTGTCACGCTGCAAAAAATTTCTAAGCTTTGAACTATAAGCATCATTAAAAGTAAGAAAAAGTGCCAACACTCACGAGGGGGTAAATACAGTAACAAACGTTATAAATATTGTACAGGAAATTCTCCCAACGCACCAACATTTTTGTCCTGCGGTCAAGAACACATATAATTATAACAGCCCCTACGCTTCTAGAAACATTTCCCCGAGGTTTTCCCTTCCAACGTCCAAAGTTTCCTATTGTCCATATATACTTTTCGGCATAAAACAAAGTATAGCGACACTAGGTACACAGAACTGAGCCAAAAAAGAACAGTTTGTTCCCTCATGTATCGCGTGTCAGCACTAACGCGTTCAACGTGCATGACAATTAAATTTTACCACCTTCTACGTAGTGCTTTTTATAAAGTATTTATAATAGTTCGTATATGTCCTGCACCTGCTTTTGTTTCACGTTTATTTTTTTATGATATGTTGTTGGAATCAAGCGCTGACCCATTGGTAAGTAAATCGTGTTATTGATCGAACACTCTCTTGTGGGTGTTTGTATAAAATCACAAATCAGCTATTCGTTGGTGTGGATGCTTTTTAAATATTTAATGCTTATGTATATTAAGGAAAAACCAAAAAAATCGAAGTATGATATTAAACACTATCTTAAAATAAGTAACAAAATACCTTGTGTATTTGTGCAGCACATACAGTAAGAAATACAAAGAAGTATCCTTTGATAGGATTCTGATGCTTGAAAAAATGTTTATGTTAACATTAAAATTGTAGTTTTATTCTTAACTGAACTTTATCTTAATAATCAAACAAAAATTTCGGTTCCAATATTTTTGTTTTCCATGGTACCAGAGATTTTACTGTACTTTTTTAAAGATGAAAACATTTATGTACTAGGATATAAAATTTTAGGTCTGGAAGATGTGAATTTCAATTAGTTTTTGAAAAAGTAGTTAGACAAGTGCAAGAGATTTAACTGAATCCTCGTTATTTGTAGTAAAAAAAACGGTCGTATTTTTTTCTTTTATACCAATTTTTTTTTTTTTTTATTAGTTCTCATTGTACACCGAGAAATATTCCACAAAATAAACCAACGTAGGTGCCAGGTATTTCAAATAAATAATATATTAAGCCATTTCCAACATCAGGACTACCACCATCAAACCGGGTTAATCCACCGTTGGAGCACATAGTTCCAACCGATACAATCATAGGTAGGGGTAAACGGTACAGTTATTGGTGCCACGTATTTTCTTGAAGCGAATAAGAGCTACTTTCGCTCCTACCCTTTAAATATCACGGCTAATATTCTTAAACTCAAAAGCTCTTTCCTCCCACCCTACGTGTGTTAACGCAAACTCGACCGAGTGGCTTTTTTCTCCTGCGACCACAAGTTTTGGATATTTTATCCTTTTTTGCTTATATTGAATGAGTATTCAAGCTATGTATTGATCTTGAGCTCGTCGTATGTAAGATACCTTTTGAGAAACTATTTATTTTACAGATGTCGAAAAATCGTCTCAGTTCTCCATCAAGTGTTGTTGCAGTGCGCGTGTCTTCTTAAGCGCTGTTAAAATAATTTGTACGGCAACTTTCATGAATACGAGTCACAGAGTAGAACTAATAAATACCAAGTAATAGTAAATACGTTTTACAATATTGTTCTTTTGCTTTTTTTTAAATAAATTATTTTCACTAAATGATGTGTTAGAAGTAGTAATTATTCGAATTTCCGTGATAACACTAAGTCTACCCTAACATGCTGCAATACAAACCAAATGACAGAATGACTAAATAAACTAAGCTGGGCATTTTTCGATCGCAAAAATTTTAATATTATAAGTATTTGTGGTTTTAATTTTTAAGAATTCTAGTAATTGGAAGATTTCTGTTGTACCTTTTGACGAAAATCCATCGATGTGATGTAAATTTTGTATTGCGTAAAAAGTTTTATTTTTCACACACAAAAAAAAAAAAAAAAAGAAACAAGAGAAAGGAAGAATTAAAGTATTGAAAATTCAATTGTTTAAAGAATATTGAATAGATTTTCAACAGGTATCTTTCACTTGAGGGAAACAAGTTAATATCATACAAAAGTTGCGTTGACTTCTTTTTGCATAGATTTTTTTCTCTAGATACATTTTATTCACTGATGTAAAAACATTTTATTATATGTAATCGTTTTTTTACTATTTAATGAAAGCTTTATCTGTAACAATTGATTTGTAAAAGGTCAGTCAGAAAATTGACTTAGATTTCGTAATGTATTTATTAAATAATAATGTAAAATAATTTTCGTCGAAATAATAATTAATCTCATTTTTACTGACTTACAGTATCGATTTAAAATTAGTACGTAGGTACTATTTATACCTAGTTATAAAAAAAAAAAAAAAAAATAAAACTGTTAAATATCGAATACAATTGATTAAATTTTTTCATATTTTGTGATAACATAACAGTATACAAAATGTGTTAGTAATTGAAATTATATTATTGTTTTATTTTTCTATCATGTTGTTTTATGAAGATGCTTTTTAATTTTTTTTTTTTGTCAGACCAAGCTGTCGTGTTGACTCTGCATGAGAAACGAGTTTTTCCTATGCACAGCAGGTACACATGATAAAAATCGACGCTGCTTAACAAAAAGCAAAACAATTACACCATAGCTGAGCTATAACCCATTGAATGGAAGGAAGACGATCTGCTAAGTTAATAAATTAAGATCCATATTTTGTTTACGCATACATTCACACATCCGTGATACATAAGACATTGCAAGAAGAAAAAACAGCTAGTATAGGGATAGAGTTTTTTCTACGTAGGTACAGCCTTTTTTAAGTAGACCACATGTGTTTTTTTTTCCTGTCGGCTTATTGATTTGTAGCATTAAAAATGCAAGGCCAGACGCCTGTTGCGTTGAACATTTTTCCAAATATAGGTAAAACTTTAGATTAAATTCGTCTAAAGTTTAACCGGGTTCACTAGCAATTCGTTGCTGTTTTCTCTCGCAATGCTTAAAAGATGACATCTCGAAAAAAACAGGATAGTTCTTTTTCTATCAAAACGGGCGTAGGCACCTATAGGCTCTCCAAAAAATATTCATTGCACGCACCCCTCGATGGAATGGAAGGATGTTGTGCTTTTCGTCGTCGACTCACATTACTGTGGTTTTGTGCTTTCGTTTGCTGGTGAAGGAGTGAAGTCGAGAACTATTTTTTATTTATATATTTTTTTTTTCTTTACAATGCTAACAGTTGTTTTGAGCTCGTAATCCAACTTACAATCCAGAAATGCTTCGATTTTACTTGTCCTCAAAATTATGTTCGAAAGGTGAAAGTGGGTAATTCCTCACCAGCTGTTCTTCCCCAGAAAGTATGTTATTAGCAGGTACATCGATGACGGGGGCTTTAATGTGTCAGGTGTTAAGAGGGTCTTTTTGTTTGACGTGTTGATGGATGTATTATTCAGGCGCTACCTACTAACCGTGGAGAGGGAACCGAAGAGCTACAAGACTAAATTGATAACTAGGAAGGGTAGTTTTCATCTTAATTGCCATAACACTCGAAGAAATAGCGAGATAACTCTTTGGCTAATTTTTTTAACTAGTCAATAGTCCTTTCAGCGATTCTAACATTTTTTTTATTTGCTCAATTCGATTGATCATTTCGGATGAAAGTCTTTTTCAAATTATTTTGCTTTCTTATATACTTGGAACACATAAATACAAATTAATATATAAAATACGTTATCACAGAGGTTAGACTTCGGAAAATTAACGTTAAAAAACAACTGACTTGGAACTATAAACCGAATACTATATGTATTTTAAATGGTATGTGTATACATAATTGTTTATTTCCTTGTAATATCCATACATACTCTTCATCATGATTAAATAGTATCGAAGCACAATATTTTACCGAATTAATGTCATAGTTTAGAATGATTCAAATGTTTTTGAGACTTTACCTACCAACTTTAATATAGGTATACAAATTGGGGTGCCGTTATTTTTTGAAAAAAAATCTTTCTTTAATTTTTATGATTACGCAAGAAAGTTAAATCTTTACCTACAAACTTTAAGGACATTCAATTTTCTAAAAAAATATACGTATTCTTGATAACAGATACAGAGAAAAGTGCCACGTTCGTTGTAATATTTTGCCTAACAAATAGTTGGAATACTTTCTACTTATAATAACCGCAATATAAATTAATTCAAAAGTTTTTTTTTCCATTGTTTATCACAAAAATTGCGAGACTTATATTTTTCCATAATTCTAACGCTTTTACCTGAAAATTGATGATTGAAGATAAAATGTTCTTTTACTCAACAATTTTTTTTAATTTCTTATTAAGGCAAAAATATTCAATACATCATGTTTATTATTTTTCATTTGAAAGTCACAAAAGTTAAATTCATATATAAAAATAGATGCTTGGAATAGTTTTTGGTATTGTCTTCGGATGGTAACATTACTAGTCTAGTTACGACAAATATTGTTTTTCAGATATAAAATATGTAGAATTTACATGAATTTTTTAAATATTTTTTATGACTCATTCTTAAAAAACTTATACGAATGAGATATATGTGATTAATAAAGGCTTACATGAGACCTAAATTTTAATATTTACAAGGATAAAACTTAAAAAAATGCTTGGATATTGAAAAAAATCTACTTATAAATTGATTACTGTTTGATAATTTAGTAAAAGGAATTTTGAGGCATGTTATAGTGCATTTTGAACAATGCCAACGTTAAACATATGTAAAATGTTGTATTTATTGGATGCAAGAGGGGGTACACGGTAAAGGGGGCCAAGCTGTGTAGGCAGGTGGGCTCCTTTTCGCGCAACCTTTTGAATTACACTTAAAAATTTCTTTGAAACTTAAAAAAGAATATTAAACTTGTTAAATTAACCAATTAAATTATTTTACAGTTACAATTATGAGACAATTATATTATTCATTAAATATAATATCGTCATAAATTTTAAATACCTGCTAATATAACACTAAGTCAGCCAGACAGTCAATTCCAGATAAATTTAATCTTTGCCTTATGTAAGATGCAAAGAAGATGTAAAAGAATTTTTCCGCCATCGGGTGGTTTTAGGAGGCTGGTACTTCCTCGGGCGAAAAAGCCGTTTTCCGATACTCGTTCGAAAAGTCTCCTTTACGAACCTCGTTACAAACCTCGCCTTCGGCTCGGGCCGCAAACCTCTCGGTTCGAAAACAAAGACTTTTCACACTCGTAGGAGAACTACTATTTCCGTAAATTCAAATCTCAGACACAATAGAATATTTGTATATGTTATTTCTCAGATAACTATTCTGCGATATGATTATTAAACTGCCGACGGTCTAAAGCAACAATAAAAAGTATTAAGCCTCGGATTGGCAAGTATTGAAGATTTGAGTGATTTTTTGCACTCGGGTTGGCCAATCCATCGATTATTTCGAAATCAGTATATTCTACCACATTACTTTTTTTACTACTTATTTACTACAATATACTTATTTATTACAATATCAATATATTACCAATCAATATTTCGTTTGAGCCCGCGATCAACTGAAAAGTTCGTGTGATCTGCTGGCGTGATATAACTTTCTTTCAAACGATGATCACGTTAGGGTGTATATTGCGAAATCGTTCTCTTAGATCATCAGGATATGTACCGAGATACGTCGATCACAAAATAGTGTGGAATTAAAGAAAATTAACGTTTTGCCGATTTTTTAATTTGTGTATGTTGTATAAAAATCGACAAGTTCTGTTATTTTAACGAATTTTACAGTGTGGTATAACACTAAAAAAAGCTCACATAGAATGAATGGAGCTTTGGTGCTATTTTCTGAGACATATTTGCTTGCTGAGCCAATACAAATGAGCAGCACTTAAATAAATGCTCGTATGTATTTAAAAAATATTAATCGAATATCTGAGTGTCGATACTCATCGCCATTGCGAGAAATTAAAGATCACGATGTTACAGTATTAGAAGCCAATGATTTAAGTATCAGCAGCCTAAGTGTACACCAAACCCTGATTTTTTTTGCTTCTTTGTTTTTAGTAAAAAAACACAAATTTGTCGAATATTTTGTTGCAGATCCTCAACATGGAGAACGACATGAACTGGTACCGAGCCAAGCTCGACTCCCGGGAGGGACTCATCCCCAGCAACTACATCGAGATAAAGAGCCACGAGTGAGTATTGCCATTCTATTTCACAAACTGAAGATGTAACTTTAATTAACATTTAAAAATGGCTTTTTATGATTACAAGAAGTTAAAAACGTAGTTAATTTAAAGCATTCAAGTTTTTATGGGCCTATAGGAAGTAAAACCTTTTAGCTAATCACTCAGATCAGTATTAATCGTTTTTAACTAAAGTTTATGACATCGAAGAAATACGTCACGTTTCCATTATAAAACTGTTTAACGACCATTGGCTGGGACTTCTGGAATACTGAGTCACGTAGTTTATTAGTTAATTTAAAAAAAATGCGGGTTGAAAAAAAAAATCATTTTTCTTTGAGTAGTCCTATTAAATTTCTAGATCGTAAATTACGAATTTTTTTTCATATCTCTTACTTTTTGACTCGAATTTTCGAAATTCAAAAAACTTTATCAGCAATCAGCATCAACTTTTGCTACATGCAATTAAAAGAAAAGCACTGGAAAATAAAAAGTTTGAGACACACGATTAGACCTCGATGTCAGCACACAAGCCAGTACTACGCAATTACCAAAGTAGTCGTGGCCTTCAATGCCATCGACGTTGATACGTATACTTAGTTTGTTTTTTGATACGCTACTGGTATACGAGAAACAAAGCCGCATGATCTGTTATTACGTGTTTTTGGGAAAAGTTTTTTATTCCTTTCATTGCCTAAATATAGAGGTTTTGCTACAAAAGTTATTAGTAAAGTGATAAAATAAAAATTTGGATGGTCTTGCTGCCGATCAGAAAAAAATGGCTGATCCGGGCCATGAGAATGATTAAGGCCTTTTCTTGCTTGACTTATCGCCAAACTGTTTCTTAAGGGGGCTTCAGCGGGAGAAGTTAGGAGGCCACAGGTAACTCAATTGATACATAAAAACACGCTGAATCTAACGGTGTCCTTATTTACCCCTCTTACCCTGAAAAATTTTGAGATATTTGCTCTCAAAGTTCGTACATAGTACATAGTCTCTCATAGAGCAACGTGAAAATATTGGTATTTTCTAACAATAATTGAGGAGTTACAAATCAGGACTGTAACTGTTTTATATAAAAACATCTTAGCTTTCAGATAGTACCTTCAAAAATATAGCTAAGCCTTAAAATATTTGAGATATTTCGTAAAGTATTGATCAAGTCATTGAATTAGCAGAGTCATGACGGGATGCTATCTTGTTTTTCGTAAGTCGCGCGCTTTTGAATATTTTAGAATTACACTGCAAGTACTTACATAGGATACATGTCATTTGGAACTCTTTTTTAATCGTTTTCTTCTATGGAAAACTTACACTTCTTTTTTTTTTTTAAATAAAATAGAACATTGAAAAATTTTAACTGCAATTATATTTTATTTTATCACAAATTTTTTATAACACGAAAAAAAACTAATTCTAAATAAAACGCTCTGTACCTGACAGAAGCTGCTGTTTGTTTATTATAGGTACGGTTACATCATATAAAAAGATTTATTTTTTTTAAAATTGTAGTGCTCTACTTCCAGCTCCTTTAATAAGGGCACGAACTACGGTCTCCCGCGTGTTAATCCACGACCTAGTCGGCTGAGCCACCGCGCGCTTCCATACATATAGATTTTTTTTTTTTTTTTTTTCTATTTTATAGTGCTGTACGTCCAGCTCCTTTACTAAGGAACTACTATGAGCACTTATCACTTGTGAAAGGGACAAGGAAAAGGATGGGAAGCCACCCATTACTGGGAGGGGGGTAGGGGAAAATAACGCAAGTGTGCTGCGAGGAGGTCGCCTACACCCTCCTTTAGGAACATTGCGTGGTGAAAAAGCACATGTGAAAAATCACAGAGGTACTTGCCCGAAAGTCGCACTGGCCGGGAATCGAACCACGGTCTCCCGCGTGCCAACTACGACCTAGCCGACCAAGCCACCGCGCGCTCCATATATAGATGATGTTGTTCGCCTGCTCGCATATATTATATTCACGGAGCGCGCGGTGGCTTAGTCAGCTAGGTCGTGATACCCGGCCAGTGCGCTTTATCGGGCAAGTACCTCTGTGATTTTTCACATGTGCTTTTTTACCACGCAATGCTTCTCGAGGAGGGTTTAGGCGTTCTTCTCGCAGCGTAATGGCCTAATTTTCTCCTACCCCCCTCCCAGTAATGGGATGCCTCCCATCCCTCTTCCTTTCCTTCTCCAAAGTGCTAAGTGCCTAAAGTAGTGCCCTTATTAAAGGAGCCGGACGTAACGCATTATAATATAAAAAAAATTATACATATATATATATATATATATATATATATATATATATATATATATATATGTCTATATATATACGTGCTATACACACGTATATATGGATATATACTCACAGCAGTGCTACCAACTAACCGAATAGTTTTCGGGTTAGTACCAGTGCTCGCTGGAGCCTTCTTAAATTGATCTTAAGTATGATCTAACTCGTCCGTTTTCCTGCAATTTTTAGTATACTCGTTAGATTAGAAAAAGTTTTCTATCATTAAATTAATGTATTTATGCACGCTATTATTTCCTGTCATTTTCCACATTCGAATTTTTACTCCTGTTTTGGTTCTTTCATTTTTAAGTACGAATTTTTTTATTAATTAACATTTTTGTAACGGTCTTGTTAACTTTCTAAATACTAAAACGATAAACAAAACATTCAATGACTACGTTTCTTTGCGAATAAATGCTAAATTTATAAAATCCAAATTCATAACTTTTAAACGATTCTGGGCTATACTATCAGGAATATTGCGCCTGGCCAACATTTTCGAGTATGGAGTGTCGCAACTGTATTCGAGGCGAGGCGCGAGTACTAGTGCTGAACAGCCTGTATAAACAAATGAAGTGGCTAACGTTGAAACTTAAACACGTCTACAAGTTCATACAATCTGTAACACAAATGTTTCACTCTCTGCAATCTTTTAATGCCAATCATTAAAGAAAAAATTTTTTCGGTTCAATAGAATAGGTGAAATAGTTTACGAAGCATCGATTTAGTTGTTCTTGAAACTTTTATCAGAAGTGATATAATGTATTTTATAAAAAATAGAAATTTCGATCACACTCTTTAAACATGTACTTTGACACCCTTGGATTTAACAGCGTATGTATGAGTGGTGCTGCCACATTATGCCCCAAAGTTCATGTTATAAATCTTATGGAAAAAAAAGTTCAAGTGTCCGTCATTAGTGAATTGACCCCTACTGCCTATAAGACACAATGTTAAAGAAATGTTAAAGTGACTAGTGGCGCCAGCACTTCCCTCCAACCTCATGCTCCTGGCGGATATAAAACATACTATATCCTACATCGGTTATGCATATAATTCATCCTGGGGGGCAAACGTAGAATCGTAGCTAAAGTAATCGGCTTACATAAGGACTTTCATTCTATTCTCTGCCACGAGACCAAAATACACTCGCTTTACCTATTAGTAAAAAGGGGTTACGCATAAAGTAACTTTAACCACAATTCACGCTTTTTTTTACTTATCAAGAAAACAGCGAAATATTAGTATTTTTATCAAAATGGCTGACAAGAATGAGGAAACGCAGATTGATGATGGTGATGAAGCAGGAAGTCTAGCTTATCCTGACCATCGTGACTTGTCAGGTTGTCAAATTGTATCTCCGAGTAACACAAATACAGAGGAAAGACAGTTAGCCCTTACAAAGATACCCGGTGGTGATTCTCCCTTCGAACCCAACGAAAATAAGGTAAAGCCATCAGCAATGGTGAACAAATATATGAATGAATACATGTATATATGTACTGTGTAATACAATAT
Source organism: Copidosoma floridanum (assembly GCF_036245765.1). NCBI lineage: Eukaryota > Metazoa > Arthropoda > Insecta > Hymenoptera > Encyrtidae > Copidosoma > Copidosoma floridanum. The sequence goes on along the minus strand of NW_028321912.1, from coordinate 1,977,224 downwards.
ATATAAATGTATATATTTACATGAGCGCGCGGTGGCTCGGTCGGCTAGGTCGTGGATTGGCACGCGGGGAGACCGTGGTTCAATTCCCGGCCAGTGCGACTTTTACGGGCAAAGTACCTCTGTGTCTTTCACATGTGCTTTTTCACCACGCAATGCTCCTCGAGGAGGGTTTAGGCGACCTTCTCGCAGCAAATTTGCCTAATTCCCCCTACCCCCATCCCAGTGATGGGAGGCCTCCCATCCCTCTTCCCTTCCTTCTCCCAAGTGCTAAGTGCCCATAGTAGTGCCCTTATTAAAAAGGAGCCGGACGTAGAGCACTATAATATAAAAAAAAAAAAAAAGTATATATTTAAATAAATATATATATATATATATACATGATGAGTTCATGATAGTGATGTATTTGTAGGACGTCTATAAGAGAATGATGGATTGTGCACAATTTTTCCTGGCTTCAATTAGCGCTACCGTAAGTATGGAAGTTCTTTATCTAAGTCTTTTTTTTGTTTTAGTTTTAAAATCGTGTTAAACGCTTAAAATAAGTTTTACAACGTATATGCTGTTAGTCTTATGTTCAGCTTCGTCGACAATTTTGATCAGACCATAGTACAAATAAAAGTTTCTACCTGTTGAAAGTCTCATAATTCTACCTGCATCATACGTATACCTATAAATAAATTTTAATGGCCACCGATGTATTCGTTCTGTGATTGATCGAGACCAGTCTTGGGTGCATAAGTTTGAAAATGTGATCAAATAATCAGAAGTTAAAATTTTCACTAAAAATGAAAATTATATATTTAGTAGTTGCAAGTTATTTAATTGTTCTAACCAAATCGGAAAACTAAATATTTGTTATTAACTCTCAGGGAGTAGGTCAAGAAGCGTGCGGAAGTGGATCCCCCAGTACTGTTTACTTTATTTGTATACAGCTCATTTAATAATAAAAAAATATGTTAACTAAGACATCTGTGTAATTTTTAGGTCTATGATAACTCCATTACAGTTACGGGTCAACTAGAAGAGGATGGAAACATCTCATATGACCGTTGCCCGTGTTATTTTAGAAAAGTATCATATGGAAAAAGTTGAGGCATGGCTTAGCGAAGACAAGACCTTGTATATATCTTTTCCTAAAAAATATGGGCCAGTTGTCGATAAATATACTGTAACCAACATTAAAAATATCTGCTTAGTCACGATCACGGTTAACAAAAGAAAATGTAGAAAGAAAAAAATAAATGATGTCACTGCATTACCTCATCTATTTTATTACGAATAATTAACCAAAGCCATTTGAAGTCTCACAGTTTTAATATCATTTATACAAATACAAAAAGTACAATTTTAACGTTTTCTAATAAAAGTTAATTCATACGCTTATACACTTGTATATAGTATAATAGTCTACTGCAAAAATACCTATGATACAAGATAGAAGGTATACTAGAAGTATATCTTATAAAACTTGCACTTGATCTTGTTGTTATATAAGTGTTTTTGCAGGCTTAAGTTCTTTGACGCAGCTTAAACATTGAGATAAAAAAAAAAGCTGAAGAAAATATATGCTTATGCAAGACTTTACACAGTAACTAAATAGTTAATTTGAAACACCAAATTTCTTTCTACTTAAGCTGTAAAATTTTTTAAGTAAAAAAAAAATCAAAATACCCACGGAAAAATATTATTAATTAAAGTTAAAATATTTCCATTGAAATTTTTAATTCAACGATTATTTTATTTTCCTTTTACCCACCTAAGGTTTTATCATGTACAATTGACAATGGCGTTATTCGTTCTTTGTTATATATTTTCATTTAATAAAACTTTTCCTAATAACCTTCATGAGACTATGTGAAGTATTTTGTTCATGTTGATTTGATCTTTCTTTAAGAATTCAAATTTATTTAACTATGTATCTTACAAGATAATTTCTTCATAATACGTAATTTAAAATACGATTAATTTCCGGCAAATCTAACAGAATAGATTAGACTAAAAAGTTCCAAATTAAATTTTGAAAAACAATTGTACAATTACAAAAATGAAATAAAAGTTGATAGTTTCTACTTGCAATACAAAGATTTCTACTGTGCAACGAATAATATAATAACGTACATGTTGGAAAGAGCTATGTCTTTTATAAAATTTTAATTTTTAATGTGGAAACATGGTATCTAGAGATTTTTTATGATAAGGAACTTTTTTTTTGGATATTTAGTCAAAAAGAAGAAGCGCACTTTTCTTTTTTTTTTTCACTATATTACTAGGTGAATAATTTTGAGACTGTTAAAACTGTTAAGACACATTACGTGATGTAGCAAGTGATAAATAAAGTTATAATGACTTTTCTTTTGAGAATTCATACTTTTTATTTTAGTTTAACGTTAAATCAGTACTTTAATAATTGTACTGTTGATTAAAATAATCATTTGTATAATGAGACCCTAACACTATTTTGCTTTTGTACTGTATTATTTGCCAACGACTTCAAACATTACAAATTTCGTTCATAGCAATGTTTACCGTTCGTTATACTGTCCCTTAATTACTCGTATCGGGACAACCAAGATAAGCAAATACTATATGAATATTCTGGCCTTTTTACTACCGTACGATAGTGTCTTACTAAGCTGTCGTCGACTATAAGATTGTCTTGATGTGCACCAGACGCAAGCTTAAGTGAAAAAATTTGCTTGTCTCGGAGTGGTTAAAAAACTTTTCTTAACGCTTTAAGAATCACACGATTATGTACGCAGGCAAGTGACAATCGCAAATCGCAGCTCGCAGGCAATTTCAGGCGACAAGCATGCGATCCAAAGGATTCTTTGTTTCCTTCCGTGGGTTGTATACGATTTTTTACCAATACCAAGGTGTATCTATGTAAACTAGCATCGTGATAGTTTCATAAAAACCCGAGATTAAAAAAAAAAAACATTATTTTGTTTGTTTCATATTTTATTTACAAAAATAAAGGATTATTACGTCTGCTTTTATAGTATAGTTCATATTGAAGAATAACCTGACTAGTACAAAATTAAAAAAAAAAAATTAGTACATAAATATCAGAAGAAGTAGAGTAAAATAAGTCAACTATACGATATGTCTACGTAAATATTGTAATTTAAATGTGCTTTATCTGATTAAATGACATTTGAAATATAGTTAACAATAAAAAAAATCGTCAAACAGCGTAGATTTGCGTTGTAGCAATAGGTAATTATTTGTCATTAATTTTCTACAACACACGCACTTAAGTATCTTCTTGAATTTCCTAATTCTTGAATACCAATTACATACTTTATTTTTCAGTTTAGTTTAGTTTGTTTGTTTGACATGTTAATGAAATTTTACAATTACAAGACAAATAATGTGGAAATTTAAATTAACTTATAACAACAACAATTGATATAAAAGAAAACAGTACCATAAAGCAAATGTTTTTCAATGTATAATAAATTGTAGATTAAATATTGATTTTTTAAATTCTGTGTGATTAAAAAGATACGTTTTTTTTAATGATGCCCCAGGAGGTTCAGGAAAAAACTTTCTATTTACAACGTTCATATATCATTTCATTTTTTGTGGAAAAAACATTTTCTCTATAACATGGACTAGTGTAACATCAATATGACTTCTAAAGAGAATGCTCAATAATAGAACATCTCGTTTACAATTGGATCCAATCAATGTAAAAAGTCCTTACTTGGAATTTGAATCTGAATAAAATTGGTACATTACGTCACTAGGGCACAAAGTACAAACATGAGCGCCCGAGTCGCGTCTAATGTTTTTCTTGCCTACGGCCCAAAGTGATTACAAGGGCGAAAACTGTGACACGAGGGCGCAAAGCGGCAGTTGCACTTTGGGCCCATGGTAAGAAAATGGTAGTTTTCCTACGAGTTTGAAAAGTCTTTGTTTGCGAACCGAGAGGTTTGTGGCCCGAGCCGAAGGCGAGGGACGTAACGAGGTTCGTAAAAGAGACTTTTCGAACGAGTTCCGGAAAACTGCCTTTTCGCCAGAGGAAGTACCAGCCTTCCAAAACCACCCCAGGGGGGAAAAAGTATTAAATCATCCTATCTTTGAACATTGTTTCGTATTCTAAAACATTATATCAATATTCGTATAATCAACAGAACATTTTCTAATACATCATCATTATCTCTTATTTTCCAAACTTTTATTTTACAACCTCGACCAAGGATGGCTGAAGAGGGTGGTAGGGGTTTTGTGGAATGACCCCCGAAAATCACCATGTAATGTATGAATATAAGAATATGTATATATATCGCTGGGTGCACTCCTATTTTGGTCACGAACGGGTGTGAGATTACAAGAACTGAGGGACAGATGAGATGAGGTTACAGCAAAAAATTGACAACTGACGCCCACTACAATGAGTTCATCTGAACATACGAGCTTGTCGTGTAGCTGGATATCGAATTGATAAAACCGACTTAGAATAAGGCTTACAATTTAAATAATAAAAATGATTAAAATGATTGAAAAACGGTATAGAGCTGGACAAGCTCATTAATCTAAATGATACTTTGATTAAGTTGTTGAGAAGAGAGAATGTTTGCATAACATCTTCAAAAAATTTTTTTTTTTTTTAATTTTAATTTTGATTAGGTGCAAAGTCTTTTTGAGTCTTTGAAAAAAAGAAGCGTCTCTTTTAAGTTGAGGTGATAACTTTCAGTTAATTTTCATATGTACATATTCAACTGATATCCACGGGAAAAAATCTGCACGTTTTGCCTTTGGTAAGAAAAAGAACATATGAGACTTGAGCACAAACATATAATAACCGTATCCTTCAAGCGATAATGTTTGTACTTTTGTGTCCTAGAAACATTATATAGTATTTTGTGATTTACTGCATCACGATAACCGTCTTATAAGGTATAAGGCCACAAAGGGCGAGGCTGCGGCTCCTGGTACTAAGAGTAAACTGAAAATGGTTTTTTTTTGATTCCTAAGTTTCTTGATTCTCCTACATGGTTTTTTTTACAAAATACAGTACAATCTGTCTGTGACATTTCTCATACAAAAATATGATGAAACTAAAGATGAATCCACTGATTAAAAATACAAAAAGTTGAGCAGTTTTAGAAAGACCTAATGATGTACATGAAACTTCTTTAGCAATGCTCATAGCGTCAAGACTAGCCTTCCTTTTTCGAGATATTATTCCATTTTCTCTGTACTTCTGGATACTAAAAAAAAATGTTGTTGAAATTCTTAGATGTGTGTAAATTTTTATAATACTAACTGATGATTTAAAAATTGAAGAAGTGGATCTCCTTTTTTTAAAGCGATCGATTTTCTTCTAAAATTACCTAATGGAATAGCTAAGATTTTGCAATAGTACTTCAGAATAAGTGGACGTCGTATATTGTCATATGTATAATGAGCCACCCTTTCATTGCATACCTAAAATTATATTAACTTAAAATAATTTATACGCTAAAAAATAATCCGTTTTAATTTATAAAATATTTTCAACTTTCAAGAACTTTTTAAAATCGTTTCGATTGAGTGTCACAGTTTATAACCAGATTAACACATTCTCATATACGCATATTCACATGCACGCGAGCAGTCATACACGCATTGTTACTTATTTTAAATGTATTGGTATTACCGTCAGCGGAAAAAAATTACGTTGTAAATTTTAATAACATCTTTAGAGTACAATTTTTTAACCCAAATAATTTAGATTTTTCTTAATATTTTTTATGGAATTTTCCTCTACGTTAATAATCGTTTTTTAGAATAGAATATTAAAAAACCAGGACAAAAACTGTTACCGCCATTCAAAATAAAACTTAAAAAATTTTATAAGAGAAAGTGTAAGAAATGGTTTTTAGACGCTATTATAAGAGCAGGTACATATATTTTATAAAATAATAAACACACTAACTAAATATTTTACATTACCTGCTTTAAAGCATCTTCTGAGGTTATAGGTAGACTATTTTCATCCTTTAAAAACAATTTCAATTTATCATTTATATCGTTCTCCGAGCTCTAAAAAAATGTTATAAGATATAAGTCTTAAGAATAATAAAAATGATACACTCAGTTGAAACTTTTAAAGATTACTGAGAAAAACGGTAATGGGTCAGAGTTTTTTACTACGATCAATTGATATGTTTTATCCTCTAAAAATTCACGTGCATTTTTAAATGGAATGTGTGGTATTGAAACCGCTGTGAAGCTGGTAAAACAGCCCGAGTACATTGAAATCATAATAAATGCTGTCAAATATAGTGATAGCCTTGCAATTTTTGATGATACGGAATTGAATTGTACATCTGTAAATTCAAAAAAAAGAAATAAGTATCGTCAGGCGATTCCACTATAAAAACAAAATTAAATTCCTACGGTTTGTTAATTTGTACATAACAGTACATAATTATCGTACAAGAGCAAAGTCAAAAATTTCGCCAACTCAAATAATGATACACATTTTTTAAGTTATTTTAAATTCTAGATTTTTGAAGTTATGCAAAATCTAAATATCTGCATGGATAGAAGTATCCCATACACGTGACGTAAAGAAAAATTGTTTTGCCAATTTGGTGAAAAAAAACACTTCCCTTAGCTCTTTAAAAGGTTATAGGACACTGATTTTGTCAGGAAATTTTTAACTGTTTTTAACTTTTCTCGGACGCTTTACTTTTTTTTATGAGCGTTCACCTTTAGGTAATAGATCTTCTGCAGGGGGTTGATATTTTTTAGCTCAAAAATTTATAACCGTAGTTCAATCGAGATTTATTGGAAAATTAAAAGGTACAGTCTAAATTTTTTTTTCCGGTTTTACTAGTCTAACAATACTTACGATGTGTTGAGACAAAGAGACAAGTAATAATCATCGGTATTGTCTAAAACTACATTATTCCTTTTTGCTTTTTTAGGAACTTTTAATTGCTACTTTCTTTCGATTAATCATAAAAAATTATGTCGGATGTGCCTTTGGTAAGAAAATTAGTGTTCGGCACACAAGCGTCATCCCATCATGATGTTAAAGTATTTTCTGTATTTTGTTAACAAACCTTAATTAATAGTTTACCTGTGAATTCTTGATGGACGAATATTAGCCATACGTTCAAAAAACTGTCCGATGGTTTAAAAATAAATCCTCTTCTATCGTTATGTAAAACTAAAATTACATTAAATAGAATTGATAAAATAGTTATCAGTATAACCAAGAAAACCCAAATACACCTACTTGAAACCTGCTTAATTAAAAGGTATAAAGAAATAAAGTATAAATATGTTGCACTATTTAATTTTTTTCACCTCAAGGTAAGCATTCCATGGAATTTCCTTGGTGTCCGGTAATTTATACCAAATTAAATCTTGATAATCAATGATTTCAATCGTGAAGTCATACTTATCTAAATTTTTGTTCGTTAAAAACTTGCCAGGAAGAATAATACTCTCATTCAATAATTTTGTGGAATCAATTGATATGTTCTTGACACTTTCATGTGATTCCTTCTTGACACGGAAATCGTTTTCATACTCAAATGCTAATCCTGTTGTTGTAGCAAAATCATTAACGACTAGAGAATGAAGATGAGATGACTCCTAACGATGTCAAAAAAACAATTCATTTTTTAAAAATTAAATAATTGTGTTATTTGAAAATAAACTAAGTGCTTATAAAACAAGTTACCTTGGTAGTAATTTTAGCCAGAGCACCACTTAAATTTTTTCGTCTTTGGACTAAAGTAAACAAGTTATGTTTTTATGAATTGTACATCATATAATTTTTGTGCTCTGTATCATAGATTTTTCAATGAAGGTGGAATTTAAATAACAGCAAAACTTCGTGTCTAACATGATTTCCGTGTTTTGTGCGTTTTAGAAATTTGATGTTTAATTATTACTGCATATTCTTTTATGTCCGTTAGTTTTATTTTATAAAATATCAATCGTAGATTTGTGTTTTTTGTTATTTATTTATTTAATAACATTGAAACATAAGGCGAGACTGTCTTATAACCTCGTAAGTATTATTTTGACTTGATCTTAAGGATGCTAGTAGATAATCTAAATATCAGTTTTTTTATGAAGAGGCCAGATAACTGTACTGCGCGAAAAAACGGCTAGGTGTTATAATTTTTATTGTAGTGTATTATGCATAAGTATGTGTTAGACATTTGCTGAGTAGTGATATATAATATTTTAGGTGACGTCAGATTTTGAAAGTTCTTTCTTACAAAGCACAAAGAACTGAAGCTGTTTATTAAGCTTTTCTACCGTTTCACTAATAAATACATTATTGTTTATTGTTCGTTCTGTTAAGCTATAAAACTTAAAATAATAATAATCTTCCAAGAAAATGCATCTTAAAATAAGGTAGTAGATTTGATAAGCTACGAGGTTGTTTTGGAAAAGTTTCTCCTTCTCTACTACGAAGTGGTGATAAAGAGTAGATACATATATGTTACAAGGAAACTAATGACTATGCATAGATTTACGCCTTAGAGTATACATGGTCTTTAGTTCGAACTTCAAGTTTTAACGCATTGTTGTTTATTACTACATCATACGCTTTACTTACATCTGTACCGTATGCGATTTTGCTTGTCAGTGAGCCCAAATTGTTGTCTATAAAGTGCATATATCCGTCAATTTGAACATTAACGTACCTCTTTACATTAACTTTCATATTAAAGTTTCGACTTATAAGTTCCAGTAAAATTAAGTTAAAGTACCAAAATCCACTCATCCGCTGGTACATTAACGCATGCTATAAATATGTACAGAAAATTTTTCCAACTCACCTAAATTTTGGTGCTGTTGTAAGGAACAATCATTTATAACATTAATAATTATAACAGCATGTAAGTTTTGGAAATGCTTCCTCTTAAAAAGTATAAAATTTCCAATTGCTAATCTGTACTTTCCGACATAAAACAAAGTAGCAACACTATATACAGAGTCGAGCCAAGGAAGAATACTCGATTTCTTCATAAATCGTGTGTCAGCACTGATACATTCGATGTGCATGACAATTCAATTCTACTACCTTTTACTACGCAGCTCTCCTTATAATATATTTATAATAGTTCGTGTATATGTCCTGCGCGTGTTTTTGTTCTACATTTATTTGTCCTATGATCTGCCTTGGAATCAAGCGCTGACCCATTTGTAAGTATATCATGTTATTGATCGAACACTCTCTGTTAGGTGTTTGTATGAAATCACAAATCAGATATTTGTTGGTGTGAGTACTTTTTTTAACATGTAATGCCAAAGCGCGCGGTGGCTCAGTCGGCTAGGTCGTGGATTGGCACGCGGGAGACCTTGGTTCGTTTCTCGGCCAGTGCGAGATATTCGGGCAAGTACCTACCTCTGTGATTTTTCACATGAGCTTTCTCACCACGCAATGCTCCTCGAGGAGGGTTTAGGCGACCTCCTCGCAGCGTAATGGCCTAATTTTCCCCTACCCCCTCCCAGTAATAGGAGGCCCCCATCCCTCTCTCCTTTCTTTTTCAAAGTGCTAAGTGCCCATAGTAGTGCCCTTATTAAAGGAGCCGGACGTGAAGCACTATAATATAAAAAAAAATTCTATATATGTTATATCTATAGATATAATTTTAACATACAAGTCGTTGAAAAAGGGTGTCACCCTCAATAAAATCCATATTCAAAATTATTTCCTCATAGTACATGGCATAAGGAATAAAATGAGCCCTATTTCGAACGTGTGTCTCAAAAAAATATTTTTAATTAAAATGAGGGACAACAACAAGATATTTTTTGTGAATTTTCTCATATAGTACATACATACTTGTGTTATCTTGATTAAAAAATTAACGGAAAATAAGATTAATTGTTGCATTGCCGGAAACTATATCTTTCTATGATTTAATAAGCAAATATTAAAAATTAGGTGAATTTACTGGCTGACCTTTAAAAAATAAATTCTTGCTGTCAGTGTTTTGATTGTTTTATTGCGAAGAGGAGGAACTGATTTTTTTCAAACGACGCGTCTTTCAAACGAAACGAGACTGTCACATAGTTGAATAACAACTATGTTCAATAAATCGTTTCCGTGTAAGTAAAAAAAAGATAAAATCCAAAGAAAAAAAATCGATGCAGAAAAAAGTCCATGCAATTTCGATGCAATATTAACATATTTCACTCGAGCGAGGTTAATTGTTTGCAATTAATTTGCCGTTACGGAGGAGTAAGGAAATACCTTTATCCATCTCCTAAATATTTGTTGCTATACGCAGAAAACAAAAAACAAAATTATCCTAGATAGGAAAAAAATATATTTATTTTGTCTGATTTTAGAAAGACGTTCTAAATGTTAAAGAATCTTATTTCAGAATCGGGAGAATGTCTGATTAAAATTTTCTATAAAAAATAACAAGAATCTACCTGAATCAATTGCAATTGTATACTAAATAATTCTTATAATATTTGAAACCCACAATTTTCAGACCAAAACACCTGGATGGCATCATTATTGATAAAAACCAGGTAGAAGCCTGGTCTAGTAGAAAAAAGTAATATGTAGCTGTTGCAACTAAAAACTGTTGCATGATTATTGAGATAAATTTTCGTAACAGATAAAATAACAATGGTGATATGAGCATAAATCTTTTTTTTCGTCAGAATTGTATTATAGGATATTTCCTTCAGTTCGATTTAGTGTGCAGCACAAAAAAAAAAGGTATTTTGGTGCTTATTTTAAGCTTGCGGTCAATATCATGTTTCGATTATTCCGGTTTTTCCTTACCAGAGTAATGACCACGTGCTCATCAAAATAAAATAATAATGCATCCAAATATAAAAAAAAATACATAAAAATGAATGATTGGCTTGTGATTTTATTCAAACACCCAAAAGAGAGTGTTCGATCAATAACATGATGTACTCACAAATGGGTCAGCACTTGATTCAATAAACAGATCATAGGACAGAAACGCGAAATTAAAGCAGGTGCAGGACATATATGGACAATTCTAATACATTATAAGCAGAGCCGCGTAGTAGAAGGTGGTAAAATTGAATTGTCATGCACATAGAATGTATCAGTGCTGACACACGATTTATGGAGAAATCGAGTATTCTTCCTCGGCTCGACTCTGTATATAGTGTTGCTACTTTGTTTCATTCCGGAAAGTACAGATGAGCTACCGAATGTTTGTCGTTGGAAGAGGAAATGTTTGTACTTAATTTTATTTATATTTATAGACCACAGCTAAAAAAAAATTTTGCAATGTGAAAATTAACGTAGGAAGGTATACATAAATATTCGAATTGATCGATTAATGTGCTTTGCAGACAGTAATTTTAGCTAAGCAACATGTGAAATTGTATGCAGTGTAGATTAGTTAAGCGTATCAGGAATTATTGAAAAGTAACGCGTTAATATTTATGTAACTTTTGACTCAGCCTTAATTTAAAAATTATTTTACTTATTTACATATTTGGAATACATAAATACAAGTTAATGTGTATTAAAAATGGTAAGTGTATGCATAATTATTAGTTTCCTTGTAATGTCTATACTTACTCTTTGTCAATATTTAATAGTATAAAAGCACAAAGTTTTTCCGAAACAATGTCATAGTTTAAAATGATTCAGATATTTTTGGGACTCTTTCAACCAACTTATAGATGGATATAGGTATTGTATGCCGTTATGTTTCAAAAATAAAATTTTTAACGATTTCCTGTGATTATGCAAAAAAAATTGGACTCGCACAAAATAATGCTAAGGAAATTCAATCCATAAAAAAATAAGCGTGTCCTTGATAACAGATACTGAGACAAAATGATGTGTTTATTGTGAAATTTTTCTCAACAAATTACAAGTCTTGTATTTTTCTATATTTTTAACACTTTTTTCTGTAAAAGATCAAATGTTCTTTTACTTAACCAATTTTTTCTTATTTTCATTAAGACAAAGATATCCAATGCACATTCCTTATTTTATAAATGAGAGTCCGAACAGTTGGATTCGTGAATAGAGATAGATGCTTGGAATAATTTTTGGTATTGTCTTCGGATGGTAACAACACGTCTCACATGATAAATATCATGCATGCTAGAGAAACGTTAAATTTTCGAGCTAAGGTCAAGATAACTGAATTTCGCCTTTCCTACATAAAAAGATTTAATATAATCTAATTTAATCTAATTTTTTTATTTGGTTCAGTTTTTACTTTCCGCTTGACATTCTATAGGAAAGTTTCCGCTTATGGTTACAATTATGGTTAAAATCAATGTAGGAAAGCTATGAAGTGAAAAAACGATGCTATCACAGTACATGTAAACAATACACAAATTTCATGTACATGCTTTTAACGTGGACTTTAACAAACGTGGATTCTACAGTGAATGCATAACCGGTGCTGCCTTTTTTTTGCTCCTAAATCCCATATGTTATACATCTTATAAAAAAAATAATACATCTGTTTTGTACATCACTTATCCTGGGAGTATACATAGAATCTTGTGTATAAAATAGTCGGCTTATTTGAAGAGTTTCATTTTATATTATCTGCCACATGACGAACGACACGCGCTACTTCTATTACTGATAAACGGTTACAATAAAGTAAATTTAACCAAAATTCACGATTTTTTTTACTTGTCAAGAAAACAGCGAAGTATTAGTATTTTCATCAAAATGGCTGACGAAGATGCGGATATGCAAATTGATGAAGGCGATGATTAAGGACCTTCAAGTCAGCCTGAACATTGGGGGGTATTGTCAGGTCATCAGATTGTGTCTTACAGCAACATGTCTACAAAGGAGATACAATTAGACCTTATAAAGATATCTGGCGGTCATTCTCCCTTCTCTTTCGACAAACATGAGGTAAAGCCATGAGCAATTGTGAACAAATATATATTTTTTTGTTTTTCTTACAAATTCATAATAGTAGTGTATTTGTAGGACGTCTATAAGAGGATGATGGATTGTACAAAATTTTCCCTGAATTTAATTAGCGCCACCGTAAGAATGAAAGTTCTTTGTCTCAATATTTTTCTAGTTGTAATTTTTAAATATTTAATTTTCTTCGTGTTAAATGCTTAAAATAAGTTTTAAAACGTATGTGCTGATTAGTCTTATGTTCTGCTTCGTCAACAATTTTGATCAGACCATTAGTATGAATAAAAATCTTTACCTGTTAGTAGTCTTATAATCCTACCTTTATCAGACCTGTAAATAAATTCTGATTTTTACCAATGTATTTGTTCCGTGATCGATTGAGACCAGACTTGGGTGTGTAAATTTGGAAATGAGATCAAATAACTAGTAGTTTAAATTTTTGCATGGAATAATAATTAAAACAATAAGTTTTATAGTTGAAAATCATCAAGTTGTTATAAAAAATCGGGAAATTAAATATTTGTTTTTAACTGTGAGGGATTTGGTTCGAGAAGCGGGCAGAGCCCCCAGCACTGTTTAATTTATGTGTATCTAGCTCATTTTATTATAAAAAAATATGTTAACTATACATATATGAGATATATATGAGATATCTGTGTAATTTTTAGGTCTGTGACAACTCCGTTACAGTAACGGGTCAACTAGAAGAGGATGGAAGCGTCTCATCCGAAACTATGACCGTCCCACGTGACACTGATATGGAAAAAGTTAAGACATGGCTTAGCAAAGTCAAGGTCTTGTATATATCTATTCCTAAAAACCATGAGCCAGTCGTCGGTAAATAGACTGTAACCAACATTAAAATTATCAGCTAATTCACAGTCACAGTTAACAAAAGAAAATGTATGAAGAAAAATAGTAAATGATATCACTGCATTACCTCTTCTTTTATCATACGAATAATTAACCGAAGTCATTTGAGAGCATATATTTGTAATCACATTAATACAAAGATAAAAATTGCGAATTAAACGTGTTGTAATATAAGTTGATTAACACGCTTATAAATATTTACTAATGTTTAGTACAATTTTTAATCCTACACTCAATGAAGATACTTACAGTTTGAAAGTCTACTGCAAAAATACTTATGATGCAAAATAGTAGGTATACTAGAAGAATTTCTTATAAAAGTTGCTCTTGATTTTGTTGTTATACATGGTTTTGCAAGTTTTAAGTTCTTTGACGCGACTTAAACATTGTTGATATAAAAAAAAAAGTTTAAGCAAAAATATGCGTGTGCAGCACTTTACATAGTAATTAATTAGTTAATTTAAAAAATCGAATTTCTATCTACTTAAACTGTAAAATTACTTAAGTAAATGAAAAAAATCAGAACACCCACGAAAAAATATTATTAATTAAAAATCAAATATTTCCATCGAAATTATTCATTCCACGAACATATTATTTTCCTTTCACCCGCCTAACGTTGCCTCTTGTCATGTATAATTGGCAATGACGTAAGTCATCCATTATTGTATATTTTCCTTTAATAAAACTCTTAATAACGTTCATCAAACTATATAAATTTACTCCGTTAACGTTGATTTGAACTAAACTCATTGATAAATAATAGTATGATTCTCTTTCGTTAATAATTCTAATTCATGAAGCAAATCACTAATAAAAAACACCTTTATAAGTAATGTATCATTAAAAATACGATTAAATTCCAGAAAATCTAAGATATTGTAGTAAAAAATTCAAAATTAAATTATTGAAAAACAATTGCAAAATTATAAAATAAAAGAGAAATTGATAGTTTCTACTTGCAACATAAGGGATTCTGTCGTGTGACGAATAATATAATAATGTACATGTAGTATACAGCTAAATATTTTTCTTGGCCTTTCAATTTTTATCCAAACATGATACATGATATCTAGAGATTGCTTATAAGGAAGGGACCCTTTGTCTTTATATTTTTTGTCAAAAAGAATAAGCACACTTTTTACTTCTACACTATATTATAGGGTAAATAAGCTAATGTTAATTGAGGAATCATACACACTTAATAAAAAGGAAACGAAGGAATGAAAGCGTATGATATTTATTTTAATATTTTTATTGTATTTTACAAATTCACACACTGATGCACTAAAAATATTATAAACACTTAAATAAAACGTTAAGTTTATAATTTATATTTTAAAGAAAATTTTAAGACTTTTAACACTGTTATTGAAAAATATTGAGAGTTTATATTTTTTATTCAAGTTTGACGTTACACTAAGTACTATGATTGTATTAAATAACTATTTGTATAATGTACTATATTTATTTGCCTATGACTTCAAGAATTACAAATTTCGTTCATAGCAATGATCACCGTTCGTTATACCGTGCCTCAATCACTTGTTATCGTATACTGGACTTTTTACTATTATACAATAGTATCTGACTAAGCTGTAGATGACCATAAGATTATTTGAATGTATACCAGAGGCAAGCTTACGTGAAAAAATTTTCTTGTCTCGGAGTGGTTAAAAAACTTTTCTTTACGCTTCAGGAGTCGCACGATTATTATGTAGAAAATATATAAGAAAAAGATTTAGCAGACGTATCTATGCAACTAGCATCGTCTTAGTTTCATAAAAACCTGAGATTATAGAAAAAAAATTATTTCGTTTGTTTTATAATTTATTTACAAAAATAAACAATTTTTACATGTGCTTTTATAGTATAGTTCATCTTAAAGAATAACCTCATTAGTATAAAACTAAAAAAAGATTTCCTACCTTGAATATTTTTGAGAGGCTGGTGTGCCCTCAGTAGGAAAAATAGAGTTCGCCATATATGCACCGTCACACCATGGTTACCGGGTACAGCCCCGAAGACGATGGTACTTGTCCGACAAAAACTACTGTACTACATAAATATCCGAAGAAGTAGAGTAAAATAATTCAGTTAAATAAATTTTTATTACTCTTAAATGATTCTGATTTAATTTGAAAAATTTCATTTAAAATATAGTTGACAATAACAAAAACTAAGTAAATACGGTGTTAAAAAAAAATATTCAGTTTGTTTTACCGACAACTTTGGACTTTATTAAAAATTAAATTACCTTTTGAAAATTATCTCAGAAATACGTGAAAAGTAGTCTTGGCACTTTACAATTATCAGCTGCATTTGTTAGTTAGGATTTTATTTAAAAAATTGTATTTTTTTAAAAACTTTTTGCTTGTATCTTAACGTAAGTGACACGTAGCAAAATCTTATGAGAAGCCAAATTGTTTGTCAGAAGGTGCTTTATATGATGTAATTTTTTTCGATCATGAAATATTCGTTTTCGAAAAATCACAGAAACTTACATTCTAAACTTCATATTGTTTAATAACTGTAAAACCAATAATAAGTAGACAATTCAAACTAAACTATGAGAATTGGTAATTTTTGTGTAATCAAATAAAATGCTTTTAAATCTATTGCAAAATATCGCTTGGTTATTATTTGGATAAGCTTTCAAATTTAAAATGTCAGATGGCAGCATTGCAAAAGGGAATTCTGTTTCTTTTGTTTTGTGCAACACACGTTGTTTAGTCTCTATTAGGATTTAAAAATAAAACTTAAAAAAATTTTTTTTAGATTTAAATCGCAGAAAACGATTTTCCGTCATAAGAAAACGTAATACCTTCGATATTTTTTTTACATACTTTATTAAAATAAAGTGCATTATTTTTGGTAAAAAATACCAATTTTAAAACAAAAACAGTTGAAAAATGTTGTTTATAACTAAATTTACAAATATTATTTGATATTTCTTTTTAGTTAAAGAAAAATTTGCTAACATTTTAAACCGAAAATTGGGCTGGTTATATTTTTTATTTTGTATATGATTGAATACACATTAATTAATTTGTATACATGTAATGCGTTTTTATTAATTAATTAATCTAAGTGATACTTTTATTGATGTCTTAAGATGTTTTAAGGCAAAAATTTAATAAAAAATATTAGTTTTCGTCGAACAAGTGCCATTGTCTTTGGGGATATTTTGCGGCATAATGTAGCCGTGGTGCGAAGGCGCTTATGTTGCGAATCCTATTTTCCCTACCAAGGGAACTCCTGCCTCTCAAAACACCTAAGGTAGGAAATGGTATACTTTATGTCACTTTTTTTTAGAAAGTACAGCTATTATCGCCCAAACAGCTTGGAGGCAAATGTTTTATCATTGTGCCCAAGTCGCGTATGTCGTTGTTCTTACCAAGGGCAAAAAGTGCAATTTTAACTGTAGGCACACTTCGCACCTAGTAATCCACTTTCTGCAAGTTGGCCTAAAGTCATAATAATAATTCAGAGTGTGTTCCGAGGGCATAAAGCGTCTGTTACAATTTGTACCCATAGTAAGAAAATTTTGTATACCTTAGTGGGTGCAAAGTCTTTTCACGCCCTAGAAAAAAAGAAACGTCTCTACCAAGTGGGGCATTACTTGGGCAAGTTGGGTGATTACTTTTTTGTTTACTTTGATTTGTACATGTCTTACTTTTAATCACCGGCGAAAACCTGCATATTTTACTCTTGGTAAGAATAGTAGTTTTTTTCGAATGAGTGCCATCGTGTCTGGGGCTATTTTGCAGCTCGAGAGGTCTGCCACTTAGAGCTCGAGGGACGTAAGTTAGCTGCGGAGCGATTGCACTTACGTGGCAAATCCTATTCTTTTTTTACCAAAGGCACACCAGCCTCTTAAAAACGCCCGAGGTAGGAAAAAACACTATACGTGACTCGGGCACAAACATACAATAATCGTATCCTTCAAGCGATAATGTTTGTACTTATGTGCCCTAGTAACGTCATATAATATTTTGTGATTTACGGTATCACGATAACAGTCTTATGGGGTATAAGGCCACAAAGGGCGAGGCTGCGGCTCCCGGTACTGAGAGTAAACTGAAAATGGCTTCCCATCGTTGTACAAACGGTTATTTTTTTTTGGTTTCCTAAGTTTCTTGATTCTCCTACATTGTTTTCTTACAAAATACTTTACAATCTGTCTGTGAAATTTTTCATACAAAAATATGATGAAGCTTAAGGCAAATCCACAAATTAAAAACACAAACAATGGAGCGACTTCAGTAATACCTAATGATGTACATGAAACTTCTTTAGCAATGCTCATAGCGTCAAGCCTAGCCTTCCTTGTTCGAGATAGTACTCCATTTTCTCTGTACTTCTGAATACTAAAAAAAATGTTGTTGAAATTCTTAGATATGTATCAACTTTTTTAATACTTACTGATGATTTAAAAATTGAAGAAGTGGATCTCCTTTTTTTAAACCGATAGCTCTTTTTCTAGTATTACGTAGTGGAATCGCCAAGGTCTCGCAATAGTACTTCATAATAAGTGGACGTCGTATTATGTCAAATGTATAATAAACCACTCTTTCATTGCATATCTAAAATCAAATAAACTTGGAATACTTTAAAAGCTAAAAAATAATCTGTTTTAATTCATTAAATATTTGTAGCTTTCAAAAACATTATAAAATCGCTTTGATTTAGTGTGTCAGCCTATAATCAGATTTACACAGTAAAGTTTCGTAACACACCTGTAGTACAATTTTCCAACTGAAACGTTTAAGATATTTCTAAATGATTTTTATAGAATTTCTTTCAACGACAAAAATCGTTTTCTAGAATAGAATATTCAAAAACATTAACAAAAACTTTTACCATAATTTGAAATAAAAGTTTATAAAACAAAGCAATGGAAATAATTTTTAGACGCTATTATTAAAGATTGTACATTGTTAAATATTTTTTAAAATAATTGTCACACAAACTAAATATTTTACATTACCTGATTAAAAGCATCTTCTTGAGTTGTGGGTAGACTATTTTCATCCCTTAAAAACAATTTTAATTTATCATTTATGTCGTTCTCCGAGCTCTAAAAAAATGTCACAAGATAAAGTTTATGAGTATAATGGAAATTGTACATATTTTTAGTTAAAACTTAATAAAATTACCGAGAAAAATGTTAAAATAGTATCATTTTTTAGAATGATCAATTGATATGTTTTATCCTCTATAAATTCACTTGCACTTTTAAATGGAATATGTGGTATTGAAACTGTTGCGAAACTGGTAAAACAGCCCGCGTACATTGAAATAATAATGAATGCTGTCAGATATAGCGACAGCCTTGCGATTTTGGATGATACAGAATTAAATTGTACATCTGTTAATTAAAAAAAACATTAAAGTATAGTCAGGCAATTCTACCATACAAGTTCTTAAATTCCTACGCTTCGTAAATTATATTCAACAGTAGATGATTATCGTACAAGAGCAAAGTCATAAATTTCGCAAACTCGAATAACTATCCATAATTTAAGAATTTTTTAAACTCAAGTATTCAGAAATCAAGCAAATCTTAATTGTCTGCACTGTTTAAAGTATCCTGTACACATGACGTATTGAAAAATTGTTTTGCCTAGTTAGAGCAAGAGCCTCTCTCACAGCTCTTTGAAAACTTATTGGATACTGATTTTTTTAGAAAATTTCTAACTGTTTTCAACTTTTCTCGGACGCTTTCGTTTTTTTATGAGTGTTCGCCTGTAGGTTATAGATAATATTTTTGAAGCTAAAAAGTTATAAGCGTAGTTTAATCCGGATTTATTGGAAAAATAAATGGAACAGCCAAATTTTACTCGCCCAACAATATGATGCGTTGAGACAAAGAGAAAAGTAATAATCATCAATATTGTTTTTAATTACTTTTTCTCCTTTTAGCACTTATAGGGACTTTCAGTTGCTGCTTTTTTTTGATTGATGGTGAAACAGTTAAAAGAAATAAAAAGTTATTCACATAGCAAGTGTGAAAAATATGATTTCCCGAAAAAATGTGAATGACACGCACGAGCTACCGTTACCGGCCACGAGTGCAAGTTTATCACACAAGTGCGGGAAATAGTCCGACACGAGGTGCGTTCGAGATGTCTCGCCACATAAGGGTAAGGAAAATAGATATAAAAGAAGTATTAATGTTAAAAGCAGTGTGTAGCAAAATTCTTTCCTGTGTGTAGTAATAATATTTCGCTCACTAGGTGCGTAATATATACTAGTAATGCATACTTTGTCAACGCTACGGTGATGAAAACTTTTTCCTAACACGAAGCCTTTTTCGTGACATTTAAACGTTGACAGCGCCCTTGAAAAGAGAAATATCATTCTCGACACGATCGATATCAAACTAGGGCTATTCCACGATGCACAAAATAGTTCTTATGATGATGGCACTAGTATGACGTGACGAAAATTTCGTACCTTGGGCATTTTTGAGGGTCGGGTATGCCTTTGGTAAGAAAATTAGGTTCGGCACACAAGTGCCATCCCATCATAATGTTAAAGTCTTTGCTGTATTTTTACAAGAAACCTCCATTAATAGTTTACCTGTGAATTCTTGATGGACAAACATGCGCCATACATTCAAAAAACCATCCGACAATTTATAAATGAATCCTCTTCTATCTTTATGTAATACTAAAATGATTACAAATAATACTGAAGAAATAGGTATGAGTATAATCAAAAAAATCCAAATACGCTTGTTAAAAACCTGTTCAATTAAAAATGTATTAAAATTAAAAAAAAATTAGGTTATAAATATTTCAAATTCAAATATTTTTACCTCAAAATAACCATTCCATGGAATTTCCTTGGAGTCTGATAATTTATACAAAATATAATCTTGATAATCCATGATTTCGATCGTTACGTCATACTCATCTAAATTTTTGTTCGTTAAAAACTTGCCAGGAAGAATAATACTCTCATTCAATAGTTTTGTAGAATCGTTTGATGTGTTCTCAAGACTTTCATTTAATTTTTTTATGATATGAGAATCGTTTTTATACTCAAGTACTAATCCTGTTGTTTTAGCGAAATCTTGAACTACTTGAGAATAAAGAGGAGATGAAACCTAACGATGCAGAGAAACAATTAATTTTTTTGAAATAAAATAATTTTGTTATTTAAAAATAAACTTTTTATGAAACAAATTACTTTGGTAGTAATTGTAGCCGAAGCACCACTTAAATTTTTTCGTCTCTGGACTAAAGCTCGCTTGTCTATGAGGGTTAATCCGTTTTCCTTGCTCCATTCAAATAATTTATTAACTTGTAATTCATTCTGGGAGCCGACAGCAAACCATTCATGAATGTTTTTATTGTTTCCGCATTTTATCAAAACTTCACTTTTTATATTTAAGTGAAGGTAATTCTTTTTAGGATATCGGCAAGTGATATCGATTTGTTCAGTAACGGCTGGCCGGAATAACAAAAGCCATACGTGAGGCGACAGATTATGATGCCTCGAGAAACGTGTAAATTTTTCGAAATCATTGTCAGTATTTAAAAACAACACAAAAAGGGTTTTTGAGTAATTTCTTAGTTTCGGATACTTTTCTGAAAGATCCGATATAGTCGAAGCTACAGAATACACCATTTTTCGTGAGAATTCTTTAACCATGTTAACCACCGAATGTATATCTGTGGATTTAAGAGAAAAATTGTTGTTATCAGGTATTATGATTTTCTTAACAAGCGCTTTGCTTTTGCTTACCTTCGTTGCTCCTGTAAATAATTCCTATACTGGTGGTCGCATAGAACTTTTGTACATCCAAAATTACAGGAACTTGACTTTCCATGTTTTTTGCTGAATCACATGGCATAAATAAAACAACGGCTAATATTACAACGAGGCTGGTTAGCTTCACCATTTTTGGCTAAAAAAAGATTAAGAAAAAATGTACATGTTTACTTACATAATTAAATAAAATCATTTCATAAGCATACTTTCTACGAGTTAAAGAAAGCAAATTACGTGAGTACAACTACTAACGCATAACAAAATGAACATTAAATTTAATTTAATTACAATACTTATACAACAGTGTTATTTTTATTTAATGGTACAAAATGGATTAGGCATGTAAATTGTAAAGACACATTTCTATTTTTTTCTGTTTTAAATGTATTAAATGTATGTTACGCTACTATTGATTGAGTTCAGTCAAATTTTCTTTTTAATTCTGAATAAATTATAAATATAACTCAAGATGTTGTAAAAGAGTAAATAATATAGTTATCCTCTATACACGGAGACATTCAAAATATTTTTTTTGTAAATCCCATAAGAAATAAAAACATTTACGAAAATTTTTATATTTTGTACAAAATTTTTTTTTTTTTTCTACTATTTACCATACTATTGCCTTAGTAAGTGGTAAAAAGGTTGTGAAAAATAGATTAAAAATTATAAAGAAACCTCCAATTTCTTTGTTTCCGAATCCGCATTGAATTTTTTAATCTTCAAACGTTTTTCGACTACTATTTTTAATGCCTACCATTCCTTTCAACGTCTTATATGGAAAACTCAAGTTGTATCACTATTTAAATTCCTATTTTATGTTAATTCTATAATAAAAATAGAAAAAAAAAATGTTTTGATAATTACTGTTAATTATAAAAACAAGATAATTTAGAGCTTTTCGAAGGCTGCGTAGCTATTGGCAATATTCTTTTAGTTCTATGTAGAATTTCTTGATGCAAAAAAGCTTGATTATTTTTGGTGAAGTTTAGTCAAGATGAATTAAGTCAGCAATGTTTTTACCAAAATTCAGCATTAGTTGTATTAATCCAAAAAAAATTATTATTTAGTAATTTTTATAATAAATTTTTACTTTACCATGTACAAAACTGCCTTTAGTATTCTCACACATAACAAATTTAAACTTTTCTTGACTAATACTGCATTTCAATAGTAAAGACTTACGCCCAATTTTGTCTAACATACACTTGCTGTTTAACATAGACTTTGCTTATTTTGTATCAAAAAGGTACAGCACGTCAAACGAAACAAGATGATTTTGCTAAGAGTGAAATACATTTTTTTCTGCCAGAGAGAGGATTTAAAGATGCACTTACTTGTTAACTTGATTCTCGTGACCCAAACAACGACTTCCGGAAAATCCTTAGATGAAGCTGGGCACGGCTGGAATGGCCGATCTTTGGATGCTGAGAGTTTTGATTTTTCGGGATTCACAGGACACTTTTCGCGGATGAATATCGATTTGAGCACTAAACTCCTTTGACAAACTGTATCGGACACGTAGAACACAGTGATCACTTGGGGTTGAGGTGTTGTCTAGTTGACGGACTGCGAGACAGTGACGTGTTGGGGCTGTGCCTTCAAGGGCTTGGAATCCCCTTTTCCACTACCAAAATTTCCTGGCCATGAAGTGGGAGAAAAGTCACGCCCATCGACATACTTACAGTCAACCCCTTCCTAACTTCCCCTTATTTTATTCGTATTTCCTAAAACAAACAAAACAGAAGCCAATCGTCGTAGGACAGGTCGCAAAGAATCCAATACATGACAAAATTAAAAGCAATGCATCATATAGGCTTTAAGTTCCTTTTTATTGGAGATTAAATATTTGTTACCAGTAACGTTTCAACAACATATTTTGCCATATTTTTAAACATGTAACTATTTATATTTTTGAGTAAAGCAAAAAATTAGTTAGTATCTGAAGTTACTTAACAAATAATTTATTAATTTATTTACAGAAGTTTATTTGTTACATTTTAATTTCTTTATGTTTATAATTTTTAAAAACTTTTATGTATTTTAAGGGAACCAAACACCTTGAACGATCACGAATACTAAGTAACTATTTTAACAAGCAAAAGAATTTTGAAATAAGGGTTAAAAAAAGTGACATTCATATCAGATGCGTTATTGTTCATAACTCCATGATATGCTTTACTTATCTATTCCGTATGCAATTTTACGTGTCAGTTAGCTAAAATTGTTGTCAGCAAAGCGCCTTGATCGATCAATACGAATATTTATGTATCTTCCTGTATCAGCTGTCACGCTGCAAAAAATTTCTAAGCTTTGAACTATAAGCATCATTAAAAGTAAGAAAAAGTGCCAACACTCACGAGGGGGTAAATACAGTAACAAACGTTATAAATATTGTACAGGAAATTCTCCCAACGCACCCACATTTTTGTCCTGCGGTCAAGAACACATATAATTATAACAGCCCCTACGCTTCTAGAAACATTTCCCCGAGGTTTTCCCTTCCAACGTCCAAAGTTTCCTATTGTCCATATATACTTTTCGGCATAAAACAAAGTATAGCGACACTAGGTACACAGAACTGAGCCAAAAAAGAACAGTTTGTTCCCTCATGTATCGCGTGTCAGCACTAACGCGTTCAACGTGCATGACAATTAAATTTTACCACCTTCTACGTAGTGCTTTTTATAAAGTATTTATAATAGTTCGTATATGTCCTGCACCTGCTTTTGTTTCACGTTTATTTTTTTATGATATGTTGTTGGAATCAAGCGCTGACCCATTGGTAAGTAAATCGTGTTATTGATCGAACACTCTCTTGTGGGTGTTTGTATAAAATCACAAATCAGCTATTCGTTGGTGTGGATGCTTTTTAAATATTTAATGCTTATGTATATTAAGGAAAAACCAAAAAAATCGAAGTATGATATTAAACACTATCTTAAAATAAGTAACAAAATACCTTGTGTATTTGTGCAGCACATACAGTAAGAAATACAAAGAAGTATCCTTTGATAGGATTCTGATGCTTGAAAAAATGTTTATGTTAACATTAAAATTGTAGTTTTATTCTTAACTGAACTTTATCTTAATAATCAAACAAAAATTTCGGTTCCAATATTTTTGTTTTCCATGGTACCAGAGATTTTACTGTACTTTTTTAAAGATGAAAACATTTATGTACTAGGATATAAAATTTTAGGTCTGGAAGATGTGAATTTCAATTAGTTTTTGAAAAAGTAGTTAGACAAGTGCAAGAGATTTAACTGAATCCTCGTTATTTGTAGTAAAAAAAACGGTCGTATTTTTTTCTTTTATACCAATTTTTTTTTTTTTTTATTAGTTCTCATTGTACACCGAGAAATATTCCACAAAATAAACCAACGTAGGTGCCAGGTATTTCAAATAAATAATATATTAAGCCATTTCCAACATCAGGACTACCACCATCAAACCGGGTTAATCCACCGTTGGAGCACATAGCTCCAACCGATACAATCATAGGTAGGGGTAAACGGTACAGTTATTGGTGCCACGTATTTTCTTGAAGCGAATAAGAGCTACTTTCGCTCCTACCCTTTAAATATCACGGCTAATATTCTTAAACTCAAAAGCTCTTTCCTCCCACCCTACGTGTGTTAACGCAAACTCGACCGAGTGGCTTTTTTCTCCTGCGACCACAAGTTTTGGATATTTTATCCTTTTTTGCTTATATTGAATGAGTATTCAAGCTATGTATTGATCTTGAGCTCGTCGTATGTAAGATACCTTTTGAGAAACTATTTATTTTACAGATGTCGAAAAATCGTCTCAGTTCTCCATCAAGTGTTGTTGCAGTGCGCGTGTCTTCTTAAGCGCTGTTAAAATAATTTGTACGGCAACTTTCATGAATACGAGTCACAGAGTAGAACTAATAAATACCAAGTAATAGTAAATACGTTTTACAATATTGTTCTTTTGCTTTTTTTTAAATAAATTATTTTCACTAAATGATGTGTTAGAAGTAGTAATTATTCGAATTTCCGTGATAACACTAAGTCTACCCTAACATGCTGCAATACAAACCAAATGACAGAATGACTAAATAAACTAAGCTGGGCATTTTTCGATCGCAAAAATTTTAATATTATAAGTATTTGTGGTTTTAATTTTTAAGAATTCTAGTAATTGGAAGATTTCTGTTGTACCTTTTGACGAAAATCCATCGATGTGATGTAAATTTTGTATTGCGTAAAAAATTTTATTTTTCACACACAAAAAAAAAAAAAAAGAAACAAGAGAAAGGAAGAATTAAAGTATTGAAAATTCAATTGTTTAAAGAATATTGAATAGATTTTCAACAGGTATCTTTCACTTGAGGGAAACAAGTTAATATCATACAAAAGTTGCGTTGACTTCTTTTTGCATAGATTTTTTTCTCTAGATACATTTTATTCACTGATGTAAAAACATTTTATTATATGTAATCGTTTTTTTACTATTTAATGAAAGCTTTATCTGTAACAATTGATTTGTAAAAGGTCAGTCAGAAAATTGACTTAGATTTCGTAATGTATTTATTAAATAATAATGTAAAATAATTTTCGTCGAAATAATAATTAATCTCATTTTTACTGACTTACAGTATCGATTTAAAATTAGTACGTAGGTACTATTTATACCTAGTTATAAAAAAAAAAAAAAAAAAATAAAACTGTTAAATATCGAATACAATTGATTAAATTTTTTCATATTTTGTGATAACATAACAGTATACAAAATGTGTTAGTAATTGAAATTATATTATTGTTTTATTTTTCTATCATGTTGTTTTATGAAGATGCTTTTTAATTTTTTTTTTTTGTCAGACCAAGCTGTCGTGTTGACTCTGCATGAGAAACGAGTTTTTCCTATGCACAGCAGGTACACATGATAAAAATCGACGCTGTTTAACAAAAAGCAAAACAATTACACCATAGCTGAGCTATAACCCATTGAATGGAAGGAAGACGATCTGCTAAGTTAATAAATTAAGATCCATATTTTGTTTAAGCATACATTCACACATCCGTGATACATAAGACATTGCAAGAAGAAAAAACAGCTAGTATAGGGATAGAGTTTTTTCTACGTAGGTACAGCCTTTTTTAAGTAGACCACATGTGTTTTTTTTTCCTGTCGGCTTATTGATTTGTAGCATTAAAAATGCAAGGCCAGACGCCTGTTGCGTTGAACATTTTTCCAAATATAGGTAAAACTTTAGATTAAATTCGTCTAAAGTTTAACCGGGTTCACTAGCAATTCGTTGCTGTTTTCTCTCGCAATGCTTAAAAGATGACACCTCGAAAAAAACAGGATAGTTCTTTTTCTATCAAAACGGGCGTAGGCACCTATAGGCTCTCCAAAAAATATTCATTGCACGCACCCCTCGATGGAATGGAAGGATGTTGTGCTTTTCGTCGTCGACTCACATTACTGTGGTTTTGTGCTTTCGTTTGCTGGTGAAGGAGTGAAGTCGAGAACTATTTTTTATTTATATATTTTTTTTTTCTTTACAATGCTAACAGTTGTTTTGAGCTCGTAATCCAACTTACAATCCAGAAATGCTTCGATTTTACTTGTCCTCAAAATTATGTTCGAAAGGTGAAAGTGGGTAATTCCTCACCAGCTGTTCTTCCCCAGAAAGTATGTTATTAGCAGGTACATCGATGACGGGGGCTTTAATGTGTCAGGTGTTAAGAGGGTCTTTTTGTTTGACGTGTTGATGGATGTATTATTCAGGCGCTACCTACTAACCGTGGAGAGGGAACCGAAGAGCTACAAGACTAAATTGATAACTAGGAAGGGTAGTTTTCATCTTAATTGCCATATCACTCGAAGAAATAGCGAGATAACTCTTTGGCTAATTTTTTTAACTAGTCAATAGTCCTTTCAGCGATTCTAACATTTTTTTTATTTGCTCAATTCGATTGATCATTTCGGATGAAAGTCTTTTTCAAATTATTTTGCTTTCTTATATACTTGGAACACATAAATACAAATCAATATATGAAATACGTTATCACAGAGGTTAGACTTCGGAAAATTAACGTTAAAAAACAACTGACTTGGAACTATAAACCGAATACTATATGTATTTTAAATGGTATGTGTATACATAATTGTTTATTTCCTTGTAATATCCATACATACTCTTCATCATGATTAAATAGTATCGAAGCACAATATTTTACCGAATTAATGTCATAGTTTAGAATGATTCAAATGTTTTTGAGACTTTACCTACCAACTTTAATATAGGTATACAAATTGGGGTGCCGTTATTTTTTGAAAAATAATCTTTCTTTAATTTTTATGATTACGCAAGAAAGTTAAATCTTTACCTACAAACTTTAAGGACATTCAATTTTCTAAAAAAATATACGTATTCTTGATAACAGATACAGAGAAAAGTGCCACGTTCGTTGTAATATTTTGCCTAACAAATAGTTGGAATACTTCCTACTTATAATAACCGCAATATAAATGAATTCAAAAGTTTTTTTTTCCATTGTTTATCACAAAAATTGCGAGACTTATATTTTTCCATAATTCTAACGCTTTTACCTGAAAATTGAAGATTGAAGATAAAATGTTCTTTTACTCAACAATTTTTTTTAATTTCTTATTAAGGCAAAAATATTCAATACATCATGTTTATTATTTTTCATTTGAAAGTCACAAAAGTTAAATTCATATATAAAAATAGATGCTTGGAATAGTTTTTGGTATTGTCTTCGGATGGTAACATTACTAGTCTAGTTACGACAAATATTGTTTTTTAGATATAAAATATGTAGAATTTACATGAATTTTTTAAATATTTTTTATGACTCATTCTTAAAAAACTTATACGAATGAGATATATGTGATTAATAAAGGCTTACATGAGACCTCAATTTTAATATTTACAAGGATAAAACTTAAAAAAATGCTTGGATATTGAAAAAAATCTACTTATAAATTGATTACTGTTTGATAATTTAGTAAAAGGAATTTTGAGGCATGTTATAGTGCATTTTGAACAATGCCAACGTTAAACATATGTAAAATGTTGTATTTATTGGATGCAAGAGGGGGTACACGGTAAAGGGGGCCAAGCTGTGTAGGCAGGTGGGCTCCTTTTCGCGCAACCTTTTGAATTACACTTTAAAATTTCTTCGAAACTTAAAAAAGAATATTAAACTTGTTAAATTAACCAAGTAAATTATTTTACAGTTACAATTATGAGACAATTATATTATTCATTAAATATAATATCGTCATAAATTTTAAATACCTGCTAATATAACACTAAGTCAGCCAGACAGTCAATTCCAGATAAATTTAATCTTTGCCTTATGTAAGATGCAAAGTAGATGTAAAAGAATTTTTCCGCCATCGGGTGGTTTTAGGAGGCTGGTACTTCCTCGGGCGAAAAAGCCGTTTTCCGATACTCGTTCGAAAAGTCTCCTTTACGAACCTCGTTACAAACCTCGCCTTCGGCTCGGGCCGCAAACCTCTCGGTTCGAAAACAAAGACTTTTCACACTCGTAGGAGAACTACTATTTCCGTAAATTCAAATCTCAGACACAATAGAATATTTGTATATGTTATTTCTCAGATAACTATTCTGCGATATGATTATTAAACTGCCGACGGTCTAAAGCAACAATAAAAAGTATTAAGCCTCGGATTGGCAAGTATTGAAGATTTGAGTGATTTTTTGCACTCGGGTTGGCCAATCCATCGATTATTTCGAAATCAGTATATTCTACCACATTACTTTTTTTACTACTTATTTACTACAATATACTTATTTATTACAATATCAATATATTACCAATCAATATTTCGTTTGAGCCCGCGATCAACTGAAAAGTTCGTGTGATCTGCTGGCGTGATATAACTTTCTTTCAAACGATGATCACGTTAGGGTGTATATTGCGAAATCGTTCTCTTAGATCATCAGGATATGTACCGAGATACGTCGATCACAAAATAGTGTGGAATTAAAGAAAATTAACGTTTTGCCGATTTTTTAATTTGTGTATGTTGTATAAAAATCGACAAGTTCTGTTATTTTAACGAATTTTACAGTGTGGTATAACACTAAAAAAAGCTCACATAGAATGAATGGAGCTTTGGTGCTATTTTCTGAGACATATTTGCTTGCTGAGCCAATACAAATGAGCAGCACTTAAATAAATGCTCGTATGTATTTAAAAAATATTAATCGAATATCTGAGTGTCGATACTCATCGCCATTGCGAGAAATTAAAGATCACGATGTTACAGTATTAGAAGCCAATGATTTAAGTATCAGCAGCCTAAGTGTACACCAAACCCTGATTTTTTTTGCTTTTTTGTTTTTAGTAAAAAAACACAAATTTGTCGAATATTTTGTTGCAGATCCTCAACATGGAGAACGACATGAACTGGTACCGAGCCAAGCTCGACTCCCGGGAGGGACTCATCCCAGCAACTACATCGAGATAAAGAGCCACGAGTGAGTATTGCCATTCTATTTCACAAACTGAAGATGTAACTTTAATTAACATTTAAAAATGGCTTTTTATGATTACAAGAAGTTAAAAACGTAGTTAATTTAAAGCATTCAAGTTTTTATGGGCCTATAGGAAGTAAAACCTTTTAGCTAATCACTCAGATCAGTATTAATCGTTTTTAACTAAAGTTTATGACATCGAAGAAATACGTCACGTTTCCATTATAAAACTGTTTAACGACCATTGGCTGGGACTTCTGGAATACTGAGTCACGTAGTTTATTAGTTAATTAAAAAAAAATGCGGGTTGAAAAAAAAAATCATTTTTCTTTGAGTAGTCCTATTAAATTTCTAGATCGTAAATTACGAATTTTTTTTCATATCTCTTACTTTTTGACTCGAATTTTCGAAATTCAAAAAACTTTATCAGCAATCAGCATCAACTTTTGCTACATGCAATTAAAAGAAAAGCACTGGAAAATAAAAAGTTTGAGACACACGATTAGACCTCGATGTCAGCACACAAGCCAGTACTACGCAATTACCAAAGTAGTCGTGGCCTTCAATGCCATCGACGTTGATACGTATACTTAGTTTGTTTTTTGATACGCTACTGGTATACGAGAAACAAAGCCGCATGATCTGTTATTACGTGTTTTTGGGAAAAGTTTTTTATTCCTTTCATTGCCTAAATATAGAGGTTTTGCTACAAAAGTTATTAGTAAAGTGATAAAATAAAAATTTGGATGGTCTTGCTGCCGATCAGAAAAAAATGGCTGATCCGGGCCATGAGAATGATTAAGGCCTTTTCTTGCTTGACTTATCGCCAAACTGTTTCTTAAGGGGGCTCCAGCGGGAGAAGTTAGGAGGCCACAGGTAACTCAATTGATACATAAAAACACGCTGAATCTAACGGTGTCCTTATTTACCCCTCTTACCCTGAAAAATTTTGAGATATTTGCTCTCAAAGTTCGTACATAGTACATAGTCTCTCATAGAGCAACGTGAAAATATTGGTATTTTCTAACAATAATTGAGGAGTTACAAATCAGGACTGTAACTGTTTTATATAAAAACATCTTAGCTTTCAGATAGTACCATCAAAAATATAGCTAAGCCTTAAAATATTTGAGATATTTCGTAAAGTATTGATCAAGTCATTGA
The DNA here is from genome assembly GCF_036245765.1 of Copidosoma floridanum. Lineage (NCBI taxonomy): Eukaryota > Metazoa > Arthropoda > Insecta > Hymenoptera > Encyrtidae > Copidosoma > Copidosoma floridanum. The sequence goes on along the minus strand of NW_028321912.1, from coordinate 1,946,031 downwards.
ATTAGCAGAGTCATGACGGGATGCTATCTTGTTTTTTGTAAGTCGCGCGCTTTTGAATATTTTAGAATTACACTGCAAGTACTTACATAGGATACATGTCATTTGGAACTCTTTTTTAATCGTTTTCTTCTATGGAAAACTTACACTTCTTTTTTTTTTTTAAATAAAATAGAACATTGAAAAATTTTAACTGCAATTATATTTTATTTTATCACAAATTTTTTATAACACGAAAAAAAACTAATTCTAAATAAAACGCTCTGTACCTGACAGAAGCTGCTGTTTGTTTATTATAGGTACGGTTACATCATATAAAAAGATTTATTTTTTTTAAAATTGTAGTGCTCTACTTCCAGCTCCTTTAATAAGGGCACGAACTACGGTCTCCCGCGTGTTAATCCACGACCTAGTCGGCTGAGCCACCGCGCGCTTCCATACATATAGATTTTTTTTTTTTTTTTTTCTATTTTATAGTGCTGTACGTCCAGCTCCTTTACTAAGGAACTACTATGAGCACTTATCACTTGTGAAAGGGACAAGGAAAAGGATGGGAAGCCACCCATTACTGGGAGGGGGGTAGGGGAAAATAACGCAAGTGTGCTGCGAGGAGGTCGCCTACACCCTCCTTGAGGAACATTGCGTGGTGAAAAAGCACATGTGAAAAATCACAGAGGTACTTGCCCGAAAGTCGCACTGGCCGGGAATCGAACCACGGTCTCCCGCGTGCCAACTACGACCTAGCCGACCAAGCCACCGCGCGCTCCATATATAGATGATGTTGTTCGCCTGCTCGCATATATTATATTCACGGAGCGCGCGGTGGCTTAGTCAGCTAGGTCGTGATACCCGGCCAGTGCGCTTTATCGGGCAAGTACCTCTGTGATTTTTCACATGTGCTTTTTTACCACGCAATGCTTCTCGAGGAGGGTTTAGGCGTTCTTCTCGCAGCGTAATGGCCTAATTTTCTCCTACCCCCCTCCCAGTAATGGGATGCCTCCCATCCCTCTTCCTTTCCTTCTCCAAAGTGCTAAGTGCCTAAAGTAGTGCCCTTATTAAAGGAGCCGGACGTAACGCATTATAATATAAAAAAAATTATACATATATATATATATATATATATATATATATATATATATATATATATATACGTGCTATACACACGTATATATGGATATATACTCACAGCAGTGCTACCAACTAACCGAATAGTTTTCGGGTTAGTACCAGTGCTCGCTGGAGCCTTCTTAAATTGATCTTAAGTATGATCTAACTCGTCCGTTTTTCTGCAATTTTTAGTATACTCGTTAGATTAGAAAAAGTTTTCTATCATTAAATTAATGTATTTATGCACGCTATTATTTCCTGTCATTTTCCACATTCGAATTTTTACTCCTGTTTTGGTTCTTTCATTTTTAAGTACGAATTTTTTTATTAATTAACATTTTTGTAACGGTCTTGTTAACTTTCTAAATACTAAAACGATAAACAAAACATTCAATGACTACGTTTCTTTGCGAATAAATGCTAAATTTATAAAATCCAAATTCATAACTTTTAAACGATTCTGGGCTATACTATCAGGAATATTGCGCCTGGCCAACATTTTCGAGTATGGAGTGTCGCAACTGTATTCGAGGCGAGGCGCGAGTACTAGTGCTGAACAGCCTGTATAAACAAATGAAGTGGCTAACGTTGAAACTTAAACACGTCTACAAGTTCATACAATCTGTAACACAAATGTTTCACTTTCTGCAATCTTTTAATGCCAATCATTAAAGAAAAAATTTTTTCGGTTCAATAGAATAGGTGAAATAGTTTACGAAGCATCGATTTAGTTGTTCTTGAAACTTTTATCAGAAGTGATATAATGTATTTTATAAAAAATAGAAATTTCGATCACACTCTTTAAACATGTACTTTGACACCCTTGGATTTAACAGCGTATGTATGAGTGGTGCTGCCACATTATGCCCCAAAGTTCATGTTATAAATCTTATGGAAAAAAAAGTTCAAGTGTCCGTCATTAGTGAATTGACCCCTACTGCCTATAAGACACAATGTTAAAGAAATGTTAAAGTGACTAGTGGCGCCAGCACTTCCCTCCAACCTCATGCACCTGGCGGATATAAAACATACTATATCCTACATCGGTTATGCATATAATTCATCCTGGGGGGCAAACGTAGAATCGTAGCTAAAGTAATCGGCTTACATAAGGACTTTCATTCTATTCTCTGCCACGAGACCAAAATACACTCGCTTTACCTATTAGTAAAAAGGGGTTACGCATAAAGTAACTTTAACCACAATTCACGCTTTTTTTTACTTATCAAGAAAACAGCGAAATATTAGTATTTTTATCAAAATGGCTGACAAGAATGAGGAAACGCAGATTGATGATGGTGATGAAGCAGGAAGTCTAGCTTATCCTGACCATCGTGACTTGTCAGGTTGTCAAATTGTATCTCCGAGTAACACAAATACAGAGGAAAGACAGTTAGCCCTTACAAAGATACCCGGTGGTGATTCTCCCTTCGAACCCAACGAAAATAAGGTAAAGCCATCAGCAATGGTGAACAAATATATGAATGAATACATGTATATATGTACTGTGTAATACAATATATATAAATGTATATATTTAAATAAATATATATATATATATATATATACATGATGAGTTCATGATAGTGATGTATTTGTAGGACGTCTATAAGAGAATGATGGATTGTGCACAATTTTTCCTGGCTTCAATTAGCGCTACCGTAAGTATGGAAGTTCTTTATCTAAGTCTTTTTTTTGTTTTAGTTTTAAAATCGTGTTAAACGCTTAAAATAAGTTTTACAACGTATATGCTGTTAGTCTTATGTTCAGCTTCGTCGACAATTTTGATCAGACCATAGTACAAATAAAAGTTTCTACCTGTTGAAAGTCTCATAATTCTACCTGCATCATACGTATACCTATAAATAAATTTTAATGGCCACCGATGTATTCGTTCTGTGATTGATCGAGACCAGTCTTGGGTGCATAAGTTTGAAAATGTGATCAAATAATCAGAAGTTAAAATTTTCACTAAAAATGAAAATTATATATTTAGTAGTTGCAAGTTATTTAATTGTTCTAACCAAATCGGAAAACTAAATATTTGTTATTAACTCTCAGGGAGTAGGTCAAGAAGCGTGCGGAAGTGGATCCCCCAGTACTGTTTACTTTATCTGTATACAGCTCATTTAATAATAAAAAAATATGTTAACTAAGACATCTGTGTAATTTTCAGGTCTATGATAACTCCATTACAGTTACGGGTCAACTAGAAGAGGATGGAAACATCTCATATGACCGTTGCCCGTGTTATTTTAGAAAAGTATCATATGGAAAAAGTTGAGGCATGGCTTAGCGAAGACAAGACCTTGTATATATCTTTTCCTAAAAAATATGGGCCAGTTGTCGATAAATATACTGTAACCAACATTAAAAATATCTGCTTAGTCACGATCACGGTTAACAAAAGAAAATGTAGAAAGAAAAAAATAAATGATGTCACTGCATTACCTCATCTATTTTATTACGAATAATTAACCAAAGCCATTTGAAGTCTCACAGTTTTAATATCATTTATACAAATACAAAAAGTACAATTTTAACGTTTTCTAATAAAAGTTAATTAATACGCTTATACACTTGTATATAGTATAATAGTCTACTGCAAAAATACCTATGATACAAGATAGAAGGTATACTAGAAGTATATCTTATAAAATTTGCACTTGATCTTGTTGTTATATAAGTGTTTTTGCAGGCTTAAGTTCTTTGACGCAGCTTAAACATTGAGATAAAAAAAAAAGCTGAAGAAAATATATGCTTATGCAAGACTTTACACAGTAACTAAATAGTTAATTTGAAACCGAATTTCTTTCTACTTAAGCTGTAAAATTTTTTAAGTAAAAAAAAAATCAAAATACCCACGGAAAAATATTATTAATTAAAGTTAAAATATTTCCATTGAAATTTTTAATTCAACGATTATTTTATTTTCCTTTTACCCACCTAAGGTTTTATCATGTACAATTGACAATGGCGTTATTCGTTCTTTGTTATATATTTTCATTTAATAAAACTTTTCCTAATAACCTTCATGAGACTATGTGAAGTATTTTGTTCATGTTGATTTGATCTTTCTTTAAGAATTCAAATTTATTTAACTATGTATCTTACAAGATAATTTCTTCATAATACGTAATTTAAAATACGATTAATTTCCAGCAAATCTAACAGAATAGATTAGACTAAAAAGTTCCAAATTAAATTTTGAAAAACAATTGTACAATTACAAAAATGAAATAAAAGTTGATAGTTTCTACTTGCAATACAAAGATTTCTACTGTGCAACGAATAATATAATAACGTACATGTTGGAAAGAGCTATGTCTTTTATAAAATTTTAATTTTTAATGTGGAAACATGGTATCTAGAGATTTTTTATGATAAGGAACTTTTTTTTTGATATTTAGTCAAAAAGAAGAAGCGCACTTTTCTTTTTTTTTTCACTATATTACTAGGTGAATAATTTTGAGACTGTTAAAACTGTTAAGACACATTACGTGATGTAGCAAGTGATAAATAAAGTTATAATGACTTTTCTTTTGAGAATTCATACTTTTTATTTTAGTTTAACGTTAAATCAGTACTTTAATAATTGTACTGTTGATTAAAATAATCATTTGTATAATGAGACCCTAACACTATTTTGCTTTTGTACTGTATTATTTGCCAACGACTTCAAACATTACAAATTTCGTTCATAGCAATGTTTACCGTTCGTTATACTGTCCCTTAATTACTCGTATCGGGACAACCAAGATAAGCAAATACTATATGAATATTCTGGCCTTTTTACTACCGTACGATAGTGTCTTACTAAGCTGTCGTCGACCATAAGATTGTCTTGATGTGCACCAGACGCAAGCTTAAGTGAAAAAATTTGCTTGTCTCGGAGTGGTTAAAAAACTTTTCTTAACGCTTTAAGAATCACACGATTATGTACGCAGGCAAGTGACAATCGCAAATCGCAGCTCGCAGGCAATTTCAGGCGACAAGCATGCGATCCAAAGGATTCTTTGTTTCCTTCCGTGGGTTGTATACGATTTTTTACCAATACCAAGGTGTATCTATAAAAACTAGCATCGTGATAGTTTCATAAAAACCCGAGATTAAAAAAAAAAAACATTATTTTGTTTGTTTCATATTTTATTTACAAAAATAAAGGATTATTACGTCTGCTTTTATAGTATAGTTCATATTGAAGAATAACCTGACTAGTACAAAACTAAAAAAAAAAATTAGTACATAAATATCAGAAGAAGTAGAGTAAAATAAGTCAACTATACGATATGTCTGCGTAAATATTGTAATTTAAATGTGCTTTATCTGATTAAATGACATTTGAAATATAGTTAACAATAAAAAAAATCGTCAAACAGCGTAGATTTGCGTTGTAGCAATAGGTAATTATTTGTCATTAATTTTCTACAACACACGCACTTAAGTATCTTCTTGAATTTCCTAATTCTTGAATACCAATTACATACTTTATTTTTCAGTTTAGTTTAGTTTGTTTGTTTGACATGTTAATGAAATTTTACAATTACAAGACAAATAATGTGGAAATTTAAATTAACTTATAACAACAACAATTGATATAAAAGAAAACAGTACCATAAAGCAAATGTTTTTCAATGTATAATAAATTGTAGATTAAATATTGATTTTTTAAATTCTGTGTGATTAAAAAGATACATTTTTTTTAATGATGCCCCAGGAGGTTCAGGAAAAAACTTTCTATTTACAACGTTCATATATCATTTCATTTTTTGTGGAAAAAACATTTTCTCTATAACATGGACTAGTGTAACATCAATATGACTTCTAAAGAGAATGCTCAATAATAGAACATCTCGTTTACAATTGGATCCAATCAATGTAAAAAGTCCTTACTTGGAATTTGAATCTGAATAAAATTGGTACATTACGTCACTAGGGCACAAAGTACAAACATGAGCGCCCGAGTCGCGTCTAATGTTTTTCTTGCCTACGGCCCAAAGTGATTACAAGGGCGAAAACTGTGACACGAGGGCGCAAAGCGGCAGTTGCACTTTGGGCCCATGGTAAGAAAATGGTAGTTTTCCTACGAGTTTGAAAAGTCTTTGTTTGCGAACCGAGAGGTTTGTGGCCCGAGCCGAAGGCGAGGGACGTAACGAGGTTCGTAAAAGAGACTTTTCGAACGAGTTCCGGAAAACTGCCTTTTCGCCAGAGGAAGTACCAGCCTTCCAAAACCACCCCAGGGGGGAAAAAGTATTAAATCATCCTATCTTTGAACATTGTTTCGTATTCTAAAACATTATATCAATATTCGTATAATCAACAGAACATTTTCTAATACATCATCATTATCTCTTATTTTCCAAACTTTTATTTTACAACCTCGACCAAGGATGGCTGAAGAGGGTGGTAGGGGTTTTGTGGAATGACCCCCGAAAATCACCATGTAATGTATGAATATAAGAATATGTATATATATCGATGGGTGCACTCCTATTTTGGTCACGAACGGGTGTGAGATTACAAGAACTGAGGGACAGATGAGATGAGGTTACAGCAAAAAATTGACAACTGACGCCCACTACAATGAGTTCATCTGAACATACGAGCTTGTCGTGTAGCTGGATATCGAATTGATAAAACCGACTTAGAATAAGGCTTACAATTTAAATAATAAAAATGATTAAAATGATTGAAAAACGGTATAGAGCTGGACAAGCTCATCAATCTAAATGATACTTTGATTAAGTTGTTGAGAAGAGAGAATGTTTGCATAACATCTTCAAAAAATTTTTTTTTTTTTTAATTTTAATTCTGATTAGGTGCAAAGTCTTTTTGAGTCTTTGAAAAAAAGAAGCGTCTCTTTTAAGTTGAGGTGATAACTTTCAGTTAATTTTCATATGTACATATTCAACTGATATCCACGGGAAAAAATCTGCACGTTTTGCCTTTGGTAAGAAAAAGAACATATGAGACTTGAGCACAAACATATAATAACCGTATCCTTCAAGCGATAATGTTTGTACTTTTGTGTCCTAGAAACATTATATAGTATTTTGTGATTTACTGCATCACGATAACCGTCTTATAAGGTATAAGGCCACAAAGGGCGAGGCTGCGGCTCCTGGTACTAAGAGTAAACTGAAAATGGTTTTTTTTTGATTCCTAAGTTTCTTGATTCTCCTACATGGTTTTTTTTACAAAATACAGTACAATCTGTCTGTGACATTTCTCATACAAAAATATGATGAAACTAAAGATGAATCCACTGATTAAAAATACAAAAAGTTGAGCAGTTTTAGAAAGACCTAATGATGTACATGAAACTTCTTTAGCAATGCTCATAGCGTCAAGACTAGCCTTCCTTTTTCGAGATATTATTCCATTTTCTCTGTACTTCTGGATACTAAAAAAAAATGTTGTTGAAATTCTTAGATGTGTGTAAATTTTTATAATACTAACTGATGATTTAAAAATTGAAGAAGTGGATCTCCTTTTTTTAAAGCGATCGATTTTCTTCTAAAATTACCTAATGGAATAGCTAAGATTTTGCAATAGTACTTCAGAATAAGTGGACGTCGTATATTGTCATATGTATAATGAGCCACCCTTTCATTGCATACCTAAAATTATATTAACTTAAAATAATTTATACGCTAAAAAATAATCCGTTTTAATTTATAAAATATTTTCAACTTTCAAGAACTTTTTAAAATCGTTTCGATTGAGTGTCACAGTTTATAACCAGATTAACACATTCTCATATACGCATATTCACATGCACGCGAGCAGTCGTACACGCATTGTTACTTATTTTAAATGTATTGGTATTACCGTCAGCGGAAAAAAATTACGTTGTAAATTTTAATAACATCTTTAGAGTACAATTTTTTAACCCAAATAATTTAGATTTTTCTTAATATTTTTTATGGAATTTTCCTCTACGTTAATAATCGTTTTTTAGAATAGAATATTAAAAAACCAGGACAAAAACTGTTACCGCCATTCAAAATAAAACTTAAAAAATTTTATAAGAGAAAGTGTAAGAAATTGTTTTTAGACGCTATTATAAGAGCAGGTACATATATTTTATAAAATAATAAACACACTAACTAAATATTTTACATTACCTGCTTTAAAGCATCTTCTGAGGTTATAGGTAGACTATTTTCATCCTTTAAAAACAATTTCAATTTATCATTTATATCGTTCTCCGAGCTCTAAAAAAATGTTATAAGATATAAGTCTTAAGAATAATAAAAATGATACACTCAGTTGAAACTTTAAAAGATTACTGAGAAAAACGGTAATGGGTCAGAGTTTTTTACTACGATCAATTGATATGTTTTATCCTCTAAAAATTCACGTGCATTTTTAAATGGAATGTGTGGTATTGAAACCGCTGTGAAGCTGGTAAAACAGCCCGAGTACATTGAAATCATAATAAATGCTGTCAAATATAGTGATAGCCTTGCAATTTTTGATGATACGGAATTGAATTGTACATCTGTAAATTCAAAAAAAAGAAATAAGTATCGTCAGGCGATTCCACTATAAAAACAAAATTAAATTCCTACGGTTTGTTAATTTGTACATAACAGTACATAATTATCGTACAAGAGCAAAGTCAAAAATTTCGCCAAATCAAATAATGATACACATTTTTTAAGTTATTTTAAATTCTAGATTTTTGAAGTTATGCAAAATCTAAATATCTGCATGGATAGAAGTATCCCATACACGTGACGTAAAGAAAAATTGTTTTGCCAATTTGGTGAAAAAAAACACTTCCCTTAGCTCTTTAAAAGGTTATAGGACACTGATTTTGTCAGGAAATTTTTAACTGTTTTTAACTTTTCTCGGACGCTTTACTTTTTTTTATGAGCGTTCACCTTTAGGTTATAGATCTTCTGCAGGGGGTTGATATTTTTTAGCTCAAAAATTTATAACCGTAGTTCAATCGAGATTTATTGGAAAATTAAAAGGTACAGTCTAAATTTTTTTCTCCGGTTTTACTAGTCTAACAATACTTACGATGTGTTGAGACAAAGAGACAAGTAATAATCATCGGTATTGTCTAAAACTACATTATTCCTTTTTGCTTTTTTAGGAACTTTTAATTGCTACTTTCTTTCGATTAATCATAAAAAATTATGTCGGATGTGCCTTTGGTAAGAAAATTAGTGTTCGGCACACAAGCGTCATCCCATCATGATGTTAAAGTATTTTCTGTATTTTGTTAACAAACCTTAATTAATAGTTTACCTGTGAATTCTTGATGGACGAATATTAGCCATACGTTCAAAAAACTGTCCGATGGTTTAAAAATAAATCCTCTTCTATCGTTATGTAAAACTAAAATTACATTAAATAGAATTGATAAAATAGTTATCAGTATAACCAAGAAAACCCAAATACACCTACTTAAAACCTGCTTAATTAAAAGGTATAAAGAAATAAAGTATAAATATGTTGCACTATTTAATTTTTTTCACCTCAAGGTAAGCATTCCATGGAATTTCCTTGGTGTCCGGTAATTTATACCAAATTAAATCTTGATAATCAATGATTTCAATCGTGAAGTCATACTTATCTAAATTTTTGTTCGTTAAAAACTTGCCAGGAAGAATAATACTCTCATTCAATAATTTTGTGGAATCAATTGATATGTTCTTGACACTTTCATGTGATTCCTTCTTGACACGGAAATCGTTTTCATACTCAAGTGCTAATCCTGTTGTTGTAGCAAAATCATTAACGACTAGAGAATGAAGATGAGATGACTCCTAACGATGTCAAAAAAACAATTCATTTTTTAAAAATTAAATAATTGTGTTATTTGAAAATAAACTAAGTGCTTATAAAACAAGTTACCTTGGTAGTAATTTTAGCCAGAGCACCACTTAAATTTTTTCGTCTTTGGACTAAAGTAAACAAGTTATGTTTTTATGAATTGTACATCATATAATTTTTGTGCTCTGTATCATAGATTTTTCAATGAAGGTGGAATTTAAATAACAGCAAAACTTCGTGTCTAACATGATTTCCGTGTTTTGTGCGTTTTAGAAATTTGATGTTTAATTATTACTGCATATTCTTTTATGTCCGTTAGTTTTATTTTATAAAATATCAATCGTAGATTTGTGTTTTTTGTTATTTATTTATTTAATAACATTGAAACATAAGGCGAGACTGTCTTATAACCTCGTAAGTATTATTTTGACTTGATCTTAAGGATGCTAGTAGATAATCTAAATATCAGTTTTTTTATGAAGAGGCCAGATAACTGTACTGCGCGAAAAAACGGCTAGGTGTTATAATTTTTATTGTAGTGTATTATGCATAAGTATGTGTTAGACATTTGCTGAGTAGTGATATATAATATTTTAGGTGACGTCAGATTTTGAAAGTTCTTTCTTACAAAGCACAAAGAACTGAAGCTGTTTATTAAGCTTTTCTACCGTTTCACTAATAAATACATTATTGTTTATTGTTCGTTCTGTTAAGCTATAAAACTTAAAATAATAATAATCTTCCAAGAAAATGCATCTTAAAATAAGGTAGTAGATTTGATAAGCTACGAGGTTGTTTTGGAAAAGTTTCTCCTTCTCTACTACGAAGTGGTGATAAAGAGTAGATACATATATGTTACAAGGAAACTAATGACTATGCATAGATTTACGCCTTAGAGTATACATGGTCTTTAGTTCGAACTTCAAGTTTTAACGCATTGTTGTTTATTACTACATCATACGCTTTACTTACATCTGTACCGTATGCGATTTTGCTTGTCAGTGAGCCCAAATTGTTGTCTATAAAGTGCATATATCCGTCAATTTGAACATTAACGTACCTCTTTACATTAACTTTCATATTAAAGTTTCGACTTATAAGTTCCAGTAAAATTAAGTTAAAGTACCAAAATCCACTCATCCGCTGGTACATTAACGCATGCTATAAATATGTACAGAAAATTTTTCCAACTCACCTAAATTTTGGTGCTGTTGTAAGGAACAATCATTTATAACATTAATAATTATAACAGCATGTAAGTTTTGGAAATGCTTCCTCTTAAAAAGTATAAAATTTCCAATTGCTAATCTGTACTTTCCGACATAAAACAAAGTAGCAACACTATATACAGAGTCGAGCCAAGGAAGAATACTCGATTTCTTCATAAATCGTGTGTCAGCACTGATACATTCGATGTGCATGACAATTCAATTCTACTACCTTTTACTACGCAGCTCTCCTTATAATATATTTATAATAGTTCGTGTATATGTCCTGCGCGTGTTTTTGTTCTACATTTATTTGTCCTATGATCTGCCTTGGAATCAAGCGCTGACCCATTTGTAAGTATATCATGTTATTGATCGAACACTCTCTGTTAGGTGTTTGTATGAAATCACAAATCAGATATTTGTTGGTGTGAGTACTTTTTTTAACATGTAATGCCAAAGCGCGCGGTGGCTCAGTCGGCTAGGTCGTGGATTGGCACGCGGGAGACCTTGGTTCGTTTCTCGGCCAGTGCGAGATATTCGGGCAAGTACCTACCTCTGTGATTTTTCACATAAGCTTTCTCACCACGCAATGCTCCTCGAGGAGGGTTTAGGCGACCTCCTCGCAGCGTAATGGCCTAATTTTCCCCTACCCCCTCCCAGTAATAGGAGGCCCCCATCCCTCTCTCCTTTCTTTTTCAAAGTGCTAAGTGCCCATAGTAGTGCCCTTATTAAAGGAGCCGGACGTGAAGCACTATAATATAAAAAAAAATTCTATATATGTTATATCTATAGATATAATTTTAACATACAAGTCGTTGAAAAAGGGTGTCACCCTCAATAAAATCCATATTCAAAATTATTTCCTCATAGTACATGGCATAAGGAATAAAATGAGCCCTATTTCGAACGTGTGTCTCAAAAAAATATTTTTAATTAAAATGAGGGACAACAACAAGATATTTTTTGTGAATTTTCTCATATAGTACATACATACTTGTGTTATCTTGATTAAAAAATTTACGGAAAATAAGATTAATTGTTGCATTGCCGGAAACTATATCTTTCTATGATTTAATAAGCAAATATTAAAAATTAGGTGAATTCACTGGCTGACCTTTAAAAAATAAATTCTTGCTGTCAGTGTTTTGATTGTTTTATTGCGAAGAGGAGGAACTGATTTTTTTCAAACGACGCGTCTTTCAAACGAAACGAGACTGTCACATAGTTGAATAACAACTATGTTCAATAAATCGTTTCCGTGTAAGTAAAAAAAAGATAAAATCCAAAGAAAAAAAATCGATGCAGAAAAAAGTCCATGCAATTTCGATGCAATATTAACATATTTCACTCGAGCGAGGTTAATTGTTTGCAATTAATTTGCCGTTACGGAGGAGTAAGGAAATACCTTTATCCATCTCCTAAATATTTGTTGCTATACGCAGAAAACAAAAAACAAAATTATCCTAGATAGGAAAAAAATATATTTATTTTGTCTGATTTTAGAAAGACGTTCTAAATGTTAAAGAATCTTATTTCAGAATCGGGAGAATGTCTGATTAAAATTTTCTATAAAAAATAACAAGAATCTACCTGAATCAATTGCAATTGTATACTAAATAATTCTTATAATATTTGAAACCCACAATTTTCAGACCAAAACACCTGGATGGCATCATTATTGATAAAAACCAGGTAGAAGCCTGGTCTAGTAGAAAAAAGTAATATGTAGCTGTTGCAACTAAAAACTGTTGCATGATTATTGAGATAAATTTTCGTAACAGATAAAATAACAATGGTGATATGAGCATAAATCTTTTTTTTCGTCAGAATTGTATTATAGGATATTTCCTTCAGTTCGATTTAGTGTGCAGCACAAAAAAAAAAGGTATTTTGGTGCTTATTTTAAGCTTGCGGTCAATATCATGTTTCGATTATTCCGGTTTTTCCTTACCAGAGTAATGACCACGTGCTCATCAAAATAAAATAATAATGCATCCAAATATAAAAAAAAATACATAAAAATGAATGATTGGCTTGTGATTTTATTCAAACACCCAAAAGAGAGTGTTCGATCAATAACATGATGTACTCACAAATGGGTCAGCACTTGATTCAATAAACAGATCATAGGACAGAAACGCGAAATGAAAGCAGGTGCAGGACATATATGGACAATTCTAATACATTATAAGCAGAGCCGCGTAGTAGAAGGTGGTAAAATTGAATTGTCATGCACATAGAATGTATCAGTGCTGACACACGATTTATGGAGAAATCGAGTATTCTTCCTCGGCTCGACTCTGTATATAGTGTTGCTACTTTGTTTCATTCCGGAAAGTACAGATGAGCTACCGAATGTTTGTCGTTGGAAGAGGAAATGTTTGTACTTAATTTTATTTATATTTATAGACCACAGCTAAAAAAAAATTTTGCAATGTGAAAATTAACGTAGGAAGGTATACATAAATATTCGAATTGATCGATTAATGTGCTTTGCAGACAGTAATTTTAGCTAAGCAACATGTGAAATTGTATGCAGTGTAGATTAGTTAAGCGTATCAGGAATTATTGAAAAGTAACGCGTTAATATTTATGTAACTTTTGACTCAGCCTTAATTTAAAAATTATTTTACTTATTTACATATTTGGAATACATAAATACAAGTTAATGTGTACTTAAAATGGTAAGTGTATGCATAATTATTAGTTTCCTTGTAATGTCTATACTTACTCTTTGTCAATATTTAATAGTATAAAAGCACAAAGTTTTTCCGAAACAATGTCATAGTTTAGAATGATTCAGATATTTTTGGGACTCTTTCAACCAACTTATAGATGGATATAGGTATTGTATGCCGTTATGTTTCAAAAATAAAATTTTTAACGATTTCCTGTGATTATGCAAAAAAAATTGGACTCGCACAAAATAATGCTAAGGAAATTCAATCCATAAAAAAATAAGCGTGTCCTTGATAACAGATACTGAGACAAAATGATGTGTTTATTGTGAAATTTTTCTTAACAAATTACAAGTCTTGTATTTTTCTATATTTTTAACACTTTTTTCTGTAAAAGATCAAATGTTCTTTTACTTAACCAATTTTTTCTTATTTTCATTAAGACAAAGATATCCAATGCACATTCCTTATTTTATAAATGAGAGTCCGAACAGTTGGATTCGTGAATAGAGATAGATGCTTGGAATAATTTTTGGTATTGTCTTCGGATGGTAACAACACGTCTCACATGATAAATATCATGCATGCTAGGGAAACGTTAAATTTTCGAGCTAAGGTCAAGATAACTGAATTTCGCCTTTCCTACATAAAAAGATTTAATATAATCTAATTTAATCTAATTTTTTTATTTGGTTCAGTTTTTACTTTCCGCTTGACATTCTATAGGAAAGTTTCCGCTTATGGTTACAATTATGGTTAAAATCAATGTAGGAAAGCTATGAAGTGAAAAAACGATGCTATCACAGTACATGTAGACAATACACAAATTTCATGTACATGCTTTTAACGTGGACTTTAACAAACGTGGATTCTACAGTGAATGCATAACCGGTGCTGCCTTTTTTTTGCTCCTAAATCCCATATGTTATACATCTTATAAAAAAAATAATACATCTGTTTTGTACATCACTTATCCTGGGAGTATACATAGAATCTTGTGTATAAAATAGTCGGCTTATTTGAAGAGTTTCATTTTATATTATCTGCCACATGACGAACGACACGCGCTACTTCTATTACTGATAAACGGTTACAATAAAGTAAATTTAACCAAAATTCACGATTTTTTTTACTTGTCAAGAAAACAGCGAAGTATTAGTATTTTCATCAAAATGGCTGACGAAGATGCGGATATGCAAATTGATGAAGGCGATGATTAAGGACCTTCAAGTCAGCCTGAACATTGGGGGGTATTGTCAGGTCATCAGATTGTGTCTTACAGCAACATGTCTACAAAGGAGATACAATTAGACCTTATAAAGATATCTGGCGGTCATTCTCCCTTCTCTTTCGACAAACATGAGGTAAAGCCATGAGCAATTGTGAACAAATATATATTTTTTTGTTTTTCTTACAAATTCATAATAGTAGTGTATTTGTAGGACGTCTATAAGAGGATGATGGATTGTACAAAATTTTCCCTGAATTTAATTAGCGCCACCGTAAGAATGAAAGTTCTTTGTCTCAATATTTTTCTAGTTGTAATTTTTAAATATTTAATTTTCTTCGTGTTAAATGCTTAAAATAAGTTTTAAAACGTATGTGCTGATTAGTCTTATGTTCTGCTTCGTCAACAATTTTGATCAGACCATTAGTATGAATAAAAATCTTTACCTGTTAGTAGTCTTATAATCCTACCTTTATCAGACCTGTAAATAAATTCTGATTTTTACCAATGTATTTGTTCCGTGATCGATTGAGACCAGACTTGGGTGTGTAAATTTGGAAATGAGATCAAATAACTAGTAGTTTAAATTTTTGCATGGAATAATAATTAAAACAATAAGTTTTATAGTTGAAAATCATCAAGTTGTTATAAAAAATCGGGAAATTAAATATTTGTTTTTAACTGTGAGGGATTTGGTTCGAGAAGCGGGCAGAGCCCCCAGCACTGTTTAATTTATGTGTATCTAGCTCATTTTATTATAAAAAAATATGTTAACTATACATATATGAGATATATATGAGATATCTGTGTAATTTTTAGGTCTGTGACAACTCCGTTACAGTAACGGGTCAACTAGAAGAGGATGGAAGCGTCTCATCCGAAACTATGACCGTCCCACGTGACACTGATATGGAAAAAGTTAAGACATGGCTTAGCAAAGTCAAGGTCTTGTATATATCTATTCCTAAAAACCATGAGCCAGTCGTCGGTAAATAGACTGTAACCAACATTAAAATTATCAGCTAATTCACAGTCACAGTTAACAAAAGAAAATGTATGAAGAAAAATAGTAAATGATATCACTGCATTACCTCATCTTTTATCATACGAATAATTAACCGAAGTCATTTGAGAGCATATATTTGTAATCACATTAATACAAAGATAAAAATTGCGAATTAAACGTGTTGTAATATAAGTTGATTAACACGCTTATAAATATTTACTAATGTTTAGTACAATTTTTAATCCTACACTCAATGAAGATACTTACAGTTTGAAAGTCTACTGCAAAAATACTTATGATGCAAAATAGTAGGTATACTAGAAGAATTTCTTATAAAAGTTGCTCTTGATTTTGTTGTTATACATGGTTTTGCAAGTTTTAAGTTCTTTGACGCGACTTAAACATTGTTGATATAAAAAAAAAAGTTTAAGCAAAAATATGCGTGTGCAGCACTTTACATAGTAATTAATTAGTTAATTTAAAAAATCGAATTTCTATCTACTTAAACTGTAAAATTACTTAAGTAAATGAAAAAAATCAGAACACCCACGAAAAAATATTATTAATTAAAAATCAAATATTTCCATCGAAATTATTCATTCCACGAACATATTATTTTCCTTTCACCCGCCTAACGTTGCCTCTTGTCATGTATAATTGGCAATGACGTAAGTCATCCATTATTGTATATTTTCCTTTAATAAAACTCTTAATAACCTTCATCAAACTATATAAATTTACTCCGTTAACGTTGATTTGAACTAAACTCATTGATAAATAATAGTATGATTCTCTTTCGTTAATAATTCTAATTCATGAAGCAAATCACTAATAAAAAACACCTTTATAAGTAATTTATCATTAAAAATACGATTAAATTCCAGAAAATCTAAGATATTGTAGTAAAAAGTTCAAAATTAAATTATTGAAAAACAATTGCAAAATTATAAAATAAAAGAGAAATTGATAGTTTCTACTTGCAACATAAGGGATTCTGTCGTGTGACGAATAATATAATAATGTACATGTAGTATACAGCTAAATATTTTTCTTGGCCTTTCAATTTTTATCCAAACATGATACATGATATCTAGAGATTGTTTATAAGGAAGGGACCCTTTGTCTTTATATTTTTTGTCAAAAAGAATAAGCACACTTTTTTCTTCTACACTATATTATAGGGTAAATAAGCTAATGTTAATTGAGGAATCATACACACTTAATAAAAAGGAAACGAAGGAATGAAAGCGTATGATATTTATTTTAATATTTTTATTGTATTTTACAAATTCACACACTGATGCACTAAAAATATTATAAACACTTAAATAAAACGTTAAGTTTATAATTTATATTTTAAAGAAAATTTTAAGACTTTCAACACTGTTATTGAAAAATATTGAGAGTTTATATTTTTTATTCAAGTTTGACGTTACACTAAGTACTATGATTGTATTAAATAACTATTTGTATAATGTACTATATTTATTTGCCTATGACTTCAAGAATTACAAATTTCGTTCATAGCAATGATCACCGTTCGTTATACCGTGCCTCAATCACTTGTTATCGTATACTGGACTTTTTACTATTATACAATAGTATCTGACTAAGCTGTAGATGACCATAAGATTATTTGAATGTATACCAGAGGCAAGCTTACGTGAAAAAATTTTCTTGTCTCGGAGTGGTTAAAAAACTTTTCTTTACGCTTCAGGAGTCACACGATTATTATGTAGAAAATATATAAAAAAAAGATTTAGCAGACGTATCTATGCAACTAGCATCGTCTTAGTTTCATAAAAACCTGAGATTATAGAAAAAAAATTATTTCGTTTGTTTTATAATTTATTTACAAAAATAAACAATTTTTACATGTGCTTTTATAGTATAGTTCATCTTGAAGAATAACCTCATTAGTATAAAACTAAAAAAAGATTTCCTACCTTGAATATTTTTGAGAGGCTGGTGTGCCCTCAGTAGGAAAAATAGAGTTCGCCATATATGCACCGTCACACCATGGTTACCGGGTACAGCCCCGAAGACGATGGTACTTGTCCGACAAAAACTACTGTACTACATAAATATCCGAAAAAGTAGAGTAAAATAATTCAGTTAAATAAATTTTTATTACTCTTTAATGATTCTGATTTAATTTGAAAAATTTCATTTAAAATATAGTTGACAATAACAAAAACTAAGTAAGTACGGTGTTAAAAAAAAATATTCAATTTGTTTTACCGACAACTTTGGACTTTATTAAAAAATAAATTACCTTTTGAAAATTATCTCAGAAATACCTGAAAAGTAGTCTTGGCACTTTACAATTATCAGCTGCATTTGTTAGTTAGGATTTTATTTAAAAAATTGTATTTTTTTAAAAACTTTTTGCTTGTATCTTAACGTAAGTGACACGTAGCAAAATCTTATGAGAAGCCAAATTGTTTGTCAGAAGGTGCTTTATATGATGTAATTTTTTTCGATCATGAAATATTCGTTTTCAAAAAATCACAGAAACTTACATTCTAAACTTCATATTGTTTAATAACTGTAAAACCAATAATAAGTAGACAATTCAAACTAAACTATGAGAATTGGTAATTTTTGTGTAATCAAATAAAATGCTTTTAAATCTATTGCAAAATATCGCTTGGTTATTATTTGGATAAGCTTTCAAATTTAAAATGTCAGATGGCAGCATTGCAAAAGGGAATTCTGTTTCTTTTGTTTTGTGCAACACACGTTGTTTAGTCTCTATTAGGATTTAAAAATAAAACTTAAAAAAATTTTTTTTAGATTTAAATCGCAGAAAACGATTTTCCGTCATAAGAAAACGTAATACCTTCGATATTTTTTTTACATACTTTATTAAAATAAAGTGCATTATTTTTGGTAAAAAATACCAATTTTAAAACAAAAACAGTTGAAAAATGTTGTTTATAACTAAATTTACAAATATTATTTGATATTTCTTTTTAGTTAAAGAAAAATTTGCTAACATTTTAAACCGAAAATTGGGCTGGTTATATTTTTTATTTTGTATATGATTGAATACACATTAATTAATTTGTATACATGTAATGCGTTTTTATTAATTAATTAATCTAAGTGATACTTTTATTGATGTCTTAAGATGTTTTAAGGCAAAAATTTAATAAAAAATATTAGTTTTCGTCGAACAAGTGCCATTGTCTTTGGGGATATTTTGCGGCATAATGTAGCCGTGGTGCGAAGGCGCTTATGTGGCGAATCCTATTTTCCCTACCAAGGGAACTCCTGCCTCTCAAAACACCTAAGGTAGGAAATGGTATACTTTATGTCACTTTTTTTTAGAAAGTACAGCTATTATCGCCCAAACAGCTTGGAGGCAAATGTTTTATCATTGTGCCCAAGTCGCGTATGTCGTTGTTCTTACCAAGGGCAAAAAGTGCAATTTTAACTGTAGGCACACTTCGCACCTAGTAATCCACTTTCTGCAAGTTGGCCTAAAGTCATAATAATAATTCAGAGTGTGTTCCGAGGGCATAAAGCGTCTGTTACAATTTGTACCCATAGTAAGAAAATTTTGTATACCTTAGTGGGTGCAAAGTCTTTTCACGCCCTAGAAAAAAAGAAACGTCTCTACCAAGTGGGGCATTACTTGGGCAAGTTGGGTGATTACTTTTTTGTTTACTTTGATTTGTACATGTCTAACTTTTAATCACAGGCGAAAACCTGCATATTTTACTCTTGGTAAGAATAGTAGTTTTTTTCGAATGAGTGCCATCGTGTCTGGGGCTATTTTGCAGCTCGAGAGGTCTGCCACTTAGAGCTCGAGGGACGTAAGTTAGCTGCGGAGCGATTGCACTTACGTGGCGAATCCTATTATTTTTTTACCAAAGGCACACCAGCCTCTTAAAAACGCCCGAGGTAGGAAAAAACACTATACGTGACTCGGGCACAAACATACAATAATCGTATCCTTCAAGCGATAATGTTTGTACTTATGTGTCCTAGTAACGTCATATAATATTTTGTGATTTACGGTATCACGATAACAGTCTTATGGGGTATAAGGCCACAAAGGGCGAGGCTGCGGCTCCCGGTACTGAGAGTAAACTGAAAATGGCTTCCCATCGTTGTACAAACGGTTATTTTTTTTTGGTTTCCTAAGTTTCTTGATTCTCCTACATTGTTTTCTTACAAAATACTTTACAATCTGTCTGTGAAATTTTTCATACAAAAATATGATGAAGCTTAAGGCAAATCCACAAATTAAAAACACAAACAATGGAGCGACTTCAGTAATACCTAATGATGTACATGAAACTTCTTTAGCTATGCTCATAGCGTCAAGCCTAGCCTTCCTTGTTCGAGATAGTACTCCATTTTCTCTGTACTTCTGAATACTAAAAAAAATGTTGTTGAAATTCTTAGATATGTATCAACTTTTTTAATACTTACTGATGATTTAAAAATTGAAGAAGTGGATCTCCTTTTTTTAAACCGATAGCTCTTTTTCTAGTATTACGTAGTGGAATCGCCAAGGTCTCGCAATAGTACTTCATAATAAGTGGACGTCGTATTATGTCAAATGTATAATAAACCACTCTTTCATTGCATATCTAAAATCAAATAAACTTGGAATACTTCAAAAGCTAAAAAATAATCTGTTTTAATTCATTAAATATTTGTAGCTTTCAAAAACATTATAAAATCGCTTTGATTTAGTGTGTCAGCCTATAACCAGATTTACACAGTAAAGTTTCGTAACACACCTGTAGTACAATTTTCCAACTGAAACGTTTAAGATATTTCTAAATGATTTTTATAGAATTTCTTTCAACGACAAAAATCGTTTTCTAGAATAGAATATTCAAAAACATTAACAAAAACTTTTACCATAATTTGAAATAAAAGTTTATAAAACAAAGCAATGGAAATAATTTTTAGACGCTATTATTAAAGATTGTACATTGTTAAATATTTTTTAAAATAATTGTCACACAAACTAAATATTTTACATTACCTGATTAAAAGCATCTTCTTGAGTTGTGGGTAGACTATTCTCATCCCTTAAAAACCATTTTAATTTATCATTTATGTCGTTCTCCGAGCTCTAAAAAAATGTCACAAGATAAAGTTTATGAGTATAATGGAAATTGTACATATTTTTAGTTAAAACTTAATAAAATTACCGAGAAAAATGTTAAAATAGTATCATTTTTTAGAATGATCAATTGATATGTTTTATCCTCTATAAATTCACTTGCACTTTTAAATGGAATATGTGGTATTGAAACTGTTGCGAAACTGGTAAAACAGCCCGCGTACATTGAAATAATAATGAATGCTGTCAGATATAGCGACAGCCTTGCGATTTTGGATGATACAGAATTAAATTGTACATCTGTAAATTAAAAAAAACATTAAAGTATAGTCAGGCAATTCTACCATACAAGTTCTTAAATTCCTACGCTTCGTAAATTATATTCAACAGTAGATGATTATCGTACAAGAGCAAAGTCATAAATTTCGCGAACTCGAATAACTATCCATAATTTAAAAATTTTTTAAATTCAAGTATTCAGAAATCAAGCAAATCTTAATTGTCTGCACAGTTTAAAGTATCCTGTACACATGACGTATTGAAAAATTGTTTTGCCTAGTTAGAGCAAGAGCCTCTCTCACAGCTCTTTGAAAACTTATTGGATACTGATTTTTTTAGAAAATTTCTAACTGTTTTCAACTTTTCTCGGACGCTTTCGTTTTTTTATGAGTGTTCGCCTGTAGGTTATAGATAATATTTTTGAAGCTAAAAAGTTATAAGCGTAGTTTAATCCGGATTTATTGGAAAATTAAATGGAACAGCCAAATTTAACCGCCCAACAATATGATGCGTTGAGACAAAGAGAAAAGTAATAATCATCAATATTGTTTTTAATTACTTTTTCTCCTTTTAGCACTTATAGGGACTTTCAGTTGCTGCTTTTTTTTGATTGATGGTGAAACAGTTAAAAGAAATAAATAGTTATTCACATAGCAAGTGTGAAAAATATGATTTCCCGAAAAAATATGAATGACACGCACGAGCTACCGTTACCGGCCACGAGTGCAAGTTTATCACACAAGTGCGGGAAATAGTCCGACACGAGGTGCGTTCGAGATGTCTCGCCACATAAGGGTAAGGAAAATAGATATAAAAGAAGTATTAATGTTAAAAGCAGTGTGTAGCAAAATTCTTTCCTGTGTGCAGTAATAATATTTCGCTCACTAGGTGCGTAATATATACTAGTAATGCATACTTTGTCAACGCTACGGTGATGAAAACTTTTTCCTAACACGAAGCCTTTTTCGTGACATTTAAACGTTGACAGCGCCCTTGAAAAGAGAAATATCATTCTCGACACGATCGATATCAAACTAGGGCTATTCCACGATGCACAAAATAGTTCTTATGATGATGGCACTAGTATGACGTGACGAAAATTTCGTACCTTGGGCATTTTTGAGGGTCGGGTATGCCTTTGGTAAGAAAATTAGGTTCGGCACACAAGTGCCATCCCATCATAATGTTAAAGTCTTTGCTGTATTTTTACAAGAAACCTCCATTAATAGTTTACCTGTGAATTCTTGATGGACAAACATGCGCCATACATTCAAAAAACCATCCGACAATTTATAAATGAATCCTCTTCTATCTTTATGTAATACTAAAATGATTACAAATAATACTGAAGAAATAGGTATGAGTATAATCAAAAAAATCCAAATACGCTTGTTAAAAACCTGTTCAATTAAAAATGTATTAAAATTAAAAAAAAATTAGGTTATAAATATTTCAAATTCAAATATTTTTACCTCAAAATAACCATTCCATGGAATTTCCTTGGAGTCTGATAATTTATACAAAATATAATCTTGATAATCCATGATTTCGATCGTTACGTCATACTCATCTAAATTTTTGTTCGTTAAAAACTTGCCAGGAAGAATAATACTCTCATTCAATAGTTTTGTAGAATCGTTTGATGTGTTCTCAAGACTTTCATTTAATTTTTTTATGATATGAGAATCGTTTTTATACTCAAGTACTAATCCTGTTGTTTTAGCGAAATCTTGAACTACTTGAGAATAAAGAGGAGATGAAACCTAACGATGCAGAGAAACAATTAATTTTTTTGAAATAAAATAATTTTGTTATTTAAAAATAAACTTTTTATGAAACAAATTACTTTGGTAGTAATTGTAGCCGAAGCACCACTTAAATTTTTTCGTCTCTGGACTAAAGCTCGCTTGTCTATGAGGGTTAATCCGTTTTCCTTGCTCCATTCAAATAATTTATTAACTTGTAATTCATTCTGGGAGCCGACAGCGAACCATTCATGAATGTTTTTATTGTTTCCGCATTTTATCAAAACTTCACTTTTTATATTTAAGTGAAGGTAATTCTTTTTAGGATATCGGCAAGTGATATCGATTTGTTCAGTAACGGCTGGCCGGAATAACAAAAGCCATACGTGAGGCGACAGATTATGATGCCTCGAGAAACGTGTAAATTTTTCGAAATCATTGTCAGTATTTAAAAACACCACAAAAAGGGTTTTTGAGTAATTTCTTAGTTTCGGATACTTTTCTGAAAGATCCGATATAGTCGAAGCTACAGAATACACCATTTTTCGTGAGAATTCTTTAACCATGTTAACCACCGAATGTATATCTGTGGATTTAAGAGAAAAATTGTTGTTATCAGGTATTATGATTTTCTTAACAAGCGCTTTGCTTTTGCTTACCTTCGTTGCTCCTGTAAATAATTCCTATACTGGTGGTCGCATAGAACTTTTGTACATCCAAAATTACAGGAACTTGACTTTCCATGTTTTTTGCTGAATCACATGGCATAAATAAAACAACGGCTAATATTACAACGAGGCTGGTTAGCTTCACCATTTTTGGCTAAAAATAGATTAAGAAAAAATGTACATGTTTACTTACATAATTAAATAAAATCATTTCATAAGCATACTTTCTACGAGTTAAAGAAAGCAAATTACGTGAGTACAACTCCTAACGCATAACAAAATGAACATTAAATTTAATTTAATTACAATACTTATACAACAGTGTTATTTTTATTTCATGGTACAAAATGGATTAGGCATGTAAATTGTAAAGACACATTTCTATTTTTTTCTGTTTTAAATGTATTAAATGTATGTTACGCTACTATTGATTAAGTTCAGTCAAATTTTCTTTTTAATTCTGAATAAATTATAAATATAACTCAAGATGTTGTAAAAGAGTAAATAATATAGTTATCCTCTATACACGGAGACATTCAAAATATTTTTTTTGTAAATCCCATAAGAAATAAAAACATTTACGAAAATTTGTATATTTTGTACAAAATTTTTTTTTTTTTTCTACTATTTACCATACTATTGCCTTAGTAAGTGGTAAAAAGGTTGTGAAAAATAGATTAAAAATTATAAAGAAACCTCCAATTTCTTTGTTTCCGAATCCGCATTGAATTTTTTAATCTTCAAACGTTTTTCGACTACTATTTTTAATGCCTACCATTCCTTTCAACGTCTTATATGGAAAACTCAAGTTGTATCACTATTTAAATTCCTATTTTATGTTAATTCTATAATAAAAATAGAAAAAAAAAATGTTTTGATGATTACTGTTAATTATAAAAACAAGATAATTTAGAGCTTTTCGAAGGCTGCGTAGCTATTGGCAATATTCTTTTAGTTCTATGTAGAATTTCTTGATGCAAAAAAGCTTGATTATTTTTGGTGAAGTTTAGTCAAGATGAATTAAGTCAGCAATGTTTTTACCAAAATTCAGCATTAGTTGTATTAATCCAAAAAAAATTATTATTTAGTAATTTTTATAATAAATTTTTACTTTACCATGTACAAAACTGCCTTTAGTATTCTCACACATAACAAATTTAAACTTTTCTTGACTAATACTGCATTTCAATAGTAAAGACTTACGCCCAATTTTGTCTAACATACACTTGCTGTTTAACATAGACTTTGCTTATTTTGTATCAAAAAGGTACAGCACGTCAAACGAAACAAGATGATTTTGCTAAGAGTGAAATACATTCTTTTCTGCCAGAGAGAGGATTTAAAGATGCACTTACTTGTTAACTTGATTCTCGTGACCCAAACAACGACTTCCGGAAAATCCTTAGATGAAGCTGGGCACGGCTGGAATGGCCGATCTTTGGATGCTGAGAGTTTTGATTTTTCGGGATTCACAGGACACTTTTCGCGGATGAATATCGATTTGAGCACTAAACTCCTTTGACAAACTGTATCGGACACGTAGAACACAGTGATCACTTGGGGTTGAGGTGTTGTCTAGTTGACGGACTGCGAGACAGTGACGTGTTGGGGCTGTGCCTTCAAGGGCTTGGAATCCCCTTTTCCACTACCAAAATTTCCTGGCCATGAAGTGGGAGAAAAGTCACGCCCATCGACATACTTACAGTCAACCCCTTCCTAACTTCCCCTTATTTTATTCGTATTTCCTAAAACAAACAAAACAGAAGCCAATCGTCGTAGGACAGGTCGCAAAGAATCCAATACATGACAAAATTAAAAGCAATGCATCATATAGGCTTTAAGTTCCTTTTTATTGGAGATTAAATATTTGTTACCAGTAACGTTTCAACAACATATTTTGCCATATTTTTAAACATGTAACTATTTATATTTTTGAGTAAAGCAAAAAATTAGTTAGTATCTGAAGTTACTTAACAAATAATTTATTAATTTATTTACAGAAGTTTATTTGTTACATTTTAATTTCTTTATGTTTATAATTTTTAAAAACTTTTATGTATTTTAAGGGAACCAAACACCTTGAACGATCACGAATACTAAGTAACTATTTTAACAAGCAAAAGAATTTTGAAATAAGGGTTAAAAAAAGTGACATTCATATCAGATGCGTTATTGTTCATAACTCCATGATATGCTTTACTTATCTATTCCGTATGCAATTTTACGTGTCAGTTAGCTAAAATTGTTGTCAGCAAAGCGCCTTGATCGATCAATACGAATATTTATGTATCTTCCTGTATCAGCTGTCACGCCGCAAAAAATTTCTAAGCTTTGAACTATAAGCATCATTAAAAGTAAGAAAAAGTGCCAACACTCACGAGGGGGTAAATACAGTAACAAACGTTATAAATATTGTACAGGAAATTCTCCCAACGCACCCACATTTTTGTCCTGCGGTCAAGAACACATATAATTATAACAGCCCCTACGCTTCTAGAAACATTTCCCCGAGGTTTTCCCTTCCAACGTCCAAAGTTTCCTATTGTCCATATATACTTTTCGGCATAAAACAAAGTATAGCGACACTAGGTACACAGAACTGAGCCAAAAAAGAACAGTTTGTTCCCTCATGTATCGCGTGTCAGCACTAACGCGTTCAACGTGCATGACAATTAAATTTTACCACCTTCTACGTAGTGCTTTTTATAAAGTATTTATAATAGTTCGTATATGTCCTGCACCTGCTTTTGTTTCACGTTTATTTTTTTATGATATGTTGTTGGAATCAAGCGCTGACCCATTGGTAAGTAAATCGTGTTATTGATCGAACACTCTCTTGTGGGTGTTTGTATAAAATCACAAATCAGCTATTCGTTGGTGTGGATGCTTTTTAAATATTTAATGCTTATGTATATTAAGGAAAAACCAAAAAAATCGAAGTATGATATTAAACACTATCTTAAAATAAGTAACAAAATACCTTGTGTATTTGTGCAGCACATACAGTAAGAAATACAAAGAAGTATCCTTTGATAGGATTCTGATGCTTGAAAAAATGTTTATGTTAACATTAAAATTGTAGTTTTATTCTTAACTGAACTTTATCTTAATAATCAAACAAAAATTTCGGTTCCAATATTTTTGTTTTCCATGGTACCAGAGATTTTACTGTACTTTTTTAAAGATGAAAACATTTATGTACTAGGATATAAAATTTTAGGTCTGGAAGATGTGAATTTCAATTAGTTTTTGAAAAAGTAGTTAGACAAGTGCAAGAGATTTAACTGAATCCTCGTTATTTGTAGTAAAAAAAACGGTCGTATTTTTTTCTTTTATACCAATTTTTTTTTTTTTTTATTAGTTCTCATTGTACACCGAGAAATATTCCACAAAATAAACCAACGTAGGTGCCAGGTATTTCAAATAAATAATATATTAAGCCATTTCCAACATCAGGACTACCACCATCAAACCAGGTTAATCCACCGTTGGAGCACATAGCTCCAACCGATACAATCATAGGTAGGGGTAAACGGTACAGTTATTGGTGCCACGTATTTTCTTGAAGCGAATAAGAGCTACTTTCGCTCCTACCCTTTAAATATCACGGCTAATATTCTTAAACTCAAAAGCTCTTTCCTCCCACCCTACGTGTGTTAACGCAAACTCGACCGAGTGGCTTTTTTCTCCTGCGACCACAAGTTTTGGATATTTTATCCTTTTTTGCTTATATTGAATGAGTATTCAAGCTATGTATTGATCTTGAGCTCGTCGTATGTAAGATACCTTTTGAGAAACTATTAATTTTACAGATGTCGAAAAATCGTCTCAGTTCTCCATCAAGTGTTGTTGCAGTGCGCGTGTCTTCTTAAGCGCTGTTAAAATAATTTGTACGGCAACTTTCATGAATACGAGTCACAGAGTAGAACTAATAAATACCAAGTAATAGTAAATACGTTTTACAATATTGTTCTTTTGCTTTTTTTTAAATAAATTATTTTCACAAAATGATGTGTTAGAAGTAGTAATTATTCGAATTTCCGTGATAACACTAAGTCTACCCTAACATGCTGCAATACAAACCAAATGACAAAATGACTAAATAAACTAAGCTGGGCATTTTTCGATCGCAAAAATTTTAATATTATAAGTATTTGTGGTTTTAATTTTTAAGAATTCTAGTAATTGGAAGAATTCTGTTGTACCTTTTGACGAAAATCCATCGATGTGATGTAAATTTTGTATTGCGTAAAAAATTTTATTTTTCACACACAAAAAAAAAAAAAAAAAGAAACAAGAGAAAGGAAGAATTAAAGTATTGAAAATTCAATTGTTTAAAGAATATTGAATAGATTTTCAACAGGTATCTTTCACTTGAGGGAAACAAGTTAATATTATACAAAAGTTGCGTTGACTTCTTTTTGCATAGATTTTTTCTCTAGATACATTTTATTCACTGATGTAGAAACATTTTATTAAATGTAATCGTTTTTTTACTATTTAATGAAAGCTTTATCTGTAATAATTGATTTGTAAAAGGTCAGTCAGAAAATTGACTTAGATTTCGTAATGTATTTATTAAATAATAATGAAAAATAATTTTCGTCGAAATAATAATTAATCTCATTTTTACTGACTTACAGTATCGATTTAAAATTAGTACGTAGGTACTATTTATACCTAGTTATAAAAAATGAAAAAAAAAATAAAACTGTTAAATATCGAATACAATTGATTAAATTTTTTCATATTTTGTGATAACATAACAGTATACAAAATGTGTTAGTAATTGAAATTATATTATTGTTTTATTTTTCTATCATGTTGTTTTATGAAGATGCTTTTTAATTTTTTTTTTTGTCAGACCAAGCTGTCGTGTTGACTCTGCATGAGAAACGAGTTTTTCCTATGCACAGCAGGTACACATGATAAAAATCGACGCTGCTTAACAAAAAGCAAAACAATTACACCATAGCTGAGCTATAACCCATTGAATGGAAGGAAGACGATCTGCTAAGTTAATAAATTAAGATCCATATTTTGTTTACGCATACATTCACACATCCGTGATACATAAGACATTGCAAGAAGAAAAAACAGCTAGTATAGGGATAGAGTTTTTTCTACGTAGGTACAGCCTTTTTTAAGTAGACCACATGTGTTTTTTTTTCCTGTCGGCTTATTGATTTGTAGCATTAAAAATGCAAGGCCAGACGCCTGTTGCGTTGAACATTTTTCCAAATATAGGTAAAACTTTAGATTAAATTCGTCTAAAGTTTAACCGGGTTCACTAGCAATTCGTTGCTGTTTTCTCTCGCAATGCTTAAAAGATGACACCTCGAAAAAAACAGGATAGTTCTTTTTCTATCAAAACGGGCGTAGGCACCTATAGGCTCTCCAAAAAATATTCATTGCACGCACCCCTCGATGGAATGGAAGGATGTTGTGCTTTTCGTCGTCGACTCATGTTACTGTGGTTTTGTGCTTTCGTTCGCTGGTGAAGGGTAGTAGAGTAAAGTCAAGAAAATTTTGTTATTTTTTATTGTTTTTCTTTACAATGCCAACATTTGTTTTGAGCTCGTAATCCAACTTACAATCCAGAAATGCTTCGATTTCACTTGTGCTTAAAATTATGTTCGAAAGGTAAAAGTGGGTAATTCCTCACCAGCTGCTGTCCCCCAGAAAATATATCATTAGCAGGTACGTCGATGACGAGGGCTTCAATGTGTCAGGTGTTATAGGAGATTCTTTTTGTTTGACGCGCTGTGTACTATGCAGGTACTATAGTAGGTATAGGTATACCTACCGACGCGACGGCGTAAAAGGGGTTGAAGAGCTACAAGACCGCATTCATAACTAGGGAGGGTAGTTTCGATCCTTATTGCCATATTACTCGATGAAATAGCGTGATAACTCTTTGGCTCATTTTTTGTAACTAGTCAATTGTCCTTTCAGTGATTCTAACTTTTTTTTTATTTCCTCAATTTGATCGATCATTTCGGATGAAAGTCATTTACAAATTATTTTACTTTTTTGTATACTTGGAACACATAAATGCAAATTAATTTGTAAAATACGTTATCACAGAGCTTAGACGTTGGAAAATTAACGTTAAAAAACGGCTAAGTTGGAGCTATAAACCGAAGACCATTTGTAATTAAATATTTGTTATCAACTGTCAGGGAGTATGTCAAAAAGCGGGCAGGGTGGAGCATCTAGTACTGTTCAACTTATATGAATGCAGCTTATTTAAATGTTAAAAAATATGTTAATTAAGACTTCTGTGTAATTTTTAGGTCTATGATAACTCCATTACAGTTACGGGTCAATGAGAAGAGGATAAAAATGTCTTATTCAATACCATGACCATCCCACGTAACATTTTAGAAAAGTATAATATGGAAAAAGTTGAGGTATGGCTAAGAGATGACCAAACCTTGTTTATATCTCTTCCAAAAAAACATTGGCCACTTGTCAGTAAATAGACTGTAACCAACATTTTAAATATCATCTTATTCGCGATCACAATTAACAAAAGAAAATGTATAAAGGAAAATAAAAAGTCATGTCACTGTATAACCTCATCTTTTTTTATACAAATAGTTAACCAAAGCCATTTGAGATCGTATATTTGTAATCACATTAATACAAGGATAAAAATTATAATTCAAACGATTTTTAAAACATGTTAATAAATACGCTTATGCACTTGTCCATCCACTAATGCTAAGTACAATTTTTTGATTTTACACTTACTAGAGATACTTACAGTATCATAGTCTATTGCAAAAAATCTTACGACACAAGATAAAAGGTATAATTAAGGTATGTCTCATAAAACTTGCTCTTGATTTTGTTTTTATGAACGGTTTTACAGATTTTAAGTTATTTGACGCGGTAGCTAAAAAAAAGGGTTCAGCTAAAATATTTATATGCAATACTTTATACAGTAAATAATTAAGTAGACAGGACTATAGTAACGTTTTGCTGGCCTTCGTTTTGCCAATAAATTATCGACCATAAACACACACAAGCAACATACAATAAAATACAAAAAATTGTTGATATAAAGAAATCAACCATTATGACATTTTTATTATTATTACCGAAAAATTGGCACTACTGAAAGAGTATGAGTAAAAATTTACTCTAGTCAAGTCTACGTTTATTTCAAGCAATGGTTTGCCAGTGTCTGGGTACAGACTACCCACACCGCAACCGTAACAAACATCAGACCACTCGAAGCCTATCAATATTTGTCAAAACTTGTCACAAAGGTAAATAAACTTTTTAAAACTAATTAAGGTCTTTTTTTCTATTTAAAGTATTTCTATTAAATTTATCAGAAATCATGTCTGATAACAGTTTTTTTTGTCTTTTTTTTAGTTAGGCTATTTATCATACGTTTTCACTGAGTTTCAGTTAAAATTGTGTCTGAAAATAATTTTAGGCTCAAAAACAACTGAATTGTTTTTATACATCTCTCAGAATAATAAGTGTTTTGTTCGTTTGTCCAACATAACTAACGGGATAGTCGCTACAAGGAGTCTTTCACACGACCTCTGTCGCATTTAATGTAGATGTTACATCTTCGCCTAATTTAATAATATTACGGAGACGTACGCCGAAGACGTATGTACAGGTATACTTTCATTATTATAACGAAGATTGACGTGGCCAAAATTTACCCCATTATATCAAGACAAAAAAATAAGAATTTCTTTATTGGTAAGAGTAATATGATTATCGATGAAGTTACAATTTTTTGTAATTTTTTTACCAATGAGATTATTTGAAACGGTATGGATCCAGACAAGCTTGTTCAGCATAGTAAGATTTTTATTCACTTAGTTATGAGAGGGAAAGTTTATACAACATTTTCAAAAGATTTTTTTATTTTCAATTTTGTAAACTACTACTTTTCTACAAATAAGTACTTTTATTTAAAAAACGAGTTGCCTAGGCAAAATTGTATTGGATCAAAAATGTTCACAAATTCGATTACTCGCATCTTTAAAAGAAAGTGTAGAAAATTTAAAAGGCAACAAGGCACTTGATAAACTCTGCAAATTTGTGAAGCTTCATCTCACTCTTTTTAGCATTAACTTGTACAAATGAAAAATCATTTTCTGCCATGCGTCGTCCCTGGAAGAAAATTACTACATAAGCTGGCTAGAAACTTGTCAACGTATATGACCAAATAAGCCTATAGCATGTTCACGAGTTTCTAACCAGTTTATGTAGTAACGTTTCTACTAGGGGTCTAAAGACTTATATTCGGTCTATTATGCTAAAGATAATACTCAATGATCTTGCTATAATTCAAGTACATCGTGTCGAGGAGTCGATAAATATTTCTATTAATCTGCGTAGTAAAAGAAGATCTATTTCGTCAACGTGTATTGATTAAAAAAAATTTTTATAAAATTTTTTTGTTTTACTTATTTTCGAATATTTGTAGTTTTCACGATTTTTAATATATTAAGTTGTACTAAAATATAAAGTTACTATGCAGTACATCTTAATAGATCCATGAAAGAATTTTTGAATATTTTACAGTAAAGTTTGTAAATAGAGTTATTTATAAATACTTATACAATAGATTAAAATATTTTTTAACTAAGTGCCACAGAATTTAGGAAGTTCCCCTTGATTCTTTCAAGGAGGTTTGGTTGTTTTCAAGGAGATTTATTCACTCATGTAAAAAATAAATGTTGTACTTTAACATGCTGGAAGTAGATATAAATTTTTTAAATATTTTCATCAGCCGAATTTTCAGGGAAAAAATCTCCGAAATCGCATTATTTAACATGCTCTCATGGGCAGAAGCGATTATCCAGCCTTTATTGTACAAATTTCGAAGCTAGAAATTTATTTATGATGAGAAAAAAGTTCAAATAGATAGCTTAACTTTTATGAAAGACTTTTGTATCAAAAAATATGCATCTTATATGACATTTAGAAGTAATATCTGTGTAAACGTAAACAAAGTTGCGAGAAGGTCTTGTGCTAAGTGTATAGGAGAGAACCGAACATCGTCTGTTGTCAGCTGATTATTTTTAAACGGAGCAAGACGTCTCTACAGAATTGCTTTTAGAATTTGTTAGACTGGAATTCATGACCTGAAACTTTCATAATGAAACTCAGCCTTACTTAAGACTTTAAACTGTAATGCTGTGCAAAAAAAAGTTTGTTTTTCAAAAATTCATAACACACTTTTTATG
The DNA here is from genome assembly GCF_036245765.1 of Copidosoma floridanum. NCBI lineage: Eukaryota > Metazoa > Arthropoda > Insecta > Hymenoptera > Encyrtidae > Copidosoma > Copidosoma floridanum. Next base: position 1,913,009 of record NW_028321912.1, on the reverse strand, counting down.
ACAAAAGTTGAATCTCCTTTTACTTTTTTGAGCTTATTTTTTTTCATGCAAACCACATGTTTTCAAGTTTTTTTACTTGAACCATCGGAAACAAGCTGCATTAAAGTATGTGCCGTAATTTGTTTATGACATTTAATGGTTTTAACTGTAGGCACTGACGAGTTGAACACAGTTAATTAGCCGTGATGTAGTAAGCAGACGTTTTCATGCGCCGTTAGCACAACTCACTTTAACACGGTGTCTTATGGAAGCCCCCCGCACACCCACTCACCCCACCCCCCAGAAAAAACGACCGAACCTTCTTAAACATGTACTTCAACACATTCGGATTTTACAGCGTATAAATGACTGGTGCTGCCACACTTTGCCTCAAAAATCATGTTATAAATCTTGTGGAAAAAAAAGCTTTCAAGTATCCATCATTAGCGCATCAATTGACCCTTACTGCCCATAAGACCCAATGCTTAAGATATGTTAAAGTGACTAGTGGCGCCAGCCCTCCCCTTCAACCTAATGCACCTAGCGGATATAAAACATACTATATGCTACATCTGTTATGCATATCATTCGTCCTGGGGGCATACGTAGAATCGTAGCTGAAGTAATCGGCTTACATAAAGAGTTTCATTCTATTCTCTGCCACGAGACCGAAAGACACTCACTTCACCTATTAGTAAAAAGGGGTTCTGCATAAAGTAACTTTAACTACAATCTACGCTTTTTTTACCAGTCGAGAAAATCACGATGTACTAGTATTTTAATCAAAATGGCTGACGAAAATGTGAAAGTAAAAATCGATGACGGCGATGATATAGGACCTCCCTTCGGTGGGAGCGAATATTCTAACTTGTCGGGTCATCAGATTGTGTCTTCGAGCAACACAAATACAGAGGAGAGAAAGTTAGCCGTTACAAAGATACCCGGTGGTGATTGTTCCTTCTAACCCAACGAAAATAAGGTAAAGCCATCAGCAATAGTGAACAAATAACTATATGAATACGTGTATATATGTACTGTATAAAACATATACATTTATATATATATATATATATATATGTATATATATATGTATATATATACATACATGGTGACTACATGATAGTAATGTATTTGTAGGACGTTTATAAAAGAATGATGGATTGTGCACAATTTTCCCTGGCTTCAATAAGCGCTACCGTAAGTATGGAAGTTCTTTATCTAATTTAGTTTTAAAATCGTCTTAAACGCTTAAAATAAGTTTTAAAACGTATATGCTGTTTGTCTCATGTTCTGCTCCGTCAACAATTTTGATCAGACCTTAGTATAAACAAAAGTTTGTACCTGTTGGAATTCTCTTATTTCTACCTGCATCATACGTTTACCTGAACATAAATTTTAATGGCCACTGATGTAATCGTTCTGTGATTGGTCAAGACCAGTCTTGGGTGCATAAGTTTGAAAATGGGATTAAATGAGTAGTTAAAATTTTTACTAAAAATGAAAATTATATATTTAGTAGTTGCAAGTTATTTAATTGTTCTAACCAAATCAGAAAATTAAATATTTGTTATTAACTCTCAGAGAGTTGGTCAAGAAGCTTGCGGGAGTAAATCCTCCAGTACTATTTACTTTATATGAATACAGCTTATTTTATTATAAAAAAATATGTTAACTAAGATATCTGTGTAATTTTTAGGTCCGTGATAACTTTATCACAGTTACGGGTCAACTAGAAGAAAATGGAAACATCTCATACGAAACTATGACCGTCACCCGTGACATTTTAGAAATGTATGATATGGAAAAAGTTGAGGCATGGCTTAGTGAAGACAAGACATTGTATATATCTTTTCCCAAAAAACATGGGCCAGTTGTCGATAAATAGACTGTCACCAAGATTAAAAATATCTGCTTAGTCACGGTCACGGTTAACAAAAAAAAATGTATAAAGAAAAAAATAAATGATGTCACTGCATAACCTCATCTTTTTTATCACGAATAATGAACCAAAGCCATTTAAAGTCTAATAGTTTTAATCACATTGATACAAAAATAAAAATTAAAATTTTAACGTTTTCTAATAAAAGTTAATTACTACGCTTATACACTTGTCGATGCACTAATTATGCTAAGTACAGTTTCTTGATTTAATACCAAAAAGAAATACTTACAGTATAAAAGTCTACTGCAAAATTACCTATGATACAAGATAGAAGGTATACTAGAAGTATATCTTATAAAACTTGCACTTGATTGTGTTGTTGTACAAGTGTTTTTGTAGGCTTAAGTTCTTTGACGCAGCTTAAACATTGAGTTAAAAAAAAGCTGATCAAATATATGCTTATGCAAGACTTTACACAGTAATTAAATAGTTAATTTGAAACACTGAATTTCTTTCTACTTAGGCTGGAAAATTTTTTAAGTAAAGGAAGAAGTCAAAATTCCCACGGAAACAGTATATTACGTTACGAGGCCGTTAAGTGGCTGATGTACGGCCGCGTGGAGTGTGTCGCCTGAGGCGGAGCCGAGGGCGACATCACGCGGCCGTCCATCAGCCACGAGCCACCTTACGGCCGAGTGACGTATACAATTTTTCGTCATCTCGTATAGAAAAGTTTGTTCAATAGGTTGATTTGGTTAACGCAGGGAAAAATGAATCACTCAGTGAACCGTGCGTTCCTTACAAGCATTGATCCTATACACCAAGGTCCTCATGAAGTGCAAACGAACGAACGATGGATAAACGAACGTGCCCAATAATTATACTGACCGATCGATCACAAAAAAACATACGCATAATTCAACAGTGAATTCTAGAATACATATTTTTTTTGATAGTTCTTCAAAGTACACTAAAAAAAAACTTTCATTAAACGATACTTCATTCTTGGTTTTCCAGTCCATGTATTAAATAAATGCTTTTTCATGTAGAGCGCGAGCCTTTCAAGGTACCAGTCTAATGAGGCTCTTTTACAGTCAAGCTTGAATCAGATGGCGCCAGGGTACGTAGCGGCTGTCATGGCCGTCTCACTCACACAACATTACTTTTCAGTATTGTATGTATACAGGAAATTAAAGTGTAGTGGTAAAGCGCAATATTTGAAGTTTCAAAATAAATAAGGAAGACAAGAACAATATTATGGGAGCTTAAAAGCTTAAGAATTAAAAAAGCTTTCAAAGGGAAAGGAGCAAGAGTCAGTGGAAGAAAAGCAAAACTCGTGGACAGGTAAGTGTACATTTTAGGTTATATTTATTAGGCTATTTATGTATTTGTTTACTAATTATTGGTCTCCCAATTGCTTCGAGGCACTTTTTTTTATCACACTATCAGAAGGAAATTTAAATTTCACTTTCTTATCACAGGATATTACACTGCACTTCATTTTTCCTACTATCTTCAAACGTAAATGCAAACAAAAGTTGTCTGCAAACAACAGCAATCATTTACAAAGGTTATGTCTTCTGCTTTGCTCATCACACAGATAGGCTCACGGACACAATACACAACTGTAAATTTGACGGTGTGCAAGTGCGACAACCATGACAGCTGTGACGTGCCCTGGCGCCATCTGATTCAAGCTTGACTGTAAAAGAGCCTCATAACCATGAAAATTTATTCACCATTACCTACCAGCAACTCTAAACTTGAAATAAATTTTATTAAAAAAACACGTAGTGATTATTTTAATTACACGTACACAAGAGACGAGAAACAGATCATACGGTAAACGATAAGTAAGAGAAGGTAAAAAAATGGGCAACGCTATATTTAATATAGGCGTGAACCAACTTGACGCAACGATTTTTTTTTTTCTTTCATTCATCATCGCCCGTAGGCTCAGGCATGGCATTTTTTTTACACAAGCATAGTGTTTATTAGCCACCGGTGCACCTCAGTTATGACCAGATGTTTATATACATATACATACATAAACATCTGGACCAACTCAGTCACACCTATGATCACGTAGACGAAGCATCAGAAAAACAGTTAATTGACCTTCGAGAATCAAGAGCACAGGCGAAACGGCGAAACTCGAATGGTGACCGCAAGCGGTCACCCATCCAAGTATTAACCGCGCCGAATGCAGCTTAACCTTGGAGAACGATGAAACTGCAACTCTACCGTTGCGCCACCACGACCACTCGACGCAACGATAAATGCGGATAGCAGAAGGCATTAAAAAGGTGAAAAGACAATGCGCACATGCGTCTGGCCGTCAAAAAAAAAATACAACTACAATTAACACAACACTTGGCCACCATATATACATAGATGCCAATATACAGATCTCATATATATAGATAGATAATCAGTGTGCATTTGAGAGCACGGACCTCGTAGAAGTGCCTCGCTCAGCGGACGTAAGAAAATCCAGCGGCCGTACATTTGTCGCTTTACGTCCTACTAAGCGGACATAAACAACAAACTTTACTGTCGGGGATGACGAAAAATATTATTGATTAATTCTAAAATATTTTCATTAAAATTATTTATTCCACGATTATTTTATTTTCCTTTTACCCACCTAAGGTTGCATCATGTACAATTGACAATGGCGTAAGTCGTCCTTTGTTATATATTTTCTTTTAATAAAACTTTTCCTAATAACCTTCATGAGACTATGTGAAGTATTTTGTTCATGTTGATTTGATTTTTCTTTCAGAATTCTAATTTATAAAACTATGTATCTTACAAAATAATTCCTTCATAATACGTAATTTAAAATACGATTGAATCCCAGCAAATCTAAAAGAATAGATGAGAATAAAAAGTTCCAAATTAAATTTAGAAAAACAATTGTACAATTATAAAAATGAAATGAAACTTGATAGTTTTACTTGCAAATACAAAGATTTCTACTGTGCAACGGATAATATAATAACGTACATGTTGGAAAGGGCTATATCTTTTATAACATTTTAATTTTCAATGTGGAAACATGGTATCTAGAGATTTCTTATGATAAGGAACTTTTTCTTTTGATATTTAGTCAAAAAGAAAAAGCGCACTTTTCTTTTATTTCACAATCTTACGGGGTAAATAATTTTGAGACTGTTAAAACTGTTAAAACACATAACGTGATGTAGAAAGTGATAAATAAAGTTATAATGACTTTTCTATTGAGAATTCATACTTTTTATTTTCGTTTAACGTTAAATCAGTACTCAAATACTTGTACTATTTAATTAAATAATCATTTGTATAATGAGACCCTAACATTATTTGCTTTTGTACTGTATTTTTTGCCAATGACTTCAAACATTACAAATTTCGTTCTTAGTAATGTTCACCTTTCGTTATTCTGTTTCTTAATTACTCGTATCGGGACAACCAAGATAAGCCAATACTATATAAATATTCTGGCCTTTTTACTACCGTACGATAGTATCTTACTAAGCTGTCGTTGACCATAAGATTGTCTTGATGTGCACCAGACGCAAGCTTACGTGAAAAAATTTTCTTGTCTCAGAGTAGTTTAAAAACTTTTCTTTAGGCTTCAGGAATCACACGATTATTATATAAAAAATATATTCAAATAGTATATTACTCATCTAGGGAGAAGAAATTAAGAATGACTCAGATGGCAGGCAATTGACAATCGCAAATCGCAGATCGCAAGCAATTTCAGGCGACAAGCATGCGATCTGAGGGATTCTTTGTTTCCTCCCGTGGGTTGTATACGATTTTTTACCAATATCAAGGCGAATCTATGTTGATAGTTTCATTAAAACCCGAGATTAAAAAAAAAAATATTATTTCGTTTGTTTCATATTTTATTTAAAAAAATAAAGGATCATTACATCTGCTTTCATAGTATGGTTTATCTTGAAGAATAACCTGACTAGTACAAAACAAAAAAAAAAAAATTATTACATAAATATTAGAAGAGGTAGAGTAAAATAAGTCAACTATATGAATTGTCTACGTTAATATTGTAATTTAAATGCTTTTTATCTGATTAAAAAAATGACATTTGAAATATAGTTAACAATAAAAAAAATCGTTAAATAGCGTAGATTTGCGTTGTAGCAATGAGTAATTATTTGTCTTTAATTTTCTACAACACACGCACTTTAATATTTTCTTGAATTCCCTGATTCTTGAATATCCTGAATACTAGCTAATTACTTTTTTTTCAGTTTAGTTTGGTTTGCCTTTTGAAATTGAATAAATACAAAAATCGTGCACTTTGACATGTAAATGAAATTTTACAATTGAAAGACAATCAATTTGGAAATTTAAATTCACTTATAACAACAACAATTGATATGAAAGAAAAGAATACCAAAAAAAAAAAATGATTTTCAATGTATGATAAAATGTAGATTAAATTTTGATTTTTTAAATTCTGTGTGATTAAAAAGATACATTTTTGTTATTGATGCCCCAAAAGGTTCAGGAAAAAACTTTCTATTTACAACGTTAAAATATCATTTCATTTTTTGTGGAAAAAAAATTCCATCTATGGCATGGACTAGTGTAACATCAATCTGACTTCTAAAGAGAATGCTCAATCATAGAACATTTCGTTTACAATTAGATCTAAACAATGTAAAAAGTTCTTTCTTGGAATTTGAATCTGAATAAAATTGGTAGATTACGTCACTAGGGCACGAAGTACAAACATGAGCGCCCGAAGGGCACGATTGTTGTATGTTGGTGCCAGAGTTGCGTATAATGTTTTTTTTGCCCACGGCCTAAAGTGATTACAAGAGCGCAAAGTGTGACCCAAGGGCGCAAAGCGGCAAATGCACTTTGGGCCCTTGGTAAGAAATGGTAGTTTTCCTACGAGTTTAAAAAGTCTCTGTTTGCGAACCGAGAGGTTTGCGGCCCGAGCCGAAGGCGAGGGACGTAACGAGGTTCGTAAAGGAGACTTTTCGAACGAGTTCCGGAAAACTGCTTTTTCGCCCGAGGAAGTACCAGCCTCCCAAAACCATCCGAGGGCGGAAATAGTAGTTTTCCTACGGTTTGAAAAGTCTTTGTTTGGGAACCGAGAGGTTAGCGGCCCGAGCTGAAGGTGAGGTCCGTCACGATGTTCGTTAAGGAGACTTTTCAAACGAGTATCGGGAAACTTCTTTTTTGCCCGAGGAAAAACCAGCCTCCAAAAACCACCCAATGGCGGAAAAAAGTATTAAATCATCATATCTTTAAACATTACTTCGTATTCTAAAACGTAATATCAATATTCGTATAATCAACAGAACATTTTCTAATTCATCATCATTACCTTTTATTTTCCACCTCGGTCGTTTTTGAGAGGCTGATGTGCCCTCGGTAGAAAAAATAGGATTCAACACATAAGGGCCATCGCTCCGTGAATACCTTACGTCCATCAGGTTCTGCTTCACAGGTCTCCTGGGCCGCAAAATAGCCCCAGAGACGACGGCACTTATCCGACAAAAACTACTATTTATACATAAAACAATTTTTTTGAATCCAAGCATTTTCCACGACTATAAATAAATCTTAAGGTCAAACTCTTAGTTATTTGAAAAAACCACTGTTTTCGCATGGTCAGTTATATGTCGCGTTTATAAAATGCAACAATGGAAATGAAATTTATATTAAAATAGACCGAGATTAGAATTTGGAAATAAAAAGTATTGACGGACAAGAAAAATTTGGCGTTATCTATTTTAAGGTAGACGAAGAAATTTTATTTTTATACTTCTGCAAAAGCATAAAATTGTACGCAATATTATTGCATAGTTTATTTAAAATATAAATGTCAGACAAAAATTTAATACAATGTAAATAAGGTAAAAACCAATAGAATTTTACCTTATTTAGAGGGGCACCAAGAACGGCTGAAGAGGGTGGTAGGGGTTTTGTGAAATGATCCCCGAAAATCACCATATAATGTTGGAATATAGGAATATGCATATATATATCGCTAGGTGCACTTTTATTTTAGTTAATAACGCGTGTGAGATAACAAGAACTCAGGGACAGATGAGATGAGGTTACGGCAAAAAATTGAAACCTGACGCCCAATACAATGAGTTCATCTGAACATACGAGCTTGTCGTGTAGCTGGATATCGAATTTATAAAACCGACTTAGGATAAAGCTTAAAATTGAAATAATAAAAGTGATTAAAATGTTTCAAAAACCGTATAGAGCTGGACAAGCTCATTAATCTAAATGATTCTTTCATTAAAATGGTGAGAAGAGAGAATGTTTGCATAACATCTTTAAAAAAATTTTTTTTTTTTTAATTTTAATTTTGATTTTAATTTTTTTTTTTTCATTTTTTTTCAATTTTTATACTATTGTGGGTGCAAAGTCTTTTTGAGTCTTCGAAAAATAGAAACATATCTTTTAAGTTGAGGTGATAACTTTCAGTTATTTTTCATATGTACGTATTCAACTGATATCCACGGGCAAAAATCAGCTCGTTTTGCCTTTGGTAAGAAAAATAACATATGAGACTTGAGCACAAACATACAATAATCGTATCCTTCAAGCGATAATGTTTGTACTTATGTGTCCTAGTAACGTCATATAATAAAAAGATTTAAGTGTAGTCAGTCAACCCCACCATACAAGTTCTCAAATTTGTACGGTTTAAAAATTATATCTAACAGAAGATGATTATCATACAAGGGCTAAGTCATCAATCTCACTCAAATAATTATCTATAATTTTTTAATTTTAAAATTCATATTTCACAGAAATAATGTAAAATTTAAATGTGTGCATGGATGAAAGTATCTCATACACGTAACGTACAGAAAAATTGTTTTTTCTAGTTAGAGCAAGAACCCCATCCGCAGCTCTTTAAAAGGTTATTGGCCACTTACTTTTTCAGGTAATTTTTACCTGTTTTTTAACTTTTCTCGGACAATTTCCTTTTTTATGAGCGTTTGCCTGCAGACTATAGATATTCTGCAGGGTGTAATATTTTTTAGCTAAAGAAGTTGTAAGCAAAAACTAATTAAGGTTCGTAAGAAAATGAGGAGGTCCAGTCGAATTTTAGGTATTTGATTTTACTTGTTCAACAATAAGATATGTTAAGATGAAGAAAAAAATAACAATCATCGATATTGTTTTGGATTACTTTTCGTCCTTTTCGTGCTGCTAGGAACGTTCAATTGCTACTTTTTTTCTATTAATCATGTTACATTCGAAAAAAACAAACAGTTATTAAGTCAAAAAGTAAGAAAATATGATGTCCCGCAAGAGTGGTAATTGACTCGCACGAGTTACTGTCACCACCACCACTACCCCACGATGCACAAAGTATTTCTGATAATGATGGCACTTGTATCAAGTGACTACTATTTCATACTTTGGGCGTTTTTGAGGTTCAGATGTGCCCTTGGGGAGGAAAATAGTGTTGAGCGCTAAAGTGTCATGAAACCATGATGTTAAAGTATTTTATGTATTTTTGTACTAAACCTCTATCAACAATTAACCTGTGAATTCCTGGTGGACGAAAATTCGCCATACGTTCAAAAAACTGTCCGACAGTTTAAAAATAAATTCTCTTCTATCATTATGAAATACTAAAATCTTACTAAATAAAATTGTTGAAATAGCTACCAGTATAACCAGGAAATTCCAAATACGCTTACTAAAAATCTGTTGAATTAAAAGGACATTGTAAGTTATAAAAAACAAAGTCACTATAATTTTACAATTCCATTTTTTTTACCTCAGAATAAGCGTTCCAAGGAATCTCCATGGTGTCCGGTAATTTATACCAAGAGAAAACTTGTAAATCCACGATTTCAATCGTTATGTCATACTCGTCTCAATTTTTGTTCGTTAAAAACGTGCCAGGAAGAATAATATTCTGATTTAATAATTTTGTAGAATTACTTGATGTATTTTCGACACTTTCATGAGATTCCCTTCTAATATAATAATCATTTTAATACTTATAAGCCAATCCTGTTCTTACTGCAAAATCTTCAACTATTTTAGAATTAAACGGAGAAGGCTACAAAAAGTGCAGAAAAATAATGTAATTTTTTAAAATGCAATAATTATGTTATTTAAAAATCAACCAACTTAATTACTAAACAAATTTGTTATTTTAGCAATAATTGTGGCAAAGGAACCACTTAAATTCTTTTGTCTCTGGACTAAAGTTTGCTTGTCTGTAATAGTTAATCCTTTTTCTTTGCTCCACTCGAATAATTTATTAACTTGTAATTCATTCTGGGAGCCGACAGTGAACCATTCATGAATATTTTTATTGTTGCCCACATTTAGTGAAAACTTCACTTTTTATATTCAAGTGGAGGTAATTCTTTTCAGGATATCGGCAAGTGTTATCAATTTGTCCGATAACGGCTGGCCGGAATAACAAGAGCCATACAAGAGGTGATGGATTGTGATGCCTCGAGAAGTATGTGAATTTCTCAAAATCCTTGTCAGAATTTAAAAACACGACGAAAAGGGTTTTCGAGTAATTTCTTAGTTTTAGATACTTTTTTGGAAGATCTGATATAGTCGCAGCTACGGAATATACCATTTTTCGTGAAAATTCCTCAATCATGTTAACCACCGAATGTATATCTGTGGATTCAAGAGAAAATTTGTTGTAATTAAGTATTTATACCTTTTGTAAAAATCGCTTTGCTTTTGCTTACCTTCGTTGCTCCTGTAAATAATTCCTATGCTCGTGGTCGCATAGAACTTTTGTTAAGAATTAAATAAACTATTATATAAACTTACTCTATAGGAGTTAGTAAAAGCGAGATTATTTTAATTGAGTGTAACTACAAACATGTAGTAAAATAAACATCATATTTAGTTAAATTAAAATTTTTTTACATTATTAGTATTTTCATTGCACAATCTAAAATTAAGTAGGCATAAAAACTGTAAAAGATTAATTTTTATATTCCTGTTTTAACAACATTTATTGCCATATTTTGAAATATTTAACTATTTAAATATTTTAGTATTGCAAAAAAATAGTTAGGTTCTGAAGTTACTTATCGAAAAATTCACTTGTTTATTTACAGCAGTTTATTGGATACATGTTTATTTGTCTGTGTTTCTAATTTTTGAATACCGTTTTGTATTTTTAGCGAATTAAACACCTCGAACAATCGTGAATATTATATCAAATAAATATTATGTATTCTCAGTTCACTAAATGATATAAACCATATATTTTAGTAGTTTTTCTGACCAACTTATGTGTAATTAGTGCTTGATATTGGATCATAACTTGGTACTTAATTTTCTAATAATTGTTTATCTATTTTTCTACAAGATGTACATCACACATTTTTTACACTCTATATAATGGATCTTCTAATTAAAATGGAATTTAAAAATTTTAAAAATTTGTCAAGTCTCATGATTTTTGTGTTTTTATGTGTTTTAGAAATTTCATATTTTATTGTCACTGCACGTATTAATATGGTTGTAAGTTTTATTTTATAAAACATGAATTGTAATTTCAATGTATAAAACATGAATGTATGTTGGTGTTTACTATATTTTTTCGTTTTCACAAAACATCGTAGAGTAAGTAAAGACTGTCTCCTAATCCGATTAGTATCATTTGTACTTAAACTTAAGGATGCTTAAAATTTATGTTAGTTATTAAAATTCAAGTTTTTTTATAAGAATGACAGATAATTTGTACCGTGTGGAAAAACGTTAAGGAGTAATCATTGTCATTGTTGTATATTTTTTTCTGTAGTATAAGTTGGAATCCTGTTGAGTAATAGTACAGAATACCTTGGCTGACGTTAGACGTAAAAAGTATTTCCTTACGAAGCACTACTCACTTACCATATTATTGTGTATTATTTGTCCCACAAAGCTATAAACCTTAAAATAATAATCTTTCAAGAAAATGTATCTTGATATGAGGTAGCACAAGTAAGAAAATTTTTATTTTTCAAAAGGATGGTATTATCTAAAAGTCATAATCAGTGCAAACTTTAGACTACTGTTCTCCACGAGAAATGAAATCCACTTTCTTCATAAGTATAGGTACGTATGTTAGAAGGAAACTAATGTAATTACATATAGATTTACGCTATGAAGTAAACGTGGTCTTAGATCAGTAGCTTGTAGTGAGATGCTTTTCGTATAATAATTGTCAGTAGTCTACATTCTGTGATAATGTATTTTATACACGTGCATGTACGTGTGTAGTAAGTATTATAACAAGAAAAATAATTTTAAAGTAAGGATTATATAAAAAATGTCATATATGTCCGAAGCATTATTGTTCATGACTCTATGATATGCTTTACTTATTTATTCCGTATGTGATTTCACACGTCGGTTAGCTGGAATTTTTTTCAGTAAAGCACCTCGATCGATCCATACGAATATTTATATATCTTCTTGCATCAGCTGTCATGCCGCAAAAATTTTCTAAGTTTTAAATCATAAGTATGAGTAAAGTTAAGAAAAAGCGCCAACACCCACGTGCGGGTGAATACAATAACAAACGTTATAAAAATTGTACTGGAAATTCTCCCAACGCACCCACATTTTTGTCCTGCGGTCAAGAACATTTAAAATTAAAACGGCCCCTACGCTTTTAGAAACGTTTCCCCGAGCTTTTCCCTTCCAACGTCCAAAGTTTCCAATAGTTCATCTGAAGGTACTTTTCAGCATAAAACAAAGTAGTTACACTATATATAGATTTGAGCCAAAGAAGAATAGTTTATTCCCTCAAATGTCGCGTGTCAGTACTGATGCGTTAATGTGGATGACAATTCAATTTTACCACCTTCTACTACGCAGCTCTGCTTATAATATATTTATTAGTATCCGTATGTGTCCTGCGCGATTTTTTGTTTCACGTTTATTTTTTTTTATGACATGTTTCTGGGATCAAGCACTGAGCCATTGGTCAGTACATTATGTTATTGATCGAACGCTTTCTTTTGGGTGTTTGTATGAAATTACAAGCCAGACATTTGTTGGTGTGAGTACTTTTTTTAATACGAAATGCCAGTGTAGTATTACGGCAAAAACCAAAACTGTACCTTTTTAAAGATAAAAATTATAATAATGCAGTCTGGATGTTAACTTATATGTCTGGAAGAAGTGAATTTTAAATAGCTCTCGAATAATTAGTTATACAAGTGCAAGAGATGTAAGTGAATCCTCTTAATTTAAAAAAAAAAAATTGTCGTAGTTTTTTCTTTTGTACCTTGTTTTTTTCATAAGTTCTCTGCATACATCAAAAAATATTCCATAAAATGAACCAACGTAGCTGCCTGAATTTGAAATATTAATACCTTAGTATGAAATAAATAATATATTGAGCCATTTCCAACATCAGGACTACGACCACCACACCATATTAATCCAACATTAAAGCACATAGCTCCAACCAATACAATCATAGGTAGGGGTAAACGGTACAGTTATTGGTGCCACGTATTTTCTTGAAGCGAATCAAAGCTACTTTCGCTCCTACCCTTTAAATATTACGGCGAATCTACTAAGACTCAAAAGCTTTTTCCTCCCACCCTACTTGCGTCAACGCAACCTCGACCGAGTTCCCTTTTTCCCCTACGACCACAAGTTTTGGACATTTTGTCCTCTTCTGCTATTATTTTATGAGTATTCAAGCTATGTATTGATCTTGAACTTGTCGTATGTTAGATAACTTTTGAGAAACTATTTATTTTACAGATGGCTTATAAAAAATGAGCAATTTTTAAATAAATGTAGACACAGTATTCGGCAGTACTGAACATATGAAAGAGATGTTTTTGTTAGGGATAATAGGTGACTTAATTTCTACAATATTTAAGCTTCAGTGGATGAACATATTTTCAAAAGAAATAGAAGTTCTAGTATTGATTAAGACGTTGAAGTTGTTTGCCATTCAATCATTTTTGCCAACGATTTCACATTCAAAGAAAACTTATTTGATTGATGAGATTTAACTTTTTTGTTAGTTGAAATCTTATAAGATTTTTTTGATACTTGATGGTACCGAAAAAAATTACTAGTTACTTTACTTCGAGTTTTGTTATGTGTTTATTAGTGTGGGTATGATTCCTATGGTAACAAGATGTATACAGATATCATTATTTGTCATAATTTCGTGTCACCACAGAACTTGTACTCTTTCAAAATTTTTGTTGCAAAAAAATGATTTTTAGCTAGCAAAAAAAATACGAAAACTTTTTTTTCGTTTACTTTTTACCGTAATGGTTATACAAAAGTCCGAATAAAGCTAACATGTACATATATTTATTTCGCAAAATGTAAAATAATTGAAGATGAAAAGTAAAAGCAATGACTTTGTCTCTCAACTGATTGTACTTTACATCTCATCATTCGACTGACAGTGTTTGTGACTATACATTGTAGAAATTAAAGATACATTTAATCAATGTAGCAATAAATTTTATATGATTCACTGATAGGACTACTAAGATGGACTTCATGAAGAATTGTGATTTTGTTTTAAGAAACTGCGCATGTTACTCGTTTTTTATTAAAGAAAAATTGCAATAGTTGAGAGATACATTACCACAGATTGTAAGGGGGCAGTTCGACGCACTATTTGCAGTTAATATCCAAATGGCAAGAAGGAAATGCTGTAGTGTAGAAAAATCGTCTCAGTTCTCCATCAAGTGTTGCTGCAGTCCGTGTAACTTCTTAAGAGCTGTAAAAAAGATTTGTAGAGCAACTTTCATGAATATGAGTCACAGAGTAGAACGGATTAATAGCAAATAAAAGTTAATACGTTTTACTGTATTGTTCTTTTGCTTTTTTATTTTAATAAATTATTTTCACAAAATGATGTATTAGAAGTAGTAGTCATTTAAATTTCCGTAATGACACTAAGTCTACCCTAACATGCTGCAATATAAATCAATTGATGGAATGACTGATTAAACTCAGCTAGGCTTTTTTTAAGCGCAGAAATTTAAATATTATAAATATTTCTGGATTTAATTTTTAAGAATTCTAGCAGTTAAAGGAATTCCGTTGTCTCTTCTCACAAAAATCCATCGATGTGATGTAAATTTTTTTTGTTGCGTCAAAAATTTTTTTCTTCACACAAAAAAAAAACAAACGGAAGGAAGAATTAAAGTATAAATATGTCATCGTATTTTTAACTATGTAATTAAAACACTATTAGTAATAAGTGATTTGTAAAAGGTTAGTCAGAAAATTGACTTAATTTTTGTAATGTATTCATTAATCAATAATACAAAATAATTTTTGTCAAATTGATGATTAATATTATTTTTACTGACTTATTGTATCGAGTTGAAACTAGTACGCAGGTACCATCCTTACCAGTTAAAAAAAAAAAAAAAAAAAAAAAAAAAAAAAAAAAAAAAATTGTTCGACATCGAATGCAATTAATTATTTTTTTTTAAATTTCGTAATGACATAACAGTATAAAAAATGTGTTATCATTATTACTTATATTATTATTCTTTTTTTTCTACCACATTGTTTTATTTAGATGCTTTTCAAAAATTTTGCTGTCGTAAAAGCAAGCTGTCGTGTTAACTCTGTATGAGAAACGACTTTTTCCTACGCACAGCAGGTACACATGATAAAAATCGACGCTGCTTGACAAAAAGTAAAACAATTACACCACAGCTGAGCTATAATCTATGAAATTAAAGGAATACGATTTGCTGAGTTTATAAATAAAGATTCATATTTTGTTTACGCATACATTCACACATCCGTGATACATAAGGTATTGCAAGAAGAAAAAACAGCTCGTATAGGGATAGAGTTTTCTCTACGTAGGTACAGCCTTTTTTAAGAAGACCACATGTGTTTTTTTTTTCCTGTAGGCTTATTGATTTGTAGCATTAAAAATGCAAGGCCAGACGCCTGTTGCGTTGAACGTTTTTCCAAATATAGGTAACACTTGAGATTAGATTCGTCTAAAGTTTAACCGGGTTCACTAGCAATTCGTTGCTGTTTTCTCTCACAATGCTTAAAAGACGACACCTCGAAATAAACAGGATAGTTCTTTCTCTATCAAAACGCGCGTAGGCACCTATAGGCTCCCCAAAAAATATTCATTGCACGCACCCCTCGATAGAATGGAAGGGTGTTGTGCTTTCTGTCGTCGACTCACATTACTGTGGTTTTGTGCTTTCGTTTGCTGGTGAAGGAGGTAAGTCGAGAACTATTTTTTATTTATATATTTTTTTTTTCTTTACAATGCTGACAGTTGTTTTAAGCTCGTAATTCAACTTACAATCCAGAAATGCTTCGATTTTACTTGTCCTCAAAATTATGTTCGAAAGGTGAAAGTGGGTAATTCCTCACCAGCTGTTCTTCCCCAGAAAGTATGTTATTAGCAGGTACATCGATGACGGGGGCTTTAATGTGTCAGGTGTTAAGAGGGTCTTTTTGTTTGACGTGTTGATGGATGTATTATTCAGGCGCTACCTACTAACCGTGGAGAGGGAACCGAAGAGCTACAAGACTAAATTGATAACTAGGAAGGGTAGTTTTCATCTTGATTGCCATAGCACTCGAAGAAATAGCGAGATAACTCTTTGGCTAATTTTTTTAACTAGTCAATAGTCCTTTCAGCGATTCTAACATTTTTTTTATTTGCTCAATTCGATTGATCATTTCGGATGAAAGTCTTTTTCAAATTATTTTGCTTTCTTATATACTTGGAACACATAAATACAAATCAATATATAAAATACGTTATCACAGAGGTTAGACTTCGGAAAATTAACGTTAAAAAACAACTGACTTGGAACTATAAACCGAATACTATATGTATTTTAAATGGTATGTGTATACATAATTGTTTATTTCCTTGTAATATCTATACATACTCTTCATCATGATTCAATAGTATCGAAGCACAATATTTTACCGAATTAATGTCATAGTTTAGAATGATTCAAATGTTTTTGAGACTTTACCTACCAACTTTAATATAGGTATACAAATTGGGGTGCCGTTATTTTTTGAAAAAAAATCTTTCTTTAATTTTTATGATTACGCAAGAAAGTTAAATCTTTACCTACAAACTTTAAGGACATTCAATTTTCTAAAAAAATATACGTATTCTTGATAACAGATACAGAGAAAAGTGCCACGTTCGTTGTAATATTTTGCCTAACAAATAGTTGGAATACTTCCTACTTATAATAACCGCAATATAAATTAATTCAAAAGTTTTTTTTTCCATTGTTTATCACAAAAATTGCGAGACTTATATTTTTCCATAATTCTAACGCTTTTACCTGGAAATTGAAGATTGAAGATAAAATGTTCTTTTACTCAACAATTTTTTTAAATTTCTTATTAAGGCAAAAATATTCAATACGTCATGTTTATTATTTTTCATTTGAAAGTCACAACAGTTAAATTCATATATAAAAATAGATGCTTGGAATAGTTTTCGGTATTGTCTTCGGATGGTAACATTACTAGTCTAGTTACGAGAAATATTTTTTTTCAAATATAAAATATGTAGAATGTACATGAATTTTTTAAATATTTTTTATGACTCATTCTTAAAAAACTTATACGAATGAGAATTATGTGATTAATAAAGGCTTACATGAGACCTCAATTTTAATATTTACAAGGATAAAACTTAAAAAAATGCTTGGATATTGAAAAAAATCTACTTATAAATTGATTACTGTTTGATAATTTAGTAAAAGGAATTTTGAGGCATGTTATAGTGCATTTTGAACAATGCCAACGTTAAACATATGTAAAATGTTGTATTTATTGGATGCAAGAGGGGGTACACGGTAAAGGGGGCCAAGCTGTGTAGGCAGGTGGGCTCCTTTTCGCGCAACCTTTTGAATTACACTTGAAAATTTCTTTGAAATTAAAAAAAGAATATTAAACTTGTTAAATTAACCAATTAAATTATTTTACAGTTACAATTATGAGACAATTATATTATTCATTAAATATAATATCGTCATAAATTTTAAATACCTGCTAATATAACACTAAGTCAGCCAGACAGTCAATTCCAGATAAATTTAATCTTTGCCTTATGTAAGATGCAAAGTAGATGTAAAAGAATTTTTCCGCCATCGGGTGGTTTTAGGAGGCTGGTACTTCCTCGGGCGAAAAAGCCGTTTTCCGATACTCGTTCGAAAAGTCTCCTTTACGAACCTCGTTACAAACCTCGCCTTCGGCTCGGGCCGCAAACCTCTCGGTTCGAAAACAAAGACTTTTCACACTCGTAGGAGAACTACTATTTCCGTAAATTCAAATCTCAGACACAATAGAATATTTGTATATGTTATTTCTCAGATAACTATTCTGCGATATGATTATTAAACTGCCGACGGTCTAAAGCAACAATAAAAAGTATTAAGCCTCGGATTGGCAAGTATTGAAGATTTGAGTGATTTTTTGCACTCGGGTTGGCCAATCCATCGATTACTTCGAAATCGGTATATTCTACCACATTACTTTTTTTACTACTTATTTACTACAATATACTTATTTATTACAATATCAATATATTACCAATCAATATTTCGTTTGAGCCCGCGATCAACTGAAAAGTTCGTGTGATCTGCTGGCGTGATATAACTTTCTTTCAAACGATGATCACGTTAGGGTGTATATTGCGAAATCGTTCTCTTAGATCATCAGGATATGTACCGAGATACGTCGATCACAAAATAGTGTGGAATTAAAGAAAATTAACGTTTTGCCGATTTTTTAATTTGTGTATGTTGTATAAAAATCGACAAGTTCTGTTATTTTAACAAATTTTACAGTGTGGTATAACACTAAAAAAAGCTCACATAGAATGAATGGAGCTTTGGTGCTATTTTCTGGGACATATTTGCTTGCTGAGCCAATACAAATGAGCAGCACTTAAATAAATGCTCGTATGTATTTAAAAAATATTAATCAAATATCTGAGTGTCGATACTCATCGCCATTGCGAGAAATTAAAGATCACGATGTTACAGTATTAGAAGCCAATGATTTAAGTATCAGCAGCCTAAGTGTACACCAAACCCTGATTTTTTTTGCTTTTTTGTTTTTAGTAAAAAAACACAAATTTGTCGAATATTTTGTTGCAGATCCTTAACATGGAGAACGACATGAACTGGTACCGAGTCAAGCTCGACTCCCGGGAGGGACTCATCCCCAGCAACTACATCGAGATAAAGAGCCACGAGTGAGTATTGCCATTCTATTTCACAAACTGAAGATGTAACTTTAATTAACATTTAAAAATGGCTTTTTATGATTACAAGAAGTTAAAAACGTAGTTAATTTGAAGCATTCAAGTTTTTATGGGCATATAGGAAGTAAAACCTTTTAGCTAATCACTCAGATCGGTATTAATCGTTTTTAACTAAAGTTTATGACATCGAAGAAATACGTCACGTTTCCATTATAAAACTGTTTAACGACCATTGGCTGGGACTTCTGGAACACTGAGTCACGTAGTTTATTAGTTAATTTAAAAAAAATGCGGGTTGAAAAAAAAATCATTTTTCTTTGAGTAGTCCTATTAAATTTCTAGATCGTAAATTACGAATTTTTTTTCATATCTCTTACTTTTTGACTCGAATTTTCGAAATTCAAAAAACTTTATCAGCAATCAGCATCAACTTTTGCTACATGCAATTAAAAGAAAAGCACTGGAAAATAAAAAGTTTGAGACACACGATTAGACCTCGATGTCAGCACACAAGCCAGTATTACGCAATTACCAAAGTAGTCGTGGCCTTCAATGCCATCGACGTTGATACGTATACTTAGTTTGTTTTTTGATACGCTACTGGTATACGAGAAACAAAGCCGCATGATCTGTTATTACGTGTTTTTGGGAAAAGTTTTTTATTCCTTTCATTGCCTAAATATAGAGGTTTTGCTACAAAAGTTATTAGTAAAGTGATAAAATAAAAATTTGGATGGTCTTGCTGCCGATCAGAAAAAAATGGCTGATCCGGGCCATGAGAATGATTAAGGCCTTTTCTTGCTTGACTTATCGCCAAACTGTTTCTTAAGGAGGCTCCAGCGGGAGAAGTTAGGAGGCCACAGGTAACTCAATTGATACATAAAAACACGCTGAATCTAACGGTGTCCTTATTTACCCCTCTTACCCTGAAAAATTTTGAGATATTTGCTCTCAAAGTTCGTACATAGTACATAGTCTCTCATAGAGCAATGTGAAAATATTGGTATTTTCTAACAATAATTGAGGAGTTACAAATCAGGACTGTAACTGTTTTATATAAAAACATCTTAGCTTTCAGATAGTACCTTCAAAAATATAGGTAAGCCTTAAAATATTTGAGATATTTCGTAAAGTATTGATCAAGTCATTGAATTAGCAGAGTCATGACGGGATGCTATCTTGTTTTTTGTAAGTCGCGCGCTTTTGAATATTTTAGAATTACACTGCAAGTACTTACATAGGATACATGTCATTTGGAACTCTTTTTTAATCGTTTTCTTCTATGGAAAACTTACACTTTTTTTTTTTTTTTAAATAAAATAGAACATTAAAAAATTTTAACTGCAATTATATTTTATTTTATCACAAATTTTTTATAACACGAAAAAAAACTAATTCTAAATAAAACGCTCTGTACCTGACAGAAGCTGCTGTTTGTTTATTATAGGTACGGTTACATCATATAAAAAGATTTATTTTTTTTTAAATTGTAGTGCTCTACTTCCAGCTCCTTTAATAAGGGCACGAACTACGGTCTCCCGCGTGTTAATCCACGACCTAGTCGGCTGAGCCACCGCGCGCTTCCATACATATAGATTTTTTTTTTTTTTTTTTTTCTATTTTATAGTGCTGTACGTCCAGCTCCTTTACTAAGGCACTACTATGAGCACTTATCACTTGTGAAAGTGACAAGGAAAAGGATGGGAAGCCACCCATTACTGGGAGGGGGGTAGGGGAAAATAACGCAAGTGTGCTGCGAGGAGGTCGCCTACACCCTCCTTGAGGAACATTGCGTGGTGAAAAAGCACATGTGAAAAATCACAGAGGTACTTGCCCGAAAGTCGCACTGGCCGGGAATCGAACCACGGTCTCCCGCGTGCCAACTACGACCTAGCCGACCAAGCCACCGCGCGCTCCATATATAGATGATGTTGTTCGCCTGCTCGCATATATTATATTCACGGAGCGCGCGGTGGCTTAGTCAGCTAAGTCGTGATACCCGGCCAGTGCGCTTTATCGGGCAAGTACCTCTGTGATTTTTCACATGTGCTTTTTTACCACGCAATGCTTCTCGAGGAGGGTTTAGGCGTTCTTCTCGCAGCGTAATGGCCTAATTTTCTCCTACCCCCCTCCCAGTAATGGGATGCCTCCCATCCCTCTTCCTTTCCTTCTCCAAAGTGCTAAGTGCCTAAAGTAGTGCCCTTATTAAAGGAGCCGGACGTAACGCATTATAATATAAAAAAAATTATACATATATATATATATATATATATATACTAAGCCACCGCGCGCTCCGTGTATATAATATATGCGAGCAGGCGAGCACCATCATCTATATATATGGAGCGGGCGGTGGCTCGGTCGGCTAGGTCGTGGATTGGCACGCGGGAGACCGTGGTTCGATTCCCGGCCATAGTGCGACTTTCGGGCAAGTACCTCTGTGTATTTTCACATGTGCTTTTTCACCACGCTATACTCCTCGGGGAGGGTTTAGGTGACCTTCTCGCAGCAATATTTACCTAATTTCCCCCTACCCCCTCTCAGCAATGAAGGGCCTCCCATCCCTCTTCCCTTCGTTCTCCCAAGTGCTAAGTGCCCTGTGTAGTGCCCTTCATAGGAGCCGGACGTAAAGCACTACAATATATAAAAAAAAAAAATCTATATATATGAGAGCGCGCGCCTAGGTCGTGGATTAACACACGGGATACTGTGGTTCGTGCCCTTATTAAAGGAGCCGGAAGTAGAGCAATATAATTAAAAAAAAAAAAAATCTATGTATATGATGTATCCGTACCTATGGTAAACAAATAGCAGCTTCTGTCAGGTACAGAGCGTTTTATTTATAATTAGTTTTTTTTGTGTTATGAAAAAATTTGTGACAAAATAAAATATAATTGCAGTTAAAATTTTTCAATGTTCTATTTTTTTTTTTTTTAAATAAGTGTAAATAATTCATAAGAGAAAACGATTAAAAAAGAGTTACAAATGACATGAATCCTATGTAAGTACTTGCAGTGTAATTCTGAAATATTTAAAAGCGCGCGACTTACAAAAAACAAGATAGCATCCCGTCATGACCCGGCTAATTCAATGACTTGATCAATACTTTACGAAATATCTCAAATATTTTCAGGCTTACCCATATTTTTGAAGGTACCATCTGAAAGCTGAGATATTTTTCTATAAAACAGTTACAGTCCTGATATGTAACTCCTCAATTATTGTTAGAAAATACCGATGTTTTCACGTTGTTTCATGAGAGGCTATGTACAGTATACGAACTTTGAGAGCAAATATCTCAAAATCTTCCAGGGTTAACGGGGTAAATAAGGACACCGTTGGAATCAGCGTGTTTTTATCTATCAATTAAGTTACCTATGACCTCCTTACTCTTCCCGCTGGAGCCCCCTTAAGAAACAGTTTGGCGATAAGTCGAGCAAGACAAGGCCTTAATCGTCCCTGTGGCCTGGATCAGCCATTTTTTTTCTGATCGGCATCAAGACCATCCAAATTTTTTTTTTATCACTTTGCTAATAACCTTTGGAACCAAACCTTTATATGTAGGCAATAAAAGTAATAAAAAACTTTTCGCAAAAATAAGTGATAACAGATCATTCGGCTTTGTTTCTCGTATACCAGTGGTGTATCAAAAAACAAACTCAGTATAGGTATCAACGTCGACAGCACTGAAGGCCACGACTACTTTCGTAATTGCGCAGTAATGGCTTGTGTGCTTACATAGAGGTCTATTTGTGTGTATCATGTTTTTTATTTTCCAGCGCATTTTTTTTATTTGCATGTTGCAAAAGTGGCTGCTGATAAAGTTTTTTGAATTTCGAAAATTCAAGTCAAAAAGTAAGAGATATGAAAAAAATTTCGTAATTTACGATCAAGGAATTTTATAGGACTACTCAAAAAAAATGATTTTTTTTCCAACTTGCATTTTTTTTTAAATCATCTAATAAACTACGTGACTTAATGTTCCAAAAGTGCCAGCCAATGGTCGTTAGACAGTTTAATTATGGACACGTGAAGTATTTCTTCGATGTCATGAACTTTAGTTGAAAACGATTTATACCGATCTGAGTGATGATTAGCTAAAAAATTTTACTTCGTGTATGCCCATGAAAACTTGAATGTTTCAAATTAAATACGTTTGTAACTTCTTGCAATCATAAGAAGCCATTTTTAAATGTAAATTAAAGTTACATCTCTAATTTGTGAAATAGAATGACAATACTCACTCGTGGATCTTCATTTTGATGTAGTTGCTGGGGATGAGTCCCTCCCGGGAGTCGAGCTCGGCTCGGTACCAGTTCATGACGTTCTCCATGATGAGGATCTGCAACGAAATATTTGACTACTTTGTATTTTTTTGCCAAAAACAAAAAAGTAAAAAAAATCAGGGTTTTGTGTATACTTAGGCTGCTGATATACTAAAATCATTGGCTTCTGATACTGTGACATCGTGATCTTTAATTTCTCGCAATGGCGATGAGCATCGACACTCAGATATTCGATATATATTTTTAAAACAGATACGAGCATTTATTTAAGTGCTGCTCAGTTGTATTGGCTCAGCAAGCAAATTTGTCCTAGAAAATAGCACTAAAGCTCCATTTATTCTATGTGAGCTTTTTTTAGTGTTATGCCACACTGAAAAAAATTAAGCACTCTCTTTAGAAGTCATATTGATGTTACACTAGTCCATGCCATAGATAACATTTTTTTTTTTCCACAAAAAATGAAATGATATATAAACGTTGTAAATAGAAATTTTTTTCCTGAACCTCCTGGGGCATTAATAAAAAAAACGCATCTTTTTAATCACACAGAATTTAAAAAATCAAAATTTAATCTACAATTTATCATACAATGAAAAACATTTTTTTTAATGGAATTCTTTTCTTTTATATCAATTGTTGTTGTTATAAGTAAATTTAAATTTCCAAATTATTTGTCTTTTAATTGTAAAATTTCATTTACATGTCAAAGTGTACGATTTTTGTATTAATTCAATTTTAAAAGGCAAACCAAACTAAACTGAAAAAAAAGTATTTAGCTGGTATTCAAGAATCAGAGAATCCAAGAAGATACTAAAGAGCGTGTGTTGTAGAAAATTAAAGACAAATAATTACCTATTGCTACAACGCAAATCTACGCTATTTGACGATTTTTTTTTTGATAACTATATTTCAAATGTCATTTTTTTAATCAGATAAAAAACATTTAAATTACAATATTTACGTAGACAATTCATATAGTTGACTTATTTTACTCTACTTCTTCTGATATTTATGTGATAATTTTTTTTGTTTTTGTTTTGTACTAGTCAGGTTATTCTTCAAGATGAACTATACTATAAAAGCAGATGCAATGATCCTTTATTTTTGTTAATAAAATATTAAACAAACGAAATGTTTTTTTTTTTAATCTCGGGTTTTAATGAAACTATCAACATACATATGCCTTGGTATTGGTAAAAAATCGTATACAACCCACGAAAGGAAACAAAGAATCCCTCAGATCGCATGCTTGTCGCCTGAAATTGCCTGCGATTTGCGATTGTCAATTGCCTGCGATCTGAGACATTCTTAATTTTTTCTCCCTAGATGAGTAATATACTATTTTAATATATTTTTTATATAATAATCGTGTGATTCCTAAAGCGTGAAGGAAAATTTTTAAACTACTCTGAGACAAGAAAATTTGTTCACGTAAGCTTGCGTCTGGTGCTCATCAAGACAATCTTATGGTTGATGACAGCTTGGTAAGATACTATCGTACGGTAGTAAAAAGGCCAGAATATTTATATAGTATTGGCTTATCTTGGTTGTCCCGATACGAGTAATTGAGAAACAGTATAACGAAAGGTAAACATTGCTATGAACGAAATTTGTAATGTTTAAAGTCATAGGCGAACAATACAGTACAAAAGTAAAATAATGTTAGGGTCACATTATACAAATGATAATTTAATTAAATAGTACAATTATTAAAGTACTGATTTAACGTTAAACTGAAATAAAAAGTATGAATTCTCAAAAGAAAAGTCATTATAACTTTATTTATATCTTGCTACGTCACGTAATGTGTTTTAATAGTTTTAACAGTCTCAAAATTATTTACCCTGTAATATAGTGAAACAAAAGAAAAGTGCGCTTCTTCATTTTGACTAAATATCAAAAGAAAAAGTTCCTTCTCATAAGAAATCACCAAATACCATGTTTCCACATTAAAAATTAAAATGTTAAAAAAGACATAGCTCTTTACAACATGTACGTTATTATGTTATTCGTTGCACAGTAAAAATCTTTAGAATGCAAGTGGAATTTATCAACTTTTCCTTTATTTTTATAATTGTACAATTGTTTTCCTACATTTAATATTAAACTTTTCATTATAATCAATTCTTTTAGATTTTCCGGGATTCGATCGTATTTTAAATGACGTATTATGAAGGAATTATTTTGTAAGATACATGGTTTTATAAATTAGAATTTTTATAGAAAGATCAAATCAACATGAACAAAATACTTTACATAGTCTCATGAAGGTTATTAAGAAAAATTTTATTAAATGAAAATATATAACAAAGGACGACTTACGTCATTGTCAATTGTACATGATGCAGCGTTAGGTGGGTATAAGGAAAATTAAATAATCGTCGAATAAATAATATCGATGAAAATATTTTAACTTTAATTAATGATATTTTTCCGTGGGTATTTTAATTTTTACCTTTACTTAACAAATTTAACAGCTTTAGTAGAAAGAAATTTGGTGTCTCAAATTAACTATTTAATTACTGTGTAAAGTCTTGCATAAGCATATTTTTGCTTCGGTTTTTGTTTCTGTCTTAATGTTTAAGCTGCGTCAAAGAACTTAAGCCAGCAAAAACCTTTATATAACAACATAATCAAGTGCAAGTTTTATAAGATATACTTCTAGTATACCTTCAATCTTGTATCATAGGTATTTTTGCAGTAGACTATTATACTGTAAGTATCTCTATTTACTATAAAATCAAGAAACTGTACTTAGCATCATTAGTGAATCGACAAGTGTATAAGCGTATTAATTAACTTATTTTATAAATCGTTTGTTTTATAAATTTTTATCTTTGTATTTATTTGATTAAAAATATAATATCTCAAATGGCTTTGGTTAATTATTCGTATAAAAAAAGATGAGGTAATACAGTGACATCACTTATTCTTTTCCTTAATACATTATCTTTTGTTAAGGGTGACCGTGAATAAGCTGATATTTTTAATGTTGGTTACAGTCTATTTACTGACAACTGGCCCATGTTTTTTTGGAAGAGATGTAAACAAGGTTTTGTCATCTCTAAGCCATGCCTCAACTTTTTCCATATCATACTTTTCTAAAATGTTACGTGGGATGGTCATAGTATCGAATGAGACATTTTTATCCTCTTTTCGTTGACCCGTAACTGTAATGGTGTCATCATAGACCTCAAAATTACACAGAAGTATTATTTAACATGTTTTTTAACATTTAAATAAGCTGCATTCATATAAGTTGAACAGTACTAGATGCTCCACCCTGCCGGCTTATTGACCTACTCCCTGACAGTTGATAACAAATATTTAATTTCCCGATTTTTTATAACAACTGGATAATTTGCAACTATATAATATGCAGTTTTCATTTTTGTTTAATCCAGAAATTTTAACTACTGATTATTTAATCTTATTTTTAAATTTAAGCACCCAAGACTAGTCTCGACCAATCACAGAACGAATAAACTGACGACAGTAAAAATTTGTTTATAAGTATAATATAGGTAGGATTATGAGACTTTCAACAGGTCAAGATATTTATTCATACTAATTATCTGATCAAAATTGTTGAGAAAGCAGAACATACGATCAGCACATACGTTTGAAAACTTATTTTAAGCGTTTAACACGAAGACAATTAAATATTTAAAAAGTAAAACTAGAAAAAGACTGAGACAAAGAACTTCCATACTTACGGTGGCGCTAATTAAATTCAGAAAAAATTTTAAACAATCCATTATCTTCTTATGGACTTCCTACAAATACACCACTATCATGAAATCGTAATAAAAACAAAAAGAAATGTATTTATTCACAATTGCTCATGGCTTTACCTCATTTTTGTCGGATGAGAAGGGAAAATCACTACCGCATATCTTTGTAAGGGCTAACTGTTTTTCCTCTGTAGATGTGTTGTTGATAGACACAATCTGATGACCCGACACATCCTGATAGTCGGGCCGTGGAGGTTCTAAATTTAGTTCATCTTCTTCTTGCCTTGCTGGAAGTTCTTAGAATATTTCGATGAAATTACTTATATTTCGCCGTTTTCTTGATAAGTAAATGGAAGCGTAGAATTTTGTTTTTATTTACATTTACTCGATTGTAACCTCTTATCAGTAATGGCAGACGCGAGTGTCTTTCGGTCTCGTGGCAGAGGATATAGAATGAAACTCTTCATATAAGTCGACTACTTAACCCACGATATCGATATGTATGTCGATATGCAAAACAGATGTAGGATATTTTTGTCAGGTAAGAAGGAAGAAAAATTGTCAGATTACCTCCATTGGTTTAACTGTCTCTTCTCTGTAGACGTGTTGCTATAAGACGCAATCTGATGACCCGATATGTCCATTATACTGGGTGGAATATCCTGCATTTTTACCGTCCAAAGTTTCTAATCGAACATTCTAATGAAAATACCAGTATTACGGGGCTTTTTTAGTTGATGAAAAAAAAAAAAACGATGAATTGTGGTCAGAGTTACTATACAATAACCTCTTATCAGTAATGGAAAAAATGCGTGTCTGTTAGTCTTGAAGCAGAGAATGTAGAATTCAACGCTTCATATAAGCTGATTACTTGAACCACGTTTTCATGTATGCTTCCTGAAGCTCTATCCAAATAATCGATGTATCGAAAATTTAAAAGTTTTTCTCAAACATTACTTGATTGCGCATGCAAAACCTTTTTTTTTAGGGATTTTCGAGAGAAGTTTGCAAATTCCGAGTGTATCGTTTATCTTTGTAGAACCTCATACCTTTTGGTCCAAATAAGGGAGTGTAGCTGAAGTGCCTAAAAGTCACTGATTGTCTCTGCCGTTTTCGGGACTAACTGAGAGAACAACAAGCCAATAAGCAGAGGTGTGTATATGTATGCGTGTAAATCAGTGTTTCCCTCTCCCTCCCAGTCTCCAAGTCTCCACCACTTTTCTCGAAGATACAGTCCCGAAAACATGGCGTCTGCCTCACTCTAAAGGTTCTCCTTTCTAGCGCCTTCTGAGTTGTTGCCAACTTGCTACTCTTGCTAGCACCATTAGTCTCCTGCCCAGAGATATAGACCAACCGAAAAACTTCTGAACTGAAAAATTTGTTAGAGAAAAAGGCCTTTTTGATCTTTTATATAATTTGACGTGCTGATTACGATAAAAATAGTTGAACCATTTCTGTGAGTGATGGATCAATGTTGAAATCGCATTTGAATTTTATTTTGCTTATATCTCGGTAACGGTAACAGCTACAGTGAAAATAAAACCACGAGCGTGTAGAGTGGAAAATTTACTATTGATTTGGTCTATTCCAATGGTTTGGACAAGCACAAAACTTTGAGAAAAAAAATTAATGTAAGTTCTACATATTTTATACTATCTAGAATACTATATTTGTTGTAACTAGACTAGTGTTGTTACCATCCGAAGACAATACCGATAATTAATGCAAGCATCTATTTCTATACATCACTTTGTTGAATAAAGTAACATTTTATCTTTAAGTTTTTTTACAACCTCAATTTTCGAAAAAAAAGTTAAAAATAAAGGATATAATGAGACTTTATTAAGCAAAGTATAATAAATGTGGCACTTTGACTCATTATCCGTTGTCGAGAACACATATTTTTTTTGGACAATTTGAATATCCTTAACATTTGTACGTAAAGATCCAACTTTTTTTGTATAGTAATAAGAATTTAAGATTTTTTTTTTTTATTAACGGCATCCCAATATATATATCTATGTATAAGTTGGTAGGTAAAGTCTCGAAAATATTCGAATCATTCTAAACTATGACATTGATTCGGGAAAATGGTGGGTTTCGATACTATCAAATCATGATGAAGAGTAAGTATGGACATAACAAGGAAATTTATTATTATGTATAGATTTATGATTTAAAGTACACATGGTCTTCAGTTTATAGCTCCAACTCAGCCGATTATTAACGTTAATTTTCCAAAGTCCAAGCTCTGTAATAACGTATTTTGTATATTGATATCTATTTGTGTGTTTTAAGTATTTTAAGAAAGCAAAATAATTTGAAAATGACTTTCTCCGAAATGATCGATCAAATTGAGGAAATGAAAAAAAAAGTTAGAATCACTGAAAGGACAATAGACTAGTTACAAAAAATGAGCAAGAGAGTTATCTCGCTATTTCTTCGAGTGATATGGCAATCAAGATCAAAACTACTTTCACTAGTTATTAATTTAGTCTTGTAGCTCTTTGGCCCCCTTTCCACTGTTGGTAGGTAGCACCTGAATAATACATCCATTAACACGTCAAACAAAAAGACTGTCCTAACACCTGACACATTGAAGCCCTCATCATAGACGTACCTGCTTATGATATATTTTCTGAAAGACAGCAGCTGGTGAGGAATCACCCACTTTTACCTGTCGAACATAATTTTGAGCACAAGTGAAATCGAAAAATTTCTGGATTGCAAGTTGGATTCCGAGCTCAAAACAACTGTTTACATTGTAAAGAAAAACAAAAAAAAATGAAAAATTTTTCTTGACTTTACTCTACTATCCTTCACCAGCGAACGAAAAAACAAACCCAGAGTAATATGAGGCAACGACAGAAAGCACAACATCCTTCCATTTCATCGAAGAGTGGTGCGAGCAATAAATATTTTCTGGAGAGCCTATAGGTGCCTACGCACGTTTTGATAGAGCAAGAACTATCCTGTTTATTTCGAGGTGTCGTTTTTTTAGCATTGCGAGAGAAAACAGCAACATAGTGAACCAGGTAAAACTTAAGACGAATCTCATCTAAAGTTTTACCTATGTTTAGAAAAATGTTCGACGCAACAGGCGTCTGGCCTTGCATTTTCAATACTACAAATCAACAAGCCTATAGGAAAAAAAAACACATGTGGTCTACTTGAAAAAAGCTGTACCTACGTAGAGGAAACTCTATCCCTATACTAGCTGTTTTTTCTTCTTGCAATGTCTTATGTATCACGGATGTGTGAATGTATGCATAAATAAAATATGGATCTTAATCTATAAACTCGGGAGATCATCTTCCTCCAATTCCATGGATTATAGCTCAGCTGTAATGTAATTGTTTTGCTTTTAGTCAAGCTGTAGCATCGATTTTTATCATGTGTACCTCCTATGCATAGAGAAAACTCGTTTCTGATGCAGAGTCAACACGACAGCTTGGTCTGACAAAAAAAAAATTTTAAAAGCATCTTCATAAAACAACACGGTAGAAAAAAAAAAAATAATATAAACATAATTAATAACACATTTTGTATACTGTTATGTTGGCACAAAATATAAAAAAATTTAATCAATTGTATTCGATGTTTAACAGTTTTTTTTTTTTTTTAATTTAAAATAACTATAGGTATAAATGGTACCTACGTACTAATTTTAAATCTATACAGTAAGTCAGTAAAAATGGTATTAATTATTACTTCGAAGAAAATTATTTTTTATTATTATTTAGTGAATACATAACAAAAATTATGTCAATTTTCTGACTGACCTTTTACAAATCAATTATTATAAATAAAGCTTTCATTACATAGTAAAAAAACGATTACAAACAATAAAATTTTTCTACATCAGTGAATAAAATGTATCTAGAAAAAAAAAATCGATGCAAAAAAAAGTCAACAAAACTTTTGTATGATATTAACTTGTTTACCTCAAGTAAAAGATACCTGTTGAAAATTTATTTAATGTTTCGTAAGCAATTGAAGTTTCAATACTTCAATCCTTCCTTTCTCTTGTTTCTTTTTTTTTTTTTGTGTGTGAAAAATAAAATTTTTTACGCAACACAAAATTTACATCACATCGATAGATTTTCGTAAGAAGGTACAACAGAATTCTTTCAATTACTAGAATTTTTAGAAATTAAAACCACAAATATTCATAATATTAAAATTTTAGCGATCGAAAAAAGCCCAGGTTAGTTTATTTAGTCATTCCATCATTTGGTTTGTATTGCAGCATGTTAGGAGAGACTTAGTGTAATCCCGGAAATTCAAATAACTACTACTTCTTATACATAATTTTGTGAAAACAATTTATCAAAAAAAAAAAGCAAAAGAACAATAAAGTAAAACGTATTTACTATTACTTGCTATTTATTAGTTCTACTCTGTGACTCGTATTTATGAAAGTTGCCGTACAAATTATTTTTACAGAGCTTAAGAAGACACACGCACTGCAACAACACTTGATAGAGACCTCAGACGATTTTTCGACATCTGTAAAATAAATAGTTAATCAAAAGTTATCTTACATACGACGAGCTTAAGATTAATACATATCTTTAATACTCATAAAAATAATAGCAGAAGAGGACAAAATATCCAAAACTTGTGGTCGTAGGGGAAAAAAGGCACTCTGTCGAGCTTGCGTTAACACACGTGGGGTGGGAGGAAAAAGCTCTTGAGTTTAAGAAGATTGACCGTGATATTCAAAGGGTAGGAGTAATCGTAGCTCTGATTTGCTTTAAGAAAATACGTGGCACCAAAAACTGTACCGTTTACCCCTTCCTAGGAATATATTTGTTGGAGCTATGTGCTCCAACGTCGGATTAACCTGGTTTGGTGGTGGTAGTCTTGGTGTTGGGAATGGCCTAATATATTATTTATTTCAAATTCCTGGCACCTACGTTGGTTGATTTTGTGGAATATTTCTCAATGTACGCTGTGAACTAATAAAAAAAAAAAAGGTAGAAAAGAAAAAAATACGACGACTTTCTTTATTACAAATAACGAGGATCCAGTTAAATTTCTTGTACTAGTCTAACTACTTTTTCAAAAACTATTTGAAATTAACATCTTCCATACCTAAAATTTTACATCTGGATACTTAAATGTTTCCATCTTTAAAAAAGTACAGTAAAATCTGGTACCATGGAAAAGAAAAATATTGTAACAGAAATTTTTGTTTGATTACTGAGATAAAGTTCAG
Organism: Copidosoma floridanum; assembly: GCF_036245765.1. Lineage (NCBI taxonomy): Eukaryota > Metazoa > Arthropoda > Insecta > Hymenoptera > Encyrtidae > Copidosoma > Copidosoma floridanum. The sequence continues at coordinate 1,880,659 of NW_028321912.1, read as the reverse complement.
TTAAAAATAAAACTACAATTGTAATGTAAACATAACATTTTTTCAAGCATCAGAATTTTATCAAAGAATACTTCGTTGTATTTCTTACTGTATGTGCTGCACAAATACATAAGGTATTTTGTTACTTATTTTAAGATAGCGGTCAATATCATACTTCGATTTTTTTGGTTTCTCCTTAACATACATGAGCATTAAATATTAAAAAAGCATCCACACCAACGAATAGCTGATTTGCGATTTTATACAAACACCCAAAAGAGAGTGTTAAAAAAAAATAAACGTGCAACAAAAGCAGGCGCAGGACATATACTAACTATTATAAATACTTTATAAGCAGAACTACGTAGAAGGTGGTAAAATTTAATTGTCATGCACGTTGAACGCGTTAGTGCTGACACGCGATACATGAGGGAACAAACTGTTCTTTTTTGGCTCAGTTCTGTGTACCTAGTGTCGCTATACTTTGTTTTATGCCGAAAAGTATATATGGACAATAGGAAACTTTGGACGTTGGAAGGGAAAACCTCGGGGAAATGTTTCTAGAAGCGTAGGGGCTGTTATAATTATATGTGTTCTTGACCGCAGGACAAAAATGTGGGTGCGTTGGGAGAATTTCCTGTACAATATTTATAACGTTTGTTACTGTATTTACCCCCTCGTGAGTGTTGGCACTTTATCTTACTTTTAATCATGCTTATAGTTCGAAGCTTAGAAATTTTTTGCGGCGTGACAGCTGATACAGGAAGATACATAAATATTCGTATTGATCGATCAAAAAGCGTTGCTGAAAACAATTTCAGGTAACCGACACGTAAAACTGCATATGGAATAGATAAGTAGAGCATATCATGGAGTTATGAACAATAACGCATCGGATGTAAATGTCACTTTTTTGAGCCCTTATTTCAAAATTCTTTTGCTTGTTAAAATAGTTACTTAGTATTCGTGATCGTTCAATGTGTTTGGTTCGATTAAAATACATGAAAGTTTCTAAAAATTATAAACATAAAGAAATTAAAATGTAACAAATAAACTGCTGTAAATAAATTAGTAAATTATTTGATAAGTTACTTTAAATACTAACTAAATTTTTGCTTTACTCAAAAATGTAAATAGTTAAATATTTCAAAATATGGCAATATATGTTGTTGAAACGTTACTGGTTGCAAATATTGAATCTCCAATAGAAAGAAACTTAAAGCCTATATGATGCATTGGTTTTAATTTTGTCACGTATTGGATTCTTTGCGACCTGTCCTACGACGATTGGCTTCTGTTTTGTTTGTTTTCGGAAATACTAATGAAATAAGGGGAAGTAAGGAAGGGGTTGACTGTAAGTATGTCAATGGGCGTGACTTTTCACGTCACTGTCTCGCAGTCCGTCAGCTAGACAACACCTCAACCTTAAGTGATCACTGTGTACTACATTTCCGATACAGTTTGTTGAAGGAGTTTAGTGCTTAACTCGATATTTATTTGTAAAAAGTGTCCTGTGCAACTCGAGAACCAAAACTTCCAGCATCCAAAAGGTGTCCATTCCAGCCGTGCCCAGCTTCATCTAAGAAGTTCCCAGAGGTCATTGTTTACGAGAATCAAGTTAACATGTAAGTGCATCTTTAAATCCTCTCTCTGACAGAAATAAATGTATTTCACTCTTAGCAAAATCATCTTGTTCCGTTTGAAGTGCTGTACCTTTTTGGTACAAAATAAGCAAAGTCTATGTTTAGCAGCAAGTGTATGTTAAAAAAATTAGGCGTAACTCTTTACTATTAAAATGCAGTATTAGTCAAGAAAAGTTTGAATTTGTTATATGTGAGAATACTAAAGGCAGTTTTGTACATGGTAAAGTAAAAATTTATCATAAAAATTACTGAATAATAACTTTTTTCTGATTAATACAACTAATGCTGAATTTTGGTAAAAACATTGCTGACTTAATTCATCTTGACTTAACTTCAGCAGCAATAATCAAGCTTTTTTGCATCAAGAAATTCTATATAGAACTGAAAAAATATTGCCAATAGCTACGCAGCCTTTGGAAAGCACTAAATTATGTTGTTCTTATAGTTAACAGTAATTATCGAAACAGTTATTTTTTCTATTTTTATTATAGAATTAACATAAAGAAAGAATTTAAATAGTGATACAATGTTTTTTAAGACTTAATATTTAAATTCACAAAAATTGGTCAGTGCAGATATTGATAAAACATGAGTTTTCCATATAAGACGTTGAAAGGAATGGTAGGCATTAAAAACTGTAGTCGAAAAACGTTTTAAGATGAAAAAATTCATTGCGCACTCGAAAACAAAGAAATTGAAGGTTTCTTTATAATTTTTAATCTATTTTTCAATACCTTTTTATCCCTTACAAAGGCAATAGTATGGTAAAAAGAAAAAAAAAAAAAAAAAAAAAAAGGAAGAATTTTTGTACAAAATATACAAATTTTCGAAAATGTTTTTATTTCTTATGGGATGTACAAGAAAAATATTTTGAATGTCTCCGTGTATAAAGTATAACTATATTATTCACACTTTCACAACATCTTGAGTTATATTTATAACTAGCAGCCCCCCGTCTCGGCTTCGCCCGTGACTTACTAAATAAAACACCGTAGTTTGTTGACATGTATTGTAAAACATTTTTAGTTAGAAATCTTACACATATTCCCGATACATCTCAGAACAAAAATCTTCTTATTAAAAACATATTTTTTCGGAATCCATATAGTTTATTTGGTCAAATTATAAGGTGTAAAAATTCAAAAGAATAATTATGCTGAAAAGTACCGTGCGTTCTTTATCCCATAAAATAATCGATGGCTATCAGAAGTTGTTGATTTACAGTTTCTCCCGTATAATTCACAAAAACGGCTATTTTTTAAAGCTGTTAAGATTTTAAACCCCCAAAAAATTTATATTAAAAAAAATTTTTTTTTTTCTCATATCTTACATTTTTATTACCAGAGCAACAAAGTTCTGGAACTTAAACCCTACATTTTTATTACCACAAAAACACAAATACATTTTCTACTCATTAAAAAATCTGAAGTAGGATCTTTAAAGATTTTAGAGATTGCTGTGAGGGTACAATGAAAAGCTGATCTCTCACGTAATGGACTCTTTAGTTGTCGATTTTTACGCTGCTGTTTCAATCTTGATAAACTTTCTGCGTCAGTTTCTTGACACCTCAAATTGTATTCATTAGATACATTTGAAGTTTTCTTTCCAATATACCCTTTTGCGACTATTGGCATGCTTACGACTTTTATGACCCCTAAAGGCTATTTTCAGTTAACTTTGTTAATTTTAATATATTTGTCGGCTAGATAGTTCGACGGCCGATGGCCCTAGAAAATACCGGTGAGCTTCTTAAGTTAACTCTTTCTTGACTGCAGTTAACAGCAATTGTGACTGTCTGGATACCCCAGTCAGGGTGATCATTTCTGGCCTGCTGCTTAAGACCCAGACTGATTGGGAGAAAAATTACAAAGTCCGAAGCTTTGGGGCTAGTTGTAGTGCTCTTTCCCAACGTCTCCTGGTATAACGTCGAAGACGTTGGTGTCTAAAGCACCTTTTTTAATTGCAGATTTAGTTGTTTTGGTGATCTTAGATGGGGAGATTGGTAAGTGATACTTGTCCAGTGGAGGCTGTCCCGTTGGCTCAAGTTTTTTTTTCTTCATAGCTGTTATAGGTTTGCCCAGCGCAGACCTTGGAGAGGATTAGTGATTCTTGGTTGAATGCTTAGAGTCGAGAGGGTAATATAGGGTCGTCAGTCACCGGGTTTTCCAGCCTTGCGAAGAACAACTCCGCAGGTGACGTTTGCCAGTGAATAGCTGACTTGGTTCAATAGTGCCCGTCTTTAGTTAATATAGTTTTTTTAGATGACGAATCGCTTCTGGAAATGGTAATAAAAATGTATTTGTTGGCAAGGTAGTTTACACTTAGGTGGCCCCTAAAAAGAACCGATGAAATTGATGGTTAAGTAGGGAACGTAAACACTTATAATAGCCCTAAAAAGTGCCAGTGGTAAAACTTCCAGGCTATTCTTTATTATTATTTCTGATAATGAAGAGCTAGCTATGGGTTGCTTGATTCTTACGTGATGGAGGGAGGTACGCCGCTGACCAAAGAATATCTCGTCTCGGGTCGTTCCCCGGATAACCAATCGCTCATCGTTAGACGGGAACATGTGGGTAAGCGCGTTATGAGCTCGACGACCAAGAAGGTAGCCGTTGTGGCTGCCCGTGCCCCTCAGAGCGGTTTTCCCTTGCTTACATTTGTAGTCAAAAATTTTCTTACTGCACCAGGTGGGATGGTGGGACTGCCACACAACTCTGAAGAGTTGGTGCAGATTGTGCGTTGGCTAGAAATGTCTCCTGGTATTATGCCAAAGACGGCATCGGTTGGAATTAATTTTTTTTTTTTTTTATCGCACTCGTCGAGATTCAGAGTGAATGGGCACCCAGGTCCCTTCCCCCTTAGAGAAGAGTGACGTCCGTAACCGCGATACCCAGCTGCAGAGCTATCATCATCATTCTTTATACAGCTCGTTGAACTTCCGATACTCGACTACACCACTATCGAGACGCTCCGGCCTATTATAACCACACTTATTTAATCATGTTGCAGGTAGCTCCAATTTTATGTCGACGCCTCGTAGCGGATTTTACTGAACTAAAGTGAAAAGCTGGCGTATATTTGCAAAACGTTGAGCTCATTTATTGCTATTGTTATTTAATTTTTTAAGTTAAAAACTATACTAAAACCATCTAGGAAGTATCATGAATTAGTGTGCAAAATTTTAGCAAAATCGGTTCAGTAGTTTTTACGGTTAGCGATTACAACGGTTTTAGCGACTTTGCTTTGTATATTAGTAAGATTTATTCTAAATTAAAAAGAAAATTTTACTGAACTCAATAAATAGTAGCATAACATACATTTAATACATTTAAAACAAAAAAAATAGAAATGTGTCATTTACAATTTACATGCCTAATCCATTTTGTACCATGAAATAACAATAGTACTGTTGTATAAGTATTGTAATTGAATAAAATTCAATGTTTATTTTATTAGGCGTTAGTAGTTGTACTCACGTAAATTTCTTTCTTTAACTCATAGAAAGTATGCTTATGAAATGATTTTATTTAATTCTGTAAGTAAACATGTATATTTTTTTTAAATTTATTTTCAGCCAAAAATGGTGAAGCTAACCAGCCTCTTTGTTATATTGGCCGTTGTACGAAAATTCTATGCGACCATCAGCATAGGAATTATTTATAGGAGCAACGAAGGTGAGCTAAAGCAAAGCGCTTATTAAGAAAATCATAATTCCTAATAACAACAATTTTTCTCTTAAATCCACAGATATACATTCAGTAGTCAACATGGTTAAAGAATTCTCGCGAAAAATGGTATATTCTGTAGCTTCGACTATATCGGATCTTTCAGATAAGTATCTGAAACTAAGAAATTACTCGAAAACCCTTTTCGTTGTGTTTTTAAATTCTGACAATGATTTCGAAAAATTCACACACTTTTCGAGGCATCACAATCTATCGCCTCACGTATGGCTATTGTTATTCCGGCCCACCATCACTGAAGAGATCCATAGCTTCTGCCGGTGTCCTGAAAAGAATCACCTCTACTTGAATATGAGAAGTGAAGTTCTAATCAAATGTGAAAATAATAAAAAAATTTATGAATGGTTTGCTGTCGGCCCGCAGAATAAATTACAAGTTAATAAATTATTTGGGTGGAGCAAGGAAAAAGAATTAACTATGACAGACAAGCGAACTTTAGTCCAGAGACAAAATAATTTAAGTGGTTTCTCTGCCACAATTATTGCTAAGGTAACAAATTTGTTCAATAATTAAGGTGGGTTATTTTGAACATAACATAATTATTGCATCCAAGCAAATTTTATTGTTTTATGGATTCGTTCGTAGTCTCCTCGTGTTTATTCTACAGTAGTTCAAGATTTTGCTTCAACAACAGGATTAACACTTAAGTATAAAAATAATTCCCATATCAAGGGGGAACCAAATGAAAGTGTCAAGAATACATCAATTAATTCCACAAAATTATTAAATGATAGTATTATTATTCCTGACAAGTTGTTAACGAAAAAAAAATTTAGATAAGTGTGACTTAACGATTGAAATCATGGATTATAAAGATGCGTTATATTATGAATTACCGGATACTTTGGATATTCCATGGGATGCCTATTTTGAGGTTAAAGAATTTGAATTGTCAAATATTTACGCCTAAACTTTCCTGTAACGTTTAATATCCTTGTTATTGAACAGGTTTTCAGCAAGCGAATGTGGATTTTCTTGATTATACTGGTAGTTTTTTCTTCGATATTATTTGCAGTGATTTTAGTATTACATGGAGATAGGAGAGAATTCATTTATAAACTGTCGGGCGGTTTTTTAAATGTATGGCGAATGTTTGTACACCAGGAGTTTACAGGTAAACAGTCAACGAAGATTTTTTCGAAAATACAGTAGACAGATTTGTATTACGTTATTTATATCATACTATACAAAACTATTATGATGATTCACTTCTCATGTTTGTTGTTTCTCTAGTAATTTTTAAATATATATGATTGATTAGTTCGTTACTCTAGAAACAAAAATGTTTGTACCTACTTTTGTATAAAGTAATGCTTGTATTCGTAATTAAATACGAATATGAGACAATTGACGCAGTGCTCACTATCAACCATAACGGAGTTTAAACATGCTTGAATCAAGCTTTCTTTATTGAATGTTTTTACTGCTTTATTTGTTTCGCAGGGGATTACAAAATGCTTTCAACGCTGTAAATAAAAGAAAGGCACAAAGGATAGTCGCTTCGGCGTGTAATCTTCTTCTTCTTCTCTCCTTCTCTAGCGTGGCGTGCGACTGTCCTCGCTGAGCCCTCGTACACGAGTGAGTGCCACCTGCCGAGCGCGGTGACGCACGAGGTGGGAGGCCGGGAGAGAGCGCAGCGACCGACGTTGCATGGCAGGGTGTGGGTCCCCGCTTGGTCGGTAAGAAAACCCGAACATCCCGCCCGCCTCGATCCAAGAGCGAAACCCTAGTCACCGCCCGCCGAAGCGGGGGGAGTCCCTCGATCGTCCGTCGCAGGGAGGCTAGAGTCCGCAGATGCCACAGGGAGACGCGCAAGCTTGACAATGGGCCGCACGTATTCGCCGGTGGCTGTCTTGACGGCAGCAGCCCGGACTAGTCCATCGGATTCAGGGTGTATGCGGGTGATACGGCCCAGAGGCCAGCGTCCGCTGGACTGTAGCAGCGTAGGGTCAAGAAGAACCACCAGGTCCCCCACCGCGAAGTTCCGACGGACAGCGCTCCATTTCGGTCTCTGTTGGAGAGTATTTAGATACTCACGGCCCCAGCGCGTCCAGAATTGGGCGCGAACGGCCTTGACGAGCTCCCAGTGCGTGAGCGGGTCCAAATTCTCTGCAGCGGGGGTAGCTTCGATGATGGAATCGACGGGAGCCCCGATGAGGAAATGTCCAGGCGTGAGCACTTCGAGGTCAGAGGGATCGCCAGACAAGGGCGTCAACGGGCGGCTATTCAACACGGCCTCAATTCCAACGAGAACCGTAGAGAACTCTTCATACGTTAGATGACGAGAGCCGAGCACACGGCGTAGATGGCTCTTGGTCGACTTGACCGCGGCCTCCCAGAGTCCTCCAAAATGTGGCGCGCCAGGAGGAATGAACTGCCAGGAAACCCCCTGGGAGGCAAGAGTCCCGGCGACTAGGTCCCAGTCAAATTCTGCGCCCTGCAACCCCTCGCGGAGCTCCAAATCAGCTCGACGGAAGCAGGTGGCGTTGTCGCTCCAAAGCTCGGATGGTCGGCCTCGACGACCGGTGAAACGGGTGAGAGCACCCAAGAAGGTGGCCGCGGAAAGGTCGCCGACAAGCTCCAGATGCATGGCTTTGGTGGTCATGCACACGAAGACAGCGATGTAGCCCTTTGTGGTCCGGATCCCCCGTCCCTTCGATGTAAGCACGGAGAAGGGCCCGGCGTAATCGACTCCGGTGCGACCAAAAGCGCGAGACGGCGTGACGCGAGACGCGGGCAGCGGAGCCATCAACTGGCTTGAAGAGCGCGCCTGTAACCGGGCACAGATGACGCACCCTCTAATGTGAGCCTTGATTCTGCGTGGCCCGCCGAGAATCCAGGCACGCCTGGAGACGTATGCGCTGGTAACGCGATATCCACCGTGGAGGGCGCGTGCGTGAGCCCAAGAGACCACGAGTCGAGCGAGCGGCGATGTTCCGCTGAGGATGGGAGGGTGCTTCTCTTCGTAAGACAGCGATGAGTGATCGAGCCGCCCGCCAACACGCAGAACTCCGTCGGCATCGAGGAAGGCGGCAAGAGAGGTCAAAGGGCTCCGTTTCGGAAGACGTTCACGCTTCCGCAGGAGTGCCAACTCATCCCCAAACGTCATCGATTGACTCAACCGAACGCAGGCCAGAAAAGCGTCCTGAATCTCAGACGGCGTCAACGGCGAAAGTACAGAACGGGTGGGCATGCGCTGCAAGCGGTGTCGCACCCATCGACGAACGCGCACGAGGAGGCCCAATACAGCGCGCAAGCTCGAGAAGAGCTGCAGCAGGTTCGATTCAGGCGCGCGGAAGGCGCAGCAGAGTGAGAGCGTGGGCGTGGGTGGAGGCAGTGTCTCCTGGGGCCAAGACTTGTCGTCCTGGGCCAGCCACGTGGGGCCTCTCCACCACAGGGGCTGCTGTCGGAGACCACTCATGTCGGCACTTCTGGTGGCTAGGTCGGCCGGATTCGATTGCGACGGCACGTATCGCCAGGCACTGGGTGGCAGGACCTCCTGGATCTGAGCGACGTAGTTGTCGACGAGCACGTTGTTGGCCGGCTGATCGGAGCGTATCCAGTGGAGCACAATTTGAGAGTCGCACCAAGCGTGGCAGTGCTCGATCGCGACTCCCAACTCGCTGGCTGCTGAGCGAAGAAGCTTGGCGGCGATGAGGGCCGCTCGCAATTCTAGACGTGGGATGGTCATGCGAGCGGCGGGCTCGGTCATCGGCTTGAGCGCGCGGATGGGCGCAAGCTTAGTACGAGCGAGAAGCATGTGGCAGAGAGCGGGCCCATCTGAGGACTGCAGCCGCGAATATACAACAGCGGCCATAGCACGGCGACTGGCGTCAGAAAACACGTGCAGCTGGACATTCGACGACGGAGACATACCAATCCAACGAGGCAGAGAAAACCCGGAAATGGCCTGCAGCTCGGCGGTGAAAGCGGTCCAGCGGCGAGTCATGGAGGACGGTACGTTCTCGTCCCAGTCCAAGCGCGCGCGCCACAGGTCTTGCAGTAAAAGCTTGGCGTTCAACACGATCGGGGCAAGCCAGCCGCACGGATCGAACAAGCCTGCGAGCGCGGCGAGCATGGATCTCTTTGTGGTTTGAGATTCGACAACGGGCGGCGTCAAATGGAAGAAATCCGAGGGCGGGTCCCAGCCTACGCCCAGTTCGCTGACGAGGCCTTCAACACTGAGCTGATCCCAAGTAGGACGGAGGCGGACGTCTTCGGGAAGGTCTTCAAGAAGCTCGGGCGTGCTGGCAACCCACTTTCGCAGAGGGAAACCGCCCGCTTGAAGAAGTCCGATCAGCTGGTCGCGCAGACGCTTGGCCGAGCCGATGTCATCAGCGCCGGAGAGGATGTCATCAACGTAGCGATCGTTTATCACCACTGGGACGGCCTCGGGCCAGCGGCGGCCGTCATCCTCACACAGCTGCTGTACGACCCGTAGTGACAGGTACGGGGAGCACGAGGCACCGTAGGTAACGGTGAGCAGTTGGTAGTGCGTAGGTGGCTGCTTTGGGTCGGAGCTCCACAGAATGCGCTGCAGGTCGACATCGCGTTCATCAATCAGGATCTGGCGGAACATCATGCGAACGTCAGTACAGAACGCAATCCGGTGACGACGCCAACGCAGGAGCACACTGGGAAGAGCCGTCTGGAGCCGAGGACCAGCATGGAGCACGTCGTTTAGGCTATAGCCACTGGAAGTCGGACTCGACGCGTTGAAAACAACGCGCAGTTTGCGACCTTGGTCGCCATGCTGCCAAATGCCGTGATGTTAGATATAGTGCACTGGACGGTGCGATGCAGCGAGTTGGTCATCAGTAAGGGGGTTCATATGACCGAGGGCAATGTACTCTGCCATGAACCGGGCGTACTCAGAAGCCATCTCAGGAGTCCGCTGCAGCCGACGATGCAACGAGCGCAAACCCGCGGTGGCGCCCTGCAGACTGTCACCAAGGAGGCGCACAGCGTCATGTTTCAGCGGAAGTCGCACAATGTAACGCCCGTCGTCAGCGCGATGATAATCGGCGAAGATTCGCTCGCATTCCACATCCTCAGGCGCTCGGCGGCTGACATGTGGCACCTCCTCGATCTCCCAGAATCGCTGGAGCTGCGCAGCCAGCTCTTGATCCCAGGGCGACTGAGTGTTCGTGTGCAGAGTTGTGCCTGCGATGAGGGCGTTTGAGCCCAGGCCAGGGGCCCGGCCGACGAGAGTCCAGCCAAGAGCCGTGCGCTGTCCGACGAGCTCGTCACGCTGAACGTAACCTGGTTCGATGAGGTGGTGGTAAACGTCGACTCCGAGCAGAATGTCTACACGGCGAGGTGTGCCAAACGCTGGATCGGCCAGAGGCTCAAGATCGAGCCACTGTCTCATCACGGCTGGGTGCAAGGGGGCAGACGGAGAGGTGAGCCCGAGCCGCGGTAAACAGAGCGCTGTCAGGTGGATTGGCGGTGCATGCTCTCCAGTTTCAAGGCGTAGATGCGCTCGGGTTCTCGAAGGGATGGTCAACCCTCCCCCAACCCCGTGAATGCTCGCCTCGTTGACTTCTAGCGCTGCGCCGAGCTGCTGGGCCAACCGGATGGAGATGAGTGTAACCTCAGAGCACGCATCAAGGAGAGCTCGACCAGCGACACGTCGGCCGGTGGGACCGGTTAGCTGGACAAGAGCGGTCGGAAGTACGGCTAGTCAGGACGATGGAGGCCCCTGATGCTGTGAGTCGGTGGCGGACGGGCCCGCGGGGTCGACTTTTGGCTTCTTGGGCGAAGAGGGACGCTGATCCGATTCAGGCTTGCGCCGATGGTTGCTCTCGTGCAGCAGACTGTGGTGGGGCTCCCTGCACTGCTGGCAGACGGACCGTGAAGGGCAGAACTTTACTGCGTGACCTGGTCTCAGGCAGTTAAAACATAACTGCCCTTGATAGACCATGCGTCGCCGGGCCTGCGCGTCAAGGCCTTGAAATTGCGCGCAGTGACCCAGGTAGTGCGACTCTCTGCACGACGAGCATGGCGGCAGCGAGCTACTGGTGGCAAGGGCTCTAAAGTTTCGTCCAGGAAACGGGGGGGCCGAAGAGCGCATGCTGGCCGTGTTGGCTGGTCGAGCAGGGCGAGAGGCCTCGACGGAGCTGAGCGCGCGGCACTGTCGACGAAGGAAAGTCGTCAAGGCAGCAAAAGTGGCAACATCCGCCGTGGTGTCCGTGCTAGCGCTCTCCAGTCGCTCGATCTCGTCCTCCCACGCGCGCCGGGTCGTCGGATCCATGCCAGTCATCGCGCAGGAGACAATCCAGTCGTCCCACTAAGACACAGGACGACCCAGAGCTTCCAGGTGATCTCGATGTTTTCCCAGGGTGTCGAGGAGACCCTGAAGCCCTCGAGCTGACTCTTCCTTCAGAGACTTGATGTTACGGAGCGCCGTGATATGATCATGAATGAGAAGACGGCGGTGCTCGAAACGTGCTTCGAGTAAGGCCCAAGCCGTTGGGTAATTGGCACCGATGGTCTGAACGGTGTCGAGAGCTGCCTTGGCGTCTCCGTCCACCAAGGATTTCAAATAAAACAGCCTCTCCACGTCGGTGAGCTGTTTATCGTCGTAGACGAGCGCGCGGAATAGGTCCCGGAAACTTTCCCAATCCTCTCGCTTCCCCGAGAAGGAAGGGATGCTGATCTTGGGCAAGCGAGCTCCGTGTCTCGAGTTATGACGGTCCAGGTCGGCGCCGCCCGGGCCAGGGAGAGGCGTGAGGGTGTTTCTTGCGTTGTAGAGGCGTGATCGAGAGGCGATATAGTCCGACTCTGCCATCGAGTACATCTGGTCAAGAGACTCCAGCTTCTCGGGCGGCGGTGACTCCAGGAGACTCACGTGATTGGCCTGGAAAGTGTTCCAGTAGCCGTCCAGCAGCTCGAGCCTTACTTCCACGAGACCCAGGCTCCAGTTCGGGGGGTCGATCTTCTCGACGTCCCGTGCGAACCGGCCGATGACGCCGGCGAGGGCGCTCTGGGAGCCGAGCAAGCTCGTCCAGTCGTCGTTCGACCTGAAAAAACAATCACTAGCTTGACGTTTGCACGAAGCATGTCTTGCCTCCGGGCCACGAGCGGCGGGGCCATGTCATCGTCAGACTCGACACAGCTGTCGACGCGCGGTGCATCGACGGCAGACAAAACAGATAGAAGGAGAGTGAAAGAGAAAGAGTGTGAGAGAGAACACGAAAGGGCGAGGATGCCAGAAGGGACGTGCGTAGACCACGCGCGTGCCTACGCGCACGCAAGCTACACAAGCTTCGAAGCCTGTCCCTCGGCGTCGACCCCCCGCGCCAGCAAAGCGCAACAGCTCCGCCACGCAAGGCGGACGCGCGCGACACGAGGCCAACATGGCGGCCGCGGCCGATGAGGACACCGCGAGCGCTTGATCGCGGCTAACAATGGCGGCCGCGAAAGCCTCGCTTTCCGACGTTCGAATGGCGTCGAACAAAGCGTCGCATCGACAACCGTACAGCCTTATCTCTGCCGTGGCTGAGCACAGCTGCTGGACCGCGGGCTCTGTGGCGACCGCGGTAGCCACCGTGTGCACGCTGTTGATAACGCGAGTGCCTGCAAGGCAAGCGTTAATGGCGGCACGACTTCGTCGCGGCCAACACCTGTGTCGAATCGTGGGAACTGTGTCGACCACGACGACCTCCATTACACAACATTTCTTTAAACTGTACTTACATTACGCTGTGTAAGTCGAATCGCAGACTGTGACCACCCTAGCTGCGGCGTTGGCTGCTCTTCTCCTCGGGATCCGGCTCGAAGGACCAAATGAATGTTTTTACTGCTTTATTTGTTTCGCAGGGGATTACAAAATGCTTTCAACGCTGTAAATAAAAGAAAGGCACAAAGGATAGTCGCTTCGGCGTGTAATCGTCGTCTTCTTCTTCTCTCCTTCTCTAGCGTGGCGTGCGACTGTCCTCGCTGAGCCCTCGTACACGAGTGAGTGCCACCTGCCGAGCGCGGTGACGCACGAGGTGGGAGGCCGGGAGAGAGCGCAGCGACCGACGTTGCATGGCAGGGTGTGGGTCCCCGCTTGGTCGGTAAGAAAACCCGAACATTGATAATTATTCTTAAAACAAGTGAATACACCGCATATTTATGAGTAGCTGTATAAAAAGCATGTATTATGGCTTCTTTCAAAAAGTTTAAGTTTCCATCAGTTTCTTTAAATTTCTACGTAAGACAGTGCATTTTAATTTTGATTTCTATTTTTACTGCTTTTCATAATTCGATGAACTTGAATAAGTTATGCTTCATTTTATAAAATTTACTGTTAAAATACGACGTGAATGATTCACCACTAGTTTTTCAAGAGACTGATACATTTATCTCCTTATTTGCTTTATGAAATTAGAGTAGATAAATAGAGTCTGAATCAGTAAAAATATAAGAATATTAAAAATTGCATCTTATGTACTGATTTGAATATACTTAGCGTTGACTGCATTGACAGCATTAAACATGTGTTTATATGTGTTAGTAGAAAAAAAGCAATCCCAAATTTGTCCCTCTTTATCGATAAAGTTTTTATGTTTGCAATATCATGTACTGCAAGGGAAAAATCGTGAACATAAGTTTCAGTCATCAATTTGACACCGTTTTACGTAAAAAAAAAATAAGCCATATATCCAAGGTGTGCCTCAAAAAAAATTTTTTTTAATCTTATGAACTTTTAAAATGGAGGATATTTTTATTTAAAGTTACACATTGTTATATTCGTAAGTTAAAAAAGCTCTTAAGAAATTTAAAAAGATAATTTTTAAGTTTGACATAATTATTACCAAAATATGTTAACCCCTAACAGAAAGTGATAATCCCTACCCCTCCGTCGAAAGTAAATAATTGATTTTTAAAGAATTATAAAATTAAAATTAATATTACTATTAAATTGAATAAAATATTCTTTTAATTAAAAAGCCAAAATATTAAAGTTTCGCCGTCCTGGTGCTTGCCCTGGTGACGCAGGGGGCGAAGCAGGGGGCGAAGCCTCCTAATGTTGTATATTTGTGCCTAAGTTACGTATATAGCTTTTTCTTGCGAAGGACAAAAAGCGAAATTGCATGCCCATGAAAATACTTTGCACCCAGTTAATTACTTTAGGCCCATAGTGATTAAAAGTGCACAAAGTATGGCCCGAGGGTGTAAAGCAGCAATTGCACTTTGTGTCTAAGGTAAAAAATGTTAAGTTTTCGTCACAAACGTGCCAACACTCCTAGGGCTGTTTTAGAGCCTGAGGGTCCTGCAAAGCAGGATAAAACAATATTAATAATTATTACTTTACTCTTTGCCTCAACACATGGCACTGTTGCATAAATAAAACCCAATTAATGAAAATTGACTGTACCTATCAATTTTTCTCACGGAGCACGCCAAACGTTGGGCACAGTACAGGCTCAGTTGCACGGATTAGAGTGCACATTACATGTAGTCCCCCATGACTTCCCAATTGACGCGGAAGGAATCATAGGGTGGGATATTTTTAAGCGATACCGGGGCCAAATAAGCGCTGCCGAGAATACGATTAAATTGGATAGCGTAGAGATACCACTGGTAAGGCCGGAGTGTTTTAAAATACCTGCGAGATCGAGGCAAATAATTTATGCACGAATAAGAAAAAGCAAAAATAATTCAGAAAATGGCTGGATACCCCTCCAAGAAATGGAGGAAGGAATACTGTTCGGGAACTTTATAGCCAGGAGTGTTAATGGAAAAATAGTTGCAGAGTGCATTAATACAAGTAACGAAATAAAATATGTGCCTGTTCCGGAAGTAGAGCTGCTAGAATATGAGGAAATGTACCGGAAGAACGCAGAAAACGTCAAAGGGGACGACGTCGAAAGCTTGGGGGAAGCAATGATAAGATTATTTAATAAAGAAAAAAGAGATGACAAGAAAAAAATTAAAATTTTTACAAAAAACGAAGGGGAGCTAGAGAAACAAAAACGGGTAGATAAAATAATGCAACTCGTAGACACAGCTGGTTGCAACATGGAAGAAAAAGAACATATAAGGAATCTAATCGAGTCCAATAAACAAGGAGAGCCGAACATACATGATTTATTAGAGGGAAGGTCCGATGAATTACGGGCTCTAGTAATAATTGGCATGAAAATGCAAGATGTAGAGGAAAGGCCGGGAATGAGAATTGACTTGTGGGAGCCCAACGAAAAGCGCATAAGGCCCCCACCTGAACCACCACCCCCACCGGATCCTTAAAGCAACGGTAAGCCATTGACTAAGGAGAATACAACGACAATAGTTATAAAAATATTAATAATATTAATAATAATGATAGTAACATTAAAAATAATAATGACAGAAGAAATACTGGATATAAGAAAAATAAAGCTAGTATATCGACATAGTATATTGAATAGGAAGACAGGATAAACAGAAACATACGTGTATAATACATATATATAGCGACAAGTGTTAGTTTTCATGAATTCGCGGCCCTCGGACGAGCCGCGAGTGAGCAACAAATCATACGAAAAGAAAATATGAAATAAGTGATTACTGCGCAACCAACAGATATTCTGAAAATTAACCCACCCCCTTGTGGAGATAGACTATTGTAAAAATACGTACAAAAATTCAGATTTCTAAAATTTTCGCGGCCCCCGGACGCAGCGCGAAAATATGACAAAAAGAGTGGGATTAATTAGGTTCACGATAAAACTTTTTTCGCGGCCCCGGACGCGCCGCAAACTAGATATTCATATACGTTAGACTCAGATTTGCGAAAGAAAAACAACAACTATAATGGAAAGGTACGCATGAACAAAGCATTAATAATATTAATCAATTGTAATTTGATGTAACGTGAATGAAAAAAAAGCAAAGCGAATGAGGGGCGCGTGTGGCACTCTCTAGTGAGTAGACGAACTTAATAGGAGTAGAATTAACTCACAGCCCAAATGTAAAAATTATGGATGGTAAAGACAAATAAAAAGGAAAAAACAGACGTATAAGCTGACATATACTTGTAAATTAAAGTAATTTTATTTTTGATTACCCGATTGACTTCATTATTGTAAAAAAAAAATATATAAAAAAAAATAAAAATTTTAGCAATTATTGTTAGGTAGAGAGGAGCATGGAGGAATGATAAAAAAAATAAATAAAACAATTTCAGAAAAAATGAAACTATTTTTTAAAAAGGCCCACGAGCCCACGTCGAGTACGAGAGATTAAACCTCCTCTTTTTATTTCCTTCTATCGTTCTCCATTAGAAACAATCCCACCCCTACCATCATGATATACTGATAATCACAACACCTGAAACGTCACACATAATCGTAACGGGATATAGAATTGACTGACATGTCTAAATTAACGAATAGCCCGTTCGTCAAACCGTCCACCTCAAAGTTAGCATAATTTTGCAAAAAACTACATGGACCAGTACTTAATTGTTCATGTAAGGGAGACTAAAAATAATGCACCCAGATCACCGCTCGACGATCGAGAGGAATAATCGACCACACCAAGTGTGCGGCAGTGTTTCTGAGAACTTGGCCATCGAAGGACAACGTTACTAGGCCACCCTCATTCAAACAGGGTCGTCGATATTGGAGAGAAGGCATACGAATCTACAACCCGCATGCTTAACTAGGAATAAATTAAAGACGCTTGCAATCACATAAGCTGTCACTTACATAACGACATTGCGCAGCAGTGTACACGAGCTGCTCCTGCTTTTGCAAGAAAGAAAAAAATTAAATTGCATCCATAAGGACTACACATGGAGATTCTACTGGCACAAAAAAAAAAAAAAAAGAAAAAAAATCACGCTGTGACGCAAGTAGAGTTGAAGCTCAGCTTTGAGAACTCAGTCGCCACGCAAACATCTTAAAAAGTACACTTTCTCTAGACATTAGAGAGGAAAAATGAAAGCTTTGTTGTTGTAAAAAAAAAAAAAAAAAAAAAAAAAAAAAAAAAAAAAAAAAAAAATATCGAAGAAGCAGCGAACTAACTTAGCAAATACGTCTACGGCGTCAAGAGTGGTTGTTGACAAAAAAAAATACCCTTATAAATCCTTTCCTAAATCTGACCTCATAAGAAAAGAGATTGGAGGAGTATAAGGGAAACATTACATAAAAAAATGTATGGATGAAAAGTATTAGAAATGTGTACGATACGGGTCAAAACTTTACTGCCAGAAAATGATTTTTTTTATTCATACCTCCAAGCTTGTCTCGACCAAAAAAAAATACTAGTGAAATGTAAGACAACCAATCGTCAAACTACCTAACTTTACAGTGTTCTTGAATATGTTATATGACCCCTCAGGCAAAATGAAGCGCATAATATTATATCCGACTATTCACAAACTCAATAAGCGACTTATATGCACACGTAGAGCCGATGCGAAATAAAAGATAACGTAATGAAATATATTTACGATGGAGAATTTTTTTAACTAAGAAAAAAATATCTACATTGACAAAGCCACTAAAATAAATTATAATAATTATACAAAAAAAGTACAGAAAGAGGATTAAAAGATATACGTTTATTATTATATACTTTATATGTGAGAAGAGAGCCACACTCGCAGCTCAACGCTAACCAAATAAAGGGGAAACATAAGAGAAAGGGTAAGGTACATACGGTAATACATTTAAATAAATACCTATCGATGAAGTATAAGTAGTGTTAGGACAAGTATTTACCACAGAAATCAGGGTTGGTAACTAATAGCTAACAGCTTTATATATTACAGGATTAATAAATTCGGCATAGGGCTTCTTTTTCTTATGTATAAGTGCCTTCTCCATCGGGGGGGCCCTACTACTGATATGTTATAGAATGTTCACAGGAAAACAAAAGGTTCAAGAAGAAGCACGAGAATTGGCAGTAATTCAAACCACACCGACAGTAAAACTCAGAGCAGAAAGGTGACTGCGATCTTCTAGACGGATACTAGAATTGCCGGTGACCGTGATACAAAATTAGAATTCGTGAGTCTTGGGGATGAGTGGCGGGAGTCGCTCGACTATATCGGAGGGCGCAGTCCGAAGGATGAAACTATGAAACTATGAAAGAATTTTTTTTTAATATGTAGTATCAAAAATCACTGTAAGTCAAAAAAAAAACTGGTAGTTGTAGCGATAATAATAATAATAATAATAGTAATGTTATAAGAATAATAACCACAAATACCATTTTAATTTGAAAAAGAGGATGAGCGTCGGGAGTCGCTCGACTATATCGGAGGGCGCAGTCCGTAGGACGAGACTAAGAAAGAATTTTCTTTTCTCTAAAATATGTAATAACAAGAAAGATGTATTAAGTTTAATTATGTATGAAAAAAAAATGGTCGTTGATCATAATCTACAGTAATTGTAATAATAATAACAATCATGATAATTAGAGAACGGGAATGAGCGCCGGGAGCCGCTCGGCTATATCGGAGGGCGCAGTCCGTAGGACAAGGATAAAGAATTTTTTTTTACAAAATGACAAGTAGTTTGGAAAATAGGTAAAGAAAAAAAAAAAGAAAAATCTCTAATGATAGATACTTAAGCGAACACGAACATGTAAAGTATAAATGTATTGATTAAGTACGAAAAACATCATTAAATGTAAACTAGTAGTAATCAGCTGACTAATTCACTAAATTTTTTTAAACAAAAATGTAACAGAAGGCAGAGCGCATACATAAACAGAATTGTCATACACAATTATACTCGAGTACAGAATGAAAAGGATGATTGAACGTGAAAATGTACAAAGAACGGCGGTTTTCTAAAAGTATGAAAGGAGGAGTGAACCACCGTATATGAGAAAAACAACACAAACAACATAACAAACGCATTACACACACAATCATAGGTACAACGGCCACCAGACACAATTCAGCGTCGTCGAGGACGAACGACGTCGCGGCCTCGGACGTGTTACGTACGATATGCTGGGCATATCATACTGACTCACCCTACAAGCCTACGCTAGTAAAGGACACCAATAGGGGAAACGAGATTATATAAGGCCCTGCGAGACACGAATCGGGGCACTCGAGCGTCTTTTAGGCAAGAGACCGAACGATAAGTTGAAAACACCGAGCGAAACACACACGCCTCTGCCTCTAAGAAGCTAATAAATAATTGACCAACGAGTTGAGTTCTTTTCGTGACGCACCTCCTTACCAGTTTCTTTATCCTACGTAACAGGAGAATCATCACCGAATATCTTTGAAAGGACTAACTGTCTCTCCTCTGTAGACTGGTTGCTAAAAGACACAATCTGACGACCCGACATTTCCGCTTCACTAAGTGTAATTCCTGCTGTATCGCCATAAAAATATCCCGACATTCTAAGGAAAATACTAGTATTACGTGGCTGACTCGAGTAATGAAAAAATAAAGAAGAATTTTGGTTAAAGTTACTGTACAAGAATCTCTTGTCAGTACAGATAGAAGTGCGTGCCTGATAGTCTTGAGACAGAGAATATAGAATTCAACGCTTTATATAAGCTGATTACTTGAACCACGTTTTCATGTATGCTTCCCGAAGCTCTATCCAAATAATCGATATATTGAAAATTAAGAAAGTTTTCTCGACCATTACTTGACTGCAAATGATTAAAAATTTTTTTTTTTTTTAATTTTTCAGAAAAGTTTGCCAATTACCAATGTATCGTTTATCTTAGTAGAACTCCATACCGTTTAGTGCGAATCAGATAGTGTGGCTGAAGTGTCTGAAATTTCCTGATACATATATATATATATATATATATAATTTTATTTTGCAATTGGACGTGCTGATTACAATGAAAACAGTTAAACAATTTTTTGCGTGGTGGATCAATGTTAAAATCACATTTGAATTATATTTTAATTACATTTTAGCAACGGTAAGAGCTACAGTAAAAATACCAGCGTGTAGAGCAGAAAATTTCCCATCAGTTGAGTTTATTTTTAATTTTTGGACAAGTACGGAATTTTAAGAAAAAAAGATTATCGTAAGTTCAATATATTTTATACTATCCAGAAAACTACATTTGTTTTAACTAGGCTAGTGTTGTTACTATCTGAAGACAATACCGAAAATTGATCCAAGCATCCATGTCTATATATCAATCACTATTGCGACTTCCAATTAAAAAATGTTGAATGCGTATTGCCGTAAAAAAAAAAATAAGAAAAAGTTTCTTCAGTAAAGTAACTTTTTATCTTTAATCTTTAGTTTCCAGAAAATGTTGTTAAAAATATAGGATTTTATAAGACTCGTGAATTTTGTGTTGATCAACGAAAAAAAAAAAAAATTCTAATATACTTAATATTGGGGTAATTTATGGTGAGAAGTAGTCCAAATAATTATTAGAAAAAATATTACAATGAACGCGCCATTTTGCCTCAGTATCCATTGTCGAGAACACCTATATTATTTTCTGGATAAATTGTATATCCTTAACATATGTAGGTAAAGACCAAACTTTTTTTGCATAGTCATGAAAATTTTAAAAAGATTTTTTTTAAAATAACGGCATCCCAATTTGTATACCTATATTCAAGTTGGTAGGTAAAGTCTTAAAAACATTTGAATCATTCTAAACTATGACATTGTTTTGGGAAAAAATAATGCTGTGATACTGTTGAATCATGACAAAGGGTAAGTATAGCCATTGCAAGGAAACTAATAATTATGGATAGATTTATAATTTAAAGTACACGTGGTCTTGAGTTGGTAGTTTAAACTGAGCCACTTTTTTAATGTTAATTTTCCGAAGTCTAAACTCTGTGATAACGTATCTTATAGATTGATTTGCATTTATGTATTGGAAGTATTTTAACGAGCAAAAAAATTTTGTAATGAGCAGTAAGTCAAAGGTTATACTAATATTTGACGCGTTATTGTTCATGACTCCATGACATACTTTACTTATCCATTGGGTATGTAATTTTACGTGTTGGTTGGCTGAAATTGTTCTCTTCGAAGCAAGTACGTCCGTCAAATTAGACATTTATAAACCGTCTTGCAATAACTTCCACATGACGAAATTATTTTTGGGTTTAATGTATACTAAAGTACAAGTAAAATTGTAAAATTGAAAAATAGTACTAGCGCTTGCTTGTCCGTAAATACACTAACAAACACAGTCATAAGGAGTTCTTCTATTCACACATGTGTAGAATCAAACCCAACAAATCACTTGCCCTTTGCTTCTACGGTTAATATATCATTATAACGGCCCCTACGCCTTTAGAAACGTTTCCCAGAGCTTGTCCCTATCAACGTCCAAAATGTCTGATAGCTCATTTGTACTTAACGGCAGAAAACAAAGTAGTGACATTATGTATATAGAATTGAGCCGAAGAAGAATACTTGATTTTCCCATAAATCGTGTGTCAGTACTGATACGTTCAATGTGCATGACAATTCAATTTTACCACCTTCTACTAGGCAGCTCTGATTATAATATACTTATGTATGTCTGTATACTTACGTCCTTCACCTGTTTTTGTTTCATGTTTATTTTTTCTATAATGTGTTTATTAGATCAAGCACTGACCCATTTGTAAGTACATTGTGTTATTGATTGAACACTCCCGTTTGGGTATTTGTATAAAATCACTAGCCAATCATTCATTTGTGTGTGTTCTTTTTTAAATTTAGAGACATTATTGCTACATTTTGCACTAAATCAAACTGAAGGAAATATCTTTTAATACAATTCTTGGTGAGGGTACTTTTTTTTAATATTTAATGCTATTTAAGTGATTTGACGAAAACATGGCTATTTCTATGGTGAGGAAAAACCAAAAAAATCGAGTATGATATTGACCGTAAGCTCAGAATAAGCACGACAATACCTACTTATTCTGTACAGTACACACGAAATAAAAGGTAAGAAAATATCCTTTGTTATAATTCTGAGATTAAAAAAAATGTTTATGCATGTATCACAATTAGAGGTTTATTTTTAACTAAATATCATCTCAATAACAAAACAGCAATTTCTTGTTGCAACAGCTAAATGTTACTTTTTTCTATGGTACCAGATTTTTTACTGGTTTTTTATATTTGTTTTTTATTATTATTATTATTTTTGTTTTTTGTTGATTAAAACAGTAATAATAACATCCAGAAATTAATTTTCGATGTAGAAAATGTTGGCATTAAATAATATTAAAACGATCCGTTATACGAGTGCAAGTTCTTTAAGTGGGTTCTCGTTACTCGTTATAAAAAATTTCAATTTGGCATCTTACCGATTGTAGAATAAGTAGTTTTTAAATTTTTTTAAGCGTCTTTCCTAAATCTAAGAAATTCGAAGTACTTTTTCCTTTTGTAGCTTAGCTTTTTTATTGGTTCTCTGCGTAGAACGCAAAATATTCCATAAAATAAACCAACGTAGGTGCCCGGGATTTAAAATATTAATACCTTAGTATGAAATAAATAATATATTGGGCTATTTCCAACATCAGGACTACCACTACCACATCGGGTTAATCCTCTAACGGAGCACATAGCTCCAACCAATACAGTCATAGGTAGGGGTAAACGGTACAGTTATTGGTGCCACGTATTTTCTTGAAGCAAATCGGAGCTACTTTCACTCATACCCTTTGAATATCACGGCCAATCTACTTGAACTCAAGGGCATTTTTCTCCCACCCTATGTGTGTTAACGCAACCTCGACAGAGTGCCTTTTTTCCCCTGCGACCGCAACTTTTGGATATTTTTGGACTCTTCTATTATTTTTATAAATTTTTAAGCGGTATGAAATCATTTGACGATAAAATGATTTTTTGCAGAGGGTTAAAAAAAAATGAACAATTAGTGCAGAAATGCAAATATACCTACGAACTATGGAAACCAATCCCATCGTGTTTTCAGTATTGGGTAGTACTTAACATACAAAAGGAAAATTTTTGTTGGAGATGATAGACATCTTACTGTTACAAACGTTTACAAAAGTTAAATTCTGAGGGATAAATAGTTTCAGAAGAGTCAAAAGTTCCAAGATCTTATCAAGACTCTGAAATTGTTTGGGATATTGGATAGCTATATAAAAAGGATTAATTTGATCGATGAGTATTTACTAATATGTTAGTAGAAATTTTATCAGATACTTGACATACTCGATGGCACGAGAAAAAAATCTAGTGGCATCACTTCAAATTTAGGGACGTGTTTTTGGTGTTGGTATAATTCCTGTGGTAACAGGATGTATATAGATATCGTAACGTATGATAATTTTATGATACTACAGGAGTTATACTTTTTCCAAGTTTCTGTTGCGAATTGTGATTTAGAATAAAAAAAGTGTATCTTATTTGGAAAAAAAAAAAATTAATTTAAATCTTGAATAATCCTAGCATTTTAAGAAATTCTGTAGTATCTACTTATCGAAACTCATCTATGCCATTTTTTGAAGCATCAACATTTCAAAAAAAAAAAATAAATAAAAAATAAAGAAAAATAAAAAAATAAAATAAAAAATAAAAAAATGAAAGAAAAATAAGCGTATTGAAACCTTCTTCATGCACGAAACATTAAATTAATTTTGTTACGTATAATTGGTAATATTATATCAAAATCACCATTAATTTTTTCTGCATCGATTTTTTTCATTGGATTCTATCTTTGAAGTTGATTGAATTGTTAAAATTTATTAAAAATGGTATTGTTTTGTGTACAAATAAACAGATTATGTAACTTGATATTATAAAGCTTGTTATACTTTTACTTATAACTAAATTTATGAAAATTGGATAGCTGTTACAAGAAAAATTACTTAGTCTATCGACCTGATGAGCGACAAAAATCATTCGTGCCTCGTACAACTGCTGAAAATGTGGGTGTCATAGCATATAACATATACACTAAGAGCTAACGCCAAAATTGCCTTTACTCAAGTTTTTAGTCTGAGTAATCGTAAAAAAACGATTGGCAAAGTGGTAGCAACTATTTTTTTTGTAAAGGGTCGTAGCTATTTGAATGTCAATTTTTGGGTAGTAGATAAGCATCAATTTTCAAGCTTGTGCATAACATTATTTGTACCACACATTAATCCAGGCCACTGTCGGTAACTCTCTCTTTTTGTCCCTGTTCCTGTGTATAGTCAATTCAAGCTTAGAATCTCTACCACCTCGACCAAATCCAATACAATAAGCCAGTGAAGGTTGTTTGCGGGGTAAAAGTGGGTAATTTCTAGCCAGCTGCTCTTCCCCAAAAAGTATATCATTAACGGGTACGTTGACGCCGAGAGCTTCAATGCGTCAGGTGTTAAGAGAGTCCTTCTTTTTTGACGCGTTAATGGATGTATTATGCAGGAACTACCTGTTCGTGTAAAGTGGGTCGGAAAGCTACGAGACTAAATTAATAACTTGGGAGGGTAATATTGTCCTTGATTGCTATACCACCCGATAAAGTAGCGCGATAACTTATTGGCTCACTTTTTTAAACTAGTCGATTGTCCTTTCAGTTATTCTTACGATTCTTTCTGATTTTTTTAATTTGATCGATCGATTCGGATAATAGTCTCTAGCATAAGTCTGGAACGTTTTTAAGTATACGAAAGCCAACTGCATTAAGTATATGGCCTGAAGGAATTGTAGGATAACGATTTAATACACTGCGGATCAATAAGTTAATAAATGAGACGCAAAAGTCCTATTTGATCCTTTTTTTATTTACGATAGTCACGATATCTATCACAATAATCGATCAGAGGTCAAAAAATTTCCCAAAAGTTTTTCTTCATTTGAGGTAAGCAGTAAGTTCGACATTTATCTGAAATCATGAAACCGCAAGTCATTCTATTAAAAGTAGTACGAGTCCGAGTATAATCAGACATAGGCAGATTTTTTTTAAATTGATTTTTTCGAGTATTAAACACCTATTTACACGTTGTTCCTAAAAATGTAGAATTGATATAGAAAAAAAAAACTTTAATGAGTTAAATGTCATCGACACGACTTTGCCCATCGTGTGAGTGTCTCTACGGTCTCGATTCTGATACTGATCATTGCGAGTAAGTCTCGAGAACGTGCATCGAATGTGTGGATCCAAGACCATGCGCTGACTTATCGACCATCGAAAAATCTACAAAAAAATGCTTGAAAAGCTGTGGGAGCACGAGGTGGATGCAGCTACGACGGGGAGCTGGACCGAAAACTCAAGAGGACGATTTTACGTCCAAGAATTTACTTCTATAGTCTATGGCGTTCGATCAATAACATGATGTACTTACCAATGGGTTGGTGCTAGATTTGAAAAACAGAGCATAGGCAAAATACACGGGAAACGAAAGCAGGTGGAGGACATACACGAATAATTGTAAATATATTATGAGCAAAGCTGCGTAGTAAAAGGTGGTGAAACCGAATTGTCATGCACATTGAACGTATCAGTCGTGACACGCGATATTTAAGGGAATAAACTTATCTTCTTCGGCTCAACTCTATATATATACTGTTGCTACTTTGTTTTATGCTGGAAAGAACAGAGATAAACTATAGAAAACTTTGAACGTTGGAAGGGAAAAACTCGGGGAAACGTTTTTGGAAGCGTAGGGGCCGTTATAATTATATATGTTCGTGACCACAGGACAAAAATGTGGGTGCGTTGGGAGAATTTCCTGTACAATGTTCATAACGTTTGTTACTGTATTCACAATTAAATGGGTGTTGGAACTTTTTCTTGATTCTACTCATACTTATGATTTAGAGCTTAAAAAATTTTTTCGGCGTGAGAGCTGATTTAGAAAGATACATAAATATTCGAATTGATCAATTAAGGCACTTTGCTGACAACAGTTTCAGCTAACTGACACGTAAAATCGCATACGTAATAGATAAGAAAAGTATATTATAGAGTCATGAACAATAACACGTCGAATATGAATGTCATTTTTTATTGAACCCTTATTTTAAAATTATTTTACTTGTTAAAATAGTTGCCACACGCACCCATACATTAGTGTATGAAATTTATTTTCACAGAGTGTAGGCTACTGAAAATTAATATAAAAAAAAATTTTACTACAAGCTACGGACCGAAGACCACATTACCTATAGAGCGTAAATCTATCTATAATTATTAGTTTCTTTGTAACATGTATACCCATATACTGTTCATTAATATTTGATAGTATAGAAGTACAAACTTTTTTTCAAACAACATCACAGATTTCCTAATCCTGAAACTCATAAAAGGTTAATTTGATTTCTTCTCGAGTATGTAAGTCTAGAATTTTAACTGATTATGACTTTTAAGAAATACTGCCCTTTTATAAAACAAAAAAATTTTTACTTGTTCCACATCATTTTACGATAAATTTTTTTGGACGATTATTATTTCAAATTATAAAGCTTTACATAAAAAATAATACCTAAAAGACAGAAAAGCTTAAAAAATTGCTTCACAGCATTTTGCTTCGTAAGAAAATACTTTTTACATCTGACGTCAACGAAAGTAATCTTTACAAATACTCACCAGAATTTCAACTTATACTGAAGCAAAATATATTGTTATAACAGTAACTACTCGCAATAATTTTTTTCGCGTAGTACAAATTATCTGGTATTTTTATAAAAAAAAAAAAAAATCAAATTTTGTTAACTACCATAAATTTCAAACATCCGTAAGATCAAGTACAAATAATACTAATCGGATTAAAAGACAGTTAGTTCTTTATTTTCATGTTGCGTGGGAAATCTATCATAGAAAGCGTAAAAAACATATAATGTACAATTTATTAAAAAAAAGAACTTGTTTAGTTTGAGAAGAGCCTAATTGAATACTGAGTAATAATACAATATAAAGCACTAATGACACATAAATTGGTCAGAACAACTACTAAAAAACATGGTTTATATTATTTAGAGGACTAAGGATAATTAGTATTTGCTTGATAAAGTATTCGCAATTGTACAATTAGTTTAGTCCGCTAAAAAAACATAAAATTTTTTAACATTTAGAAATGAACAAATAAAAATGTAACTAATAAACTGCTGTGAATAAATTAGTAAATTATTTGATAAGTTACGTTAGACACTAAATTTTTGCGTTACTCGAAAACTTGAAGAGTTAAACATTTTAAAACATAGCAATATATATCGTTCAAAAGTTACAGGTTGCAAATATTAAATCTCCAATAGAAATTAGTTTGAAGCCTATATGATGCATTGCTTTAAAATTTTGTCATGTATTGGTTTCTTTTCCAGCTGTCCTACGCGGATTGGCTTCTGTTTTGTTTGTTTTAGGAAATACAAATAAAATGAGGAGAAGTTGGAAAGGGGTTGACTGTGTCGATGGGTGTGACTATTTTCTTACTTTATGGCCAGGGAATTTTGGTAGTGGGAAAGGGGATTCCAAGCCCTTCAACGCACAGCCCCAACACTTCACTGTCTCGCAGTGCGTCAGCTAGACAACACCTCAACCCAAAGTGATCACTGTGTTCTACGTTTCCTATACAGTTTGTCAAAGGAGTTTAGTGCTCAACTCGATATCTATCCGTGAAAAGTGTCCTGTGAAACTCTAGACATCAAAACTCCCAGCATCCAAAGGGTGTTCATCTCAGCTGTGCATAGCTTCATCTAAGGAGTTTCTGGGATTCGTTGTTTGCGTCACGAGAACCGAATTAACAAGTAAGGACATGCATAAATCATTTCTTTTGCAAAAATAAATGTATCTCACTCTCAGAAAAATCATCTCGTTCCGTTTGAAGTGCAGTACTATTTTGATACAAAATAAGGAAAGACATGCATAATATATACCTGAAAGCTATCTTTGGAGTTTTATAAGAAAATAGATTTTTTTTTAATCATTTTTTTTTGCTTATTATCATCATTTTTTTTAGTTTACCTTATAAAATATACACATAAAATTTCCTCTTTCTTCTTCCTGAGCTGTTCAGAAAAAAAAATATTTGACTATTTTTTATTAACAAAATGCAGTATTATCAAAGAATAGCTTGAATTTTTTTACGAGTAAGGATAGTGAGCACGTACATATTGAAGTAGAAAATTATAATAAAAATTACTTCAAAGTCATTTTTTTTTTTTTTTTTTTTTTTTTTTTATGTATCAAGCTAGTGCTAAACATTTGTAAAAACCACGCTGACTTAATTCATTTTGACTTAACTTTACAAGCAATTGTTTAAAACACTATTTTTCACAATCTAAAGTATGTTTCTACTTTCTTTATATTTCATGAAAAAAACGTACATGTTTTTGTAAATATTTTAATTATGATTGCGACGTGAAAAGAAACGTTTTTAGATGTTTTCGCTTGCTACGTCTCAGAACATTTTCCATGCAAAATATTGGCTTAATTTTATAATTATTTAAGATTAAAAAGAAAACTTAATTAAATCCAATTAGTGATGTCATAACATACATTTAAAACAAGAATATAGAAATAGGCCTGTTATAATTTTCATCTCAACTAATTTCAAACGATGGAATAAATATAGTACTGTTGTACAAATACTGTTATTAAATTAAATTTGATACACTTTTAACTATGTGTTAGTTATATTACTGATATGTAAGACTTACTTTTACTAACTCATGTAAAAAACGTTGTTATAATAATTTTATTTAGTTCAGTGAGCAAACATGTATATTTTTTAAAATTATTTTTAGCCAAAAATGATGAAGCTAACCGGTCTCGTTGTAATATTAGCCGTTGTTTTATTCATGCCATGTGATTCAGCAAAAAACATGGAAAGTCAAGTTCCTGTCATTTTGGACGTACAAAAGTTCTATGCGACCACCAGCATAGGAATTATTTATAGGAGCGATGAAGGTGAGAAAAGTAAAGCATTTATTTAAAAAATATTAATTTTTCACTACAAAAATTATTTGTTCTTAAATCCACAGATATACATTCCGTGGTTAACATGGTTAAAGCATTTTCACGTAAAATGGTGTATTCCGTAGCTTCGACTATACTAGACCTTCCAGCGAAGTACCCAAAAATAAGAAATTACTCAGAAACCCTTTTCGTGGTGTTTTTAAATACTGACAATGATTTCGAAAAATTTACGCGTTTCTCGAGGCATCATAATCTGTCGCCTCACGTATGGCTGTTGTTATTCCGGCCAGCCGTTACTGAAAAAATTGATAACACTTGCCGTTATCCTGAAAAGAATCACCTTCACTTGAATATAAGAAGTGAAGTTTTAACTAAATGTGGCAATAACAAAAACATTCATGAATGGTTTGCTGTTGGCCCCCAGAATGAATTACAAGTTAATAAATTATTTGAATGGAGCAAGGAAAAAGGATTAACTATTACAGACAAGCGAACTTTAGTCCAGAGACGAAAGAATTTAAGTGGCTTATCTGCCACAATTATTGCTAAGGTAACAAATTTGTTCAATAATTAAGTTGGTTTATTTTCGACATAACATAATTGTTGCATCCAAACAAATTTTATTGTTTCATGGAATCGTTCGTAGTCTCCTCGTGTTTATTCTACAGTACTTCAAGATTTTGCTTCAACAACAGGATTAGCACTTGAGTATAAAAATAATTCCGATATCAAAAGGAAACCAAATGAAAGTGTCAAGAATACATCGATTAATTCCACAAAATTATTAAATGATAGTATTATTATTCCTGACAAGTTTTTAACGAAAAAAAATTTAGACAAGTATGACTTAACGATTGAAATCATGGATTATAAAGATACGTTATATTATAAATTACCGGATACTTTGGATATTCCATGGGATGCCTATTTTGAGGTTAAAAAGTTTGAATTATCAAATATTTACGCCTAAACTTTTCTGTAACGTTTAATATCCTTGTTGTTGAACAGGTTTTTAGCAAGCAAATGTGGATTTTCTTGATTATACTGGTAGTTTTTTCTTCGATATTATTTGCAGTGATTTTAGTATTACATGGAGATAGGAGAGGATTCATTTATAAACTGTCGGACGGTTTTTTAAATGTATGGCGAATGTTTGTACATCAGGAGTTTACAGGTAAACAGTCAACGAAGATTTTTAAAAAAATACAGTAGACAGATTTATATTACGTTATTTATATCATATCATACAAAACTATTATGATGATTCACTTCTCATGTTTGTTGTTTCTCTAGTAATTTTTAAATACATATGATTGATTAGTTCGTTACTCTAGAAACGAAAATGTTTGTACCTACTTTTGTATAAAGTAATGCTTGTATTCGTAATTAAATACGAATATGAGACAATTGACGCAGTGATCACTATCAACCATAACGGAGTTTAAACATGCTTGAATCAAGCTTTCTTGATAATTATTCTTAAAACAAGTGAATACACCGCATATTTATGAGTAGCTGTATAAAAAGCATGTATTATGGCTTCTTTCAAAAAGTTTAAGTTTCCATCATTTTCTTTAAATTTCTACGTAATACAGTGCATTTTAATTTTGATTTCTATTTTTACTGCTTTTCATAATTCGATGAACTTGAATAAGTTATGCTTCATTTTATAAAATATACTGTTAAAATACGACGTGAATGATTCACCACTAGTTGTTCAAGAGACTGATACATTTATCTCCTTATTTGCTTCATGAAATTAAAGTAGATAAATAGAGTCTGAATCAGTAAAAATATAAGAATATTAAAAATTGCATCTTATGTACTGATTTGAATATACTTAGCATTGACTGCATTGACAGCATTGAACATGTGTTTATATATGTTAGTAGAAAAAAGCAATCCCAAATTTGTCCCCCTTTATCGATAAAATTTTTATGCTTGCAATATCATGTACTGCGAGGAAAAAATCGTGAACATAGGTTTCAGTCATCAATTTGACACCGTTTTACGTAATGATAAAATAAGCCTTATATCAAAGGTGTGCCTCAAAAAAAATTTTTTTTAATCTTATGAACTTTTAAAATGGAGGATATTTTTATTTAAATCTACACATTGTTATATTCGTAAGTTAAAAAAACTCTTAAGAAATTTAAAGAGATAATTTGTAAGTTTAACATAATTATTACCAAAATATAATAAACCTCTAACAGAAAGTGATAATCCTTACCCCTCCGTCAAAAGTAAATAATTGATTCTTAAAGAATTATAAAATAAAAATTAATATTACTAATAAATTGAATAAAACATTCTTTTAATTAAAAAGCCAAAATATTAAAGTTTCGCTGTCCTGGTGCTTGCCCTGGTGACGCAGGGGGCGAAGCAGGGGGCGAAGCCTCCTAATGTTGTATATTTGTGCCTAAGTTACGTATATAGCTTTTTCTTGCGAAGGACAAAAAGCGAAATTGCATGCCCATGAAAATACTTTGCACCCAGTTAATTACTTTAGGCCCATAGTGATTAAAAGTGCACAAAGTATGGCCCGAGGGTGTAAAGCAGCAATTGCACTTTGTGTCTAAGGTAAAAAATGTTAAATTTTCGTCACAAACGTGCCATCACCCCTAGGGCTGTTTTAGAGCCTGAGGGTCTTGCAAAGCAGGCTCAAGGAACCGTAAGGTAGCCCTATATAGATGGATGGCACTTTCGTGCCGAACACTGCTTTTTCTACCAAGGAACGAAATAATAGTTATGTCGTACAATCGCCATTATCAGTGGGGCTATTTTGTGGGCCGTACGGTAGCTCCAGTTGGATAGTTGGATGGCGACTGTGTGGCAAATGCTATTTTTTCTACCAAGGGCACTGTAAACGTTTAAATGTCACGAAAAAGGCCTAAAAGTATTTTCATCTAGCAGCGCGAAAAGGAAAAAAAGTAATTTAAAACAATATTGATAATTATTACTTCACTCTTTGCCTCAACACATGGTACTGTTGCATAAATAAAACCCAATTAATGAAAATTGACTGTACCTATCAATTTTTCTATGAACCTTGATTGAAGTACTTTTATGATTTTTTTGCTAAAAGCTAAGCCCCTGCAGAAGATCTATAGTATGAAGACAAACGCTTCAAAAAAAAAGCGTCTGAGACAAGTTAAAAAAGGTTAAAATTTTTTTGAAAAAACCAGTGTTTGATAGTCTTTTAAAGAGTTGAGAAAAGGGTTCTCGCCCCAACCAAGCAAAACAATTTTTCTATACGTTACATGCACGCTATACTCTATCTATGCAGACATTTAGATTTTTCCATACCATTTCTGGTAACTTAAATTTAAAAAATTTGAAAATTATGGAATAATTATTCAAGTTCGCACAATTTATAACTTCGCACTTGTGAGATCATCACATACTATCGAATGTAATTTAAGAACCGTAAGAATTTAAGAACATGTATAATGAGATTGCCTGACTAAACTTACATTATTTAAAAATTTACAGATGTACAATTCAATTCCGTATCATCAAAAATGGCGAGACTATCGCTATATCTGACAGCATTTATTATTATTTCAATGTACGCAGGCTGTTTTACCAGCTTCGCCACAGTTTCAATACAACACATTCCATTCAAAAACGCACGTGAATTTATAGAGGATAAAACATATCAATTGATCATTAAAAAAAATCGAGACACTTTAACGTTTTTTTCGGTAATTTCATAAAATTGCGACTGAATACATCATTTTCATTATAATTAAAAACTTTATCTTACAACACTTTTTTTAGAGCTCAATGAATGATGTGAATGATGAACTGAAAATGTTTTTGAAGGATGATAATAGTCTACCTATAAGTTCAGAAGATGCTTTAAAGCAGGTAATTTGAAGTTTTTAGTTTTTGTATTAACTATTTAAAAAAAAATCAATAATCCATGACCCTTTACCAAAGCATCTAAAAATTATTTCTAACAATTTTTTTTTATATCATTTTGAAAATGTTACTTGAAACGGTGGTAAAAATGTTTTTCAAAGAAAAGTTTTTTAACATTCTACC
This sequence comes from Copidosoma floridanum, assembly GCF_036245765.1. NCBI lineage: Eukaryota > Metazoa > Arthropoda > Insecta > Hymenoptera > Encyrtidae > Copidosoma > Copidosoma floridanum. Next base: position 1,847,453 of record NW_028321912.1, on the reverse strand, counting down.
TTAAGAAAACGTTTTTCTATCACGGAGGTAAGTTTTATGTAAGTCATTTAAAAATATCTCAAATATTTTACTCAAAAAGCAGTACTGCGAAGACGGTATTAAGTTTTACAACGTCACTTTTAGATTATTGCAGATAGTTAAATCAATTCATCCAATATAATATGTAATAATGCGTGTGTGTGCTTGTGTGAAAGTTGTTGTTGGTTACAAGCTGACACTCTTATTCTGAACAGTTGTAAAAATATCTCAAAAGCTACAAATATTTAATAAAATGAAATGGATTGTTTTTTAGCGTACCAATCATTTCAAGTTTTTTTTTTTTTCATTTTAGGTATGCGATGAAAGGGTTGTTTATTATACGTATGATATGTTACGACATCCAGTAATTATGAAGTCTCATTGCAAAATCTTAGCTATTCCACTACGCAACACTAGAAAAAAAAGTATAGCTTTGAACAAAGGAAATCCACTTCTTGAATTTTTAAATCATCAGTAAGTACTTGTTTTCAATTACTGCCTTATACTGTTACTTAATTTTTTTTTTTTTTTTTCAGCATCCAGAAGTATCGAGAGAATGGAATAATATCTCGAATTAGGGAGGAAAGTCTTCGCATTACTCGCATTAAAAAACAAGTTTCGTTTACGTCATTAGGTATTACTGAGGTTGCCCCACTGTTTGTATTTTTAATCAGTGGATTCATCCTTAGTTTCATCATATTTTTGTATGAGAAATATCACAGACGGATTGTACTGTATTTTGTAAAAAAACCATGTAGAAGAATTAAGAAACTTAGAAAACCAAAGAAACCCAACCGTTTGTATAATGATGGGAAGCCATTTTCAGTTTATTCTCAGTACAGAGAGCCGCAGCCGCGCCCTTTGTGGCCTTATACTCCATAAAAAAGTTGAACTGATACACTAAATCACAAAAATAGTACATTACGTCAATAAGGCATAAAACACAAACGTGAGCGCCGGAAGGGTATGGTTGTTGTATGTTTTTGCTCGAATCGAGTATATTGTTTATCCGACCAAAGGCGAAAAGTGCAATTTTTTGCTTGTGGACACACTTTGCGCCAAGTAAATCTCTAGAGGAGGTACCTCAGCCACGAAGTTACCGAATATATTCCGTTCCAACTTCGTACACTTGATGCTTTAGAAATATAAAATACACCGTTGAATTTTTGTTGCCCTGGGCTAGTTAGTTAAAGAGAAAAATGTAACATGCACTTTTATGGAAAAAGTGGAGCTTATGAACATATTTATAAATATCTCGAAAGTTACCCAACGGATCTTAATGAAAATTGGGGAGAATATAAATAAACATATGACGAAAAGTATAGTAAAAAAAATTAAGCAATGAGCTCACGTCTGAATTCAATGATCAATCAATTATTAATGACACTCGCGGGACTTGTTTACTTTTTATACCATGTTGCGTTGGTATTGTTGGCGGGAAATACGAACGAAACTTCAAAAAATTTGGCTTGGCAAAACATAAATTTTTTTTTCGTCATAAACAACAAAAATTACAGACTATTGACTTGACTGTCAATACTACTTCCTTATCAATCAAGTATTCGGTCAAATAATTCTTTTATAAAAGTATTCACCCTGCTTATCTCATGTTGTGATTTGGTTACACGAATCAGTCCTTTTTAATTTTCTTGTAACAAATTTTCAATACCTTTTAAATTATTATTAATATATTAATCTATAATATCTGAGAATGAGATATTAGCATTTCAAAATTTTTTTTTCCAATAAAAACTCATGTCATGTTTACATATGACACCTGCTCTTATGATCGTACGCCACACGTCACCTACGCATCTCATCGAAACATTTATATAGCGCTAAGATTGGTAGGGAAGTATACTGACATTTTTTTAGTGACGTCTTTTAGACATTTCTAGAGTGGTACTCTATGGCTGAGGTACCTCCTTCAGAAAGTACTTTGAGCCTGAAAAGCGCTGAAATATATTTTCCTCGTTGGTCCAAAGTGATTACAAGGCCGCTAAGTGTGGCCCGAGGGTGCAATGCGGTAGATGCATTGTGTTTGTGCCTGTGATAAAAAAAAATTAATTTTAAGACAACATACTTTGAATAAAAGCATTTTTTAACAATTCAAATGTATAAGCATTTAGTTAGATGTACACTAATGAAAATTAACAAAAACGTAATTACAAGTAGAAAATGGTAGTTCTTGTACCTCGAACGCAAAGAGAAAAAAATTACGCCTGCAAGTCAGAAGAGTTTTGTGTGTAAGTGCCCAACTTGTAAGAGTCGTTTTTCTTTTTGACAGGGCAAGAAGAATTTGCACCCATGGTAAGAAAATTACTTTTTACTAACCTCTTCCACTGTAAACATGTATCTGTATGACTTTGTTACAACTTTTTTAAGCGATAATGAAAAAAACTAACAGTGTTTACTATTTCAATGCTTGCAAATTATCTACAGTAATCATTCTGTACGAACCTATGTGTAACCAAAAATAGTTCTTTTCATTATTTCTCAAAAAACATGAAATTAGACCTCCTAATATTTTTGTAATTTTTTTTTATGTAATCAAAAGAGTGTTATAGTTTCTTAATAAATTTTGAAAAGAAACAAAACATGCCATTAATAGTCTTAAAATTTCTTCTGCAAATGTGAGACTGTAACCTTAAACTTTCAATAGGATACCTATCATTGTTATATGATTCGTTATAAATCCGAGTGGACGGTTGCAAATAAAAAGTCAATAATATGATATCGTATATAAGATAAGAACTAGAAAATATGCTGGTAATGAACGACAGCAAAGTAAATTGAAATTCGGATTCTTTGTTAAATCACTATAATATTTAGTAATGTTAGTTTAAATGAAGATTGTTTTTGCGTTTTGCTAGAAATTACGATGTCAAGTGTAAAATTTACGTGTAACTTTATAAGTGTAAAGTGTAAAGATTGTGAGTTCTTACGTGGGAAGAATGTTGTGCTTTTTTCCTTGCAATCAGGGAAGAAACGTCATCTTTCGGTGAAGGTATGGTGGAAAGTTTTTTTTTCATTTTTAATTGCAAAGAGCCATACTGCAACTAGAACAAATTCAAATACCTTGGCTATTTTTATATGTTGTTAACTGAAATAAAGTGTATTAAATTTGGGCCTAAAAACACAAAATTTGAATCAAAATCTATCTGAACATATCGTTTACAGCCAAAAGTATAAAAATGTAATTGTTACTTAATCACAGCAAACTTTGCAAATTTTTTCATTTAAAATTTTGACTGTAATTTTTTTATTGTTTCTGCAATTAAACACACATAAATTTATTTACATGCATACTTACAACGAATTTTCTCTGAAGAGTTTGAAAATATAATGTTACATACATTTGTCTTACCTAACTGCATGTATCAATGAAAATGGTTTTATCTACTCCTTTTACGCACATATGATGCCAAAATTTTGAAATACTCCCTTGTAAGCACGCCATAAGCCTAGCATGTTTTTGAAGTCTTTAGTTTTTACTCGCACACAACTTCTTTATGTTTAGCCATCACGAGTAGTTAGATTTAGTTAGTACATGTCCATGGTTGATTAAGATCCGTAGATAACCAATGTTTTTTACATTCCTTGTAATTTTTTTTTTTTTTAAACTTGATATAAAATAGTGCAGTGTTGAAATTGTCGGTTATGTGATTTTTTTCTGTAAATAATTCACGCCATTTCAATCACATACATTAAAAAAATATCCAAGATACTGTGTTTTTCTATATTACAAATCGTTTTTTGCGATTGAAAATGAGAAAAGGTTATTCTTGAAGTTTTTTTTTATATCACGATATAGACGAATTATTGTGATTTGCACAAAACAAAAAAAAAGATTCCCTACTGCATGTTTACCTTATGACAAATTTGAAAGCTTATTTCTGCAACGATTGAGTCATGCTTTACAACGGGATAAAAAGCATTTCATTTCTCTGCAAAATAATTACTTATCTTTATAGTTAAGATTATCTACTTACAATTGTACTGCCAATTTTTGTATTTCTTAAGTGTACAGTGGCTTTTCTTAATTTAATTTGAAACTCTTTATTTTAAGACATTCTTCTAGTATACCTTCCATCTTGCATCATAGATATTTTTGTCGTAGACTCTTAAACAGTAAGTATCTGTATTACGTGTTAAATCAAAAAGTTTTACTTAACAGTTATGTATCGGAGAGTGTATAAGCGTATAATTAACTTATATTATAAAACGTTTAACTTGTTAATTTTATATTTGTAATAATGTAGTTAGAAGTATGAGATCTGAAAAGGCTTTGGTTAATTATTCGTAAAAAAAAAGATGAGGTAATGCAGTGACATCATTTATTTTTTTCTTTAAACATTTTCTTTTGTTAACTGTGATCATGATAAAGCAGATATTTTTAATGTTAGTCACAGTCTATTGATCGACGACTGTCTCACGTTTCAGAGGAACAGATATATACAAGATTTTGTCTTCGCTTAGCCATATCTTAACTTTTTCCATATCATACTTTTCTAAAATGTCACGGGCGACGGTCATAGTTTCGTATGAGATGTTTCCATTTTCTTCTAGTTGACCCGTAACTGTAAAAGAGTTATCACAGACCTAAAAATTACACAGATATCTTAGTAAACATATGTTTTTATAATAAAATGATTTGTATACACATAAAGTAAATAGTACTAGGGGATCCACTCCCGCACGCTTCTTGACAAACTCTCTTACAGTTAATAACAAATATTTAATTTTCGATTTGATTAGAACAATTAAATAACTTGCAACTACTAAATGTATAATTTTCATTTTTAGTGAGAATTTTAACTTCTGATTATTTGATCACATTTCAAAATATTATATGACGTTTCTAGAACACAAAAGTACAAACTTATCGCTTGAAGGATACGGTTATTATATGTTTGTGCTTAAGTCTCATATGTTATTTTTCTTACTCAAGGCAAAACGTGCAGATTTTTGCCCGTGGATATCAGTTGAATATGTATATATGAAAATTAACTGAAAGTTATCACCTCAACTTAAAAAAGACGTTTCTTTGTTTTGAAGACTTAAATAGACTTTGCACCCAATCAAATTTAAAATTAAAAAAAAAAAAATTTTTTTTAAGATGTTACGCAAACATTCTCTCTTCTCAACAACTTAATGAAAGTATCATTTAGATTACTTAGCTTGCCCAGCTCTATACCGTTTTTTAATTATTTTAATTATTTTTATTATTTAAATTTTAAGCCTTATCCTAAGTCGGTTTCATAAATTCGATATCCAGCTAAACGACAAGCTCGTATGTTCAGATGAACTCATTGTTTTGGGCGTCAGGTGTCAATTTTTTGCCTTAACCTCATCTCATCTGTACCTTAGTTCTTGTAATCTCACACGCGTTCTTGACCAAAATAGAAGTGCACCCAGCGATATATATATACACATTCTTATATTCCTACATTATATAGTGATTTTTGGGGGTCATTCCACAAAACCCCTACCACCCTCTTCAGCCATCCTTGGTCGAGGTTGGAAAATAATAGATGATGATGAATTAGAAAATGTTCCGTTGATTATACGAATATTGATATTACGTTTTAGAATACGAAACAATGTTCAAAGATAGGATGATTTAATACTTTTTTCTTACCATAGGCCCAAAGTGCAACTGCCGCTTTGCGCCCTCGTGTCACAGTTTTCGCCCTTGTAATCACTTTGGGCCCTAGGCAAAAAAAACATTACACGCGACTCGGGCACCAACATACAACAATCGCGCCCTTCGGGCGCTCATGTTTGTACTTTGTGCCCTAGTGACGTAATGTACCAATTTTTTCAGATTCAAATTCCAAGAAAGAACTTTTTACATTGTTTAGATCTAATTGTAAACGAGATGTTCTATGATTGAGCATTCTCTTTAGAAGTTATATTGATGTTACACTAGTCCATGCCATAGATAAAATTTTTTTTTTCCACAAAAAATTAAATGATATATGAACGTTGTAAATAGAAATTTTTTTCCTGAACCTCCTGGGGCATTAATAAAAAAAATGTATCTTTTTAATCACACAGAATTTAAAAAATCAAGATTTAATCTACAATTTCTCATACATTAAAAACCATTTTTTTATGGTACTGTTTTCTTTTATAACAATTGTTGTTGTTATAAGTGAATTTAAATTTCTACATTATTTGTCTTTTAATTGTAAAATTTCATTTACATGTCAAAGTGTACGATTTTTGTATTTATTCAATTTTAAAAGGCAAACCAAACTAAACTGAAAAATAAAGTATTTAGCTGGTATTCAAGAATTAGGGAATTCAAGAAGATACTAAAGAGCGTGTGTTGTAGAAAATTAAAGACAAATAATTACCTATTGCTACAACGCAAATCTACGCTTTTTGACGATTTTTTTTTTTTGTTAACTATATTTCAAATGTCATTTTTTTAATTAGATAAAAAACATTTAAATAACAATATTTACGTAGACAATTCATATAGTTTACTTATTTTACTTTACTTCTTCTGATATTTATGTAATAATTTTTTTTTTTTAGTTTTGTACTAGTCAGGTTATTCTTCAAGATAAACTATACTATAAAAGCAGATGTAATGATCCTTTATTTTTGTAAATAAAATATGAAACAAACGAAATAATGTTTTTTTTTTTTTTAATCTCGGGTTTTAATGAAACTATCAACATAGATACGCCTTGGTATTGGTAAAAAATCGTATACAACCCACGGGAGGAAACAAAGACTCCCTCAGATCGCATGCTTGTCGCCTGAAATTGCCTGCGATTTGCGATTGTCAATTGCCTGCGATCTGAGACATTCTTTATTTTTCCTTCCTAGATGAGTAATATACTATTTTAATATATTTTCTATATAATAATCGTGTCATTCCTGAAGCGTAAAGAAAAGTTTTTTATCTACTCTGAGACAAGAAAATTTTTTCACGTAAGCTTGCGTCTGGTGCACATCAAGACAATCTTATGGTCAACGACAGCTTGGTAAGATACTATCGTATGGTAGTAAAAAGGCCAGAATATTCATATAGTATTGGCTTATCTTGTTTGTCCCGATACGAGTAATTAAGGGACAGTATAACGAACGGTGAACATTGCTATGAACGAAATTTGTAATGTTTGAAGTCATAGGCAAATAATACAGTACAAAAGTAAAATAATGTTTGGGTCACATTATACAAATGATAATTTAATTAAATAGTACAATTATTAAAGTACTGATTTAACGTTAAACTGAAATAAAAAGTATGAATTCTCAAAAGAAAAGTCATTATAACTTTATTTATCTCTTGCTACGTCACGTAATGTGTTTTAATAGTTTTAAGTCTCAAAATTTTTTACCCTGTAATATAGTGAAACAAAAGAAAAGTGCGGTTCTTCATTTTCACTAAATATCAAAAGAAAAAGTTCCTTCTCATAAGAAATCACCAAATACCATGTTTCCACATTAAAAATTAAAATGTTAAAAAAGACATAGCTCTTTACAACATGTACGTTATTATGTTATTCGTTGCACAGTAAAAATCTTTGTACTGCAAATGGAATTTATCAACTTTTCTTTCATTTTTAAAACTGTACAATTGTTTTCCTAAATTTATTATAAAACTTTTCATTATAATCAATTCTTTTAGATTTGCCGGTATTCGATCGTATTTTAAATGACGTATTATGAAGAAATTATTTTGTAAGATACATGGTTTTATAAATTAGAATTCTTAAAGAAAGATCAAATCAACATGAACAAAATACTTCACATAGTCTCACGAAGGTTATTAAGAAAAGTTTTATTAAATGAAAATATATAACAAAGGACGACTTACGTCATTGTCAATTGTACTTGATGCAACGTTAGGTGGGTAAAAGGAAAATTAAATAATCGTCGAATAAATAATATCGATGAAAATATTTTAAATTTAATTAATAATATTTTTCCGTGGGTATTTTGATTTTTTCCTTTACTTAAAAAATTTAACAGCTTAAGTAGAAAGAAATTCGGTGTTTCAAATAAACTATTTAATTACTGTGTAAAGTCTTGCATAAGCATATTTTTGCTTCGGTTTTTGTTTCTATCTCAATGTTTAAGCTGCGTCAAAGAACTTAAGCTTGCAAAAACCTTTATATAACATCAAAATCAAGTGCAAGTTTTATAAGATATACTTCTAGTATACCTTCAATCTTGTATTATAGGTATTTTTGCAGTAGACTATTATACTGTAAGTATCTCTATTTAGTATAAAATCAAGAAAGTGTACTTAGCATCATTAGTGCATCGACAAGTGTATAAACGTATTAATTAACTTTTATTAGAAAACGTTAAAATTGTAATTTTTATATTTGTATTAAAGTGATAGAAACTATGAGACTTTAAATGGCTTTGGTTAATTATTCGTAATAAAATAGATGGGGTAATGCAGTGACTTCATTTATTCTTTTTCTTTATACATTTTCTTTTGTTAACCGTGACCATGACTAAGCAGATATTTTTCATGTTGGTGACAGTCTATTTATTGACAACTGGCCCATGTTTTTTAGGAAAAGATATATACAAGGTCTTGTCTTCGCTAAGCCATGCCTCAACTTTTTCCATATCATACTTTTCTAAAATGTCACGGGCGACGGTCATAGTTTCGTATGAGATGTTCCCATCTTCTTCTAGTTGACCCGTAACTGTAATAGAGTTATCACAGACCTAAAAATTACACAGATATCTTAGTAAACATATGTTTTTATAATAAAATGATTTGTATACATATAAAGTAAATAGTACTAGGGGATCCACTCCCGCACGCTTCTTGACAAACTCTCTTACAGTTAATAACAAATATTTAATTTTCGATTTGATTAGAAGAATTAAATAACTTGCAACTACTAAATGTATAATTTTCATTTTTAGTGAAAATTTTAACTTCTAATTATTTGATCACATTGTCAAACTTATGCACCCAAGACTGGTCTCGACCGATCACAGAACTAATACATCGGTGGCCATTAAAATTTATTTATAGGTATACGTATGATGCAGGTAGAATTATAAGACTTCCAACAGATAAAAACTTTTATTCATACTAAGGTCTGATCAAATTTGTTGACGAAGCAGAACATAAGACTAATCAGCACATACGTTTTGAAACTTATTTTAAGCATTTAAAACGAAGAAAACTAAATATTTAAAAATTACAACTAGAAAAAGATTGAGACAAAGAACTTCCATACTTACGGAGGCGCTAATTGAATCTAGGGAAAATTTTGTACAATCCATCATTCTCTTACAGACGTCCTACAAATACACTACTATCATGAATTTGTAAGAAAAACAAAAAAAAATTATTTGTTCACAATTACTTATGACTTTACCTCATTATTGTCGGACAAGTACAGAGAACCACAGGGTATCTTAATGAGGGCTAGCTGTCTTTTCTCTGTAGATGTGTTGCTTTGAGATACAATTTGATGACCCGAAACATCCTGACAGTCGGGCCGTGGACACATTATATTTGGATCATCTTCGCTTTGGCTTTTTGAAAACGCTTCAAACATTTTGATGAAAACGCTGGTATTTCGTGGATTTCTCAAGTGGTAAAAAAACTTGAATTTTGGTTAAAGTAACTTTATTATAACCTCTTATCAGTAATAAAAGAAGCGCGTGTCTTCCGTCTTGTGGCACGGAATATAGAATGAAACTCTCTATATAAGTCGATTACTTTAGCCACGATTCTACGTATGCCCCCAGAATGAATGATATGCATAACCGATGTAGGATATAGTATGTTTTCTATCCGCTAGATGCATGAGGTTAAAAGGGAGGGCTGGCGCCACTAGTCACTTTAACATATCTTTAAAATTGGATCTTATGGGCTGTAAGGGTCAATTCACCAATGACCGCAACTTAAGTTATTTTCTTCCATAAGATATGTACTATATGGGATTAAGAAGCGAAAACAAATAGCACTGGTCATACATACACTGTAAAATATTTCTAAGTGTGTTGAAGTACATGTCAAGCGTGTAATCAAAATTTCTGTTTTTTATAAAATACATTATATCACTTCTGATGAAAGTTTCAAGAACAACCAAATCGATGCTTCGTAAACTATTACACCTATTCTATAGAACTAAACAAGTTTCTTTTTCAATGATTAGCATTAAAAGATTGCAGAGAGAAAAATATTTATGTCACAGATTGTACACACTTGTAGACGTGTTAAATATGTGACAGCTTAATTTTTTCTCTTCACAGCTTTTCTTTATGGATTTTTTTCATTTTCATGTGTTCAGTTTAATGTCACTGGTTGACCACTTGACTTAGTTGTCCTTCAAATTATTATTCGTGACACCACGATGTATTATGAAAAAAAAAAAAAAAAAAGAATGTAACTACACACTGTAAATGTGTGTTTTACTATTTGAGGTAATACTTGTAAGACAGATTTTAGTATGCGTTATTGCTGCATTATGCTTTTTCCCATTATAAAATGGCACTAAATTGGCGCCCTTTTTTTTCAACAAGTCAAGTAGGACAGGTTTTAGTTTTAACTTTGGCCACTCATCAAATCAACATAAACAAAATACGTTATATAGTCTCACAAAGTTTATTAATAAAAGTTTTATTAAATAAAAATATATAACAAAGGACGACTTACGTCATTGTCAATTGTTCATGATGCAACGTTAGGTGGGTAAAAGGAAATTAAATAATCGTCGAATAAATAATATCGATGAAACTATTTTAACTTTAATTAATAATGTTTTTCCGTGGGTATTTTGATTTTTTCCTTTACTTAAAAAATTTAACAGCTTAAGTAAAAAGAAATTCGGTGTTCGAAATTAACTATTTAATTACTGTGTAAAGTATTGCATAAGCGTATTTTTGCTTCGGTTTTTTTTTTTTTTTTATCTCAATGTTTAAGCTGCGTCAAAGAACTTAAGCCTGCAAAAACACTTGTATAGCAACAAAATCAAGTTCAAGTTTTATAAGATAAACTTCTTGTATACCTTCAATCTTGTATCATAGGTATTTTTGCAGTAGACTATTATAGTGCAAGTATCTCTATTAAGTATAAAATCAAGAAACTGTACGTAGCATCATTAGTGCATCGACAAGTGTATAAGCGTACTAATTAACTTTTATAAGAAAACGTTAAAATTATAATTTTTATATTTGTAATTATCTGATTAAAAGTATAGAATAAACTACTTCCAACTAAAAAGTATAGTGAAATTTGTTCTCGTGGCCCACAACGATGATCCTACGAAACAACTGATTGTATCCTTTCTAGATCAACATGAAGACCATCAAAAAAATTTTGTATCACTTTACCAATAACCTTTGGAATGATATCTTTATATTTTAAAGATGAAAATAAAATAAAAAACTTTCACAAACATAAGTAATAGCAGATCAAGTGGCTTTGTTTCTCGTATAGCGATGGTTTATCGAAAATCAAACTTGTACGTAACAACGTCAACGGCACTCAAGGCCGCCAATACTTTCGTAATTGTGCAGCGCTCGCTTGTGTGTTTACTTCGAGTCCTGTTTGCGTGTACCTGTGATTCTTATTTTCCACCGTAATTTTTTTCGCATGTTTAAAAATATCGCAAAACTTTATGGGAGTCATCAGAGAAAATTAACTTGGTCTTTAAAACGCATTTTTTTATTATTTAATAAATAAACTACGGGACTCCTCGTTCCAAAAGTATCATGCAATGGTTGTCAGATAGTTTAATAATGGACACGTGAAGTATTTTTTCAACGTCATGGAAGTTGGGAGAGTTTTGATGTGTAAGCGCCCAACTTGAAAGAGTCGTTTTTCTTTCTGAGAAAAATAAAAATTTCACTTTGAAAATTTTCATGTTTACATTATTCGAGGTATGTGGAAGTCGGTTAACGCCTCAAATACTGTTGCATTTTTTAATTATTCAAAGACAACGCATTTGATACATGTGAGTAAATTTATGTGTATTTAATCACATACATAATACACAATTAACAGTTAAATTTGAAGTTTAAAACGTTGGCAAATTTTACTCTCATAAAAAAATATCATAAGCTGATTATAAATTTGAATGCAAACAATATTCATTTAACTATTTTTGTTTTGACGTAAGTGCTTTTTTACACCAAAACCAATTCACTTAATTTCGATCACATACATCAAAAATAACAGCCAAGATATTGTATTATGTACATTACACATCGTTTTTTGCAATTGAAAAAGAAAAAAATTTTTTTTTGAAGTTTTTGTTTTATATCATGATATAGAAATAATGGTGCTTTGCACCGAACAGAAAAAAAGTATTTCATATTACAATCTTACCATGTGACATTTTAAATTTCAAAGCTTATTTAAACCATAACTTAGTCATACTTTGCAACAGGACGAAAAACATTTTGTTTGCCTACAAAAAAATTACTTACTTTTATAGTTTACTTAAAATTATATATTTACAATTGTACTGCTAATTTTTGTTTATTTCTTAAATGTACAGTGGTTATTTTAAATTTAATTTTAAACTCTTTATTCTAAGACGTTCTTCTAGTATACCTTCTATTTTGCATCATAGGTATTTTTGCAGTGAACTATTAAACAGTAAGTATCTGTCTTAAATGTAAATCAAAAAATTGTACTTATCATTAGTGGATTGACAAGTGCATACGCGTATTAATAAACTTGTTTTATAAATCGTTTGTTTTATAAATTTTTATCTTTGTATTAATTTGATTGAAAATATAATATCTCAAATGGCTTTGGTTAATTATTCGTATAAAAAAAGATGAGGTAATACAGTGACATCACTTATTCTTTTCCTTCATACATTTTCTTTTGTTAATTGTGACCGTGAATAAGCTGATATTTTAGTCTTAGTTAACATGTTTTTTAACATTAAAATAAGCTGCATTCATATAAGTTGAACAGTACTAGATGCTCCACCCTGCTCGCTTATTGACCAACTCACTGACAGTTTATAACAAATATTTAAATTCTTGATTTTTTATAACAACTGGATAATTTGCAACTATATAATATGCAGTTTTCGTTTTTGTTTAATCCAGAAATTTTAACTACTGATTATTTAATCTTATTTCAAAATTTAAGCGCCCAAGACTAGTCTCGACCAATCACAGAACGAATAAACTGACGACAGCAAAAATTTGTTTATAAGTATTATATGGGTAGGATTATGAGACTTTTAACAGGTCAAGATATTTATTCATACTAATTATCTGATCAAAATTGTTGAGGAAGCAGAACATACGATCAGCACATCCGTTTGAAAACTCATTTTAAGCGTTTAACACGAAGACAATTAAATATTTAAAAAGTAAAACTAGAAAAAGACTGAGACAAAGAACTTCCATACTTACGGTGGCGCTAATTGAATTCAGGAAAAATTTTGTACAATCCATTATCTTCTGATGGACTTCCTACAAATACACCACTATCATGAATTCGTAATAAAAACAAAAAGAAATGTATTCGTTCACAATTGCTCATGGCTTTACCTCATTTTTGTCGGATGAGAAGGGAGAATCACTACCACGTATCTTTGTAGGGGGCTAACTGTTTTTCCTCTGTAGATGTGTTGTTGATAGACACAATCTGATGACCCGACACATCCTGATAGTCGGGCCGTGGAGGTTCTAAATTGAGTCCATCTTCTTCTTGCCTTGCTGGAAGTTCTTGAAACATTTTAATGAAATTACTAATATTTCGCCGTTTTCTTGATAAGTAAATGAAAGCGTAGAATTTTGTTTTTGGTTAAATTTACTCGATTGTAACCTCTTATCAGTAATGGAAGACGCGAGTGTCTTTCGGTCTCGTGGCAGAGAATATAGAATGAAACTCTTTATATAAGCCCACTACTTTACCCACGATATCGATATGTATGTCGATATGCAAAACAGATGTAGGATATTTTTGTCAGGTAAGAACGGAGAATAACTGTCAGATTACCTCCATTGGTTTAACTGTCTCTCCTCTGTAGACGTGTTGCTAGAAGACGCAATCTGATGACCCGATATGTCCATTATACTGGGTGGAATATCCTGCATTTTTACCGTCCAAAGTTTCTAATCGAACATTCTAATGAAAATACCAGTATTACGGGGCTTTTTTGGTTGATGAAAAAAAAAAAAGATGAATTGTGGTTAAAGTTACTATACAATAACCTGTTATCAGTAATGGGAAAAGTGCGTGTCTGTTAGTCTTGAAGCAGAGAATGTAGAATTCAACGCTTTATATAAGCTGATTACTTGAACCACGTTTTCATGTGTGCTTTCCAAAGCTCTATCCAAATAATCGATGTATCGAAAATTTAAAAGTTTTTCTCGAACATTACTTGACTACGCATGCAAAACCTTTTTTTTGGGGATTTTCGAGAGAAGTTTGCAAATTCCGAGTGTATCGTTTATCTTTGTAGAACCTCATACCTTTTGATCCAAATAAGGGAGTGTAGCTGAAGTGCCTAAAAGTCACTGATTGGCTCTGCCGTTTTCGGGACTAACTGAGAGAACAACAAGCCAGTAAGCGGAGATGTGTATATGTATGCGGGTAAATTTCTGTTTTCCTCTTCAAGTCTCCAAGTCTCCACCACTTTTCTCAAAGATACGGTCCAGATAATATGGCGTCTTCAGCCTCACTCTAAAGGTTCTTCTTTCTAGCGCCTTCTGAGTTGTTGCCAACTTGCTACTCTTGCTATCCCCATTAGTCTCCTGCCCAGAGATATAGACCAACCGAAAAACTTCTGAACTAAAAATTTGTTAGAGAAGAAGGCCTTTTTGATCTTTTATATAATTTGACGTGCTGATTACGATAAAAATAGTTGAACTATTTTTGTGAGTGGTGGATCAATGTTAAAATCACATTTGAATTTTATTTTGCTTAAATCTAAGTAACGTTAAGAGCTACAGTAAAAATAAAAACACGAGCGTTTAGAGCGGAAAATTTACTATCGATTTAGTTTATTTTAATGGTTTGAACAAGCACAAAACTTTGAGAAAAAAAATTGATGTAAGTTCTACATATTTTTAACTATCTAGAATACTATATTTTTTGTAATTAGACTAGTGTTGTTACAATCCGAAGACAATACCGAAAATTAATCCAAGCATCTATTTCTATACATCAATTTGTTGAGTAAAGTAACATTTTATCTTTAAGTTTTTTGCAACCTTAATTTTCCAGAAAAAAGTTAAAAATAAAGGATATCATGAGACTTTGTTAAGCAAAACATTATAATAAATGTGGCACTTTGTCTCATTATCCGTTGTCGAGAACACATATATTTTTTGAACAAATTGAATATCCTTAACATTTGTACGTAAAGATCCAACTTTTTTTGTATAATCATAAAAATTTAATATTTTTTTTTAGAATAACGGCATCCCAATATGTATATCTATGTATAAGTTGGTAGGTAAAGTCTCGAAAATATTCGAATCATTCTAAACTATGACATTGATTCGGGAAAATGGTGGGCTTCGATACTATTAAATCATGATGAAGAGTAAGTATGGACATAACAAGGAAATTTATTATTATGTATAGATTTATTATTTAAAGTACACATGGTCTTCGGTTTATAGCTCCAACTCAGCCGTTTTCTAACGTTAATTTTCCAAAGTCCAAGCTCTGTGATAACGTATTTTATATATTGATTTGTATTAATGTGTTTTAAGTATTTTAAAAAATAAAATAATTTGAAAATGACTTTCATCCGAAATGATCGACCAAATTGAGGAAATGAAAAAAAAGTTAAAATCACTGAAAGAACAATTGACTAGTTACAAAAAATGAGCCAAAGAGTTATCACGCTATTTCATCGAGTGATATGGCAATCAAAATCGAAACTACCCTCTCTAGTTATTAATGCGGTCTTGGAGCTCTTCAACTCCCTTTACGCCGTGGCGTCGGTAGGTATACCTATACCTATTATAGTACCTGCATAATACACAGCGCGTCAAACAAAAAGACCCTCCCATAACACCTGACACATTGAAGCCCTCGTCATCGACATACCTGCTAATAATATATTTTCTGAGAGACAGCAGCTGGTGAGGAATCACCCACTTTTACCTTTCAAACATAATTTTGAGCACAAGTGAAATCAAAGCATTTCTGGATTGCAAGTTGGATTCCGAGCTCAAAACAACTGTTTGCATTGTAAAGAAAAACAAAAAAAAATGAAAAATTGTTCTTGACTTTACTCTACTATCCTTTACCGGCGAACGAAAAAACAAAACCAGAGTAATATGAGTGAACGACAGAAAGCACAACATCCTTCCATTTCATCGAAAAGTGGTGCGAGCAATAAATATTTTTTGGATAGCCTATAGGTGCCTACGCACGTTTTGATAGAGCAAGAACTATCCTGTTTATTTCGAGGTGTCGTTTTTTTAGCATTGCGAGAGAAAACAGCAACATAGTGAACCAGGTAAAACTTAAGATAAATCTCATCTAAAGGTTTACCTATATTTAGAAAAATGTTCGACGCAACAGGCGTCTGGCCTTGCATTTTCAATACTACAAATCAATAAGCCTTTAGGAAAAAAAAACACATGTGGTCTACTTAAAAAAAGCTGTACCTACGTAGAGAAAACTCTATCCCTATACTAGCTGTTTTTTCTTCTTGCAATGACTTATGTATCACGGATGTGTGAATGTATGCATAAATAAAATATGGATCTTAATCTATCAACTCGGCAGATCGTCTTTCTCCAATTCCATGGATTATAGCTCAGCTGTGGTGTATTGTTTTGCTTTTAGTCAAGCTGCAGCCTCGATTTTTATCATCAGTACCTGCTGTGCGTAGAAAAAACTCGTTTCTGATGCAGAGTCAACACGACAGCTTGGTCTGACAAAAAAAAAATTTTAAAAGCATCTTCATAAAACAACATGGTAGGTAGTTCTTCAAAAACAACAAAATATAAAAGAATTTAATCAATTGTATTCGATGTTTAACAGTTTTATTTTTTTTTAATTTTATATAACTAGGTTGAAATGGTACCTACGTCCTAATTTTAAATCGATGCAGTAAGTCAGTAAAAATGGTATTAATTATTACTTCGACGAAAATTATTTTTTATTATTATTTAATGAGTACATTACAAAAATTAAGTCAATTTTCTGACTGACCTTTTACAAATCAGTTGTTGTTGATAAAGCTTTCATTACATCGTAAAAAAATGATTACAAACAATAAAATGTTTCTACATCAGTGATTAAAATGTATCTAGAAAAAAGAAATCGATGCAAAAAAAAGTCAACGAAACTTTTGTATGATATTAACTTGTTTCCCTCAAGTGAAAGATACCTGTTGAAAATTTAATAAATATTTCGTAAACAATTGAAGTTTCAATGCTTCAATCCTGCCTTTCCTTGTTTCTTTTTTTTTTTTTTGTGTGTGAAAAATAAAATTTTTTACGCAACACAAAATTTACATCACATCGATGGATTTTTGTAAGAAGGTACAACAGAATTCTTCTAATTACTAGAATTCTTAGAAATTAAAACCACAAATATTCATAATATTAAAATTTTAGCGATCGAAAAAAGCCCAGCTCAGTTTATTTAGTCATTCAATCATTTGGTTTGTATTGCAGCATGTTAGGGGAGACTTAGTGTAATCCCAAAAATTCAAATAACTACTACTTCTTGTACATAATTTTGTAAAAACAATTTAAAAAATAAAAAAGCAAAAGAACAATAAAGTAAAACGTATTTACTATTACTTGCTATTTATTAGTTCTACTCTGTAACTCGTATTCGTGAAAGTTGCCGTACAAATTATTTTTACAGCGCTTAAGAAGACACACGCACTGCAACAACACTTAATGGAGAACTAAGACGATTTTTCGACATCTGTAAAATAAAAAGTTTCTCAAAAGTTATCTTACATACGACGAGCTCAAGATCAATACACAGCTTTAATACTCATAAAAATATAAGCAGAAAAGGACAAATTATCTAACACTTATGGTCGTAGGGGAAAAAAGGCACTCTGTCGAGCTTGCGTTAACACACGTGGGGTGGGAGGAAAAAGCTCTTGAGTTTAAGAAGATTGACCGTGATATTCAAAGGTAGGAGTGAAAGTAGCTCTGATTTGCTTCAAGAAAATACGTGGCACCAATAACTGTACCGTTAACCCCTTCCTAGGAATATACTTGTTGGAGCTATGTGCATGAGCAACGGTGGATTCACCCGGTGTGGTGGTGGTAGTCCTGATATTGGAAATGGCCTAATATATTATTTATTTTATACTTAGGTATTAATTTTTCGAATCTCGGGCACCTACGTTGGTTTATTTTATGGAATATTCTTTGTTTTACGCAGAGAACTTATGAAAAAAATAAGGTACGAAAGAAAAAACTAGGACAATTTTTTTTATTACAAGTAAATATGATTCATTTAAATCTCTTGCATATGTGTAACTAATTATTTGAGAGCTATTTAAAATTTACTTCTTCCAGACCTATAAGTTAACATCTAGACTGCATTGTTATTATTTTCATCTTTAAAAAAGTACAGTTTTGGTTTTTGCCGTAATACTACTCTGGCATTATGTATTAAAAAAAGTACTCACACCAACAAATATCTGGCTTGTGATTTCATACAAACACCCAAAAGAGAGCGTTCGATCAATAACATAATGTACTTACCAATGGCTTAGTGCTTGATCCCAAAAACATATCATAAAAAAAAATGAACGTGAAACAAAAACACGCGCAGGACATACACGAACTATTGTTAATATATTATGAGCAGAGCTGCGAAGTAGAAGGTGGTAAAACTGAATTGTCATCATTCACATTGAACGTATCAGACCTGACACGTGATATTTGAGGGAATAAACTATTCTTCTTCGGCTCAACTATATATATATATATATATATATACATATACATATATAGTGTTGCTACTTTGCTTTATGCTGAAAAGTACAGATAAACTATAGGAAGCTTTGGACGTTGGAAGGGAAAAATTTGGGGAAACGTTTCTGGGAGCGTAGGGGCCGTTATAATTATATATGTTCGTGACCACACGATAAAAATGCTGTTGCGTTGGGAGAATTTCCTGTACAATATTTATAACGTTTGTTACTGAATTTACAACTTAGTGAGGGTTGGCACTTTTCGTTAATTTTACTTATACTTATAGTTTGAAGCTTAGAAAATTTTTGCGGCGTGACAGCTGATGCAAGAAGATACATAAATATTCGTATTGATCAATCAAAGCGCATTGCTGACAACAATTTCAGCCAACCGACACGTGAAGTCTCATACATAATTGATAAAAAAAATATCATGGAGATATGAGAAATAACGTTGTAAATTTTAATGATTTAACCCTTATTATAAAATTATTTTTCTCGTTAAAGCACTTACTGCACGCGTACATGCACATTTATAAAATACATTATGAATACTATTAAATACTGAATGTAGACTACTGAAAAATATTAAATGGAAAGTATCTTTTTCGAAGCTACTGACGTAAAATCACGTTAACTTTATAGCGTTAATCTATATACAATTACATTAGTTTTCTTCTAACATATAAACCTATACTTATGAAGAGAGTGGATTTTATTTCTCCTTGAGTACATATGTCTAAATTTTTTACTGATTATGACTTTTGGAAAATACTATCCTTTTAAAATATGAAAATATTTCTACTTGTGCTACCTCATATCAAGATAAAATTTCTTGAAAGATTATTATTTTAAGTTTTATAGCTTTGTGGAACAAATAATACACAATAATATGCTGATTAAGTAGTGCTTCGTAAGGAAATACTTTTTACGTCTGACGTCAGCCAAGGTATTCTGTACTATTACTTACCAGAATTCCAACTTATACTGAGGCAAAATATACAACAATAACAGTAATTACTCCTCAACGTTTTTCCGCACGGTACAAATTATCTGTCATTCTTATAAAAAAAACTTGAATTTTAATAACTAACATAAATTTTAAATATCCTTAAGTTTAAGTACAAATGATACTGATCGGATTAGGAGACAGTCTTTACTTACTCTACGATGTTTTGTAAAAATAAAAAAAATAATAGTGTACACTAACCTACATTTATGTTTTATAAATAAAAATTACAATTCATGTTTTATAAAATAAAACTTACGACCATGTTAATACGTGCAGCGATAATTGAACATCAAATTTCTAAAACACATAAAAAACACAAAAATCATGATACTTAACAAATTTTGTTAATTTTTAAATTCCACCTTAATTAGTAGATCTCTGATTTAGAGCGTAAAAAAAGTGTAATGTACAATTGATAGAAAAATAATTTAGTTACTTTAAAAAGAACCGCATTAAGTACGAAGTTATGATCCAATATCAAGCACTAATTACACATAAGTTGGTCAGAAAACTACTAAAATATATAGTTTATATTATTTAGTGAACTGAGAATAATTAGTATTTATTTGATATAATATTTACGATAGTTCAAGGTGTTTGGTTCACTAAAAATACAAAACAGTATTCAAGAATTGGAAACACAAACAAATTAAAGTGTATCTAATAAACTGCTGTAAATAAACTAGTGTATTTTTCGATAAGTAACTTCAAATACTAACTGATTTTTTGCGTTACTAAAATATTTGAATGGTTAAAAATTTTAAAATATGGCTATATGCGTTGTTAAAAAGTTGCTGATTACAAATATTGAATCTCCAATGGAAAATATCTTCAAGCTTATGATGCATTGCTTTGAAGTTTTATCATGTATTGATTTCTTTGCAACTTGTCCTACGTGGATTGGCTTTTGATTTGTTTTTTTTTTTTGAGGGGGGGAGGAAATATAAATAAAAAGAGGGAAAGTTAGGAAGGAGTTAACTCAATATCGATGGGCGTGACTTTTCCCCACTTTATGGCCAGGAAATTTTGGAAGTGGAAAAGGGGATTCCAAGCCCTTCAAGGCATAGCCATACCACGTCACTGTCTCGCAGCCCGTCAACTAGACAACACCTCAACCCAAAGTGATCACTGTGTTCTACGTTTCCGATACAGTTTGACAAAGGAGTTTAGTGCTCAAATCGATATTTGTTTGTGAAAAGTGTCGTGTGAACTTTAGAAGTCACAACTCCCAGCATCCAAAGATCGTCCATTCCAGTCGTGCCCAGCTTTATCGGAGGAGTTTCTGAAAGTCGTTGTTTGCGTCACGAGAACCAAGTTAACAAGTAAGTACGTGACTTAATCCTCTCTCTTGCAGATGTACATTTACCTCGCTTTTATTATAATCATCTTATTACCTCTTAAATGAAGTACTTTTTTGATACAGAAGAAGCAAAAAATGCACAATATAAAACTAAAAGCTATCATTGACGGAATATAAAAAAGTAAATGATTTTTCTGTTGTTATCATTTCTTTGCTTAATATTATCATTACAATGGTCCCCTTAAAAAAGAACACAAGTAAAATTACCCCTGCCTTCTTCATAAGCTGTGTCAAAAAAATATTTGACATAAATTTTTATTAATAAAATGCAGTATAGTCAAAAAAATAGCTTGAATTTCATTTGTGTGTGAGGACAATACAGGCAGTTTAGTACATGTTAAAGTAAAAATTTTCAATACAAATTACTTCAAAATTATTTATTTTTATTTTTTTTTATTTTTTATAAAACTAGCGCTGAACCTTTATAAAAATCAAGCTGACTTAATTCATCTTGCTTCAATTTAACTATAATTACCAAACATTTTTTTAAAGAGTGATTCTACAAAAAACGAGAAAAATGTTACTTATGGCTACGCTGACTTAAATAAATACTTTATAATTTTTTTTTAATTCTTAAGATTAAGTTTTGAAACAGTTTTTTTTCTACTATTTTCATTATAGATTTATATTTATTCCATAAAATAGAAATTGAAAAGGTGATAAAAAGTACTTTGAAATTTAGTATTCCAACCAATACTATTCAAATGTTTAAAAAATCTAAAAAATTCAACTTTACTTACATTTCATACATTTTGCAGTTTACGATTCCTGTAACATGTTCAAGCTTAGCTTATGAACTTTATCTTTTTTCCTTAAGTAGTTTTCCATAACCTTTTAGTATAAAATTACTAGTATAATAACGTTAGAACTTTAATAATAATAAAACATTAATATTATTACTATTTTCATCATATCAGTCTCCTAGAAAGTTAAAAGGGATTTGACCTTCCAGTTTTTAGGCCTACTTAATTTTAGATTACGCAATAAAAATATTAATCATGTAAAAACATTGTAATTTAACTAAATTTAATGTTTATTTTACTATATGTTTGTAGTTGCACTCACTTAAAATAATCTCGCTTTCACTAGCTCCGATAGAGAACGTTTATATAATAATTTATTTAATTCTATGATCAATCGTTTGAATTCTCTTTACATATTTTTAGCCAAAAATGATGAAGCTAACCAGCTTCGTTGAAATATTTGCCGTTGTTTTATTCATGCCATGTGATTCAGCAAAAAACATGGAAAGTCAAGTTCCTGTAGTTTTGGATGTACAAAAGATCTATGCGACCACCAGCATAGGAATTATTTACAGGAGCAACGAAGGTAAGCAAAAGCAAAGCAATTTTTACAAAAGGTATAAATACGTAATAACAACAATTTTTCTCTTAAAACCACAGATATACATTCAGTAGTTAACATGGTGAAAGAATTTTCGCGAAAAATGGTATATTCCGTAGCTGCGACTATATCAGATCTTCCAGAAAAGTATCCAAAACTAAGAAATTACTCGAAAACCTTTTTCGTGGTGTTTTTAAATTCTGACAATGATTTCGAAAAATTCACACACTTCTCGAGGCATCACAATCTATCGACTCACGTATGGCTCTTGTTATTCCGGCCGGCCATTACTAAAAAAATTGATAACATTTGCCGATATCCTAAAAAGAATTACCTTTACTTGAATATAAGAAGTGAAGTTTTGATAAAATGCGGAAACAATAAAAACATTCATGAATGGTTCGCTGTCGGCTCCCAGAATAAATTACAAGTTAATAAATTATTTGAGTGGAGCAAGGAAAAAGGATTAACTATTACAGACAAGCGAACTTTAGTTCAGAGACGAAAGAATTTAAGTGGTTCCTCTTCCACAATTATTGCTAAGGTAACAAATTTGTTTAATAGTTAAGTTGGTTTATTTTGAAATAACATAATTATTGCATTAAAAAAAATTAAATTATTTTTCTGCATTTTTTGTAGCCTTCTTTGTTTTATTCTGAAATAGTTGAAGATTTTGCAGTAAGAACAGGATTGGCTTACAAGTATGAAAATGATTCTTATATTAAGAAGGAATCTAATGAAAGCGGCAAGAATACATCAACTAATTTTACAAAATTATTAAATGAGAGTATTATTTTTCCTGGCAAGTTTTTAACGAACAAAAATTTAGATAAATATGACATAACGATTGAAATCATGGATTTTCAAGATTTCTTTTGGTATAAATCACCGGACACCATGGAGATTCCATGGAACGCTTATTTTAAGGTAAAAAAAAATTGAATTGTAAAATAATAATGACTTTGTTTTTTACACTTTTCAATATCCTTTTAATTTAATAGGTTTTTGGTAAGCGTATTTGGATTTTCCTGGTTATACTCGTAGCTATTTCAACAATTTTATTAAGTATGATTTTAGTATTCCATAATGATAGGAGAGGATTTATTTTTAAACTATCGGACAGTTTTTTGAACGTATGGCGAATTCTTGTCCACCAGGAATTCACAGGTAAACCGTTGTTAGAGGATTAGTACAAAAATACATAAAATACATTAACATCATGATTTCATGACACTTGGGTGCTTAACACTATTTTTCTTACCAAGGGCACATCTGACCCTCAAAAACGCCCAAGGTATAAAATAGTAGTCACTTAATACAAGTGCCATCATTATCAGAACTACTTCGTGCATCGTGGGGTGGTGGTGGTGACGGTAACTCGTGCGAGTCAATTACCACTCTTGCGGGACATCATATTTTCGCACTTTTTGCCTAAATAACTGTTCGTTTCTTTCGAATGTAACATGATTAATGAAAAAAAGTAGCAATTGAACGTTCCTAGCAGCACGAAAAGGACAAAAAGTAATTCAAAACAATATCGACGATTGTTATTTTTCTCTTCATCTTAACATATCTTATTGTTAAACAAGTAAAACCAAATAGCTAAAATTGGACTGTACCACCTCATTTTCCTACGAACCTTACTTAATCTTTGCTTACAACTTCTTTAGCTAAAAAATTGTAATACCCTGCAGAATATCTATAGTATGTAGGCAAACGCTCATAAAAAAAGGAAACTGTCCGAGAAAAGTTAAAAAACAGTTAAAAATTACCTGAAAAAGTCAGTGTCCAATAACCTTTTGAAGAGCTGCGGAAGGGGTTCTTGCTCTAACTAGGCAAAACAATTTTTCTGTACTACGACTTCCCTTTCTTCGAGTATAACCCCGGTTAATTTGTGGTGGTAACAATCGGCTAAGAATATTATATGTACCGAGGAAACTCTAAGATTAGGAACCAACATACAAACAATGATTGTGTTTATATGTCGGAGGGCAGGTTCGTGGCCCTGTGTAAAAGAGCGAAATCGCTCAAATTGCCGATTATATACAATACTTAAAAATATTTATTATCAAGTTTCAAAATTTATCTGTTGAATAATCAATTAATTCCTGCACCATATACAGCAATTGTTTATTGATTATTACTTTATTGAATTCTCCTGAATATTTCCTTAATTTAATTAATTTAATAATTTAATATCTTTTTTAACTTATTCAATATTTTTCTAATCTAATTTCTTTTTTATTTCATTCCTGTCCCTTTTTGGGGTTCAGATAATATTCTCAGTTTATTAAACGATTTTAAATCTTAACAGCTATTTTTCTAGTTTTTATCTTAAACTATAAAAAGGAACTCGCAATCTTATGTGGAGGGGAAGGTTTGCTTAAATAAGTACAATCAATTTATTTTTAATTATCTGATATTCATTCAATCATATGATTCTAAGGAAATTATATCTAAAATTTTTACATGTATTAATTGTATTTGAGTAATCGCAATTTTTAACGTTAATAATAAAAAACAATATATAATATACTCGACAATTCACTTAAAATTTATCCGCCTTTTTAATAGAAAATTTTACGAAAATGACAATTTGAATTTTCCCTCTTTAGTATCTCTGCTTGAACACGTTAGGTTAGACTAATGCGAAATTTTATTACAACCGCGGAAAGTTAGTGTTAGGTAACTACCTATCCGACCAAGTCACGTAAGGTTAGGTCGTTCTCAGGGCCCTTGGGTGTCTTGAGCACTGCTCAAGTCATCAACCCAGGAACTTCGCCTAAGAACGTGATCGCTAACCCTAGTGCCTCGACTACTTGGGGATGCGTCGTCTCCACGCTTAAAGCGGTCGAGCACCGAAAGTCCAAGTAGGTACCGGTTAGTGGAAGTGTTACCTTGTTGGTGGTGTACACACTTACTTTTCAGCTATCGGCCTTCGTACTTCGTCTCTTTCTCTCTTCGTCTCTTTCTCTCCCTTCGTGCTCGTCGCGGTATTGTACCGGTGCACGGGAAAGTTCCAGGTCTGGGTGAGCAACGGATATACCACGTCCCAGGTTCGCTGGAAGATGAACTCATTTCATTGCGCAATGGTGCCTTTTATGCTAACGTTATTTCCTTTTGAGTAGCAGGTTTTCCCTTCTTTGGGTGAACGCGCTCTAGCGTTTTCTTAACGTACTAGACGCACATTCCCCGCGTGCGGCGTTCAAATTCGAATTTTCAAATAGGAATTTTTTATAAAATGAAATATATGTATATATAGAAAAAATGTGTACTATTTAATTGTCTATTAGACGGATTTTTTATGACAAGAAAATATAATAAATAGAAGAATATAAATATAAATGTAAAGCGTGCATTATAAATTCTAGGTAATAGAAGTGCCCCCTTGCATCTGCCCCCTCTAATTTGTGAAAATAAAAAAAAATTTTTCTTTGAACAAATTAGGTTTGAGGAATAAGTTTTGTTAGTTATTATTAACATCATTTCCTTTTAGATGTCTCATTTTTTTAACCAGCAGGAACTTTTTCTTTAGAGGTAATGGGCTCCTTTCCGAGGCACGTTTGCAAAAGAATTTTCTTTCTATGGTTACATAATTTATACAGGATTGTCCCTTTTAGTTTATACCGATTATATTCCTGTCCATTTATTATGTTTTGTTTGGTTATGTGCCATTTTTCATCGTTTGATCGTACGTTAGATGTCGATTTTGATTGTTCAGGTATATTATCGTTTGGTTTTCTTGCCAATATTTTTAATGTATTGAAATCCTCGGTACTTCTTCGGTCCTTTTGATTGATGTGTCGGTTTAACGAAATGGCTACCACGGTTTTACTCCTCTTGATTGATGATGTTTTAAAACTGTAATCCAATATATACGAAGGAAATTGGTGTAATATCGAAACGATTGCTAATACTTTGATCTCTGTGGTAGAATAATTTTTCTCTGCCCCCTGTATTGATCTATCTGCAACGTATATTCCTCTTTCATTACCATCGCGTGAGATAGCTCTGAGTGCGATTTTACTAGTATTTATTTTTACTTCAGCCTTGGATTGTTTCTTAGCTTCAAGAAAAATTTTACCAATAAATCTACATGTTGGAAACTTAATTACCGGAAGAGTAGGGAAAATTTTCCGTGCGTCGTTATATTTCTCATAAATGTATTCAAATGTACTTGGTAATTTACTTCCCGTATCTATTAATGCCTCCAGCTTAACCCTTTTAATTTCAAAATTTATTTCCGGGCATACAAGAGCTTTATTGGTCAACAGATTTTCGCTGTGTGGTTCTTCTAGTAGTGTCTGTCTTAAATCTTCGAATACTGTATGTATTTCTGGTTTGACTACTGAACAACTTTTTATTTGATTTTTATGGCAAATTGAGTAGGAATGGCATGCATTTGTTACAATATTAGACTTATTCTCCTCAGTCACTTTTTTTTCAAGCTGGTTATCAAATGGAACCAAAACTGTATATGTACGAGGTATCAAACATTCTTGAACCTTGATAAGTAGATTCCCTTGATTATTGTTAATTTTCGACATTATTTTTAAATTTTTATTTCCATGTGGTAGCGTGGTAGTGTGTAAGGTGTTTGTGTTATTTTTTTGTTCGGGCTTGGATTCATAATTTTTTAATATACTTGTCTTTGTAATGCCCCCTCTGATCGTTGTATCCCATGAAGTATAGGTTTGATAATCTTTAGGGGTTTGGGATACAACGTCTATTCGTTTTCCTGATTTGGGATCTCTTCAATTAAATTTATTTGAGTTCCCTGGGTCCCTCGATTGTATGAGCTACTTTGTGGTCTTTCTACGTATGGTCGATTGGAACTATTATTGTTGTTGTTAGTTTGTTGGCCTGAGTTCGTATTTCGGTTTATGGTGGTATTACTTGTATTGTTACCGCGGTCACGCCAATTGCTATTGGGTGGGTTTGGTGTTGAGGCTCGGAAGTTGCTATGATTCCGCGTAGGGCTCGAGTTTATTTGTCTCCCGAAATCTATGTATGAATTTTCTCGAATCGAAATTGAGCTATTTAACGCGCCTACTGCATCCATAGAATCTAAGAGTTTTATGAGATCGTCAATTTTGTTAATTCCCCGAAGAATTATAGACTGCTGTATGACTTCGTCAAAATGATTTGCGAATTTCTCAACGGCCTCCGCTTCAGTGGGTGGTGCTGATAACATTTTCACGTAACTATACAAATTTAACACGTATTCACTACGGCTCATATTATTTGTGGCTTCGTATGCATTCCATTCGAGCGCTCGACGAACTTTAGCTTGTACCGTCGCGTTCCAATATTTATTCAAAAATAAAGTTTCAAAATCATTCATGGAATTTATTCTTTCTTCGATGTGCTCAAACCAATCAAGTGCCGGGCCTTTTAATGCTTGAGATAATACTAATTTAATCGTGTCAGTTTCTATGGAAGTTATTTCAATGTAAGTTTTTAAGGCTTTAAGGAATTTGATTGGTCGATCACTTGCAGCTGCGCTAAAAGTGGGTAAATCTACTTTTAATTGAGAAACTCCTCTGCCTTGTACGTTATTTAATTTTCGGGTGATGATCGATTCCACGTCTTTTTTGTGTTGGGCGATAGCCTCGTATATGCGACCATCTTCCTGTTCTAAATTGACTATGGCTTGTGTTTGTGCCGTGACTGTTTGATTGAGTTTTTGGAATGTTTGTGTTGTTTTCCCTATGTTTAGTGCGAGTTGACCGAATTGTTTATTTAAGTTATCGAGTATTTCTGATTGTCTAATAAGTTCTGCCTGACGTTGTGCGTTTTTAGTACGTATTTGATTTTGTGTTTGTGTGAGTCGTTCTATATGGGTCTCCAGTGCATCGTACGTATGTGTAAGTCGCATCGATTGTTCTTTCAGTGTGTTCGTTTGTGTGATGACTTTATTTACTTTGTCAATAATTTGTTCCGAATTATTCTCGGGGTTGAGAGGTAGAATTTCAGCCATTAGCTGCTTTTGGACCCCTATGACCTCGAAAATATTTCCATCATTTCCACCCACTGTATTTGGCTGAGGTGACTCCTCTAATGGAAAAATTCCACTTAAGTTATCTTCGTTTTCCCCGTGGATCTGAGCCGTTACTTGTTGTGTTTCTTCATTATTGCCCCCTCGTCGTGTTTAAACCATTTTTAAGGCGAACGAATAATATAAAACGTTTGATAAAATTTTTTGCACCTGTTTAAACACTCCCTCTTACGATTGCGAGTTCCACCAGGGGTACCATTTACGACTTCCCTTTCTTCGAGTATAACCCCGGTTAATTTGTGGTGGTAACAATCGGCTAAGAATATTATATGTACCGAGGAAACTCTAAGATTAGGAACCAACATACAAACAATGATTGTGTTTATATGTCGGAGGGCAGGTTCGTGGCCCTGTGTAAAAGAGCGAAATTGCTCAAATTGCCGATTATATACAATACTTAAAAATATTTATTATCAAGTTTCAAAATTTATCTGTTGAATAATCAATTAATTCCTGCACCATATACAGCAATTGTTTATTGATTATTACTTTATTGAATTCTCCTAAATATTTCCTTAATTTAATTAATTTAATAATTTAATATCTTTTTTAACTTATTCAATATTTTTCTAATCTAATTTCTTTTTTATTTCATTCCTGTCCCTTTTTGGGGTTCAGATAATATTCTCAGTTTATTAAACGATTTTAAATCTTAACAGCTATTTTTCTAGTTTTTATCTTAAACTATAAAAAGGAACTCGCAATCTTATGTGGAGGGGAAGGTTTGCTTAAATAAGTACAATCAATTTATTTTTAATTATCTGATATTCATTCAATCATATGATTCTAAGGAAATTATATCTTAAATTTTTACATGTATTAATTGTATTTGAGTGATCGCAATTTTTAACGTTAATAATAAAAAACAATATATAATATACTCGACAATTCACTTAAAATTTATCCGCCTTTTTAATAGAAAATTTTACGAAAATGACAATTTGAATTTTCCCTCTTTAGTATCTCTGCTTGAACACGTTAGGTTAGACTAATGCGAAATTTTATTACAACCGCGGAAAGTTAGTGTTAGGTAACTACCTATCCGACCAAGTCACGTAAGGTTAGGTCGTTCTCAGGGCCCTTGGGTGTCTTGAGCACTGCTCAAGTCATCAACCCAGGAACTTCGCCTAAGAACGTGATCGCTAACCCTAGTGCCTCGACTACTTGGGGATGCGTCGTCTCCACGCTTAAAGCGGTCGAGCACCGAAAGTCCAAGTAGGTACCGGTTAGTGGAAGTGTTACCTTGTTGGTGGTGTACACACTTACTTTTCAGCTATCGGCCTTCGTACTTCGTCTCTTTCTCTCTTCGTCTCTTTCTCTCCCTTCGTGCTCGTCGCGGTATTGTACCGGTGCACGGGAAAGTTCCAGGTCTGGGTGAGCAACGGATATACCGCGTCCCAGGTTCGCTGGAAGATGAACTCATTTCATTGCGCAATGGTGCCTTTTATGCTAACGTTATTTCCTTTTGAGTAGCAGGTTTTCCCTTCTTTGGGTGAACGCGCTCTAGCGTTTTCTTAACGTACTAGACGCACATTCCCCGCGCGCGGCGTTCAAATTCGAATTTTCAAATAGGAATTTTTTATAAAATGAAATATATGTATATATAGAAAAAATGTGTACTATTTAATTGTCTATTAGACGGATTTTTTATTACAAGAAAATATAATAAATAGAAGAATATAAATATAAATGTAAAGCGTGTATTATAAATTCTAGGTAATAGAAGTGCCCCCTTGCAGTACGTTACGTGTATGAGATACTTTCATCCATGCACACATTTAAATTTTACATTATTTCTGGGAAACATGAATTTAAAAATTAAAAAATTATGGATGACTATTTGAGTAAGATTCATGACTTAGCACTTGTATGATAATCATCTTCTGTTAGATATAATTTTTAAACCGTAGGAATTTGAGAACTTGTATGGTGGGGTTGACTGACTATACTTGAATCTTTTTAATTTATAGATGTACAATTCAATTTCGTATCATCCAAGATGGCAAGGCTGTCACTGTATCTGACAGCATTCATTATTATTTCAATGTACGCGGGCTGTTTTACCAGCTTCGCTACAGTTTCAATACCACACATTCCATTTAAAAATGCACATGAATTTCTAGAGGACAAAACATATCAACTGATTATTAATAAAAAATCTGACGCTTTAACGTTTTTCTCGGTAATTTTATGAAGTTTTAAATGAATATATCATTTTCATTATACTTGAAAACTTCATCTTAAGATATTTTTTTAGAGCTCGAAAAACTATATAAATGACGAACTAAATTTTTTTTTGAAGGATGTAAATAGTCTACCTGTAACCTTCAATGATGTTATGCAGCAGGTAATGTAAAATATTGTGTTTGTGTATTAATTACTTTTTACAATTTTTTTAATCGTGGTGAAACTGTTTGTCAAAAAAAAGTTTTTTTACATTCTACTGTAGAAAACAATTTTTGTCAGAGATAAATCTTATAAGTCATTAAAAAACGTCCGCAATATTTAACTCGAAAAATAGTACTACGAAGACGTTATCAAATTTTACAATGTACTTTATATATTTTCACAGACAGTTACACCAATACGTCTAATATGTGTGACAATGAGTGTGCTTCTGTGCGCATGCACGTGTGTGAGAGTGTAAATTTGTTTACAGGCTGGCATACTAAATCTTAGCAAATAAAATAGTTCTTGAAACCTACAAATCTTTAATAAATTAAAATGGATTATTTTCAGCGTATACATTATTTCAATTTTTTTTTTAATTTCAGTTATGCAATGAAAGAGTTGTTTATTATACAGCTGACATATTACGACGTCCAGTTATTACGAAATTCGATTGCAAAGTCTTAGCTATTTCCCTACGCAACACTAGAAAAAAAAGTATAGCTTTGAACAAAGGAAATCCACTTCTTGAACTTTTAAATCATCAGTAAGTACTTGTTTTCAATTACTGCCTTAAACTGTTACTTAATTTTTTTTTTTTTTTTTTAGCATCCAGAAGTATCGAGAGAATGGAATAATATCTCGAATTAGGAAGGAAATTCTTCGCACTACTCGCATTAAAAAAGAAGTATCGTTTACATCGTTAGGTATTACTGAGGTTGTCCCACTGTTTGTACTTTTAATCAGTGGGTTTGTCCTTAGCTTCATCATATTTTTGTATGAGAAATGTCACAGACGTATTGTACTGTATTTTGTAAAAAAACCACGTAGGAGAATTATGAAACTTAGAAAACCAAAGAAAACCAACCGTTTGTACAATGATGGGAAGCCATTTTCTGTTTATTCTCAGTACAGGGAGCCGCAGCCTCGTTCTTTGTGGCCTTATACCCCATAAAAAAATTATAGTGGTACAGTATAATCTAAAATAGTATATTACGTCAATAGGGAATAAAGTACAAACAAAATAAGCCCCCAAAGGCCCACGGTTGTTGTATGTTTTTGCTCGAGTCGCTTATATTGTTTTTCTTACCAAGGGCGAAACGTGCAGTTTTGGGCCCGTGGTCACACGGCAAATTACTGGGACATTAGGGCAGAAAAGTACTCTAGGTCTGAAAAGCAAAAAAATCCTGTAGGCCCAAAGTGATTACAAGGGTGCTAAGTGTGGTCCGAGAGCAGAATGCAGTAGTTGAATTTTGCTTGTGCCCATGTTTAGAAAATGAATTGTAAGATGCCATACGTTTAATGAGAATATTTCCAGCTAAAAATTGATGAGCTGTTAATTAGAAATACATAAATGAATATTAATAAAAAAGTAATTACCCAACTCGCCCAAATAATGCCCGACTTTAAAGAGACGTTTGTTTTTTTGCACCTACATACGTATATACAATTTTTTTACTGTAGGTACGAATTCCAACTGCCGCTTTGCGTTGTCAAGCCACACTTGGTGTCCTCGTAATCACATTTAGTCTACGTGCAGAACGTGGTTTACGGCGAAAAGTGTGCCTACGAACGCAAAATTGCACTTTGAGTTTTCGATAAGAAACACCATACACGTTGCTCAAGCGTAGTTATAAAACAATTTCAACCGTGTAATTCATGTGCTTATTATTACACTTTCTGCCCAAGTGATGTAATGTACCATTTTTTATCATACCTCTGCCTTAAAACATCTTAAAACGGCCATTCGAAAATGATTGAATGTCCAGAACAGTTTGTAAAAGCAGACAAAAGCAGGTTGTTGGTAATAATTTTTCCAAGGAATCAAGGGGAACTTGCTAACTTATGTAGCACTTAGTTAAAAAATATTTTAATTTATTGTACAAGTATTTCAAAATAACTCTATTTAATAATTTCAACTGTTAAGTAAACAAAATTTTTTTCATGGAACTATTATTGAGATGTACTACACACTAACTGTATATTTCAGTACAACTTTAATATACACTAAAAATCATGAAATCTATAAATTTTTAAAAATAAGTGAAACAAAATAATTTTACAGAAAACTTTTAAAATCAATGTATGTTGAAAAAAAAATTTTTTTTCTACTATGCTGACTAATAAAAATATTCATCGATTTCTCAACACGATGTACGTGGATGTTAGCAAAATCATTGAGTCCTATCTTGAGCATTGTGGACCGAAAATAAGTCTAAAGATAATTTAAATTTAAATTTAATGATGATTTAGATTTAAATCTACTATACTTTCTTTTAAAGATGCGAGTAATCGAATTTGTCAACATTTCTGATACAATACAAGTTTGCCTAGGCAACTCATTTTTCAATTAAAAATACTTATTTATAGAAAAATAGTTGTATAAAAAATTAAAAATTAAAACACTCTTTTGAAAATGTTATATAAACTTTCTCTCTTATAACTAAGTGAATAAAAATCTCACTATGCTGAATAAGCTTGTCTGGATCTATACTGTTTCAAATATTCTTATTGGTAGAAAAATTACAAAAAGTTGTAATTCATCGATAGTCATATTACTCTTAACAATAAAAAAATTCTTGGTTTTCTGTCATGATATAATGGGGTAAATTTTGGCCACGTCATTCCCCGTTATAATAATGAGAGTATACCTGTATATACGTTTTCGGTGCACCTCTTCGTAATATTATTAAATTAGGCAAAGATAAAACATCTACATTTAATGCGATAGAAGTCGTGTAAAAGACTCCTTGTGGCGACTGTCCCGTTAGTTATGTTGGACAAACGAAATAAGCACTTATTATTCTGAGAGATATATAAAAACGATTCAGTTGTTTTTGAGCCTGAAAGTAATTTCATAATTTTAACTGGAACTCAGTGAAAACGTATGATAAAGAGCCTAACTAAAAAAAAAGAGAAAAAAAACTGTTATCAGACATGATTTATACTAGTTTAAATAGAAATACTTTGAATAAGAAAGAAGACCTAAATTTGTTTTAAATGTTTTAAAGAGTTTATTTACCTTTATGACGAGTTTTGTTAAATATTTATAGGCTCCGAGTGGTCTGATGTTTGTTACGGTTGCGGTGCGGGTAGTCTGTACCCAGACACTGGCAGACCATTGCTCTATATAAACGTAGACTTGACTAGAGTGAATTTTCACTCATACTCTTTTAGTCGAGGGGCTGTCCACGGGATTCAAAGATTCAAGAAATAATAACGATTCAATTAGGATTTGAATCATGAATCACAAAAAAAAAGTTTAATTTAATTAAATAACCTTTTAAGCAATCAAGCATCGGCGATAAGAAGCCCAATAGTTTATAAGTATATTTATTAACAATATCTGCCTTACTGAGTAAGCAGCGGTAATTAAAAACCCAACTGTTTTTTTGGAATTAAATATTAAAATAATCTTTGAGGCGAGTAAGCATCGGCAATTAGAAACCCAACTGTTTTTCACTAGATTTATTAATAAAATAATCTTTTAAACAAGTAAGCATCGGCGATTAGAAGCCCAACTATTTATTTGACAATGATTTGAAAAAAAAATCTTTGAGGCGCGTAAGCATCGGCAATTAGAAACCCAACTGTTTTTCACTGGATTTATGAATAAAATAATCTTTTAAAAGAGTAAGCATCGGCAATAAAAAACCCGATTGTTTTTCACTGGATTTATTTATAAAATAATCTTTTAAACGAGTAAGCGTCGGCGATTAGAAACCCAATTGTTTTTCACTGGATTTATGAATAAAATAATCTTTTAAAAGAGTAAGCATCGGCAATAAAAAACCCAATTGTTTTTCACTGGAATCATTTATAAAATAATCTTTTAAAAGAGTAAGCATTGGCGATAAGAAACCCAACTGTTTTTCGCTAGATTTAATAATAAAATAATCTTTTAAACGAGTAAGCGTCGGCGATTAGAAACCCAATTGTTTTTCACTGGATTAATTAATAAAATAACCTTTTAAAGGAGTAAGCATAGGCGATTAGAAACCCAATTGTTTTTCACTGGATTTATTTATAAAATAATCTTTTAAACGAGTAAGCATCGGCGATTAGAAACCCAACTAATTATTTGACAATTAATTAAAAAATTGATTTTTGAGGCGAGTGAGCATCGGCGATGAGACACCCAACAGTTTTTCACTGGATTAATTATTAAAATAATCTTTTATTGATTTAATTATTTAATTTAATTTTATTGATTTAATTATTTTATTGATTTAATTATTCGTGCACTCCGATAGGGTATCTTTTTTGATGAACGTCAAACTAAAATTATTTTTCCAACAAATAATCAGATATTATGTTTAATAAATTCAAACTGCAGTTTTAATTGACAAATACTGACGAGCAATTTGTGTTTTTCTGAAAATTGTCCAGTACTGCTCGTAAAAAGATATTCCGTATGGTTATCCTGCCAGTGAAATCGGTATCTATTTCAAGAATGTGTGGAATCTGCAACAAAGTCAAACAGATAGTTTGTATACTCGCTCAAGACTCTATCGCTCGGACAACGAAAAATTTATTCGTGACAAGAAAAGACAATTAGGATTCTTTCATGACAAGCTTATCTTCAGGTATTCACTAATAACACGCATAAATGGAAAAACAAGATAAACAGCATGTCTAGATCTCTATATTACTGTTGTATAACTCTTTCATATTTTAATTATTTATTTGCGTTGAAGTACAGTATTAATTGTATAAATTATACCAATTTAATCAACCTTGCATATAAAATATAACTCCTATTCTGTTGAAAATTGTCCAAATTAAATTATTCTAATATTTCAACTACTCGCTGTTACATTTAATCATATTTAAAGGTGTAAAAAATAAAATGCATAATTCCACAACAAGGTCAAACACACATTTATTGATATCGACAATAACTTGTATACTAAAGAATTTCTCGTCAAACAATACATTTTATTATTTTCTACCTCTTTATGATGGTAAAATACCTTGAAGCAACCAACTCGGATTATTTGTCCTTGAAGATCATTTCTGCGCTGATCCAAAGCCAGATTAGTTGCCCTTAATCCTTTCTTTTCATTCCAAGTTCCAAAATGACTTTTAATCAATTCTCGATCCCTTGCAATTTGGTAAACTTCGCTAAGCTCTCGAGCATTTATACCCGTAATTTTCTGCACTACGAGAAATAGGCAGTTGAAAGGAATGTAGTTGTTGGAGAAAAATTCATCAGCTTTTGTTTTTTCACTCAAAAAAATCATCCATTGAATGTTGTCCGTTACAAACCACAAGGATATTTCCTAAAAGCGTATCGCACACTCAATTACTGTGATTACAAAATTAGTATAAAAACGTATACAAATAAATAAAAACTGCTTAGCAAAAACTATCTTCAGATCGTGAAATCTGAAAAATGCTTCTTGTTTCTTTAATCAAGTTCACGACTTCAAACATTTTTTATCAAAACAAAACAACCAAAATTAACATAATGCTAACTTTAAGAAACTGTTTCATCTCTTCGGAGTCATTCATCAGCACGATCAAGGAATTCTGCAATTCAGAAGTATCAATTTTCATCTAGAAAAAGAAGTATCAGAGAACGTTAGTGGCATATAAATATTTTTATTAATGATCAGTGATTATTAGAAAAATAATTAAATAATTCTAGTATGATTGTCTGTCAAATCATGCATGTATTAGATGAACTGAATGCATAAAAATGATGGTTCTTCCTCGAGTATAAATTTTGATGTTATACCGAAATGTAAAAGTCATATATAATAAATTATAAGGCCATCATCACACGTAACAGCGCAATGTATAAAATATTTTTATGCTTGCAGAGCCCAAAGATTTTAATTCAAGGACTATCTTGTGTACAAATATACTAATCAAGCTGTTTTTCTTCTTATGGACCAAATAATCAAGTGTATAATCACTTTCATACGCAGCACAAGACAAACTTGACTTTTTATGCTAATAATTATTTTTACCCCGTCAAATAGTAATGTAATGCGTCTAACTACTTTTATTTTTAAATAAAAGCCACTGTGTACTGATAATGCCTGAAAACGATTTCGGTGATCCTTTTTAAAATGTACAATTAAATAATATTAAATGTTTTGTTCAGAGATTTTTTTAAAGTCAAAAAAATGTATCCAGTTGCTAACTAAAAGTTTTGTTTCATTACCCTTGATTTAAAGACTTCTATCTGATTAAAACATATTTTTACCATCGCCAAATAGATTTTCATGGTATCAATAAGTTTATTAAGCACGTGGTATGGATTGAAAAAAAAAATTGCAAAAATTTGGGTGCGCACAACAGCGCTTGAGCCAGGTATTAGCTGACCTGTCATCCCTAGTAGTTGTTATTACAATCTTCTAACACCCTAGTAAGGCTCCTGGCTCAGTTTCCCTATCCTACTTTCTATCTGACCCTACAACCCCTCAATGTGCTACTTATGATTCTACCTTAGATCTAGGATTAACTCTACCTTATTTCTATTTTTCTTATTCTATCTTACACCTATTTTTTTATCCTACGTTATTTCTAATTATTATTCTAATTATTCTACCTTAAGATCTACTCTTATTGTTCTACCTTACATCTAGTCTTACTACTCTACCTTAAATCTACGATTTTTAATTCTACATTAAAATCTATTTGCTTACTGACTAAGGCTTATAGATTAATTAATTTCTACCCAACACCGCTTAAAACTACGTCGAAGGTTGGGTCTCGAACCCGGACCTCCTGGCAACTCAATATCTGATAGCTAAAGCTTTCATACGCATTTAACCACGCAGCTACTGAGCTCTTAACGCCCGGCTTGTTTAATAGTGAATTTCAATCATTAGTTTGGTATAGATAAAAAAATGCCTGTAAGTGAGATACTTGTGTATGTGTTGATTGCTTGGCGTATCGGTAAGTATATCTATATGCCCGACCAACTTGACTGTAATCGGTTATACAGATATACTGATATCATGCTAGGCCCACATAGTTATCAAATTTCTCGTTGGAGGGCGCCGTTTTTGCAACGCGATTGAGGCCCAGCTGACACATAATGATGTGCAAACGTAGCCGTGGGTGTTTGCTTAAAATAATAACAACGTATTATCTTATAATATTGCGCTTTTAGTGGTGCCCATTTTTCGGTAATAATGGTAAAAATGTCATAAAGGTTATTTTATTTTTTTATATGAACAATTTTTCGTATTTTATTGTATGTTGCTTACGTGTGTTCATGGTCAATAATTTATTGGCATAGCAAAAGCCAGAACAACGTTACTATAGTCCTGTCTACTTAAATATTTACTGTATAAAGTTTTGCATGTAAATATTTTAGCTGAACCCTTTTTTTTGTAGCTACAATATTTCAGCTGCGTCAAATAACTTAAAGTCTGTAAAACTATTTATAACAAAAAAATCAAGAGCAAGTTTTATAAGATATACTGAAAGTATACCTTCTATCTTGTGTCATAAGATTTTTTGCAATAGACTATGATACTGTAAGTATCTCTTTTAAGTGTAAAATTGAAAAATTGTACTTAGCATTAGTGGATCGACAAGTGTATGAGCCTATTAATTACTTTGTTTTATAAATCGTTGAAATTGTAATTCTTATCTTTGTATTAATTTGATTAAAAATATAATATCTCACATGGCTTTGGTTAATTATTCGTATAAAAAAAGATGAGGTTAAGCAGTGACATCATTTATTCTTTTCCTTTATACAATTTCTTTTGTTAATGGTGACCGTGAATAAGCTGATATTTCTAATGTTGGTTACAGTCTATTTACTGACAACTGGCCCATGTTTTTTTGGAAAAGATATAAACAAGGTTTTGTCATCTCTAAGCCATGCCTCAACTTTTTCCAAATCATACTTTTCTAAAATATTACGTGGGATGGTCATAGTATCGAATGAGACGTTTTTATTCTCTTCTAGTTGACCCGTAACTGTAATGGAGTTATCACAGACCTAAAAATTAAACAGATGTCTTAATTAACATATTTTCCAGACTCAAATAAGATGCATACATATAAGTCAAATAGTACTGCGCGCTTCTCGCATCTCATCTCTCACAGTTGAAAACAATTGTTTGATTTCCCGATTTTGTTAAAACAATTGAAAAATTTATAACTACAAAACTTACTGTTTTTATTGTTATTCAATAAAAAAACTTATTCTATCGATTATTTATTCTTATTTTTAAATTTACGCTCCCAAGACTAGTCTCGACCAATCACAGAACGAATATATTGGTGGAAATTAAAATTTATTTACAGGTCTGATGAAGGTAGGATTATGAGACTTCTAACAGGTAGAGATTTTTATCTGATCAAAATTGTTGACGAAGCAGAACATAAAACTAATCAGCACATACGTTTTAAAACTTATTTTAAGCGATTGACACGAAGAAAATTAAATATTTAAAAAGTAAAACTAGAAAAAAAGTTAGACAAAGAACTTCCATACTTACGGTGGCGCTGATTGAATCCAGGGAATATTGTGCACAATCCATCATCCTCTTATAGACGTCCTACAAATACACCACTATCGTGAATTTGTAAGAAAAACACAAAAAAATATATTTGTTTACAATTGCTCATGGCTTTACCTCATGATTGTCGGATGAGAAGGAAGAATCATCACCGAATATCTTTGTAAGGACTAACTGTCTCTCTGTAGACGTGTTGCTTGGAGACACAATCTGTTTACCCGACACATCCTGACACTCGGGCCGTCCTGTAGGTTCTAAATTTAGTCCATCTTCTTCTCGATGTCTTGGAAAATCTTCGAACATCTTGATGAAAACACTGGTATTTCGTGGATTTCTCGAGTAGTAAGAAAATGTGAATTGTGGTTCAAGAGTAACTTTATTATAACCTCTTATCAGTAAAAAAAGAATTGCGTGTCTTCCATCTTGTTGCACAGAATATAGAATGAAACTCTTTATATAAGTCAATTAATTCAGCCACGATTCTATGTATGCCCCCAGGATGAATGATATGCAAAGTGGATGTAGAATGTATTAGTACATTACGTCACGAGTTCGTAGTGGCTAATGTACGGCCGCGTGATGTCGCCCTCGACTTCACGCGGCCGTCCATCAGTCACCTATAGCATTGAGGAGTGACGTATACGTTTTTTCGTCATCTCGTAAACAAAAGCTTATTCAATAAGTTGATTTCGTTAACACAGGGATAAATGAATCGCTCGGTGAACCGTAAAGAGTAATAATTTTTTTGATAGTTCTTCAAAGTACACTAAAAAAAAACGATTTATTAAACGATACTTTATTCTTGGTTTTCCAGTCCATGTCTTGAATATGTGCTTTTTTATATAAAGCGCGAGACTTTCAAGGTATCAGTCCAAAAGCCACAAAAATTTATATTCACCATTACCTACAAGTAACTCTAAAATTGAAGTAAAGTGTGTTAAAAAAGCAAGTAGTGGTGATTTTGATTACACGTACACGAGAGACGAGAAACAGATCATACGATAAACCATAAGTAAGAGAAGATAATAAATCGGGCAACGCTACAATTAATATAGGCGTGAAACAACTCGGCGCAACGATAAAGGCGGATAGCAGAAGGCATGGAAAAGGTGAAAAGACAATGCGCACCTGTGTCTGGCCGTAAGAAAAAAAAATACAACTACAACACAACACTTGGCCACCACATATACATAGATGCATATAATCGTAATAGATCTCATACATATGGATAGATAATCAGAGTGCATTTGAGAACATGGACCTCGTAGAAGCGTCTCGCTCAGCGGACATAAAGAAATCCAGTGGCCATACATTTGTCGCTTTACGCCTTACTATGCGACGTAAACATCAAACTTTACGGTCGGGGATGACCATATAGTATATTTACAATATTATGTCTTAGAGTGCAGTCGCATGGAGCACGCAATTCACAATACAGAACGACACAATCTCATAAAAGTGAAAGACAGGTATCTACCGTGTAACTTTCGTGCACCTCTCTCTCAATCTCATGGGCTTAAGCAGTTTCGTATTGTTAATTGCGTCCAGTTCAATATAACCAATCAACCACTTGATTTGGTTGCCCTTTAAATTATCATCCTTGCCACAACGATGTACAGTAGAAAAAAAAAAAATTGTAGTTACAAACTTTGAACGTATAATTTAACATTTAATTGTGACACTCCAACCTACAAAATGTCCGCCAGGTGCCATATTTCTGACAGTATAGCCCGGGAATTTTTAAAAGTCATAAATTCAGATTTTATAAATTTAACGTTTATTTGGAAAGAAACTTAGTCATTAAATGCTTAGTTTATCATTATGGTATATATAGCGTTAATAAGACGATTACAAAAAATATTATTTAATAAAAAAAACGTATTTGGAAGTTTTAGAACCAAAACAGGTGTGAAAATCAGAATGGGGATAGAATGACAGGAAATAATAGCGTGCATAAATACATAAATTTGATGATAGGAAATTTTTAAAAATCTAAAAAATATAGTAAAAATAGTTCTCGTGGCCCACAAAGATGATCCTACAAAACAGCTGATTGTTATCTTTTCTGATCGGCATCAAGACCATCAAAAAAATTTTGTATCACTTTGCCAATAACGTTCGAAATGATATCTTTATATTTGGGAGATAAGAATGAAAAAAAATTTCCATAAAAATAAGTAATAGCAGATCAAGCGGCTTTGTTCCTCGTATACCGATGGTTCATCGAAAAACAAACTTGTACGTAACAACGTCGACGGCACTCAAGGCCGCGAATACTTCCGTAATTGTGTAGCGCTCGTGTGATTTTTATTTTCCAGCGCAATTTTTTTCGCATGTTTAAATATATCACAAAAATTTTATGGGAGTCATTAGAGGAAAAAATTTGGTTTTTAAAACGCATTTTTTTTAAATTAATAAATAATCTGCGGGACTTCACGTTCCAAAAGTATCATGCAATGGTCGTCAGATATTTTTATAATAGACACGTGAAGTATTTTTTCAATGTCATGGAAGTCGAGGGAGTTTTGGTGAGTAAGTGCCTAACTTCAAAGAGTCGTTTTTCTTTCCAAGAAAAAGAAAAATTTCACTTTGAAAATTTTCATATTTTCATTACTCGGGATATGCGGTAGTCGGTTAACACCTCAAATACTGTTGCATTTTTAAATGATTTAAAGAGAACGCACTTAATACATGTGAGTAAATTTATGTCTATTTAATCACATAAATAATACACAATTAACAGTCAAATTTTAAGTTTAAAACATTGGCTAATTTTTCTGTCATTAAAAATATTATAGACTGTTTATAAATTTGAATACAAACAATATTTATTCAACTACTTTGTTTTAACGTAAGTGCTTTTTTACACCAAAACTAATTTACTTAATTTCGATCACATACATAAAAAAAAACAGCCAAGATATTGTATTAAGTACATTACAAATCGTTTTTTGCTATTGAAAATGAAAAAAAATTTTTTTTTCAAGTTTTTGTTTTATATCATGATATAGAAAAAATGGTGCCTTGCACCGAACAGAAAAAAAGGTATTTTCTATTGCAATTTTACCATGAGACATTTGAAATCTCAAAGCTTATTCAAACAATAACTGAGTCATAATTTGCAACAGGACAAAAAAAATTTTGTTTGCCTACAAAAATTTTACTTACTTTTAAAGTTTCTTTAAAATTATATATTTACAATTGTACCGCCAATTTTTTTTTTTTTCTCAAATGTACAGTGGTTATTTTAAATTTAGTTTTAAACTCTTTATTCGAAGACATTCTTCTAGTATACCTTCTCTCTTGCATCATAGGTAATTTTGCAGTAGACTCCTTAACAGTCAGTATTGTATTATATGAAAATCCAAAAATTGTACTTAGCATTAGTAGATCGACAAGTGTATAAGCACATTAATCAACTTATATTATAAAACGTTTAATTTTTAATATTTATCTTTGTATTAATGTTTTCCAAACAATAATATCTTAAATGGCTTTGGTTGATAATTCGTATAAAAAAAGATGAGGTAATGCAGTGACATCATTTATTCTCTTCTTTTATACATTTTCTTTTGTTTAGGGTGACCGTGAATAAGCTGATATTTTTAATGTTGGTTACAGTCTATTTACTGACAACTGGCCCATGTTTTTTTGGAAGAGATGTAAACAAGGTTTTGTCATCTCTAAGCCATGCCTCAACTTTTTTCACATCATTCTTTTCTAAAATGTTACGTGGGATGGTCATAGTATCGAATGAGTCGTTTTTATTCTCTTCTAGTTGACCCGTAACTGTAATGGTGTCATCATAGATCTAAAAATTACACAGAAGTCTTAATGAACATATTTTTTAACATTAAAATAAGCTGCATTCATGTAAGTTAAACAGTAGTATAGGCTTCGCCCCTGCAGGTATCTCGACTAGTTCCCTGACAGTTAATAACAAATGCTTAATTTCCCGATTTTTTATAACAACTGGATAATTGGGAACTATATAATATGCAGTTTTTATTTTTATTTAATCCAGAAATTGTAACTACTGATTATTTAATCTTATTTACAAATTAAAGTTCCCAAGACTAGTTACGACCAATCACAGAACGAATAAACTGACGACACTAAAAATTTGTTTATAAGTATGATATGGGTAGGATTATGAGACTTTTAACAGGTCAAGATTTTTTACGTACTAAATATCTGATCAAAATTGTTGACAAAGCAGAACATAAGATTAGTCAGCGTATACATTTTAAAACTTATATTAAGCGTTTGACACAAGGAAAATTAAATATTTAAAAAGTAAAACTAGAAAAAAAAAGTTAGACAAAGAACTTCCATACATAAGAATAAAAAAGTGTCGAACTATACCGGAGCCCCTCAGTCGAAATTTCAGTGGCTTGCACGGGAAAAGAGCGTGCATCTGCAGCTCGAAATCACGTGTGCGTTCGTACCGTTTTTTTTGCTGTCTGCGCACGTTGTTTTGCGCTCCCACCACGCACGCTGTTTTCGCCAGCAGCACTGCACCGCCTTTAGCTGTGACAGAATTTTTCCGTGTACGGTGGCGTTAATTGAATCCAGGGAAAAATGTGTACAATCCATTACCTTCTGACGGACTTCCTACAAATACACTACTATCATGAATTTATAATAAAAACACAAAAAAATACATTCGTTCACAATTGCTATTGGCTTTACCTCATTATTGTCGGATGGGAAGAGAGAATCATCACCGAATATCTTTATAAGATCTAACTGTCTCTTCTCTGTAGATGTGTTGTTGAAGGACACAATCTGATGACCCAACGTGTCCGAATGATTGAGCATCAATGGATGTTCTATATTATCGCCTTCATCATTTTGCATATCCGCATCTTCGTCAGCCATTTTGATGAAAATACTAATATTTCACCGTTTTCTTGATCAGTAAAAAAAAGCGTAGATTTTGGTTAAATTAACTGTATTGTAACCTCTTATCAGTAATGGAAGACGCGAGTGGCTTTCGGTCTAGTAGTAGAGAATATAGAATGAAACTCTCCATGTAAGCCGACTACTTTACCCACGATTCTACATATGTTGATATGCAAAACAGATGTAGGATATTTTTGTCAGGTAAGAACGGAGAATAACTGCCAGGTAATCTCCATTGGTTTAACTGACTGTCCTCTGTAGACGTGTTGCTAGAAGACGCAATCTGATGACTCGATATGTCCATTTCACTGCATGGAATTCCTGCATTTTTACCGT
The DNA here is from genome assembly GCF_036245765.1 of Copidosoma floridanum. Classification (NCBI taxonomy): domain Eukaryota; kingdom Metazoa; phylum Arthropoda; class Insecta; order Hymenoptera; family Encyrtidae; genus Copidosoma; species Copidosoma floridanum. The sequence goes on along the minus strand of NW_028321912.1, from coordinate 1,802,656 downwards.
CTAAATTTTTTAATCGAACATTCTAATAAAAATACCAGTATTACAAGGTTTTTTTGATTGATGAAAAAAAAAAAGATGAATTTCGGTTAAACTAACTATATGAGAACCACTTATCAGTAATGTAAGAAGTGCGTGTTTGTTAGCCTTGAGGCAAGAATATAGAATTTAACGCTTTATGTAAGCAGATTACTTAAAGCACGTTTTTATGTACGCTTCTAGGAGCTCCACCGAAACAAACGATACAATCAAAATTTAAAAATTTTTCTTAAACAATACTTAACTGCGCATGAGCAAAATGTTTTTTTTGTAAGAGATTTGTAAGGAAAGTTTGCAAACTCCAAATGTATCGTTTATCTTTGTAGAACCCCATACCTTTTGGTGCGAATATAGGGGTGTAGCTAAAGTGTCTAAAAGTCACTGATTGGTTCTACAGTTTTCGGGACTAACTGAGAAAATAGCAAGCCAATAAGCGAAGATGTGTATATGTATGCGTGTAAATCTGTGTTTTTCTCTCCCAGTCACCAAGACTCCACCACTTTTCTCGAAGATACGGTCCAGATAATATGGCGTCTTCAGCCTCACTCTAAAGGTTCTTCTTTCTAGCGCCTTCTGAGCTGTTGCCAACTTGCTACTCTTGCTAGTCCCATTAGTCTATTGCCTGGAGATGAATACCAACCAAGAAACTTCTAAATTAAAAATTTGCGGGAGAAGAAGGCGTTTTTGACATTTTATGTAATTCAACGTGCTGATTACGACAAACAAAGTTAATAAAGTTTTTGAGTGTAAGATCAATTTTAAAATCGCATTTGAATTTTATTTTGCTTACTTCTCAGTAACATTGAGAGCTACAGTAAAAATAAAAACATGAGCGTGTAGAGCGGAAAATTTCCCATCAATTTATTCTATTTCAATGGTTTAAACAAGCACCAAACTTTGAGAAAATGAATTAATGTAAGTTCAATGTATTTTATACTATCCAGAAAACTATATTTGTTGTAACTAGACTAGTGTTGTTACAATCCGAAGACAATACCGAAAATCAATCCAAGCATCCACGTCAATAAATCAATCACTATTCTGACTTCCAATTGAAGACTGATGAACGCGTATTGCCTTCATAAAAAAATAAGAAAAAGATTTTTGAGTAAAGTAACATTTAATTTTAAAGTTTTTTGCAACCTTGAGTTTCCAGAAAAAAAGTTAAAAATATAGAATATTATGAGACTTTGTTAAGCAGAATATTATGATAAAAGCGGCACTTTGTCTCATTATCCGTTGTCGAGAACACATATATTTTTTGGACAGATTGAATATCCTTAACATTTGTAGGTAAAGATCCAACTTTTTTTGCATAATTATAAAAATTTTAGAAAGATTTTTTTTTTTTAAATAACGGCATCCCAATTTGTATATCTATATACAAGTTCGTTGAAAGAGTCTCGAAAATATTCAAATCATTCTAAACTATGACATTAATTAGGGGAAATATTGTGCTCCGATACTATTAAATCATGACGAAAAGTAAGTACAGACATATTACAAGGAAATTAATAATTATGTACAGATTTATGTTACAAAGTACACATGGTCTTCGCTTTATAGCTCCAAGTCAGCCGTTTTTTAAAGTTAATTTTTCATAGTTTCAGTTCTGCGATAACGTATTTTATGTATTAATTTGCATTTATGTGTTCCAAGTATATAAAAAAGCAAAATAATTTGAAAATGACTTTGATCTGAAATGATGAATCAAATCGAGCAAACAACAGAAATGTTGGAACCACTGAAAGGACAATTGACTGGTGACAAAAAATGAGCCAAACAGATATCACGCTATTTTATCAAGTGATATGGCAATAAAGATCAAAACTACCCTCACTAGTTATTAGTATAGTCTTGCAGCTCTTCAACCCCCTTTACGCCGTTGCGTCGGTAGGTATACCTATACCTACTATAGTACCTGCAAAATACATCCATCAGCGAGTCCAACAAAAAGACTCTTCTAACACCTGACACATTAAAGTCTTCGTCATCGGCATACCTACTAATGATATACTTTCTGGGGGAGAACAGCTGGTGAGAAATCACCCACTTTTACCTTCCGAAAAAAATTTTGAGCACAAGTGAAATCGAAGCATTTATAATCGATGAATCTAATCTAAAGTTTTACCTATGTTTAGAAAAATATTCGACGCAACAGGCGTCTGGCCTTGCATTTTCAATACTACAAATCAATAAGCCTACAGGAAAAAAAAACACATGTGGTCTACTTGAAAAAAGCTGTACCTACGTAGAGGAAACTCTATCCCTATACTAGCTGTTTTTTCTTCTTGCAATGTCTTATGTATCACGGATGTGTGTATGTATGCGTAAACAAAATATGGATCTTAATCTATCAACTCGGCAGATCGTCTTTCTCCAATTCCATGGATTATAGCTCAGCTGTGGTGTATTGTTTTGCTTTTAGTCAAGCTGCAGCCTCGATTTTTATCATCAGTACCTGCTGTGCGTAGAAAAAACTCGTTCTTCATACAGAGTCAACGCAACAGCTTGGTCTTACGATGACAAAATTTTTAAAAAGTATCTTTATAAAACAATAAGGTAGAAAAAAAAATAATAACATAAGTAATAATCATATCACATTTTGTATACTATTATGCTATTACGAAATACAAAAAAATTTAATCAATTGTATTTGATGTCCAACAGTTTTTGATGTGAAAACTTCTTATGGCGCGTTGGCCACTTTTGTGGGTGAGCATTTTCAGCCGATTTTGCGACAGACGAGATTTTACACAGATATACTCCGCGTGTGTACTATATATGTATACTATACGCGCTCTTTGCATGGGCATTCGTTCGTGCTCTCGCGACAGACAAGATTACATACCTATATGTATACTTAAAGTGTATAGGTATGCGAGAGCCCTGCAGGCTATACGCAGCAGCGTTGGTCAGAGAAAGCCTCCTGTCTAGGTAGGTTTACAAAAATTGCCACCTCATCCAATTTAACGAAGAGTTTGGCGCTAGTGCTTCAAAGCCTCTAGACTTATGGAGAGGGAGTACTGCTCTGCGTTAATTGGCTCCACCATATTTAATACTTGTGGCGGTAAAGACGAAAAGTATAACATAATTTACAGTTTTTTTTTTTATATAAGATTATTTTCAGTTACCAAAGTCAAAATTCATTAAATCGTAGATTTTCTTTAATTTTTATTGAGATATTTGACCCTAAGTGCCAATAACCCCATAACCCTATATTTTTAAGAGGTTAGATCATAGATCACTCATATTAATCATAGATCATGTTACTAGATCACACTTATAAAATAGTTTGGTAAGCTCAAAAGTCATTATTTCTAGTAAAATGTAATTTTTAGTGATTACTGATATTATAAAGTTATAACACTAAGTTGTCAGCATTTTTTGGATGAAAATTATGAGTTGATTGAAATTGTAACCAGTTGGTTCAAGTCAACTGATATAACTACACGCCTTATTTAAATTGCATAGAGAGTACAGGGTTGTCAGATTAATGTGTGACGTTTGAATTTACCGCCAGACAGTATCGATCTTGCGATATATCGCATACTCAGGTACTTCAATGGCAGTTTTTTTCTTTGTTTTGCTTGCGCGGTTATTTTCACCTCATATGTATCATGCAATGCTTCCACCACTCATAACATGCCAGCCAGGTAGCTGAAACATATATATATATATGTATATAAACGGTAGCAGCCATTCTCATTCTCTACTCAAAGCCTCGTGGCATGCTGAGTGTATAGCAGAAAAGTCAGACTTTATAGTACGTGTGTATACCTATAAATCCTTTGAGTAGAATCGGTAGTACCTATTGTTATTTGTTATCATATACAGTACGCCAAAAAGCAAGTTACACCTGTGAAAAGTGCTGTTTGAATGCGGTTTCTAAATTTGTGCAAGTTAAGAGTTATCCAGAACTATTGACGTTGGGGTCAAGAAAGACTTGAATTTTGACTGCAGTTATTATTTGATATAACTAAAGTGTTTAACGAATATACAATATTCTTAAAAATGAGTGAGGTAATTACTATCAGTTCGTCTGACGATGAGGTTGTATTACCTAAAGCTTCACAAAGAAGAACACATGACAACACTTCGTCAAAGGTAAAAAAAAATATTTATTCTCCCATAATCTAAAAATTTCAATAATGTCTTGTGTAACCTTCTTTATCCTCTTTTATAAATATACAAGTCTGAAACTGTCAAGTTGCTTTACAATTATGAAGGGAGTGCAAATTGATGTTGCCATTGAAAATTTGAATCACTTGAACACATTAAACATTTTTTACACTCTTAATCATGAAAAAATACTTCTTGTTTTCGTAAACAATGGCTGTAGACAAAAATAACCAAATGCTAGCTTCAGTAGATTTGTTCGGCTTAGAGATTCAGTGCTTTTGGAGGACTCTGGCTTTTAAAACGGAACACGTAGTCTTCACGCTCCGAGCTAACCGAATAACTTCTGCAGGCAACATATTTGTAAATATGACCGAGGCCATACATATAGATATAAACTACAAGCCCAAGTGCACAGATCTATGCACTTAAGTATGTAAATTTTTTAAAGCTTTTTATCATGAGTTATACACTTAAAACGCATAAAATTATGTAGATAAAAGTGTGTATTAAAAGATGTCACAATATAAGTGCGTAGAAACTATATATGCACTTAGATTTACAGTATACCCACTATAGGAGTTGCTTTGGTTAGCTTGTACCGCTCAGAACAAGAACAAGGGCCTGATTCACACCTTCCATAAACTCAATTCCGTCCGAGATAAACTGTCACGTTAAATTATTATTTATAAATCTATACATCTTTTTTCGAGCTGTCATATGTTCATTTATGTACATTACTTATTTTCGTAGGTGGTCAAATGCCAGTTTATCGCCAAAATTTCGATTTTTTACTTTTGCTGGCGATTACAATGTCAGACCTGGCTCATGGCAATTTTTCGGCGATTTTTTAATATTTTATTGAATTAACATATATTTGAATCAAACAAATTAAATTACAAAATCGTATAACATGTTAAGCTTACTACACAGTGAAAGAAAAGGATAGTTTTTAAAGATAAGTTGGAATTTCAAATGAAATTTAATATGAAATTCTCTAGTTAACAATTTGACAAAAACAATTTCCACGCATAATAAGTGATTTATGATAAACTGAAGATAAGTAAAACCACGAAATTTTTGAAACAACATGTATCAATAATAGATTAGGTATATCTAATAAGATATTAACGAAACTTTGACTTTCTAATCATTCTTGGAAAAAAACGTTTTTATCAAGTCGTTAACTATAGAATTCTAACTTGCGGTCAATTCGAAGTTATAACTTTTTTAAAACCAATACTACATTTTTCAGATGTAAAATTATAAATGTACCAAATGTTGAATAGTTATAAAACGGTTATTTTCATTACATATAAATAGCGATATCAATATTAACAACACTTTTACAGGTTACTCTATCTTCACTATAATTAGTGTTAGTTCCTCCTTAGATGGAATACAAAATTTTTGTATTCCATAAATTTGCATATTTATTATGTATTGTAAAAATTGCTCTATTTAAATTTAAGTTTAAATGATTGTTAAGTATTTGAAAACAATCTTTTGCTGACAAAATACAATTTTCTATTTTCACTTTCGATTTTTTACAATAATTTAAGAAATTAAGATAAGTTGAATGAAGATTATTTGTTTAAATTGAAATTGTCATATTTTCAGTTTCAAGGGTATATTTTCATTCTTGTATAACTCGAATAGTAATTTGAACGTCCATATTAAGGAAAAAACTTTTTTTAGGTTTGAATAAAATTATCAACTACAAATTGTATAAGAAAATATTTCAGGCTCACCAGCTGGACCATTAATTAATTTAATGTGTAACCATCAATTAAATTTTTAAAATGAGTGAGGTGTGAAATGTTGATGTCTTGTTTTTCAATTTAAAGACCATGCTTAAATAAGTGCATTGATTTCTTTATTACTCGAAAATTCTTGTGAGATGTAATTTTCATATTGATTTCAAATTGTATCACTGTAAATATTATGAAAAGTAAAAACTACGCCAAAAATTTTCATGATTGAATAGTTTTATAACAGTTATTGCTTCCTTAATTATTTTATTACTTAAAGAATTGTTATCTATTGAACCTTAGCACTAGCCTTGAAATGTTTTTGTAAAAATTTTTCATGTGTTTTTAAATTTTTCAAACTCAAAAAACTAGTTTTTTCTATAACTTAGAAAATGTTCTTTGTTTTTTTAGAGAAAAATTTTATATTGACTTATGGTCATGTTTTTTTTCTTATTGTCGTATTTTTATTTTTTCGTTATCAAAATGTAATAACATAGAATATTTACGTAATAAATACTTTTTATAAAATTGTTGTCTTTATTTAATATAAACAAAACTGTTAAAGGATTTTTTCAGTAATTCATGGATTCTTTCAACTTATTTACTTTAAAAATAGTTTTTTATCTGTTTTCAAGATGAACTGGCCATTCGATAACTTCATGACTTCTACCACATACAGAAAATTTTTCTCCTCTCCATACGGTTTTCATGGGATTCAAATATCTATTACTTCTGTATTTTGTCTTTTATCATAAATATTTTAAGTTGTAAATTCGCTCTAGAATTCACAAAATAATCCATCACCTTTTTTATGAATACAAACAAAAATCGTATTCAATATTTTGAATTAACGCATGGTTTGCAACATTTATATTGCAAATACATTTAATTAATAAGAAATTTATTATGCAGCATAACCATGGAAGTCTCTGTTAAAATTGTTTTGCTTGTTCATCTTTTCCTCTGTACATACAATTTTCAGAAACAATGAAATCGCAAGTTTTTATTATTCACGCAAAAAGTAATTGTTTAAAAATTATTGTTAAAAGCTAATACTTTTCGTCTTTCAAGTGCTACAAGTGACAGCTTTTTTTCGATTTAATTTTTGTTTTTGCCCTTTTTGAGCCCAAAAGTAGTTTTTGGCACCTTCTGATTTATTTCAACAATATTACTACTGATTCATTTATGCCTAAAGTTCAACTTTGTAATTCCACCACTTTCCTCTCATTTTCTTAGGTAAAAACTTCCACTGAAATGAGATTTTTTTTAAATCAATGATTTTTTGCTTTAGGTCCTGTACTAAGTAGTAAATCTTCTTAAATAAACTTTACCTTTCTGTTGCACACTGAAGCTAGCATACCCGGGTAAATTTTTTTTGAGTTTTTCTTTTGAATATTACATAGAGAAGGTTTCATGTACCACAAACATAACAGTTACATACAGTTGTGATAACAGTTACACATTACAATTAAAATTTTTATTTAGGAGGCATTAAAGAAGAAAAGAAAATTCCCTTTTGAGCCAGCTGGAGATGGCACTAGTGCTAAGAAACTTAAATTTGAAGATAGCGAAAAAACATCTAAGGTGCGCATTGACTCTAACTTGAAAAAAACTTCATTGAGCATGAATTCCTGTCTTAGTATCGACAATAAGTCTGAAAGTCATCGTGTAGATAATAATTGTAATTTGATAATGGAATCTAAATCGTCTGAGGCAGGAACATCAAAATATTTTGATGAAGTTGAAAAACAATCGCAGACCAAGTCTCCATCAAACACAGGAGTGAGCGATAAAACTGTTAGGCGAATTCAACCAGTCTTAATTGTCAAAGATATTATTTTAAATTCAAATTCTGCGGATGAAGTTTTTGAAGACTTTCTGAAAGCCTGTGCTAATTATGAAAAGGCTGATGAAGAAACTAAAGTAATTCTTGAAAAGTTGCAAAAGAAATACAACAAGCTTGATTCATTCAACAAAGATGATAAAGACTTCATACTTTTTCTTCGAAATCGCGTGAACAATATAACTCATAAAAGAGCTAAATTTTACCAAACTATATTTGAAGTTCGTGAGGAAATCAGTAGACGCATAATTAAACTTAAAAAAGATAAATCAACACGAGAAAAAGGCAGTGAATCAGACACAGAACCAAAATATACTACAGACGAGTTAAAAAAAATTAAAATATTAGAGAAGGTTATAAAAAAATGCCAAAGAAGAATCAAAGAACTAGAAACAGCAGACGTAATCTTTGATGATGATGACGACTCAGCGTATTTAAAGGAAGATAGGTATAAAAGAAAATATGTACAGTTATGCCAAGCACTTAGTGATATAGCAAGGGATAAAAAACTAAAATCAGGAATATTGAAGAAAAAAATTACGTTGAATGATATCCAAGATAAAATGACCGGTATTAAGGCCATTGATCAATCTATCATTAATTTTGTAAATATTAGTATTAGTCGGATGAACAAATTAAAACACATTCAGAACTTTAATGCTGTTCCGAATTATATTGTTGCACCCAACTTTTACGAGGTATTACAAGTTATAGAAAAACATAAAGAAACCCGGAACCTTCAATTGAGTAAACAAGAAATAGAATTATATGGTAAGTGTATGAGTTGTTTTCGTTAATAAATACTACATATATATATATATATATATCTGTTATCTCATACTAAACGCTTTTTTAGCTACAAATTCATTTAAAGCACTTGTCAAATATTTGAAAAAATGTCGAATACAGGAGTCCAAAGAATATTTTGGATGTTTTATCAACGACACCTGTGGTACATATATTGACCCAGCATCTAAAGACCATAACCTTGAAAAAATTCTTCAGGCTAATAAGTTAAAATCGGATAAGCATTTAAATGAAGTTTTTGAAAAATATGTAAATATGCAAAAGAATTTAAGCAATGAAAAATTAAAAGAATCAACGACAGCCATGTATTTCTCTGAGGAAAGTTGTAATTTAGATAATCATGAGAAACATCTAGTTGAGAAAAATTCACAAGTAGGTAAGCGAAAACGGTTCTTCCACAGTGACGAAAAAGAGTGTGGTAAAGACAATAAAAATCATAACAGCCGTGAAGATAAAGAAGAACCAACTAAAAAGATGAAGAAAAACGATGATTTAAAATGTCAAAACACAGCTTTTGAAAATAATATAGAAGAAAAAGAAATTGAATGTATAGACCTTGGAGATAACTGCACGTCACCAGGTAGTACTCATCAAGTTGTAGTTTCCAACATATTTTCTAACCTCACAAATTATAATAAATCATAATCATTATCTTTAAATTTCAGATTCTCCCAAATTGGTAGACGATAATGCGAAGTATTTTCCCAGGATGCGAGTGGCTAGTGTGGGCAACTTTCCCAAGGCTTGGGAGACCTCGGACTCTCCCGAAAGTCCGGGAAAAGAGTCCATAGATCTGGACTACTCACCAAAAAAAAATATTTTTCCACCAGTGGAGGTGGTGGATTTGTGTTCTCCAGAAATAAGGTAAAGTATACAAGTGTCCAAGGTGCCTAACCCATTAGCAGTAAAAAAATCAAAATTAAGAAAAAAATTGGTCTTCGAGATATCGATAGTCGACTAATGTGACAACATTTTGTAACAAAATGTGATTATACAATACCTTACAGACAATAGCCCTTGAAGAAAATATGAACCATGATGAAGTGGTGGAATAGCAATCGGCGATCATTTGAGAGTTAAGCTCACTCCGTAAGTTTGTTGTGTTTGCTTTTTTTTATATTTTTCTCTATTTTATTGTAATATACATTTATTTATAAGGATATGAAAAATTTTCGTGTCTTGCTTGTAATAAGCTTTAATATTAAATGAGAAGTTTTTTTCTCAATATTTCCCCCATTTTCTGCAAATTATTTTCATTGCAAACGTTGAAAACATTAAATAATCGTACTTAATTAGTTTCAAAAACGAACTTCAGCCTATCATGAAAGTTAAACTAGTCTTACGCCAAGGTAGCTTTACCAGAAACAAGTAGCACCTATCAGTGCTCCCGGGCAAATATATCGAAAATTTTTTTTAATTAAAATGTTTTGTACCTATAAAGTACATTATTTATTACAAATGCTGGGCACAAAAATTTAATAAATTCCCTCAGTTTCTTATGATTTATGTTACTCATTTAATGTTTTTTACGTTGTGTATAAGGATTTTCGATAGTAAAAAGTCATTTGTTGTAAGATTTTCTACTATGTCAAAGTGGTCGATATTGTTCCTCAGCAGTAAGAATTCGATATTATCTACAAATTGTATGAGTCTCTGTAAATGATAAAAAAAAAAGCTTTTTTTCATTTTTTTATGTAATTGACGTTTAAAAGATGAAAAACAAGAAAAACGTTACTCACTCGTGCATATCGTTTGGATTCCTCGACAAGGATAGGGGAATCGCATTCCCCTACAGCTAGGATAACTTTCAAATTGCTTATACACTCTGAGTTGTTTTCTAATTTTTTCGATTCATCGATTGAAGCGAAAGTATACTAACTATTTTCTTCTCTAAAAATATAATTCATTAACTGTAATCAATGCTTAAGTGATTTTCGAGTATAGTTGATTTATAAGTTATATAATATATAAGTTAATATATATATTTTTTTACTTATTTGATTGATTTATTCGACTAGAGTATCAAAATATTTAAAATTAAGAGAAATAATAAATTGTCGCATGAAATTTCTCTCTCAGTAGTCATAAAAACATGCATGTTGTATAACGTGTCTTATCCAACATTTATTAAACTTTTGATGATGTTTGGAATAAAATTTTTAAGAATATACTGCCTGATGAAGCTATAATTAGCCTTATGCCAAAGTAACTACACAAGGAATAAATAGCATTAATAGGGCCCCCAAGCAAACACATGAAAAATTATTTTCATTTGACTCATTTTTTTCTAACAAGTTATTTGTACGTAGGACAAGGGGTAGATGTTTCTCGGCACGTTCTCGTTCTCTGTGTCCCACTTGAGCTTCCTACAGTCACGCCTTATGTGGCCAATCTTATTACAATAGTGGAAGGTCAACGGTCCTCGGTTGAGGAGTGGCCCCCCGTGGGGATCGTTTCCCTGAGGCCCGCTGGTTTGATCATTCGGGAATGTTGAGTTTGTCTAATCGTTGCGTGACAGTCCGTACGGGTATTCGTTGCGGGGCTGGCTATTGCTGTTATGCGTGTGTTTGGCTTCATCTTTTAGCATTTCGCGTTCTGCTATCAGTGCGTTGTCGAACATCTTGCCTGGGCTGACGTTATTCTCGGGGGGAAACCTTTGCCGTAATGAAAACGGGATATTGTCTTTCAATGCTTCGATTACATCACGGTCAATTTCTAAGGCTTCTTCGCAAGAAAGTTCCCTATTTGTGTCAAGAGCTTTCCTGTCCACTAATAAGTCACGGATGTCGCGCGTGTGGTTGATGTAATCTAACATTTTTTCGCGTTCGCTTTTGCGCAGTGCAGCCAGTTTGCCTCTTATTTGGTTCTGCGTGTCGTATGGAGCGAAAAGTACCTTAAGGCGGGTGAAAAATTCGTTGAAGTCAGAAAACACTTGTTCTCCCATACTACGTCTGCGCGGTCAGTGATTTTGCTCCGGGCTTGCCTAAAGAAGACGCTCTCGTAGGTGTCCCATACCTAACCAATTAATTAATGACACCAAAGGAACATTTCACGAAAAAATCAGCCTGATATGAACTTTCTCCGATGAAAACAGGTTGAGAGGAACATTTTTTACTAAAGGCTCTAACTATGCCCATGGTATGATAAATATGTCATCAATTAGGTGACTGGATAATGGGGGCAGCAATATACCCCTACACAGTGGTAGTGAGTAGGTGGCTCCAGCGATAAAGCCAGTATGGACTGTTGCAGTAACCCGGAAGAAAAAAAGTTATAGACAAAACGATACGTATTAATGATTTTCTAGCAGAAATGGGGGGGGGGCATTGGGTGATATTTGTCCCTGGTAAAGCAACTTCGACGTGAGACTAGTTTTAGCTCCATTATAATGTGGACGTCATTTTTTAAATCAATTGAGTATTATTATAATATTGATTGTGTAAAATATTCCCAACGTTTGCAATGAAAGTAACTGTTAAAAAGCGAAGAAAGTGTAAAAAAAAAACTTCTGATAAAGTTTTAAAGAATCTTGTCATGAATAACTGTACGTTGTGAAGAAGCACAAAAAAAAAATTTAAAGAAAAAGCAGCAGCAATAAACTTACGGAGTGAGCTTAACGGCCTCGTTGACACTTAAAGAAAGCAACGGTTTCAAATCGTAAATTCCGCTAATGAGTACAAGACCCTTAAGCAGCTCTAGACAACTGTGCTTTGAAGCTCGCCATTTGTGGTCATGCAGCAAACTTGCTGCGAGATGGGTACCAGCACTATGACCTCCAAGCCAGATACATCTGTACGGAGTACGAAATTTTTAAGATTATTTACCTTTACAGACATCCTTGCCTTGAAGCTTGCCACTTGTGCTGAGCTAAATATCGACAGAATGGCTGTATGAAAAAAAAATTTAATAATCGATAAATCTTTTATCATTGTCTATCTTTTTTTGCGGTCAATGTTTTACAAGGCAGCTGTTTAAGATTAACTTATTGGTCTTTGATTGAGATTTTTTCTGGGGAGAAGGAAGAACTCTTTTACAACTACTGATTACACAATTGTCTTTCAGTCAAAAGTTTTGACTATAAAAAAAAGTTGAACGTCAGGTTCTGTAAGTTATCATGTAAATATGTAAATCGTTTAATAAAAAAAAAAATCAATTCCTTTTGTACAGAGATTAATGTAATTATTCTGATGTAAATTAGTAGTATATATTTTACTATACTTACTAAGATTTTATAGACTGAGCCAAAATTATGATTTTTTCAACCAGTAATTTTATTTGCTGCACAATATCGGTTAATCGAAGAGCGGCGTTGGCTCAGTGGTAAGCGTGCTTGCTACTAATACAACGCTGTTCTAGGGGTCGTGGGTTCGATTCCCGGTGAGTGCAGATTTTTTCAAAAAACTGTATTCACCGGAAAATGTTCCTATGTAACCCCGGCTGTTTCGGGGCGGGTTTTTCCGTGGAATTTTCCTTCAGAGTAATTCCAGGGTTTTTTCCTTGCTCCACAGGTCTTCGGGCCTGGGTGAATGCGAAACAGTGTTAGGGCCTAATAGGTAGGGATTAGCCGGCCCGATGCCAGGCAGGGATCGCCGGCCTTACCGGCGAGGAGTAGCCCCTGAAACATGGGGCTTCTCCGGGGATGCTAATTAGCCTGGATCCGATGCTTCGGACCCAGGCTACACAGTGGCGAGTTGACCCGATGCACTTCCCCCCGGTGCAGAGAGTGTTAGCTTAACTGACAAGATGTGTTACACCGGAGATACTTCCACTGTGCCCATGGTATGATTTGTATGGTATCAATTAAAAAGAGAGGATTTAATGGGTGTGGCAATAGACCCCCACACATAGGTGGTGAGTGGGTGGCCCCGGCGACTGGGCCAATAGGCTGTCGCGGTAACCCGATAAAAAAAAAAAAAAAAATATCGGTTAATCTTACTGAAATCTAAAAGATAATTTGTTATTAGATGTAGTATTTAAGAATGTATGATTTAGCTTTTTTCAATTTATTGTTTAAAATGATTCAAACTCATTTTATAGATAAGTTTCGACAATTTAAAAATCCATTGAAACGCTTACTGTTTACTTTTTATGAAAAGCAAATAAACTTTTTATTAATAATACCACTTGTTTTCTCTTATATATTTAAAATTCTTACATCACATCACAAATAATACGAAAAAGGAAATAAAAAAATATCGGCTCACCGTTTGGACACAAGTCATAACCAGCTACAACAACTTTAATCCCATGGGCCACGAAATTTGGGACCGCAAAACCCGACGAGTCCTTGCTGAACTCCATCCAATAGCCGCCGTAAATGAATATAAAAATCGGTGCATCTATAAGCGTTCAAATATATTACCTATAACCACCGAAAAATCATAAAATCTACGATCACTTGAACACTCAATCACAAAAACTTTTTTTTACCATCCGAAAGATCGGTTCGGTATATATCGTACTTGGCACGCTCAGATGATCCATATGGTACGTTCAGCGCGAGATTTTCTCGTAATTACAAAGTCAAAGAACCCACGCACGTTAAATTGAAATACTTTTTTTTAAAAGCAGAGCTACAGCTTACCGTCTTTACAAGATTTGAGGAACCGAGCTTGCAACTCTATCGGACCGTACCTCTTGCTCCAATGGCTCGGCATGTAATTAAACTCGTGGTCCTGCAAAAAATCAATCATTTTTAAAATCTTTCGACCTGCTAATAAATTTAAAAAAAGTAACCTTATGGGCCTGTGCACTTACTGGTGTGAGGGACTGCATTTTTATTTAGTTGCTTCTACGTTCCTTTCGAAAAAAAAAAGAGAAAAAAAAAAAAGAAAAAAAAAACGGTTCTTGTCTCTGGTTTAAAACAGAACAAAGCCAACAGTTTATTTGAAGCTCCGTAGTATCTTACCACGCACACGTAACTGAGCAACTACAGGGACGCTTTTTGCTCCGTGGCTGCGTTCTTTCTCCGGCTTCTTCCTGGCGTATACGCTTGTACACCCAGGGTCCGTACCATATAACTTTTTTTTGCTTTGCAGGCCTATGTTATAACATAGGCCGACGAACTGAAAAATAGTTACATGGTACGACCCCACGGGAATGTGAGTCTTTCCCGGCGCTGACCCTAAATGGCAACATCGCACATTGATTGTACTTGGTCGATCAGAGATGGCGTTAGTTCTGCAGGGCAGCCGGAGTTATCAGCGTTGAATGAAGAGGATTCCCGCAGTGAAAATTACGGTCAGTAACATAAAAGTTACTGTCACTAACATACCAATCTATAGAGTGTTGGATAAGCAAATAGGCAGAGAAGGAGGGGGCATTCCAGAGGTTCTCACCGGTGCTCCCAAATGTGACTGGCAAACATGTGAGAAATAACACAAGCGCCGATCCCAACACAACCCGGTGCGCTTACTGGCCGCTATGTTTATTAATTAAATCAATAAAATACCACAAGCGCCAATCCCCACACAACCCGGAGCGCTTACTGGTCCCTTTATTTATTTAAAATAAATTGAATAAAACAAGCGCCAATCCCCACACAACCTGGAGCGCTTACGGGTCCCTTCATTTTTTTTAAATAAATATAATGATAAGACAAGCGCCAATCCCCATACAACCCGGAGCGCTAACTGGTCCCTTTATTTATTTAAAATAAATTGAATAAAACAAGCGCCAATCCCCACACAACCTGGAGCGCTTACGGGTCCCTTCATTTTTTTAAAATAAATATAATGATAAGACAAGCGCCAATCCCCACACAACCCAGAGCGCTTACTGGTCCCTTTATTTATTTAAAATAAATTGAATAAAACAAGCGCCAATCCCCACACAACCCAGAGCGCTTACAGGTCCCTTTATTTATTTAAAATAAATATAATGATAAGACAAGCGCCAATCCCCACACAACCTGGAGCGCTTACTGGTCGCATACTTATTTTACAATAAATAAAGTAATAAGGCAAGCGACAATCACTACATAAACCGGGGCGCTTACTAGTAGCATTAATTATTATTAAATAGCATTAAATAATTATTTAAGCGCAACCAGTGGTGACCAGTGAGTATCCTGGATAGTCAGGTGATAAGCACTTGCGTTGTTACTTAATAAATTTTATTAATTTTCACAGCGACCAGAAAGCGCTCTGGGTTGTGTGAGGATTGGTGCTTGTGGTATTTTATTTATTTAATTGATAAACAAAGCGGCCAGTAAGTGCCCCTGGTTGTGTGGGGATAGGTGCGTGCGTTATTATTTCATTAATCATAAATAATTAAAGCAACTAGTAAGCTTCCCTTGTTGTGTGGGAATAAGTGCTTGCGTTATTATTTTAATTATAGTAATTCAAGTAAGCGACCAGTTAGTGCCCCTGGTTGTGTGGGGATAGGCGCTTGCGGTATTATTTTATTAATCATAAATAATTAAAGCAACCAGTAAGTGCCTTGGGTCGTGTGGGGATTGGCGCTTGCTTTGTTAATTAATAAATTTTATTATTCATTAAAACTTATGAGGCTGCTTATTGGCCCATTGGGTTATTGGGTTAAATAGCTTGGAATTAGTTCATCAAGTTATTGTACATGTAAGTTATTGTGTGTCGAGTTATCTGGGTATTTGCGGCTTGCACCAAATCGCCAATTGGAATTTCCCACAAGTTTGCCAGCCAAATTTGGGGAGAACCACTGGCCTCCCCCTTCTATTTAGCTTTTGCACTTTTCTCACTAGGATCTGTAGCTATAGGTCCTAGTGATAAAAATGCAAAATCATATCCTCCTCACGCAACACTGGTTGGTCTGAGCATTATTCCACAATCACTGTCGCTCACAGTTCATGCTTGATCGCACATAGCGCTGCTGCCTGGATCTCATCGTGAACTACTTGGCGCGAGAATTGAAATTCAAAATCGTATGATTTTTTCAGCAGACAGTAGGCGCAGAAATTCAAATTCGAAAGAAATCTTTGTATGTATTGGCTAATTAATGCCTAAAAATATTGGATAATGTTGTATGATAACATACATAAATAGTATACCAAAAATTCTTTCGAATTTGAATTCCTGCACCTACTGTCTGTTGGAAAAATCAAACGATTTTAAATTCGAATTCTTACGCGAAGTAGTTCTCGGTAGGATCCAGTCAGCGGTGCTATGTGCGATTAAGCATGAATTGTGAGCGTGGAATAATTCTTAGACCAACGCTGATACGCAGTCTTTGCATAAACATTAGTTCGTGCCCTCGCGACAGACGAGATTGAGAGTTTTTTATACTTATTTTATAAATGAATATTAAACGGAAAATTTATTTATTTAAATATTTCATTTGACTTGTGTTGCTGCTATGGTATTGTGTTAAAAAAATTGATAAATTTTGTATTTACTATTTACTAATATTTACTCATTTAAATAAAACCACTTCCTTCGAATATAGTTTCTATATTATTATACTTCATGTCCATTCAAAAAGTGCCCACATTGCTTTGATAAGCTTAGTTTTTTATGTACAATTTCTCATGTCGCGAGTGCACCTAAGAATGCTCACCAAAAAAAGTGCCCAACGCGCCATAAGTTTAAGTTTTCACTTCTGCCTGCACTCCCGGAGTGCTACTTGTACTTGGTTTTTTTTTTTTTTTTTTTTTTTTAACTGGGTATGGATGGTACCTACGTACTAGTTTCAAATCGATACAATAAGTCAGTAAAAATAGAATTTATTATTACTTCGACGAAAATTATTTTTAATTATTATTTAATGAATACATTACAAAAATTAAGTCAATTTTCTGACTGACCATTTACAAATCAATTATTAATGATAGTGCTTTCATTACATAGTGAAGAAACGATTACATTCAATAAAATGTTTCTACATCAGTGAATAAAAAGAATCTAGAGAAAAAAATCAATACAAAAGAAAGTCAACGCAACTTTTGTATGATATTAACTTGTTTCCCTCAAGTGAAAAATACCTTTTGAAAATTTATTTCATGTTTCGTAAACAATTGTAGTTTCAATACTTCAATCCTTCCTTTCTCTTGTTTTTTTTTTTTTTTTTTTTTGTGTGTGTTTATGAGCAATAAAATTTTTTACGCAACACAAAATTTACATCACATCGATGGATTTTCGTAAAGAGATACAACAGAATTCTTTCAACTGCTAGAATTCTTAAAAATTGAAACCACAAATATTTATAACATTTGAATTTTTGCGCTCGAGAAAAGCCCAGCTTAGTTCATTTTGTCATTCCATCATTTGGTTTGTGTTGTAGCATATTGGGGTAGACTTAGTGTTATCACGGCAATTTAAATAACTACTACTTCTAATACATCATTTTGTAAAAATAATTTATTAAAATAGAAATGCAAAAGAACAATAAAGTAAAATGTATTTACTATTATTTACTACTTGGTAATTCTACTCTGTGACTCATATTTATGAAAATGTCTCTACAAATTATTTTTACAGCGCTCAAGAAGACACAGGCACTACAACAACACTTCATGGAGAACTGAGATGATTTTTCTACACTACAGTATTTTTTTCTTGCCATTTGGAGATTAAAGGCAATTAGAATTTTGAACTGCCCCCTTACAATCCGTGGTAAAGTATCCCTCAATTATTGCGATTTTTCCTACAAAAAACGAGTAATATACACTTCTTCTAGAAACGAAGTCTCAATTCTTCATGAAGTCCATCTTCTGGTCCAATCAGTGAAACATGTACAAGTTTTTGCTACATCGATTAAATGCATCATTAATTTCTATAATACATAGTAACAAACAATGCCAGTCGAATGATAAGATGTAAAGTGCAATCAGTTTAGAGACAAAGTCATTGTTTTTACTTTTTTTTTTAAATATTCTATACTTCACAGAATAAGTATATGTACATATGAGCTTTATTCGAAATTTTGTATAACCATCACGATAAAAAGTAAACTAAAATAAATTTTTGTATTACTTTTGCTAGCTAAATATCAATTTTTTTGCAAAAAAAACTTGGGGAGGGTTTAATTTCTGTGGTAACACGAAATTATTACAAGTAACGATATCTGTATACATCCTGTTACCGTAGGAATTATACCCACACCAATAAACATTTTCCAAAACTTAAAGTAAAGCAACTAAATATTTTTTTCGTGCCAACAAATATTTCAAGTACTTTACAACATTTTTACTAAAAAATTAGTAAGATCTCATCAATCAAATAAGTTCTCTTTGAATGTGAAATCGTTGGCAAAAATCATTGAATGGCAAACGACTTCAAAGTCTTAATGAAAACTAGAACTTTCCATTCTTTTAAAAATATGTTCATCCCCTAAAGCTTAAATATTTTAAAAATTAAGTCACCTATTACCCCTAACAGAAATTTTCCTTTCGTATGTCAAGTACTGCCGAATACTGTGTCTACGTGTATTTAAAAATTGCTCATTTTTTTTTTAAACGATTTTCTGTAAAAAACTCTATCTCTTAAAAACTAAGTTACGTACGACAAACTCAAGATCAATATATATCTTAAATACTAATAAAATAATAGAAGAAGAGTCCCAAAATATCCAAAACTTGTTGTCGCAGGGGAAAAAGACACTTGGTCGAGGTTGCGTTAACACACGTAGGGTGGGAGGAAAAAGCTCTTGAGTTTAAGCAGATTGGGTGTAATTTTCAAAGGGTAGGAGTGATAGTAGCTCTGATTTGCTTCAAGAAAATACGTGGCACCAGTAACTGTACCGTTTACCCCTTCCTAGCAATATATTTGTTGGAGCTATGTGCTCCTACGGTGGATTAACCCGGTGTGGTGGTGGTAGTCCTGATATTGGAAATGGCCCAATATATTATTTATTTCATACTTAGGTATTAATATTTTAAATCCCGCGCACCTACGAAGATTTATTTTGTGAAATATTTCTCGTTGTATGATGAGAACTAATTAAAAAAAATAAGGTAGAAAAAAAAAAATTCGAGGCCTTTTTTTATTACAAATAACGAGGATCCACTTAAATCCCTTGCACTTGTGTAACAAATTATTTAAAAACTGTTTGAAATTCACATTTTCCAGACCTAAAATTTTACGTCTGGATACATAAATGTTTTCATCTTTAAAAAAGTACAGTAAAATATGTGGTACAGTAGAAAACAAAATTGTTGCAACAGAAATTTTTGTTTGATTACTAAGATAAAGTTCAGTTAAAAATAAAACTACAATTATAATGTAACCATAAACATTTTTTCAAGCATCAGAATCCTATTCAAATATATTTCTTTGTATTTCTTACTGTATATGCTGCACAAATACATAAGATATTTTGTTACTTATTTTAAGATTGCGGTCAATATCATACTTTAATTTTTTTGGTTTTTCCTGAACATACATTAGCATCGAATATAAAAAAGTACACGCACAAATAAATGATTGGCTTGTGATTTCATACAAACACCCAAAAGAAAGCGTTCGATCAATAACATAATGTACTTACCAATGGCTCAGTGCTTGATACCAAAAACATATCATAAAAAAAAATAAACGTGAAACAAAAAAACGCGCAGGACACATACGGATACTAATAAATATATTATAAGCGGAGCTGCGTAGTAGAAGGTGATAAAATTGAATTGTCATCCACATTAACGCGTCAGTACTGACACGCGATATTTGAGGGAACAAACTGTTCTTCTTCGGCTCAATACTGTATACCGAGTGTCGCTATACTTTGTTTTATGCCGAAAAGTATACATAGATTACAGGAAACTTTAGACGTTGGAAGGGAAAAACTTGGGGAAACGTTTCTAAAAGCGTAGGGGCCATTATAATTATATATGTTCTTGACTGCAGGACAAAAATGTGGGTGCGTTGAGAGAATTTCCTGTACAATATTTATAACATTTGTTACTGTATTTACGACCAAGTGGGTGTTGGCACTTTTTCTTAATTTTACTCATATTTATAGCTTAAAGCTAGAAAAATTTTGCGGCTTGACAGCTGATGCAGGATGATACATGAATATTCGAATTGATCGATCAAGGGGCTTTGCTTACAACAATTTCAGCTAACCGACACTTAAAATCACATACGGAATAGATAAGTAAAGCATATCATGGAGTCATGAACAATAACGCGTCGGATATAAATGTCATTTTTTACCCTGATTTTAAAATGATTTTGCTTGTTAAAATACTTACTACATGCATACATGCATTGATGTATAAAATACATTGTCATATAGTGTAGACTGCTGAAAATTAACATTAAAAAAATATTTTACGAAAAAAAAAACAAGCAAAAACCACATTTACTTTAGAGCATAAATCCATACATAATTGTTAGTGTCCTTGTAACATACGTACCTATACTATTCATTAGGATCTGAAAGCATATAGAAGCACAAATTTTTTTCCAAACAATATCACAGACTTTCTAATCTTGAAACTCATGAAAGGTAAAGTTGATTTCTTCTAGAGTATATAATAGAATTTTAACTGATCATGACTTTTTACAAATACCACCCTTTTTAAAACAAAAAATTTGGTACGTGTACAACCTCGTTTTAAGATACTTTTTCTTGAAAAATTATTATTTTAAGTCTTATAGCTTTATGGAACAAATAATGCACAATGATATGTTAAATAGCAGAAAGGCAATAAAGCTTAGTAATTTAGTTCAGATCTTTGTGCATCGTAAAAAAATACTGTTCACATATGACGTCAACGAAGGTATTGTATACTATTGCTCACTAAAATTCCAACTTATACTGAAGCAAAATATACAACAATGACAGTAATTACTTTTCATGAAATAAAACTTACAACCATATTTTTACGTGCAGCGATAATTGAACATCGAATTTCTAAAACGCATAAAAAACCCAAAAATCATGCTACTTACAAAATTTTGTTCATTCTTAAATTTAACGAATTTCACGTTAGGTGGACAATCTACAATGCAAAGCGTAAAAAAAGTATGATGTACAACTTATAAAAAAAAATCTTTTTTACTTTAACATGAACCCAATGGACTACCTAGTTATAATTAGTTATAATAGATTATCAAGTACTAATTACACATAAATTTGTCAGAACAACTACTGAAATAAATGGTTTATATTATTTAGTGGACTAAGAATAATCAGTATTTTGCTTGATATATTATTCGCGATTGTTAAATAAGTTACTTACGCTAAAAATTCATAAAATTTTTTTAAAATTATAAACATAAACAAATTAAAATATAACCAATAAACTGCTGTAAATAAATTAGTCTATTACTTGATAAGTAACTATAGATAGTAACTAATTTTTTGCGTTACTCATAATTTTGATAGTTAAATATTTAAAAATATGCAAAATATGCTGTCGAAAAGTTACTGGTTAGAAATATTCAATCTCCAGTAGAAAGAAGCTTAAGGCCTATATGATGCATTGCTTTCAATTTTGTCATGTATTTGTTCCTTTGTGACCTGTCCAACATAGATTGGCTTCTATTTTGTTTGTTTTGGGAAATACAGATAAAATAAGGGGAAGTTAGGAAGGGGTTGACTGTGTCGATGGGCGTGTCTTTTCCCCACTTTATGGCCAGGAAATTTCGGAAGTGGAATAGGAGATTCCAAGCCCTTCAAGGCATAGCCCCAACACGTCACTGTCTCGCAGTCCGTCAGCTAGACAACACCTTAATCCAAAGTAATCACGGTGCTCAACGTTTCCGATACACTTATACGAAGGACCTTATCGTTAAACTATAATGTTATAGTGTTACCTATATTAACCTATCGGTATTTTTCGGTAAAAAGTGTCTTGTGAAACTCTAGAAGACACAACTTCCAGCATCCAAAGATCGTCCATTCCAGCCGTGCCCAGCTTCATCGGAGGAGTTTCTGGAAGTCGTTGTTTGCGTCACGAGAATCGAGTTAACAAGTGAGTACGTGACTAAATCCTCGCTCTTTCAGATGTACATTTATCTCGCTCTTATTACAATCATCTTATTACCTTTTAAATGAAGTACTTTTTTGACACAAAAGAAGAAAAAAATGCATAATATAAAACTAAAAGCTATCATTGACGTAATATAAAAAAATTAATAATTTTTTTTGTTGTTATCATTTCTTTGCTTGTTATTATCATTACAATGGTCCCCTAAAAAAAAAATACAAGTAAAATTACCTCTGTCTTCTTTCTAAGCTGTGTCAAAAAAATAGTGTCAAAGAATAGCTTAAATTTTTTTTATGTGTGAGGACAATACAGGCAAATTTGTACATGTTCAAGTGAAAATTTGTAATAAAAATTATTTCAGAATCATTTATTTATTTTTTTTTTTTTTATTAATAAAACTAGCGCTGAATCTTTATAAAAACCACTCTGACTTAATTCATCTTGCTTCAATTTAACTATCATTACCAAAATTTTTTTCATCAAGAAATTTTACAAAAAACGAGAAAAATGTTACTAATAGCTACGCTGACTTAAGAAAATACTTTATCATTTTTTTTTCATTCTTAAGAATAAATTTTAAAACAGTTTTTTTCTACTACTTTTATTATAAATTTATTCCATAAAATAGAAATTAAAAAAGTAATAAAATGTACTTTGAAATTAGTATTCCAACTGATACAAATCAGATGTTCAAAAAATCTAGAAAATTCAACTTTACTTACATTTCATACATTTTTAAGTTTACGATTCCTGTAACATTTTCAAGCTTGGGTTATGAACTTTATTTTTTTTTCCTCAAGTAGTTCTCTATGATCTTTTAGTGTAAAATTTCTAGCATAATAACGTTAAAACTTTAAAATTAGTTAATCATCAACATTATTACTATTTTTATCATATTAATCTCCTAGAAAGTTAAAAAGGATTTACGAAAAAAGTCAAATAAAGCTATTTAAAAAAAACTTGAGTTGCTGTACAAGATAATAAAAGTAATGATATGCACGGAAAATTATAGTTACAAAATGCTGAATAATTCATCACTTCAATGGATTTTGTACAATTTTTGCTTTGCTTTAATTTTAGATGCATATAAGTATCAACACACGGCATTCATAAACATTTGACATCAAAGAAATTAGAGCATTTAATAAAAATTTTATTCTGTTTTTAACTGACTTTTTACGATGTACTAAGACTAAAATATGGTACAAGGCTCAAGTATGATGTGAGGAATTAAAATAGCCTGGAATTTAATTTCAAGTTTAGAGTGCAAACATGTGTGTATAGTATATGTATAATCGTTGAAAAAGTTATGTTCCATAACCTAAACTACATAAATAACGCGTGCTCCTACTTACTTAAGATTTCTTCAACAAATGATACATGTTTTCGTAATTGTTTTTATTTCTATCAGGACTTAAGAAATGAATATTTCGGGATTTTTTTGCGTGTGACGTCTAACTACATTATTTTTTTTTTTATAAAATAAAGACTAAATTTTACAATTTATTAAGGATTATAAATAAAATTCAATTAAATTTAATAATTGACGGCTCAACGTACATTTAAAACAGGAATATAAAAATTCGTCTTTTCCAGTTTTTATGTCTACTCAGTTTTGGATTATGTAATAAAAATATTAATAATGTAAAAATATTCCAATTTAACTAAATATGATATTCATTTTACTATCTGTTTGTAGTTCCACTCACTTAAAATAATCTCGCTTTCACTAGCTCCGATAGAGAACGTTTATATAATAATTTATTTAATTCTATGATCAATCGTTTGAATTCTCTTTACATATTTTTAGCCAAAAATGATGAAGCTAACCAGCTTCGTTGTAATATTTGCCGTTGTTTTATTCATGCCATGTGATTCAGCAAAAAAAATGGAAAGTCAAGTTCCTGTAATTTTGGATGTACAAAAGTTCTATGCGACCACCAGCTTAGGAATTATTTACAGGAGCAACGAAGGTAAGCAAAAGCAAAGCGATTTTTAAAAAAGGTATAAATACTTAATTACAACAATTTTTCTCTTAAAACCACAGATATACTTTCAGTAGTTAACATGGTGAAAGAATTTTCGCGAAAAATGGTATATTCCGTAGCTGCGACTATATCAGATCTTCCAGAAAAGTATCCAAAACTAAGAAATTACTCGGAAACCCTTTTCATGGTGTTTTTAAATTCTGACAATGATTTTGAAAAATTCACACACTTCTCGAGGCATCACAATCTATCGCCTCACGTATGGCTCTTGTTATTCCGGCTGGCCGTTACTGAAAAAATTGATAACACTTGCCGATATCCTAAAAAGAATTACCTTCACTTAAATATAAGAAGTGAAGTTTTGATAAAATGCGGAAACAATAAAAACATTAATGAATGGTTCGCTGTCGACTCCCAGAATGAATTACAAGTTAATAAATTATTTGAGTTGAGCAAGGAAAAAGGATTAACTATTACAGACAAGCGAACTTTAGTTCAGAGACGAAAGAATTTAAGTCGTTCCTCTGCCACAATTATTGCTAAGGTAACAAATTTGTTTAATAGTTAAGTTGGTTTATTTTAAATTAACATAATTATTGCATTTAAAAAAATCAAATTATTTTTCTGCATTTTTTGTAGCCTTCTTTGTTTTATTCTGAAATAGTTGAAGATTTTGCAGTAATAACAGGATTGGCTTACAAGTATGAAAATGATTCTTATATTGAGAAGGAATCTAATGAAAGCGGCAAGAATACATCAACTAATTCTACGAAATTATTAAATGAGTGTATTATTTTTCCTGGCAAGTTTTTAACGAACAAAAATTTAGATAAGTATGACAAAACGATTAAAATCATGGATTTTCAAGATTTCTTTTGGTATAAATCACCGGACACCATGGAGATTCCATGGAACGCTTATTTTGAGGTAAAAAAAATTGAATTGTAAAATAATAATGACTTTGTTTTTTACACTTTTCAATATCCTTTTAATTTAACAGGTTTTTAGTAAGCGTATTTGGATTTTCCTGGTTATACTCGTAGCTATTTTAACAATTTTATTTAGTATGATTTTAGTATTTCATAATGATAGAAGAGGATTTATTTTTAAACTATCGGACAGTTTTTTGAACGTATGGCGAATTTTTGTCCACCAGGAATTCACAGGTAAACCGTTGTTAGAGGATTAGTACAAAAATACATAAAATACATTATCATCATGGTTTCATGACACTTGGGTGCTTAACACTATTTTTCTTACCAAGGGCACATCTGACCCTCAAAAACGCCCAATGTATGAAATAGTAGTCACTTGATACAAGTGCCATCATTATCAGAACTACTTTGTGCATCGTGGGGTGGTGGTGGTGACGGTAACTCGTGCGAGTCAATTACCACTCTTGCGGGACATCATATTTTCGCACTTTTTACCTAAATTACTGTTCGTTTCTTTCGAATGTAACATGATTAATAAAAAAAAGTAGCAATTGAACGTTCCTAGCAGCACGAAAAGGACAAAAAGTAATTCAAAACAATATCGATGATTGTTATTTTTCTCTTCATCTTAACATATCTTATTGTTAAACAAGTAAAACCAAATAGCTAAAATTGGACTGTACCACCTCATTTTCCTACGAACCTTACTTAATCTTTGCTTACAACTTCTTTAGCTAAAAAATTGTAATACCCTGCAGAATATCTATAGTATGTAGGCAAACGCTTATAAAAAAAGGAAACTGTCCGAGAAAAGTTAAAAAACAGTTAAGAATTACCTGAAAAAGTCAGTGTCCAATAACCTTTTTAAGAGCTGCGAAAGGGGTTCTTGCTCTAACTAGGCAAAACAATTTTTCTGTACGTTACGTGTATGAGATACTTTCATCCATGCACACATTTAAATTTTACATTATTTCTGGGAAACATGAATTTAAAAATTAAAAAATTATGGATGACTATTTGAGTGAGATTGATGACTTAGAACTTGTATGATAATCTTCTTCTGTTAGATATAATTTTTAAACCGTAGGAATTTGAGAACTTGTATGGTGGGGTTGACTGACTATACTTAAATCTTTTTAATTTATAGATGTACAATTCAATTCCGTATCATCCAAGATGGCAAGGCTGTCACTGTATCTGACAGCATTCATTATTATTTCAATGTACGCGGGCTGTTTTACCAGCTTCGCTACAGTTTCAATACCACACATTCCATTTAAAAATGCACATGAATTTCTAGAGGACAAAACATATCAACTGATCATTAATAAAAATTCTGACGCTTTAACGTTTTTCTCGGTAATTTTATGAAGTTTTAAATGAATTTACCATTTTCATTATACTTGAAAACTTCATCTTAAGATATTTTTTTAGAGCTCCAAAAACTATATAAATGACGAACTAAAATTGTTTTTGAAGGATGTAAAAAGTCTACCTGTAACCTTCAATGATGTTATACAGCAAGTGATGTAAAATATTGTGTTTGTGTGTTAATTACTTTTTAAAATTTTTTTAATCGTGGTGAAACTGTTTGTCAAAAAAAAATTTTTTTACATTCTACTGTAGAAAACAATTTTTGTCAGAGATAAATCTTATAAGTCATTATAAAACGTCCGCAATATTTAACTCGAAAAATAGTACTACGAAGACGTTATCAAATTTTACAATGTACTTTTTATATTTTCACAGACAGTAACACCAATACGTCTAATATGTGTGACAATGAGTGTGCTTCTGTGCGCATGCACGTGTGTGAGAGTGTAAATCTGGTTACAGGCTGGCATACTTAATCTTAGCAAATAAAATAGTTCTTGAAACCTACAAATATTTAATAAATTAAAATGGATTATTTTAAGCGTATACATTATTCCAATTTTTTTTTTATTTTAGTTATGCAATGAAAGAGTTGCTTATTATACAGCTGACATATCACAACGTCCAGTTATTACGAAATTCGATTGCAAAGTCTTAGCTATTTCACTACGCAACACTAGAAAAAAAAGTATAGCTTTAAACAAAGGAGATCCACTTCTTGAATTTTTAAATCATTAGTAAGTATTTTTAAGTGAAAAATTATTGCCTGACAACTTTAACAATATTTTTTTTCAGTATTCAGAAGTACAGAGAAAATGGAATAATATCTCGAAAAAGGAAGGCAAGTATCGACACTGATCACACTACCAAAGGAGTTTCAAGTACATCCTTAGGTCTCACTGAAGTCGCTCCATTGTTTGTGTTTTTAATTAGTGGATTTGCCTTAAGCTTCATCATATTTTTGTATGAAAAATTTCACAGACAGATTATTCTGTATTTTGTAAGAAAACCATGTAGGAGAATCAAGAAAATCAGGAAACCAAAAAAAACCAACCATCTGTACAACAATGGGAAGCCATTTTCAGTTTACTCTCAGTACCGGGAGCCGCAGCCTCGTCCTTTGTGGCCTTATATCCCATAAGACGGTTATCGTGATGCAGTAAATCACAAAATATTATATGACGTTTCTAGAACACAAAAGTACAAACTTATCGCTTGAAGGATACAGTTATTATATGTTTGTGCTCAAGTCTCATATGTTATTTTTCTTACTAAAGGCAAAACGTGCAGATTTTTGCCCGTTGATATCAGTTGAATATGTACATATGAAAATTAACTTAAAGTTATCACCTCAACTTAAAAGAGACGTTTTTTTTTTTTGAAGACTCGAAAAGACTTTGCACCCAATCAAATTTAAAATTAAAAAAAAAAAAATTTTTTTTAAGATGTTATGCAAACATTCTCTCTTCTCAACAACTTAATGAAAGTATCATTTAGATTACTTAGCTTGCCCAGCTCTATACCGTTTTTTAATTATTTTAATCATTTTTATTATTTAAATTTTAAGCCTTATCCTAAGTCGGTTTCATAAATTCGATATCCAGCTAAACGACAAGCTCGTATGTTCAGATGAACTCATTGTTTTGGGCGTCAGGTGTCAATTTTTTGCCTTAACCTCATCTCATCTGTACCTTAGTTCTTGTAATCTCACACGCGTTCTGGACCAAAATAGAAGTGCACCCAGCGATATATATATACGTATTCTTATATTCCTACATTATATAGTGATTTTCGGGGGTCATTCCACAAAACCCCTACCACCCTCTTCAGCCATCCTTGGTCGAGGTTGGAAAATAATAGATGATGATAAATTAGAAAATGTTCCGTTGATTATACGAATATTGATATTACGTTTTAGAATACGAAACAATGTTCAAAGATAGGATGATTTAATACTTTTTTCTTACCATGGGCCCAAAGTGCAACTGCCGCTTTGCGCCCTCGTGTCACAGTTTTCGCCCTTGTTATCACTTTGGGCCCTAGGCTTTAAGAAAAAAATTATACGCGACTCGGGCACCAACATACAACAATCGCGCCCTTTGGGCACTCATGTTTGTACTTTGTGCCCTAGTGACGTAATTTACCAATTTTTTTTCAGATTCAAATTCCAAGAAAGAACTTTTTACATTGTTTAGATCTAATTGTAAACGAGATGTTCTATGATTGAGCATTCTCTTTAGAAGTCATATTAATGTTACACTAGTCCATGCCATAGATAAAATTTTTTTTTTCGACAAAAAATTAAATGATATATGAACGTTGTAAATAGAAATTTTTTTCCTGAATCTCCTGGGGCAATAATAAAAAAAATGTATCTTTTTATTCACACAGAATTTAAAAAATCAAGATTTAATCTACAATTTATCATACATTAAAAACCATTCTTTTATGGTACTGTTTTCTTTTATAACAATTGTTGTTGTTATAAGTGAATTTAAATTTCTACATTATTTGTCTTTTAATTGTAAAATTTCATTTACATGTCAAAGTGTACGATTTTTGTATTTATTCAATTTTAAAAGGCAAACCAAACTAAACTGAAAAATAAAGTATTTAGCTGGTTTTCAAGAATTAGGGAATTCAAGAAGATACTAAAGAGCGTGTGTTGTAGAAAATTAAAGACAAATAATCACCTATGTCTACAACGCAAATCTACGCTATTTGACGATTTTTTTTTTTGTTAACTATATTTTAAATGTCATTTTTTTAATTAGATAAAAAACATTTAAATAACAATATTTACGTAGACAATTCATATAGTTGACTTATTTTACTTTACTTCTTCTGATATTTTTGTAATAATTTTTTTTTTTTAGTTTTGTACTAGTCAGGTTATTCTTCAAAATAAACTATACTATAAAAGCAGATGTAATGATCCTTTATTTTTGTAAATAAAATATGAAACAAACGAAATAATGTTTTTGTTTTTTTTTAACTCGGGTTTCAATGAAACTATCAACATAGATACGCCTTGGTATTGGTAAAAAATCGTATACAACCCACGGGAGGAAACAAAGAATCCCTCAGATCGCATGCTTGTCGCCTGAAATTGCCTGTGACTTGCGATTGTCAATTGCCTGCGATCTGAGACATTCTTTATTTTTCCTTCCTATATAAGTAATATACTATTTTAATGTATTTTCTGTATGATAATCGTGTCATTCCTGAAGCGTAAAGAAAAGTTTTTTATCTACTCTGAGACAAGAAAATTTTTTCACGTAAGCTTGCGTCTGGTGCACATCAAGACAATCTTATGGTCGACAACAGCTTGGTGAAATACTATCGTATGGTAGTAAAAAGGCCAGAATATTCATATAGTATTGGCTTATCTTGTTTGTCCCGATACGAGTAATTAAGGGACAGTATAACGAACGGTGAACATTGCTATGAACAAAATTTGTAATGTTTGAAGTCATAGGCAAATAATACAGTACAAAAGTAAAATAATGTTAGGGTCACATTATACAAATGATAATTTAATTAAATAGTACAATTATTAAAGTACTGATTTAACGTTAAACTGAAATATAAAGTATGAATTCTCAAAAGAAAAGTCATTATAACTTTATTTATCTCTTGCTACGTCACGTAATGTGTTTTAATAGTTTTAACAGTCTCAAAATTATTTACCCTGTAATATAGTGAAACAAAAGAAAAGTGCGGTTCTTCGTTTTGACTAAATATCAAAAGAAAAAGTTCCTTCTCATAAGAAATCACCAAATACCATGTTTCCACATTAAAAATTAAAATGTTGAAAAAGACATAGCTCTTTACAACATGTACGTTATTATGTTACACGTTGCACAGTAAAAATCTTTGTATTGCAAGTGGAATTTATCAACTTTTCTTTCATTTTTAAAATTGTACAATTGTTTTCCTAAATTTATTATAAAACTTTTTATTATAATCAATTTTTTTAGATTTGCCGGTATTCGATCGTATTTTAAATGACGTATTATGAAGAAATTATTTTGTAAGATACATGGTTTTATAAATTAGAATTCTTAAAGAAAGATCAAATCAACATGAACAAAAAACTTCACATAGTCTCACGAAGGTTTTTAAGAAAAGTTTTATTAAATGAAAATATATAACAAAGGACGACTTACGTCATTGTCAATTGTACTTGATGCAACGTTAGGTGGGTAAAAGGAAAATTAAATAATCGTCGAATAAATAATATCGATGAAAATATTTTAACTTTAATTAATAATATTTTTCCGTGGGTATTTTGATTTTTTCCTTTACTTAAAACATTTAACAGCTTAAGTAGAAAGAAATTCGGTGTTTCAAATAAACTATTTAATTACTGTGTAAAGTCTTGCATAAGCATATTTTTGCTTTGGTTTTTGTTTCTATCTCAATGTTTAAGCTGCGTCAAAGAACTTAAGCCTGCAAAAACCTTTATATAACATCAAAATCAAGTGCAAGTTTTATAAGATATACTTCTAGTATACCTTCAATCTTGTATTATAGGTATTTTTGCAGTAGACTATTATACTGTAAGTATCTCTATTTAGTATAAAATCAAGAAAGTGTACTTAGCATCATTAGTGCATCGACAAGCGTATATCGGTGGCCATTAAAATTTATTTATAGGTATACGTATGATGCAGGTAGAATTATAAGACTTCCAACAGATAAAAACTTTTATTAATACTAAGGTCTGATCAAATTTTTTGACGAAGCAGAACATAAGACTAATCAGCACATACGTTTTGAAACTTATTTTAAGCATATAAAACGAAGAAAACTAAATATTTAAAAATTACAACTAGAAAAAAATTGAGACAAAGAACTTCCATACTTACGGAGGCGCTAATTGAATCTAGGGAAAATTTTGTACAATCCATCATTCTCTTATAGACGTCCTACAAATACACTACTATCATGAATTTGTAAGAAAAACAAAAAAAAATTATTTGTTCACAATTACTTATGACTTTACCTCATTATTGTCGGACAAGTAAAGAGAACCACAGGGTATCTTAATGAGGGCTAGCTGTCTTTTCTCTGTAGATGTGTTGCTTTGAGATACAATTTGATGACCCGAAACATCCTGACAGTCGGGCCGTGGAGGTATTATATTTGGATCATCTTCGCTTTGGCTTTTTGAAAACGCTTCAAACATTTTGATGAAAACGCTGGTATTTCGTGGATTTCTCAAGTGGTAAAAAAACTTGAATTTTGGTTAAAGTAACTTTATTATAACCTCTTATCAGTAATAAGAGAAGCGCGTGTCTTCCGTCTTGTGGCACGGAATATAGAATGGAACTCTCTATATAAGTCGATTACTTTAGCCACGATTCTACGTATGCCCCCAGAATGAATGATATGCATAACCGATGTAGGATATAATATGTTTTCTATCCGCTAGATGCATGAGGTTAAAAGGGAGGGCTGGCGCCACTAGTCACTTTAACATATCTTTAAAATTGGATTTTATGGGCTGTAAGGGTCAATTCACCAATGACCGCAACTTAAGTTATTTTCTTCCATAAGATATGTACTATATGGGAATAAGAAGCGAAAACAAATAGCACTGGTCATACATACACTGTAAAATATTACTAAGTGTGTTGAAGTACATGTCAAGCGTGTAATCAAAATTTCTGTTTTTTATAAAATACATTATATCACTTCTGATGAAAGTTTCAAGAACAACCAAATCGATGCTTCGTAAACTATTACACCTATTCTATAGAACTAAACAAATTTCTTTTTCAATGATTAGCATTAAAAGATTGCAGAGAGAAAAATATTTATGTCACAGATTGTACACACTTGTAGACGTGTTAAATATGTGACAGCTTAATTTTTTCTCTTCACAGCTTTTCTTTATGGATTTTTTTCATTCTCATGTGTTCAGTTTAATGTCACTGGTTAACCACTTGACTTGGTTGTCCTTCAAATTATTATTCGTGACACCACGATGTATTATGAAAAAAAAAAAAAAAAAAAGAATGTAACTACACACTGTAAATGTGTGTTTTACTATTTGAGGTAATACTCGTAAGACAGATTTTAGTATGCGTTATTGCTGCATGATGCTTTTTCCCATTATAAAATGGCACTAAATTAGCGCCCTTTTTTTTCAACAAGTCAAGTAGGACAGGTTTTAGTTTTAACTTTGGCCACTCATCAAATCAACATGAACAAAATACGCTATATAGTCTCACAAAGTTTATTAAGAAAAGTTTTATTAAATAAAAATATATAACAAAGGACGACTAACGTCATTGTCAATTGTACATGATGCAACGTTAGGTGGGTAAAAGGAAATTAAATAATCGTCGAATAAATAATATCGATGAAACTATTTTAACTTTAATTAAAATAATTTTTCCGTGGGTATTTTGATTTTTTTCTTTACTTAAAAAATTTAACAGCTTAAGTAAAAAGAAATTCGGTGTTCCAAATAAACTATTTAATTACTGTGTAAAGTATTGCATAAGCATATTTTTGCTTCGGTTTTTTTTTTTATCTCAATGTTTAAGCTGCGTCAAAGAACTTAAGCCTGCAAAAACACTTGTATAGCAACAAAATCAAGTTCAAGTTTTATAAGATAAACTTCTTGTATACCTTCAATCTTGTATCATAGGTATTTTTGCAGTAGACTATTATACTGCAAGTATCTCTATTAAGTATAAAATCAAGAAACTGTACGTAGCATCATTAGTGCATCGACAAGTGTATAAGCGTATTAATTAACTTTTATTAGAAAACGTTAAAATTGTAATTTTTATATTTGTAATTATCTGATAAAAAGTATAGAATAAACTACTTCCAACTAAAAAGTATAGTGAAATTTGTTCTCGTGGCCCACAACGATGATCCTACGAAACAACTGATTGTATCCTTTCTTGATCAACATGAAGACCATCAAAAAAATTTTGTATCACTTTACCAATAACCTTTGGAATGATATCTTTATATTTTAAAGATGAAAATAAAATAAAAAACTTTCACAAACATAAGTAATAGCAGATCAAGTGGCTTTGTTTCTCGTATAACGATGGTTTATCGAAAATCAAACTTGTACGTAACAACGTCAACGGCACTTAAGGCTGCCAATACTTTCGTAATTGTGCAGCGCTCGCTTGTGTGTTTACTTCCTGTTTGCGTGTACCTGTGATTCTTATTTTCCACCGTAATTTTTTTCGCATGTTTAAATATATCACAAAAATTTTATGGGAGTCATTAGAGGAAAAAATTTGGTCTTTAAAACGCATTTTTTTATTATTTAATAAATAAACTACGGGACTCCTCGTTCCAAAAGTATCATGCAATGGTCGTCAGATAGTTTAATAATGGACACGTGAAGTATTTTTTCAACGTCATGGAAGTTGGGAGAGTTTTGATGTGTAAGCGCCCAACTTAAAAGAGTCGTTTTTCTTTCTGAGAAAAATAAAAATTTCACTTTGAAAATTTTCATGTTTACATTATTTGAGGTATGTGGAAGTCGGTTAACGCCTCAAATACTGTTGCATTTTTTAATTATTCAAAGACAACGCATTTAATACATGTGAGTGAATTTATGTGTATTTAATCACATACATAATACACAATTAACAGTCAAATTTGAAGTTTAAAACGTTGGTAAATTTTACTCTCATAAAAAAATATCATAAGCTGATTATAAATTTGAATGCAAACAATATTCATTTAACTATTTTTGTTTTGACGTAAGTGCTTTTTTACACCAAAACCAATTCACTTAATTTCGATCACATACATCAAAAATAACAGCCAAGATATTGTATTATGTACATTACACATCGTTTTTTGCAATTGAAAAAGAAAAAAATTTTTTTTTGAAGTTTTTGTTTTATATCATGATATAGAAATAATGGTGCTTTGCACCGAACAGAAAAAAAGTATTTCATATTACAATCTTACCATGTGACATTTTAAATTTCAAAGCTTATTTAAACCATAACTTAGTCATACTTTGCAACAGGACGAAAAACATTATGTTTGCCTACAAAAAAATTACTTACTTTTATAGTTTACTTAAAATTATATATTTACAATTGTACCGCTAATTTTTGTTTATTTCTTAAATGTACAGTGGTTATTTTAAATTTAATTTTAAACTCTTTATTCTAAGACGTTCTTCTAGTATACCTTCTATCTTGCATCATAGGTATTTTTGCAGTGAACTATTAAACAGTAAGTATCTGTCTTAAATGTAAATCAAAAAATTGTACTTATCATTAGTGGATCGACAAGTGCATAAGCGTATTAATTAACTTGTTTTATAAATCGTTTGTTTTATAAATTTTTATCTTTGTATTAATTTGATTGAAAATATAATATCTCAAATGGCTTTGGTTAATTATTCGTATAAAAAAAGATGAGGTAATACAGTGACATCACTTATTCTTTTCCTTCATACATTTTCTTTTGTTAATTGTGACCGTGAATAAGCTGATATTTTAGTCTTAGTTAACATGTTTTTTAACATTAAAATAAGCTGCATTCATATAAGTTGAACAGTACTAGATGCTCCACCCTGCTCGCTTATTGACCAACTCACTGACAGTTTATAACAAATATTTAATTTCTTGATTTTTTATAACAACTGGATAATTTGCAACTATATAATATGCAGTTTTCATTTTTGTTTAATCCAGAAATTTTAACTACTGATTATTTAATCTTATTTTAAAATTTAAGCGCCCAAGACTAGTCTCGACCAATCACAGAACGAATAAACTGACGACAGCAAAAATTTGTTTATAAGTATTATATGGGTAGGATTATGAGACTTTTAACAGGTCAAGATATTTATTCATACTAATTATCTGATCAAAATTGTTGAGGAAGCAGAACATACGATCAGCACATCCGTTTGAAAACTCATTTTAAGCGTTTAACACGAAGACAATTAAATATTTAAAAAGTAAAACTAGAAAAAGACTGAGACAAAGAACTTCCACACTGACGGTGGTGCTAATTGAATTCAGGAAAAATTTTGTACAATCCATTATCTTCTGATGGACTTCCTACAAATACACCACTATCATGAATTCGTAATAAAAACAAAAAGAAATGTATTCGTTCACAATTGCTCATGGCTTTACCTCATTTTTGTCGGATGAGAAGGGAGAATCACTACCACGTATCTTTGTAGGGGGCTAACTGTTTTTCCTCTGTAGATGTGTTGTTGATAGACACAATCTGATGACCCGACACATCCTGATAGTCGGGCCGTGGAGGTTCTAAATTGAGTCCATCTTCTTCTTGCCTTGCTGGAAGTTCTTGAAACATTTTAATGAAATTACTAATATTTCGCCGTTTTCTTGATAAGTAAATGAAAGCGTAGAATTTTGTTTTTGGTTAAATTTACTCGATTGTAACCTCTTATCAGTAATGGAAGACGCGAGTGTCTTTCGGTCTCGTGGCAGAGAATATAGAATGAAACTCATTATATAAGCCCACTACTTTACCCACGATATCGATATGTATGTCGATATGCAAAACAGATGTAGGATATTTTTGTCAGGTAAGAACGGAGAATAACTGTCAGATTACCTCCATTGGTTTAACTGTCTCTCCTCTGTAGACGTGTTGCTAGAAGACGCAATCTGATGACCCGATATGTCCATTATACTGGGTGTAATATCCTGCATTTTTACCGTCCAAAGTTTCTAATCGAACATTCCAATGAAAATACCAGTATTACGGGGCTTTTTTGGTTGATGGAAAAAAAAAAAGATGAATTGTGGTTAAAGTTACTATACAATAACCTCTTATCAGTAATGGGAAAAGTGCGTGTCTGTTAGTCTTGAAGCAGAGAATGTAGAATTCAACGCTTTATATAAGCTGATTACTTGAACCACGTTTTCATGTATGCTTTCCAAAGCTCTATCCAAATAATCGATGTATCGAAAATTTAAAAGTTTTTCTCGAACATTACTTGACTACGCATGCAAAACCTTTTTTTTGGGGATTTTCGAGAGAAGTTTGCAAATTCCGAGTGTATCGTTTATCTTTGTAGAACCTCATACCTTTTGGTCCAAATAAGGGAGTGTAGCTGAAGTGCCTAAAAGTCACTGATTGGCTCTGCCGTTTTCGGGACTAACTGAGAGAACAACAAGCCAATAACCGGAGGTGTGTATATGTATGCGTATAAATCAGTGTTTCCCTCTCCCTCCCAGTCTCCAAGTCTCCACCACTTTTCTCGAAGATACAGTCCCGAAAACATGGCGTCTGCCTCACTCTAAAGGTTCTTCTTTCAAGCGCCTTCTGAGCTGTTGCCAACTTGCTACTCTTGCTAGTCCCATTAGTCTATTGCCCGGAGATGAATACCAACCGAGAAACTTTTGAATTGAAAATTAGTTATAGAAGAAGGCCTTTTTGATATTTTATATAATTTGACGTGCTGATTACGATGAAAATAGTTAAACCATTTTTGTGAGTGGTGGATCAATGTTAAAATCGCATTTGAATTCAATTTTGCTTACATCAAAGTAACGTTAAGAGCTACAGTAAAAATAAAAACATGAGCATGTAGAGCGGAAAAATGAACTATCTATTTAGTCTATTTCAATGCTTTGCACAAGCACAAAACTTTGAGAAAAAAAATTAATGTAAGTTTTACATATTTTATACTATCTAGAATACTATATTTGTTGTAACTAGACTAGTGTTTTTACCATCCGAAGACAATACCAAAAATTAATTTAAGCATCCATGTCTAGGTACATATGAATCACTATTTTGACTTCCAATTGAAAACTGATGAACGCGTATTGCCTTAATGAAAAATAAGAAAAAGGTTTTTGAGTAAAGGAACATTTAATCTTAAAGTTTTTTTGCAACCTTAAGTTTCCAGAAAAAAAGTTAAAAATTTAGAATATTATGAGACATTGTTAAGCAAAATATTATAATAAATGCGGCAGTTTGTTCTATTATCCGTTGTCGAGAACACATATAATTTTTTGAATAAATTAAATGTCTTTAACATTTGTAGGTAAAGATCCAACTTTTCTTGCATAACGAAAGACACTCGCTTCACCCATGAGTAAAAAGGGGTTTCGCATAAAGTATTTTTAACCACAATCCACGCTTATTTTAACAGTCGAGAAAATCACGAAATACTAGTATTTTAATCAAAATGGCTGACAAAAATGTGAATGTGAAAATTGATGAAGGCGATGATTTAGGACCTTCCTTAGGTTGGACTGAACATTCTAAATTGTCGGGTCGTCAGATTGTGTCTTCGAGCAACGCAAATACAGAGAAAAGACAGTAAGCCCTTACAAAGATACCCGGTGGTGATTTTTCCTTCGAACCCAACGAAAATAAGCTAAAGCCATCAGCAATGGTGAACAAATAACTATATGAATACGTGTATATGTGTACAAATAACTATATGAATACGTGTATATAATACATTATACATATATATATATAGAGTTGAGCCGAAGAAGAATAGTTTATTCTCTTAAATGTCGCGTGTCAGGACTGATACGTTCAATGTGCATGACAATTCAGTTTCACCACCTTTTACTACGCAGCTCTGCTTATGATATATTTATAATTGTTCGTATTTGTCCTAAACCTGCTTTTGTTTCACTTTTTTTTTATGATATCTTTTTGGAACAAGCACTGACCTATTTGTGAGTACATCATGTTATTGATCGAAAGCTTTCTTTTGGGTGTTTGTATGAAATCACAAGCCAGTTATGTATTTGTGTATGTACTTTTTTACATCTAGAGACATTATTGTTGTACTTATTTTGATGAGCACGTGGTCGTTACTCTGGTAAGGAAAAACCAAAAAATCAAAGTATGATATTGACCGTAAGCTCAGAATAAGCACGAAAATTTCGACTTATTTTGTACGGTACACACGAAATAAAAGTAAAGAAAATATCCTTTGTTACAAGTCTAATATTGAAAAAAATGTTTATGCATGTATCACAATTGGAGTTTTATTTTTAACTAAATGTCATTTCAATACTAAAACAGAAATTTTTTGTTGCAAGAACTAAATGTTACTTTTTTCTATGGTACCAGATTTCTTACTGGTTTTTGATATTTATTTTTTATTATTGTTATTATTTTTGTTTTTTGTTGATAAAAATAGTAATAATAACATCCAGAAATTAATTTTCGACGTAGAAAATGTGGGCATTGAATAATATTAAAACGATCCGTTATACGAGTGCAAGTTTTTTAAGTGAGTTCTCGTTACTCGTTATAAAAAATTTTAATTTGGCATCTTACCGATTGTAGAATAAGTAATTTTTTATTTTTTTATGCGTCTTTCGTAAATCTAAGGAATTCGAAGTACTTTTTCCTTTTGTAGCTTAGCTTTTTTATTGGTTCTCTGCGTAAAACGAAAAATATTCCATAAAATAAGCGAACGTAGGTGTCCGGGATTTAAAATATTAATACCTTAGTATGAAATAAATAATATATTGGGCTCTTTCCAACATCAGGACTACCACCACCACATCGGGTTCATCCTCCGTCGAAACACATAGCTATAACCAATACAATCGTAGGTAGGGGTAAACGGTACAGTTATTGGTGCCACGTATTTTCTTGAAGCAAATCAGAGCTACTTTCACTCCCACCCTTTGAATATCACGGCCAATCTACTAAAACTCAAGAGCCTTTTCCTCCCACCCTACGTGTGTTAACGCAACCTCGACAAAGTGCCTTTTTTCCCCTGCGACCGCAACTTTTGGATATTTTTGGACTCTTCTATTATTTTTATAAATGTTTAAGCGGTATGAAATTATTTGACGATCAAATGATTTTTTGCAAAGGGTTTAAAAAAAATGAACAATTAGTGCAGAAATGCAGATATACCTACGAATTATGTAAACTAATCTCATTATGTTTGCAGTATTGGGTAGTACTTAACATACAAAAAGAAAATTTTTGTTGGAGATGATAGACATCTTACTGTTACAAACGTTTACAAAAGTTAAATAGTTTCAGGATAGTCAAAAGTTCCAAGATCTTAATAAGACTGAAGTTATTTGGGATATTGAATAGCTATATAAAGAGGATTAATTGGATCGATGAGTTTTTACTAATATGTTAGTAGAAATTTTATCAGATACTTCACATACTCGATGGCACGAGAAAAAAATCTAGTTGCATCACTTCCAATTTAGGGGCGTGTTTTTGGCGTTGGTATATTTCCAGTGGTAACAGGAGGTATATAGATATCGTAACGTATGATAATTTTATGATACCACAGGAGTTGTACTTTCTCCAAGTTTCTGTTGCGGATTGTGATGTAGATTTAAAATAGTGTATTTTATTTTAAAAAAAAATGAATTTAAATTATAAATAATCCTAGCATTTTATGAAATTCTGTAGGATTTACGTACCGAAACCCACATATGCCATTTTGAAGCATCAAGATTTGAAAAAAAAAAAAAAAAAAAAAAAAAACAAAGAAGTGAAATAAAAATAAGTGTATTAAAACCGTTTTTATGCACGAAACGTTTAATTAATTTTGTTACGTACAATTGGTAATATTATATCAAAATCACATTTAATTTTTCTGCATCGATTTTTCTCATTGGATTTTATCTTTATTTTTTATTGATGTTGAAACGTTTTATCACTTACAATAATTTGTTTACTTTGTAGGAGCCTCGTTGCGGTTAAAAGACAGGTTTTATTTGAAAAAAGGAGTTCCTCCTTCTTAGAACAAAACGATTGAAACTCTATTAGGCTGCACCTCTTGTCTTCTTTTTCTCATTTTTTTATAAAGTTAATTTAATTGTTA
The DNA here is from genome assembly GCF_036245765.1 of Copidosoma floridanum. Taxonomy (NCBI): domain Eukaryota; kingdom Metazoa; phylum Arthropoda; class Insecta; order Hymenoptera; family Encyrtidae; genus Copidosoma; species Copidosoma floridanum. Next base: position 1,762,075 of record NW_028321912.1, on the reverse strand, counting down.
AAATTTATTGAAAATGGTATTGTTTTGTGTACAAATAAACAGATTATGTAACTTGATATTATGAAGCTTATTATTTTTTTACTTATAACTGAATTTATAAAAATTGGATAGCTGTTACAAGAAAAATTACTTAGTCTATCGACCTAATGAGCGACGAAAATCACCCGTGCCTCGTACAACTGCTGAGCTGAGGATGTCAGTGTCATAGCATATAACTTATTATATACTAAGAGTTAACGCCAAAATTGCCTTTACCCAAGTTTTTAGTCTCAGTAATCGTAAAAAAACGTTTGGCAAAGTGGTAGCAACTATTTTTTTTGTAAAGGGATGTAGCTATTTGAATGTCAATTTTTGGGTAGTAGATAAGCATCAATTTTCAAGCTTGTGCACAATATTATTTGTATCACACACTAATCCAGGCCTCTATCGGTATCTTTCTCTTTCTGTCTCTGTTATTGTGTATAGTCAGCTATAGTGTACATGTGTATAGATATGGATAATTCGAGCTTGGAATTACTACCACCTTGACCAAATCCAATACAATAAGCCAGTGAAGGTTGTTTGCGGGGTAAAAGTGGATAACTTCTAGCCAGCTGTTCTCCCCCAGAAAGTATATCATTAACGAATACGTCGACGCCGAGGGCTTCAATGTGTCAGGTGTTAAGAGAGTCCTTCTTTTTTGACGCGTTAATGGATGTATTATGCAGGAACTACCGATAACTTGGAAGGGTAGTATTGTCCTTGATTGCTATACCACCATAAAGTAGCGCGATAACTCTTATTTGGCTCAATTTTTTTAACGTAGTCAATTGTCCTTACAAATTTTTCTGATTTTTTCAATTTGAACTATCGTTTCAGATAATAGTCTCTAGCATAAATCTGGAACATTTTTAAGTATACGAAAGCCAACTGCATCGAGTATATGGGCTTAAGGAATTGTAGGATAACGATTCAATGCACTGCGGATCATTAGGTTAATATATGAGACACAAAAGTCCTTTTTGCTCCTTTTTTTATTTACGATAATCACGATATTTATCACGATAATCGAACAAAGGTCAAACAGTTTCCCAAAAGTTTTTCTTTATATGAGGTATGCAGTAAGTTCGACATTTATCTGAAATCATGAAACCGCAAGCCATTCTATTAAAAGTAGTACGAGTCCGAGTATAATCAGACAAAGGCAGATGTTTTTTAAATTAATTTTTCCGAGTATTGAACACCTATTTACATGTTGTTCCTAAAAATCTAGAATTGATATAGAAAAAAAAACTTTAATGAGTTCAATGTCATTGTAAGGTTTTGTGTGGTGTGCCGTGTGCCCTGTGCGGGGAAGGGGGTGGGGGCCAATAGCGAACCCCCACCTATCGTTAGAGCTACCGATAGTGACTTGACGAAAGAGCCGCGTGGGTTCGGTCTGTCGCTCGGGGACTGCGAATGAAGGAGCATTGAAGAGGGCTGATACGCTAGATCGACACCGTTCATATAGACTGGGCACCGACGGCTGAGTTCTGCCACGTCGTCCGGTGTATCGTCTGGAACACCACGCTGTCTCGAGATACCCTTTCATCGGGCTGAGCACCGACGGCCGAGTCCTGCTCTGTCGTTAGGTGCATCATTCTGAGGAAAAGAGGACAAAAACTGCAGCAGCGAGCGAACTACTTTGCCACTTCCCAGCCACGAGCTGCACTCTCCGACCTACAACGCTGCAACTCATCTGCCCCGAGCGCAGCAAGCCACGCACACCCGCACAAGACAAGCTAAGTAACAATAATCTCGCGGTTTGATTAAGTTTCGCCATAACTCGTCACTACCATCGAATATCGCTTTGATACGAGAACGCCGCGTGCGGCCCGATCTAATTTTTTATATTTTCTAATCCCGTGGCAAAATTATTATTGCGTCTAAATAGCGTAGCGATTTAATGTGTTCATTGCATGTGAGTTGAATGTTCATAATATACCGCTGATTTAACTATTAATTATTTAGTGTATTATTTCCATGCACGGTCCGTTTTTCACAGTCACCCGTGTCCGATCCCACTCGAAACTCACTCTGAGTATCACATCCTTAACATAAAGAAATAAAGAATTTACATTGGCGCCCGACTAATTGGCTTTTGGGAGTCGAACACGGGGTGTGGAAGGCGTCGTTTGTGCATGGGAGATAATTATTATACGACGAGAAGCGGCAGACGAGTTCGTAAACGCGCAAATACTTCGCTTGGCGAATCGACCGGGCGACCTAGGGTCCCCAAGAAAAAACATAAAATTATCAAACCGATAATGTTGGAAGGAAACGTGGAGGGGCCTCAGGAAGCGATTGTCAGGCAGCAGGAATGGCTCAACCATCAGCGAGAAGAAGTCCAACAACTTCGTAATACGTTGGCAGCTCAACTTCAGGAAATGGAGCAAGCGCGACGGGCAATGGCGGAGAGAGCACAGCCAGAAATTCAACAGTTACTGGCACAAGTTCAGGTTCAAAACACCGAAATTCAAAATCTGCGGCAAGCCATGAATTTGGCTAACCAAAACCTAGGCAACCCACGCGACCCGATTGCCGAAATCTGCGCCGCTGTAAGTAGCAATCAAAGTTTGAATGTCGAAATCAAAGCGCCCGAATTCTGCGACGAAGGTTTAACGAACCCGTTAGAGTTTTTGGAGGAGGTGGAAAAATTTTGTCTTATTAAAAATATCAAAGAAGAAAGAAAATTGAGCATGATTAGTGTACTTCTGCGCGGAAAAGCTAAAATTTGGTTCGATATGCAAAATCAATTTCAAAATTACGCCGGGTTCAGGGAAGGTTTCGAAAATCAGTTTTATAGTGTTGCAATACAAGTAATAACAAAAAGAAAATGGATGAATAGAAAATTTTTTGACCAAGATTCACAGAATTTGAGTTCATTTTATTATCAGCAAATAAAAGAGGCAAACTATTTGCGACCCGTTATGTCGGAATTTGAAAAGAATTTTCATATAATAGAGCAAATGCCTGAAAACGTTCGTAAACATCTTGCGTCGGTGAATTATAATAACTCGAACTCTATAGCACAAACCTTGATGAATCTTGATATGATTGAGTCCAGTAGAAACAGGTTTAACCCGCGAAAACAATACAACCAACAACAAGGTCAGGGGCCGCGAGACGGTATCCATGTAAGGCAGCTAAATATTAACGATCGCTTCGAGCAAGAGAGATATCGCAATATATATAGACCGAGGCTGTGGACGAACGTAAATAATCAAAATCAAAACTTAGGACACCAAAGCGGGCCGGACAATAGATATTTTAACATACAGAGTTCACAGCAAGCGACTCCTGTTATATTGCCCGACACGCGCGTCCCACCGCTGAACCATAATCAAAACAATACCCGTAGCGAGCATTTAAACCAAGAGTAGACGCGTTGAAATGCGGTCCCTCGACGCGTCCGTGTGATTATGATTGGGCCGAGGAAATAACGTACGATATAGTCAGCGGTGAAAATCCGGGACATGAAAACAAAAACCGAACTCGAAAAATAGCACCGTCACCGCATCTTTTATGTAAAGTCGAGGAGAATGACCTTTGGGCGCTGATTGACTCGGGAAGTCAAATAAGCGCGATATCACATGACTGCTACACTAGAATTAATAAAGGGGGAAAATTTCATGAATTGCCAGTTGCAAATGTCGTGGTATCAACGGCCATAGGTAGCAAACCAACGTGCGTAAGGAAACAGCTGTTTATTGAGATGAGTATAAGTGATATCAAGTTTGAATTCGCTTTCTTGGTTATTCCTTTGTTAACTTGTGACATGATTTTGGGAAATGATTTTCATTTAAAAAGCGGGATTATAATTGATTATTGGCACAAGAACATCTATTTTAAGGAGCAAAAGATCCCGATCGCGCTTACGTTGTTCGAGTCGGACGGGGCGGAGAGGCTGCTTCTCTCGAAAAGTAATGGCTTTACACACGTGTTTCTTCTCAAGAAAAATGAAATCTTAAATAATAACTATGATGATATAGAGCGACCCAATGACGTAATGAATAAAGTAGATAATGTAAATGACGATAAAATAGAGAAAAATTATGATGCAATGAGAAATAATGAGTTGATTAACGAATTTGAGGAAGAAATTTTAGGAAATAAGGTAGGGAACAAGTTTGATATGAAAGAAATACGTGTGAGCCTACCGCGCGAAATTAATAACAATAGCAAAGAGGGAGAGGTAAGCCTGTCCGAAAAGTTTGACTTGATCGTGAGTAATATCTCAACGTTAATCATGATCAAAAATCTATTTTCTCTGCCACACTTCGACAATTTAAAAAGTTGTTTTCTGATAAACCGGGCTGCGCCAAAGGTTACGTTCACGAAATGAGATTGACTAAAGCTAACCCAGTTATTAACAGAACGTACCCGGTGCCATTTTCAATTCGCGATGAAGTGGGAGAGTGTATCGCAGAGATGCTTGAGGCCGGAGTGATAGAGCGCGCCGTGAGTCCGTATTGCAATCCACTCAGAATAGTTCGTAAAGTTGACGGGGGTGTACGAGTGTGTTTAGACGCGAGATTTATAAATCAATATGTAGAAGATGATCACGAGGCCCCCCCAATAATCTCAGACCTCATGCAAAAATTCTTTCAGTGCAGATTTTTTTCGAAGATAGATCTAACCAAGGGGTACTGGCAGATACTACTACATGAGAAGTCGCGCCCGTTAACAGCCTTTTTATTTAATACAACTATGTATCAGTTTGTCCGCGTTCCTTTCGGATTAAAAACAGCCGGTAGTGCTTTTATTCGCGCGTTAAAGTCGGCTTTCGAGTCCAAGGTAAAGATACTGAACATTTTCGAACAGCATCCGGAGTGGCGGAAGCAAGAATTCAAGGAAGTACAGGGTGACCGTGACACACAGGTCGAGATTAACAGAAATTCGTCCAATTATATAGATGATTCGGTAATAGGCACTCGGACTTTTGTCGAGCATATCACTGTACTTCAAATAGTTTTTTCTAAATTAATGGCAAACAATTTTACTTTAAAGCTAAAAAAATGCGAATTTTTTAGAGATAAAGTGTTATTTTTGGGGTTTGTATTGTCTCAAAGGGGTATAGTACCCAATCCGGAGCGAATAAAAACGATATCTGAGTTTGAGTGCCCAAAAAATAAAAAACAACTGCAACAATTGTTGGGATTCTGTAACTATTACCGCCGGTTCGTGTGCCGATATAACAATTATGTTACCCCATTCCAGGATTTGTTAAAAAATGACGCGACTTGGAGCTGGACGGAGGCTCATGCACAGGCATTTAGTGAACTAAAAAATTGTTTTGTTAACACGGTTTGCTTGTCGCATGTGCTGCCGGGAGCACCATTTAAGGTCCAGACTGACGCCAGTAACCGCGGAATAGGGGGAGTGCTGTACCAAATGGATCATGAGAATAATCATAGGATTATTTCATTAGCGAGTCGGTGTCTGATACCGGCGGAAACCAGGTACATGACAACCGAGCTCGAATTGTTGGCGATCGTATATTGTGTCACGAAGTTTCGCGAGTACTTAGTAGGAGAACGTTTTGAAATTGTAACAGATCATAAAGCATTGACTTTTCTAAATTCAACTGTCTTTCATGGGTCGCGACTTATTCGATGGTGCCTAATAATGCAACAATACTCGTATACGGTGTCGTACTGCAGGGGCGCGGATAATAAGATCGCGGATTTTTTGAGCAGGAATCCTGAGGGTAAATTTTCTGAAGAAACACAGGAAAAGTTGATAATTTCGTCCTTACACCACGTTTGTTTTCCAGAGTATAGGAATGACGATATCGAAGCGAATGCATTGGTCGTGATGGCATTGTTCGGGGAACAAAGTTCATTGAAAGATATTTGCCGGAATTTGAGCCAAGAACAAGCGAATGATGAATTTTGCAAGGATGCTTATGAAATCTTGAAAGGGGATGAAAATAAATTAAAGGGAAAATTTCAAACACATAATAACGTATTGTTTCATAAAAATGACGAAGGTAATAATTGGCGTATCGTGATACCTGATAGTATGAAATGGCCGTTGATAAGTCAAATACATTCTAAGTTAGGTCACCCGGGAGTATATAAGACGCTGATGTATTTAAAAAAGTTTTACTATTGGAAACAGATGGCAAAGCATGTAAAGCAAAAAATAACCTCGTGTGACCTGTGTCAGCGTACCAAATACTTATCGATCGCGATGGAGGGGCCGTGGCGGCTTGTTGACTCTGATGCACCATGTGATTTGGTAACGGTCGATTTTTACGGCCCTCTCCCTCGCGGTCGGGGAGGGGTTGAGTACATATTCGTAGTCCTTGACGCGTTCTCGAAATTAGTCCGCTTGTACCCCTTAAAAAAGGCGACCACTCAGGCATCGTTAAGGAAGATATTCACCGAGTATATACCGGAGTGCGGAAAGCCGAAAAGAATTTTGAGCGATAACGGTAGTCAGTTCACCTCTGCCCTGTGGAAAAATCAGCTTGAAAGGGAGGGAATAAAGGTAATATTCAGCTCTGTAAGGCACCCCCAATCTAACCCTACAGAGCGAGTAATGAGGGAGTTGGGGCGTTTATTTAGGGCTTATTGCGAGAAGAAGCATACCAGCTGGGCTCAACATATTGGGGGGATTCAGGAGATGCTTAACATAACGACGCATTTTAGCACGAAATGCACGCCGATCGAGCTGCATTTTGGCACCTCTGCTGATGATGAGATAACAAAATTAATAGCTTTCCCAGAACCTCGGAAATTCGATCATGACAGAATGCTGATATTTGCGCGACAAAATATTAAGAGAAGTTTTAAAAACCGATCGAAAGGTCAGAGATGCTCACGAGTAGAATTAAAGGTCGGAGATTTAGCATTGTTGCGGGTGAGACATTTGTCCAACGCATTGGACAAAGTGACAAAAAAGTTTTTCCACCTGTTCGAAGGACCCTATAAAATCAGCAAAAGTCTGGGAAAGAACGCGTTTGTATTAGTTGCTAAAGATGACGAAAGAAAAGAAATTGGAATTTATAATCGATTGAACCTTCGTAAATATCATGTAGAGGCCGAATGATTCGTTGCCGAAGCGAAATAGTACTAATGGACACAACTATTGGGCTGTATGATATAAGCGTGCTTTTTTGAGACGATGATTAAATTCAGGGACAATCTAATAATGTGCTTATGACGAATTGTCATCAAATATATTCATTCGGGAATAAATACAGTAAATTGACTTAGAGACGCGCTTACGGCAAGCAAAATAATTTAGTATTGTATTAACTTGTAAGGAGGGTCCATCTGTAATGTAAGATAGTTATTAAAGACTAAATATAGAGTAGAATTTATTTCGTGTAAGAAGCGAAAATGTGCGGCGAGTTTTATGTCTTAAGCGTGCGAATAATGCGGATAGTATACGTGTAATATTGCGGCGAGTTTTATGTCTTAAGCGTGCGAATAATTTGGATAATATGTGTGTATGTATATTATATTGTTAAGTTGCGATTTTCTGTGTAATTGCGTAGAATGTAAGCTAGAATGTTTGATTTCGGGTGGTCGTTTTAGTTTGTAAGATCGTGATAAATTTGTAACAAATTGGTCATTAAGATGGTTAGCGTTGTTGGGTATGTTTGTCTTATATATATACTTGCGGAGATTCCTAGCGATCAAATCTTACAGCGCGTTTCGTTTGCTTTATCAACTTTGGACGAATTTAATCAGTCTGCTATAGCGTGCGGGCGATTTTGTTATTAAGGTGTATGTGTTATCTGAGTACTTAAGTTTATGTTTGTCGCTGCGCGTTCTTCTCGTATCAGGTGCTCATGGATATTCTATAAATCTTTCATAGTTTTGTCACTTTTTTGAAAAAATGTACAAAAGGGGGAGGTAGTTGTAAGGTTTTGTGTGGTGTGCCGTGTGCCCTGTGCGGGGAAGGGGGTGGGGGCCAATAGCGAACCCCCACCTATCGTTAGAGCTACCGATAGTGGCTTGACGAAAGAGCCGCGTGGGTTCGGTCTGTCGCTCGGGGACTGCGAATGAAGGAGCATTGAAGAGGGCTGATACGCTAGATCGACACCGTTCATATAGACTGGGCACCGACGGCTGAGTTCTGCCACGTCGTCCGGTGTATCGTCTGGAACACCACGCTGTCTCGAGATACCCTTTCATCGGGCTGAGCACCGACGGCCGAGTCCTGCTCTGTCGTTAGGTGCATCATTCTGAGGAAAAGAGGACAAAAACTGCAGCAGCGAGCGAACTACTTTGCCACTTCCCAGCCACGAGCTGCACTCTCCGACCTACAACGCTGCAACTCATCTGCCCCGAGCGCAGCAAGCCACGCACACCCGCACAAGACAAGCTAAGTAACAATAATCTCGCGGTTTGATTAAGTTTCGCCATAACTCGTCACTACCATCGAATATCGCTTTGATACGAGAACGCCGCGTGCGGCCCGATCTAATTTTTTATATTTTCTAATCCCGTGGCAAAATTATTATTGCGTCTAAATAGCGTAGCGATTTAATGTGTTCATTGGATGTAAGTTGAATGTTCATAATATACCGCTGATTTAACTATTAATTATTTAGTGTATTATTTCCATGCACGGTCCGTTTTTCACAGTCACCCGTGTCCGATCCCACTCGAAACTCACTCTGAGTATCACATCCTTAACATAAAGAAATAAAGAATTTACATCATCGACACGACTCTGACCATCGTGTGAGTGTCTCTACGGTCTCGATTCTGAGACTGATCATTGCGAGTAAGTCTCGAGAACGTGCATCGACTGTGTGGATCCAAGACCATGGGCTGACTTATCTACTATCGAAAAATCTACAAGAAAATGCTTGAAAAGCTGTGAAAGCACGAGGCGGTCGCAGCTACGACGGGGAGCTGGTCCGCAAACTGAAGAGAACGATTTTACGTCCAAGAATTTACTTCTATAGTCGATGGCGTTCGATCTATAACATGATGTACTTACCCATAGGTTAGTGCTAGATTCTAAAAACATATCTTAAAAACAAAATAAAAGTGAAACAAAAGCAGGTGCAGGACATACACGAATAATTGTAAATATATTATGAGCAGTACTGTGTAGTAAAAGGTGGTGAAACTGAATTGTCATGCACATTGAACGTATCAGTCCTGACACGCGATATTTAAGAGAATAAACTATTCTTCTTCGGCTCAACTCTATATATATATATATATATACATATATGTATAATGTATTATAAAGTACATATATACACGTATTCATTTAGTTATTTGTTCACCATTGCTGATGGCTTTAGCTTATTTTTGTTGGGTTCGAAGGAAAAATCACCACCGGGTATCTTTGTAAGGGCTTACTGTCTTTTCTCTGTATTTGCGTTGCTCGAAGACACAATCTGACGACCCGACAATTTAGAATGTTCAGTCTAACCTAAGGAATGTCCTAAATCATCGCCTTCATCAATTTTCACATTCACATTTTTGTCAGCCATTTTGATTAAAATAATAGTACATCGTGGTTTTCTCGACTGTTAAAAAAAGCGTGGATTGTGGTTAAAAATACTTTATGCGGAACCCCTTTTTACTCATAGGTGAAGCAAGTGTCTTTCGCTCTCGTGGCAGAGAATAGAATGAAACTCTTTATGTAAGCTGATTACTTCAGCTACGATTCTACGTTTACCCCTAGGATGAATGATATGCATAACCGATGTAGGATATAGTACGTTTTATATACGCTAGGTGCATTAAGTTGGAGGGGAATGCTGGCGCCACTAGTCACTTTCACATATATTTAACATTGGGTCTTACGGGCTGTAAGGGTCAATTGATGCGCTAATGACGGATACTTGAAAGCTTTTTTTTCCACAAGATTTATAACATGAACTTTGGGGCAAAGTGTGGCAGCACCAGTCATTTATACGCTGTAAAATCCGAATGTGTTAAAGTACATGTTTAAGAAGGTTAGGTCATTTTTTTCGGAGTGGCAGGGGTGAGTGGGTGTGCGGGGGGCTTCCATAAGACACCGTGTTAAAGTGAGTTGTACTAACGGCGCATAAAAACGTCTGCTTACTACATCACGGCTAACTTAACTGTGTTCCACTCGTCAGTGCCTACAATTTAAACCATTAATTGTCATAAACAAATTACGGTACATGTTTTAAAGCAGCTTGTTTCCGATGGTTTAAGTAAAAAAACTTGAAAACATGTGGTTTGCATGATAAAAAATAACCTAAAAAAAGTAAAAGGATACTCAACTTTTGTCAACAAAAGTGTGTTATGAATTTTCGAAAAACAAACTTTTTTTTGCACAGCATTACAGATTAAAGTGTTAAGTTAGGCTGAGTTTCATTATGAGAATTTCAGGTCATGAATTCCAGTCTAACAAATTCTAAAAGCAATTTTGTAAAGACGTCTTGCTCCGTGTAAAAATAATCAGCTGACAACAGGCGATGTTCGGTTCTCTCCTATACACTTAGCACAAGACCTTCTCGCGACTTTGTTTACGTTTACACAGATGTTACTTCCAAATGTCTTATAAGATGCATATTTTTTGATACAAGAGTCTTCCGTAAAAGTTAAGCTATCTATTTGAACTTTTTTCTCATCATAAATAAATTTCTAGCCTCGAAATTTGTGCAACAAAGGCTGGATAATCGCTTCTGCCCATAAGAGCATGTTACATAATGCGATTTCGAAGATTTTTTCCCTGAAAATACGGCTGATGAAAAATATTTAAAAAATTCATATCTACTTCTAGCATGTTAAAGTACAACATTTGTTTTTCACACGAGTGAATAAATCTCCTTGAAAACGACCAAACCTCCTTAAAAGAATCAAGGGGAACTTCCTAAATTTTGTGGCACTTAGTTGAAAAATATTTCAATCTATTGTATAAGTATTTATAAATAAGTCTATTTACAAATTTTACTGTAAAATATTAAAAAATTCTTTCATGGATCTATTAAGATGTACTGCATAGTAACTGTATATTTTAGTACAACTTTAATATATATTAAAAATCGTGAAATCTACAAATATTCAAAAATAAGTGAAACAAAATAATTTTATAAAAAACTTTTTAAATTAATGCACGTTGACGAAAAAGATCTTCTTCTACTACGCAGATTCATAAAAATATTTATCGAGTCCTCGATACGATGTACTTGAATTATAGCAAGATCATTGAGTCTTATCTTTAGCATTATAGACCGAATATAAGTATTTAGACCCCTAGTAGAAACGTTACTTCATAAATTAGTTAGAAACTCGTGAACATGCTAGAGGCTTATTTAGTCATATACGTTGACGAGTATCTAGCCAGCTTGTGTAGTAATTTTCTTTCAGGGACAACGCATGGCAGAAAATGATTTTTTAATTGTACAAGTTAATGCGAAAACGGTAAGATGAAGCTTCACAAATTTGCAGAGTTTATCAAGGACAAGTGCCTTGTTGCCTCCTAATTTCCTATACTTTCTTTTAAAGATGCGAGTAATCGAATTTGTCGACATTTCTGATACAATACAAGTTTGCCTAGGCAACTCATTTTTCAGTTAAAAATACTTATTTGTAGAAAAATAGTTGTATAAAAAATTAAAAGTTAAAACACTCTTTTGAAAATATTATATAAACTTTCTCTCTTACAACTAAGTGAATAAAAATCTCACTATGCTGAATAAGCTTGTCTGGATCTATACTGTTTCAAATATTCTTATTGGTAAATATAATTACAAAAAGTTAAAATTCTTTGAGAGTCACATTACTCTTAACGATAAAAAAATTCTTGGTTTTCTGTCTTGATATAATGGGGTAAATTTTGGCCACGTCATTCCCCGTTATAATAATGAGAGTATTACTTTTATTATAAAAAACTTTTGACATAGCATTGTTTGTTTGAAAAAGATTTTCGGGAGATTCCTTTTAGCTATTAAAGCACTCAGAAATTCAATAACACACTATTAAAGAAGCGAAATTGTTATCAGAGTTTCTGATTTGATAAATCAAACCTTAACATTTTAAAAATTGTCTTTTTATTTTGGGTACAACTTATTTAAGGTGTCATTGTAACATTAATTTTCTCATTACATCACTAGTTATGATTTAACTAACAAATAATATACAGTCTTAATACAGTTTTACAATAACACTTCGAATCGTTCTTAATTCTAGATATAGAATGATCATTATATTTTCAGGTGTTACAGTTATTGCAATCAATAGAGAATCAAAGTTCGAATGAGAGTATTTGCAAACCAACCAAAGTGGCTTTACAGGCCCCATTGCCATACATAGAATAATATATTTTTTAAGTATAACTATTGAGACAAAACAATTTTCAAGTACTTAAAGTGTATATTCTTAATTGTTAATATTATATAGTACCAAAATTCTCATAATGTTATGCTGAGTACTTAAGTAACAAATGTACTGAGTTAATATGCACGTAAATAAATGACCAGAAATCAGAGTTATTTTGTTGAGGATGTGTTTTTTTTATTGTAACTGTCTTACATTTGTCACTTACAGCCTATTAGTGCTAAATTAAATTGCTTGAATTGTGTAAGTGTCATGGTGAAAGCATGTTGGTATTACTTATTATATTTGTTAATATATAACGATTAATAATAATGAAAAGAAATGTATGATATACGCACCTTCAATTAACTACAAGAGAATTTATTCGACTTGTTTATGTTTTAATTTGTGTAAAGTCTTTTCTTAATGAGTTATTTGACTTGTGTCGATAGATGAATAGACTTTATAATAAATCTCAAGGGCTCAGCTAGCTCACTGGTTTAAGTTCTTGTTTGGCTACCAATATCCGACTCAAGTGGCACCCAATGGTAGAATTTATGCAATAAAAAGAGAGGGTTTATATAAAGTTTAAAGTATCACTTTTAAATTTTGTCAACTTAGGTAATTACTCTTGTGACTCGAGACAAGATCCAGACGTCCACAATAAATCTAAGTTTTGAATAAGCGAAACTTACCTGGTTCCCTAGGTCACGTGCTGAGTCTGATTACGGCTGTAGGTACATCCCTCAAGCTGATCTGGCCATAGAATGAACCACTCGAAAAGGATACCGTGGGCTCCAGCAGCCAAAAGTCTTGCCTTGTTATTATCATTACAATGGCCAGAGACAATGAAACGTACATTGATTCTTGTAATTGTTAGCATCATCTCGTGGCAAAAAGTAGAAATGATTCATATTTCTACTTTATCTTTCTATACATATATTGCTGTTATCATTGGAAACATATAGCAGGGATACTAATTTAAGCATTGGCCGTTTGCTATGTCAATGCGATTAAGAAAGTGATGTTATAGTTTGCCTAATGTTGAGGTCTGACAGCCCTTGATATTATAATAGTGTTGAAAAAAGTAACGGATAGAAATGCAAAAAACTCTGCTGCCAAATTTGATTAAGCAACCCTTAAGTAAATGTATAAATAAAAACATGGAGGCTTTTACGTCCAATTTTTATGAATAGATAAGACAGAAAAAAATAAAACAGAAAGTGATTTTAAAATTCCATCGAACGATATATGGATAACATTATCAATGCATAAGAAGAGAAGGAGAGAAAGATCAGTACTTGCACCATCATTCTCTACTGTCTCTTTAGGTAAGTATGTTCGTGTATGGCATTTCGGTTTATGTAAGACGCGACCTTGAAGAAACAAAAAAGAGGAGAAAGAAGAAAAAAAAAAAATGTGTAGAGTGTAAAATTACCTTGCCTCTAAACATCTGCATTTGGTATGTCTTCGAACGAAACGAATAAAATATAATTGATCGAACAAACGAACTTACCTGTAAGTGATGTTCTATCGTTATTATATTAAAGAGTCTCATTCGAAGACGTACCAATCCCACCCATAAGTATGATGAAAGATCATTAGCTACAACCTAAAGAATTGGGCGAATTAAAAAAAAAAAAAAAAAACTAATTATTTCTAATAGAAATGACGTACCCCACAGGCGACCTATCAGTGCAGGGCCCTGGGGCCTTTGGTGGAAAAATTAAGTACTAACTCTAAAAATCGTGATGTATAGCAAGAAAAAAAGAAAAATGCATTTGGTATGTCGTTGAACGAGTCTCTGTAATATAATTACGATCGAACATCACTTACAGGTAAGTTCATTTGATTGATCAAAAATATGAGATCGGAAAATTTTCTACTAATTGTCAAACTAAAAAAAAAGTGTCTGTTGCTGTATATGTGTGTAAACGCTTCCGAAAAAAAAAAAGTCCTTCTATTACAAAAAGGGGGTGGAGAAAGAGTAGGTATCTTTGATACAAGATGGTCGCCCAGCCCCTTTTCAAGGAGCATTAGAGTGTGGTGAAAAAACTGTGTTTAAACATAAACAACCATCTTTCAGGATTTACTATATTAATTTCAATCTGCAAAACAAGAAGTCGACTATCTATTAACTACATATCTTAGATTTTTAAATTAATCGTTTGTTAATGTTCTGCTTATTATTTTACTGACATCCTCGAAATTTGTCATGTTTTCTGAAAAAAACGTTATTCTATATATTTAGACCTCAAATATTTTGTGAATGTGTACGAGAAGTACTCGAACAATACCGTGCAAAATGATTTTTTTCCATCAGTTTATAACTGACTTTAGTCACGTGAAGCATTGGTACTGTACACGTATATGTTAGAATTTTTCTGAAATAAAGGATACATTTATAGAGTTTTGACAAAAAATAAAGAAAACTACAAGCCTTCGTGAATAACTTTAAATTATTTGATGAAGGTTTGATTATCATTGTTTATTTTCAATAGTAAATGTTTTTCATTGTTTTTTAAAATTCAATTTCCATTCAATTACGTTAAATTACAGATTCAACTTTGTCTTATTAGTCTTACGTAATTAACCGATGGCCTTTGATCACAAGAAAAAAATTAAAATTTTACCCATTATTGCAATCAAAAACTTAGTTAAAAGTTTAAATAAAAGCTTTTTAATACGTATTGTATTGTAACAAAATATTTAAAATTTAAACATTTTTTAACCATTATAAATATTTAAATTTCAGTAACCTAAGTTTAATGCGGTTTAAGTTACTTTAAAATTCCAACATCATAAAATTGGTCTGAGAAAATAAGAAAAAAAAAAAAAATTTTAAGTCTCTAAAAACCTTACACTAGTTAAAATATACATCACTTAATGGCAAAAGTATATGGTCTCAAGTAATTTTTTCGTTGAATTCCGCTTAGCTTTTATTGAGGGAGTTCTTTATTTCTCAGTCTATTCGTTGATTAATGTGTTAATTGCTTGCGTTCAACATATAACAGTAAGACCTGTTCCTTATAATTTGTTACCTTCTAGTCTTTCTCATTATACATAGAAAATAATTCATAAACCTCCTATCCTCATATCCAAATCGCAGAAATTTCTTTGAAAAATTTTGTTATCAATACATTCCTTTCGGTTATCACAGTTAGTTATTTTACAAATGATTTTTGAAGAGCAATAAAAGCAGCTCTACAGAATAGTTTGAATTTGTTTGATTCTTCATTATAAACTGGTTGAAAAAATAATATTCATTATACACTTATTAAAATTCAAAGTTACTTGAGCCGTTTACAATAAAAAAAATGATTATAAATAGATTAACTTTTGATTGTGGTTAAGGAAATGCTCCTGTCATGAATTGGTGGTGGAAAGATATCTAAGAATTTTTTTGCTGACTCTAGCTTTCCCTCAGGATCTCTGATCCAAATCCTCTATCTGTGTACATCACCGCATCATAAACGAATACCAACGATGCCGTATTGTTTTATTTTACGCTTTTGTAACGCCTTATCTGTGATTTAAAGCAATAAATTACAAATATACGATGGAATGTGTATGGGCCATTGTGCGTAATAGCATAGTAATTACTTTAAATTATTTATCAATTCAAAATTTTTCTTTATCGTCGTTGTGAGCAGTACCTCCAATTGGGTGCATGTGTGATTCTCCTACGTGTTTTCAAAGTAATAACTAAATATCGTAAATTTTTTTATCGCAAGAAACGCTAGTAGAAAGATAGTCTAAATGATAATATACAATTTTTAATTGATTATCATATTCAAGTCTCATTGCTTATACAAAAGCTGCTACTTTTTCGGAATTACTTATGTCTGTTGAATCGTTTATTGTTCATTCTTCTTCGAGCGATAATAAATATCTAGAAAATAATACTTTATACTTGTTAAGTACAGAGAACTCAATACATTTTTGTTTAAGAAAGGGCACTAGTCTTTGTACTTAATGGCAAAAGTGTTACTTCCAGAGCAAAAATCGTATTATACGATAAAATACGGACCACGATATTTATAACTAAAAAAACACGAAATAAACGAAGCCTTGTATAATATTCCGGCGTTTTACGCGAGACAAAAGTTCTTTACAATACCCACAATTACAGAGCAACGCTCACTTTAATTTTTAACGTTGAAGTAAATCAAGCGTAGATATAAACAGCTACTGCTATGCAACTCCTCCATACTCTTTAATAATGCGTACCTCTTCGTGTTAAAGATACAGAGTCACACCCAACGAATTTTCCACGACTGTGCTGCTCGAGGCACATGTCGTATTAAACGTCATATCTTTTTTCATCCAAAAAATATAGTCTTACTAGTATGACATCAAGGCTGTTTGCTCTATCTCTCACCGACAAAACAGTGCAGGTATCTTCTCCAACTGACCAACCCTGGCTTACTCATCTTTGACATCATTCTACACGTGTACGAAACAAGTTGGTTTCCACGTCATTATAGTCAGAGAACACAAGCGAGAAGAAAGACAAGTATTATATAATTAAAAACCAGCATTATCAGCTTCATTTATTATTTAAACAACACTATACCCTTGTACTCTCCCCACTTCACAGTGGACAGAACTAGATTCGAGCCATATACTTGGTGATTTTGCCTCGTTCTTCATCATAAATATTGTATACTTGTATAAGCGGTTTCTGGGTATACGAATGTTATTATTGAGTCTCTGGAGAATAAAAATATAGCCTTACTTATACTCTCTTGTTTCTGCTTGGATTCTATCACTTTCAAAATTGTATACTTAAAAGCTGATTACCATTTAAAACTGAAGTAAAACGATAATTTTTTATCTTGCTATGGCCCACTCGTTACAGCTTCCAAAAATACTAACCTTCTGCATTTTTATTCATAAAGCATACGATGACATTCAACATTTTTATCAACGTTTGATGACAATAGCCATGGTAAGAATTACTCTGTTCAGTTATTTTATAAAGTCCAGTCGTAAATGACTTTATTCACGATCTTTAGACGGAAAATACGTGTTTGTTTCATGAGTTTTGAGAGAAAATAAAATTAGATTTGAAAAGAATTACTTACGGTAATTCTTCAAATTGCAAAAAGTTTAAAGTATGGTGTTAGAATGACTAATATTAATGGCAAATACGGCCGATGACTATATAGCATATTGTTAGAGCCTACTTGATATTTTATACTAATTACAAAAAGTTCATGCATTTACTAAAATTTTTTGTGTATAAAAATGAAGTAATCTTTTGTTTAAGTTAAACCACCTGTGTACGCTAAATAACGACGTACATCAAATTCATATGATTTCCCAATGATTTAAATAATTTAAAATTGCAATTTTCTTTGAAGAAATCATCTTTTGTTTTTTGTTTCCGTACAATAAATTTCACAAGGTTCATCAGCCGATGAAAGAGTTTCAATTTGTAAAAAATAACTCCTTTTTCTTCCAAATATGCAGCCGATTTTTTAATGCAGTATAGAAGGTGACTGTCACCTAACGTTGGAAATCTAGCCACCAAAAAATCTAAAAATACCTCTGTATAATTTGTATATTTATATATAAAAGCTCTAGTTAAAAATGCATCTGGCAGTAAATCAGTATCGGGAGATCAACAACTGTACCCTTTACCCCTCATTTCTTAGAAACCTAACGTATGAAGTCTAGTAATGTTTTATTTTTTTTAGTTATTACAGCATTAATGATGACAAGAATAGTAATTATATGAATATTAAAAAAATATATTGTACGAGTAATATATATTTAAATGATAAAAATAATAATAACTAGTAATAATGTTGATAATCTTTCTCTCGGGTGTGCAAGACCTTGACGGAGATTCCGCTGCTGACAGCTTAGATCGTGTGAGGGGGCGTCAAACCAAATAGCATTCTACCCCACTTTGCTTAAGAAACAGTGACGTTTACAACTTTTCCACCAGAGCATTTACTACACTGACACACTACAATGACATATAATAGCTTTACTTACAAGCTGTTCTCTGGGGCTGGCCATGTGCATCGTTCCTTTCCAGCGCGGTGGTTTTGGTAAAACTGTCAAGACAGACTATGAGGCCTGAGTAATAGCAGGTAACCGTAACTCATGGGGCAGTACAATTCTATTAAAAACATATGAAGAAGAGTTGCGACTTCAGTCTAATCTAAGAAAGAGGGGACCTTATTGGCAACAGGAAGGCCACTGCACTGAAATACACCCTTTTCCGTTTTTTAATTGGACAAAAAAAGCACTGTCCTTTATCAAGTAGCGCGACACACATAGAATCACAAAAATCAATTATGGAAAATTTTAATCTATGGAAATCTGTCGTGCAAGAGGCATCAAAACCTTGAACCTCACCAATAGATTTGCTGGGGGGAGGACCGGCGTCGGCATTATGTAACCGCACAGATAGTGGTAGACAAGGCCATCCCTTGTCATGTTACATCCTTGTACCATAATATACATCTTATAATCTTGTGAAATTATTAAAATAATCTGACCTTGTTACCTCACTTAAAATTCAATGCTACACTTTCAACAAATAAGTTTAGACTACCTGTGCTGTTGACTTGTCATTTTTGCCTCAGGATATAATGTACGCATATTATTATATTTAAATGTAACAGAAAGATTGTATGAATTAGTTACTTTGTTATTGCTCGCCTTCATTTTTTTTCTCATGTAAAATATTATAATTAGTAATATTTTAGAAAAATATCTGTTGCCTATTTTTAGATAAATCTTTCAGTGACAAGTATTAGGAACGTGTGATAAACAATTTTTTTGCAACTACATGATTATGTCAAATATTATATACAAATGAAATCGGAAAGAAATTAGTCGTTTTGCTTTGCTAGAGGACTTATCAATACACACTATAAAATTTTACCATTTTATGGGAGTGTATTTATTGCATGAAAGTGTGTATACAAATGACATAATATGGTTATATATATCAACAAAATAAAAAATATTAAATTCTTCTCGTAGTTTTTATCATTTATTTGAATTTTTAAAAAGATGAAGTTATGAAATACCATTAGAATATTATTCTTCTAACTGAAATTATATTTCTTCAGTTGCTTCATTGTTGTATGGACTTTTGATGGTACAGTTCTCATCCGCTAATGGCTCAACCTTACAAGGAATGTAGATAGTTAATGTACCGTCCAAGACTAAGGTTATTTTAGCATCATTCAAGTCGTAGTTTTCAGAGACGGGAAACGTCTTTGACAAATTTTTGTAGACATTACCGTGCTCATCTTGCAACTTTTTATGTATACCCTCGACTACGATTAATTTGTCTTCGACCTATAGTTGAAACAAAATTTATTGAAAATATTTTTTGCTATTCATATTATGTCATTTTTATTAATAATTTTTTTTGTATTTTTATCTATCATTTAAATTATATGTATGACGAATAAAACTAAACGATACTTACGAATACGTAAATTTCTTCCAGAGCAAATCCTGTGCAGTCTACCTCTTTATAAAAATCTTCCTACAAAAATCATCGATCATTAAATTACAAAGAGTTCATTCTAAAAACCAGAGTGTAGGACTTGGAGTCCCTCTTTTTCTCGTGGGTTACGGTGGTATATTTATGTCTTTTCTGCACATTTTTTATGAATAAGAGGCTCAAGGAATTTTTTAAAATAACTTTTAAGGTTATTGTTAGGCAAAAAATGAGAAATAAATCCTACATATTTGTAAGAATTCTGCAAATATGCTTTAATTTTCTCACTATTTTTCCATCTTGATTTTATAAAAAAATATTTAGAGGCCGGATATTTTAGGTAATATCTTTACATAACTCAACGCCTATTTTTTTGTGTGTCACAATGCTATTTTCCTCAAAAGAGACCCGTAAAACTCGATATTTTGGCTCTATCTTATTTCCTTTTGAAGATTTAGCGTATTTTGTAATATTGGTTGGTTATACTATTTAACAATTACTGATTTTATCAATACTGACTATATACATTGATCTGCCATTTATGCAACAATTTTTTAAAATGTTTTTTATTGGAATAATTTTATTAGATAGTGTATATAGTATTGATATTTTTTATTTTACTAATTTTAATATTTTATTTCGCCACCAATTTTCTACTGGTAATGTGATTATAGCACCTGAGCTTAGACGGGTATAAGGGTCGTGTTGATGCATGTCAACCAGAAAAGTTCTCCTATTCATTTAAATAACATTCGGTTGCCAAAATTCTTATTGCATTTAATTCGTAATCACATTATCTTCAATTTATGTTTTTTTCTTCAGCCAGCAAAAATGGGAGTGCACGCTTTTTCCTTAATCTGTCTACGGCTACCCCTCTCTTTCTCTCTGAGTTACGTCTACCCTCTGTAAAAGTGCACCCCCTCTTTAGAAGTGCGTGATTTTTTCTTACACTTATTGCCTGATGAGTCTCCGTTTCCAACGATTCTTATACATAGGAAATACACGGGAAGTCCATATTATCCCATGGTAACCCGCGATAAAAAACTTCGTTCTAAAAAAACAGTAATAATTCAATATAGAAATGGTCTTTTACCTTGTGTGGCTTAACTTTGGAGGGACTGTTGTCACCGTAGCTCTGATTAATTGGTAAGATGAGGCTTTTATTATTAAAAGTTGCACGGGGAAGAGATCGTGGAGCCGTAAGTCCCCGTATACCTTCTTCAATGGATGCGAGTACTTTTTCGTCGGTATATGTCGGTATTTCCGCAAAAGTCATGATAATTTAGAACAAGAAATTCGAGTACAAATAATCGTTCAAACTGCCGCTTCAACAGAGTCGACAACGACGATTGAACAATATCGAACTGATTACTGTATAAATTTGATATGCGCTCTGTGTGCTACTTGTACAGCTGAAGGTGCAACAATCACTGCTTGTACTAATACTAAACGCTGTCGTTGCTTACTGCAGTTGGACTATTCGAGTTAATGACTAGCGCTGCGCGCACTGTTATGAAAGAGAATTGGTGGGGAATACTCCTCCAGGTACAGAAGAGCCATGCTATCATCGCTCTATTGTAGTGTCCCTTTTCCACCTAGTAGAGCTGCTATCTCACCGTAGACAAGCAGCTTCTCGAGAGTGTCAAGGGGCAGCTTTCCTTACTTATTAAGTTGGCTTGGGCGATTTTTATCAAAATGATTAATACTTCAAATTAATAAGGCACACTTTATTTACATGATTTCAAAATTTTAGAGACTTTTTTCTTTTAAATTAAGCTTTGACATTTATTTAGTTTTAATTTTTTTTTCTGTTACGAATGAACCGGTGACCTTCACGTGAGCCTAGTATTTTACGAGCTATTTCACTATTAACGAATCCTTTAAGGCTACTTCTGACTTTTTGTCATACTGTGGTTTGTAACTTAAGTTTAATTTACGATTCACTTTCTGTTTGTTTATTGGATCGGTTAGATAAAACGAATAATATCTGTTGGCATATTGATCAGTAAGTTAAAAAATATTCTAATCCAAACAAACCTTTTTTTAGTACCAGCCAATTTACACACACATACACACACAAACACACGCACTCATTTTATATGTATATTTATTAAAAAATGTTATTTAAGTTTTTTTTATTATCGTGATTACATAAATAATTCTTCATTAAATTTTTCAAAATTTTAGTTTTTTTTTCCAAGTATTTCGACGAAATTTTTTTAATAAATTATAATATTTAATATGTTCTACTCTCAAATCTTGTTAAAAGGTCTTCAGTACGGGGGTCTCTTACGAAACAATTTTTTAATAGCGTCTTATAAAAACTTTACCGTATAGATTAAAATATATCAAGTAAGGGTCTCAGATTTTGCAGAATATTTTTCAACTGTCACCTAAATAACTTTTTTATTTGGTAATATAAATGTGATACTACTTTAGAAAAGCATAATCCTATATTTCAAACTTTGTGTAACTAAATTATACAATGATAATTTTCGAGACTAAATTTAGACACAAATTGTTTCATTTAACAGAAATGTTACCTTTCAAAAAACTAGGCACCTGTCAAAATAATAACAATTAATTACCACATTTTGGCTCTTTTATAATATCTGAATAATCGTTGAAAAGCTTTATTAGCAAATTACGAGTGCTAAGGCCTTAATTCTTTACATTTTATGCTTTGTTTTCGTAGAGATATGTCTTAATGTTATTGATTATTCTCTGTGGAAAGCACAAAATTTTTACAAATGAAAATTAAAGTTTTCTTTTAGCCGTAATATAACAATGGATGCGAGCTGATCACGACATCACCTTAAAATTACGTAAGGGCGGGGGATAAAAAAATCGTGCTTTATATTTTATTACGTTAAACAATACAAAATACGATCAAAAGAAGGAGCACATTTATTGGATCTTTTTATTTTCCACTGACATATTGAGTTTATCACTGAGAGGTCTTAATTATATTAAAAATTTCAATGGGAGTTCCAAAAAGATGACGAGTATTTGAAAAGTCTCTGAAATTAATTCAGAAATGTATGATAAGACAATTAAGATTATAAATTTCATGAACCTAATGGTGTAAATTTAAAGAGAAAAATCAACAATTTCGAAAACTAAAGTTATTGTTGACACCAATATGAATGGTCGACTTTTGGAATGACTCGTCCATGTTATTGATTGTTTTCTGTGAAAAACTCAAAGTGCCCACCAATCAAAAGTCGATTTTTTGTTTTGTTGGTGAAAAAACAACCGCGTCATGCAATAATCAAGCCATCAAATTGACCTTGCGACAAAAATACGTTTGCTTGAACAAAACCATTTCTACTTTAGTATGCAAACGCGAGAAATCGATAAATGGCTTGGTCCTATACAATACATAGGCAGTGCCTGATTAAAAAAAAAAAATAAAAAGACAAAACGAATGTTAAACCGAAATATATACAAACTGGGTACGAATGGCTACGAATTACTTTTATGGATAGCTTTACCTCAAGGGGGTAAAATAATATTGCTGTTATACACATTCCGAGCATTATTTTTCTCATCTGTGACCAAGTAAGAGAATGACCCGTTTCTTGTTTTACCATAAGTTTTGTATATCACATGTAAAGTGATGAAAACTCTTATTCAAATTAAATCCTCAGCTTAGACTATTTTTGTAAGAAAAATTATAAGCAATTAGCAGTATGTAATATCTTTCCTTCTAAAGCCATTTTTCGTTTGCTCTGATATGAACGTACTTTTATGTGAACACCAACTTTTTCCGTCGCTTACATACATGAATATAATATATATTATTCTCATTGTAGATTTGTTTTCCTTAAATCGTAAATTATTCCATTATAAGATGTGGAACTGCAAAAATTTCTTAGAAATAATGTTTATTGTTAAGTGTTACTTAGATTTCCTCGGCTATTTATAATAAGTCAAGACGCAAATTGGAGTTGAATTGACTTTAATACACTTGTCTGCCTTTCAACTTCAAAATAGCACCTTCGCTGCTTAATTTGGGGCTCTCAGGCGAAAAAATATTATACAAAACTCGTTTGTAAAGGCTTCTTTATAAGCCTTGTTACGGTCTTCACTTTCAGCTCGTGCCGTGAACCTCTCGATTCGTAAATCAAAGCCTTGCAAACGCGTACGTAATATACTATTTTATCATACTCTGATGGCAAAATCGCATTTCCGTCCTGATTTCAGGCTGGGAAATTATGCATTCCTGACCAGCCCGGGAATTTTTTTTGTTGTAGACTAACGTTATGCGCAACTTTCCCCCAGTTACTTTACCGTGTCAGTCGTCAACTACGTATGTGTATATAGCTATAGTTAACAATGAACTATACTCAGCTGACGAAAACTAAAGCAATCGAATCATAACCTCAATACTTATGCCATGCGAATATGTAGATTGCAGAGTGTTAAATTAATGATTTCAGCCACTAAGTAGTGTTGTACTTAACAATTGAAAATAATTAATTATTTAGTCTCTGTACGTCTGAGTACTCGAAGTGATTCTGTGACTATATAAATGAATTTCAGAAGCTTATGTATTTGGTGGCATACCTATAGGTCAGTTTTGTTTCCAAGTACATTTATAAACTATTATCGTTTCCATAGTGCTGGTATAAAAATACACGTAAACGGAAATGTTTTACTTCCCTGCCTCGTCACGTAATATACTAATTCTTGTTTTTAAGGAAAGCTGAGAGTGTTTTCCCTTTGTGGGCCTGAGCCTCTGCTTGCTGCTTATCGGCAACGCAACTGCAACACCCTAAACGCCTGGCCTTTGCTGTCTAACTCTATTGCTCATCGTTAACTGTTTCGCCTATACCTACATGAGACCATAGTTTATAGCCTTACTCGTTGCTATGCAGTTTCGGTGTCTTGATACTCGTGTCGACATTGTACGTGACGTAAGTATCCGGTCAAATATATTTATATTTTTTGAAATACTTCAATACATTTTTGTAAGGATATGATTTTTTAAAATCATGATGTACAAATTGTGCTAGGAACAAAGTTAATTGATCTGGTGTTATAAAAATAAATGAAAAACACTTTTATCATTACAAATCATTAATCATATAAAACAAGGAAATCTTTGTTGTGAAAGGTATAAATTAAAGAAAAAAATTTTTTCTGCAGTCTGGATCTTTCTCTGAAACTCAATGTTACACATTAAATCTTTTTTGATAGATAATAAAACATTTTGTACAACCGTATAATGTACTAAAAAATTCTTATAGTAACACATCAAAAGAGTAAAATGATTAAATAGATTTCTAACCAACAAAGATGTTGGTAATACACTAATTGCTTAAGAAATTTTTTATCATTTATTTTTGTAGCTTTACTTGGTAGTTTCAATTAAATAATTAAATTAAATGTAACAAAACGTTTATTCCAGAATTGTTAGAAGTGTTATGTTTTTTACATATATTAGTTTTGAATATTGATGCGTGCATTAATTGTGATCACTTCTAACTCCAACTACAGTCACAATGCGTATTTTTCTTACTTTTCGACAATATTTTTAACTTATTTTTTTAGCTTTCTTTACCTTAAAGGTAATTAAATTTAAAAAACATAAATACCAAATAACGAGAAATATGTTGAACTTGAACAAAAATAGTTTATAAAAAGAAATCAACAATATTAATTGTAGTGTTAGCATAAAGAAAAATTTTAACAATATATGAAACAAGATGTGTTTAAAGTGCTCTGCTTCGCATAACTGGCCTTTGTTTCTAAATTGAATTCGTTTTTCTTTAATCTAAATATAATGTTATTACAACGGGAACCTAATGGAGAGCATCAAACAAATATTTTCTACTGTAGAAATGGATAATGTTATTTTCATGTGCTGAAAACTTAAAAGAGTCATCAAAACTTATTAGTTATAGCAGTACATTGGTTGTAAGAACTCAAATTGTATACTTTAATTTACAGTTGCTAACAAGCTAATATGGATAAGAAAAAAAAGTTTCTTCATTTTATTAACGTTATTATTTAAAACTTTTTAGGATCATGGAAGTAAAAGTACTTTTTTAAGTTTGTCTAAATTATTTTACGTACTCCGTAGTATAGTTCTAGTACACCGACGATAGTTTCTGTACGTGTACATTCCAAACAGTTTTTGTTTGCATAAGTTTTATCGGATGTTTTTTCAACATCAATAAAAGTTTCTTAAATACGTTTTCTATTTGTTACATCTATAATTTCAATTTTGTAACAATCTAATGAAAAATTACATCAAGATTTTAAAGTAGATCGAGTTTTAACAACTATCTGTATGAGAACCAAAACATGAGTTTTGTCGATTCTTTGATGTGAATTAAAAAACAACAGGTTTTGAAGATCTGTATATATTTTTTTTTTTTTTTTTTTTTTTTTTTCATAAAAATCTTTGTTCTAACACGTCAAGATTCATTGGAAAATAACTCTTCAATCCATAAAATATTTTACCCTTTTATTGTATACCCTATGTACGTAGAAACATACATAGACGCATACAAATTTATTTATACACATACCTTTTCGTACATTTCATTTTATACACGTAGTACTGCTTGCTCTGTCGAAAAAGTACATTGGTCAAGCTTCAAAATTTATTATTAAGTACTGCAATATATTATTCACGAGAATCGATACAATTCATAATTCAACACGTGGCCACTGCTCTTCCCCAATCCTAACAATCCTGGTACATGAATATCCGATCAAGCAGTCGAGCGAAGGACTTCTTACAGTTCACAGGAATCAAAACAAGTCAATAAAAAATATTGTCCTAAAATTTAAATACAATTGACAAGTATCTTAGTTTGAAGACTCCACTATCTTACAACTCGTTTTTGCAGTACAGTCTTTCAGCTGCAATATTAAAAATACATCAATTCCTGTTAATCTTTGTTTTCATCATTACGGATTAAAAATGGTCTCACCAACGTTTTTAGTTTTCATTCTTTCGGTTGTTTCGTTAGTTTCTAGTTATGATTCAACAAGTGATATAAATAATTATTCGAATTTAGTAATGGACGTAAAAGAACTTTACAAAACCAACAGTGTTGTGATCGTGTATTATGGTTTCGAAAGTAAGTAAAAATATATTGATTATTAAAATGATATCAAGCATGGAATTTTTCTTTATTTTTTATTTAATAGGTATGCATGTTGCAACGGGCATGATGAGGCAACTTTCAAAAAATCACTATTATTCCATGGCAGTCGCAGGATTAGACTTAAGAATAAAGTATTACAGTATGTGGAAGAGTTCAAAGTTACTATTCGTCATTATGCTAAAAACCGAAGATGATTTTGAAAATTTCATGAATTTTACAACGAATGAGATTATTGACTCTCACGTCTGGTTATTACTATTTGATACATCGATGTCGGAGTCATTGAGTATTTTCTGCCAAAATCCTCAAGATAATCGACTGGGCTTGAATTATCTTGTAGAAATGTTAGTGAAATGTGGGAATGACTCCGACATAAAGGAATGGTTTTCCACAGGATCGAATAGTAACACGATTCAGGTACGCGAATACCTTCAGTGGAATCCAACGACTCGTCTTAATGTCAAAGATAAACACATTTTGTTTGAGAGGAGAAAAAATTTGACCGATGTTTCGCTGAAAGTGATATTTAAAAAAGTATGAAAAGTACAGGTTTTAATTTTTGAATAGTTTGTTTTATGTTTTAACACATTTTTTTGTTCATAACACATCAGGACAAATCCCATCCAAAACAATCAAATTAAATCTACAATTACGATTTACCATCAAGAATTATGGATGAATTGACGTCCGTGATGAATATAACTACAGAGCACCTGCAACTGTTACGAGGTAGTGAAGCTAAGAATAAAAAAACTGCAGCAAGCAAGGGAAATTCTTCTTTTACTAATACGTCAATAGCTACGAGTTTTGATGTTATTGCCATAGAGGCATTTATGGACCAAACTTTTTTAAAAGAATTTGATCTTACGATTCCTATCGAGTCCCAATTGCACTGTTTGTTTATCAAAATGCCGGACAATTCATTCATACCTTGGAACGCATACTTAAAGGTAAGAAATTTTTTCTCTCTGTATTCTAAATATTGACAAGTGTCTTGTTTTGTTTAGTAAACAAAATTCTTACTAGAGAATAAAAAGAAAAATAAAAATAAAAAAAATAAAAAATCAGAGTGAGGGACTCCAAAACCCTCGGTAAGAACAGGTTTTTCGCGTGTATGTAGAAATTACGTGTATATTGTAAAATGTAAGGTTCGTAAATACATGCGAGTTCAATATGTATTTTTTTTGCGGGTTACAGTGGTATACGTATGTCTTACCTATGCATTTATCATGTATGAAAGGCCCGGGAACTTTTCGTTTTCCATTGACATTATGAGTTTATCACTGCGACGTCTTAACTATATAAAAAATTTCAATAGGAGTTTTGAAAAGATTACGAGTATTGAAATAGTCCCTGGAATTAATTCTGAATTATATGATAAGATAATTTAGTTTACAAATTTTATAAACCTTATTGTATAAATTTAAAGAGAAAAATCAACAATTTCGAAAACTAAAGTTATTGTTGACACAAATATGAATAGTCGACTTTTGGAATGACTCGTCCATGGTATTGATTATTTTCTGTGAAAAACTCAAAGTGACCACCAATCAAAGTTCGATTTTTTGTTTTGTTGGTGAAAAAACAACCGCGTCATGCAATAATCAAGCCATCAAATTGACCTTGCGACAAAAATACGTTTGCTTGAACAAAACCATTTCTACTTTAGTATGCAAACGCGAGAAATCGATAAATGGCTTGGTCCTATACAATACATAGGCAGTGCCTGATTAAAAAAAACAGATAAAAAGAAAAAACGAATGTCAAACCAAAATATGTACAAACTGGATACGAATGGCTTCTACGAATTACTCTTACGGATAGCTATACCTCAAGGGGGTAAAATAATATTGCTGTTATATAGATTCCGAGCAGTACTTATCTCACAATAAACATTTGAATGTTAAAAAAAGCCTGTGTCAGGAAATAAGATCTAATTTTAAACAAATATCTCTTTTTAGTGGTGATAACCGGGAAAACAGAATACTCAGACTGCACGTACGGCACTCGTGCTGGCTTTGTTCGTAATGATTGTAAGCATGTGGTCTTGAAAATTCTATACCCTTTCTTTCTATATGGGTGCAAGGATGCGCAATTTACTATGTGACTTGAAAATAAGCGACAATCATAACATCTTTAAGGCTGAGATTTTTGTTTGATTTTTTTGAGCAAAGTAAAAGTTAACGTACTTATTAATTGAATTTACTTACCACGTTAATTATTATATTATTTCTTCATAACATAAGATTTATTTTTGAATACAAAAGTACGTATAAAAGATTTTATAATTATTATCGACGTAACGAACGTTGTCGTTGTCGTCGTCGTTGTCATATCTTAATTTGGAATATATACTCTTATAATAATTGATCTTTTATATATATAAATTTTTTAAATCTTTTCAATAATACACTCTTTTACACACAAAAACAATGTTAATTTTTCTAAATTGGTTACGGTCAAAAGTTAGTCTACTTTATTATATGTAATATTGTTATAATTGTTATAGACAGATTTTTTAAAATTATATGTATTTTAAATGTTTAAATTTTTATAGAGAAAAAGAAAACGTAGGTGGTACGTTGAAAGTGTGACACTCTATATAGTACTTGGTCATATACAAATATAAACATAAAAAAATCTTATTCATCATTAAAATGTGAAAGTAAGAATGGATAACTGAAGTCTTTGGAAATTAGATTTTCAGCAAAGGTGCATGGATTAAGCTAGCTATTACTGTAGTTATTTTGACAATTACATTGTCTTTCATTAACATGAAATTGCAAGACAGAACACGTTCAAGATATGCCATTTTGTTGGAAAATTGTACACAAATATGGGGCGTATTCTGCCAGCAAGGGTTGTCAGGTGAATTTTGAGTACCAAAATTTGCGACTGATTCTCAAACGATTATGAATTTCATAAATATAAATTTTTCAATTTATAGATGCTTATGTTAACCGTACGTCATTAAAGTTGGTTTACTTGATAGTACTATTTTGTGCATTAGTCATCTACGCGGTTTATTGTGGATCTTTGACAAGTTACTTGACAGTTGGACTACCCACAATGCCATTTAATGATATATCTGAGTTCACGGAAGATGGTAGTTACCAACCTATTGCTGTAAATGGCTCCGGTTCCTATGAATTTATTTTGGTAAAAAAAATACAAGTTTAACTGACAATAATGTTAGAATTTCATTTCATACATTTGTTCTGTATATTTCAAGGCATCATCTGAAGATCCCGTTTATAATAAAATAAGCCAAATGATTAAAAATTCAAACAACTTGCTGGAAAATATTGATGCAGCTCTCGAGCAGGTACATTTTGGAAGTCTTGTTTGAGTGTATGTATGTAAATGTATATATATATTAGTAGCGATATTAAGTCATCCTTACTGAAAAAATTGTTGAACGCCTACACAGTTTCTTGCTCTATTGTTGAGTGGCGATAAAAATCGTAGAGAGCAAATTTCGTGTTAATAGTAAGACGAAAAAAAAAAAAAGATAAAAATAATATTTTTAATAGTTTAACTTGTTTATGATCCTCCAGATCTTTACACATCTCCTTCGTCTATCAGGGATAAAAATTTGCAGTCTCTGTATTAAACTGTATTGTTTTTAAATTTCAGGTCTGCTCCAAAAAAGTAGCCTTGTTTGCACTATCATCAATGTTGGATTATATAGACAAGGAGCCACCATGCAAACTAGCAAGTGTTCCTCTGGGCAGTAAGGCGTATGGAAGTCTAAGAACAAAGAAACATCATCCAATCACTAAATTCCTTAATCATCAGTACGTTTGATACAATAATTATAATAATGACAACAATAAAAATATGACTAATACTCACAATTGTGGAAACAATAATAACGACAATACTGACCATGACGATTACTTTAATAAATAGTACTTGTATTTGTATGCTAACAAACTTTGTTTAGTATCCACAGGTTTAAGGAAACTGGCATCATGCAAAGAATATTTGCTAACTACAGGACCAAAATTCCTGATGAAAAAAATGCATTTCATTTCATTGGTTTACAAGATGTATTTCCTCTATATGCCATTTTAATTTGTGGATACATCCTAACTCTTATTATACTACTGTTTGAAAACCTTCATTTTGGATGTTACCACAAAAATGGTACAAATCTTGTGCGTCAACGACGTGCCCATATTAATCCACGACGCAGACGCAATGTACATCACCACCGAAGCAGTGATTCGAAACCTTTGCAGGTATGAAGCTTCTTTTCCTTGACTGTGTGTGATAAGACCTATATGAAAGTGAGACACTATAAAATTTTGGCTATTAAACATCCCTATGATACTATAATAATAACCTACTATTACGGATCTTTGTAGAATTAAAATAAAGGTAGAGAATGTGTGTATTGGATCGTAACATTAATTTACTATAGCATTTTAGGCACGACCAATGTATTATAGTGCTTTTCAATTTTGTCAGAGCAAAAAGTAAAACCACTAATGAATTGTCTATTTCTAGTACAAAACAAATTCTCAACCCAGTACGAGGGTGATTTCAGTTGGTCATGAAGTGTATGTGTGTACGTCATTAGGTTTTTCAACTAAGTATAGTAACTATGATTACAATGGGCTGGAATTTTGTTCGTAACTTCAATTTGGATGTCTAAGCTGATTGCTTATATTTAGACAAGTCTCATTTAATTAAAGAGTTTTGACAGAAAATTTTTAGAGTAGCGCTCTAAGACGCAGAAATCAGTTTTTCAATAATATATCTTATCACATACACTTTTTACCCTTCGGCTTTTAAAGACAAAGTTGTAGAACTTGTTAAAATACAAATTTTTGGTAGTTTACCTTGCTCAATACCGTAACGATGCTCCATAGATCAAAATATATGAAAAAACAGCAAAAGAATCGCTTTTCGCCTGTTACAGAAAATTCTAATTTTACTAAAAAATTTTCAATACAAAAGATGTAGAGTTCATTAAATTAAAACTTTTTCGTACAGTAAGTTTTTTTTTTTATTGCCGTCTTAACGATTTAAATGATGAAAATTGTTTCGAAACAGCCGAAAACTAGTTTTACACCATCTAACTTTTAAACAGCACATTTTTAGACAAAGTGTTCAATATGAAAACTGTAGATCTACTAAAAATACATTTTTTTGCACTGACCAACTTTACTTATAGTGTTGTTACAAAGACACATATTATTAAAAAACGATCTAAAATGGCTGACAAAAAATTTGTCTGTTTAAATTTAAGATAGTGCATTAATACCAACACGAAGTCAAATATTGTAATGGGTTATCATTTTTAGAAGAAAAAATAAAATTTTTCTTTTTTTACGTAGCATTGTAAGCTATGGAATAAGCTTCGGAGGTCCAAGCATAAAGAAGATTCAAATGCTGATGTTTTCGAACTGACTAAAATAACAGTAAAGCCTCATGTTAGCAAAACCAATAAAGGTATTTTAGTTAAACCACGTGAGCACGCAAAATTACACGGCGTACAAAAAGTACTTCATTCCAAAAGTGATCGTTTACAACATTTGAAGGTATGAAGTAACATTTAAATAATTATGTGTATATTAGGACTTAAAAAATAGTGAAACACTCATTGCATTTGCGGCCTTTCTTGGCACCTTCATTTTATACATTAATAAATGATACTATGTGTTTACATCGATTAGAAAAAAAATAAAAATAAAAAAATTGATACAAACTGTATAAAATAATTTTTTTTTTATCATTACATTATTACTAATTCATACAGTTTTTATATAATATCTTGATAATATTACTTAGCTTACCATCGGTATGTGTCTCAAAAAAAAATTAAGATTTTCATTTTTCAATAAAACGTCCATAAAGTTAGAGATAGACTTTTAAACCTTTTTGTAATAGTTATGCTACCGGTTAATTTTGTATTATTCGTAATTTTATGGCTAATTGTCGTTTAATTTAAACTTTTAAAATCATTTTTTAATATCCTATGCCCTTATATACACCCTTATAAACTTTTCAAAAACGTATTCGTTAGTGCTGCTTCTGAGACAATTTTTTCACCCCATCTTTTTAGAAAGTTAAATAAGGTATTACGAAGCTTTTGATCGAATTTATCGGCGATCGATGTTTAACCGTCGGTGTGCATATATACGGTATTTTCGTTCTGATGAAATTTTTTTGCTAAAAACTTTTGACATAGCATTGTTTGTTTGAAAAAGATTTTCGGGAGATTCCTTTTAGCTATTAAAGCACTCAGAAATTTAATAACACACTATTAAAGAAGCGAAAATGTTATCAGAGTTTCTGATTTGATAAATCAAACCTTAACATTTTAAAAATTGTCTTTTCATTTTGGGTACAACTTATTTAAGGTGTCATTGTAACATTAATTTTCTCATTACATCACTAGTTATGATTTAACTAACAAATAATATACAGTCTTAATACAGTTTTACAATAACACTTCGAATCGTTCTTAATTCTAGATATAAAATGATCATTATATTTTCAGGTGTTACAGTTATTGCAATCAATAGAGAATCAAAGTTCGAATGAGAGTATTTGCAAACCAACCAAAGTGGCTTTACAGGCCCCATTGCCATACATAGAATAATATATTTTTTAAGTATAACTATTGAGACAAAACAATTTTCAAGTACTTAAAGTGTATATTCTTAATTGTTAATATTATATAGTACCAAAATTCTCATAATGTTATGCTGAGTACTTAAGTAACAAATGTACTGAGTTAATATGCACGTAAATAAATGACCAGAAATCAGAGTTATTTTGTTGAGGATGTGTTTTTTTTATTGTAACTGTCTTACATTTGTCACTTACAGCCTATTAGTGCTAAATTAAATTGCTTGAATTGTGTAAGTGTCATGGTGAAAGCATGTTGGTATTACTTATTATATTTGTTAATATATAACGATTAATAATAATGAAAAGAAATGTATGATATACGCACCTTCAATTAACTACAAGAGAATTTATTCGACTTGTTTATGTTTTAATTTGTGTAAAGTCTTTTCTTAATGAGTTATTTGACTTGTGTCGATAGATGAATAGACTTTATAATAAATCTCAAGGGCTCAGCTAGCTCACTGGTTTAAGTTCTTGTTTGGCTACCAATATCCGACTCAAGTGGCACCCAATGGTAGAATTTATGCAATAAAAAGAGAGGGTTTATATAAAGTTTAAAGTATCACTTTTAAATTTTGTCAACTTAGGTAATTACTCTTGTGACTCGAGACAAGATCCAGACGTCCACAATAAATCTAAGTTTTGAATAAGCGAAACTTACCTGGTTCCCTAGGTCACGTGCTGAGTCTGATAACGGCTGTAGGTACATCCCTCAAGCTGATCTGGCCATAGAATGAACCACTCGAAAAGGATACCGTGGGCTCCAGCAGCCAAAAGTCTTGCCTTGTTATTATCATTACAATGGCCAGAGACAATGAAACGTACATTGATTCTTGTAATTGTTAGCATCATCTCGTGGCAAAAAGTAGAAATGATTCATATTTCTACTTTATCTTTCTATACATATATTGCTGTTATCATTGGAAACATATAGCAGGGATACTAATTTGAGCATTGGCCGTTTGCTATGTCAATGCGATTAAAAAAGTGGTGTTATAGTTTGCCTAATGTTGAGGTCTGACAGCCCTTGATATTATAATAGTGTTGAAAAAAGTAACGGATAAAAATGCAAAAAACTCTGCTGCCAAATTTGATTAAGCAACCCTTAAGTAAATGTATAAATAAAAACATGGAGGCTTTTACGTCCAATTTTTATGAATAGATAAGACAGAAAAAAATAAAACAGAAAGTGATTTTAAAATTCCATCGAACGATATATGGATAACATTATCAATGCATAAGAAGAGAAGGAGAGAAAGATCAGTACTTGCACCATCATTCTCTACTGTCTCTTTAGGTAAGTATGTTCGTGTATGGCATTTCAGTTTATGTAAGACGCGACCTTGAAGAAACAAAAAAGAGGAGAAAGAAGAAAAAAAAAAATGTGTAGAGTGTAAAATTACCTTGCCTCTAAACATCTGCATTTGGTATGTCTTCGAACGAAACGAATAAAATATAATTGATCGAACAAACGAACTTACCTGTAAGTGATGTTCTATCGTTATTATATTAAAGAGTCTCATTCGAAGACGTACCAATCCCACCCATAAGTATGATGAAAGATCATTAGCTACAACCTAAAGAATTGGGCGAATTAAAAAAAAAAAAAAAAAACTAATTATTTCTAATAGAAATGACGTACCCCACAGGCGACCTATCAGTGCAGGGCCCTGGGGCCTTTGGTGGAAAAATTAAGTACTAACTCTAAAAATCGTGATGTATAGCAAGAAAAAAAGAAAAATGCATTTGGTATGTCGTTGAACGAGTCTCTGTAATATAATTACGATCGAACATCACTTACAGGTAAGTTCATTTGATTGATCAAAAATATGAGATCGGAAAATTTTCTACTAATTGTCAAACTAAAAAAAAAGTGTCTGTTGCTGTATATGTGTGTAAACGCTTCCGAAAAAAAAAAAGTCCTTCTATTACAAAAAGGGGGTGGAGAAAGAGTAGGTATCTTTGATACAAGATGGTCGCCCAGCCCCTTTTCAAGGAGCATTAGAGTGTGGTGAAAAAACTGTGTTCAAACATAAACAACCATCTTTCAGGATTTACTATATTAATTTCAATCTGCAAAACAAGAAGTCGACTATCTATTAACTACATATCTTAGATTTTTAAATTAATCGTTTGTTAATGTTCTGCTTATTATTTTACTGACATCCTCGAAATTTGTCATGTTTTCTGAAAAAAACGTTATTCTATATATTTAGACCTCAAATATTTTGTGAATGTGTACGAGAAGTACTCGAACAATACCGTGCAAAATGATTTTTTTCCATCAGTTTATAACTGACTTTAGTCACGTGAAGCATTGGTACTGTACACGTATATGTTAGAATTTTTCTGAAATAAAGGATACATTTATAGAGTTTTGACAAAAAATAAAGAAAACTACAAGCCTTCATGAATAACTTTAAATTATTTGATGAAGGTTTGATTATCATTGTTTATTTTCAATAGTAAATGTTTATCATTGTTTTTTAAAATTCAATTTTCATTCAATTACGTTAAATTACAGATTCAACTTTGTCTTATTAGTCTTACGTAATTAACCGATGGCCTTTGATCACAAGAAAAAAATTGAAATTTTACCCATTATTGCAATCAAAAACTTAGTTGAAAGTTTAAATGAAAGCTTTTTAATACGTATTGTATTGTAACAAAATATTTAAAATTTAAACATTTTTTAACCATTATAAATATTTAAATTTCAGTAACCTAAGTTTAATGCGGTTTAAGTTACTTTAAAATTCCGACCCCATAAAATTGGTCTGAGAAAATAAGAAAAAAAAAATTAAATTTTAAGTCTCTAAAAACCTTACACTAGTTAAAATATACATCACTTAATGGCAAAAGTATATGGTCTCAAGTAATTTTTTCGTTGAATTCCGCTTAGCTTTTATTGAGGGAGTTCTTTATTTCTCAGTCTATTCGTTGATTAATGTGTTAATTGCTTGCGTTCAACATATAACAGTAAGACCTGTTCCTTATAATTTGTTACCTTCTAGTCTTTCTCATTATACATAGAAAATAATTCATAAACCTCCTATCCTCATATCCAAATCGCAGAAATTTCTTTGAAAAATTTTGTTATCAATACATTCCTTTCGGTTATCACAGTTAGTTATTTTACAAATGATTTTTGAAGAGCAATAAAAGCAGCTCTACAGAATAGTTTGAATTTGTTTGATTCTTCATTATAAACTGGTTGAAAAAATAATATTCATTATACACTTATTAAAATTCAAAGTTACTTGAGCCGTTTACAATAAAAAAAATGATTATAAATAGATTAACTTTTGATTGTGGTTAAGGAAATGCTCCTGTCATGAATTGGTGGTGGAAAGATATCTAAGAATTTTTTTGCTGACTCTAGCTTTCCCTCAGGATCTCTGATCCAAATCCTCTATCTGTGTACATCACCGCATCATAAACGAATACCAACGATGCCGTATTGTTTTATTTTACGCTTTTGTAACGCCTTATCTGTGATTTAAAGCAATAAATTACAAATATACGATGGAATGTGTATGGGCCATTGTGCGTAATAGCATAGTAATTACTTTAAATTATTTATCAATTCAAAATTTTTCTTTATCGTCGTTGTGAGCAGTACCTCCAATTGGGTGCATGTGTGATTCTCCTACGTGTTTTCAAAGTAATAACTAAATATCGTAAATTTTTTTATCGCAAGAAACGCTAGTAGAAAGATAGTCTAAATGATAATATACAATTTTTAATTGATTATCATATTCAAGTCTCATTGCTTATACAAAAGCTGCTACTTTTTCGGAATTACTTATGTCTGTTGAATCGTTTATTGTTCATTCTTCTTCGAGCGATAATAAATATCTAGAAAATAATACTTTATACTTGTTAAGTACAGAGAACTCAATACATTTTTGTTTAAGAAAGGGCACTAGTCTTTGTACTTAATGGCAAAAGTGTTACTTCCAGAGCAAAAATCGTATTATACGATAAAATACGGACCACGATATTTATAACTAAAAAAACACGAAATAAACGAAGCCTTGTATAATATTCCGGCGTTTTACGCGAGACAAAAGTTCTTTACAATACCCACAATTACAGAGCAACGCTCACTTTAATTTTTAACGTTGAAGTAAATCAAGCGTAGATATAAACAGCTACTGCTATGCAACTCCTCCATACTCTTTAATAATGCGTACCTCTTCGTGTTAAAGATACAGAGTCACACCCAACGAATTTTCCACGACTGTGCTGCTCGAGGCACATGTCGTATTAAACGTCATATCTTTTTTCATCCAAAAAATATAGTCTTACTAGTATGACATCAAGGCTGTTTGCTCTATCTCTCACCGACAAAACAGTGCAGGTATCTTCTCCAACTGACCAACCCTGGCTTACTCATCTTTGACATCATTCTACACGTGTACGAAACAAGTTGGTTTCCACGTCATTATAGTCAGAGAACACAAGCGAGAAGAAAGACAAGTATTATATAATTAAAAACCAGCATTATCAGCTTCATTTATTATTTAAACAACACTATACCCTTGTACTCTCCCCACTTCACAGTGGACAGAACTAGATTCGAGCCATATACTTGGTGATTTTGCCTCGTTCTTCATCATAAATATTGTATACTTGTATAAGCGGTTTCTGGGTATACGAATGTTATTATTGAGTCTCTGGAGAATAAAAATATAGCCTTACTTATACTCTCTTGTTTCTGCTTGGATTCTATCACTTTCAAAATTGTATACTTAAAAGCTGATTACCATTTAAAACTGAAGTAAAACGATAATTTTTTATCTTGCTATGGCCCACTCGTTACAGCTTCCAAAAATACTAACCTTCTGCATTTTTATTCATAAAGCATACGATGACATTCAACATTTTTATCAACGTTTGATGACAATAGCCATGGTAAGAATTACTCTGTTCAGTTATTTTATAAAGTCCAGTCGTAAATGACTTTATTCACGATCTTTAGACGGAAAATACGTGTTTGTTTCATGAGTTTTGAGAGAAAATAAAATTAGATTTGAAAAGAATTACTTACGGTAATTCTTCAAATTGCAAAAAGTTTAAAGTATGGTGTTAGAATGACTAATATTAATGGCAAATACGGCCGATGACTATATAGCATATTGTTAGAGCCTACTTGATATTTTATACTAATTACAAAAAGTTCATGCATTTACTAAAATTTTTTGTGTATAAAAATGAAGTAATCTTTTGTTTAAGTTAAACCACCTGTGTACGCTAAATAACGACGTACATCAAATTCATATGATTTCCCAATGATTTAAATAATTTAAAATTGCAATTTTCTTTGAAGAAATCATCTTTTGTTTTTTGTTTCCGTACAATAAATTTCACAAGGTTCATCAGCCGATGAAAGAGTTTCAATTTGTAAAAAATAACTCCTTTTTCTTCCAAATATGCAGCCGATTTTTTAATGCAGTATAGAAGGTGACTGTCACCTAACGTTGGAAATCTAGCCACCAAAAAATCTAAAAATACCTCTGTATAATTTGTATATTTATATATAAAAGCTCTAGTTAAAAATGCATCTGGCAGTAAATCAGTATCGGGAGATCAACAACTGTACCCTTTACCCCTCATTTCTTAGAAACCTAACGTATGAAGTCTAGTAATGTTTTATTTTTTTTAGTTATTACAGCATTAATGATGACAAGAATAGTAATTATATGAATATTAAAAAAATATATTGTACGAGTAATATATATTTAAATGATAAAAATAATAATAACTAGTAATAATGTTGATAATCTTTCTCTCGGGTGTGCAAGACCTTGACGGAGATTCCGCTGCTGACAGCTTAGATCGTGTGAGGGGGCGTCAAACCAAATAGCATTCTACCCCACTTTGCTTAAGAAACAGTGACGTTTACAACTTTTCCACCAGAGCATTTACTACACTGACACACTACAATGACATATAATAGCTTTACTCACAAGCTGTTCTCTGGGGCTGGCCATGTGCATCGTTCCTTTCCAGCGCGGTGGTTTTGGTAAAACTGTCAAGACAGACTATGAGGCCTGAGTAATAGCAGGTAACCGTAACTCATGGGGCAGTACAATTCTATTAAAAACATATGAAGAAGAGTTGCGACTTCAGTCTAATCTAAGAAAGAGGGGACCTTATTGGCAACAGGAAGGCCACTGCACTGAAATACACCCTTTTCCGTTTTTTAATTGGACAAAAAAAGCACTGTCCTTTATCAAGTAGCGCGACACACATAGAATCACAAAAATCAATTATGGAAAATTTTAATCTATGGAAATCTGTCGTGCAAGAGGCATCAAAACCTTGAACCTCACCAATAGATTTGCTGGGGGGAGGACCGGCGTCGGCATTATGTAACCGCACAGATAGTGGTAGACAAGGCCATCCCTTGTCATGTTACATCCTTGTACCATAATATACATCTTATAATCTTGTGAAATTATTAAAATAATCTGACCTTGTTACCTCACTTAAAATTCAATGCTACACTTTCAACAAATAAGTTTAGACTACCTGTGCTGTTGACTTGTCATTTTTGCCTCAGGATATAATGTACGCATATTATTATATTTAAATGTAACAGAAAGATTGTATGAATTAGTTACTTTGTTATTGCTCGCCTTCATTTTTTTTCTCATGTAAAATATTATAATTAGTAATATTTTAGAAAAATATCTGTTGCCTATTTTTAGATAAATCTTTCAGTGACAAGTATTAGGAACGTGTGATAAACAATTTTTTTGCAACTACATGATTATGTCAAATATTATATACAAATGAAATCGGAAAGAAATTAGTCGTTTTGCTTTGCTAGAGGACTTATCAATACACACTATAAAATTTTACCATTTTATGGGAGTGTATTTATTGCATGAAAGTGTGTATACAAATGACATAATATGGTTATATATATATCAACAAAATAAAAAATATTAAATTCTTCTCGTAGTTTTTATCATTTATTTGAATTTTTAAAAAGATGAAGTTATGAAATACCATTAGAATATTATTCTTCTAACTGAAATTATATTTCTTCAGTTGGTTCATTGTTGTATGGACTTTTGATGGTACAGTTCTCATCCGCTAATGGCTCAACCTTACAAGGAATGTAGATAGTTAATGTACCGTCCAAGACTAAGGTTATTTTAGCATCATTCAAGTCGTAGTTTTCAGAGACGGGAAACGTCTTTGACAAATTTTTGTAGACATTACCGTGCTCATCTTGCAACTTTTTATGTATACCCTCGACTACGATTAATTTGTCTTCGACCTATAAATGAAACAAAATTTATTGAAAATATTTTTTGCTATTCATATTATGTCATTTTTATTAATAATTTTTTTTGTATTTTTATCCATCATTTAAATTATATGTATGACGAATAAAACTAAACGATACTTACGAATACGTAAATTTCTTCCAGAGCAAATCCTGTGCAGTCTACCTCTTTATAAAAATCTTCCTACAAAAATCATCGATCATTAAATTACAAAGAGTTCATTCTAAAAACCAGAGTGTAGGACTTGGAGTCCCTCTTTTTCTCGTGGGTTACGGTGGTATATTTATGTCTTTTCTGCACATTTTTTATGAATAAGAGGCTCAAGGAATTTTTTAAAATAACTTTTAAGGTTATTGTTAGGCAAAA
Source organism: Copidosoma floridanum (assembly GCF_036245765.1). Taxonomy (NCBI): domain Eukaryota; kingdom Metazoa; phylum Arthropoda; class Insecta; order Hymenoptera; family Encyrtidae; genus Copidosoma; species Copidosoma floridanum. The sequence continues at coordinate 1,720,875 of NW_028321912.1, read as the reverse complement.
AATGAGAAATAAATCCTACATATTTGTAAGAATTCTGCAAATATGCTTTAATTTTCTCACTATTTTTCCATCTTGATTTTATAAAAAAATATTTAGAGGCCGGATATTTTAGGTAATGTCTTTACATAACTCAACGCCTATTTTTTTGTGTGTCACAATGCTATTTTCCTCAAAAGAGACCCGTAAAACTCGATATTTTGGCTCTATCTTATTTCCTTTTGAAGATTTAGCGTATTTTGTAATATTGGTTGGTTATACTATTTAACAATTACTGATTTTATCAATACTGACTATATACATTGATCTGCCATTTATGCAACAATTTTTTAAAATGTTTTTTATTGGAATAATTTTATTAGATAGTGTATATAGTATTGCTATTTTTTATTTTACTAATTTTAATATTTTATTTCGCCACCAATTTTCTACTGGTAATGTGATTATAGCACCTGAGCTTAGACGGGTATAAGGGTCGTGTTGATGCATGTCAACCAGAAAAGTTCTCCTATTCATTTAAATAACATTCGGTTGCCAAAATTCTTATTGCATTTAATTCGTAATCACATTATCTTCAATTTATGTTTTTTTCTTCAGCCAGCAAAAATGGGAGTGCACGCTTTTTCCTTAATCTGTCTACGGCTACCCCTCTCTTTCTCTCTGAGTTACGTCTACCCTCTGTAAAAGTGCACCCCCTCTTTAGAAGTGCGTGATTTTTTCTTACACTTATTGCCTGATGAGTCTCCGTTTCCAACGATTCTTATACATAGGAAATACACGGGAAGTCCATATTATCCCATGGTAACCCGCGATAAAAAACTTCGTTCTAAAAAAACAGTAATAATTCAATATAGAAATGGTCTTTTACCTTGTGTGGCTTAACTTTGGAGGGACTGTTGTCACCGTAGCTCTGATTAATTGGTAAGATGAGGCTTTTATTATTAAAAGTTGCACGGGGAAGAGATCGTGGAGCCGTAAGTCCCCGTATACCTTCTTCAATGGATGCGAGTACTTTTTCGTCGGTATATGTCGGTATTTCCGCAAAAGTCATGATAATTTAGAACAAGAAATTCGAGTACAAATAATCGTTCAAACTGCCGCTTCAACAGAGTCGACAACGACGATTGAACAATATCGAACTGATTACTGTATAAATTTGATATGCGCTCTGTGTGCTACTTGTACAGCTGAAGGTGCAACAATCACTGCTTGTACTAATACTAAACGCTGTCGTTGCTTACTGCAGTTGGACTATTCGAGTTAATGACTAGCGCTGCGCGCACTGTTATGAAAGAGAATTGGTGGGGAATACTCCTCCAGGTACAGAAGAGCCATGCTATCATCGCTCTATTGTAGTGTCCCTTTTCCACCTAGTAGAGCTGCTATCTCACCGTAGACAAGCAGCTTCTCGAGAGTGTCAAGGGGCAGCTTTCCTTACTTATTAAGTTGGCTTGGGCGATTTTTATCAAAATGATTAATACTTCAAATTAATAAGGCACACTTTATTTACATGATTTCAAAATTTTAGAGACTTTTTTCTTTTAAATTAAGCTTTGACATTTATTTAGTTTTAATTTTTTTTTCTGTTACGAATGAACCGGTGACCTTCACGTGAGCCTAGTATTTTACGAGCTATTTCACTATTAACGAATCCTTTAAGGCTACTTCTGACTTTTTGTCATACTGTGGTTTGTAACTTAAGTTTAATTTACGATTCACTTTCTGTTTGTTTATTGGATCGGTTAGATAAAACGAATAATATCTGTTGGCATATTGATCAGTAAGTTAAAAAATATTCTAATCCAAACAAACCTTTTTTTAGTACCAGCCAATTTACACACACATACACACACAAACACACGCACTCATTTTATATGTATATTTATTAAAAAATGTTATTTAAGTTTTTTTTATTATCGTGATTACATAAATAATTCTTCATTAAATTTTTCAAAATTTTAGTTTTTTTTTCCAAGTATTTCGACGAAATTTTTTTAATAAATTATAATATTTAATATGTTCTACTCTCAAATCTTGTTAAAAGGTCTTCAGTACGGGGGTCTCTTACGAAACAATTTTTTAATAGCGTCTTATAAAAACTTTACCGTATAGATTAAAATATATCAAGTAAGGGTCTCAGATTTTGCAGAATATTTTTCAACTGTCACCTAAATAACTTTTTTATTTGGTAATATAAATGTGATACTACTTTAGAAAAGCATAATCCTATATTTCAAACTTTGTGTAACTAAATTATACAATGATAATTTTCGAGACTAAATTTAGACACAAATTGTTTCATTTAACAGAAATGTTACCTTTCAAAAAACTAGGCACCTGTCAAAATAATAACAATTAATTACCACATTTTGGCTCTTTTATAATATCTGAATAATCGTTGAAAAGCTTTATTAGCAAATTACGAGTGCTAAGGCCTTAATTCTTTACATTTTATGCTTTGTTTTCGTAGAGATATGTCTTAATGTTATTGATTATTCTCTGTGGAAAGCACAAAATTTTTACAAATGAAAATTAAAGTTTTCTTTTAGCCGTAATATAACAATGGATGCGAGCTGATCACGACATCACCTTAAAATTACGTAAGGGCGGGGGATAAAAAAATCGTGCTTTATATTTTATTACGTTAAACAATACAAAATACGATCAAAAGAAGGAGCACATTTATTTGATCTTTTTATTTTCCACTGACATATTGAGTTTATCACTGAGAGGTCTTAATTATATTAAAAATTTCAATGGGAGTTTCAAAAAGATGACGAGTATTTGAAAAGTCTCTGAAATTAATTCAGAAATGTATGATAAGACAATTAAGATTATAAATTTCATGAACCTAATGGTGTAAATTTAAAGAGAAAAATCAACAATTTCGAAAACTAAAGTTATTGTTGACACCAATATGAATGGTCGACTTTTGGAATGACTCGTCCATGTTATTGATTGTTTTCTGTGAAAAACTCAAAGTGCCCACCAATCAAAAGTCGATTTTTTGTTTTGTTGGTGAAAAAACAACCGCGTCATGCAATAATCAAGCCATCAAATTGACCTTGCGACAAAAATACGTTTGCTTGAACAAAACCATTTCTACTTGAGTATGCAAACGCGAGAAATCGATAAATGGCTTGGTCCTATACAATACATAGGCAGTGCCTGATTAAAAAAAAAAAATAAAAAGACAAAACGAATGTTAAACCGAAATATATACAAACTGGGTACGAATGGCTACGAATTACTTTTATGGATAGCTTTACCTCAAGGGGGTAAAATAATATTGCTGTTATACACATTCCGAGCATTATTTTTCTCATCTGTGACCAAGTAAGAGAATGACCCGTTTCTTGTTTTACCATAAGTTTTGTATATCACATGTAAAGTGATGAAAACTCTTATTCAAATTAAATCCTCAGCTTAGACTATTTTTGTAAGAAAAATTATAAGCAATTAGCAGTATGTAATATCTTTCCTTCTAAAGCCATTTTTCGTTTGCTCTGATATGAACGTACTTTTATGTGAACACCAACTTTTTCCGTCGCTTACATACATGAATATAATATATATTATTCTCATTGTAGATTTGTTTTCCTTAAATCGTAAATTATTCCATTATAAGATGTGGAACTGCAAAAATTTCTTAGAAATAATGTTTATCGTTAAGTGTTACTTAGATTTCCTCGGCTATTTATAATAAGTCAAGACGCAAATTGGAGTTGAATTGACTTTAATACACTTGTCTGCCTTTCAACTTCAAAATAGCACCTTCGCTGCTTAATTTGGGGCTCTCAGGCGAAAAAATATTATACAAAACTCGTTTGTAAAGGCTTCTTTATAAGCCTTGTTACGGTCTTCACTTTCAGCTCGTGCCGTGAACCTCTCGATTCGTAAATCAAAGCCTTGCAAACGCGTACGTAATATACTATTTTATCATACTCTGATGGCAAAATCGCATTTCCGTCCTGATTTCAGGCTGGGAAATTATGCATTCCTGACCAGCCCGGGAATTTTTTTTGTTGTAGACTAACGTTATGCGCAACTTTCCCCCAGTTACTTTACCGTGTCAGTCGTCAACTACGTATGTGTATATAGCTATAGTTAACAATGAACTATACTCAGCTGACGAAAACTAAAGCAATCGAATCATAACCTCAATACTTATGCCATGCGAATATGTAGATTGCAGAGTGTTAAATTAATGATTTCAGCCACTAAGTAGTGTTGTACTTAACAATTGAAAATAATTAATTATTTAGTCTCTGTACGTCTGAGTACTCGAAGTGATTCTGTGACTATATAAATGAATTTCAGAAGCTTATGTATTTGGTGGCATACCTATAGGTCAGTTTTGTTTCCAAGTACATTTATAAACTATTATCGTTTCCATAGTGCTGGTATAAAAATACACGTAAACGGAAATGTTTTACTTCCCTGCCTCGTCACGTAATATACTAATTCTTGTTTTTAAGGAAAGCTGAGAGTGTTTTCCCTTTGTGGGCCTGAGCCTCTGCTTGCTGCTTATCGGCAACGCAACTGCAACACCCTAAACGCCTGGCCTTTGCTGTCTAACTCTATTGCTCATCGTTAACTGTTTCGCCTATACCTACATGAGACCATAGTTTATAGCCTTACTCGTTGCTATGCAGTTTCGGTGTCTTGATACTCGTGTCGACATTGTACGTGACGTAAGTATCCGGTCAAATATATTTATATTTTTTGAAATACTTCAATACATTTTTGTAAGGATATGATTTTTTAAAATCATGATGTACAAATTGTGCTAGGAACAAAGTTAATTGATCTGGTGTTATAAAAATAAATGAAAAACACTTTTATCATTACAAATCATTAATCATATAAAACAAGGAAATCTTTGTTGTGAAAGGTATAAATTAAAGAAAAAAATTTTTTCTGCAGTCTGGATCTTTCTCTGAAACTCAATGTTACACATTAAATCTTTTTTGATAGATAATAAAACATTTTGTACAACCGTATAATGTACTAAAAAATTCTTATAGTAACACATCAAAAGAGTAAAATGATTAAATAGATTTCTAACCAACAAAGATGTTGGTAATACACTAATTGCTTAAGAAATTTTTTATCATTTATTTTTGTAGCTTTACTTGGTAGTTTCAATTAAATAATTAAATTAAATGTAACAAAACGTTTATTCCAGAATTGTTAGAAGTGTTATGTTTTTTACATATATTAGTTTTGAATATTGATGCGTGCATTAATTGTGATCACTTCTAACTCCAACTACAGTCACAATGCGTATTTTTCTTACTTTTCGACAATATTTTTAACTTATTTTTTTAGCTTTCTTTACCTTAAAGGTAATTAAATTTAAAAAACATAAATACCAAATAACGAGAAATATGTTGAACTTGAACAAAAATAGTTTATAAAAAGAAATCAACAATATTAATTGTAGTGTTAGCATAAAGAAAAATTTTAACAATATATGAAACAAGATGTGTTTAAAGTGCTCTGCTTCGCATAACTGGCCTTTGTTTCTAAATTGAATTCGTTTTTCTTTAATCTAAATATAATGTTATTACAACGGGAACCTAATGGAGAGCATCAAACAAATATTTTCTACTGTAGAAATGGATAATGTTATTTTCATGTGCTGAAAACTTAAAAGAGTCATCAAAACTTATTAGTTATAGCAGTACATTGGTTGTAAGAACTCAAATTGTATACTTTAATTTACAGTTGCTAACAAGCTAATATGGATAAGAAAAAAAAGTTTCTTCATTTTATTAACGTTATTATTTAAAACTTTTTAGGATCATGGAAGTAAAAGTACTTTTTTAAGTTTGTCTAAATTATTTTACGTACTCCGTAGTATAGTTCTAGTACACCGACGATAGTTTCTGTACGTGTACATTCCAAACAGTTTTTGTTTGCATAAGTTTTATCGGATGTTTTTTCAACATCAATAAAAGTTTCTTAAATACGTTTTCTATTTGTTACATCTATAATTTCAATTTTGTAACAATCTAATGAAAAATTACATCAAGATTTTAAAGTAGATCGAGTTTTAACAACTATCTGTATGAGAACCAAAACATGAGTTTTGTCGATTCTTTGATGTGAATTAAAAAACAACAGGTTTTGAAGATCTGTATATATTTTTTTTTTTTTTTTTTTTTTTTTTTCATAAAAATCTTTGTTCTAACACGTCAAGATTCATTGGAAAATAACTCTTCAATCCATAAAATATTTTACCCTTTTATTGTATACCCTATGTACGTAGAAACATACATAGACGCATACAAATTTATTTATACACATACCTTTTCGTACATTTCATTTTATACACGTAGTACTGCTTGCTCTGTCGAAAAAGTACATTGGTCAAGCTTCAAAATTTATTATTAAGTACTGCAATATATTATTCACGAGAATCGATACAATTCATAATTCAACACGTGGCCACTGCTCTTCCCCAATCCTAACAATCCTGGTACATGAATATCCGATCAAGCAGTCGAGCGAAGGACTTCTTACAGTTCACAGGAATCAAAACAAGTCAATAAAAAATATTGTCCTAAAATTTAAATACAATTGACAAGTATCTTAGTTTGAAGACTCCACTATCTTACAACTCGTTTTTGCAGTACAGTCTTTCAGCTGCAATATTAAAAATACATCAATTCCTGTTAATCTTTGTTTTCATCATTACGGATTAAAAATGGTCTCACCAACGTTTTTAGTTTTCATTCTTTCGGTTGTTTCGTTAGTTTCTAGTTATGATTCAACAAGTGATATAAATAATTATTCGAATTTAGTAATGGACGTAAAAGAACTTTACAAAACCAACAGTGTTGTGATCGTGTATTATGGTTTCGAAAGTAAGTAAAAATATATTGATTATTAAAATGATATCAAGCATGGAATTTTTCTTTATTTTTTATTTAATAGGTATGCATGTTGCAACGGGCATGATGAGGCAACTTTCAAAAAATCACTATTATTCCATGGCAGTCGCAGGATTAGACTTAAGAATAAAGTATTACAGTATGTGGAAGAGTTCAAAGTTACTATTCGTCATTATGCTAAAAACCGAAGATGATTTTGAAAATTTCATGAATTTTACAACGAATGAGATTATTGACTCTCACGTCTGGTTATTACTATTTGATACATCGATGTCGGAGTCATTGAGTATTTTCTGCCAAAATCCTCAAGATAATCGACTGGGCTTGAATTATCTTGTAGAAATGTTAGTGAAATGTGGGAATGACTCCGACATAAAGGAATGGTTTTCCACAGGATCGAATAGTAACACGATTCAGGTACGCGAATACCTTCAGTGGAATCCAACGACTCGTCTTAATGTCAAAGATAAACACATTTTGTTTGAGAGGAGAAAAAATTTGACCGATGTTTCGCTGAAAGTGATATTTAAAAAAGTATGAAAAGTACAGGTTTTAATTTTTGAATAGTTTGTTTTATGTTTTAACACATTTTTTTGTTCATAACACATCAGGACAAATCCCATCCAAAACAATCAAATTATATCTACAATTACGATTTACCATCAAGAATTATGGATGAATTGACGTCCGTGATGAATATAACTACAGAGCACCTGCAACTGTTACGAGGTAGTGAAGCTAAGAATAAAAAAACTGCAGCAAGCAAGGGAAATTCTTCTTTTACTAATACGTCAATAGCTACGAGTTTTGATGTTATTGCCATAGAGGCATTTATGGACCAAACTTTTTTAAAAGAATTTGATCTTACGATTCCTATCGAGTCCCAATTGCACTGTTTGTTTATCAAAATGCCGGACAATTCATTCATACCTTGGAACGCATACTTAAAGGTAAGAAATTTTTTCTCTCTGTATTCTAAATATTGACAAGTGTCTTGTTTTGTTTAGTAAACAAAATTCTTACTAGAGAATAAAAAGAAAAATAAAAATAAAAAAAATAAAAAATCAGAGTGAGGGACTCCAAAACCCTCGGTAAGAACAGGTTTTTCGCGTGTATGTAGAAATTACGTGTATATTGTAAAATGTAAGGTTCGTAAATACATGCGAGTTCAATATGTATTTTTTTTGCGGGTTACAGTGGTATACGTATGTCTTACCTATGCATTTATCATGTATGAAAGGCCCGGGAACTTTTCGTTTTCCATTGACATTATGAGTTTATCACTGCGACGTCTTAACTATATAAAAAATTTCAATAGGAGTTTTGAAAAGATTACGAGTATTGAAATAGTCCCTGGAATTAATTCTGAATTATATGATAAGATAATTTAGTTTACAAATTTTATAAACCTTATTGTATAAATTTAAAGAGAAAAATCAACAATTTCGAAAACTAAAGTTATTGTTGACACAAATATGAATAGTCGACTTTTGGAATGACTCGTCCATGGTATTGATTATTTTCTGTGAAAAACTCAAAGTGACCACCAATCAAAGTTCGATTTTTTGTTTTGTTGGTGAAAAAACAACCGCGTCATGCAATAATCAAGCCATCAAATTGACCTTGCGACAAAAATACGTTTGCTTGAACAAAACCATTTCTACTTTAGTATGCAAACGCGAGAAATCGATAAATGGCTTGGTCCTATACAATACATAGGCAGTGCCTGATTAAAAAAAACAGATAAAAAGAAAAAACGAATGTCAAACCAAAATATGTACAAACTGGATACGAATGGCTTCTACGAATTACTCTTACGGATAGCTATACCTCAAGGGGGTAAAATAATATTGCTGTTATATAGATTCCGAGCAGTACTTATCTCACAATAAACATTTGAATGTTAAAAAAAGCCTGTGTCAGGAAATAAGATCTAATTTTAAACAAATATCTCTTTTTAGTGGTGATAACCGGGAAAACAGAATACTCAGACTGCACGTACGGCACTCGTGCTGGCTTTGTTCGTAATGATTGTAAGCATGTGGTCTTGAAAATTCTATACCCTTTCTTTCTATATGGGTGCAAGGATGCGCAATTTACTATGTGACTTGAAAATAAGCGACAATCATAACATCTTTAAGGCTGAGATTTTTGTTTGATTTTTTTGAGCAAAGTAAAAGTTAACGTACTTATTAATTGAATTTACTTACCACGTTAATTATTATATTATTTCTTCATAACATAAGATTTATTTTTGAATACAAAAGTACGTATAAAAGATTTTATAATTATTATCGACGTAACGAACGTTGTCGTTGTCGTCGTCGTTGTCATATCTTAATTTGGAATATATACTCTTATAATAATTGATCTTTTATATATATAAATTTTTTAAATCTTTTCAATAATACACTCTTTTACACACAAAAACAATGTTAATTTTTCTAAATTGGTTACGGTCAAAAGTTAGTCTACTTTATTATATGTAATATTGTTATAATTGTTATAGACAGATTTTTTAAAATTATATGTATTTTAAATGTTTAAATTTTTATAGAGAAAAAGAAAACGTAGGTGGTACGTTGAAAGTGTGACACTCTATATAGTACTTGGTCATATACAAATATAAACATAAAAAAATCTTATTCATCATTAAAATGTGAAAGTAAGAATGGATAACTGAAGTCTTTGGAAATTAGATTTTCAGCAAAGGTGCATGGATTAAGCTAGCTATTACTGTAGTTATTTTGACAATTACATTGTCTTTCATTAACATGAAATTGCAAGACAGAACACGTTCAAGATATGCCATTTTGTTGGAAAATTGTACACAAATATGGGGCGTATTCTGCCAGCAAGGGTTGTCAGGTGAATTTTGAGTACCAAAATTTGCGACTGATTCTCAAACGATTATGAATTTCATAAATATAAATTTTTCAATTTATAGATGCTTATGTTAACCGTACGTCATTAAAGTTGGTTTACTTGATAGTACTATTTTGTGCATTAGTCATCTACGCGGTTTATTGTGGATCTTTGACAAGTTACTTGACAGTTGGACTACCCACAATGCCATTTAATGATATATCTGAGTTCACGGAAGATGGTAGTTACCAACCTATTGCTGTAAATGGCTCCGGTTCCTATGAATTTATTTTGGTAAAAAAAATACAAGTTTAACTGACAATAATGTTAGAATTTCATTTCATACATTTGTTCTGTATATTTCAAGGCATCATCTGAAGATCCCGTTTATAATAAAATAAGCCAAATGATTAAAAATTCAAACAACTTGCTGGAAAATATTGATGCAGCTCTCGAGCAGGTACATTTTGGAAGTCTTGTTTGAGTGTATGTATGTAAATGTATATATATATTAGTAGCGATATTAAGTCATCCTTACTGAAAAAATTGTTGAACGCCTACACAGTTTCTTGCTCTATTGTTGAGTGGCGATAAAAATCGTAGAGAGCAAATTTCGTGTTAATAGTAAGACGAAAAAAAAAAAAAGATAAAAATAATATTTTTAATAGTTTAACTTGTTTATGATCCTCCAGATCTTTACACATCTCCTTCGTCTATCAGGGATAAAAATTTGCAGTCTCTGTATTAAACTGTATTGTTTTTAAATTTCAGGTCTGCTCCAAAAAAGTAGCCTTGTTTGCACTATCATCAATGTTGGATTATATAGACAAGGAGCCACCATGCAAACTAGCAAGTGTTCCTCTGGGCAGTAAGGCGTATGGAAGTCTAAGAACAAAGAAACATCATCCAATCACTAAATTCCTTAATCATCAGTACGTTTGATACAATAATTATAATAATGACAACAATAAAAATATGACTAATACTCACAATTGTGGAAACAATAATAACGACAATACTGACCATGACGATTACTTTAATAAATAGTACTTGTATTTGTATGCTAACAAACTTTGTTTAGTATCCACAGGTTTAAGGAAACTGGCATCATGCAAAGAATATTTGCTAACTACAGGACCAAAATTCCTGATGAAAAAAATGCATTTCATTTCATTGGTTTACAAGATGTATTTCCTCTATATGCCATTTTAATTTGTGGATACATCCTAACTCTTATTATACTACTGTTTGAAAACCTTCATTTTGGATGTTACCACAAAAATGGTACAAATCTTGTGCGTCAACGACGTGCCCATATTAATCCACGACGCAGACGCAATGTACATCACCACCGAAGCAGTGATTCGAAACCTTTGCAGGTATGAAGCTTCTTTTCCTTGACTGTGTGTGATAAGACCTATATGAAAGTGAGACACTATAAAATTTTGGCTATTAAACATCCCTATGATACTATAATAATAACCTACTATTACGGATCTTTGTAGAATTAAAATAAAGGTAGAGAATGTGTGTATTGGATCGTAACATTAATTTACTATAGCATTTTAGGCACGACCAATGTATTATAGTGCTTTTCAATTTTGTCAGAGCAAAAAGTAAAACCACTAATGAATTGTCTATTTCTAGTACAAAACAAATTCTCAACCCAGTACGAGGGTGATTTCAGTTGGTCATGAAGTGTATGTGTGTACGTCATTAGGTTTTTCAACTAAGTATAGTAACTATGATTACAATGGGCTGGAATTTTGTTCGTAACTTCAATTTGGATGTCTAAGCTGATTGCTTATATTTAGACAAGTCTCATTTAATTAAAGAGTTTTGACAGAAAATTTTTAGAGTAGCGCTCTAAGACGCAGAAATCAGTTTTTCAATAATATATCTTATCACATACACTTTTTACCCTTCGGCTTTTAAAGACAAAGTTGTAGAACTTGTTAAAATACAAATTTTTGGTAGTTTACCTTGCTCAATACCGTAACGATGCTCCATAGATCAAAATATATGAAAAAACAGCAAAAGAATCGCTTTTCGCCTGTTACAGAAAATTCTAATTTTACTAAAAAATTTTCAATACAAAAGATGTAGAGTTCATTAAATTAAAACTTTTTCGTACAGTAAGTTTTTTTTTTTATTGCCGTCTTAACGATTTAAATGATGAAAATTGTTTCGAAACAGCCGAAAACTAGTTTTACACCATCTAACTTTTAAACAGCACATTTTTAGACAAAGTGTTCAATATGAAAACTGTAGATCTACTAAAAATACATTTTTTTGCACTGACCAACTTTACTTATAGTGTTGTTACAAAGACACATATTATTAAAAAACGATCTAAAATGGCTGACAAAAAATTTGTCTGTTTAAATTTAAGATAGTGCATTAATACCAACACGAAGTCAAATATTGTAATGGGTTATCATTTTTAGAAGAAAAAATAAAATTTTTCTTTTTTTACGTAGCATTGTAAGCTATGGAATAAGCTTCGGAGGTCCAAGCATAAAGAAGATTCAAATGCTGATGTTTTCGAACTGACTAAAATAACAGTAAAGCCTCATGTTAGCAAAACCAATAAAGGTATTTTAGTTAAACCACGTGAGCACGCAAAATTACACGGCGTACAAAAAGTACTTCATTCCAAAAGTGATCGTTTACAACATTTGAAGGTATGAAGTAACATTTAAATAATTATGTGTATATTAGGACTTAAAAAATAGTGAAACACTCATTGCATTTGCGGCCTTTCTTGGCACCTTCATTTTATACATTAATAAATGATACTATGTGTTTACATCGATTAGAAAAAAAATAAAAATAAAAAAATTGATACAAACTGTATAAAATAATTTTTTTTTTATCATTACATTATTACTAATTCATACAGTTTTTATATAATATCTTGATAATATTACTTAGCTTACCATCGGTATGTGTCTCAAAAAAAAATTAAGATTTTCATTTTTCAATAAAACGTCCATAAAGTTAGAGATAGACTTTTAAACCTTTTTGTAATAGTTATGCTACCGGTTAATTTTGTATTATTCGTAATTTTATGGCTAATTGTCGTTTAATTTAAACTTTTAAAATCATTTTTTAATATCCTATGCCCTTATATACACCCTTATAAACTTTTCAAAAACGTATTCGTTAGTGCTGCTTCTGAGACAATTTTTTCACCCCATCTTTTTAGAAAGTTAAATAAGGTATTACGAAGCTTTTGATCGAATTTATCGGCGATCGATGTTTAACCGTCGGTGTGCATATATACGGTATTTTCGTTCTGATAAAATTTTTTTGCTAAAAACTTTTGACATAGCATTGTTTGTTTAAAAAAGATTTTCAGGAGATTCCTTTTAGCTATTGAAGCACTCAGAAATTTAATAACACACTATTAAAGAAGCGAAAATGTTATCAGAGTTTCTGATTTGATAAATCAAACCTTAACATTTTAAAAATTGTCTTTTCATTTTGGGTACAACTTATTTAAGGTGTCATTGTAACATTAATTTTCTCATTACATCACTAGTTATGATTTAACTAACAAATAATATACAGTCTTAATACAGTTTTACAATAACACTTCGAATCGTTCTTAATTCTAGATATAAAATGATCATTATATTTTCAGGTGTTACAGTTATTGCAATCAATAGAGAATCAAAGTTCGAATGAGAGTATTTGCAAACCAACCAAAGTGGCTTTACAGGCCCCATTGCCATACATAGAATAATATATTTTTTAAGTATAACTATTGAGACAAAACAATTTTCAAGTACTTAAAGTGTATATTCTTAATTGTTAATATTATATAGTACCAAAATTCTCATAATGTTATGCTGAGTACTTAAGTAACAAATGTACTGAGTTAATATGCACGTAAATAAATTACCAGAAATCAGAGTTATTTTGTTGAGGATGTGTTTTTTTTATTGTAACTGTCTTACATTTGTCACTTACAGCCTATTAGTGCTAAATTAAATTGCTTGAATTGTGTAAGTGTCATGGTGAAAGCATGTTGGTATTACTTATTATATTTGTTAATATATAACGATTAATAATAATGAAAAGAAATGTATGATATACGCACCTTCAATTAACTACAAGAGAATTTATTCGACTTGTTTATGTTTTAATTTGTGTAAAGTCTTTTCTTAATGAGTTATTTGACTTGTGTCGATAGATGAATAGACTTTATAATAAATCTCAAGGGCTCAGCTAGCTCACTGGTTTAAGTTCTTGTTTGGCTACCAATATCCGACTCAAGTGGCACTCAATGGTAGAATTTATGCAATAAAAAGAGAGGGTTTATATAAAGTTTAAAGTATCACTTTTAAATTTTGTCAACTTAGGTAATTACTCTTGTGACTCGAGACAAGATCCAGACGTCCACAATAAATCTAAGTTTTGAATAAGCGAAACTTACCTGGTTCCCTAGGTCACGTGCTGAGTCTGATAACGGCTGTAGGTACATCCCTCAAGCTGATCTGGCCATAGAATGAACCACTCGAAAAGGATACCGTGGGCTCCAGCAGCCAAAAGTCTTGCCTTGTTATTATCATTACAATGGCCAGAGACAATGAAACGTACATTGATTCTTGTAATTGTTAGCATCATCTCGTGGCAAAAAGTAGAAATGATTCATATTTCTACTTTATCTTTCTATACATATATTGCTGTTATCATTGGAAACATATAGCAGGGATACTAATTTGAGCATTGGCCGTTTGCTATGTCAATGCGATTAAGAAAGTGGTGTTATAGTTTGCCTAATGTTGAGGTCTGACAGCCCTTGATATTATAATAGTGTTGAAAAAAGTAACGGATAAAAATGCAAAAAACTCTGCTGCCAAATTTGATTAAGCAACCCTTAAGTAAATGTATAAATAAAAACATGGAGGCTTTTACGTCCAATTTTTATGAATAGATAAGACAGAAAAAAATAAAACAGAAAGTGATTTTAAAATTCCATCGAACGATATATGGATAACATTATCAATGCATAAGAAGAGAAGGAGAGAAAGATCAGTACTTGCACCATCATTCTCTACTGTCTCTTTAGGTAAGTATGTTCGTGTATGGCATTTCAGTTTATGTAAGACGCGACCTTGAAGAAACAAAAAAGAGGAGAAAGAAGAAAAAAAAAAAATGTGTAGAGTGTAAAATTACCTTGCCTCTAAACATCTGCATTTGGTATGTCTTCGAACGAAACGAATAAAATATAATTGATCGAACAAACGAACTTACCTGTAAGTGATGTTCTATCGTTATTATATTAAAGAGTCTCATTCGAAGACGTACCAATCCCACCCATAAGTATGATGAAAGATCATTAGCTACAACCTAAAGAATTGGGCGAATTAAAAAAAAAAAAAAAAAACTAATTATTTCTAATAGAAATGACGTACCCCACAGGCGACCTATCAGTGCAGGGCCCTGGGGCCTTTGGTGGAAAAATTAAGTACTAACTCTAAAAATCGTGATGTATAGCAAGAAAAAAAGAAAAATGCATTTGGTATGTCGTTGAACGAGTCTCTGTAATATAATTACGATCGAACATCACTTACAGGTAAGTTCATTTGATTGATCAAAAATATGAGATCGGAAAATTTTCTACTAATTGTCAAACTAAAAAAAAAGTGTCTGTTGCTGTATATGTGTGTAAACGCTTCCGAAAAAAAAAAAGTCCTTCTATTACAAAAAGGGGGTGGAGAAAGAGTAGGTATCTTTGATACAAGATGGTCGCCCAGCCCCTTTTCAAGGAGCATTAGAGTGTGGTGAAAAAACTGTGTTCAAACATAAACAACCATCTTTCAGGATTTACTATATTAATTTCAATCTGCAAAACAAGAAGTCGACTATCTATTAACTACATATCTTAGATTTTTAAATTAATCGTTTGTTAATGTTCTGCTTATTATTTTACTGACATCCTCGAAATTTGTCATGTTTTCTGAAAAAAACGTTATTCTATATATTTAGACCTTAAATATTTTGTGAATGTGTACGAGAAGTACTCGAACAATACCGTGCAAAATGATTTTTTTCCATCAGTTTATAACTGACTTTAGTCACGTGAAGCATTGGTACTGTACACGTATATGTTAGAATTTTTCTGAAATAAAGGATACATTTATAGAGTTTTGACAAAAAATAAAGAAAACTACAAGCCTTCATGAATAACTTTAAATTATTTGATGAAGGTTTGATTATCATTGTTTATTTTCAATAGTAAATGTTTATCATTGTTTTTTAAAATTCAATTTTCATTCAATTACGTTAAATTACAGATTCAACTTTGTCTTATTAGTCTTACGTAATTAACCGATGGCCTTTGATCACAAGAAAAAAATTGAAATTTTACCCATTATTGCAATCAAAAACTTAGTTGAAAGTTTAAATGAAAGCTTTTTAATACGTATTGTATTGTAACAAAATATTAAAAATTTAAACATTTTTTAACCATTATAAATATTTAAATTTCAGTAACCTAAGTTTAATGCGGTTTAAGTTACTTTAAAATTCCGACCCCATAAAATTGGTCTGAGAAAATAAGAAAAAAAAAATTAAATTTTAAGTCTCTAAAAACCTTACACTAGTTAAAATATACATCACTTAATGGCAAAAGTATATGGTCTCAAGTAATTTTTTCGTTGAATTCCGCTTAGCTTTTATTGAGGGAGTTCTTTATTTCTCAGTCTATTCGTTGATTAATGTGTTAATTGCTTGCGTTCAACATATAACAGTAAGACCTGTTCCTTATAATTTGTTACCTTCTAGTCTTTCTCATTATACATAGAAAATAATTCATAAACCTCCTATCCTCATATCCAAATCGCAGAAATTTCTTTGAAAAATTTTGTTATCAATACATTCCTTTCGGTTATCACAGTTAGTTATTTTACAAATGATTTTTGAAGAGCAATAAAAGCAGCTCTACAGAATAGTTTGAATTTGTTTGATTCTTCATTATAAACTGGTTGAAAAAATAATATTCATTATACACTTATTAAAATTCAAAGTTACTTGAGCCGTTTACAATAAAAAAAATGATTATAAATAGATTAACTTTTGATTGTGGTTAAGGAAATGCTCCTGTCATGAATTGGTGGTGGAAAGATATCTAAGAATTTTTTTGCTGACTCTAGCTTTCCCTCAGGATCTCTGATCCAAATCCTCTATCTGTGTACATCACCGCATCATAAACGAATACCAACGATGCCGTATTGTTTTATTTTACGCTTTTGTAACGCCTTATCTGTGATTTAAAGCAATAAATTACAAATATACGATGGAATGTGTATGGGCCATTGTGCGTAATAGCATAGTAATTACTTTAAATTATTTATCAATTCAAAATTTTTCTTTATCGTCGTTGTGAGCAGTACCTCCAATTGGGTGCATGTGTGATTCTCCTACGTGTTTTCAAAGTAATAACTAAATATCGTAAATTTTTTTATCGCAAGAAACGCTAGTAGAAAGATAGTCTAAATGATAATATACAATTTTTAATTGATTATCATATTCAAGTCTCATTGCTTATACAAAAGCTGCTACTTTTTCGGAATTACTTATGTCTGTTGAATCGTTTATTGTTCATTCTTCTTCGAGCGATAATAAATATCTAGAAAATAATACTTTATACTTGTTAAGTACAGAGAACTCAATACATTTTTGTTTAAGAAAGGGCACTAGTCTTTGTACTTAATGGCAAAAGTGTTACTTCCAGAGCAAAAATCGTATTATACGATAAAATACGGACCACGATATTTATAACTAAAAAAACACGAAATAAACGAAGCCTTGTATAATATTCCGGCGTTTTACGCGAGACAAAAGTTCTTTACAATACCCACAATTACAGAGCAACGCTCACTTTAATTTTTAACGTTGAAGTAAATCAAGCGTAGATATAAACAGCTACTGCTATGCAACTCCTCCATACTCTTTAATAATGCGTACCTCTTCGTGTTAAAGATACAGAGTCACACCCAACGAATTTTCCACGACTGTGCTGCTCGAGGCACATGTCGTATTAAACGTCATATCTTTTTTCATCCAAAAAATATAGTCTTACTAGTATGACATCAAGGCTGTTTGCTCTATCTCTCACCGACAAAACAGTGCAGGTATCTTCTCCAACTGACCAACCCTGGCTTACTCATCTTTGACATCATTCTACACGTGTACGAAACAAGTTGGTTTCCACGTCATTATAGTCAGAGAACACAAGCGAGAAGAAAGACAAGTATTATATAATTAAAAACCAGCATTATCAGCTTCATTTATTATTTAAACAACACTATACCCTTGTACTCTCCCCACTTCACAGTGGACAGAACTAGATTCGAGCCATATACTTGGTGATTTTGCCTCGTTCTTCATCATAAATATTGTATACTTGTATAAGCGGTTTCTGGGTATACGAATGTTATTATTGAGTCTCTGGAGAATAAAAATATAGCCTTACTTATACTCTCTTGTTTCTGCTTGGATTCTATCACTTTCAAAATTGTATACTTAAAAGCTGATTACCATTTAAAACTGAAGTAAAACGATAATTTTTTATCTTGCTATGGCCCACTCGTTACAGCTTCCAAAAATACTAACCTTCTGCATTTTTATTCATAAAGCATACGATGACATTCAACATTTTTATCAACGTTTGATGACAATAGCCATGGTAAGAATTACTCTGTTCAGTTATTTTATAAAGTCCAGTCGTAAATGACTTTATTCACGATCTTTAGACGGAAAATACGTGTTTGTTTCATGAGTTTTGAGAGAAAATAAAATTAGATTTGAAAAGAATTACTTACGGTAATTCTTCAAATTGCAAAAAGTTTAAAGTATGGTGTTAGAATGACTAATATTAATGGCAAATACGGCCGATGACTATATAGCATATTGTTAGAGCCTACTTGATATTTTATACTAATTACAAAAAGTTCATGCATTTACTAAAATTTTTTGTGTATAAAAATGAAGTAATCTTTTGTTTAAGTTAAACCACCTGTGTACGCTAAATAACGACGTACATCAAATTCATATGATTTCCCAATGATTTAAATAATTTAAAATTGCAATTTTCTTTGAAGAAATCATCTTTTGTTTTTTGTTTCCGTACAATAAATTTCACAAGGTTCATCAGCCGATGAAAGAGTTTCAATTTGTAAAAAATAACTCCTTTTTCTTCCAAATATGCAGCCGATTTTTTAATGCAGTATAGAAGGTGACTGTCACCTAACGTTGGAAATCTAGCCACCAAAAAATCTAAAAATACCTCTGTATAATTTGTATATTTATATATAAAAGCTCTAGTTAAAAATGCATCTGGCAGTAAATCAGTATCGGGAGATCAACAACTGTACCCTTTACCCCTCATTTCTTAGAAACCTAACGTATGAAGTCTAGTAATGTTTTATTTTTTTTAGTTATTACAGCATTAATGATGACAAGAATAGTAATTATATGAATATTAAAAAAATATATTGTACGAGTAATATATATTTAAATGATAAAAATAATAATAACTAGTAATAATGTTGATAATCTTTCTCTCGGGTGTGCAAGACCTTGACGGAGATTCCGCTGCTGACAGCTTAGATCGTGTGAGGGGGCGTCAAACCAAATAGCATTCTACCCCACTTTGCTTAAGAAACAGTGACGTTTACAACTTTTCCACCAGAGCATTTACTACACTGACACACTACAATGACATATAATAGCTTTACTCACAAGCTGTTCTCTGGGGCTGGCCATGTGCATCGTTCCTTTCCAGCGCGGTGGTTTTGGTAAAACTGTCAAGACAGACTATGAGGCCTGAGTAATAGCAGGTAACCGTAACTCATGGGGCAGTACAATTCTATTAAAAACATATGAAGAAGAGTTGCGACTTCAGTCTAATCTAAGAAAGAGGGGACCTTATTGGCAACAGGAAGGCCACTGCACTGAAATACACCCTTTTCCGTTTTTTAATTGGACAAAAAAAGCACTGTCCTTTATCAAGTAGCGCGACACACATAGAATCACAAAAATCAATTATGGAAAATTTTAATCTATGGAAATCTGTCGTGCAAGAGGCATCAAAACCTTGAACCTCACCAATAGATTTGCTGGGGGGAGGACCGGCGTCGGCATTATGTAACCGCACAGATAGTGGTAGACAAGGCCATCCCTTGTCATGTTACATCCTTGTACCATAATATACATCTTATAATCTTGTGAAATTATTAAAATAATCTGACCTTGTTACCTCACTTAAAATTCAATGCTACACTTTCAACAAATAAGTTTAGACTACCTGTGCTGTTGACTTGTCATTTTTGCCTCAGGATATAATGTACGCATATTATTATATTTAAATGTAACAGAAAGATTGTATGAATTAGTTACTTTGTTATTGCTCGCCTTCATTTCTTTTCTCATGTAAAATATTATAATTAGTAATATTTTAGAAAAATATCTGTTGCCTATTTTTAGATAAAGCTTTCAGTGACAAGTATTAGGAACGTGTGATAAACAATTTTTTTGCAACTACATGATTATGTCAAATATTATATACAAATGAAATCGGAAAGAAATTAGTCGTTTTGCTTTGCTAGAGGACTTATCAATACACACTATAAAATTTTACCATTTTATGGGAGTGTATTTATTGCATGAAAGTGTGTATACAAATGACATAATATGGTTATATATATATCAACAAAATAAAAAATATTAAATTCTTCTCGTAGTTTTTATCATTTATTTGAATTTTTAAAAAGATGAAGTTATGAAATACCATTAGAATATTATTCTTCTAACTGAAATTATATTTCTTCAGTTGGTTCATTGTTGTATGGACTTTTGATGGTACAGTTCTCATCCGCTAATGGCTCAACCTTACAAGGAATGTAGATAGTTAATGTACCGTCCAAGACTAAGGTTATTTTAGCATCATTCAAGTCGTAGTTTTCAGAGACGGGAAACGTCTTTGACAAATTTTTGTAGACATTACCGTGCTCATCTTGCAACTTTTTATGTATACCCTCGACTACGATTAATTTGTCTTCGACCTATAGTTGAAACAAAATTTATTGAAAATATTTTTTGCTATTCATATTATGTCATTTTTATTAATAATTTTTTTTGTATTTTTATCTATCATTTAAATTATATGTATGACGAATAAAACTAAACGATACTTACGAATACGTAAATTTCTTCCAGAGCAAATCCTGTGCAGTCTACCTCTTTATAAAAATCTTCCTACAAAAATCATCGATCATTAAATTACAAAGAGTTCATTCTAAAAACCAGAGTGTAGGACTTGGAGTCCCTCTTTTTCTCGTGGGTTACGGTGGTATATTTATGTCTTTTCTGCACATTTTTTATGAATAAGAGGCTCAAGGAATTTTTTAAAATAACTTTTAAGGTTATTGTTAGGCAAAAAATGAGAAATAAATCCTACATATTTGTAAGAATTCTGCAAATATGCTTTAATTTTCTCACTATTTTTCCATCTTGATTTTATAAAAAAATATTTAGAGGCCGGATATTTTAGGTAATGTCTTTACATAACTCAACGCCTTTTTTTTTGTGTGTCACAATGCTATTTTCCTCAAAAGAGACCCGTAAAACTCGATATTTTGGCTCTATCTTATTTCCTTTTGAAGATTTAGCGTATTTTGTAATATTGGTTGGTTATACTATTTAACAATTACTGATTTTATCAATACTGACTATATACATTGATCTGCCATTTATGCAACAATTTTTTAAAATGTTTTTTATTGGAATAATTTTATTAGATAGTGTATATAGTATTGCTATTTTTTATTTTACTAATTTTAATATTTTATTTCGCCACCAATTTTCTACTGGTAATGTGATTATAGCACCTGAGCTTAGACGGGTATAAGGGTCGTGTTGATGCATGTCAACCAGAAAAGTTCTCCTATTCATTTAAATAACATTCGGTTGCCAAAATTCTTATTGCATTTAATTCGTAATCACATTATCTTCAATTTATGTTTTTTTCTTCAGCCAGCAAAAATGGGAGTGCACGCTTTTTCCTTAATCTGTCTACGGCTACCCCTCTCTTTCTCTCTGAGTTACGTCTACCCTCTGTAAAAGTGCACCCCCTCTTTAGAAGTGCGTGATTTTTTCTTACACTTATTGCCTGATGAGTCTCCGTTTCCAACCATTCTTATACATAGGAAATACACGGGAAGTCCATATTATCCCATGGTAACCCGCGATAAAAAACTTCGTTCTAAAAAAACAGTAATAATTCAATATAGAAATGGTCTTTTACCTTGTGTGGCTTAACTTTGGAGGGACTGTTGTCACCGTAGCTCTGATTAATTGGTAAGATGAGGCTTTTATTATTAAAAGTTGCACGGGGAAGAGATCGTGGAGCCGTAAGTCCCCGTATACCTTCTTCAATGGATGCGAGTACTTTTTCGTCGGTATATGTCGGTATTTCCGCAAAAGTCATGATAATTTAGAACAAGAAATTCGAGTACAAATAATCGTTCAAACTGCCGCTTCAACAGAGTCGACAACGACGATTGAACAATATCGAACTGATTACTGTATAAATTTGATATGCGCTCTGTGTGCTACTTGTACAGCTGAAGGTGCAACAATCACTGCTTGTACTAATACTAAACGCTGTCGTTGCTTACTGCAGTTGGACTATTCGAGTTAATGACTAGCGCTGCGCGCACTGTTATGAAAGAGAATTGGTGGGGAATACTCCTCCAGGTACAGAAGAGCCATGCTATCATCGCTCTATTGTAGTGTCCCTTTTCCACCTAGTAGAGCTGCTATCTCACCGTAGACAAGCAGCTTCTCGAGAGTGTCAAGGGGCAGCTTTCCTTACTTATTAAGTTGGCTTGGGCGATTTTTATCAAAATGATTAATACTTCAAATTAATAAGGCACACTTTATTTACATGATTTCAAAATTTTAGAGACTTTTTTCTTTTAAATTAAGCTTTGACATTTATTTAGTTTTAATTTTTTTTTCTGTTACGAATGAACCGGTGACCTTCACGTGAGCCTAGTATTTTACGAGCTATTTCACTATTAACGAATCCTTTAAGGCTACTTCTGACTTTTTGTCATACTGTGGTTTGTAACTTAAGTTTAATTTACGATTCACTTTCTGTTTGTTTATTGGATCGGTTAGATAAAACGAATAATATCTGTTGGCATATTGATCAGTAAGTTAAAAAATATTCTAATCCAAACAAACCTTTTTTTAGTACCAGCCAATTTACACACACATACACACACAAACACACGCACTCATTTTATATGTATATTTATTAAAAAATGTTATTTAAGTTTTTTTTATTATCGTGATTACATAAATAATTCTTCATTAAATTTTTCAAAATTTTAGTTTTTTTTTCCAAGTATTTCGACGAAATTTTTTTAATAAATTATAATATTTAATATGTTCTACTCTCAAATCTTGTTAAAAGGTCTTCAGTACGGGGGTCTCTTACGAAACAATTTTTTAATAGCGTCTTATAAAAACTTTACCGTATAGATTAAAATATATCAAGTAAGGGTCTCAGATTTTGCAGAATATTTTTCAACTGTCACCTAAATAACTTTTTTATTTGGTAATATAAATGTGATACTACTTTAGAAAAGCATAATCCTATATTTCAAACTTTGTGTAACTAAATTATACAATGATAATTTTCGAGACTAAATTTAGACACAAATTGTTTCATTTAACAGAAATGTTACCTTTCAAAAAACTAGGCACCTGTCAAAATAATAACAATTAATTACCACATTTTGGCTCTTTTATAATATCTGAATAATCTGAATGAGAGGATTCATTTATAAACTGTCGGACGGTTTTTTAAATGTATGGCGAATGTTTGTACATCAGGAGTTTACAGGTAAACAGTCAACGAAGATTTTTCCGAAAATACAGTAGACAGATTTATATTACGTTATTTATATCATATTATACAAAACTATTATGATGATTCACTTCTCATGTTTGTTATTTCTCTAGTAATTTTTAAATACATATGATTGATTAGTTGGTTACTCTAGAAACGAAGATGTTTGTACCTACTTTGGTAAAAAGTAATGCTTGTATTCGTGATTAAATACGAATATGAGACAATTGACGCACTGCTCACCACCAACTAATTCAATTTTTATTTCTTCTTTTGAGATAGCCATTGTCATAATTATAATTTTTTTTTTTACTTACTGCGGTGACATCTTGCATCACCTGATACTTTTTGTGATTATATATTCTTATGGTTTTGACGTTTGGTTTCTTTACATTAGTAGTTCATTAATGTGAATACAAACATGTACTAATGTTAAATTATTTATACCATACTATACAATATTTTTTTGTTTGTGCGTATGTAACAGATTAATACACGGTTGGAATAAGTCTAATGAAATTTAAATATGCTCGAATCAAGCTTTGTTGATAATTTTTCTTAAAATAAGTGAATACACTGCATATTTATTAGTAGCTGTATAAGAAGCATGTATTATGTCTTCTTTTAAAAAGTTCAAGTTACCATCAGTTTCTTTAAATTCCTCCGTAATACAGTGCATTTTAATTTTGATTTCTATTTTTACTGCTTTCCATAATTCAATGAACTTGAATAAGTTATGCTTCAATACATAAAATATACTGTTAAAATACGACGTGAATAATTCAACACTTGTTGTTTAAGAGACTGATACATTTATCTTCTTATTAACTTCATGAAATGAGAATAGATAAATAGAGTCTGAATCAGTAAAAATATAGAAATATTAAAAATTGCATCTTATGTACTGATTCGAATACACTTAGCGTTGACTGCATTGACAGCATTGAACATGTGTTTATATGTGTTAGTAGAAAAAACCAATTTAGAATTTGTCCCCCTTCATCGATAAAATTTTTATGCTTGCAATATCATGTACGGCGAGGGAAAAATAGTAAACATAGGTTTCAGTCATTAATTTGACACTGTTTTACAAAATGATAAAATAAGCCTTATATCAAAGGTGTGCCTCAAAAAAAATTAAAAAAAAATCTTATGAACTTTTAAAATTGGAGGATGTTTTTATTCAAATTTACATCTTGTTATAGTCGTAAGTTAAAAAAACTTTTAAGAAATTCAATAAGATAATTTTTAAGTTTAACATAATTATTACCAAAATATATTAACCTCCAACAGAAAGTGATGATCCTTACCCCTCCGTCGAAAGTAAATAATTGATTTTTAAAGAATTATAAAATTAAATTTAATATCACCAATAAATTGAATAAAACATGATTTTATTTGAAAAGCCAAAATATTAAAGTTTCGCTGTCCTGGTGCTTGCCCTGGTGACGTGCGCCACCAGATACAAAAACAACTATTCGTTATAGTGCTATTTAACCACGCAAGTCGTACTTGGTGACCTAACTATGGAATGTACTTAATTTCTGCCTCGACGTTTCTTGAGTTTCGCAATTTTTTTTGAATAAATGTACTTTCATAACACCTTTGGCATAAAAAAGTATTTTCTACATAAGCACCATCGAACCGACCTAGACATTAACATTAAAGGGAAGAACGCTTAGAATCTTGGGGTGAAAATATCTATTTAAATTTTACCTTACATGTTTGAAAAGTATAAATTAAGCTTTTTTGTATACACAAAGAACAATTTTATTTATTGAAACAAATAATAGTTCTTGTTGTACAAGCGTAATTATGCTTGGGGCTATTTTACAACCTGTGAGACCTGCAAAGTGGATCTAAGGGACCGTAAAAATGCCCAGGTTGGATGGCGACCGTGTGACAAATGCTATTTTTTTACCGAAGGCGCTGTAACTGTCCAAATGTCACGGTTGTTGTATATTTGTGCCCAAGTCACGTATATAGCTTTTACTTACCTAGGGTGCAAAACGAAATTTTATGCCCGTAAGAATACTTTGCACCTAGTTAATTACTTTAGGCCCATAGTAATCAAAAGTGCACAAAGTATGGCTCGAAGGCGCAAAGCAGCAATTGCACTTTGTGTCGAAGGTAAGAAATGTTAAGTTTTCGTCACAAACGCGCCAACACCCCTAGGGCTGTTTTGGAGCCTGAGGGTCTTGCAAAGCAGGCTCAAGGAACCGTAAGGTAGCCCTAGATGTATGGCACTTTCGTGCCGAACACTGTTTATCCTTATACTAAGGAACGAAATAATAGTTACGTAGTACAAGCGCCATTATCAGTGGGGCTATTTTGTGGGCCATACGGTAGCTTCAGTTAGATAGTTGGATGGCGAGTGTGTGGCAAATGTATTTTTTTCTACCAGAAGCTCTGTAAACGTTTAAATGTCACAAAAAGGTTCTAAAAGTATTTTCATCTAGCAGCGCCCAAAGAAAAAAAAGTAATTCGAAACAATATTGATAACTGTTACTTCACTCTTTGCATCAACACATAGTACTGTTGCACAAGTGAAACCAAAATAATTAAATTTGACTGTACCTATCAATTTTTCTATGAACGTTGATTAAAATATTTTTATGACTTTTTTGCTAAAAAATACTAAACCCCTGCAGAAGATCTAAAGTTTAAAGACAAACGCTCCAAAAAAAAGCGTCTAAGACAAGTTAAAAAAGGTTAAAATTTTTTTGAAAAATCCAGTGTTTGATAGTCTTTTAAAGAGTTGAGAAAAAGGTTTTCGCCCCAACCAAGCAAAACAATTTTTCTATACGTTACATGCACGCTATACTTCTATCTATGCAGACATTTTGATTTTTCTATACCATTTATGGAAACTTAAATTTAAACAATTTGAAAATTATGGATAATTATTCAAGTTCACATGGTTTATAACTTTGCACTTGTAAGATCATCATACACTATCTAATTTAATTTAAGAACCGTAAGAATTTAAGAACATGTATAATGAGATTGCCTGACTAAACTTACATTATTTAAAAATTTACAGATTTACAATTCAATTCCGTATCATCAAAGATGGCGAGACTATCGCTATATCTGACAGCATTTATTATTATTTCAATGTACGCAGGCTGTTTTACAAGCTTTGCTACAGTTTCGATACCACACATTCCATTTAAAAATGGGCGTGGATTTCTAGAGGATAAAACATATCAATTGATCATCATAAAAAATCTAGACACTTTAACGTTTTTTTCGGTAATTTCATAAAGTTGCGACTAAATACATCATTTTTATTATAATTTAAAACTTTATTTTATAACATTTTTTTTAAAGCTCCATGAATGATGTGAATGATAAACTGAAAATGTTTTTGAAGGATGATAATAGTTTACCTATAACTTCAGAAGATGCTTTAAAGCAGGTAATTTAAAGTTTTCAGTTTTTGTATTAACTATTTAAAAAAAATCAATAATCCATTACCTTTCACCAAAGCATCTAAAAATTATTTCTAACACTTTTTTTTATATCATTTTGAAAATGTTTCTTAAACGGTGATAAAAATGTTTTTCATAGGAAAGTTATTTAATATTTTATTTTAATAAAACGTTTTTTTATCACGAAGGTAAGTTTTATGCAAGTCATTTAAAAATATCTCAAATATTTTACTTAAAAAGCAGTACTGCGAAGACGGTATTAAGTTTTAGAACGTCATTTTTAGATTTTTGCAGATGGTTAAATCAATTCTTCTAACATACGTAACAATGCGTGTGTGTGCTTGTGTGAAAGTTGTTGTTGGTTACAAGCTGACAGTCTTATTCTGAACAGTTGTAAAAATATCTCAATAGCTACAAAGATTTAATAAAATGAAATGGATTGTTTTTTAACGCACCAATCATTTCAAGTTTTTTTTTTTCCATTTTAGGTATGCAATAAAAGGGTTGTTTATAATACATATGATACGTTGAGACGTCCAGCAATTTTCAAGTCTCATTGCAAAATCTTAGCTATTCCACTACGCAACACTAGAAGAAAAAGCATTGCTTTGAACAAAGGAAATCCACTTCTCGAATTTTTAAATCATCAGTAAGTACTTGTTTCTAATTACTGCCTTAAACTGTTACTTAATTTTTTTTTTTTTTTTTCAGCATCCAGAAGTATCGAGAGAATGGAATAATATCTCGAATTAGGGAGGAAAGACTTCGCACTACTAGCATTAAAAAACAAGTTTCGTTTACGTCATTAGGTATTACTGAGGTTGCCCCACTGTTTGTATTTTTAATCAGTGGATTCATCCTTAGTTTCATCATATTTTTGTATGAGAAATGTCACAGACGGATTGTACTGTATTTTGTAAGAAAACCATGTAGGAGAATTAAGAAACTTAGAAAACCAAAGAAAACCAACCGTTTGTATAATGATGGGAAGCCATTTTTAGTTTATTCTCAGTACAGAGAGCCGCAGCCGCGCCCTTTGTGGCCTTATACTCCATAAAAAAAATAAACTGATACACTAAATCACAAAAATAGTACTTTTACGTCATTAAGGCATAAAACACAAACGTGAGTGCTCGTAGGGTATGGTTGTTGTATGTTTTTGCTTGAATCGAGTATATGGTTTATCTAACCAAAGGCGAAAAGTGCAATTTTTGCTTGTGGACACACTTTGCGCCAAGTAAATCTCTAGAGGAGCTACCTCAGCCACGAAGTTACCGAATATATTCCGTTCCAACTTTGTACACTTAATGCTTTAGAAATATAAAATACACCGTTGAATTTTTGTTGCCGTGAGCTAGTTAGTTAAAGAGAAAAATGTAACATGCACTTTTATGGAAAAAGTGGAGTTTATGGACATATTTATAAATATCTCGGAAGTTCCCCAACAGATCTTAATGAAAATTGAAAAGAATGTAAATAAACATATGACGAAAAGTATAGTAAAAAAATTAAGCAATAAGCTCACGTCTGAATTTAATGATCAATCAATTATTCATGACACTCGCGGGACTTGTTGACTTTTTATGCCATATTGCGTTTGTATTGTTGGCGGGAAATACGAACGAAATTTCAAAAAATTTGGCTCGGCAAAACATAAATTTTTTTTCGTCATAAACTACAAAAATTATAGACTATTAAAGACTTGAGCGTTAATACTACTTCCTTATCAATCAAGTATTCGGTCAAATAATTCTTTTATAAAAGTATTCACCCTGCTTATTTTATGTTGTGATTTAGTTACACGAATCAGTCCTTTTTAATTTTCTTATAACAACTCTTTAATACCTTTTAAATTATCATTAATGTTATTAATATATTCATCTATAATATCCGAGAATGAGATATTAGCATTTCAAAATTTTTTTTTCAATAAAAACTCATGTCATGTTTACATATGACACCTGCTCTTATGATCGTACGCCACACGTCACCTACGCATCTCATCGAAACATTTATATAGCGCTAAGATTGGTAGGAAAGTATACTGACATTTTTCTAGTAACGTTTTTCAGAAATTTCTAGGTTGGTACTCTATGGCTGAGGTACCTCCTTAAGTAAGTACTGTGAGCCTGAAAAGCGCTGAAATATATTTTTCTTGTTGGTCCAAAGTGATTACAAGGCCGCTAAGTGTGGCCCGAGGGTGCAATGCAGTAGATGCATTGTGCTTGTGTTAAAGAAAACTAATTTCAAGACAATATACTTTTAATGAAAGAATTTTTCAGCAATACAAATGTATAAGCATTTAGTTAGATGTACACTAATGAAAATTAGCAAAAACGTAATTACATGTAAAAAATGGTAGTTTTTGTACCTCGAACGCAAAGAAAAAAAATAACGCCTGGAAGTCAGGGGAGTTTGGTAGTTTGGTGTGTAAGTGCCCAATTTGTAAGAGTCGTTTTTCTTTTCGACAGGGCAAAAAGAATTTGCACCCATAAAAAGAAAATTACTTTGTACTGACCTATTCTACTGTATACATGCATCTGTATGGCTTCGTTACAACTTTTTTAAGTGATAATGAAAAAAACTAACAGTGTTTACTATTTCGATGTTTACAAATTATCTACAGTAATCATTCCGTACCAACCTATGTGTAACCAAAAATATTTCTTTTCATTATTTCTCAGAAAACATAAGGTTAGACCTCCTAACATTTTTGTAATTTTTTTTTTAGTAATCTAAAGAGTGTCATAGTTTCTTAACAAATTTAAAAAAGAAACGTAACATGCCATTAATGTTCTTAAAACTTATTCTGCAAAACTAAGACTGTAACCTTAAACTGTCAATAGGATACCTATCATTGTTATATAATTCGTTATAAATCTGAGTAGACGGTTGCAAATAAAAAGTCAATAATATGATATCGTATATAAGCTAAGAACTGAGAAATATGCTGGTAATGAATGACAGCAAAGTAAATTAAAATTTGGATTATTGGTTAAATCATTGTAATACTTAGTAATGTTAGTGTAAAGTAAGATTGTTTTTGCGTTTTGCTAGAAATTACGATGTCGAGCGTAAAATTTACGTAAAACTTTAAGTGTAAAGTGTAAAGATTGCGAGTTCTTACGTGGAAGAAATGTTGTGCTTTTGTCCCCGCAATCGAAGAAGAAACGTCATGATTCAGTAGGGGTATGGTGGAATGTTTTATGTTCATTTTTAATCGCAAAGAGCCATATTGCAGTTTGAACAAATTCAACCACCTTGGATATTTTTATATGTTGTTAATTGAAATAAAGTGCATTAAATCTGGGCCTAAAAACTTAAAATTTAAAACAAAAATTATCTAAACATATTTTTTATAGCCAAAAGTATAGAAATATAATTTATACTTAATCACAGCCAAATTTGCAAATTTTTTTATTTTAAAATTTGACTGTAAATTCTCTATAGCTTCTGCAATGAAACACACATAAATTTATTTACATGCATACTTACAACGATATTCCTCTGAAGGGTTTTAAAAATATAATGTTACATACATTTGTCTTACTTAACTGCATGTATCCATGGAACTGGTTTTATCAACTACTCCTACGCTTATATGATGCCAAAATTTTGAAATACTCCCCTGTAAGCACGCCATTAGCCTAGCATGTTTTTGAAGTCTTTAGTTTTTGCTCGAAAAAAACTTCTTCATGTTTAGCCATCACGTGTATTTAGGTTTAGCTAGAACATGTCCATGGTTGATTAAGGTCCGTAGATAACCAACGTTTTTAACATTTCTTGTGATTTTTTTAAAAAAAAACTGGATATAAATTAATGCTGAAATTCTTGATTAAGTCATTTTTTTCCATAAAATCCATAGGGTTGAGAAACATTTACCAAGGAAATGTTTCTGACTAAAATAACGCAAATATGAAGAAATTAAAAATTATGACATTGCATTCATTTGAATCGATTTTCTCGAACTGATGATCGTCAAAACAATTAAATTTATTTAATTTACAGCCCCTAGATAGTGCATGTCATCTGAAATCTAGTTGACTATTATTTGTTTTATTATTTTTTTGTCAGACTATGTCCAATTCACACAAAAATTTCGCACATTTTTATTAAGATAAAATTTTTGTACATACTATACCGTGCACAAGCTCATGAATAAAAACCACTAAATATTTTATACTTATTTTAATTTCCATGCTCACACCGTAAAATCCGCTAAAATCCGCTAATTCAGTCACAAGTGCCATGCACAAACAAATTAAAAAAAATGACATTGGCATGTGGTCAATATCACGTGCTTGAACATTTTTGCACAACAAAATTATGCACAAATCTTGTTTACACTGGGCCTACTTTGCCAACCCACCCACCAAGGACTTAAAAATATTAAAAATGTCAAAGTGACCTTTCATTTTTGTTGTGTAGTATTTTTTGACCAAACAGTGTCTTTAGAACAATTAAAGAGACTTGGATACAACAAGCTTGGTGTCCAATGATTTTTACGATCATCCCAATTTCGATATTTATGTGAGATTCTCTTAGAAGCAGGATTTTGTCTTTGAAAATGGTTAAAATTAAAAATACAACATTTATCAACACCTGTCACTGGTAAATTATTCTTTCAAAATTACTTGGTCCAAAAGTACTACAGAAATGAATTCAATTTCCTTTAAGAGTTTTTATGTTGACGTTACTCTCGGTATCTAGTTGTCGGTTAACACCTTAAGAACGGTTGAATTTTTAAAATATTTGAAAAGAATCTATTACAAACATGCAAGTAAACTGTGAGTATTTAATCATAAAAATAATAAAATTTAAACGTTCAAACTTTTAGTTTGAAACATTGGTCAATTTCTCTATCATTAAAAAAATCAAAAACCTTTTTATAAATTTTTGTACAAAAATATATTTTTTTTTTTTTTCGTTTTCGAATAAGGGTTTATTCCGTTCTTAAACTAATTCACGCCGTTCCAATCACATACGTTAATAAAATATTCAAGATATTGTGTTTTGTATATTACAAATCGTTTTTTGCGATTGAAAATAAGAAAAGGTTATTGTTAAAGGTTCTTTTTATACCATGGTATAGACGAAATATTGTGATTTGCAGAAAACAATAAAAAAGATTCCCTACTGCAATGTTAGCATATTACATTTTCAATTTAAAAGCTCATTCCTGCGATAGTAAAGTCTTGCTTTACAACGGGATGAAAAGCATTTCATTTCTCTACAAAAAAATTACTTATCTTTATAGTTGAGATTATCTACTTACAATTGTACCAATTTTCGTATTTCTTACGTGTACAGTGGCTTTTCTAAATTTAATTTAAAACTCTTTAATCTTAGACATTCTTCTAGTATACCTTGCATCTTGCATCATAGATATTTTTGTCGTAGACTCTTAAACTGTAAGTGTCCGTATAACGTGTTAAATCAAAAAGTTTTACTGAGCAGTTATGTATCGGAGATTGTATAAGCGTATAATTAACTTATATTATTAAACGTTCAACTTGTAAATTTTACCTTTGTAATATTGTTCTTAGAAATGTAAGATCTCAAAAGGCTTTAATTAATTATTCGTAAAAAAAAAAGAAAAGGTAATGCAGTGACATCATTTATTCTTTTTTTTTTTATACATTTTCTTTTGTTAACTAAGATCATGACCAAGCAGATATTTTTAATCTTAGTCACAGTCTATTGATCGACGACTGTCTCACGTTTCAGAGGCACAGATATATACAAGATCTTGTCTTCGCTTATCCATACCTCAACTTTTTCCATAACACAGTTTTCTGGCATTTTACACGGGATATCAGTGATAATATCGCATGAGACATTTCCGTCCTTATTTTGTTGATCTGTCTTGGTGCCCGTAACTAAAATGGTGTTATTACGTACCTAAAAAATACACATTTTACATGATTAACATATTTTTTTATATTTAAACAGCTGCATACATATGAGTTACATGGGACTAGGGGCGTTGCCCCTGCCCGCTTTTCGCACGACATTCCTCGCATTCAATAACCAATCTTTAATTTTTCGATTTTGTTACAACAACTAAATAATTTAAAACCAAACAGAAAACAGTTTTGATTTTTATTTAATTTCAAAATTTCAACTACTGATTGTTGGATCTTATTCTCAAATTTAAGCGCCCAAGACTAGTCTCGACCAATCACAGAACGAATAAACCGACGACAATAACAATTTATTTATAAGTATGATATAAGTATAACATAGGTAAGATTATGAGACTTCTGGCAGGTAAAGTTTTTATTCATACTAATTATCTAATAAAAATTGTTGACGAAGCAGAACATAATGAGCCAAACTTTTTAGAGCTTAATTTAAGCGTTAAACACAAGAAAGATTAAGAATTTAAAAAGTTCAACTAGAAAAAGACTTAGACAAAGAACTTCCATACTTACGGTGGCGCTGATTGAAGCCAGGGAAAATTGTTCACAATCTATCTTCATTTGATAGACTCCCTATAAATACATTACTATCATAAATTCGTAAGAACCAAAAATAAATATTTTTTTATACCATTGCTCATCACTTTACCTTATTCTTCATGGATGGTAAGGGAGAATAACCGCCAGCTATCTTTAAAAGGTCTAACTGTCTCTCCTCTGTAGCCATGTTGCTGAAAGACTCAATCCGACGACACGACGTTTCCATTTCACTGGGTGGATATCCTGCTCTATCGCCATCATCATAATCTTCCGACATTCTAATAAAAATACTAGTATTACGGGGCTTCCTCAAGTAATGAAAAAAAAAAGGATTGTGTCTAAAGTTTCTAGACAAGAACCTCTTATTAGTAGCGAAAGAAGTGCGTGCCTGTTTGTCTTGAGGCAGAGAATATAGAATTCAACGCTTTATATAAGCTGATTACTTAAACCACGTTTTCATGTATGCTTTTCGAAGCTCCATCCAAATAATTGATACATCGAAAATTTAAAAATTTTTCTCGAACATTTCTTGACTGCAAATGATTAGAATTTTTCATTTTTTTTAATTTTTTAGAAAAGTTTGCCAATTACCAATGTATCGTTTATTTCGGTAGAACCCCATACCTTTTGGTGCGAATGAGACAGTGTGGCTGAAGTGTCTGTAATTTCCTGATATATATATAGATATATAATTTTTTTTTGCAATTGGACGTGCTGATTACGATGAAAACAGTTAAACTATTTTTTGCGTGGTAGATTAATGTTAAAATCACATTTGAATTACATTTTCATTACATTTTAGCAACGGTAAGAGCTACAGTAAAAATTAAAAAATACCAGCGTGTAGAGCAGAAAATTTGCCATCAGTTGAGTTTATTTTTAAATTTTGGACGAGTAGGAAATTTTGAAAAAAAAAATTAATGTAAGTTCAATATATTTTATTCTATCCAGAAAACTATATTTGTTGTCACTAGACTAGTGTTGTTACAATCCGAAGACAATACCGAAAATTAATCCAAGCATCCATGTCTAAATATCAATCACTATTGCGACTTCCAATTAAAAAATGATGAACGCGTATAGCCGTAAAAAAAAAAAAAAGAAAAAGTTTCTTCAGTAAAGTAACTTTTTATCTGAAATCTTTAGTTTTCAGAAAATATTGTTAAAAATATAGGATTTTATAAGACTCGTGAATTTTGTGTTGATCAACGAAAAAAAAAAACTTTGATATAATTAATATTGGGGTAATTTTTGGTGAGAAGTATTCCAAATTATTGTTGAAAAAATAATACAATGAACGCGCCATTTTGCCTCAGTATCCATTGTCGAGAACACTTGTATTTTTTGAATAAATTGTATATCCTTAACATCTGTAGGTAAAGACCCAACTTTTTTTGCATAAATATAAAAATTTAAAAAAGATATTTATTTAAATAACGACATCCCAAATTTCATACCTAAATTAAAGTTGTTAGATAAAGTCTCGAAAACATTCGAATCATTCTAAACTACGACATTGTTTCGGGGAAAAAAAATGCTTTGATACTGTTAAATCATGACAAA
Organism: Copidosoma floridanum; assembly: GCF_036245765.1. Taxonomy (NCBI): domain Eukaryota; kingdom Metazoa; phylum Arthropoda; class Insecta; order Hymenoptera; family Encyrtidae; genus Copidosoma; species Copidosoma floridanum. Next base: position 1,685,726 of record NW_028321912.1, on the reverse strand, counting down.
GGGTAAGTATAGCCATTGCAAGGAAACTAATAATTATGTATAGATTTATGATTTAAAGAACACATAGTCTTTAATTGGTAGCTCAAACTGAGCCACTTTTTTAATGTTAATTTTCTGAAGCCTGAGCTCTGTGATAACGTATCTTATATATGGATTTGCATTTATGTGTTGGAAGTATTTAAACGAGCAAAAAAATTTTGTAATGTGCAGTAAGTCAAAGGTTATACTAATATTTGACGCGTTATTGTTCATGACTTCATGATATACTTTACTTATCTATTGCGTATGTGATTTTCCCTGTCGGTTGGCTGAAATTGTTCTCTGCATACGTCCGTCAATTTAGACATTTATAAACCTTTTTGCAATAACTTTCACATGACAAAATTATTTTTGAGTTTAATGCATACTCAAGTACAAGTAAAATTGTAAAATTGAAAAATAGTACCAGCGCTTGCTTGTCCGTAAATACACGAACAAACGCAGTCATAAGGAATTCTTATATTCATACATGTGTAGAATCTCACCCAACATATCACTTGCCCTTTGCTTCTGCGGTTAATATATTATTATAACGGCCCCTACGCCTTTAGAAACGTTTCCCAGAGCTTGTCCCTATCGACGTCCAAAATGTCCGATAGCTCATTTGTACTTTACGGCATAAAACAAAGTAGTGACGTTATATATATACAGAGTCGAGCCGAGAAAGAATACTTGATTTTCCCATAAATCGTGTGTCAGAACTGATACGTTCAATGTGCATAACAATTCAATTCAACCACCTTCTACTGGGCAGCTCTGATAATAATATATTTATGATTGTCTGTATACTTACGTCCTTCACCTGTTTTTGTTTCATGTTTATTTTTTTTAATAATGTGTTTATTAGATCAAGCACTTACCCATTTGTAAGTACATTGTGTTATTGATTGAACACTTCCTTTTGGGTATTTGTGTATAATCACTAGCCAATCATTCATTTGTATGTGTTCTTTTTTATATTTTTAAACATTATTGTTACATTTTGCACTGAATCAAACTGGAGGAAATATCTTTTAACACAATTCTTGGTGAGTGTACTTTTTTAAATATTTGATGCTATTTTAGTGATTTGACGAAAACATGGCTATTTCTATGGTGAGGAAAAACTAAAAAAATCAAAGTATTATATTGACCGTAAGCTTAAAATAAGCACGAAAATACCTACTTATTTTGTACAGTACACACGAAATAAAAGTAAAGAATATATCCTTTGTTACAATTCTGATATTGAAAAAAATGTTTATGCATGTATCACAATTGGAGTTTTATTTTCAACTAAATATCATCTCAATAATAAAACAGCAATTTCTTGTTGCAACAGCTAAATGTTACTTTTTTCTATGGTACCAGATTTGTTACTGGTTTTTTATATTTATTTTTCATTATTATTATTATTTATTATTATTTTTGTTTTTTGCTGATTAAAACAGTAATAATAACATCCAGAAATTAATTTTCGATGTAGAAAATGTGGGCATTAAATAATATTAATACGATCCGTTATACGAGTGCAAGTTCTTTAAGTGGGTTCTCGTTACTCGTTATAAAAAATTTCAATTTGACATCTTACCGATTGTAGAATAAGTAATTTTTTATTTTTTTATGCGTCTTTCCTAAATCTAAGAAATTCGAAGTACTTTTCCCTTTTGTAGCTTAGCTTTTTATTGGTTCTCTGCAGCGTAGAACGAAAAATATTCCATAAAATAAACCAACGTAGGTGCCCGAGATCTAAAATATTAATACCTTAGTATGAAATAAATAATATATTGGGCTATTTCCAACATCAGGACTACCACCACCACATCGGGTTAATTCTCCGTCGAAGCACATAGCTCCAACCAATACAATCATAGGTAGGGGTAAACGGTAGAAATATTGGTGCCACGTATTTTCTTAAAGCAAATCAGAGCTACTTTCACTCCTACTCTTTGAATATCACGGCCAATCTACTAAAACTCAATAGCGTTTTCCTCCCCCCCTACGTGTGTTAACGCAACCTCGACCAAGTGCCTTTTTCCCCTGCGACCGCAACGTTTGGATATTTTTGGACTCTTCAATTATTTTTATAAATTTTCGAACGGTATGAAATTATTTGACGATAAAATGATTTTTTGCAGAGGGTTTAAAAAAAATGAACAATTAGTGCAGAAATGCAAATATACCTACGAATTATGGAAACCAATCTTATTATGTTTGCATATTGGGTAGTACTTAACATACAAAAGGAAAATTTTTGTTGGAGATGATAGACATCTTACTGTTTCAAATGTTTACAAAAGTTAAATTCTGAGGGATAAATAGTTTTAGAAAAGTCAAAAGTTCCAAGATCTTATTGAGACTCTGAAGTTGTTTGGGATATTAAATAGCTATATAAAAAGAATCTATTTGATCGATGAGTTTTTACTAATATGTTAGTAGAAATTTCATCAGATACTTCACATACTCGATGGCACGAGAAAAAAATCTAGTTGCATCACTTCAAATTTAGGGACGTGTTTTTGGTGTTGGTATAATTTCTGTGGTAACAGGATACATATAGATATTGTAAAGTATGATAATTTTATAATACCACAGGAGTTATCCTTTTTCTAAGTTTCTTTTGCGAATTGTGATTAAGATTTAAAAAAGTGTATCTTATTTGGAAAAAAAAAAATTAATATAAATCTTGAATAATCCTAGCATTTTAAGAAATTCTGTAGCATCCACTTATCAAAACTCATCTATGCCATTTTTTGAAGCATCAACATTTAAAAAAAAAAAAAAAAAAAAAAATGAAAGAAAAATAAGCGTATTGAAACCTTTTTCATGCACGAAACATTTAGTTAATTTTGTAACGTACAATTGGTAATATTATATCAAAATCACCATTAATTTTTTCTGCATCGATTTTTTTCATTGGATTCTATCTTTGATGGTTATTGAATTGTTAAAATTTATTAAAAATGGTATTGTTTTGTGTACAAATAAACAGAATATGTAACTTAATATTATGAAGCTTGTTATATTTTTACTTATAACTAAATGTATGAAAATTGGATAGCTGTTACAAGAAAAATTACTTAGTCTATCGACCTGATGAGCGACGAAAATTACCCGTGCCTCGTACAACTGCCGAAAATGTGGGTGTCATAGCATATAACATATACAGTAAGAGCTAACGCCAAAATTGCCTTTACTCAAGTTTTTAGTCTGAGTAATCGTAAAAAAACGTTTGGCAAAGTGGTAGCAACTTTTTTTTTGTAAAGGGGTATAGCTATTTGAATGTCAATTTTTGGGTAGTAGATAAGCATCAATTTTCAAGCTTGTGCCCAATATTATTTGTATCACACATTAATCCAGGCCACCGTCGGTAACTCTCTCTTTTTGTCCCTGTTCCGGTGTATAGTCAATTCGAGCTTGGAATCTCTACTACCTCGACCAAATCCAATACAATAAGCCAGTGAAGGTTGTTTGCGGGGTAAAAGTGGGTAATTTCTAGCCTGCTGCTCTTTCCTAAAAACATCATCATTAACGGGTACGTCGACGCCGAGGGCTTCAATGTGTCAGGTGTTAAGAGAGTCCTTCTTTTTTGACGCGTTAATGGATGTATTATGCAGGAACTACCTGTTCGTGTGAAATGGGTCGGAAAGCCACGAGACTAAATCGATAACTTGGGAGGGTAGTATTGTTCTCGATTGCTATACCACCCGATAAAGTAGCGCGATAACTTATTGGCTCACTTTTTTTAAACTAGTCGATTGTCCTTTCAGTTATTCTTACGATTTTTTCTGATTTTCTCAATTTGATCCATTGATTCGGATAATAGTCTCTAGCAGAAGTCTGGAACGTTTTTGAGTATACGAAAGCCAACTGCATTAAGTATATGGCCTGAAGGAATTGTAGGATAACGGTTTAATGCACTGCGGATCATTAAGTTAATAAATAATAAATCAAAGGTCTTAAAATTTCCCAAAAGTTTTTCTTTATTATGAGGTATGCAGTAAGTTCGACATTTATCTGAAATTATGAAACCGCAAGTCATTCTATTAAAAGTAGTACGAGTCCAAGTATAATCAGACATAGGCAGATTTTTTTTTAATTAATTTTTCCGAGTATTGAACACCTATTTACATGTTGTTCCTAAAAATGTAGAATTTATATAGAAAAAAAAACTTTAATGAGTTCAATGTCATTGACACGACTCTGCCTATCGTGTGAGTTTCTCTGCGGTCTCGAGTCTGAGACTAATCACTGCGAGTAGGTCTTGAGAGCATGCATCGTCTGTGTGGATCCAAGACCATGCGCTGACTTATTTACTATCGAAAAATCTACAAGTAATGTTTGGAACGCTGTGGGAGCACGAGATAGATGCAGCTACGACGAAGCGTTGGTCCGCAAACTCAAGAGGACGATTTTACGTCCAAGAATTTACTTTTATAGTCGATGGCGTTCGATCAATAACATGATGTACTTACTTATGGGTTAGCGCTAGATTCTTAAAACATATCATAAAAAAAATAAACGTGAAACAAAAGCAGGTGCAGGACATACACGAATAATTGTAAATATATTATGAGCAGAGCTGCGTAGTAAAAGGTGGTGAAACTGAATTGTCATGCACATTGAACGATCAGTCCTGACACGCGATATTTAAGATAATAAACTATTCTTCTTCGGCTCAACTCTGTATATATATATAGTGTTGCTACTTTGTTTTATGCTGGAAAGAACAGATAAACTATAGAATATTTTGGACGTTGGAAGAAAAAACTCGGGGAAACGTTACTGGAAGCGTAGGGGCCGTTATAATTATATATGTTCGTGACCACACGATAAAAATGTGGGTGCGTTGGGAAAATTTCCTGTACAATGTTTATAACGTTTGTTACTGTATTCACAACCAAGTGGGTGTTGGCACTTTTCTTTAATTTTACTCATACTGATGATTGATAGCTTAGAAAATTTTTGCGGCATGACAGCTGTTGCAGAAAGATACATAAATATTTGAAAAGGCACTTTGCTGGCAACAGTTTCAGCTAACTGACACGTAAGATCGCATACGAAATCTATAAGAAAAGCATATTATAGAGTCATGAACAATAACACGTCGAATATAAGTGTCACTTTTTATTGAACCCTTATTTTAAAATTATTTTGCTTGTTAAAATAGTTGCTACACGCACCCAAACATTAGTGTATGAAATTTATTTTCACACAGTGTAGGCTACTGAAAATTAATATAAAAAAAAATTTTACTACAAGCTACGGACCGAAGACCACATTCACTATAGACCGTAATTCTATACATAATTATTAGTTTCTTTGTAATATGTATACCCATATACTGTTCATTAAGATTTGATAGTATAGAAGTACAAACTTTTTCTCAAACAACATCACAGATTGTATAATCCTGAAACTCATAAGAGGTTAAATTGATTCCTTCTCCAGTATATAAGTCTAGAATTTTAACTGATTATGACTTTTAAAAAATACTGCTCTTTTATAAAACAATAAATTTTTGACTTGTACTACCTCATTTTAAGATACATTTTCTTGGAAGATTATTATTTTAAATTCTATAGCTTTACATAAAAAATAATACCTGAAAGACAGAAAAGCTTGAAAAATTGCTTTACAGCATTTTGCTTCGTAAGAAAATACTTTTTATATCTGACGTCAACCAAAGTAATCCATACAAATACTCACCAGAATTTCAACTTATACTGAAGCAAAATATACTGTAATAACAGTAACTACTCTCAATCATGTTTTTCGCAGAGTACAAATTATCTGGTATTTTTATTTAAAAAAAAATCGAATTTTGTTAACTACCATAAATTTCAAACATTCGTAAGATCAAGTACAAATAATACTAATCGGATTAAAAGACAGTTAGTTCTTTATTTTCATGTTGCGTGGGAAATATATGATAGAAAGCGTAAAAAACATGTAATGTACAATTTATAAAAAAAAGAACTTGTTTAGTTTGAGAAGAGCCCAATTAAATGCTGAGTAATAATACAATATAAAGCACTAATGACACATAAATTGGTCAGAACAACTATTAAAATACATGATTAATATTAATTAGAGGACTAAGGATAATTAGTATTTGCTTGATAAAGGCGCAATTGTACAATCAGTTTAGTCCGCTAAAGATACATAAAATTTTTTAACAATTAGAAATGAACAAATAAAAATGTAACCAATAAACTGATGAAAATAAATTAGCAAATTATTTAATAAGTAACGTTAGACACTAAATTTTTGCGTTACTCGAAAACTTAAAGAGTTAAATATTTTAAAACGTGGCAATATATATTGTTCAAAAGTTACAGGTTACAAATATTTAATCTCCAATAGAAATTAGTTTGAAGCCTATATGATGCATTGCTTTAAAATTTTGTCATGTATTGTTTTCTTTCCAATCTGTCCTACGCGGATTGGCTTCTGTTTTGTTTGTTTTGGGAAATACAAATAAAATGAGGAGAAGTTGGAAAGGGGTTGACTGTGTCGATGGGCGTGACTGTTTTCCCACTTTATGGCCAGGAAATTTTGGTAGTGGGAAAGGGGATTCCAAGCCCTTCAAGGCACAGCCCTTACACGTCACTGTCTCGCAGTGCGTCAGCTAGACAACACCTCAACCCAAAGTGATCACTGTGTTCTACGTTTCTGATACAGTTTGTCAAAGGACTTTAGTGCTCAAATCGATATTCGTTTGTGAAAATTGTCCTGTGCAATTCGAGAACCAATACTTCCAGCATCCAAAGCGTGTCCATTCCAGCCGTGCCCAGCTTCATCCAAGGAGTTTTTGGACGTTATTGTTTGCGCCACGAGAATCAAGTTAACAAGTAAGTACATGCATTAATCCTCCCTTTTGCAGAAATAAATTTGTCTTACTTTTAGCAAAATCATCTTGTTTCGTTCCAAGTGCAGTACTATTTTGATACAAAACAAGGAAAGTCATGGGTAATATTTAATAAGAAAATAGATTTATTTTTTTTGCTATCATTTTTTTGCTTATAACAATCATTCTTTTTAGTATGCCTCAAAAAAAATACACATAAAACTTCTTCTTTCTTCATTCTAAGCTGTTAAAAAAAAAAATATTTGACAAAAATTCTCATTAATAAAATTCATTATTATCAAACAATTGCTTAAATTTTTCTACATGTGAGGGCAGGAAAGGCGTACACATTAAAGCATAAATTTATAATAAAAATTACTTCAAAATCATTTTTTTTTTTTCATTTACAAAACTAGTGCTGAACATTTGTGAAAACCACGCTGACTTAATTCATTTTGACTTAACTTAACAAGCAATTGTTTAAAACACTATTTTTCACAATCTAAAGTATGTTTCTACTTTCTTCATATTTCATGAAAAAAACGTACATGTTTTTTGTAAATATTTTAATTATAATTGCGACGTGAAAAGAAACGTTTCTGGATGTTTTCGCTTGCTACGTCTCTGAACATTTTCCATGCAAAATATTGGCTTAATTTTATAATTTATTTAAGATTAAAAAGAAAACTGAATTAAATTCAATGAGTGATGGCATAACATACATTTAAAACAAGAATGAAGAAATAGGCCTGTTATAATTTTTATCTCATTTAATTTCAAACGATGAAATAAATATAGTACTGTTGTACAAACACTGTTATTAAATAAAATTTGATACATTTTTTACTATGTGTTAGTTATATTACTGATATAAAAGACTTACTTTCACTAACTTATGTAAAAAACGTTGTTATAACAATTTTATTTAGTTCAGTGAGCAAACATGTATATTTTTTGAAATTATTTTTAGCCAAAAATGATGAAGCTAACCAGCCTCGTTGTAATATTAGCCGTTGTTTTATTCATGCCATGTGATTCAGCAAAAAACATGGAAAGTCAAGTTCCTGTCATTTTGGATGTACAAAACTTCTATGCGACCACCAGCATAGGAATTATTTATAGGAGCAATGAAGGTGAGTAAAAGTAGAGCATTTATTAAAAAAATATTAATTTTCAACTACAAAAATTATTTGTTCTCAAATCCACAGACATACATTCCGTGGTTAACATGGTTAAAGCATTTTCACGTAAAATGGTGTATTTCGTAGCTTCGACGATACTGGACCTTCCAGCGAAGTACCCAAAAATAAGAAATTACTCAAAAACCCTTTTCGTGGTGTTTTTAAATACTGACAATGATTTCGAAAAATTTACACGTTTCTCGAGGCATCATAATCTGTCGCCTCATGTATGGCTTTTGTTATTCCGGCCTGCCATTACCGAACAAATTGACAGCACTTGCCGTTATCCTGAAAAGAATCATCTTCACTTGAATATAAGAAGTGAAGTTTTAACTAAATGTGGCAACAATAAAAACATTAATGAATGGTTTGCTGTTGGCCCCCAGAGTGAATTACAATTTAATAAATTATTTAAATGGAGCAAGGAAAGAGGATTATCTATTACAGACAAGCGAACTTTAGTCCAGAGACGAAAGAATTTAAGTGGTTGCTCTGCCACAATTACTGCTAAGGTAACAAATTTGTTCAATAATTAAATTGGTTTATTTTGACATAACAAAATTATTGCATCTAAACAAATTTTATTGTTTTATGGATTCGTTCGTAGTCTCCTCGTGTTTATTCTACAGTAATTCAAGATTTTGCTTCAACAACAGGATTAGCACTTGAGTATAATAATAATTCCCATATCAAAGGGGAACCAAATGAAAGTGTCAAGAATGCATCAATTAATCCCACAAATTTATTAAATGAGAGTATTATTATTCCTTACAAGTTTTTAACGAACAAAAATTTAGATAAGTATGACTTAACGATTGAAATCATGGATTATAAAGATGCGTTATATTATGAATTACCGGATACTTTGGATATTCCATGGGATGCCTATTTTGAGGTTAAAAAATTTGAATTGTCAAATATTTACGCCTAAACTTTTCTGTAACGTTTAATATCCTTATTATTGAACAAGTTTTCAGCAAGCAAATGTGGATTTTCTTGATTATACTGGTAGTTTTTTCTTCGATATTATTTGCAGTAATTTTAGTATTACATGGAGATAGGAGAGGATTCATTTATAAACTGTCGGACGGTTTTTTAAATGTATGGCGAATGTTTGTACATCAGGAGTTTACAGGTAAACAGTCAACGAAGATTTTTTCGAAAATACAGTAGACAGATTTATATTACGTTATTTATATCATATTATACAAAACGATTATGATGATTCACTTCTCATGTTTGTTATTTCTCTAGTAATTTTTAAATACATATGATTGATTAGTTCTGTGCAAGATTTGTCTTGCGCGCCCATGCCCTCCCCTCACCCTCTTTCTGCTCAAAGAAGAGGGAGCTGCTGCTCGCTTGGTCTCTGCTGGCGCGAGCGAACTGAGCTCACGAGTGGAACTAACGTGTGTGCACGCCTCGACCTCCTGCTTCGCTGGGGACTCTCGAACCGGACCTCCACGTCGATCTGCCTACTCTAAAATATCTGTTACGGCTGATCTGCCGATCTTGTATTTACTCGACGTCCTAATAAAGAACAATTCAAACATTGGTCCTTCGAGCCGGATAGCGTGACTGGGACAGACAACCGCCAGAACCTCATCGAGCCCAGGACAGCCAGAACCACTGTGCTACGCGAAGCAATGTAAGTAGGACGATATGAGATGCGATCATGCGAAAATACATTCTCTACGTCCGAGAACGTATCGAGACATTGGGCCTCTGTTGCAAGTGATGCAATCGTGCAGAGCCGCGCCACGTGGTAGAGCGATCTGAGGTTATGATAGCCTTAACAAGATGCGACAGGCGAGAGACGCTCCACCGCGACTGCCGTGCAGTCCGCGTCGTGGACCTCGCGTGCGACCGCGATTACTCAGTCAGTGAGGCTGTCGAGAGGTTTTGGGTTGCAGATTACAGGCTGCTTCATGCTTAAACCGCGGGATTTACTAGTTCACGTCATCCCGCGGCTGGTCGGGTTGACAGATTCATTTGCGATTCCTCACGCCCTTTTTCTCAATATTCTACGTAGACTCATTTGGCACGCACGATTACACCACAAGTAACAAGGCGCCGTTTGAGAGACAAGCGTCGAGCTCAGCGCGTGACTAATTTACAGGGATAACGAAGGCTGGCCCTCGTTGCTGGAATCGCAGCAAGCCCTGCTAGAGGTTCTCGCGGAATTCACTCAATCCGCCAAGAGCGTCGAAGTATGGAGCATGGGTCTCGTCGACGCCAGGTTCGAGCTACTCGCTGATTATTGGAATGACTTCCAAGCCAATCATAAGGATCTGATTCAGGGCGCACCTGTGGATAAAGTTGCCTCCTTGAGAGCCCTGTACAGGTCCGCAGAGGGATACTACCTCGACGCTAAGGCGTGCCTGTATGACGCTAGGAGTCGGCTGCTCCCGGCCATGCCAGGAGGTGGTGGCCAGTTACCTCTCCCCAGACCGCTCCCTGGACCGCACTCGGGCCCTCGCCTGCCGAGCATCAATATCCCGCTCTTCTCTGGCCGTCGCGAGGATTGGCAGTCTTTCCGCGACCTGTTCCAGGCGCTCATTCACCAGGATGCTCGGCTCACCGACGTCGAGAGGCCTTACTACCTGAAGGCAAACGTACAGGGTGAGGCAAAAGCAGTTCTGGACACCTTGCAGCTCGTTGGCTCCAATTATTCCACGGCCTGGAGTCTCCTTGTCTCGCGGTTCGAGCATCGCCGCCTCCTTGTGCAGGACCACGTCATGGCACTCCGAACGCTCAAGCCTCTGCGCGAGGAGTCCGCTGCTGGTCTGCAGGGCTTGCTCGATGCCTTAGAAAAGCACCGTGATCAACTGCGAGCGCTCAATCAGCCGGTGGAACATTGGGATGTGTGGATGGTCTCTTTTGCCTCGACCGCCATGGACCCCTCGACTCGGAGAGCCTGGGAAGACGAGCTCAAGAAGTTAGAGGCAGCCAGCTCTGCACAAGAGGAAGCGGCCTCCTTCGCCACTTTGTCCAGCTTTCTGCGGAGGCGCGGCCGCTCTCTGACTTCAATGGAAGCCTCGCGCCCTCCCCGATCGACGAACGATCCTGTACGCTCGACCGGCAGTCGCCCTCCCGCGCCGACGCCACTCAGCCGCAACCACCGATCTTTAGCCACCCACGCAGTCAACGATGACTGCCCTGCTTGCCACGCGCCGCACTACGTAGGTCACTGTAGCCGTTTCCTGGAACTGGACGCGCTTGGGCGAAGGGGTTTCGGCGCTCAGCACAAGCTGTGCTTTAACTGCCTGAAGCCGGGCCACATGGCAACTGTCTGCCCTTCCCAAGGCGTATGCCAATATTGCAAGGCGCGGCATCACAGCCTCATCCATGATGGTGGTCGCAAGCGCAGGGCCGCGCCCGACCCAGCACCAGCTGAGGCAAAGCAGTGTCTCTTCACCTCGGACTCCAAGGACGGGATCGACGCGGCAGCTGCTTCACCGTTGTGACTAGCCGTCTTGCCCACGCTCAAGGTTCAGCTCATGGGCCCCGGGGGGCGGACAGTCACAGCAAGAGCACTCGTCGACGCTTGTTCGGAGATTTCAATCACGTCTACTGCCCTTGCTCGAAAGCTTGGCGCCAGTCCCGAGCCAGCTGTCACGAGCATATCTGGCGTCGGAGGCGCTGTCTTTATGCGCTCCCCAACGATTGCAAGTTTGCAGCTCCAAACCCGGAACTCAACCCGGACGTTGCGGCTGACTGCGCACTGCTTGCCCCAAATGGGACTCCGCACCCCCTCCGGACCGTTACAACCAGCCGTCATCGAACTCTGGAACGATTTACCAGATCTTTCAGACCCGACCTTTGGAATACCGGGCGGCGATATCCTACGGCCAGGGCAGTTATTCCGTGGAGATATCGTCGGACAGCTCACCGTTGCCGGCTGGATGCTCGCTGGTCACGCACCGGGCCAAGCGACCTCGTCCTCGCCGGCTGCTTGCATGACGACACAGGACACCTCAGCTCCGCCTTGGCACGAGCAGCTAATCGCACTGATGCAACGGTTTTGGGAATTGGAGGACGTGCCACGGGTAATTCGTCAATCTCCTGATGACATCGAGTGCGAGGTCATCTTTGCCGAACATCATCGGGCTGCCGACGGGCGCTATGTCGTCCGCCTCCCGCTCAAGCGCGACGGAATTGAGCGACTAGGAGAGAGCTTAACCGGCGCTAGAGCATCCCTTCGTTCGCTACAGCGCAGATTGCGGGGTGCCCCGGAGATGGCCATCGAATATGCACGCTTTATGGACGAATTCTTAGGTGCGGGCACATGCGGTTACTGACCGACGTGGAGCTACGCGAGTCGTCGGGCCTCGTGCATTATATCCCGCACCATGGCATCTGGCAAGCTGGCGACCACCGGAAGAAACTGCGCGTCGTATTCAACGCATCGCGACCGACATCCACTGGCTATAGCCTCAACGATATCCTGCACGCCGGACCGAAGCTCCAAGCCTGCTTGCCGACTGTCTTGCTCCGCTGGAGAAGGCATCGGATTGCTTTCTGCGCGGACATCCAGATGATGTTTCGGCAGATCTGGATCGACAAGCGTGACGTGGACCTCCAGCGTATCCTGTGGAGCACTGATGACTCTAGCCCGCCGAAGCACTATCAGTTGCTCACTGTGACCTACGGTGAAGCTAGTGCTCCCTATCTCTCTCTACGGACGATTTCCCAGCTATGCGAGGATGAAGGCCATGCTTGGCCCGAGGCCGTGCCTGTCGTCAAACAAGATCGATACGTCGATGATATTCTCTCTGGCGCTGACGACGTTGAGACGGCTCGACTTCGCCGCGACCAGCTGATCGGCTTGTTGCAAGCTGGGGGCTTCCCTCTGAGGAAGTGGGTGGCCAACGATCCGGAGCTGTTGCGTGATCTCTCTCCAGATGCCCGACTAAGGCCAACCTGGCGACAGCTCAGCGCAGACGGTCTTGTCAGCGAACTCGGCGTCAGCTGGGACCCGATTGACGATTGCTTCCACCTCACACCGCCTACCCTACAGCCACGGCCGACCAAGCGCGCGATGCTTGCCGCTCTAGCACGACTCTTTGATCCCTGTGGATGGATCGCGCCCGTTGTCTTAACTGCCAAAATGATCATCCAGGATCTCTGGCGAGCGCGACTCGAATGGGATGAGCCCGCGCCTGCTGCCATGGCCCAATGCTGGAGCGGATTTCTGACTCAACTGCAGAATGTCCCTAGCATTGCTATTCCTCGCTGGATCAGCTGCAGTCCCGCCACTAGTTTGCAACTCCACGCATTTGCAGACGCGAGCCGGCGCGCGATGGCTGCTGTCGTGTACTCGCGCTCTGAGAACCCAGCCGATGGTGTCTGCGTGAGTATTTTGATGTCCAGGACCAAGTTGACCCCCATCAAAAGCTTGCAGCCAGACGCCACTAGTCCAACACGTATGACGATCCCTCGATTGGAGCTACGAGCGGCACTGCTCGCAGCGAGGCTGCTACGCAAGGTTGCCGAGGAATATGCTGTGAGCGTTGAGCACTGTCACGCCTGGAGCGACTCCCAGATCGTGCTTCACTGGCTCCGATCATCGGAGCCGACAAACAACTCATTGATCGACAATTACGTGGCTCACATCCAGGAGCTTCTGCCCTCCCACGTATGGAGATATGTTCCGACGGACTCTGATCCAGCGGATGTGGCGTCCCGGGGCACGGATCTGTTCATGCTTCAGCAAATGCGTGCTTGGTGGGAAGGCCCTTCTTGGCTCGCGGGCCCTCTTGACTTGTGGCCAGCCGAAAACGCAAAGTTGCCTAGCTCCTGCAACCCAGTCAACGACGGCGCCCTCCAATCTTGTTGTGCTGTTCAATGCACTACGCCAAATCTGCTCGAGAAGTTCTCAGACCTTGGCCGTCTCCTACGCTTCCTCGCTCGACTGCGTCGCTGGATCCGTCGTCGGCTACGTCGAGATCCCGCTCCCTCGCCTTTCACCCTTCTGACGACGATTGAGCTGCGCGATGCCTACCTCGCCTGCGTCCGCCTCAGCCAGCGACAATTCTTCGCGCTAGAGATTGCGAGCTTGCAAAAGGGCGGCCGTGTCCCTGCGAAAAATCCACTGCTGTCTCTAGACCCGATCTTTTCCGATGACGTCCTTCGAGTTGGCGGTCGTCTCCAACATTCTGCGCTCACCTTCGATGAGCAGCATCCGCCAATCCTCGACAGCCGATGCAGCCTCGCTCGGCTCATTATCCAGTGGGCTCATTCTCGTGCTCTTCACGGAGGAGTCAGAGTCACCAGCGCCTATGTGGCTCGCAAGGCCTGGATTGTTGGCGGGCGGCGGCGAATCAAAAGTATTCTCCAGGGATGCGTGGTCTGCGCCCGACTGCAGGCGCGGCCCGCCACTCAACACATGGCACCTCTACCGGCCGCACGGGTCACTCCTGCTCGAGCTTTCTCTCGCACTGGAGTTGACTACGCTGGCCCATTCAACATTTTGTCTGCTAAGGGCCGAGGCATCCGCACAAGTAAGGGCTACGTCGCGATCTTCGTCTGCATGACCACCAAGGCGTCACACCTTGAGCCCGTTGGTGATCTCTCCACCGAGTCATTCATTGGAGCGCTCACAAGATTCTGCGCCAGGCGCGGTCGGCCCTTAGAGATCTGGAGTGATAACGCCACCTGCTTCCGCGCAGCAGACCGTGAAATGCGCGAGGCTCTCCAGGATGCCAAAATAAAGTGGGAGCGTGTTGCTGGCTCACTGGCTGAACAAGGCGTCACGTGGCACTTCATTCCTCCACGGGCGCCCCACTTCGGCGGACTATGGGAGGCCGGTGTCAAAGCAATGAAACATCATCTCCGTCGTGCCCTTGGACCGCGCAACCTCACCTACGAGGAGTTTTCCACCGTTTTGGCCAGCATCGAGGCGGTCCTCAATAGCCGCCCTCTCACTCCATTCACCGGAGGCTTAGATGACCTGGACATCCTCACCCTTGGACACTTCCTCGTCGGTGGCCCGCTGAATTCTGTGCTTGAGGCCAGTACCCCGCCCGAGAAGCTCGATCACCTCAGTCACTGGAAGCTGGTCCGGGGAATCCTAAACCAGTTCTGGAGCCGCTGGAGCCGCGAGTACTTGAACACGCTCCAACAACGACCCAAGTGGAAGGTCCCACGTCGTAATTTTCAGGTTGATGACGTCGTCGCCGTGGTGGACGCCACGCTCCTCCAGTCTAGCGGCACGTGGCCGCTCGGTCGCATCATCTCGGTTCATCCCGGACCCGACGGGCTCGTTCGCGCCGCCACCATCCGGACCACCACTGGTGAATACACCCGTCCCATCAGCAAGCTCTCTCTACTGCCTGTCCGATTGCCTAGTGCCGGCGACGCCGCCTCCAAAGACCCTGTGGCCGAATCTGACCCAGGTACGGCGGGCGGAGACTGAGATCGTTCACGGAACAAGGCGGGCGGGTTGTGCAAGATTTGTCTTGCGCGCCCATGCCCTTCCCTCACCCTCTTTCTGCTCAAAGAAGAGGGAGCTGCTGCTCGCTTGGTCTCTGCTGGCGCGAGCGAACTGAGCTCACGAGTGGAACCAACGTGTGTGCACGCCTCGACCTCCTGCTTCGCTGGGGACTCTCGAACCAGACCTCCACGTCGATCTGCCTACTCTAAAATATCTGTTACGGCTGATCTGCCGATCTTGTATTTACTCGACGTCCTAATAAAGAATAATTCAAACAAGTATAGTGAAATTTGTTCTCGTGGCCCACAACGATGATCCTACGAAACAACTGATTGTATCCTTTCTTGATCAACATGAAGACCATCAAAAAAATTTTGTATCACTTTACCAATAACCTTTGGAATGATATCTTTATATTTTAAAGATGAAAATAAAATAAAAAACTTTCACAAACATAAGTAATAGCAGATCAAGTGGCTTTGTTTCTCGTATAGCGATGGTTTATCGAAAATCAAACTTGTACGTAACAACGTCAACGGCACTCAAGGCCGCCAATACTTTCGTAATTGTGCAGCGCTCGCTTGTGTGTTTACTTCGAGTCCTGTTTGCGTGTACCTGTGATTCTTATTTTCCACCGTAATTTTTTTCGCATGTTTAAAAATATCGCAAAACTTTATGGGAGTCATCAGAGAAAATTAACTTGGTCTTTGAAACGCACTTTTTTATTATTTAATAAATAAACTACGGGACTCCTCGTTCCAAAAGTATCATGCAATGGTCGTCAGATAGTTTAATAATGGACACGTGAAGTATTTTTTCAACGTCATGGAAGTTGGGAGAGTTTTGGTGTGTAAGCGCCCAACTTGAAAGAGTCGTTTTTCTTTCTGAGAAAAATAAAAATTTCACTTTGAAAATTTTCATGTTAACATTATTCGAGGTATGCGGAAGTCGGTTAACGCCTCAAATACTGTTGCAATTTTTAATTATTCAAAGACAACGAATTTGATACATGTGAGTAAATTTATGTGTATTTAATCACATACATAATACACAATTAACAGTCAAATTTTAAGTTTAAAACATTGGCAAATTTTTCTCTCATAAAAAAATATCATAAGCTGATTATAAATTTGAATGCAAACAATATTCATTTAACTATTTTTGTTCTGACGTAAGTGCTTTTTTACACCAAAACCAATTCACTTAATTTCGATCACATGCATCAAAAATAACAGCCAAGATATTGTATTATGTACATTACAAATCGTTTTTTGCAATTGAAAAAGAGAAAAATTTTTTTTTTTAAGTTTTTGTTTAATATCATGATATAGAAATAATGGTGCTTTGCATCGAACAGAAAAAAAGTATTTCATATTACAATCTTACCATGTGACATTTGAAATTTCAATGCTTATTTAAACCATAACTTAGTCATACTTTGCAACAGGACGAAAAACATTATGTTTGCCTACAAAAAAATTACTTACTTTTATAGTTTACTTAAAATTATATATTTACAATTGTACCGCTAATTTTTATTTATTTCTTGAATGTACAGTGGTTATTTTAAAGTTAATTTTAAACTCTTTATTCTAAGACGTTCTTCTAGTATACCTTCTATCTTGCATCATAGGTATTTTTGCAGTGAACTATTAAACAGTAAGTATCTGTCTTAAATGTAAATCAAAAAATTGTACTTATCATTAGTGGATCGACAAGTATATAAGCGTATTAATTAACTTGTTTTATAAATCGTTTGTTTTATAAATTTTTATCTTTGTATTAATTTAATTGAAAATATAATATCTCAAATGGCTTTGGTTAATTATTCGTATAAAAAAAGATGAGGTAATACAGTGACATCACTTATTCTTTTACTTCATACATTTTCTTTTGTTAATTGTGACCGTGAATAAGCTGATATTTTAGTCTTAGTTAACATGTTTTTTAACGTTAAAATAAGCTGCATTCATATAAGTTGAACAGTACTAGATGCTCCACCCTGCTCGCTTATTGACCAACTCCCTGACAGTTGATAACAAATATTTAATTTCTTGATTTTTTATAACAACTGGATAATTTGCAACTATATAATATGCAGTTTTCATTTTTGTTGAATCCAGAAATTTTAACTACTGATTATTTAATCTTATTTTCAAATTTAAGCGCCCAAGACTAGTCTCGACCAATCACAGAACGAATAAACTGACGACGGCAAAAATTTGTTTATAAGTATTATATGGGTAGGATTATGAGACTTTTAACAGGTCAAGATATTTATTCATACTAATTATCTGATCAAAATTGTTGAGAAAGCAGAACATACAATCAGCACATCCGTTTGAAAACTCATTTTGAGCGTTTAACACGAAGACAATTAAATATTTAAAAAGTAAAACTAGAAAAAGACTGAGACAAAGAACTTCCACACTAACGGTGGCGCTTATTGAATTCAGGAAAAATTTTGTACAATCCATTATCTTCTGATGGACTTCCTACAAATACACCACTATCATGAATTCGTAATAAAAACAAAAAGAAATGTATTCGTTCACAATTGCTCATGGCTTTACCTCATTTTTGTCGGATGAGAAGGGAGAATCACTACCACGTATCTTTGTAGGGGGCTAACTGTTTTTCCTCTGTAGATGTGTTGTTGATAGACACAATCTGATGACCCGACACATCCTGATAGTCGGGCCGTGGAGGTTCTAAATTGAGTCCATCTTCTTCTTGCCTTGCTGGAAGTTCTTGAAACATTTTGATGAAATTACTAATATTTCGCCGTTTTCTTGATAAGTAAATGAAAGCAAAGAATTTTGTTTTTGGTTAAATTTACTCGATTGTAACCTCTTATCAGTAATGGAAGACGCGAGTGTCTTTCGGTCTCGTGGCAGAGAATATAGAATGAAACTCTTTATATAAGCCCACTACTTTACCAACGATATCGATATGTATGTCGATATGCAAAACAGATGTAGGATATTTTTGTCAGGTAAGAACGGAAAATAACTGTCAGATTACCTCCATTGGTTTAACTGTCTCTCCTCTGTAGACGTGTTGCTAGAAGACGCAATCTGATGACCCGATATGTCCATTATACTGGGTGGAATTCCTGCATTTTTACCGTCCAAAGTTTCTAATCGAACATTCTAATGAAAATACCAGTATTACGGGGCTTTTTTGGTTGATGAAAAAAAAAAAAGATGAATTGTGGTTAATGTTACTATACAATAACCTCTTATCAGTAATGGGAAAAGTGCGTGTCTGTTAGTCTTGAATCAGAGAATATAGAATTCAACGCTTTATATAAGCTGATTACTTAAACCACGTTTTCATGTATGCTTCCCAAAGCTCTATCCAAATAATCGATGTATCAAAAATTTAAAAGTTTTTCTCGAACATTACTTGACTGCGCATGCAAAACCTTTTTTTTGGGGATTTTCGAGAGAAATTTGCAAATTCCGAGTGTATCGTTTATCTTTGTAGAACCTCATACCTTTTGGTCCAAATAAGGGAGTGTAGCTGAAGTGCCTAAAAGTCACTGATTGGCTCTGCCGTTTTCGGGACTAACTGAGAGAACAACAAGCCAATAAGCGGAGATGTGTATATGTATGCGCGTAAATTTCTGTTTTCCTCTTCAAGTCTCCAAGTCTCCACCACTTTTCTCGAAGATACGGTCCCGATAATATGGCGTCTTCAGCCTCACTCTAAAGGTTCTTCTTTCTAGCGCCTTCTGAGTTGTTGCCAACTTGCTACTCTTGCTATCCCCATTAGTCTCCTGCCCAGAGATATAGACCAACCGAAAAACTTCTGAACTAAAAATTTGTTAGAGAAGAAGGCCTTTTTGATCTTTTATATAATTTGACGTGCTGATTACGATAAAAATAGTTGAACTATTTTTGTGAGTGGTGGATCAATGTTAAAATCACATTTAAATTTTATTTTGCTTACATCTAAGTAACGTTAAGAGCTGCAGTAAAAATAAAAACACGAGCGTGTAGAGCGGAAAATTTACTATCGATTTAGTTTATTTCAATGGTTTGGACAAGCACAAAACTTTCAGAAAAAAAATTAATGTAAGTTCTACATATTTTTTACTATCTAGAATACTATATTTTTTGTAATTAGACTAGTGTTGTTACCATCCGAAGACAATACCGAAAATTAATCCAAGCATATATTTCTATACATCAATTTGTTGAGTAAAGTAACATTTTATCTTTAAGTTTTTTGCAACCTTAATTTTCCAGAAAAAAGTTAAAAATAAAGGATATCATGAGACTTTGTTAAGCAAAACATTATAATAAATGCGGCACTTTGTCTCATTATCCGTTGTCGAGAACACATATATTTTTTTAACAAATTGAATATCCTTAACATTTGTACGTAAAGATCCAACTTTTTTTGTATAATCATAAAAATTTAATATTTTTTTTTTTAATAACGGCATCTCAATATGTATATCTATGTATAAGTTGGTAGGTAAAGTCTCGAAAATATTCGAATCATTCTAAACTATGACATTAATTCGGGAAAATGGTGGGCTTCGATACTATTAAATCATGATAAAGAGTAAGTATGGACATAACAAGGAAATTTATTATTATGTATAGATTTATTATTTAAAGTACACATGGTCTTCGGTTTATAGCTCCAACTCAGCCATTTTTTAACCTTAATTTTCCAAAGTCCAAGCTCTGTGATAACGTATTTTATATATTGATTTGTATTTATGTGTTTTAAGTATTTAAACAAGCAAAATAATTTGAAAATGACTTTCATCCGAAATGATCGACCAAATTGAGGAAATGAAAAAAAAGTTAAAATCACTGAAAGAACAATTGACTAGTTACAAAAAATGAGCCAAAGAGTTATCACGCTATTTCATCGAGTGATATGGCAATCAAAATCGAAACTACCCTCTCTAGTTATTAATGCGGTCTTGTAGCTCTTCAACCCCCTTTACGCCGTGGCGTCGGTAGGTATACCTATACCTATTATAGTACCTGCATAATACACAGCGTGTCAAACAAAAAGACCCTCCCATAACACCTGACACATTGAAGCCCTCGTCATCGACGTACCTGCTAATGATATATTTTCTGAGAGACAGCAGCTGGTGAGGAATCACCCACTTTTACCTTTCAAACATAATTTTGAGCACAAGTGAAATCGAAGCATTTCGGGATTGCAAGTTGGATTCCGAGCTCAAAACAACTGTTTGCATTGTAAAGAAAAACAAAAAAAAATGAAAAATTGTTCTTGACTTTACTCTACTATCCTTTACCGGCGAACGAAAAAACAAAACCAGAGTAATATGAGTCAACGACAAAAAGCACAACGTCCTTCCATTCCATCGAAAAGTGGTGCGAGCAATAAATATTTTTTTGAGAGCCTATAGGTGCCTACGCACGTTTTTATAGAGGAAGAACTATCCTGTTTATTTCGAGGTGTCGTTTTTTTAGCATTGCGAGAGAAAACAGCAACATAGTGAACCAGGTAAAACTTAAGATAAATCTCATCTAAAGGTTTACCTATATTTAGAAAAATGTTCGACGCAACAGGCGTCTGGCCTTGCATTTTCAATACTACAAATCAATAAGCCTATAGGAAAAAAAAACACATGTGGTCTACTTGAAAAAAGCTGTACCTACGTAGAGGAAACTCTATCCCTATACTAGCTGTTTTTTCTTCTTGCAATGTCTTATGTATCACGGATGTGTGAATGTATGCATAAATAAAATATGAATCTTAATCTATAAACTCGGCAGTTCATCTTCCTCCAATTCCATGGATTATAGCTCAGCTGTGGTGTATTGTTTTGCTTTTAGTCGAGCTGTAGCATCGATTTTTATCATGTGTACCTCCTGTGCATAGAAAAAACTCGTTTCTGATGCAGAGTCAACACGACAGCTTGGTCTGACAAAAAAAAAATTTTAAAAGCATCTTCATAAAACAACATGGTAGAAAAAAAAAAATAAATAATATAAGCATAATTAATAACACATTTTGTATACTGTTATGTTGGCACAAAATATAAAAAAATTTAATTAATTGTATTCGATGTTTAACAGTTTTATTTTTTTTTAATTTTATATAACTAGATATAAATGGTACCTACGTCCTAATTTTAAATCGATAATGTAAGTCAGTAAAAATGGTATTAATTATTCCTTCGACGTAAATTATTTTTTATTATTATTTAATGAGTACATCACAAAAATCGAGTCAATTTTTTGACTGACCTTTTACAAATCAGTTGTTATTGATAAAGCTTTCATTACATAGTAAAAAAACGATTACAAACAATAAAATGTTTCTACATCAGTGATTAAAATGTATCTAGAAAAAAGAAATCGATGCAAAAAAAAGTCAACGAAACTTTTGTATGATATTAACTTGTTTCCCTCAAGTGAAAGATACCTGTTGAAAATTTAATAAATATTTCGTAAACAATTGAAGTTTCAATGCTTCAATCCTGCCTTTCCTTGTTTCTTTTTTTTTTTTTGTGTGTGAAAAATAAAATTTTTTACGCAACACAAAATTTACATCACATCGATGGATTTTTGTAAGAAGGTACAACAGAATTCTTCCAATTACTAGAATTCTTAGAAATTAAAACCACAAATATTCATAATATTAAAATTTTAGCGATCAAAAAAAGCCCAGCTCAGTTTATTTAGTCATTCAATCATTTGGTTTGTATTGCAGCATGTTAGGGGAGACTTAGTGTAATCCCAAAAATTCAAATAACTACTACTTCTTGTACATAATTTTGTAAAAACAATTTAAAAAATAAAAAAGCAAAAGAACAATAAAGTAAAACGTATTTACTATTACTTGCTATTTATTAGTTCTACTCTGTAACTCGTATTCGTGAAAGTTGCCGTACAAATTATTTTTACAGCGCTTAAGAAGACACACGCACTGCAACAACACTTGATGGAGAACTGAGATGATTTTTCGACATCTGTAAAATAAATAGTTTCTCAAAAGTTATCTTACATACGACGAGCTCGAGATCAATACACAGCTTTAATACTCATAAAAATAATAGCTGAAGAGGACAAATTATCCAACACTTATGGTCGTAGGGGAAAAAAGGCACTCTGTCGAGCTTGCGTTAACACACGTGGGGTGGGAGGAAAAAGCTCTTGAGTTTAAGAAGATTGACCGTGATATTCAAAGGGTAGAAGTGAAAGTAGCTCTGATTTGCTTCCAGAAAATACGTGGCACCAATAACTGTACCGTTTACCCCTTCCTAGGAATATACTTGTTGGAGCTATGTGCATGAGCAACGGTGGATTAACCCGGTGTGGTGGTGGTAGTCCTGATGTTGGAAATGGCCCAATATATTATTTATTTTATACTTAGGTATTAATTTTTCAAATCTTGGGCACCTACGTTGGTTTATTTTATGAAATATTCTTTGTTCTACGCAGAGAACTTATAAAAAAAATGAGGTACAAAAGAAAAAACTAGGACAATTTTTTTTATTACAAGTAAATATGATTCATTTAAATCTCTTGCACATGAGTAACTAATTATTTGAGAGCTATTTGAGATTTACTTCTTCCAGACCTATTAGTTAACATCTAGACTGAATTGTTATTATTTTCATCTTTAAAAAAGTACAGTTTTGGTTTTTGCCATAATACTACTCTGGCATTATGTATTAAAAAAAGTACTCACACCAACAAATATCTGGCTTGTGATTTCATACAAACACCCAAAAGAAAGCGTTCGATCAATAACATAATGTACTTACCAATGGCTTAGTGCTTGATCCCAAAAACATATCATAAAAAAAAATGAACGTGAAACAAAAACACGCGCAGGACATATACGAACTATTGTTAATATATTATGAGCAGAGCTGCGAAGTAGAAGGTGGTAAAACTGAATTGTCATCATTCACATTGAACGTATGAGACCTGACACGCGATATTTGAGGGAAATAAACTATTCTTCTTCGGCTCAACTATATATATAGTGTTGCTACTTTGCCTTATGCTGAAAAGTACAGATGAACTATAGGGAGCTTTGGACGTTGAAAGGGAAAAATTCGGGGAAACGTTTCTGGGAGCGTAGGGGCCGTTATAATTATATATGTTCGTGACCACACGATAAAAATGCTGTTGCGTTGGGAGAATTTCCTGTACAATATTTATAACGTTTGTCACTGAATTTACAACTTAGTGAGGGTTGGCACTTTTTGTTAATTTTACTTATACTTATAGTTTGAAGCTTAGAAAATTTTTGTGGCGTGACAGCTGATGCAAGGAGATACATAAATATTCGTATTGATCGATCAAAGCGCATTGCTGACAACAATTTCAGCCAACCGGCATGTGAAGTCTCATACATAATTGATAATTGAAATATATCATGGAGTCATGAGAAATAACGCTTTAAATTTTAATGATTTAACCCTTATTATAAAATTATTTTTCTCGTTAAAGCACTTGCTGCACGCGTACATGCACATTTATAAAATACATTATGAATACTATTAAATACTGAATGTAGACTACTGAAAAATATTAAATGAAAAGTATCTTTTTAGAAGCTACTGACCTAAGATCACGTTAACTTTATAGCGTAAATCTATATACAATTACATTAGTTTCCTTCTAACATATGAACCTATACTTACGAAGAGAGTGGATTTTATTTCTCCTGGAGTACATATGTCTAAATTTTTCACTGATTATGACTTTTGGAAAATACTATCCTTTTAAAATATGAAAATATTTCTACTTGTGCTACCTCATATCAAGATAAATTTTCTTGAAAGATTATTATTTTAAGTTTTATAGCTTTGTGGAACAAATAATACACAATAATATGTTGATTAAGTAGTGCTTCGTAAGAAAATACTTTTTACGTCTGACGTCAGCCAAGGTATTCTGTACTATTACTCAACAGGATTCCAACTTATACTACAGCAAAATATACAACAATGACAGTAATTACTCCTCAACGTTTTTCCGCACGGTACAAATTATCTGTCATTCTTATAAAAAAAACTTGAATTTTAATAACTAACATAAATTTTAAATATCCTTAAGTTTAAGTACAAATGATACTGATCGGATTAGGAGACAGTCTTTACTTACTCTACGATGTTTTGTAAAAATAAAAAAAATAATAGTGTACACTAACCTACATTTATGTTTTATAAATAAAAATTACAATTCATGTTTTATAAAATAAAACTTACGACCATGTTAATACGTGCAGCGATAATTGAACATCAAATTTCTAAAACACATAAAAAACACAAAAATCATGATACTTAACAAATTTTGTTAATTTTTAAATTCCACCTTAATTAGTAGATCTATGATTTAGAGCGTAAAAGAAGTGTAATGTACAATTTATAGAAAAATAATTTAGTTACTTAAGAAAGAACCGCATTAAGTACCAAGTTATGATCCAATATCAAGCACTAATTACACATAAGTTGGTCAGAAAAACTACTAAAATATATAGTTTATATTATTTAGTGAACTGAGAATAATTAGTATTTATTTGATATAATATTTACGATAGTTTAAGGTGTTTGGTTCACTAAAAATACAAAACAGTATTCAAAAATTAGAAACACAAACAAATTAAAGTGTATCTAATAAACTGCTGTAAATAAACTAGTGAATTTTTTGATAAGTAACTTTAAATACTAACTGATTTTTTGCGTTACTAAAATATTCAAATAGTTAAAAATTTTAAAATGTGGCTATATATGTTGTTAAAAAGTTACTGGTTACAAATATTGAATCTCCAATGGAAAATATCTTCAAGCTTATGATGCATTGCTTTGAAGTTTTATCTTGTATTGATTTCTTTGCAACTTGTCCTACGTGGATTGGCTTTTGATTTGTTTTTTTTTGAGGGGGGGAGGAAATATAAATAAAAAGAGGGGAAGTTAGGAAGGGGTTGACTCAATATCGATGGGCGTGACTTTTCCCCACTTTATGGCCAGGAAATTTTGGAAGTGGAAAAGGGGATTCCAAGCTCTTCAAGGCATAGCCATACCACGTCACTGTCTCGCAGCCCGTCAACTAGACAACACCTCAACCCAAAGTGATCACTGTGTTCTACGTTTCCGATACAGTTTGACAAAGGAGTTTAGTGCTCAAATCGATATTTGTTTGTGAAAAGTGTCTTGTGAAACTTTAGACGTCACAACTCCCAGCATCCAAAGATCCTCCATTCAAGCCGTGCCCAGCTTCATCGGAGGAGTTTCTGAAAGTCGTTGTTTGCGTCACGAGAATAAAGTTAACAAGTAAGTACGTGACTTAATCCTCTCTCTTGCAGATGTACATTTATCTTGCTTTTATTATAATCATCTTATTACCTCTTAAATAAAGTACTTTTTTGATACAAAAGAAGCAAAAAAAGCACAATATAAAACTAAAAGCTATCATTGACGGAATACAAAAAAGTAAATGATTTTTCTGTTGTTATCATTTCTTTGCTTATTATTATCATTACAATGGTCCCCTTAAAAAAAATTACAAGTAAAATTACCCCTGTCTTCTTCATAAGCTGTGTCAAAAAAATATTTGACATAAATTTTTATTAATAAAATGCAGTATAGTCAAAAAATAGCTTGAATTTCATTTGTGTGGAAGGACAAAACAGGCAGTTTAGTACATGTTAAAGTAAACATTTTCAATAAAAATTACTTCAAAATTATTTATTTTTATTTTTTTTTATTTTTTATAAAACTAGCGCTGAACCTTTATAAAAATCACGCTGACTTAATTCATCTTGCTTCAATTCAACTATAATTACCAAACTTTTTTTTATCGAGTAATTCTACAAAAAACGAGAAAAATGTTACTTATGGCTACGCTGACTTAAATAAATACTTTATCATTTTTTTTAATTCTTAAGAATAAGTTTCGAAACAGTTTTTTTTCTACTATTTTCATTATAGATTTATATTTATTCCATAAAATAGAAATTAAAAAGGTGATAAAAAGTACTTTGAAATTTAGTATTCCAACTAATACAATTCAAATGTTTAAAAAATCTAAAAAATTCAACTTTACTTACATTTCATACATTTTGCAGTTTACAATTTCTGTAACATTTTCAAGCTTAGCTTATGAACTTTATCTTTTTTCCTTAAGTAGTTTTCCATAACCTTTTAGTATAAAATTACTAGTATAATAACGTTAGAACTTTAATAATAATAAATCATTAATATTATTACTATTTTCATCATATCAGTCTCCTAGAAAGTTAAAAGGGATTTGACATTCCAGTTTTTAGGCCAACTTAATTTTAGATTACGCAATAAAAATATTAATCATGTAAAAATATTAAAATTTAACTAAATTTAATGTTTATTTTACTATATGATTGTAGTTGCACTCACTTAAAATAATCTCGCTTTCACTAGCTCCGATAGAGAACGTTTATATAATAATTTATTTAA
Organism: Copidosoma floridanum; assembly: GCF_036245765.1. Classification (NCBI taxonomy): domain Eukaryota; kingdom Metazoa; phylum Arthropoda; class Insecta; order Hymenoptera; family Encyrtidae; genus Copidosoma; species Copidosoma floridanum. The sequence goes on along the minus strand of NW_028321912.1, from coordinate 1,658,790 downwards.
TTCTATGATCAATCGTTTGAATTCTCTTTACATATTTTTAGCCAAAAATGATAAAGCTAACCAGATTCGTTGTAACATTTGCCGTTGTTTTATTCATGCCATGTGATTCAGCAAAAAACATGGAAAGTCAAGTTCCTGTAGTTTTGGATGTACAAAAGATCTATGCGACCACCAGCATAGGAATTATTTACAGGAGCAACGAAGGTAAGCAAAAGCAAAGCAATTTTTACAAAAGGTATAAATACGTAATAACAACAATTTTTCTCTTAAAACCACAGATATACATTCAGTAGTTAACATGGTGAAAGAATTTTCGCGAAAAATGGTATATTCCGTAGCTGCGACTATATCAGATCTTCCAGAAAAGTATCCAAAACTAAGAAATTACTCGAAAACCCTTTTCGTTGTGTTTTTAAATTCTGACAATGATTTCGAAAAATTCACACACTTCTCGAGGCATCACAATCTATCGCCTCACGTATGGCTCTTGTTATTCCGGCCGGCCGTTACTGAAAAAATTGATAACACTTGCCGATATCCTAAAAAGAATTACCTTCACTTGAATATAAGAAGTGAAGTTTTGATAAAATGCGGAAACAATAAAAACATTTATGAATGGTTTGCTGTCGGCTCCCAGAATAAATTACAAGTTAATAAATTATTTGAGTAGAGCAAGGAAAAAGGATTAACTATTACAGACAAGCGAACTTTAGTTCAGAGACGAAAGAATTTAAGTGGTTCCTCTGCCACAATTATTGCTAAGGTAACAAATTTGTTTAATAGTTGAGTTAGTTTATTTTGAAATAACATAATTATTGCATTTAAAAAAATTAAATTATTTTTCTGCATTTTTTGTAGCCTTCTTTGTTTTATTCTAAAATAGTTGAAGATTTTGCAGTAAGAACAGGATTGGCTTACAAGTATGAAAATGATTCTTATATTAAGAAGGAATCTAATGAAAGCGGCAAGAATACATCAACTAATTCTACAAAATTATTAAATGAGAGTATTATTTTTCCTGGCAAGTATTTAACGAACAAAAATTTAGATAAGTATGACATAACGATTGAAATCATGGATTTTCAAGATTTCTTTTGGTATAAATCACCGGACACCATGGAGATTCCGTGGAACGCTTATTTTGAGGTAAAAAAAATTGAATCGTAAAATAATAATGACTTTGTTTTTTACACTTTTCAATATCCTTTTAATTTAACAGGTTTTTAGTAAGCGTATTTGGATTTTCCTGGTTATACTCGTAGCTATTTCAACAATTTTATTAAGTATGATTTTAGTATTCCATTATGATAGAAGAGGATTTATTTTTAAACTATCGGACAGTTTTTTGAACGTATGGCGAATTTTTGTCCACCAGAAATTCACAGGTAAACCGTTGTTAGAGGATTAGTACAAAAATACATAAAATACATTAACATCATGGTTTCATGACACTTGGGTGCTTAACACTATTTTTCTTACCAAGGGCACATCTGACCCTCAAGAACGCCCAAGGTATGAAATAGTAGTCACTTAATACAAGTGCCATCATTATCAGAACTACTTTGTGCATCGTGGGGTGGTGGTGGTGACGGTAACTCGTGCGAGTCAATTACCACTCTTGCGGGACATCATATTTTCGCACTTTTTGCCTAAATAACTTTTCGTTTCTTTCGAATGTAACTTGATTAATAAAAAAAAGTAGCAATTGAACGTTCCTAGCAGCACGAAAAGGACAAAAAGTAATTCAAAACAATATCGATGATTGTTATTTTTCTCTTCATCTTAACATATCTTATTGTTAAACAAGTAAAACCAAATAGCTAAAATTGGACTGTACCACCTCATTTTTCTACGAACCTTACTTAATCTTTGCTTACAACTTCTTTAGCTAAAAAATTGTAATACCCTGCAGAATATCTATAGTATGTAGGCAAACGCTCATAAAAAAAGGAAACTGTCCGAGAAAAGTTAAAAAACAGTTAAGAATTACCTGAAAAAGTCAGTGTCCAATAACCTTTTAAAGAGCTGCGGAAGGGGTTCTTGCTCTAACTAGGCAAAACAATTTTTCTGTACGTTACGTGTATGAGATACTTTCATCCATGCACACATTTAAATTTTACATTATTTCTAGGAAACATGAATTTGAAAATTAAAAAATTATGGATGACTATTTGAGTAAGATTGATGACTTAGCACTTGTATGATAATCATCTTTAGTTAGATATAATTTTTAAACCGTAGGAATTTGAGAACTTGTATGGTGGAGCAGACTGACTATACTTGAATCTTTTTAATTTATAGATGTACAATTTAATTCCGTATCATCCAAGATGGCAAGGCTGTCACTGTATCTGACAGCATTTATTATTATTTCAATGTACGCGGGCTGTTTTACCAGCTTCGCTACAGTTTCAATACCACACATTCCATTTAAAAATGCACATGAATTTCTAGAGGACAAAACATATCAACTGATCATTAATAAAAATTCTGACGCTTTAACGTTTTTCTCGGTAATTTTATGAAGTTTTAAATGAATATATCATTTTCATTATACTTGAAAACTTCATCTTAAGATATTTTTTTAGAGCTCGAAAAACTATATAAATGACGAACTAAAATTGTTTTTGAAGGATGTAAATAGTCTACCTGTAACCTTCAATGACGTTATACAGCAGGTAATGTAAAATATTGTGTTTGTGTGTTAATTACTTTTTAAAATTTTTTTAATCGTGGTGAAACTGTTTGTCAAAAAATTGTTTTTTTACATTCTACTGTAGAAAACAATTTTTGTCAGAGATAAATCTTATAAGTCATTAAAAAACGTCCGCAATATTTAACTCGAAAAATAGTACTACGAAGACGTTATCAAATTTTACAATGTCCTTTATACATTTTCACAGACAGTTACACCAATACGTCTAATATGTGTGACAATGAGTGTGCTTCTGTGCGCATGCACGTGTGTGAGAGTGTAAATCTGGTTACAGGCTGGCATACTAAATCTTAGCAAATAAAATAGTTCTTGAAACCTACAAATATTTAATAAATTAAAATGGATTATTTTAAGCGTATACATTATTCCAATTTTTTTTTTATTTTAGTTATGCAATGAAAGAGTTGTTTATTATACAGCTGACATATCACGACGTCCAGTTATTACGAAATTCGATTGCAAAGTCTTAGCTATTTCACTACGCAACACTAGAAAAAAAAGTATAGCTTTAAACAAAGGAGATCCACTTCTTGAATTTTTAAATCATCAGTGAGTATTTTTAAGTGAAAAATTATTGCCTGACAACTTTAACAATATTTTTTTTCAGTATTCAGAAGTACAGAGAAAATGGAATAATATCTCGAAAAAGGAAGGCAAGTATCGACACTGATCGCACTACCAAAGGAGTTTCAAGTACATCCTTAGGTCTTACTGAAGTCGCTCCATTGTTTGTGTTTTTAATTAGTGGATTTGCCTTAAGCTTCATCATATTTTTGTATGAAAAATTTCACAGACAGATTGTTCTGTATTTTGTAAGAAAACCATGTAGGAGAATCAAGAAAATCAGGAAACCAAAAAAAACCAACCGTCTGTACAACGATGGGAAGCCATTTTCAGTTTACTCTCAGTACCGGGAGCCGCAGCCTCGTCCTTTGTGGCCTTATACCCCATAAGACGGTTATCGTGATGCAGTAAATCACAAAATATTATATGACGTTTCTAGAACACAAAAGTACAAACTTATCGCTTGAAGGATACGGTTATTATATGTTTGTGCTTAAGTCTCATATGTTATTTTTCTTACTCAAGGCAAAACGTGCAGATTTTTGCCCGTGGATATCAGTTGAATATGTACATATGAAAATTAACTGAAAGTTATCACCTCAACTTAAAAGAGACGTTTCTTTGTTTTGAAGACTCAAAAAGACTTTGCACCCAATCAAATTTAAAATTAAAAAAAAAAAATTTTTTTTAAGATGTTATGCAAACATTCTCTCTTCTCAACAACTTAATAAAAGTATCATTTAGATTACTTAGCTTGCCCAGCTCTAAACCGTTTTTTAATTATTTTAATCATTTTTATTATTTGAATTTTAAGCCTTATCCTAAGTCGGTTTCATAAATTCGATATCCAGCTAAACGACAAGCTCGTATGTTCAGATGAACTCATTGTTTTGGGCGTCAGGTGTCAATTTTTTGCCTTAACCTCATCTCATCTGTACCTTAGTTCTTGTAATCTCACACGCGTTCTTGACCAAAATAGAAGTGCACCCAGCGATATATATATACATATTCTTATATTCCTACATTATATAGTGATTTTCGGGGGTCATTCCACAAAACCCCTACCACCCTCTTCAGCCATCCTTGGTCGAGGTTGGAAAATAATAGATGATGATGAATTAGAAAATGTTCCGTTGATTATACGAATATTGATATTACGTTTTAGAATACGAAACAATGTTCAAAGATAGGATGATTTAATACTTTTTTCTTACCATAGGCCCAAAGTGCAACTGCCGCTTTGCGCCCTCGTGTCACAGTTTTCGCCCTTGTAATCACTTTGGGCCCTAGGCAAGAAAAACATTATACGCGACTCGGGCACCAACATACAACAATCGCGCCCTTCGGGCGCTCATGTTTGTACTTTGTGCCCTAGTGACGTAATGTACCAATTTTTTTTCAGATTCAAATTCCAAGAAAGAACTTTTTACATTGTTTAGATCTAATTGTAAACGAGATGTTCTATGATTGAGCATTCTCTTTAGAAGTCATATTGATGTTACACTAGTCCACGCCATAGATAAAATTTTTTTTTTCCACAAAAAATTAAATGATATATGAACGTTGTAAATAGAAATTTTTTTCCTGAATCTCCTGGGGCAATAATAAAAAAAATGTTTTTTTTTAATCACACAGAATTTAAAAAATCAAGATTTAATCTACAATTTATCATACATTAAAAACCATTTTTTATGGTACTGTTTTCTTTTATAACAATTGTTGTTGTTATAAGTGAATTTAAATTTCTACATTATTTGTCTTTTAATTGTAAAATTTCATTTACATGTCAAAGTGTACGATTTTTGTATTTATTCAATTTTAAAAGGCAAACCAAACTAAACTGAAAAATAAAGTATTTAGCTGGTATTCAAGAATTAGGGAATTCAAGAAGATACTAAAGAGCGTGTGTTGTAGAAAATTAAAGACAAATAATTACCTATTGCTACAACGCAAATCTACGCTTTTTGACGATTTTTTTTTTTTTGTTAACTATATTTCAAATGTCATTTTTTTAATTAGATAAAAAACATTTAAATAACAATATTTACGTAGACAATTCATATAGTTTACTTATTTTACTTTACTTCTTCTGATATTTATGTAATAATTTTTTTTTTTTAGTTTTGTACTAGTCAGGTTATTCTTCAAGATAAACTATACTATAAAAGCAGATGTAATGATCCTTTATTTTTGTAAATAAAATATGAAACAAACGAAATAATGTTTTTTTTTTTTTTTTAATTTCGGGTTTTAATGAAACTATCAACATAGATACGCCTTGGTATTGGTAAAAAATCGTATACAACCCACGGGAGGAAACAAAGACTCCCTCAGATCGCATGCTTGTCGCCTGAAATTGCCTGCGATTTGCGATTGTCAATTGCCTGCGATCTGAGACATTCTTTATTTTTCCTTCCTAGATGAGTAATATACTATTTTAATATATTTTCTACATAATAATCGTGTGATTCATGAAGCGTTAAGAAAAGTTTTTTAACTACTCTGAGACAAGAAAATTTTTTCACGTAAGCTTGCGTCTGGTGCACATCAAGACAATCTTATGGTCGACGACAGCTTGGTAAGATACTATCGTATGGTAGTATAAAGGCCAGAATATTCATATAGTATTGGCTTATCTTGTTTGTTCCGATACGAGTAATTAAGGGACAGTATAACGAACGGTGAACATTGCTATGAACGAAATTTGTAATGTTTGAAGTCATAGGCAAATAATACAGTACAAAAGTAAAATAATGTTTGGGTCACATTATACAAATGATAATTTAATTAAATAGTACAATTATTAAAGTACTTATTTAACGTTAAACTGAAATAAAAAGTATGAATTCTCAAAAGAAAAGTCATTGTAACTTTATTTATCTCTTGCTACGTCACGTAATGTGTTTTAATAGTTTTAACAGTCTCAAAATTATTTACCCTGTAATATAGTGAAACAAAAGAAAAGTGCGGTTCTTCATTTTGACTAAATATCAAAAGAAAAAGTTCCTTCTCATAAGAAATCACCAAATACCATGTTTCCACATTAAAAATTAAAATGTTGAAAAAGACATAGCTCTTTACAACATGTACGTTATTATGTTATTCGTTGCACAGTAAAAATCTTTGTACTGCAAACGGAATTTATTAACTTTTCTTTCATTTTTAAAACTGTACAATTGTTTTCCTAAATTTATTATAAAACTTTTCATTATAATCAATTCTTTTAGATTTGCCGGTATTCGATCGTATTTTAAATGACGTATTATGAAGAAATTATTTTGTAAGATACATGGTTTTATAAATTAGAATTCTTAAAGAAAGATCAAATCAACATGAACAAAATACTTCACATAGTCTCACGAGGGTTATTAAGAAAAGTTTTATTAAATGAAAATATATAACAAAGGACGACTTACGTCATTGTCAATTGTACTTGATGCAACGTTAGGTGGGTAAAAGGAAAATTAAATAATCGTCGAATAAATAATATCGATGAAAATATTTTAAATTTAATTAATAATATTTTTCCGTGGGTATTTTGATTTTTTCCTTTACTTAAAAAATTTAACAGCTTAAGTAGAAAGAAATTCGGTGTTTCAAATAAACTATTTAATTACTGTGTAAAGTCTTGCATAAGCATATTTTTGCTTCGGTTTTTGTTTCTATCTCAATGTTTAAGCTGCGTCAAAGAACTTAAGCTTGCAAAAACCTTTATATAACATCAAAATCAAGTGCAAGTTTTATAAGATATACTTCTAGTATACCTTCAATCTTGTATTATAGGTATTTTTGCAGTAGACTATTATACTGTAAGTATCTCTATTTAGTATAAAATCAAGAAAGTGTACTTAGCATCATTAGTGCATCGACAAGTGTATAAACGTATTAATTAACTTTTATTAGAAAACGTTAAAATTGTAATTTTTATATTTGTATTAAAGTGATAGAAACTATGAGACTTTAAATGGCTTTGGTTAATTATTCGTAATAAAATAGATGGGGTAATGCAGTGACTTCATTTATTCTTTTTCATTATACATTTTCTTTTGTTAACCGTGACCATGACTAAGCAGATATTTTTCATGTTGGTGACAGTCTATTTATTGACAACTGGCCCATGTTTTTTAGGAAAAGATATATACAAGGTCTTGTCTTCGCTAAGCCATGCCTCAACTTTTTCCATATCATACTTTTCTAAAATGTCACGGGCGACGGTCATAGTTTCGTATGAGATGTTCCCATCTTCTTCTAGTTGACCCGTAACTGTAATAGAGTTATCACAGACCTAAAAATTACACAGATATCTTAGTAAACATATGTTTTTATAATAAAATGATTTGTATACATATAAAGTAAATAGTACTAGGGGATCCACTCCCGCACGCTTCTTGACAAACTCTCTTACAGTTAATAACAAATATTTAATTTTCGATTTGATTAGAAGAATTAAATAACTTGCAACTACTAAATGTATAATTTTCATTTTTAGTGAAAATTTTAACTTCTAATTATTTGATCACATTGTCAAACTTATGCACCCAAGACTGGTCTCGACCGATCACAGAACTAATACATCGGTGGCCATTAAAATTTATTTATAGGTATACGTATGATGCAGGTAGAATTATAAAACTTCCAACAGATAAAAACTTTTATTCATACTAAGGTCTGATCAAATTTGTTGACGAAGCAGAACATAAGACTAATCAGCACATACGTTTTGAAACTTATTTTAAGCATTTAAAACGAAGAAAACTAAATATTTAAAAATTACAACTAGAAAAAGATTGAGACAAAGAACTTCCATACTTACGGAGGCGCTAATTGAATCTAGGGAAAATTTTGTACAATCCATCATTCTCTTACAGACGTCCTACAAATACACTACTATCATGAATTTGTAAGAAAAACAAAAAAAAATTATTTGTTCACAATTACTTATGACTTTACCTCATTATTGTCGGACAAGTACAAAGAACCACAGGGTATCTTAATGAGGGCTAGCTGTCTTTTCTCTGTAGATGTGTTGCTTTGAGATACAATTTGATGACCCGAAACATCCTGACAGTCGGGCCGTGGACACATTATATTTGGATCATCTTCGCTTTGGCTTTTTGAAAACGCTTCAAACATTTTGATGAAAACGCTGGTATTTCGTGGATTTCTCAAGTGGTAAAAAAACTTGAATTTTGGTTAAAGTAACTTTATTATAACCTCTTATCAGTAATAAAAGAAGCGCGTGTCTTCCGTCTTGTGGCACGGAATATAGAATGAAACTCTCTATATAAGTCGATTACTTTAGCCACGATTCTACGTATGCCCCCAGAATGAATGATATGCATAACCGATGTAGGATATAGTATGTTTTCTATCCGCTAGATGCATGAGGTTAAAAGGGAGGGCTGGCGCCACTAGTCACTTTAACATATCTTTAACATTGGGTCTTACGGGCTGTAAGGGTCAATTCACCAATGACCGCAACTTAAGTTATTTTCTTCCATAAGATATGTACTATATGGGATTAAGAAGCGAAAACAAATAGCACTGGTCATACATACACTGTAAAATATTTCTAAGTGTGTTGAAGTACATGTCAAGCGTGTAATCAAAATTTCTGTTTTTTATAAAATACATTATATCACTTCTGATGAAAGTTTCAAGAACAACCAAATCGATGCTTCGTAAACTATTACACCTATTCTATAGAACTAAACAAATTTCTTTTTCAATGATTAGCGTTTAAAGGTTTGCAGAGAGAAAAATATTTATGTCACAGATTGTACACACTTGTAGACGTGTTAAATATGTGACAGCTTAATTTTTTCTCTTCACAGCTTTTCTTTATGGATTTTTTTCATTTTCATGTGTTCAGTTTAATGTCACTGGTTGACCACTTGACTTAGTTGTCCTTCAAATTATTATTCGTGACACCACGATGTATTATGAAAAAAAAAAAAAAAAAAAGAATGTAACTACACACTGTAAATGTGTGTTTTACTATTTGAGGTAATACTTGTAAGACAGATTTTAGTATGCGTTATTGCTGCATGATGCTTTTTCCCATTATAAAATGGCACTAAATTGGCGCCCTTTTTTTTCAACAAGTCAAGTAGGACAGGTTTTAGTTTTAACTTTGGCCACTCATCAAATCAACATGAACAAAATACGTTATATAGTCTCACAAAGTTTATTAATAAAAGTTTTATTAAATAAAAATATATAACAAAGGACGACTTACGTCATTGTCAATTGTTCATGATGCAACGTTAGGTGGGTAAAAGGAAATTAAATAATCGTCGAATAAATAATATCGATGAAACTATTTTAACTTTAATTAATAATGTTTTTCCGTGGGTATTTTGATTTTTTCCTTTACTTAAAAAATTTAACAGCTTAAGTAAAAAGAAATTCGGTGTTCGAAATTAACTATTTAATTACTGTGTAAAGTATTGCATAAGCGTATTTTTGCTTCGGTTTTTTTTTTTTTTTTATCTCAATGTTTAAGCTGCGTCAAAGAACTTAAGCCTGCAAAAACACTTGTATAGCAACAAAATCAAGTTCAAGTTTTATAAGATAAACTTCTTGTATACCTTCAATCTTGTATCATAGGTATTTTTGCAGTAGACTATTATACTGCAAGTATCTCTATTAAGTATAAAATCAAGAAACTGTACGTAGCATCATTAGTGCATCGACAAGTGTATAAGCGTACTAATTAACTTTTATAAGAAAACGTTAAAATTATAATTTTTATATTTGTAATTATCTGATTAAAAGTATAGAATAAACTACTTCCAACTAAAAAGTATAGTGAAATTTGTTCTCGTGGCCCACAACGATGATCCTACGAAACAACTGATTGTATCCTTTCTAGATCAACATGAAGACCATCAAAAAAATTTTGTATCACTTTACCAATAACCTTTGGAATGATATCTTTATATTTTAAAGATGAAAATAAAATAAAAAACTTTCACAAACATAAGTAATAGCAGATCAAGTGGCTTTGTTTCTCGTATAGCGATGGTTTATCGAAAATCAAACTTGTACGTAACAACGTCAACGGCACTCAAGGCCGCCAATACTTTCGTAATTGTGCAGCGCTCGCTTGTGTGTTTACTTCGAGTCCTGTTTGCGTGTACCTGTGATTCTTATTTTCCACCGTAATTTTTTTCGCATGTTTAAAAATATCGCAAAACTTTATGGGAGTCATCAGAGAAAATTAACTTGGTCTTTGAAACGCATTTTTTTATTATTTAATAAATAAACTACGGGACTCCTCGTTCCAAAAGTATCATGCAATGGTCGTCAGATAGTTTAATAATGTACACGTGAAGTATTTTTTCAACGTCATGGAAGTTGGGAGAGTTTTGATGTGTAAGCGCCCAACTTGAAAGAGTCGTTTTTCTTTTTGAGAAAAATAAAAATTTCACTTTGAAAATTTTCATGTTTACATTATTCGAGGTATGTGGAAGTCGGTTAACGCCTCAAATACTGTTGCATTTTTTAATTATTCAAAGACAACGCATTTGATACATGTGAGTGAATTTATGTGTATTTAATCACATACATAATACACAATTAACAGTCAAATTTGAAGTTTAAAACGTTGGCAAATTTTACTCTCATAAAAAAATATCATAAGCTGATTATAAATTTGAATGCAAACAATATTCATTTAACTATTTTTGTTTTGACGTAAGTGCTTTTTTACACCAAAACCAATTCACTTAATTTCGATCACATACATCAAAAATAACAGCCAAGATATTGTATTATGTACATTACAAATCGTTTTTTGCAATTGAAAAAGAAAAAAATTTTTTTTTGAAGTTTTTGTTTTATATCATGATATAGAAATAATGGTGCTTTGCACCGAACAGAAAAAAAGTATTTCATATTACAATCTTACCATGTGACATTTTAAATTTCAAAGCTTATTTAAACCATAACTTAGTCATACTTTGCAACAGGACGAAAAACATTTTGTTTGCCTACAAAAAAATTACTTACTTTTATAGTTTACTTAAAATTATATATTTACAATTGTACTGCTAATTTTTGTTTATTTCTTAAATGTACAGTGGTTATTTTAAATTTAATTTTAAACTCTTTATTCTAAGACGTTCTTCTAGTATACCTTCTATTTTGCATCATAGGTATTTTTGCAGTGAACTATTAAACAGTAAGTATCTGTCTTAAATGTAAATCAAAAAATTGTACTTATCATTAGTGGATTGACAAGTGCATAAGCGTATTAATAAACTTGTTTTATAAATCGTTTGTTTTATAAATTTTTATCTTTGTATTAATTTGATTGAAAATATAATATCTCAAATGGCTTTGGTTAATTATTCGTATAAAAAAAGATGAGGTAATACAGTGACATCACTTATTCTTTTCCTTCATACATTTTCTTTTGTTAATTGTGACCGTGAATAAGCTGATATTTTAGTCTTAGTTAACATGTTTTTTAACATTAAAATAAGCTGCATTCATATAAGTTGAACAGTACTAGATGCTCCACCCTGCTCGCTTATTGACCAACTCACTGACAGTTTATAACAAATATTTAAATTCTTAATTTTTTATAACAACTGGATAATTTGCAACTATATAATATGCAGTTTTCGTTTTTGTTTAATCCAGAAATTTTAACTACTGATTATTTAATCTTATTTTAAAATTTAAGCGCCCAAGACTAGTCTCGACCAATCACAGAACGAATAAACTGACGACAGCAAAAATTTGTTTATAAGTATTATATGGGTAGGATTATGAGACTTTTAACAGGTCAAGATATTTATTCATACTAATTATCTGATCAAAATTGTTGAGGAAGCAGAACATACGATCAGCACATCCGTTTGAAAACTCATTTTAAGCGTTTAACACGAAGACAATTAAATATTTAAAAAGTAAAACTAGAAAAAGACTGAGACAAAGAACTTCCACACTAACGGTGGCGCTAATTGAATTCAGGAAAAATTTTGTACAATCCATTATCTTCTGATGGACTTCCTACAAATACACCACTATCATGAATTCGTAATAAAAACAAAAAGAAATGTATTCGTTCACAATTGCTCATGGCTTTACCTCATTTTTGTCGGATGAGAAGGGAGAATCACTACCACGTATCTTTGTAGGGGGCTAACTGTTTTTCCTCTGTAGATGTGTTGTTGATAGACACAATCTGATGACCCGACACATCCTGATAGTCGGGCCGTGGAGGTTCTAAATTGAGTCCATCTTCTTCTTGCCTTGCTGGAAGTTCTTGAAACATTTTAATGAAATTACTAATATTTCGCCGTTTTCTTGATAAGTAAATGAAAGCGTAGAATTTTGTTTTTGGTTAAATTTACTCGATTGTAACCTCTTATCAGTAATGGAAGACGCGAGTGTCTTTCGGTCTCGTGGCAGAGAATATAGAATGAAACTCTTTATATAAGCCCACTACTTTACCCACGATATCGATATGTATGTCGATATGCAAAACAGATGTAGGATATTTTTGTCAGGTAAGAACGGAGAATAACTGTCAGATTACCTCCATTGGTTTAACTGTCTCTCCTCTGTAGACGTGTTGCTAGAAGACGCAATCTGATGACCCGATATGTCCATTATACTGGGTGGAATATCCTGCATTTTTACCGTCCAAAGTTTCTAATCGAACATTCTAATGAAAATACCAGTATTACGGGGCTTTTTTGGTTGATGAAAAAAAAAAAAGATGAATTGTGGTTAAAGTTACTATACAATAACCTCTTATCAGTAATGGGAAAAGTGCGTGTCTGTTAGTCTTGAAGCAGAGAATGTAGAATTCAACGCTTTATATAAGCTGATTACTTGAACCACGTTTTCATGTGTGCTTTCCAAAGCTCTATCCAAATAATCGATGTATCGAAAATTTAAAAGTTTTTCTCGAACATTACTTGACTACGCATGCAAAACCTTTTTTTTGGGGATTTTCGAGAGAAGTTTGCAAATTCCGAGTGTATCGTTTATCTTTGTAGAACCTCATACCTTTTGATCCAAATAAGGGAGTGTAGCTGAAGTGCCTAAAAGTCACTGATTGGCTCTGCCGTTTTCGGGACTAACTGAGAGAACAACAAGCCAGTAAGCGGAGATGTGTATATGTATGCGGGTAAATTTCTGTTTTCCTCTTCAAGTCTCCAAGTCTCCACCACTTTTCTCAAAGATACGGTCCAGATAATATGGCGTCTTCAGCCTCACTCTAAAGGTTCTTCTTTCTAGCGCCTTCTGAGTTGTTGCCAACTTGCTACTCTTGCTATCCCCATTAGTCTCCTGCCCAGAGATATAGACCAACCGAAAAACTTCTGAACTAAAAATTTGTTAGAGAAGAAGGCCTTTTTGATCTTTTATATAATTTGACGTGCTGATTACGATAAAAATAGTTGAACTATTTTTGTGAGTGGTGGATCAATGTTAAAATCACATTTAAATTTTATTTTGCTTAAATCTAAGTAACGTTAAGAGCTACAGTAAAAATAAAAACACGAGCGTGTAGAGCGGAAAATTTACTATCGATTTAGTTTATTTTAATGGTTTGAACAAGCACAAAACTTTGAGAAAAAAAATTGATGTAAGTTCTACATATTTTTAACTATCTAGAATACTATATTTTTTGTAATTAGACTAGTGTTGTTACCATCCGAAGACAATACCGAAAATTAATCCAAGCATCTATTTCTATACATCAATTTGTTGAGTAAAGTAACATTTTATCTTTAAGTTTTTTGCAACCTTAATTTTCCAGAAAAAAGTTAAAAATAAAGGATATCATGAGACTTTGTTAAGCAAAACATTATAATAAATGTGGCACTTTGTCTCATTATCCGTTGTCGAGAACACATATATTTTTTGAACAAATTGAATATCCTTAACATTTGTACGTAAAGATCCAACTTTTTTTGTATAATCATAAAAATTTAATATTTTTTTTTAGAATAACGGCATCCCAATATGGATATCTATGCATAAGTTGGTAGGTAAAGTCTCGAAAATATTCGAATCATTCTAAACTATGACATTGATTCGGGAAAATGGTGGGCTTCGATACTATTAAATCATGATGAAGAGTAAGTATGGACATAACAAGGAAATTTATCATTATGTATAGATTTATTATTTAAAGTACACATGGTCTTCGGTTTATAGCTCCAACTCAGCCGTTTTCTAACGTTAATTTTCCAAAGTCCAAGCTCTGTGATAACGTATTTTATATATTGATTTGTATTAATGTGTTTTAAGTATTTTAAAAAATAAAATAATTTGAAAATGACTTTCATCCGAAATGATCGACCAAATTGAGGAAATGAAAAAAAAGTTAAAATCACTGAAAGAACAATTGACTAGTTACAAAGAATGAGCCAAAGAGTTATCACGCTATTTCATCGAGTGATATGGCAATCAAAATCGAAACTACCCTCTCTAGTTATTAATGCGGTCTTGGAGCTCTTCAACTCCCTTTACGCCGTGGCGTCGGTAGGTATACCTATACCTATTATAGTACCTGCATAATACACAGCGCGTCAAACAAAAAGACCCTCCCATAACACCTGACACATTGAAGCCCTCGTCATCGACATACCTGCTAATGATATATTTTCTGAGAGACAGCAGCTGGTGAGGAATCACCCACTTTTACCTTTCAAACATAATTTTGAGCACAAGTGAAATCAAAGCATTTCTGGATTGCAAGTTGGATTCCGAGCTCAAAACAACTGTTTGCATTGTAAAGAAAAACAAAAAAAAATGAAAAATTGTTCTTGACTTTACTCTACTATCCTTTACCGGCGAACGAAAAAACAAAACCAGAGTAATATGAGTGAACGACAGAAAGCACAACATCCTTCCATTTCATCGAAAAGTGGTGCGAGCAATAAATATTTTTTGGATAGCCTATAGGTGCCTACGCACGTTTTGATAGAGCAAGAACTATCCTGTTTATTTCGAGGTGTCGTTTTTTTAGCATTGCGAGAGAAAACAGCAACATAGTGAACCAGGTAAAACTTAAGATAAATCTCATCTAAAGATTTACCTATATTTAGAAAAATGTTCGACGCAACAGGCGTCTGGCCTTGCATTTTCAATACTACAAATCAATAAGCCTTTAGGAAAAAAAAACACATGTGGTCTACTTAAAAAAAGCTGTACCTACGTAGAGAAAACTCTATCCCTATACTAGCTGTTTTTTCTTCTTGCAATGACTTATGTATCACGGATGTGTGAATGTATGCATAAATAAAATATGGATCTTAATCTATAAACTCGGCAGATCGTCTTTCTCCAATTCCATGGATTACAGCTCAGCTGTAATGTAATTGTTTTGCTTTTAGTCAAGCTGTAGCATCGATTTTCATCATGTGTACCTCCTGTGCATAGAAAAAACTCGTTTCTGATGCAGAGTCAACACGACAGCTTGGTCTGACAAAAAAAAAATTTTAAAAGCATCTTCATAAAAAAACATGGTAGGTAGTTCTTCAAAAACA
Organism: Copidosoma floridanum; assembly: GCF_036245765.1. NCBI lineage: Eukaryota > Metazoa > Arthropoda > Insecta > Hymenoptera > Encyrtidae > Copidosoma > Copidosoma floridanum. Next base: position 1,642,995 of record NW_028321912.1, on the reverse strand, counting down.
ACAAAATATAAAAGAATTTAATCAATTGTATTCGATGTTTAACAGTTTTATTTTTTTTTAATTTTATATAACTAGGTTGAAATGGTACCTACGTCCTAATTTTAAATCGATGCAGTAAGTCAGTAAAAATGGTATTAATTATTACTTCGACGAAAATTATTTTTTATTATTATTTAACGAGTACATTACAAAAATTAAGTCAATTTTCTGACTGACCTTTTACAAATCAGTTGTTATTGATAAAGCTTTCATTACATCGTAAAAAAATGATTACAAACAATAAAATGTTTCTACATCAGTGATTAAAATGTATCTAGAAAAAAGAAATCGATGCAAAAAAAAGTCAACGAAACTTTTGTATGATATTAACTTGTTTCCCTCAAGTGAAAGATACCTGTTGAAAATTTAATAAATATTTCGTAAACAATTGAAGTTTCAATGCTTCAATCCTGCCTTTCCTTGTTTCTTTTTTTTTTTTTTGTGTGTGAAAAATAAAATTTTTTACGCAACACAAAATTTACATCACATCGATGGATTTTTGTAAGAAGGTACAACAGAATTCTTCTAATTACTAGAATTCTTAGAAATTAAAACCACAAATATTCATAATATTAAAATTTTAGCGATCGAAAAAAGCCCAGCTCAGTTTATTTAGTCATTCAATCATTTGGTTTGTATTGCAGCATGTTAGGGGAGACTTAGTGTAATCCCAAAAATTCAAATAACTACTACTTCTTGTACATAATTTTGTAAAAACAATTTAAAAAATAAAAAAGCAAAAGAACAATAAAGTAAAACGTATTTACTATTACTTGCTATTTATTAGTTCTACTCTGTAACTCGTATTCGTGAAAGTTGCCGTACAAATTATTTTTACAGCGCTTAAGAAGACACACGCACTGCAACAACACTTAATGGAGAACTAAGACGATTTTTCGACATCTGTAAAATAAAAAGTTTCTCAAAAGTTATCTTACATACGACGAGCTCAAGATCAATACACAGCTTTAATACTCATAAAAATATAAGCAGAAAAGGACAAATTATCTAACACTTATGGTCGTAGGGGAAAAAAGGCACTCTGTCGAGCTTGCGTTAACACACGTGGGGTGGGAGGAAAAAGCTCTTGAGTTTAAGAAGATTGACCGTGATATTCAAAGGTAGGAGTGAAAGTAGCTCTGATTTGCTTCAAGAAAATACGTGGCACCAATAACTGTACCGTTAACCCCTTCCTAGGAATATACTTGTTGGAGCTATGTGCATGAGCAACGGTGGATTCACCCGGTGTTGTGGTGGTAGTCCTGATGTTGGAAATGGCCTAATATATTATTTATTTTATACTTAGGTATTAATTTTTCGAATCTCGGGCACCTACGTTGGTTTATTTTATGGAATATTCTTTGTTTTACGCAGAGAACTTATGAAAAAAATAAGGTACGAAAGAAAAAACTAGGACAATTTTTTTTATTACAAGTAAATATGATTCATTTAAATCTCTTGCATATGTGTAACTAATTATTTGAGAGCTATTTAAAATTTACTTCTTCCAGACCTATAAGTTAACATCTAGACTGCATTGTTATTATTTTCATCTTTAAAAAAGTACAGTTTTGGTTTTTGCCGTAATACTACTCTGGCATTATGTATTAAAAAAAGTACTCACACCAACAAATATCTGGCTTGTGATTTCATACAAACACCCAAAAGAGAGCGTTCGATCAATAACATAATGTACTTACCAATGGCTTAGTGCTTGATCCCAAAAACATATCATAAAAAAAAATGAACGTGAAACAAAAACACGCGCAGGACATACACGAACTATTGTTAATATATTATGAGCAGAGCTGCGAAGTAGAAGGTGGTAAAACTGAATTGTCATCATTCACATTGAACGTATCAGACCTGACACGTGATATTTGAGGGAATAAACTATTCTTCTTCGGCTCAACTATATATATATATATATATATATATATATATATATATACATATATAGTGTTGCTACTTTGCTTTATGCTGAAAAGTACAGATAAACTATAGGAAGCTTTGGACGTTGGAAGGGAAAAATTCGGGGAAACGTTTCTGGGAGCGTAGGGGCCGTTATAATTATATATGTTCGTGACCACACGATAAAAATGCTGTTGCGTTGGGAGAATTTCCTGTACAATATTTATAACGTTTGTTACTGAATTTACAACTTAGTGAGGGTTGGCACTTTTCGTTAATTTTACTTATACTTATAGTTTGAAGCTTAGAAAATTTTTGCGGCGTGACAGCTGATGCAAGAAGATACATAAATATTCGTATTGATCAATCAAAGCGCATTGCTGATAACAATTTCAGCCAACCGACACGTGAAGTCTCATACATAATTGATAAAAAAAATATCATGGAGATATGAGAAATAACGTTGTAAATTTTAATGATTTAACCCTTATTATAAAATTATTTTTCTCGTTAAAGCACTTACTGCACGCGTACATGCACATTTATAAAATACATTATGAATACTACTAAATACTGAATGTAGACTACTGAAAAATATTAAATGGAAAGTATCTTTTTCGAAGCTACTGACGTAAAATCACGTTAACTTTATAGCGTTAATCTATATACAATTACATTAGTTTTCTTCTAACATATAAACCTATACTTATGAAGAGAGTGGATTTTATTTCTCCTTGAGTACATATGTCTAAATTTTTTACTGATTATGACTTTTGGAAAATACTATCCTTTTAAAATATGAAAATATTTCTACTTGTGCTACCTCATATCAAGATAAAATTTCTTGAAAGATTATTATTTTAAGTTTTATAGCTTTGTGGAACAAATAATACACAATAATATGCTGATTAAGTAGTGCTTCGTAAGGAAATACTTTTTACGTCTGACGTCAGCCAAGGTATTCTGTACTATTACTTACCAGAATTCCAACTTATACTGAGGCAAAATATACAACAATAACAGTAATTACTCCTCAACGTTTTTCCGCACGGTACAAATTATCTGTCATTCTTATAAAAAAAACTTGAATTTTAATAACTAACATAAATTTTAAATATCCTTAAGTTTAAGTACAAATGATACTGATCGGATTAGGAGACAGTCTTTACTTACTCTACGATGTTTTGTTAAAATAAAAAAAATAATAGTGTACACTAACCTACATTTATGTTTTATAAATAAAAATTACAATTCATGTTTTATAAAATAAAACTTACGACCATGTTAATACGTGCAGCGATAATTGAACATCAAATTTCTAAAACACATAAAAAACACAAAAATCATGATACTTAACAAATTTTGTTAATTTTTAAATTCCACCTTAATTAGTAGATCTCTGATTTAGAGCGTAAAAAAAGTGTAATGTACAATTGATAGAAAAATAATTTAGTTACTTTAAAAAGAACCGCATTAAGTACGAAGTTATGATCCAATATCAAGCACTAATTACACATAAGTTGGTCAGAAAACTACTAAAATATATAGTTTATATTATTTAGTGAACTGAGAATAATTAGTATTTATTTGATATAATATTTACGATAGTTCAAGGTGTTTGGTTTACTAAAAATACAAAACAGTATTCAAGAATTGGAAACACAAACAAATTAAAGTGTATCTAATAAACTGCTGTAAATAAACTAGTGTATTTTTCGATAAGTAACTTCAAATACTAACTGATTTTTTGCGTTACTAAAATATTTGAATAGTTAAAAATTTTAAAATATGGCTATATGCGTTGTTAAAAAGTTGCTGATTACAAATATTGCATCTCCAATGGAAAATATCTTCAAGCTTATGATGCATTGCTTTGAAGTTTTATCATGTATTGATTTCTTTGCAACTTGTCCTACGTGGATTGGCTTTTGATTTGTTTTTTTTTTTGAGGGGGGGAGGAAATATAAATAAAAAGAGGGAAAGTTAGGAAGGAGTTAACTCAATATCGATGGGCGTGACTTTTCCCCACTTTATGGCCAGGAAATTTTGGAAGTGGAAAAGGGGATTCCAAGCCCTTCAAGGCATAGCCATACCACGTCACTGTCTCGCAGCCCGTCAACTAGACAACACCTCAACCCAAAGTGATCACTGTGTTCTACGTTTCCGATACAGTTTGACAAAGGAGTTTAGTGCTCAAATCGATATTTGTTTGTGAAAAGTGTCGTGTGAACTTTAGAAGTCACAACTCCCAGCATCTAAAGATCGTCCATTCCAGTCGTGCCCAGCTTTATCGGAGGAGTTTCTGAAAGTCGTTGTTTGCGTCACGAGAACCAAGTTAACAAGTAAGTACGTGACTTAATCCTCTCTCTTGCAGATGTACATTTACCTCGCTTTTATTATAATCATCTTATTACCTCTTAAATGAAGTACTTTTTTGATACAGAAGAAGCAAAAAATGCACAATATAAAACTAAAAGCTATCATTGACGGAATATAAAAAAGTAAATGATTTTTCTGTTGTTATCATTTCTTTGCTTAATATTATCATTACAATGGTCCCCTTAAAAAAGAACACAAGTAAAATTACCCCTGCCTTCTTCATAAGCTGTGTCAAAAAAATATTTGACATAAATTTTTATTAATAACATGCAGTATAGTCAAAAAAATAGCTTGAATTTAATTTGTGTGTGAGGACAATACAGGCAGTTTAGTACATGTTAAAGTAAAAATTTTCAATACAAATTACTTCAAAATTATTTATTTTTATTTTTTTTTATTTTTTATAAAACTAGCGCTGAACCTTTATAAAAATCAAGCTGACTTAATTCATCTTGCTTCAATTCAACTATAATTACCAAACATTTTTTTAAAGAAAGATTCTACAAAAAACGAGAAAAATGTTACTTATGGCTACGCTGACTTAAATAAATACTTCATAATTTTTTTTTAATTCTTAAGATTAAGTTTTGAAACAGTTTTTTTTCTACTATTTTCATTATAGATTTATATTTATTCCATAAAATAGAAATTGAAAAGGTGATAAAAAGTACTTTGAAATTTAGTATTCCAACCAATACTATTCAAATGTTTAAAAAATCTAAAAAATTCAACTTTACTTACATTTCATACATTTTGCAGTTTACGATTCCTGTAACATTTTCAAGCTTAGCTTATGAACTTTATCTTTTTTCCTTAAGTAGTTTTCCATAACCTTTTAGTATAAAATTACTAGTATAATAACGTTAGAACTTTAATAATAATAAATCATTAATATTATTACTATTTTCATCATATCAGTCTCCTAGAAAGTTAAAAGGGATTTGACCTTCCAGTTTTTAGGCCTACTTAATTTTAGATTACGCAATAAAAATATTAATCATGTAAAAATATTGTAATTTAACTAAATTTAATGTTTATTTTACTATATGTTTGTAGTTGCACTCACTTAAAATAATCTCGCTTTTACTAGCTCCGATAGAGAACGTTTATATAATAATTTATTTAATTCTATGATCAATCGTTTGAATTCTCTTTACATATTTTTAGCCAAAAATGATGAAGCTAACCAGCTTCGTTGAAATATTTGCCGTTGTTTTATTCATGCCATGTGATTCAGCAAAAAACATGGAAAGTCAAGTTCCTGTAGTTTTGGATGTACAAAAGATCTATGCGACCACCAGCATAGGAATTATTTACAGGAGCAACGAAGGTAAGCAAAAGCAAAGCAATTTTTACAAAAGGTATAAATACGTAATAACAACAATTTTTCTCTTAAAACCACAGATATACATTCAGTAGTTAACATGGTGAAAGAATTTTCGCGAAAAATGGTATATCCCGTAGCTGCGACTATATCAGATCTTCCAGAAAAGTATCCAAAACTAAGAAATTACTCGAAAACCCTTTTCGTGGTGTTTTTAAATTCTGACAATGATTTCGAAAAATTCACACACTTCTCGAGGTATCACAATCTATCGACTCACGTATGGCTCTTGTTATTCCGGCCGGCCATTACTAAAAAAATTGATAACATTTGCCGATATCCTAAAAAGAATTACCTTCACTTGAATATAAGAAGTGAAGTTTTGATAAAATGCGGAAACAATAAAAACATTCATGAATGGTTCGCTGTCGGCTCCCAGAATAAATTACAAGTTAATAAATTATTTGAGTGGAGCAAGGAAAAAGGATTAACTATTACAGACAAGCGAACTTTAGTTCAGAGACGAAAGAATTTAAGTGGTTCCTCTTCCACAATTATTGCTAAGGTAACAAATTTGTTTAATAGTTAAGTTGGTTTATTTTGAAATAACATAATTATTGCATTAAAAAAAATTAAATTATTTTTCTGCATTTTTTGTAGCCTTCTTTGTTTTATTCTGAAATAGTTGAAGATTTTGCAGTAAGAACAGGATTGGCTTACAAGTATGAAAATGATTCTTATATTAAGAAGGAATCTAATGAAAGCGGCAAGAATACATCAACTAATTTTACAAAATTATTAAATGAGAGTATTATTTTTCCTGGCAAGTTTTTAACGAACAAAAATTTAGATAAATATGACATAACGATTGAAATCATGGATTTTCAAGATTTCTTTTGGTATAAATCACCGGACACCATGGAGATTCCATGGAACGCTTATTTTAAGGTAAAAAAAAATTGAATTGTAAAATAATAATGACTTTGTTTTTTACACTTTTCAATATCCTTTTAATTTAACAGGTTTTTGGTAAGCGTATTTGGATTTTCCTGGTTATACTCGTAGCTATTTCAACAATTTTATTAAGTATGATTTTAGTATTCCATAATGATAGAAGAGGATTTATTTTTAAACTATCGGACAGTTTTTTGAACGTATGGCGAATTTTTGTCCACCAGGAATTCACAGGTAAACCGTTGTTAGAGGATTAGTACAAAAATACATAAAATACATTAACATCATGATTTCATGACACTTGGGTGCTTAACACTATTTTTCTTACCAAGGGCACATCTGACCCTCAAAAACGCCCAAGGTATAAAATAGTAGTCACTTAATACAAGTGCCATCATTATCAGAACTACTTCGTGCATCGTGGGGTGGTGGTGGTGACGGTAACTCGTGCGAGTCAATTACCACTCTTGCGGGACATCATATTTTCGCACTTTTTGCCTAAATAACTGTTCGTTTCTTTCGAATGTAACATGATTAATGAAAAAAAGTAGCAATTGAACGTTCCTAGCAGCACGAAAAGGACAAAAAGTAATTCAAAACAATATCGACGATTGTTATTTTTCTCTTCATCTTAACATATCTTATTGTTAAACAAGTAAAACCAAATAGCTAAAATTGGACTGTACCACCTCATTTTTCTACGAACCTTACTTAATCTTTGCTTACAACTTCTTTAGCTAAAAAATTGTAATACCCTGCAGAATATCTATAGTATGTAGGCAAACGCTCATAAAAAAAGAAAACTGTCCGAGAAAAGTTAAAAAACAGTTAAAAATTACCTGAAAAAGTCAGTGTCCAATAACCTTTTAAAGAGCTGCGGAAGGGGTTCTTGCTCTAACTAGGCAAAACAATTTTTCTGTGCTACGACTTCCCTTTCTTCGAGTATAACCCCGGTTAATTTGTGGTGGTAACAATCGGCTAAGAATATTATATGTACCGAGGAAACTCTAAGATTAGGAACCAACATACAAACAATGATTGTGTTTATATGTCGGAGGGCAGGTTCGTGGCCCTGTGTAAAAGAGCGAAATCGCTCAAATTGCCGATTATATACAATACTTAAAAATATTTATTATCAAGTTTCAAAATTTATCTGTTTAATAATCAATTAATTCCTGCACCATATACAGCAATTGTTTATTGATTATTACTTTATTGAATTCTCCTGAATATTTCCTTAATTTAATTAATTTAATAATTTAATATCTTTTTTAACTCATTCAATATTTTTCTAATCTAATTTCTTTTTTATTTCATTCCTGTCCCTTTTTGGGGTTCAGATAATATTCTCAGTTTATTAAACGATTTCAAATCTTAACAGCTATTTTTCTAGTTTTTATCTTAAACTATAAAAAGGAACTCGCAATCTTATGTGGAGGGGAAGGTTTGCTTAAATAAGTACAATCAATTTATTTTTAATTATCTGATATTTATTCAATCATATGATTCTAAGGAAATTATATCTTAAATTTTTACATGTATTAATTGTATTTGAGTGATCGCAATTTTTAACGTTAATAATAAAAAACAATATATAATATACTCGACAATTCACTTAATATTCATCCGCCTTTTTAATAGAAAATTTTACGAAAATGACAATTTGAATTTTCCCTCTTTAGTATCTCTGCTTGAACACGTTAGGTTAGACTAATGCGAAATTTTATTACAACCGCGGAAAGTTAGTGTTAGGTAACTACCTATCCGACCAAGTCACGTAAGGTTAGGTCGTTCTCAGGGCCCTTGGGTGTCTTGAGCACTGCTCAAGTCATCAACCCAGGAACTTCGCCTAAGAACGTGATCGCTAACCCTAGTGCCTCGACTACTTGGGGATGCGTCGTCTCCACGTTTAAAGCGGTCGAGCACCGAAAGTCCAAGTAGGTACCGGTTAGTGGAAGTGTTACCTTGTTGGTGGTGTACACACTTACTTTTCAGCTATCGGCCTTCGTACTTCGTCTCTTTCTCTCTTCGTCTCTTTCTCTCTTCATCTCTTTCTCTCCCTTCGTGCTCGTCGCGGTATTGTACCGGTGCACGGGAAAGTTTCAGGTCTGGGTGAGCAACGGATATACCGCGTCCCAGGTTCGCTGGAAGATGAACTCATTTCATTGCGCAATGGTGCCTTTTATGCTAACGTTATTTCCTTTTGAGTAGCAGGTTTTCCCTTCTTTGGGTGAACGCGCTCTAGCGTTTTCTTAACGTACTAGACGCACATTCCCCGCGCGCGGCGTTCAAATTCGAATTTTCAAATAGGAATTTTTTATAAAATGAAATATATGTATATATAGAAAAAATGTGTACTATTTAATTGTCTATTAGACGGATTTTTTATTACAAGAAAATATAATAAATAGAAGAATATAAATATAAATGTAAAGCGTGCATTATAAATTCTAGGTAATAGAAGTGCCCCCTTGCATCTGCCTCCTCTAATTTGTGAAAATAAAAAAAAATTTTTCTTTGAACAAATTAGGTTTGAGGAATAAGTTTTGTTAGTTATTATTAACATCATTTCCTTTTAGATGTCTCATTTTTTTAACCAGCAGGAACTTTTTCTCTAGAGGTAATGGGCTCCTTTCCGAGGCACGTTTGCAAAAGAATTTTCTTTCTATGGTTACATAATTTATACAGGATTGTCCCTTTTAGTTTATACCGATTATATTCCTGTCCATTTATTATGTTTTGTTTGGTTATGTGCCATTTTTCATCGTTTGATCGTACGTTAGATGTCGATTTTGATTGTTCAGGTATATTATCGTTTGGTTTTCTTGCCAATATTTTTAATGTATTGAAATCCTCGGTACTTCTTCGGTCCTTTTGATTGATGTGTCGGTTTAACGAAATGGCTACCACGGTTTCACTCCTCTTGATTGATGATGTTTTAAAACTGTAATCTAATATATACGAAGGAAATTGGTGTAATATCGAAACGATTGCTAATACTTTGATCTCTAGGGTAGAATAATTTTTCTCTGCCCCCTGTATTGATCTATTTGCAACGTATATTCCTCTTTCATTACCATCGCGTGAGATAGCTCTGAGTGCGATTTTACTAGTATTTATTTTTACTTCAGCCTTGGATTGTTTCTTAGCTTCAAGAAAAATTTTACCAATAAATCTACATGTTGGAAACTTAATTACCGGAAGAGTAGGGAAAATTTTCCGTGCGTCGTTATATTTCTCATAAATGTATTCAAATGTACTTGGTAATTTACTTCCCGTATCTATTAATGCCTCCAGCTTAACCCTTTTAATTTCAAAATTTATTTCCGGGCATACAAGAGCTTTATTGGTCAACAGATTTTCGCTGTGTGGTTCTTCTAGTAGTGTCTGTCTTAAATCTTCGAATACTGTATGTATTTCTGGTTTGACTACTGAACAACTTTTTATTTGATTTTTATGGCAAATTGAGTAGGAATGGCATGCATTTGTTACAATATTAGACTTATTCTCCTCAGTCACTTTTTTTTCAAGCTGGTTATCAAATGGAACCAAAACTGTATATGTACGAGGTATCAAACATTCTTGAACCTTGATAAGTAGATTCCCTTGATTATTGTTAATTTTCGACATTATTTTTAAACTTTTATTTCCATGTGGTAGCGTGGTAGTGTGTAAGGTGTTTGTGTTATTTTTTTGTTCGGGCTTGGATTCATAATTTTTTAATATACTTGTCTTTGTTATGCCCCCTCTGATCGTTGTATCCCATGAAGTATAGGTTTGATAATCTTTAGGGGTTTGGGATACAACGTCTATTCGTTTTCCTGATTTGGGATCTCTTCAATTAAATTTATTTGAGTTCCCTGGGTCCCTCGATTGTATGAGCTACTTTGTGGTCTTTCTACGTATGGTCGATTGGAACTATTATTGTTGTTGTTAGTTTGTTGGCCTGAGTTCGTATTTCGGTTTATGGTGGTATTACTTGTATTGTTACCGCGGTCACGCCAATTGCTATTGGGTGGGTTTGGTGTTGAGGCTCGGAAGTTGCTATGATTCCGCGTAGGGCTCGAGTTTATTTGTCTCCCGAAATCTATGTATGAATTTTCTCGAATCGAAATTGAGCTATTTAACGCGCCTACTGCATCCATAGAATCTAAGAGTTTTATGAGATCGTCAATTTTGTTAATTCCCCGAAGAATTATAGACTGCTGTATGACTTCGTCAAAATGATTTGCGAATTTCTCAACGGCCTCCGCTTCAGTGGGTGGTGCTGATAACATTTTCACGTAACTATACAAATTTAACACGTATTCACTACGGCTCATATTATTTGTGGCTTCGTATGCATTCCATTCGAGCGCTCGACGAACTTTAGCTTGTACCGTCGCGTTCCAATATTTATTCAAAAATAAAGTTTCAAAATCATTCATGGAATTTATTCTTTCTTCGATGTGCTCAAACCAATCAAGTGCCGGGCCTTTTAATGCTTGAGATAATACTAATTTAATCGTGTCAGTTTCTATGGAAGTTATTTCAATGTAAGTTTTTAAGGCTTTAAGGAATTTGATTGGTCGATCACTTGCAGCTGCGCTAAAAGTGGGTAAATCTACTTTTAATTGAGAAACTCCTCTGCCTTGTACGTTATTTAATTTTCGGGTGATGATCGATTCCACGTCTTTTTTGTGTTGGGCGATAGCCTCGTATATGCGACCATCTTCCTGTTCTAAATTGACTATGGCTTGTGTTTGTGCCGTGACTGTTTGATTGAGTTTTTGGAATGTTTGTGTTGTTTTCCCTATGTTTAGTGCGAGTTGACCGAATTGTTTATTTAAGTTATCGAGTATTTCTGATTGTCTAATAAGTTCTGCCTGACGTTGTGCGTTTTTAGTACGTATTTGATTTTGTGTTTGTGTGAGTCGTTCTATATGGGTCTCCAGTGCATCGTACGTATGTGTAAGTCGCATCGATTGTTCTTTCAGTGTGTTCGTTTGTGTGATGACTTTATTTACTTTGTCAATAATTTGTTCCGAATTATTCTCGGGGTTGAGAGGTAGAATTTCAGCCATTAGCTGCTTTTGGACCCCTATGACCTCGAAAATATTTCCATCATTTCCACCCACTGTATTTGGCTGAGGTGACTCCTCTAATGGAAAAATTCCACTTAAGTTATCTTCGTTTTCCCCGTGGATCTGAGCCGTTACTTGTTGTGTTTCTTCATTATTGCCCCCTCGTCGTGTTTAAACCATTTTTAAGGCGAACGAATAATATAAAACGTTTGATAAAATTTTTTGCACCTGTTTAAACACTCCCTCTTACGATTGCGAGTTCCACCAGGGGTACCATTTACGACTTCCCTTTCTTCGAGTATAACCCCGGTTAATTTGTGGTGGTAACAATCGGCTAAGAATATTATATGTACCGAGGAAACTCTAAGATTAGGAACCAACATACAAACAATGATTGTGTTTATATGTCGGAGGGCGGGTTCGTGGCCCTGTGTAAAAGAGCGAAATTGCTCAAATTGCCGATTATATACAATACTTAAAAATATTTATTATCAAGTTTCAAAATTTATCTGTTGAATAATCAATTAATTCCTGCACCATATACAGCAATTGTTTATTGATTATTACTTTATTGAATTCTCCTGAATATTTCCTTAATTTAATTAATTTAATAATTTAATATCTTTTTTAACTTATTCAATATTTTTCTAATCTAATTTCTTTTTTATTTCATTCCTGTCCCTTTTTGGGGTTCAGATAATATTCTCAGTTTATTAAACGATTTCAAATCTTAACAGCTATTTTTCTAGTTTTTATCTTAAACTATAAAAAGGAACTCGCAATCTTATGTGGAGGGGAAGGTTTGCTTAAATAAGTACAATCAATTTATTTTTAATTATCTGATATTTATTCAATCATATGATTCTAAGGAAATTATATCTTAAATTTTTACATGTATTAATTGTATTTGAGTGATCGCAATTTTTAACGTTAATAATAAAAAACAATATATAATATACTCGACAATTCACTTAATATTTATCCGCCTTTTTAATAGAAAATTTTACGAAAATGACAATTTGAATTTTCCCTCTTTAGTATCTCTGCTTGAACACGTTAGGTTAGACTAATGCGAAATTTTATTACAACCGCGGAAAGTTAGTGTTAGGTAACTACCTATCCGACCAAGTCACGTAAGGTTAGGTCGTTCTCAGGGCCCTTGGGTGTCTTGAGCACTGCTCAAGTCATCAACCCAGGAACTTCGCCTAAGAACGTGATCGCTAACCCTAGTGCCTCGACTACTTGGGGATGCGTCGTCTCCACGCTTAAAGCGGTCGAGCACCGAAAGTCCAAGTAGGTACCGGTTAGTGGAAGTGTTACCTTGTTGGTGGTGTACACACTTACTTTTCAGCTATCGGCCTTCGTACTTCGTCTCTTTCTCTCTTCGTCTCTTTCTCTCCCTTCGTGCTCGTCGCGGTATTGTACCGGTGCACGGGAAAGTTCCAGGTCTGGGTGAGCAACGGATATACCGCGTCCCGGGTTCGCTGGAAGATGAACTCATTTCATTGCGCAATGGTGCCTTTTATGCTAACGTTATTTCCTTTTGAGTAGCAGGTTTTCCCTTCTTTGGGTGAACGCGCTCTAGCGTTTTCTTAACGTACTAGACGCACATTCCCCGCGCGCGGCGTTCAAATTCGAATTTTCAAATAGGAATTTTTTATAAAATGAAATATATGTATATATAGAAAAAATGTGTACTATTTAATTGTCTATTAGACGGATTTTTTATTACAAAAAAATATAATAAATAGAAGAATATAAATATAAATGTAAAGCGTGTATTATAAATTCTAGATAATAGAAGTGCCCCCTTGCAGTACGTTACGTGTATGAGATACTTTCATCCATGCACACATTTAAATTTTACATTATTTCTGGGAAACATGAATTTAGAAATTAAAAAATTATGGATGACTATTTGAGTAAGATTCATGACTTAGCACTTGTATGATAATCATCTTCTGTTAGATATAACTTTTAAACCGTAGGAATTTGAGAACTTGTATGGTGGGGTTGACTGACTATACTTGAATCTTTTTAATTTATAGATGTACAATTCAATTTCGTATCATCCAAGATGGCAAGGCTGTCACTGTATCTGACAGCATTCATTATTATTTCAATGTACGCGGGCTGTTTTACCAGCTTCGCTACAGTTTCAATACCACACATTCCATTTAAAAATGCACATGAATTTCTAGAGGACAAAACATATCAACTGATTATTAATAAAAAATCTGACGCTTTAACGTTTTTCTCGGTAATTTTATGAAGTTTTAAATGAATATATCATTTTTATTATACTTGAAAACTTCATCTTAAGATATTTTTTTAGAGCTCGAAAAACTATATAAATGACGAACTAAATTTTTTTTTGAAGGATGTAAATAGTCTACCTGTAACCTTCAATGATGTTATGCAGCAGGTAATGTAAAATATTGTGTTTGTGTATTAATTACTTTTTAAAATTTTTTTAATCGTGGTGAAACTGTTTGTCAAAAAAAAGTTTTTTTACATTCTACTGTAGAAAACAATTTTTGTCAGAGATAAATCTTATAAGTCATTAAAAAACGTCCGCAATATTTAACTCGAAAAATAGTACTACGAAGACGTTATCAAATTTTACAATGTACTTTATATATTTTCACAGACAGTTACACCAATACGTCTAATATGTGTGACAATGAGTGTGCTTCTGTGCGCATGTACGTGTGTGAGAGTGTAAATTTGTTTACAGGCTGGCATACTAAATCTTAGCAAATAAAATAGTTCTTGAAACCTACAAATCTTTAATAAATTAAAATGGATTATTTTTAGCGTATACATTATTTCAATTTTTTTTTTAATTTCAGTTATGCAATGAAAGAGTTGTTTATTATACAGCTGACATATTACGACGTCCAGTTATTACGAAATTCGATTGCAAAGTCTTAGCTATTTCCCTACGCAACACTAGAAAAAAAAGTATAGCTTTGAACAAAGGAAATCAACTTCTTGAACTTTTAAATCATCAGTAAGTACTTGTTTTCAATTACTGCCTTAAACTGTTACTTAATTTTTTTTTTTTTTTTTAGCATCCAGAAGTATCGAGAGAATGGAATAATATCTCGAATTAGGAAGGAAAGTCTTCGCACTACTCGCATTAAAAAAGAAGTATCGTTTACATCGTTAGGTATTACTGAGGTTGTCCCACTGTTTGTACTTTTAATCAGTGGGTTTGTCCTTAGCTTCATCATATTTTTGTATGAGAAATGTCACAGACGTATTGTACTGTATTTTGTAAAAAAACCACGTAGGAGAATTATGAAACTTAGAAAACCAAAGAAAACCAACCGTTTGTACAATGATGGGAAGCCATTTTCTGTTTATTCTCAGTACAGGGAGCCGCAGCCTCGTTCTTTGTGGCCTTATACCCCATAAAAAAATTATAGTGGTACAGTATAATCTAAAATAGTATATTACGTCAATAGGGAATAAAGTACAAACAAAATAAGCCCCCGAAGGCCCACGGTTGTTGTATGTTTTTGCTCGAGTCGCTTATATTGTTTTTCTTACCAAGGGCGAAACGTGCAGTTTTGGGCCCGTGGTCACACGGCAAATTACTGGGACATTAGGGCAGAAAAGTACTCTAGGTCTGAAAAGCAAAAAAATCCTGTAGGCCCAAAGTGATTACAAGGGTGCTAAGTGTGGTCCGAGAGCAGAATGCAGTAGTTGAATTTTGCTTGTGCCCATGTTTAGAAAATGAATTGTAAGATGCCATACGTTTAATGAGAATATTTCCAGCTAAAAATTGATGAGCTGTTAATTAGAAATACATAAATGAATATTAATAAAAAAGTAATTACCCAACTCGCCCAAATAATGCCCGACTTTAAAGAGACGTTTGTTTTTTTGCACCTACATACGTATATACAATTTTTTTACTGTAGGTACGAATTCCAACTGCCGCTTTGCGTTGTCAAGCCACACTTGGTGTCCTCGTAATCACATTTAGTCTACGTGCAGAACGTGGTTTACGGCGAAAAGTGTGCCTACGAACGCAAAATTGCACTTTGAGTTTTCGATAAGAAACACCATACACGTTGCTCAAGCGTAGTTATAAAACAATTTCAACCGTGTAATTCATGTGCTTATTATTACACTTTCTGCCCAAGTGATGTAATGTACCATTTTTTATCATACCTCTGCCTTAAAACATCTTAAAACGGCCATTCGAAAATGATTGAATGTCCAGAACAGTTTGTAAAAGCAGACAAAAGCAGGTTGTTGGTAATAATTTTTCCAAGGAATCAAGGGGAACTTGCTAACTTATGTAGCACTTAGTTAAAAAATATTTTAATTTATTGTACAAGTATTTCAAAATAACTCTATTTAATAATTTCAACTGTTAAGTAAACAAAATTTTTTTCATGGAACTATTATTGAGATGTACTACACACTAACTGTATATTTCAGTACAACTTTAATATACACTAAAAATCATGAAATCTATAAATTTTTAAAAATAAGTGAAACAAAATAATTTTACAGAAAACTTTTAAAATCAATGTATGTTGAAAAAAAAATTTTTTTTCTACTATGCTGACTAATAAAAATATTCATCGATTTCTCAACACGATGTACGTGGATGTTTGCAAAATCATTGAGTCCTATCTTGAGCATTGTGGACCGAAAATAAGTCTAAAGATAATTTAAATTTAAATTTAATGATGATTTAGATTTAAATCTACTATACTTTCTTTTAAAGATGCGAGTAATCGAATTTGTCGACATTTCTGATACAATACAAGTTTGCCTAGGCAACTCATTTTTCAATTAAAAAAACTTATTTGTAGAAAAATAGTTGTATAAAAAATTAAAAATTAAAACACTCTTTTAAAAATGTTATATAAACTTTCTCTCTTATAACTAAGTGAATAAAAATCTCACTATGCTGAATAAGCTTGTCTGGATCTATACTGTTTCAAATATTCTTATTGGTAGGAAAATTACAAAAAGTTGTAATTCATCGATAGTCATATTACTCTTAACAATAAAAAAATTCTTGGTTTTCTGTCTTGATATAATGGGGTAAATTTTGGCCACGTCATTCCCCGTTATAATAATGAGAGTATACCTGTATATACGTTTTCGGTGCACCTCTCCGTAATATTATTAAATTAGGCAAAGATAAAACATCTACATTTAATGCGATAGAAGTCGTGTAAAAGACTCCTTGTGGCGACTGTCCCGTTAGTTATGTTGGACAAACGAAATAAGCACTTATTATTCTGAGAGATATATAAAAACGATTCAGTTGTTTTTGAGCCTGAAAGTAATTTCATAATTTTAACTGGAACTCAGTGAAAACGTATGATAAAGAGCCTAACTAAAAAAAAAGAGAAAAAAAACTGTTATCAGACATGATTTATACTAGTTTAAATAGAAATACTTCGAATAAGAAAGAAGACCTAAATTTGTTTTAAATGTTTTAAAGAGTTTATTTACCTTTATGACGAGTTTTGTTAAATATTTATAGGCTCCGAGTGGTCTGATGTTTGTTACGGTTGCGGTGCGGGTAGTCTGTACCCAGACACTGGCAGACCATTGCTCTATATAAACGTAGACTTGACTAGAGTGAATTTTCACTCATACTCTTTTAGTCGAGGGGCTGTCCACGGGATTCAAAGATTCAAGAAATAATAACGATTCAATTAGGATTTGAATCATGAATCACAAAAAAAAAGTTTAATTTAATTAAATAACCTTTTAAGCAATCAAGCATCGGCGATAAGAAGCCCAATAGTTTATCAGTATATTTATTAACAATATCTGCCTTACTGAGTAAGCAGCGGTAATTAAAAACCCAACTGTTTTTTTGGAATTAAATATTAAAATAATCTTTGAGGCGAGTAAGCATCGGCAATTAGAAACCCAACTGTTTTTCACTAGATTTATTAATAAAATAATCTTTTAAACGAGTAAGCATCGGTGATTAGAAACCCAACTATTTATTTGACAATTAATTAAAAAAATTATCTTTGAGGCGCGTAAGCATCGGCAATTAGAAACCCAACTGTTTTTCACTAGATTTATTAATAAAATAATCTTTTAAACAAGTAAGCATCGGCGATTAGAAGCCCAACTATTTATTTGACAATTAATTGAAAAAAAAATCTTTGAGGCGCGTAAGCATCGGCAATTAGAAACCCAACTGTTTTTCACTGGATTAATTAATAAAATAATCTTTTAAAAGAGTAAGCATCGGCGATAAGAAACCCAACTGTTTTTCGCTAGATTTATTAATAAAATAATCTTTTAAACGAGTAAGCGTCGGCGATTAGAAACCCAATTGTTTTTCACTGGATTTATGAATAAAATAATCTTTTAAAAGAGTAAGCATCGGCAATAAAAAACCCAATTGTTTTTCACTGGATTTATTTATAAAATAATCTTTTAAAAGAGTAAGCATTGGCGATAAGAAACCCAACTGTTTTTCGCTAGATTTAATAATAAAATAATCTTTTAAACGAGTAAGCATCGGCGATTAGAAACCCAATTGTTTTTCACTGGATTAATTAATAAAATAACCTTTGAAAGGAGTAAGCATAGGCGATTAGAAACCCAATTGTTTTTCACTGGATTTATTTATAAAATAATCTTTCAAACGAGTAAGCATCGGCGATTAGAAACCCAACTAATTATTTGACAATTAATTAAAAAATTGATTTTTGAGGCGAGTGAGCATCGGCGATAAGAAACCCAACAGTTTTTCACTGGATTAATTATTAAAATAATCTTTTATTGATTTAATTATTTAATTTAATTTTATTGATTTAATTATTTTATTGATTTAATTATTCGTGCACTCCGATAGGGTATCTTTTTTGATGAACGTCAAACTAAAATTATTTTTCCAACAAATAATCAGATATTATGTTTAATAAATTCAAACTGCAGTTTTAATTGACAAATACTGACGAGCAATTTGTGTTTTTCTGAAAATTGTCCAGTACTGCTCGTAAAAAGATATTCCGTATGGTTATCCTGCCAGTGGAATTCGTATCTATTTCAAGAATGTGTGGAATCTGCAACAAAGTCAAACAGATAGTTTGTATACTCGCTCAAGACTCTATCGCTCGGACAACGAAAAATTTATTCGTGACAAGAAAAGACAATTAGGATTCTTTCATGACAAGCTTATCTTCAAGTATTCACTAATAACACGCATAAATGGAAAAACAAGATAAACAGCATGTCTAGATCTCTATATTACTGTTGTATAACTCTTTCATATTTTAATTATTTATTTGCGTTGAAGTACAGTTTTAATTGTATAAATTATACCAATTTAATCAACCTTGCATATAAAATATAACTCCTATTCTGTTGAAAATTGTCCAAATTAAATTATTCTAATATTTCAACTACTCGCTGTTACATTTAATCATATTTAAAGGTGTAAAAAATAAAATGAATAATTCCACAACAAGGTCAAACACACATTTATTGATATCGACAATAACTTGTATACTAAAGAATTTCTAGTCAAACAATACATTTCATTATTTTCTACTTCTTTATGATGGTAAAATACCTTGAAGCAACCAACTCGGATTATTTGTCCTTGAAGATCATTTCTGCGCTGATCCAAAGCCAGATTAGTTGCCCTTAATCCTTTCTTTTCATCCCAAGTTCCAAAATGACTTTTAATCAATTCTCGATCCCTTGCAATTTTGTAAACTTCGCTAAGCTCTCGAGCATTTATACCCGTAATTTTCTGCACTACGAGAAATAGGCAGTTGAAAGGAATGTAGTTGTTGGAGAAAAATTCATCAGCTTTTGTTTTTTCACTCAAAAAAATCATCCATTGAATGTTGTCCGTTACAAACCACAAGGATATTTCCTAAAAGCGTATCGCACACTCAATTACTGTGATTACAAAAGTAGTATAAAAACGTAAACAAATAAATAAAAACTGCTTAGCAAAAACTATCTTCAGATCGTGAAATCTGAATAATGCTTCTTGTTTGTTTAATCAAGTTCACGACTTCAAACATTTTTTATCAAAACAAAACAACCAAAATTAACATAATGCTAACTTTAAGAAACTGTTTCACCACTTCGGAGTCATTCATCAGCACGATCAAGGTATTCTGCAATTCAGAAGTATCAATTTTCATCTAGAAAAAGAAGTATCAGAGAACGTTAGTGGCATATAAATATTTTTATTAATGATCAGTGATTATTAGGAAAATAATTAAATAATTCTAGTATGATTGTCTGTCAAATCATGCATGTATTAGATGAACTGAATGCATAAAAATGATGGTTCTTCCTCGAGTATAAATTTTGATGTTATACCGAAATGTAAAAGTCATATATAATAAATTATAAGGCCATCATCACACGTAACAGCGCAATGTATAAAAAATTTTTATGCTTGCAGAGCCCAAAGATTTTAATTCAAGGACTATCTTGTGTACAAATATACTAATAAAGCTGTTTTTCTTCTTATGGACCAAATAATCAAGTGTATAATCACTTTCATACGCAGCACAAGACAAACTTGACTTTTTATGCTAATAATTATTTTTACCCCGTCAAATAGTAATGTAATGCGTCTAACTACTTTTATTTTTAAATAAAAGCCACTGTGTACTGATAATGCCTGAAAACGATTTCGGTGATCCTTTTTAAAATGTACAATTAAATAATATTAAATGTTTTGTTCAGAGATTTTTTTAAAGTCAAAAAAATGTATCCAGTTGCTAACTAAAAGTTTTGTTTCATTACCCTTGATTTAAAGACTTCTATCTGATTAAAACATATTTTTACCATCGCCAAATAGATTTTCATGGTATCAATAAGTTTATTAAGCACGTGGTATGGATTGAAAAAAAAAATTGCAAAAATTTGGGTGCGCACAACAGCGCTTGAGCCAGGTATTAGCTGACCTGTCATCCCTAGTAGTTGTTATTACAATCTTCTAACACCCTAGTAAGGCTCCTGGCTCAGTTTCCCTATCCTACTTTCTATCTGACCCTACAACTCCTCAATGTGCTACTTATGATTCTACCTTAGATCTAGGATTAACTCTACCTTATTTCTATTTTTCTTATTCTATCTTACACCTATTTTTTTATCCTACGTTATTTCTAATTATTATTCTAATTATTCTACCTTAAGATCTACTCTTATTGTTCTACCTTACATCTAGTCTTACTACTCTACCTTAAATCTACGATTTTTAATTCTACATTAAAATCTATTTGCTTACTGACTAAGGCTTATAGATTAATTAATTTCTACCCAACACCGCTAAAAATTACGTCGAAGGTTGGGTCTCGAACCCGGACCTCCTGGCAACTCAATATCTGATAGCTAAAGCTTTCATACGCATTTAACCACGCAGCTACTGAGCTCTTAACGCCCGGCTTGTTTAATAGTAAATTTCAATCATTAGTTTGGTATAGATAAAAAAATACCTGTAAGTGAGATACTTGTGTATGTGTTGATTGCTTGGCGTATCGGTAAGTATATCTATATGCCCGACCAACTTGACTGTAATCGGTTATACAGATATACTGATATCATGCTAGGCCCACATAGTTATCAAATTTCTCGTTGGAGGGCGCCGTTTTTGCAACGCGATTGAGGCCCAGCTGACACATAATGATGTGCAAACGTAGCCGTTGGTGTTTGCTTAAAATAATAACAACATATTATCTTATAATATTGCGCTTTTAGTGGTGCCCATTTTTCGGTAATAATGGTAAAAATGTCATAAAGGTTATTTTATTTTTTTATATGAACAATTTTTCGTATTTTATTGTATGTTGCTTGCGTGTGTACATGGTCAATAATTTATTGGCATAGCAAAAGCCAGAACAACGTTACTATAGTCCTGTCTACTTAAATATTTACTGTATAAAGTTTTGCATGTAAATATTTTAGCTGAACCCTTTTTTTTGTAGCTACAATATTTCAGCTGCGTCAAATAACTTAAAGTCTGTAAAACTATTTATAACAAAAAAATCAAGAGCAAGTTTTATAAGATGTACTGAAAGTATACCTTCTATCTTGTGTCATAAGATTTTTTGCAATAGACTATGATACTGTAAGTATCTCTTTTAAGTGTAAAATTGAAAAATTGTACTTAGCATTAGTGGATCGACAAGTGTATGAGCCTATTAATTACTTTGTTTTATAAATCGTTCAAATTGTAATTCTTATCTTTGTATTTATTTGATTAAAAATATAATATCTCAAATGGCTTTGGTTAATTATTCGTATAAAAAAAGATGAGGTTAAGCAGTGACATCATTTATTCTTTTCCTTTATACAATTTCTTTTGTTAATGGTGACCGTGAATAAGCTGATATTTCTAATGTTGGTTACAGTCTATTTACTGACAACTGGCCCATGTTTTTTTGGAAAAGATATAAACAAGGTTTTGTCATCTCTAAGCCATGCCTCAACTTTTTCCAAATCATACTTTTCTAAAATGTTACGTGGGATGGTCATAGTATCGAATGAGACATTTTTATTCTCTTCTAGTTGACCCGTAAATGTAATGGAGTTATCACAGACCTAAAAATTAAACAGATGTCTTAATTAACATATTTTCCAGACTCAAATAAGCTGCATACATATAAGTCAAATAGTACTGCGCGCTTCTCGCATCCAATCTCTCACAGTTGAAAACAATTGTTTGATTTCCCGATTTTGTTAAAACAATTAAAAAATTTATAACTACAAAACTTACTGTTTTTATTGTTATTCAATAAAAAAACTTATTCTATCAATTATTTATTCTTATTTTTAAATTTACGCTCCCAAGACTAGTCTCGACCAATCACAGAACGAATATATTGGTGGAAATTAAAATTTATTTACAGGTCTGATGAAGGTAGGATTATGAGACTTCTAACAGGTAGAGATTTTTATCTGATCAAAATTGTTGACGAAGCAGAACATAAAACTAATCAGCACATACGTTTTAAAACTTATTTTAAGCGATTGACACGAAGAAAATTAAATATTTAAAAAGTAAAACTAGAAAAAAAGTTAGACAAAGAACTTCCATACTTACGGTGGCGCTGATTGAATCCAGGGAATATTGTGCACAATCCATCATCCTCTTATAGACGTCCTACAAATACACCACTATCATGAATTTGTAAGAAAAACACAAAAAAATATATTTGTTTACAATTGCTCATGGCTTTACCTCATGATTGTCGGATGAGAAGGGAGAATCATCACCGAATATCTTTGTAAGGACTAACTGTCTCTCTGTAGACGTGTTGCTTGGAGACACAATCTGTTTACCCGACACATCCTGACACTCGGGCCGTCCTGTAGGTTCTAAATTTAGTCCATCTTCTTCTCGATGTCTTGGAAAATCTTCGAACATCTTGATGAAAACACTGGTATTTCGTGGATTTCTCGAGTAGTAAGAAAATGTGAATTGTGGTTCAAGAGTAACTTTATTATAACCTCTTATCAGTAAAAAAAGAATCGCGTGTCTTCCATCTTGTTGCACAGAATACAGAATGAAACTCTTTATATAAGTCAATTAATTCAGCCACGATTCTATGTATGCCCCCAGGATGAATGATATGCAAAGTGGATGTAGAATGTATTAGTACATTACGTCACGAGTTCGTAGTGGCTAATGTACGGCCGCGTGATGTCGCCCTCGACTTCACGCGGCCGTCCATCAGTCACCTATAGCATTGAGGAGTGACGTATACGTTTTTTCGTCATCTCGTAAACAAAAGTTTATTCAATAAGTTGATTTCGTTAACACAGGGATAAATGAATCGCTCGGTGAACCGTAAAGAGTAATAATTTTTTTGATAGTTCTTCAAAGTACACTAAAAAAAAACTTTTATTAAACGATACTTTATTCTTGGTTTTCCAGTCCATGTCTTAAATATGTGCTTTTTTATATAAAGCGCGAGACTTTCAAGGTATCAGTCCAAAAGCCACAAAAATTTATATTCACCATTACCTACAAGTAACTCTAAAATTGAAGTAAAGTGTGTAAAAAAAGCAAGTAGTGGTGATTTTGATTACACGTACACGAGAGACGAGAAACAGATCATACGATAAACCATAAGTAAGAGAAGATAATAAATCGGGCAACGCTACAATTAATATAGGCGTGAAACAACTCGGCGCAACGATAAAGGCGGATAGCAGAAGGCATGGAAAAGGTGAAAAGACAATGCGCACCTGTGTCTGGCCGTAAGAAAAAAAAATACAACTACAACACAACACTTGGCTACCACATATACATAGATGCATATAATCGTAATAGATCTCATACATATGGATAGATAATCAGAGTGCATTTGAGAACATGGACCTCGTAGAAGCGTCTCGCTCAGCGGACATAAAGAAATCCAGTGGCCATACATTTGTCGCTTTACGCCTTACTATGCGACGTAAACATTAAACTTTACGGTCGGGGATGACCATATAGTATATTTACAATATTATGTCTTAGAGTGCAGTCGCATGGAGCACGCAATTTACAATACAGAACGACACAATCTCATAAAAGTGAAAGACAGGTATCTACCGTGTAACTTTCGTGCACCTCTCTCTCAATCTCATGGGCTTAAGCAGTTTCGTATTGTTAATTGCGTCCAGTTCAATATAACCAATCAACCACTTGATTTGGTTGCCCTTTAAATTATCATCCTTGCCACAACGATGTATAGTAGAAAAAAAAAAAATTGTAGTTACAAACTTTAAACGTATAATTTAACATTTAATTGTGACACTCCAACCTACAAAATGTCCGCCAGGTGCCATATTTCTGACAGTATAGCCCGGGAATTTTTAAAAGTCATAAATTCAGATTTTATAAATTTAACGTTTATTTGGAAAGAAACTTAGTCATTAAATGCTTAGTTTATCATTTTGGTATATATAGCGTTAATAAGACGATTACAAAAAATATTATTTAATAAAAAAAACGTATTTGGAAGTTTTAGAACCAAAACAGGTGTGAAAATCAGAATGGGGATAGAATGACAGGAAATAATAGCGTGCATAAATACATAAATTTGATGATAGAAAATTTTTAAAAATCTAAAAAATATAGTAAAAATAGTTCTCGTGGCCCACAACGATGATCCTACAAAACAGCTGATTGTTATCTTTCCTGATCGGCATCAAGACCATCAAAAAAATTTTGTATCACTTTGCCAATAACGTTCGAAATGATATCTTTATATTTGGGAGATAAGAATGAAAAAAAATTTCCATAAAAATAAGTAATAGCAGATCAAGCGGCTTTGTTCCTCGTATACCGATGGTTCATCGAAAAACAAACTTGTACGTAACAACGTCGACGGCACTCAAGGCCGCGAATACTTCCGTAATTGTGTAGCGCTCGTGTGATTTTTATTTTCCAGCGCAATTTTTTTCGCATGTTTAAATATATCACGAAATTTTATGGGAGTCATTAGAGGAAAAAATTTGGTTTTTAAAACGCATTTTTTTTAAATTAATAAATAATCTGCGGGACTTCACGTTCCAAAAGTATCATGCAATGGTCGTCAGATATTTTTATAATAGACACGTGAAGTATTTTTTCAATGTCATGGAAGTCGAGGGAGTTTTGGTGAGTAAGTGCCTAACTTGAAAGAGTCGTTTTTCTTTCCAAGAAAAAGAAAAATTTCACTTTGAAAATTTTCATATTTTCATTACTCGGGATATGCGGTAGTCGGTTAACACCTCAAATACTGTTGCATTTTTAAATGATTTAAAGAGAACGCACTTGATACATGTGAGTAAATTTATGTCTATTTAATCACATAAATAATACACAATTAACAGTCAAATTTTAAGTTTGAAACATTGGCTAATTTTTCTGTCATTAAAAATATTATAGACTGTTTATAAATTTGAATACAAACAATATTTATTCAACTACTTTGTTTTAACGTAAGTGCTTTTTTACACCAAAACTAATTTACTTAATTTCGATCACATACATAAAAAAAACAGCCAAGATATTGTATTCAGTACATTACAAATCGTTTTTTGCTATTAAAAATGAAAAAAAATTTTTTTTTCAAGTTTTTGTTTTATATCATGATATAGAAAAAATGGTGCCTTGCACCGAACAGAAAAAAAAGTATTTTCTATTGCAATTTTACCATGAGACATATGAAATCTCAAAGCTTATTCAAACAATAACTAAGTCATAATTTGCAACAGGACAAAAAAAATTTCGTTTGCCTACAAAAATTTTACTTACTTTTGAAGTTTCTTTAAAATTATATATTTACAATTGTACCGCCAATTTTTTTTTTTTTTTTTTTCTCAAATGTACAGTGGTTATTTTAAATTTAGTTTTAAACTCTTTATTCGAAGACATTCTTCTAGTATACCTTCTCTCTTGCATCATAGGTAATTTTGCAGTAGACTCATAAACAGTCAGTATCTGTATTATATGAAAATCAAAAAATTGTACTTGGCATTAGTAGATCGACAAGTGTATAAGCACATTACTCAACTTATATTATAAAACGTTTAATTTTTAATATTTATCTTTGTATTAATGTTTTCCAAACAATAATATCTTAAATGGCTTTGGTTGATAATTCGTATAAAAAAAGATGAGGTAATGCAGTGACATCATTTATTCTCTTCTTTTATACATTTTCTTTTGTTAAGGGTGACCGTGAATAAGCTGATATTTTTAATGTTGGTAACAGTCTATTTACTGACAACTGGCCCATGTTTTTTTGGAAGAGATGTAAACAAGGTTTTGTCATCTCTAAGCCATGCCTCAACTTTTTTCACATCATTCTTTTCTAAAATGTTACGTGGGATGGTCATAGTATCGAATGAGTCGTTTTTATTCTCTTCTAGTTGACCCGTAACTGTAATGGTGTCATCATAGATCTAAAAATTACACAGAAGTCTTAATGAACATATTTTTTAACATTAAAATAAGCTGCATTCATGTAAGTTAAACAGTAGTATAGGCTTCGCCCCTGCAGGTATCTCGACTAGTTCCCTGACAGTTAATAACAAATGCTTAATTTCCCGATTTTTTATAACAACTGGATAATTGGGAACTATATAATATGCAGTTTTTATTTTCATTCAATCCAGAAATTGTAACTACTGATTATTTAATCTTATTTACAAATTAAAGTTCCCAAGACTAGTTACGACCAATCACAGAACGAATAAACTGACGACACTAAAAATTTTTTTATAAGTATGATATGGGTAGGATTATGAGACTTTTAACAGGTCAAGATTTTTTACGTACTAAATATCTGATCAAAATTGTTGACAAAGCAGAACATAAGATTAGTCAGCGTATACATTTTAAAACTTATATTAAGCGTTTGACACAAGGAAAATTAAATATTTAAAAAGTAAAACTAGAAAAAAAAAGTTAGACAAAGAACTTCCATACATAAGAATAAAAAAGTGTCGAACTATACCGGAGCCCCTCAGTCGAAATTTCAGTGGCTCGCACGGGAAAAGAGCGTGCATCTGCAGCTCGAAATCACGTGTGCGTTCGTACCGTTTTTTTGCTGTCTGCGCACGTTGTTTTGCGCTCCCACCACGCACGCTGTTTTCGCCAGCAGCACTGCACCGCCTTTAGCTGTGACAGAATTTTTCCGTGTACGGTGGCGTTAATTGAATCCAGGGAAAAATGTGTACAATCCATTACCTTCTGACGGACTTCCTACAAATACACTACTATCATGAATTTATAATAAAAACACAAAAAAATACATTTGTTCACAATTGCTACTGGCTTTACCTCATTATTGTCGGATGGGAAGAGAGAATCATCACCGAATATCTTTATAAGATCTAACTGTCTCTTCTCTGTAGATGTGTTGTTGAAGGACACAATCTGATGACCCAACGTGTCCGAATGATTGAGCATCAATGGATGTTCTATATTATCGCCTTCATCATTTTGCATATCCGCATCTTCGTCAGCCATTTTAATAAAAATACTAATATTTCGCCGTTTTGTTGATAAGTGAAAAAAAATGTAGATTTTGGTTAAATTTACTCTATTGTTACCTCTTATCAGTAATGGAAGACGCGAGTGGCTTTCGGTCTAGTAGTAGAGAATATAGAATGAAACTCTCCATGTAAGCCGACTACTTTACCCACGATTCTACATATGTTGATATGCAAAACAGATGTAGGATATTTTTGTCAGGTAAGAACGGAGAATAACTGCCAGGTAATCTCCATTGGTTTAACTGACTGTCCTCTGTAGACGTGTTGCTAGAAGACGCAATCTGATGACTCGATATGTCCATTTCACTGCATGGAATTCCTGCATTTTTACCGTCTAAATTTTTTAATCGAACATTCTAATAAAAATACCAGTATTACAAGGTTTTTTTGATTGATGAAAAAAAAAAAGATGAATTTCGGTTAAACTAACTATATAAGAACCACTTATCAGTAATGTAAGAAGTGCGTGTTTGTTAGCCTTGAGGCAAGAATATAGAATTTAACGCTTTATGTAAGCAGATTACTTAAAGCACGTTTTCATGTACGCTTCTAGGAGCTCCACCGAAACAAACGATACAATCAAAATTTAAAAATTTTTCTTAAACAATACTTAACTGCGCATGAGAAAAATGTTTTTTTTGTAAGAGATTTGTAAGGAAAGTTTGCAAACTCCAAATGTATCGTTTATCTTTGTAGAACCCCATACCTTTTGGTGCGAATATAGGGGTGTAGCTAAAGTGTCTAAAAGTCACTGATTGGTTCTACAGTTTTCGGAACTAACTGAGAAAATAGCAAGCCAATAAGCGAAGATGTGTATATGTATGCGTGTAAATCTGTGTTTTTCTCTCCCAGTCACCAAGACTCCACCACTTTTCTCGAAGATACGGTCCAGATAATATGGCGTCTTCAGCCTCACTCTAAAGGTTCTTCTTTCTAGCGCCTTCTGAGCTGTTGCCAACTTGCTACTCTTGCTAGTCCCATTAGTCTATTGCCTGGAGATGAATACCAACCAAGAAACTTCTAAATTAAAAATTTGCGGGAGAAGAAGGCGTTTTTGACATTTTATGTAATTCAACGTGCTGATTACGACAAACAAAGTTAATAAAGTTTTTGAGTGTAAGATCAATTTTAAAATCGCATTTGAATTTTATTTTGCTTACTTCTCAGTAACATTGAGAGCTACAGTAAAAATAAAAACATGAGCGTGTAGAGCGGAAAATTTCCCATCAATTTATTCTATTTCAATGGTTTAAACAAGCACCAAACTTTGAGAAAATAAATTAATGTAAGTTCAATGTATTTTATACTATCCAGAAAACTATATTTGTTGTAACTAGACTAGTGTTGTTACAATCCGAAGACAATACCGAAAATCAATCCAAGCATCCACGTCAATAAATCAATCACTATTCTGACTTCCAATTGAAGACTGATGAACGCGTATTGCCTTCATAAAAAAATAAGAAAAAGATTTTTGAGTAAAGTAACATTTAATTTTAAAGTTTTTTGCAACCTTGAGTTTCCAGAAAAAAAGTTAAAAATATAGAATATTATGAAACTTTGTTAAGCAGAATATTATGATAAAAGCGGCACTTTGTCTCATTATCCGTTGTCGAGAACACATATATTTTTTGGACAGATTGAATATCCTTAACATTTGTAGGTAAAGATCCAACTTTTTTTGCATAATTATAAAAATTTTAGAAAGATTTTTTTTTTTTAAATAATGGCATCCCAATTTGTATATCTATATATAAGTTCGTTGAAAGAGTCTCGAAAATATTCAAATCATTCTAAACTATGACATTAATTAGGGGAAATATTGTGCTCCGATACTATTAAATCATGACGAAAAGTAAGTACAGACATATTACAAGGAAATAAATGATTATGTACAGATTTATGATTTAAAGTACACATGGTCTTCGCTTTATAGCTCCAAGTCAGCCGTTTTTTAAAGTTAATTTTTCATAGTTTCAGTTCTGCGATAACGTATTTTATGTATTAATTTGCATTTATGTGTTCCAAGTATATAAAAAAGCAAAATAATATGAAAATGACTTTGATCCGAAATGATGAATCAAATCGAGCAAACAACAGAAATGTTGGAACCACTGAAAGGACAATTGACTGGTGACAAAAAATGAGCCAAACAGATATCACGCTATTTTATCAAGTGATATGGCAATAAAGATCAAAACTACCCTCACTAGTTATTAGTATAGTCTTGCAGCTCTTTAACCCCCTTTACGCCGTTGCGTCGGTAGGTATACCTTTACCTACTATAGTACCTGCAAAATACATCCATCAGCGCGTCAAACAAAAAGACTCTTCTAACACCTGACACATTAAAGTCTTCGTCATCGGCATACCTACTAATGATATACTTTCTGGGGGAGAACAGCTGGTGAGAAATCACCCACTTTTACCTTCCGAAAAAAATTTTGAGCACAAGTGAAATCGAAGCATTTAAAATCGATGAATCTAATCTAAAGTTTTACCTATGTTTAGAAAAATGTTCGACGCAACAGGCGTCTGGCCTTGCATTTTCAATACTACACATCAATAAGCCTATAGGAAAAAAAAACACATGTGGTCTACTTGAAAAAAGCTGTACCTACGTAGAGGAAACTCTATCCCTATACTAGCTGTTTTTTCTTCTTGCAATGTCTTATGTATCACGGATGTGTGTATGTATGCGTAAACAAAATATGGATCTTAATCTATCAACTCGGCAGATCGTCTTTCTCCAATTCCATGGAATATAGCTCAGCTGTGGTGTATTGTTTTGCTTTTAGTCAAGCTGCAGCCTCGATTTTTATCATCAGTACCTGCTGTGCGTAGAAAAAACTCGTTCTTCATACAGAGTCAACGCAACAGCTTGGTCTTACGATGACAAAATTTTTAAAAAGTATCTTTATAAAACAATAAGGTAGAAAAAAAAAATAATAACATAAGTAATAATCATATCACATTTTGTATACTATTATGCTATTACGAAATACAAAAAAATTTAATCAATTGTATTTGATGTCCAACAGTTTTTGATGTGAAAACTTCTTATGGCGCGTTGGCCACTTTTGTGGGTGAGCATTTTCAGCCGATCTCGCGACAGACGAGATTTTACACAGATATACTTCGCGTGTGTACTATATATGTATACTATACGCGCTCTTTGCATGGGCATTCGTTCGTGCTCTCGCGACAGACAAGATTACATACCTATATGTATACTTAAAGTGTATAGGTATGCGAGAGCCCTGCAGGCTATACGCAGCAGCGTTGGTCAGAGAAAGCCTCCTGTCTAGGTAGGTTTACAAAAATTGCCACCTCATCCAATTTAACGAAGAGTTTGGCGCTAGTGCTTCAAAGCCTCTAGACTTATGGAGAGGGAGTACTGCTCTGCGTTAATTGGCTCCACCATATTTAATACTTGTGGCGGTAAAGACGAAAAGTATAACATAATTTACAGTTTTTTTTTTTTATATAAGATTATTTTCAGTTACCAAAAGTCAAAATTCATTAAATCGTAGATTTTCTTTAATTTTTATTGAGATATTTGACCCTAAGTGCCAATAACCCCATAACCCTATATTTTTAAGAGGTTAGATCATAGATCACTCATATTAATCATAGATCATGTTACTAGATCACACTTATAAAATAGTTTGGTAAGCTCAAAAGTCATTATTTCTAGTAAAATGTAATTTTTAGTGATTACTGATAATTTAAACTTATAACACTAAGTTGTCAGCATTTTTTGGATGAAAATTATGAGTTGATTGAAACTGTAACCAGTTGGTTCAAGTCAACTGATATAACTACACGCCTTATTTAAATTGCATAGAGAGTACAGGGTTGTCAGATTAATGTGTGACGTTTGAATTTACCGCCAGACAGTATCGATCTTGCGATATATCGCTTACTCAGGTACTTCAATGGCAGTTTTTTTCTTTGTTTTGCTTGCGCGGTTATTTTCACCTCATATGTATCATGCAATGCTTCCACCACTCATAACATGCTAGCCAGGTAGCTGAAACATATATATATGTATATAAACGGTAGCAGCCATTCTCATTCTCTACTCAAAGCCTCGTGGCATGCTGAGTGTATAGCAGAAAAGTCAGACTTTATAGTACGTGTGTATACCTATATATCCTTTGAGTAGAATCGGTAGTACCTATTGTTATTTGTTATCGTATACAGTACGCCAAAAAGCAAGTTACACCTGTGAAAAGTGCTGTTTGAATGCGATTTCTAAATTTGGGCAAGTTAAGACTTATCCAGAACTATTGACGTTGGGGTCAAGAAAGACTTGAATTTTGACTGCAGTTATTATTTGATATAACTAAAGTGTTTAACGAATATACAATATTCTTAAAAATGAGTGAGGTAATTACTATCAGTTCGTCTGACGATGAGGTTGTATTACCTAAAGCTTCACAAAGAAGAACACATGACAACACTTCGTCAAAGGTAAAAAAAAATATTTATTCTCCCATAATCTAAAAATTTCAATAATGTCTTGTGTTACCTTCTTTATCCTCTTTTATAAATATACAAGTCTGAAACTGTCAAGTTGCTTTACAATTATGAAGGGAGTGCAAATTGATGTTGCCATTGAAAATTTGAATCACTTGAACACATTAAACATTTTTTACACTCTTAATCATGAAAAAATACTTCTTGTTTTCGTAAACAATGGCTGTAGACAAAAATAACCAAATGCTAGCTTCAGTAGATTTGTTCGGCTTAGAGATTCAGTGCTTTTGGAGGACTCTGGCTTTTAAAACGGAACACGTAGTCTTGCTCCGAGCTAACCGAATAACTTCTGCAGGCAACATATTTGTAAATATGACCGAGGCCATACATATAGATATAAACTACAAGCCCAAGTGCACAGATCTGTGCACTTAAGTATGTAAATTTTTTAAAGCTTTTTATCATGAGTTATACACTTAAAACGCATAAAATTATGTAGATAAAAGTGTGTATTAAAAGATGTCACAATCTAAGTGCGTAGAAACTATATATGCACTTAGATTTACAGTATACCCACTATAGGAGTTGCTTTGGTTAGCTTGTACCGCTCAGAACAAGAACAAGGGCCTGATTCACACCTTCCATAAACTCAATTCCGTCCGAGATAAACTGTCACGTTAAATTATTATTTATAAATCTATACATCTTTTTTCGAGCTGTCATATGTTCATTTATGTACATTACTTATTTTCGTAGGTGGTCGAATGCCAGTTTATCGCCAAAATTTCGATTTTTTACTTTTGCTGGCGATTACAATGTCAGACCTGGCTCATGGCAATTTTTCGGCGATTTTTTAATATTTTATTGAATTAACATATATTTGAATCAAACAAATTAAATTACAAAATCGTATAACATGTTAAGCTTACTACACAGTGAAAGAAAAGGATAGTTTTTAAAGATAAGTTGGAATTCCAAATGAAATTTAATATGGAATTCTCTAGTTAACAATTTGACAAAAACAATTTCCACGCATAATAAGTGATTTATGATAAACTGAAGATAAGTAAAACCACGAAATTTTTGAAACAACATGTATCAATAATAGATTAGGTATATCTAATAAGATATTAACAAAACTTTGACTTTCTAATCATTCTTGGAAAAAAACGTTTTTATCAAGTCGTTAACTATAGAATTCTAACTTGCGGTCAATTCGAAGTTATAACTTTTTTAAAACCAATACTACATTTTTCAGATGTAAAATTATAAATGTACCAAATGTTGAATAGTTATAAAACGGTTATTTTCATTACATATAAATAGCGATATCAATATTAACAACACTTTTACAGGTTACTCTATCTTCACTTTAATTAGTGTTAGTTCCTCCTTAGATGGAATACAAAATTTTTGTATTCCATAAATTTGCAAATTTATTATGTATTGTAAAAATTGCTCTATTTAAATTTAAGTTTAAATGATTGTTAAGTATTTGAAAACAATCTTTTGCTGACAAAATACAATTTTCTATTTTCACTTTCGATTTTTTACAATAATTTAAGAAATTAAGATAAGTTGAATGAAGATTATTTGTTTAAATTGAAATTGTCATATTTTCAGTTTCAAGGGTATATTTTCATTCTTGTATAACTCGAATAGTAATTTGAACGTCCATATTAAGGAAAAAACTTTTTTTAGGTTTGAATAAAATTATCAACTACAAATTGTATAAGAAAATATTTCAGGCTCACCAGCTGGACCATTAATTAATTTAATGTGTAACCATCAATTAAATTTTTAAAATGAGTGAGGTGTGAAATGTTGATGTCTTGTTTTTCAATTTAAAGACCATGCTCAAATAAGTGCATTGATTTCTTTATTACTCGAAAATTCTTGTGAGATGTAATTTTCATATTGATTTCAAATTGTATCACTGTAAATATTATGAAAAGTGAAAACTACGCCAAAAATTTTCATGATTGAATAGTTTTATAACAGTTATTGCTTCCTTAATTATTTTATTACTTAAAGAATTGTTATCTATTGAACCTTAGCACTAGCCTTGAAATGTTTTTGTAAAAATTTTTCATGTGTTTTTAAATTTTTCAAACTCAAAAAACTAGTTTTTTCTATAACATAGAAAATGTTCTTTGTTTTTTTAGAGAAAAATTTTATATTGACTTATGGTCATGTTTTTTTTCTTATTGTCGTATTTTTATTTTTTCGTTATCAAAATGTAATAACATAGAATATTTACGTAATAAATACTTTTTATAAAATTGTTGTCTTTATTTAATATAAACAAAACTGTTAAAGGATTTTTTCAGTAATTTATGGATTCTTTCAACTTATTTACTTTAAAAATAGTTTTTTATCTGTTTTCAAGATGAACTGGCCATTCGATAACTTCATGACTTCTACCACATACAGAAAATTTTTCTCCTCTCCATACGGTTTTCATGGGATTCAAATATCTATTACTTCTGTATTTTGTCTTTTATCATAAATATTTTAAGTTGTAAATTCGCTCTAGAATTCACAAAATAATCCATCACCTTTTTTATGAATACAAACAAAAATCGTATTAAATATTTTGAATTAACGCATGGTTTGCAACATTTATATTGCAAATACATTTAATTAATAAGAAATTTATTATGCAGCATAACCATGGAAGTATCTGTTAAAATTGTTTTGCTTGTTCATTTTTTCCTCTGTACATACAATTTTCAGAAACAATGAAATCGCAAGTTTTCATTATACACGCAAAAAGTAATTGTTTAAAAATTATTGTTAAAAGCTAATACTTTTCGTCTTTCAAGTGCTACAAGTGGCAGCTTTTTTTCGATTTAATTTTTGTTTTTGCCCTTTTTGAGCCCAAAAGTAGTTTTTGGCACCTTCTGATTTATTTCAACAATATTACTAATGATTCATTTATGCCTAAAGTTCAACTTTGTAATTCCACCACTTTCCTCTCATTTTCTTAGGTAAAAACTTCCACTGAAATGAGATTTTTTTTAAATCAATGATTTTTTGCTTTAGGTCCTGTACTAAGTAGTAAATCTTCTTAAATAAACTTTACCTTTCTGTTGCACACTGAAGCTAGCATACCCGGGTAAATTTTTTTTGAGTTTTTCTTTTGAATATTACATAGAGAAGGTTTCATGTACCACAAACATAACAGTTACATACAGTTGTGATAACAGTTACACATTACAATTAAAATTTTTATTTAGGAGGCATTAAAGAAGAAAAGAAAATTCCCTTTTGAGCCAGCTGGAGATGGCACTAGTGCTAAGAAACTTAAATTTGAAGATAGCGAAAAAACATCTAAGGTGCGCATTGACTCTAACTTGAAAAAAACTTCATTGAGCATGAATTCCTGTCTTAGTATCGACAATAAGTCTGAAAGTCATCGTGTAGATAATAATTGTAATTTGATAATGGACTCTAAATCGTCTGAGGCAGGAACATCAAAATATTTTGATGAAGTTGAAAAACAATCGCAGACCAAGTCTCCATCAAACACAGGAGTGAGCGATAAAACTGTTAGGCGAATTCAACCAGTCTTAATTGTCAAAGATATTATTTTAAATTCAAATTCTGCGGATGAAGTTTTTGAAGACTTTCTGAAAGCCTGTGCTAATTATGAAAAGGCTGATGAAGAAACTAAAGTAATTCTTGAAAAGTTGCAAAAGAAATACAACAAGCTTGATTCATTCAACAAAGATGATAAAGACTTCATACTTTTTCTTCGAAATCGCGTGAACAATATAACTCATAAAAGAGCTAAATTTTACCAAACTATATTTGAAGTTCGTGAGGAAATCAGTAGACGCATAATTAAACTTAAAAAAGATAAATCAACACGAGAAAAAGGCAGTGAATCAGACACAGAACCAAAATATACTACAGACGAGTTGAAAAAAATTAAAATATTAGAGAAGGTTATAAAAAAATGCCAAAGAAGAATCAAAGAACTAGAAACAGCAGACGTAATCTTTGATGATGATGACGACTCAGCGTATTTAAAGGAAGATAGGTATAAAAGAAAATATGTACAGTTATGCCAAGCACTTAGTGATATAGCAAGGGATAAAAAACTAAAATCAGGAATATTGAAGAAAAAAATTACGTTGAATGATATCCAAGATGAAATGACCGGTATTAAGGCCATTGATCAATCTATCATTAATTTTGTAAATATTAGTATTAGTCGGATGAACAAATTAAAACACATTCAGAACTTTAATGCTGTTCCGAATTATATTGTTGCACCCAACTTTTACGAGGTATTACAAATTATAGAAAAACATAAAGAAACCCGGAACCTTCAATTGAGTAAACAAGAAATAGAATTATATGGTAAGTGTATGAGTTGTTTTCGTTAATAAATACTACATATATATATATATATATATATATATATATATATCTGTTATCTCATACTAAACGCTTTTTTAGCTACAAATTCATTTAAAGCACTTGTCAAATATTTGAAAAAATGTCGAATACAGGAGTCCAAAGAATATTTTGGATGTTTTATCAACGACACCTGTGGTACATATATTGACCCAGCATCTAAAGACCATAACCTTGAAAAAATTCTTCAGGCTAATAAGTTAAAATCGGATAAGCATTTAAATGAAGTTTTTGAAAAATATGTAAATATGCAAAAGAATTTAAGCAATGAAAAATTAAAAGAATCAACGACAGCCATGTATTTCTCTGAGGAAAGTTGTAATTTAGATAATCATGAGAAACATCTAGTTGAGAAAAATTCACAAGTAGGTAAGCGAAAACGGTTCTTCCACAGTGACGAAGAAGAGTCTGGTAAAGACAATAAGAATCATAACAGCCGTGAAGATAAAGAAGAACCAACTAAAAAGATGAAGAAAAACGATGATTTAAAATGTCAAAACACAGCTTTTGAAAATAATATAAAAGAAAAAGAAATTGAATGTATAGACCTTGGAGATAACTGCACGTCACCAGGTAGTACTCATCAAGTTGTAGTTTCCAACATATTTTCTAACCTCACAAATTATAATAAATCATAATCATTATCTTTAAATTTCAGATTCTCCCAAATTGGTAGACGATAATGCGAAGTATTTTCCCAGGATGCGAGTGGCTAGTGTGGGCAACTTTCCCAAGGCTTGGGAGACCTCGGACTCTCCCGAAAGTCCGGGAAAAGAGTCCATAGATCTGGACTACTTACCAAAAAAAAATATTTTTCCACCAGTGGAGGTGGTGGATTTGTGTTCTCCAGAAAGAAGGTAAAGTATACAAGTGTCCAAGGTGCCTAACCCATTAGCAGTAAAAAAATCAAAATTAAGAAAAAAATTGGTCTTCGAGATATCGATAGTCGACTAATGTGACAACATTTCGTAACAAAATGTGATTATACAATACCTTACAGACAATAGCCCTTGAAGAAAATATGAACCATGATGAAGTGGTGGAATAGCAATCGGCGATCATTTGAGAGTTAAGCTCACTCCGTAAGTTTGTTGTGTTTGCTTTTTTTTATATTTTTCCCTATTTTATTGTAATATACATTTATTTATAAGGATATGAAAAATTTTCGTGTCTTGCTTGTAATAAGCTTTAATATTAAATGAGAAGTTTTTTTCTCAATATTTCCCCCATTTTCTGCAAATTATTTTCATTGCAAACGTTGAAAACATTAAATAATCGTACTTAATTAGTTTCAAAAACGAACTTCAGCCTATCATGAAAGTTAAACTAGTCTTACGCCAAGGTAGCTTTACCAGAAACAAGTAGCACCTATCAGTGCTCCCGGGCAAATATATCGAAAATTTTTTTTAATTAAAATGTTTTGTACCTATAAAGTACATTATTTATTACAAATTCTAACTTGGGCACAAAAATTTAATAAATTCCCTCAGTTTCTTATGATTTATGTTACTCATTTAATGTTTTTTACGTTGTGTATAAGGATTTTCGATAGTAAAAAGTCATTTGTTGTAAGATTTTCTACTATGTCAAAGTGGTCGATATTGTTCCTCAGCAGTAAGAATTCGATATTATCTACAAATTGTATGAGTCTCTGTAAATAATGAAAAAAAAAGCTTTTTTTCATTTTCTTATGTAATTGACGTTTAAAAGATGAAAAACAAGAAAAACGTTACTCACTCGTGCATATCGTTTGGATTCCTCGACAAGGATAGGGGAATCGCATTCCCCTACAGCTAGGATAACTTTCAAATTGCTTATACACTCTGAGTTGTTTTCTAATTTTTTCGATTCATCGATTGAAGCGAAAGTATACAAACTATTTTCTTCTCTAAAAATATAATTCATTAACTGTAATCAATGCTTAAGTGATTTTCGAGTATAGTTAATTTATAAGTTATATAGTATATAAGTTAATATATATATTTTTTTACTTATTTGATTGATTTATTCGACTAGAGTATCAAAATATTTAAAATTAAGAGAAATGATAAATTGTCGCATGAAATTTCTCTCTCAGTAGTCATAAAAACATGCATGTTGTATAACGTGTCTTATCCAACATTTATTAAACTTTTGATGATGTTTGGAATAAAATTTTTAAGAATATACTGCCTGATAAAGCTATAATTAGCCTTATGCCAAAGTAACTACACTAGGAATAAATAGCATTAATAGGGCCCCCAAGCAAACACATGAAAAATTATTTTCATTTGACTCATTTTTTTCTAACAAGTTATTTGTACGTAGGACAAGGGGTAGATGTTTCTCGGCACGTTCTCGTTCTCTGTGTCCCACTTGAGCTTCCTACAGTCACGCCTTATGTGGCCAATCTTATTACAATAGTGGAAGGTCAACGGTCCTCGGTTGAGGAGTGGCCCCCCGTGGGGATCGTTTCCCTGAGGCCCGCTGGTTTGATCATTCGGGAATGTTGAGTTTGTCTAATCGTTGCGTGACAGTCCGTACGGGTATTCGTTGCGGGGCTGGCTATTGCTGTTATGCGTGTGTTTGGCTTCATCTTTCAGCATTTCGCGTTCTGCTATCAGTGCGTTGTCGAACATCTTGCCTGGGCTGACGTTATTCTCGGGGGGAAACCTTTGCCGTAATGAAAACGGGATATTGTCTTTCAATGCTTCGATTACATCACGGTCAATTTCTAAGGCTTCTTCGCAAGAAAGTTCCCTATTTGTGTCAAGAGCTTTCCTGTCCACTAATAAGTCACGAATGTCGCGCGTGTGGTTGATGTAATCTAACATTTTTTCGCGTTCGCTTTTGCGCAGTGCAGCCAGTTTGCCTCTTATTTGGTTCTGCGTGTCGTATGGAGCGAAAAGTACCTTAAGGCGGGTGAAAAATTCGTTGAAGTCAGAAAACACTTGTTCTCCCATACTACGTCTGCGCGGTCAGTGATTTTGCTCCGGGCTTGCCTAAAGAAGACGCTCTCGTAGGTGTCCCATACCTAACCAATTAATTAATGACACCAAAGGAACATTTCACGAAAAAATCAGCCTGATATGAACTTTCTCCGATGAAAACAGGTTGAGAGGAACATTTTTTACTAAAGGCTCTAACTATGCCCATGGTATGATAAATATGTCATCAATTAGGTGACTGGATAATGGGGGCAGCAATATACCCCTACACAGTGGTAGTGAGTAGGTGGCTCCAGCGATAAAGCCAGTATGGACTGTTGCAGTAACCCGGAAGAAAAAAAGTTATAGACAAAACGATACGTATTAATGATTTTCTAGCAGAAATGGGAGGGGGGGCATTGGGTGATATTTGTCCCTGGTAAAGCAACTTCGACGTGAGACTAGTTTTAGCTCCATTATAACGTGGACGTCATTTTTTAAATCAATTGAGTATTATTATAATATTGAATGTGTAAAATATTCCCAACGTTTGCAATGAAAGTAACTGTTAAAAAGCGAAGAAAGTGTAAAAAAAAAACTTCTGATAAAGTTTTAAAGAATCTTGTCATGAATAACTGTATG
Source organism: Copidosoma floridanum (assembly GCF_036245765.1). Lineage (NCBI taxonomy): Eukaryota > Metazoa > Arthropoda > Insecta > Hymenoptera > Encyrtidae > Copidosoma > Copidosoma floridanum. The sequence continues at coordinate 1,602,865 of NW_028321912.1, read as the reverse complement.
TTGTGAAGAAGCACAAAAAAAAAAATTTAAAGAAAAAGCTGCAGCAATAAACTTACGGAGTGAGCTTAACGGCCTCGTTGACACTTAAAGAAAGCAACGGTTTCAAATCGTAAATTCCGCTAATGAGTACAAGACCCTTAAGCAGCTCTAGACAACTGTGCTTTGAAGCTCGCCATTTGTGGTCATGCAGCAAACTTGCTGCGAGATGGGTACCAGCACTATGACCTCCAAGCCAGATACATCTGTACGGAGTACGAAATTTTTAAGATTATTTACCTTTACAGATATCCTTGCCTTGAAGCTTGCCACTTGTGCTGAACTAAATATCGACAGAATGGCTGTATGAAAAAAAAATTTAATAATCGATAAATCTTTTATCATTGTCTATCTTTTTTTGCGGTCAATGTTTAACAAGGCAGCTGTTTAAGATTAACTTATTGGCCTTTGATTGAGATTTTTTCTGGGGAGAAGGAAGAACTCTTTTACAACTACTGATTACACAATTGTCTTTCAGTCAAAAGTTTTGACTATAAAAAAAAGTTGAACGTCAGGTTCTGTAAGTTATCATGTAAATATGTAAATCGTTGTAAAAAAAAAAAATCAATTCCTTTTGTACAGAGATTAATGTAATTATTCTGATGTAAATTAGTAGTATATATTTTACTATACTTACTAAGATTTTATAGACTGAGCCAAAATTATGATTTTTTCAACCAGTAATTTTATTTGCTGCACAATATCGGTTAATCGAAGAGCGGCGTTGGCTCAGTGGTAAGCGTGCTTGCTACTAATACAACGCTGTTCTAGGGGTCGTGGGTTTGATTCCCGGTGAGTGCAGATTTTTTCAAAAAACTGTATTCACCGGAAAAAGTTCCTATGTAACCCCGGCTGTTTCGGGGCGGGTTTTTCCGTGGAATTTTCCTTCAGAGTAATTCCAGGGTTTTTTCCTTGCTCCACAGGTCTTCGGGCCTGGGTGAATGCGAAACAGTGTTAGGGCCTAATAGGTAGGGATTAGCCGGCCCGATGCCAGGCAGGGATCGCCGGCCTTACCGGCGAGTTGTAGCCCCTGAAACATGGGGCTTCTCCGGGGATGCTAATTAGCCTGGATCCGATGCTTCGGACCCAGGCTACACAGTGGCGAGTTGACCCGATGCACTTCCCCCCGGTGCAGAGAGTGTCAGCTTAACTGACAAGGTGTGTTACACCGGAGATACTTCCACTGTGCCCATGGTATGATTTGTATGGTATCAATTAAAAAGAGAGGATTTAATGGGTGTGGCAATACACCCCCACACATAGGTGGTGAGTGGGTGGCCCCGGCGACTGGGCCAATAGGCTGTCGCGGTAACCCGATATAAGAAAAAAAAAAAAAAAAAAAAAAAATATCGGTTAATCTTACTGAAATCGAAAAGATAATTTGTTAATAGATGTAGTATTTAAGAATGTATGATTTAGCTTTTTTCAATTTATTGTTTAAAATGATTCAAACTCATTTTATAGATAAGTTTCGACAATTTGAAAATCCATTGAAACGCTTACTGTTTACTTTTTATGAAAAGCAAATAAACTTTTTATTAATAATACCACTTGTTGTCTCTTATATATTTAAAATTCTTACATCACATCACAAATAATACGAAAAAGGAAATAAAAAAATATCGGCTCACCGTTTGGACACAAGTCATAACCAGCTACAACAACTTTAATCCCATGGGCCACGAAATTTGGGACCGCAAAACCCGACGAGTCCTTGCTGAACTCCATCCAATAGCCGCCGTAAATGAATATAAAAATCGGTGCATCTAAAAGCGTTCAAATATATTACCTATAACCACCGAAAAATCATAAAATCTACGATCACTTGAACACTCAATCACAAAAACTTTTTTTCACCATCCGAAAGATCGGTTCGGTATATATCGTACTTGGCACGCTCAGATGATCCATATGGTACGTTCAGCGCGAGATTTTCTCGTAATTACAAAGTCAAAGAACCCACGCACGTTAAATTGAAATACTTTTTTTTAAAAGCAGAGCTACAGCTTACCGTCTTTACAAGATTTGAGGAACCGAGCTTGCAACTCTATCGGACCGTACCTCTTGCTCCAATGGCTCGGCATGTAATTAAACTCGTGGTCCTGCAAAAAATCGATCATTTTTAAAATCTTTCGACCTGCTAATAAATTTAAAAAAAGTAACCTTATGGGCCTGTGCACTTACTGGTGTGAGGGACTGCATTTTTATTTAGTTGCTTCTACGTTCCTTTCGAAAAAAAAAAGAGAAAAAAAAAAAAGAAAAAAAAAAACGGTTCTTGTCTCTGGTTTTATACAGAACAAAGCCAACAGTTTATTTGAAGCTCCGTAGTATCTTACCACGCACACGTAACTGAGCAACTACAGGGACGCTTTTTGCTCCGGTGCTGCGTTCTTTCTCCGGCTTCTTCCTGGCGTATACGCTTGTACACCCAGGGTCCGTATCATATAACTTTTTTTTGCTTTGCAGGCCTATGTTATAACATAGGCCGACGAACTGAAAAATAGTTACATGGTACGACCCCAGGGGAATGTGAGTCTTTCCCGGCGCTGACCCTAAATGGCAACATCGCACATTGATTGTACTTGGTCGATCAGAGATGGCGTTAGTTCTGCAGGGCAGACGGAGTTATCAGCGTTGAATGAAGAGGATTCCCGCAGTGAAAATTACGGTCAGTAACATAAAAGTTACTGTCACTAACATACCAATCTATAGAGTGTTGGATAAGCAAATAGGCAGAGAAGGAGGGGGCATTCCAGAGGTTCTCACCGGTGCTCCCAAATGTGACTGGCAAACATGTGAGAAATAACACAAGCGCCGATCCCAACACAACCCGGTGCGCTTACTGGCCGCTATGTTTATTAATTAAATCAATAAAATACCACAAGCGCCAATCCCCACACAACCCGGAGCGCTTACTGGTCCCTTTATTTATTTAAAATAAATTGAATAAAACAAGCGCCAATCCCCACACAACCTGGAGCGCTTACTGGTCGCATACTTATTTTACAATAAATAAAGTAATAAGGCAAGCGACAATCACTACATAAACCAGGGCGCTTACTAGTAGCATTAATTATTATTAAATAGCATTAAATAATTATTTAAGCGCAACCAGTGGTGACCAGTGAGTATCCTGGATAGTCAGGTGATAAGCACTTGCGTTGTTACTTAATAAATTTTATTAATTTTCACAGCGACCAGAAAGCGCTCTGGGTTGTGTGAGGATTGGTGCTTGTGGTATTTTATTTATTTAATTGATAAACAAAGCGGCCAGTAAGTGCCCCTGGTTGTGTGGGGATAGGTGCGTGCGTTATTATTTCATTAATCATAAATAATTAAAGCAACTAGTAAGCTTCCCTTGTTGTGTGGGAATAGGTGCTTGCGTTATTATTTTAATTATAGTAATTCAAGTAAGCGACCAGTTAGTGCCCCTGGTTGTGTGGGGATAGGCGCTTGCGGTATTATTTTATTAATCATTAATAATTAAAGCAACCAGTAAGTGCCTTGGGTCGTGTGGGGATTGGCGCTTGCTTTGTTAATTAATTAATTTTATTATTCATTAAAACTTATGAGGCTGCTTATTGTCCCATTAGGTTATTGGGTTAAATAGCTTGGAATTAGTTCATCAAGTTATTGTGCATGTAAGTTATTATGTGTCGAGTTATCTGGGTATTTGCGGCTTGCACCAAATCGCCAATTGGAATTTCCCACAAGTTTGCCAGCCAAATTTGGGGAGAACCACTGGCCTCCCCCTTCTATTTAGCTTTTGCACTTTTCTCACTAGGATCTGTAGCTATTGGTCCTAGTGATAAAAATGCAAAATCATATCCTCCTCACGCAACACTGGTTGGTCTGAGCATTATTCCACAATCACTGTCGCTCACAGTTCATGCTTGATCGCACATAGCGCTGCTGCCTGGATCTCATCGTGAACTACTTGGCGCGAGAATTAAAATTCAAAATCGTATGATTTTTTCAGCAGACAGTAGGCGCAGAAATTCAAATTCGAAAGAAATCTTTGTATGTATTGGCTAATTAATGCCTAAAAATATTGGATAATGTTGTATGATAACATACATAAATAGTATACCAAAAATTCTTTCGAATTTGAATTCCTGCACCTACTGTCTGTTGGAAAAATCAAACGATTTTAAATTCGAATTCTTACGCGAAGTAGTTCTCGGTAGGATCCAGTCAGCGGCGCTATGTGCGATTAAGCATGAATTGTGAGCGTGGAATAATTCTTAGACCAACGCTGATACGCAGTCTTTGCATAAACATTAGTTCGTGCCCTCGTGACAGACGAGATTGAGAGTTTTTTATACTTATTTTATAAATGAATATTAAACGAAAAATTTATTTATTTAAATATTTCATTTGACTTGTGTTGCTGCTATGGTATTGTGTTAAAAAAATTGATAAATTTTGTATTTACTATTTACTAATATTTACTCATTTAAATAAAACCACTTCCTTCGAATATAGTTTCTATATTATTATACTTCATGTCCATTCAAAAAGTGCCCACATTGCTTTGATAAGCTTAGTTTTTTATGTACAATTTCTCATGTCGCGAGTGCACCTAAGAATGCTCACCCAAAAAAGTGCCCAACGCGCCATAAGTTAAAGTTTTCACTTCTGCCTGCACTCCCGGAGTGCTACTTGTACTTGGTTTTTTTTTTTTTTTTTTTTTTTTAACTTGGTATGGATGGTACCTACGTACTAGTTTCAAATCGATACAATAAGTCAGTAAAAATAGAATTTATTATTACTTCGACGAAAATTATTTTTAATTATTATTTAATGAATACATTACAAAAATTAAGTCAATTTTCTGACTGACCATTTACAAATCAATTATTAATGATAGTGCTTTCATTACATAGTGAAGAAACGATTACATTCAATAAAATGTTTCTACATCAGTGAATAAAAAGAATCTAGAGAAAAAAATCAATACAAAAGAAAGTCAACGCAACTTTTGTATGATATTAACTTGTTTCCCTCAAGTGAAAAATACCTTTTGAAAATTTATTTCATGTTTCGTAAACAATTGTAGTTTCAATACTTCAATCCTTCCTTTCTCTTGTTTTTTTTTTTTTTTTTTTTTTTTGTGTGTTTATGAGCAATAAAATTTTTTACGCAACACAAAATTTACATCACATCGATGGATTTTCGTAAAGAGATACAACAGAATTCTTTCAACTGCTAGAATTCTTAAAAATTGAAACCACAAATATTTATAACATTTGAATTTTTGCGCTCGAGAAAAGCCCAGCTTAGTTCATTTTGTCATTCCATCATTTGGTTTGTGTTGTAGCATATTGGGGTAGACTTAGTGTTATCACGGCAATTTAAATAACTACTACTTCTAATACATCATTTTGTAAAAATAATTTATTAAAATAGAAATGCAAAAGAACAATAAAGTAAAATGTATTTACTATTATTTACTACTTGGTAATTCTACTCTGTGACTCATATTTATGAAAATTGCTCTACAAATTATTTTTACAGCGCTTAAGAAGACACAGGCACTACAACAACACTTCACGGAGAACTGAGATGATTTTTCTACACTACAGTATTTTTTTCTTGCCATTTGGAGATTAAAGGCAATTAGAATTTTGAACTGCCCCCTTACAATCCGTGGTAAAGTATCCCTCAATTATTGCGATTTTTCCTACAAAAAACGAGTAATATACACTTCTTCTAGAAACGAAGTCTCAATTCTTCATGAAGTCCATCTTCTGGTCCAATCAGTGAAACATGTACAAGTTTTTGCTACATCGATTAAATGCATCATTAATTTCTATAATACATAGTAACAAACAATGCCAGTCGAATGATAAGATGTAAAGTGCAATCAGTTTAGAGACAAAGTCATTGTTTTTACTTTTTTTTTTAAATATTCTATACTTCACAGAATAAGTATATGTACATATGAGCTTTATTCGAAATTTTGTATAACCATCACGATAAAAAGTAATCTAAAATAAATTTTTGTATTACTTTTGCTAGCTAAATATCAATTTTTTTGCAAAAAAAACTTGGGGAGGGTTTAATTTCTGTGGTAACACGAAATTATTACAAGTAACGATATCTGTATACATCCTGTTACCGTAGGAATTATACCCACACCAATAAACATTTTCCAAAACTTAAAGTAAAGCAACTAAATATTTTTTTCGTGCCAACAAATATTTCAAGTACTTTACAACATTTTTACTAAAAAATTAGTAAGATCTCATCAATCAAATAAGTTCTCTTTGAATGTGAAATCGTTGGCAAAAATCATTGAATGGCAAACGACTTCAAAGTCTTAATGAAAACTAGAACTTTCCATTCTTTTAAAAATATGTTCATCCCCTAAAGCTTAAATATTTTAAAAATTAAGTCACCTATTACCCCTAACAGAAATTTTCCTTTCGTATGTCAAGTACTGCCGAATACTGTGTCTACGTGTATTTAAAAATTGCTCATTTTTTTTTTAAACGATTTTCTGTAAAAAACTCTGTCTCTTAAAAACTAAGTTACGTACGACAAACTCAAGATCAATATATATCTTAAATAGTAATAAAATAATAGAAGAAGAGTCCCAAAATATCCAAAACTTGTTGTCGCAGGGGAAAAAGACACTTGGTCGAGGTTGCGTTAACACACGTAGGGTGGGAGGAAAAAGCTCTTGAGTTTAAGCAGATTGGGTGTAATATTCAAAGGGTAGGAGTGATAGTAGCTCTGATTTGCTTCAAGAAAATACGTGGCACCAGTAACTGTACCGTTTACCCCTTCCTAGCAATATATTTGTTGGAGCTATGTGCTCCTACGGTGGATTAACCCGGTATGGTGGTGGTAGTCCTGATATTGGAAATGGCCCAATATATTATTTATTTCATACTTAGGTATTAATATTTTAAATCCCGCGCACCTACAAAGATTTATTTTGTGAAATATTTCTCGTTGTATGATGAGAACTAATTAAAAAAAATAAGGTAGAAAAAAAAAAATTCGAGGCCTTTTTTTATTACAAATAACGAGGATCCACTTAAATCCCTTGCACTTGTGTAACAAATTATTTAAAAACTGTTTGAAATTCACATTTTCCAGACCTAAAATTTTACGTCTGGATACATAAATGTTTTCATCTTTAAAAAAGTACAGTAAAATATGTGGTACTGTAGAAAACAAAATTGTTGCAACAGAAATTTTTGTTTGATTACTAAGATAAAGTTCAGTTAAAAATAAAACTACAATTATAATGTAACCATAAACATTTTTTCAAGCATCAGAATCCTATCCAAATATATTTCTTTGTATTTCTTACTGTATATGCTGCACAAATACATAAGATATTTTGTTACTTATTTTAAGATTGCGGTCAATATCATACTTTAATTTTTTTGGTTTTTCCTGAACATACATTAGCATCGAATATAAAAAAGTACACGCACAAATGAATGATTGGCTTGTGATTTCATACAAACACCCAAAAGAAAGCGTTCGATCAATAACATAATGTACTTACCAATGGCTCAGTGCTTGATACCAAAAACATATCATAAAAAAAAATAAACGTGAAACAAAAAAACGCGCAGGACACATACGAATACTAATAAATATATTATAAGCGGAGCTGCGTAGTAGAAGGTGATAAAATTGAATTGTCATCCACATTAACGCGTCAGTACTGACACGCGATATTTGAGGGAACAAAATGTTCTTCTTCGGCTCAATACTGTATACCGAGTGTCGCTATACTTTGTTTTATGCCGAAAAGTATACATAGATTACAGGAAACTTTAGACGTTGGAAGGGAAAAACTTGGGGAAACGTTTCTAAAAGCGTAGGGGCCATTATAATTATATATGTTCTTGACTGCAGGACAAAAATGTGGGTGCGTTGAGAGAATTTCCTGTACAATATTTATAACATTTGTTACTGTATTTACGACCAAGTGGGTGTTGGCACTTTTTCTTAATTTTACTCATATTTATAGCTTAAAGCTAGAAAAATTTTGCGGCTTGACAGCTGATGCAGGATGATACATGAATATTCAAATTGATCGATCAAGGGGCTTTGCTTACAACAATTTCAGCTAACCGACACTTAAAATCACATACGGAATAGATAAGTAAAGCATATCATGGAGTCATGAACAATAACGCGTTGGATATAAATGTCATTTTTTACCCTGATTTTAAAATGATTTTGCTTGTTAAAATACTTACTACACGCATACATGCATTGATGTATAAAATACATTGTCCCATAGTGTAGACTGCTGAAAATTAACATTAAAAAAATATTTTACGAAAAAAAAAACAAGCAAAAACCACATTTACTTTAGAGCATAAATCCATACATAATTGTTAGTGTCCTTGTAACATACGTACCTATACTATTCATTAGGATCTGAAAGCATATAGAAGCACAAATTTTTTTCCAAACAATATCACAGACTTTCTAATCTTGAAACTCATGAAAGGTAAAGTTGATTTCTTCTAGAGTATATAATAGAATTTTAACTGATCATGACTTTTTATAAATACCACCCTTTTTAAAACAAAAAATTTGGTACGTGTACAACCTCGTTTTAAGATACTTTTTCTTGAAAAATTATTATTTTAAGTCTTATAGCTTTATGGAACAAATAATGCACAATGATATGTTAAATAGCAGAAAGGCAATAAAGCTTAGTAATTTAGTTCAGATCTTTGTGCATCGTAAAAAAATACTTTTCACATATGACGTCAACGAAGGTATTGTATACTATTGCTCACTAAAATTCCAACTTATACTGAAGCAAAATATACAACAATGACAGTAATTACTTTTCATGAAATAAAACTTACAACCATATTTTTACGTGCAGCGATAATTGAACATCGAATTTCTAAAACGCATAAAAAACCCAAAAATCATGCTACTTACAAAATTTTGTTCATTCTTAAATTTAACGAATTTCACGTTAGGTGGACAATCTACAATGCAAAGCGTAAAAAAAGTATGATGTACAACTTATAAAAAAAAATCTTTTTTACTTTAACATGAACCCAATGGACTACCTAGTTATAATTAGTTATAATAGATTATCAAGTACTAATTACACATAAATTTGTCAGAACAACTACTGAAATAAATGGTTTATATTATTTAGTGGACTAAGAATAATCAGTATTTTGCTTGATATATTATTCGCGATTGTTAAATAAGTTACTTACGCTAAAAATTCATAAAATTTTTTTAAAATTATAAACATAAACAAATCAAAATATAACCAATAAACTGCTGTGAATAAATTAGTCTATTACTTGATAAGTAACTATAGATAGTAACTAATTTTTTGCGTTACTCATAATTTTGATAGTTAAATATTTAAAAATATGCAAAATATGCTGTCGAAAAGTTACTGGTTAGAAATATTCAATCTCCAGTAGAAAGAAGCTTAAGGCCTATATGATGCATTGCTTTCAATTTTGTCATGTATTTGTTCCTTTGTGACCTGTCCAACATAGATTGGCTTCTATTTTGTTTGTTTTGGGAAATACAGATAAAATAAGGGGAAGTTAGGAAGGGGTTGACTGTGTCGATGGGCGTGTCTTTTCCCCACTTTAAGGCCAGGAAATTTTGGAAGTGGAAAAGGGGATTCCAAGCCCTTCAAGGCATAGCCCTAACACGTCACTGTCTCGCAGTCCGTCAGCTAGACAACACCTCAATCCAAAGTAATCACCGTACTCAACGTTTCCGATACACTTATACGAAGGACCTTATCGTTAAACTATAGTGTTATAGTGTTACTTATATTTACCTATAGGTATTTTTCGGTAAAAACTGTCTTGTGAAACTCTAGAAGACACAACTTCCAGCATCCAAAGATCGTCCATTCCAGCCGTGCCCAGCTTCATCGCAGGAGTTTCTGGAAGTCGTTGTTTGCGTCACGAGAATCGAGTTAACAAGTAAGTACGTGACTAAATCCTCGCTCTTTCAGATGTACATTTATCTCGCTCTTATTACAATCATCTTATTACCTTTTAAATGAAGTACTTTTTTGACACAAAAGAAGCAAAAAATGCATAATATAAAACTAAAAGCTATCATTGACGTAATATAAAAAAGTAAATAATTTTTTCTGTTGTTATCATTTCTTTGCTTATTATTATTATTACAATGGTCCCCTAAAAAAAAATACAAGTAAAATTACCCCTGTCTTCTTTATAAGCTGTGTTAAAAAAATATTGTCAAAGAATAGCTTGAATTTTATTTATGTGTGAGGACAATACAGGCAGTTTTGTGCATGTTAAAGTAAAAATTTGTAATAAAAATTATTTCAGAATCATTTTTTTTTTTTTTTTTTTTATTAATAAAACTAGCGCTAAACCTTTATAAAAACCACTCTGACTTAATTCATCTTGCTTGAATTTAATTATCATTACCAAACTTTTTTTTATCGAGTAATTTTAGAAAAAACCAGAAAAATGTTACTAATAGCTACGCTGACTTAAGAAAATACTTTATCATTTTTTTTTTATTCTTAAGAATAAATTTCGAAACAGTTATTTTTCTACTACTTTTATTATAAATTTATTCCATAAAATAGGAATTAAAAAGGTGATATAATGTACTTTGAAATTAGTATTCCAACTGATACAAATCAGATGTTCAAAAAATCTAGAAAATTCAACTTTACTTACATTTCATACATTTTTAAGTTTACGATTCCTCTAACATTTTCAAGCTTGGCTTATGAACTTTATTTTTTTTCCTCAAGTAGTTCTCTACCATCTTTTAGTGTAAAATTACTAGCATAATAACGTTGAAACTTTAAAATTAGTTAACCATCAACATTATCACTATTTTCATCATATCAATCTCCTAGAAAGTTAAAAGGGATTTATGAAAAAAGTCAAATAAAGCTATTTAAAAAAAACTTGAATTGCTGTACAAGATATTAAAAGTAATGCTATGCACGGAAAATAATAGTTACAAAATGCTGAAAAATTCATCACTTCAATGGATTTTGTACAATTTTTGCTTTGCTTCGGTTTTAGATGCATATAAGTATCAACACACGGCATTCATTAACATTTGACATCGAAGAAATTTGAGAATTTAATAAAAATTTTATTCTGTTTTTAACTAATTATTTACCATGTACTAAGACAAAAATATGGTGCAAAGCTTAAGTATGACGTGAGGATTTAAAATAGCCTGGAATTTAATTTCAAGTTTAGAGTGCAAACATGTGTGTATAGTATATTTGTAATCGTTAAAAAAGTTATGTTCCATAACCTAAATTAGATAAATAACGCGTGCTCCTACTTACTTAAGATTTCTTCAACAAATAATATATGTTTTCGTAATTGTTTTTATTTTTATCAGGACTTAAGAAATGAATGTTTCGGTATTTTTTCGCGTGTGACGTCTAACTACATTATTCACTTTTTTATAAAATATATACTAAATTTCACAATTTATTAAGGATTAAAAAGAAAATCCAATTGAATTTAACAATTGACGGCTCAACGTACATTTAAAACAGGAATATAAAAATTCGTCTTTTCCAGTTTTTATGTCTACTCAGTTTTGGTTCATGCAATAAAAATATCAATAATGTAAAAATATTTTAATTTAACTAAGTATGATGTTCATTTTACTATATGTTTGTAGTTCCACTCAATTAAAATAATCTCGCTTTCACTAACTCCTATAGAGTACATTTATATAATAGTTTATTTAATTCTATGATCAATCGTTTGAATTCTCTTTACAAATTTTTAGCCAAAAATGATGAAGCTAACCAGCCTCGTTGTAATATTTGCCGTTGTTTTATTCATGCCATGTGATTTAGCAAAAAACATGGAAAGTCAAGTTCCTGTAATTTTGGATGTACAAAAGTTCTATGCGACCACGAGCATAGGAATTTTTTACAGTAGCAACGAAGGTAAGCAAAAGCAAAGCGATTTTTAAAAAAGGTAAAAATACTTAATTACAACAATATTTCTCATAAAACCACAGATATACATTCAGTAGTTAACATGGTGAAAAAATTTTCGCGTAAAATGGTATATTCCGTAGCTGTGACTATATCAGATCTTCCAGAAAGTATCCAAAACTAAGAAATTACTCGAAAACCCTTTTCGTGGTGTTTTTAAATTCTGACAATGATTTCGAAAAATTCACACAATTTTCGAGGCATCACAATCTGTTGCCTCACGTATGGTTATTATTATTCCGGCCTGCCATTACTGAACAAATTGATAGCACTTGCCGATATCCTAAGAAGAATCACCTTCACTTAAGTATAAGAAGTGAAGTTTTGATAAAATGCGGAAACAATAAAAACATTCATGAATGGTTCGCTGTCGGCTCCCAGAATAAATTACAAGTTAATAAATTATTTGAGTGGAGCAAGGAAAAAGGATTAACTATCACAGACAAGCAAGCTTTATCGAGTGTAGTTGAGAGACGACGGAATCTGACGGTAGGTGAGTCGGCTGAAATTAACACAGAGGTAATGCAGGTTTTCAATAAAACATTGATTTGTTCTAAAATTACACAGTTAATACATAAAAGAAATAACAATAATTATTTTTTTTGCATTGCGTAGTCTCCTCGTTTTTATTCTACAGTAGTTCAAGATTTTGCATTAAAAACAGGATTGGCACTAAAGTATGAAAACTTCTCCCATTTTAAGAGTGGATCAAATGAAAGTGTCAAGAACACATCAGTTAATTCTACACAATTATCAAATGAGAGTATTATTATTCCTGGCGTGTTTGTAACCAATAAGAATTTAGATTTGTATGACATAACGATCGAAATTACGAGTTATCAAGAGTCATTTTTGTATAAATTACCAGACACCAAGGAAATTCCATGGAAATGGTTATTTTGAGGTAAAAAAATTTGAAATCTAGAATATTTACGACTTTATTTCTTTATAACTTTTAATAATTTCTTAATTTAACAGGTTTTTAGTAAGCGGATTTGGATTTTCTTGATTACACTTATAGTTATTTTATCAATTCTATTTAGTTTAATTCTAGTATTACACAGTGATAGAAGAGGATTTGTTATTAAACTGTCGGACAGTTTTTAAACGTATGGCGGAAATTTGTCCATCAAGAGTTCACAGGTAAATTGTTAATAGAGGTTTCTTACAAAAATACAGCAGACTTAAACATCATGGTTAGATAGCACTTCTGCGTTGAACACTAATTCTCTTACCAAGAGCACACCTGCCGCCCAAAAACGCCTAAGGTTCGAAATAGTTGTCACGTCATACAAGTACCATCATCATCAGGGCTATTTTGTTCATCGTGGGGTAACCCTGGTTTGACAGCGATTGTGTCGCGAATAATACTTTTCTACCGAGGGTGCTGTCAACGTTAAAATTTCATGAAAAAGGCTTCGTGGTAGGAAAAAGTTTTCATAGCCGTAGTGTTGACACAGTAAGCGGCAAGAATTTTACTGCGCACTGGAAAAAATTTTTCTACACACTGCTTTTCAACATTCTTACTTCTTTTATACATATTCTCCTCACACTTATTCTCCAAAAAATCTTAAGGTTGTATAGGACACCCCTTTCACGCTGGAGTGCACGTTTCAAACAACATTTTTTATCAAGTCTTCCAAATACTTAACAATAACATTACTAATAAATTATAAATATATAGTGCGGCTAAATCAAGAAAAAATTTTGTTTGAACTAATCACTCAATTATTTATAAGAATATAGGCATTAAAAAAAATCTACTTAACGCTTGTTAACTTATATAATTGACTTCCGATTTCCATCCAAAACCTCTCATTCTCTTGAGAAATTAATTATCTATAATCGTAACATTTTTTGATGCGAAATATTTGATTTTTTAAGAGAATGATAGGTTTCGGATCAAAATCGGAAATCAATTATATAAGTTAACAAGCGTTAAGTAGATTTTTTTTAAATGGCTATATAGTTATAAGTAACTAAGCGATTTATTCAAACAAAATTTTTTCTTGATTAAGCCGCACTATATGTTTATAATTTTTTAACAATGTTATCGTTCAGTACTTAGAAGAATTGATAAAAAATTTTATTTGAAACGTGCACTCTAGCGTCAAAAAGGTGGCCTATACAACCTTAAACGTACCTCTTGCTGGACGATTTCCCACATTCGTGTGATAAACTTACACTCGTGGCCGGTATCGGTAACTCGTGCGAGTCAATCACCACTCTTGCAGGACTTCATATTTTCCGCACTTGTTACGTAAATAAGTATTTATTTATTTTTATTGTTATACTATTGATCAAAAGAAAGTAGCAATTAAAAATTTCTAGAAATGCAAAAAGGAAAAAAGTAGTTTTAAACAATACCGATGATTATTCCTTTTTTCTTTGTCTTAACACATCGTATTGTTGGACGAGTAAAATCCAAGAAAAAAATTTAGGCTGTACCTTTTAATTTTCCAATAAATCTCGATTAAACTACGCTTATAACTATTTTAGCTAAAAAATATCAACCCCCTGCAGAAGATCTATAACCTTGTAACGGTGGTTGTAAGTTAAAGGATTTCGCGCCTATCTTCGAGGGGGGAGGCAGAGAGAAGGGAGAGGGGCGCCGCGATGAGCCGCCGAAAGTTGGGTAGCTGGTTGCTTGCGCTCCGATTTTAAGAAAGAAAATTAATTGAGCCTGGGAGAGCCCTACGCCCGCACCAACCGCAGAGAGGCACGACGTCAGAGACCCCAGCCACAGATCCGAAGAAAAACCGCGTTCTGGTTGATCTCCTAGAGGACCAGGAAAAGCAGCTCGAGGCCCAACCCGCGTAACAACCACAAGGGAAGGACCTCTTCCCTGCATGGTCAAGGAGATCCCTGGCAGAGTCCTACACCCAAGACGTCAACTAAGGCCAGCCTGCTCGGGCTGTGCAAAAGGTACCGTTTCCTCTGTCTCTCTGCGCTGGCGCCCCCCAAAAAGAAAAACAAAATACGTTAACGCTCCGACCAAGAAACATAAGAAACCGCGCTGCTAGATTATGCGATATTCCGGTTTCCTTTGTATTCAGTAGAATTTTGCGATTTATATTAAATGTGACGCGTCGAAATAATTGACTAACGACGAATGCTGTAAGCCGTATTGGAGATATAATTAAGAGATTTATTTATGAATAAACGAAGAAAGTGTAATATAATCTAATATAATCTGTTCACGGTTATTTTCCATACGTTGTCACCAAAATCCCTGTGTCAAGAGTCTCTTAAATTTCTTCATATCCAATAAAACATCTTTACTATACCATACTTAATACATATTGTGTTGTCACATCAATTAGTATTTACAACCTAAAGGTGAAAGCTCATAAAAAAAGGAAATCGTCCGAGAAAAGTTAAAAACAGTTATAAATTTCTTTAAAAAATCAGTGTCCTATAACTTTTTTAAGCGGTGGGTAAGAAATTCTTGCCCTGACTAGACAAAAAAAATTTTTTATACGTCACACGTATGACATATTTTTATCTATACAAACATTTAAATTTTGTATGACTTCCAAAGACTCGAATTTTAAAAAATTGATAAATTGTGGGTAATTTTTCGAGTTTGCAAAGTTTATGACTCTGCACTTGTATGATAATCATCTACTGTTAGATATAATTTTTAAACCTTAGGAATTAAGGAACTTGTGTGGTGGGATTGACTGACTGTACTCTTTTGTAACTGTACTGACTGACATTTTTTTAATTTACAGATGTGCAATTTAATTCGGCATCTTCAAAAATGGCAAGGCTATCGCTGTATCTGACAGCATTCATTATTATTTCAATGTACGTGGGCTGTTTCACTAGCTTTTCTACGGTTTCAATACCACACATTCCATTTACAAATGCGCGTGGATTTCTAGAGGATAAAACATATCAACTGATCATTAATAAAAACTCTGACATTTTAACGTTTTTCTCGGTAATTTTATAAAGTTTTACCTGAATACATCATTTTTATTATACTTGAAAACTTTATCTTAAGTCATTTTTTTAGAGCTCGAAAAACGATATAAATGACGAATTAAGAGTGTTTTTGAAAGATGAGAATAGTCTGCCTGTAATCTTCAATGATGTTATACAGCAGGTAAAGTGAAATATTCTGTTTGTGTGTTAATTACTTTCTAAAAATTTTTTAATGGTGGTGAAAGTGTTGGTTAAAAATAAGTTTTTTTTCATTCTACTGTAGAAAAAAATTTTTGTCGCGAAGAGATAAATCGTATAAAAGTCATTTAAAAACATCGGAAACATTTTACTCGAAAAGTAGTACTACAAAAACGTTGTCAAATGTTACAACGTAATTTTTTTATTTTCGTAGACGGTTATACCAATGCATCTTATATTCGTGATAATATATGTGTGTGCTTCTCCGAGCATGCATGTGTGTGAAAGTATAAACCTAGTTACAGGCTAGCACACTAAATCTTAGCAATTGAAAAAAGTTCTTTAAAGTTACAAGTATTTAATAAATTAAAATGAATTATTCTATTGCGTACAAATCATTCCAAGTTTCTTCAATTTTAGATATGCAAGGAACGGGTAGTTTATTATACAATTGACTTATTACAACGTCCAGTTATTATGGAGTATGATTGCAAAATTTTAGCGATACCACTACGTAATTCCAGAAAAAAAGGCATTGTTTTAAAGAAAGGAGACCCACTCCTTCAATTTTTAAATCATCAGTAAGTATTTTCAAGTAAAAAAATTTTTGCCTGCCAATTTTAAATATACTTTTTTTCAGTATTCAGAAGTACCGAGAAAATGGAATAATATCTCGAAAAAGGAAGCAAAGTCTTGACACTATTAGCATTGCTAAGGAAGTTTCATGTACATCATTAGGTCTTTCCGAAGTCACTCCACTGTTTGTATTTTTAATCAGTGGATTTGTCCTTAGCTTCATCATATTTTTGTATGAGAAATGTCACAGACAGATTGTACTGTATTTTATAAGAAAACCATGTAGGAGAATCAAAAAAATTAGGAAACCAAAAAAAACCAACTGTTTGTACAACGATGGGAAGCCATTTTCGATTTATTCTCAGTACAGAGAGCCACAGCCGCGCCCTTTGTGGCCCTATACCCCATAAGAAGGATATCGTGGTACAGTGAATCACAAAAATAGTACATTACGTCAATAGGTAACAAAGTAAAAACAACATAAACACCTGAAGGTCACGGTTGTTGTATATTTTGGCTCGAGTCACTTGTATTGTTCTCCCTACCCCTGGCGTTTTTGAGGGTCGGGTGTGCCCTCGGTAGGAAAAATAAGATTCGCCACATAAGTGCCATCGCTCCGTGGCTATACCTTACGTCCCTCAGGCAAAATAACGCCAGAGACGACGGCACTTATTCGACAAAAACTACTATTGGGCCTGGAAATCGCAAAAATCTTTTCTGCTCGTTGGTCCAAAGTGATAACAAGGCCGCTAAGTGTGGCCCGAGGGGCAATGCGGTAGTTGCATTGTGTTTATGCCTATGGTAAAAAAATTAATTTTAAGATAATATACTTGTAATAAAAGAATTTTTGAACAATACAAGCAACTATGATGTTGGTTAGACATGCACAAATAAAATAGTAATTTTCCTTGGATAAGTGTCATCGTCCCCGGGGCTATTTTGCTATCTTAACGTAAGGTAGCTGTGGTGCAATGGCGCTTATGTAGCGAATTCTATTTTTACCACTTAGGGAACACTAGCCTCTCAAAAACACTCGAGGTAGGAAAATCAATAAAAAAGTAATTACCCAAGTTGCTTAAGTAATGTGCAACTTGAAAGGGATGTTTCTTTTTTTCGAGGGTACGTAAAAAATTTTCACCCGCAAAAGTATATAAAACTTTTTTACCAAATGGGTACAAATTGCAACAGCCTCTTCGTGCCCTCAAATCATATTTTGCATCCTTGTTATTACTTTGGGCCTGTATCCTTCAGGCTCTTATATTTGTACTTTGTGCCTTAGTGACGTAACATACCATTTTACATCAAATCCCTGCCTTAAAAAATCTTAAGACATCTGTTAAAAAATGATTAAATAAGTAGCTAGAACAGTAGATAAAAGCAGAAAAAATCTCATCGGTGGTAATAATTTTTTCAAAGGAATCAAGGGAAACTTTTTAACTTTCGTAGCACTTAGTTAACAAATATTTTAATTTATTGCATAAGTATTTAAAAATAACTCTATTCAATGATTTCATTTTTTAAACAAGCTAAATTTTCTTTCTTGGAACTATTTAGATGTACTACATAGTATTTTAATGTACATTCCAATTTTCATTAAAGTACAAAGTTGTCGGTAAAATAAATTGAATATTGTCTGGAGCACTGCACTACCCCAGCCAATCAATTAGTTAAACGCATACTTATCTTTTTGGATAGTTTTTTTTTTATCGTAAAGTATTTTTTTAAATGAAATCAGAAACATTTATAATTATTGACATTGACAATTCATATAGTTGACTTATTTAACTCTACTTCTATTAATACTTATGTAATAACTCTTTTTTTAAAGTTTTTTTATGAGTCAGTTTATTCTTTAAGATGAAGTATACTATAAAAACACATGTAATCATCCTATATTTTAGTAAATAAACTATAAAACGAACAAAATAATTTTTTTCTATAATCACGAGTCTTTATTAAACTATCACGATGTCAGTTACATGAATAAGCCTGCTAAATCCTCATTTTATATATTTTCTCTATGATAATTGTGAGATTCCTCGAGGATAAAGCAAAATTTTTAATCTACTTCGAGACAAGAAAATTCTTTCCCGTAAGCTTGCATCCGGTGCACATCGAGACAATCGATCGTCCTCTACAGCTTAGTAAAATACAATTGTACGGTAGTAAAAAGGCCAGAATATTGACACAGTGTTGGCTTATCTCGATTGTCTCGATTACCCGTGATTAAGTCACGACATAGCAAATTTTGAACAAAATTTGTAATGCTTGAAGTCATAGGCAAATAAATATAGTACAAAAATAAAATAATGTTAGGGTCACATTATACAAATAATTATTGAATTAAAATATGAAACGTTCGCTTTAAATGAAAATTAGAAATTCTCAATAATAAAAAAAAAATGTGTATTGTAAGTTTATTTGTCATTTCCTAAACACATACAGCGTTGTAATATTGTTAAAAGTCTTTAATATTTTTTATGATATAAATTATCAACTAAACTTTCCATTAAAGCATTAGTAATATTTTCAGTGTATCAGTAAATTTGTAAAATTCTGTAAAATATTAAAATGAATACCATATAGGTTAATTTGTTCGTTTTTGTTCTATTTAGACTCTATACATTTTCATTTAAGATTAGCTTATTCACTCCGTACTTAATATAGTGAAAAAAAAATAAAAGTGGGGGAGAGACCTATGACCCGAGGACACTTAATGGGAGCAAAGGAGATGGAGATGTAGGTGCATGATAGAGAAGGAGAGAAATATTTAGCTAATGAGAGTAGAGAGACTTAATGAGAGTTGGCGCGAGAGCGATTTATTGTACCGGGTCACATAGTGCATGTGTAAGAGTATGTATTATGTATATGTCATGAAGTTTTTTTTTCAACGCTCCATAAAAAATAAAATAGATGCAAAAACAGCGAAAAATCCGTTATTTTCCTGTTATAGTAATAATTTCTGATTCTACAAAAAAATGTTAATAACAAAATTTTTAGAGCTCATCAAAATAAAATTTTTTTTGCACAGTAAATTTTTTTTCTAAAGTGCCGTCTTAACGGTTTGATCGACAAAAATTGTTTCACTACATCCGAAAAATCATTTTACACCATCTTGTTTTTGAACAACACATTTTCAGGCAAAATGTTTAATACAAAAATTGTAGATCTTCTAAAAATAACTTTTTTGTATTGAACAATTTCACCTATAGTGTTGTTATGAAGACACATACGTATCAAAAAACGTTTTAAAATGGCTGAAACATCGTTTGTTAGTTTAAATTCAAAGTGATCATATTGATACTAAAACTCATTTGGATATAATAACGGAATAATATCAAAATTAAATTCTGTTATTCAAATAATATTTTACGCTCTGGCATCTTGTAGATTGGTCGTGCCTTACACGCAAGCCATATAGTGTTTTGCATTAATTTATCCGCTTGTTTCATTATAAATTACTCATTTATTTTTAGACATACAAAATTATACATTTATTCGTTAAAAATTTTTACGAGTAAAGTAGAAGTAACACACATTGAAGTAAGATGAAAGATGGCCATGGACCTAAACACGTAATAGTTTCGCAACTTATTCTCAGAATAAAAATATAGCTCCACACAACAGCGCATCACGAAATAAAAAGCTGTGCCAGCTGGTGGATCGTTTTTACGAGTATTCCTTTTTAACGGCCTTGGCTATGGTCGACAGTTGCATGTTGCTGGTACCCTCGTAAATCGTACCAATTTTGCTGTCACGGTAAAACTTCTCTTGCGGGTAGTCGCTCGTGAAGCCAACACCACCCATGAAGTCGACGCACTTAGACGCCACCCTCTGCGCCATCTCGGAGGCGTAATACTTAGCCATCGCGGCCTCCTTCATCACGTCTTTTTTCGCGTCGACCAGTCGCGCTGCGTTGTACACCAGCAGCCTTGCGCACTCTACTTCGGTCACCGCCTGTTTGGGGAAAACAAATAAATATTGTTAGTGAATGTATAATTCCGAAAAAAACTACTAGCCGATTTATTGGTCGGTAAAGAAGGAAAACATATTACCTGAGCGATTTGATGCTGTAGCGATTGGAATTCGAAGATGTTCTTGCCGAATTGCTTTCTTTCGAGGGTGTAGGGTATCGTGGCGTCCAGAGCGCCCTGGGCAATGCCCAGCATCTGAGCTCCGATACCAACGCGACCCTCGTTGAGAAAACCGGCCGCATATTTGTAGCCTTTGCCGAACTCGCCGAGGATGTGGCTCTCCGGCACCCGGACGTTCTCGAAGTGTACCATACAGGTGCCTGACGCTTTGATGCCTAATCACGAAACATTATTACGTTTATACGTTTACCAATTCAAGGAGATGTAATACACTCTACTTGTGAAACAGAAATCTATATTATCGATCAAATACCTTGTGTGAATATAATGGGCTTGTTTCTTCCATCAGATGGCGATAATGTGTCCATGTAAGATTTTCAAAGAACTATTTCTATATATCGTACGTA
This sequence comes from Copidosoma floridanum, assembly GCF_036245765.1. Lineage (NCBI taxonomy): Eukaryota > Metazoa > Arthropoda > Insecta > Hymenoptera > Encyrtidae > Copidosoma > Copidosoma floridanum. Next base: position 1,581,632 of record NW_028321912.1, on the reverse strand, counting down.
TATATGGTTATAGTTCTAAGAAAATCTTACGTGGGCACACTACCGCCATCTAACGGCAGAAACAAGCCCATAATGGGCTGCCCGTTGCTGAGTAATAATGCGCTGATGGCAGAAATTTAACTAGCATCGATATACACTAACCTTTTGTGGGTTGTTTTCAGCATAATAGAAAAAAAGTACTTTTTATCGACAAGATAGGTGGATTTCTTTTTATAAAATTAATAATTTAACGTCAAGAAGTGCTGGGTTTAGAAGATCAAAACAGCTGTTGTAGGTACTAATTCTTCTTCATTCCAATGAGAACAAAAGATGGACTGTATACCTACTAAAAAAATTCCAATAAAAACGTATATAATAAGGTAAACTAACCGAGTTTGTCTTCAGGTTTGGCAACATTGACGCCGGGCGTATCCCTTTCGACGAAGAATGTTGTTATCCCCCTGTATCCAGCGCTCGGATCCGCATTGGCGAAGACAAGGAAGACACCAGCAATGTCGGAATTTGAAATCCACATCTTCGAACCGTTGATGACGTAGTCCGAGCCATCTTTTTTGGCAACCGTTTTCAAGGAGAACGCGTCCGAACCGGCTCCTGGTTCCGTTAGGCAAAAACTGCCTGCGTACTTGTTCGCCAACTTTGGAAGGTATTTCTTCTTCTGCTCCTCACTGGCGACCTATGTAAAGGAGAATACAACTAATGATGAATTTCATAGAGATATCTATTTTCAAACACTGAATATACACGTATATATTGTAACCTACAATTCACTCACATACACTGAGCAACCCAATTCTTTGAATCAAAGAAAATTTCTTTACCCTCATTCCGTTTAATATTTTCTTATGAGTAAAAAAATATAAGTTTATTTGTAAATAATATTTTACTAAATTAAAATTTTCTTTTTTTAATTACGAATTTCTCATTTAGTTGTACGAAAGGTTTTTTTGGATCGACTAAATTTGTTTCAATTAAAAGAAAATATTCAACGGAATGAGGGTAAAGAAATTTTCTTTGATTCAAAGAATTGGATTGCTCAGTGTATAGAATTACGGTAATAGTAGTTTTCGTCGGATAAGTGCCGTCGTCTCCGGGGCTATTTTGCGGCCCAAGGGATCGGCGAAGGGACGTAAGGCAGCCGCGGAGCGACGGCGCTTATGTGGTGAATCCTATTTTTTCTACCGAGGGCACACCCGACCCTCAAAAACGCCCGAGGTCGGAACAAAATATATTTGAACGTATCACATTTAAACGATCGCATTACACTATAATATTGTGATGAGGATAGGCAAAAACGCTTTTTTCTGTATGAGGTTTGAAATACGATAATCTTATCCGCAATAATTTTTTTTATCGAGCCTTCAATGACACATACAAGTACATCGAGAAATATGACAGGAAGTGTAATCTGTTATAATACTCACATCATGACTTGATATTATAATTCTAAGATAAGAAAAAAAATATTTATAAAGGCATAGTCTCATTCAAAAAAACAAATTATCTCAGCTCTTTTTAATTAACAGTTCTCACGTGGTCTTTCCATTCTGATTGCAACCGTGATAAAAAATACCAACATTTTGTAGTTCCGTAGTTTCTATTCCTCAGAGATTATGTACACTACTTTCCAAAATTTATTTTTAAATTATACACCCACTTAAATCTTTTCATTATATAATGTACAATTGAGAGACCTAACAATAAAACCTGAAAAACAATTAAATGAGCACATGCCACCAGATATTTTGATTTTACATTTAAATAACAAGGAATTTTCAACGGTTACAGGAAATAATTGTTTTTTGAACCATTTTAGAAAATAAATGCACAATTTTTAAAAAATAGCAAAAGATATCGAAAAATGTAGAATCAACTTCGAAAACATTAACTAAAAATAAATTCAGTAAATTTTTGAAAAAAGTTGAAAAACATTTCTTAAGATGGTTAAGAACCGTTATGTTTTTGAAATTGAATTATCAAATGCATCTAGTGGGATGTGCAAATTTTAGTTTTATGATTAGAATTTTCATTTTCAGCTATAATGAAGATGTTTTGGTCGGTAAATAATTAAAAAATACGAGAAACAACACGTAATTTGAGAAACAACGGGCAGCCTCCTACATTATAATCATGAATTTCCGTTCAAAATAATTACAAAAGTCAATATTGATTAAAATCACCCCCAACGATTCTTCTGAAATCACAAGGAACCCTCGCTCAAGAGCCCCTTGTCCAAATAAAAATCCCATCACACTCAAGACCACTGAAAGCCCTCACCTTCTTAACGAGAGAATTAACGAGGGTGTTGTGAATGTCGACCATCGCCCCGACGGAGGCGTCGACCTTGGAGAGCTCCTCGACGGCGAGTATGGTCGTGAGGAAGTTGCAGCCCGTGCCCTCGTACTCGACCGGCACCTCGAGCCCCATGAGCCCGTTCTCGAAGAGCTTTCCCAGCAAGCCCGGGTCGATCCTGCCCTCCTTTTCCATCTTCCGCACCAACGGCAGGACCTCCTCTTTGGCGAGTTTGGCGACCGTATCCTTCATCAGCTGCTCCTCCTCGGTCAAAAAGCTCAGGGGTAGGTGAACACTGGAGGCCAGGGGACTGCTCGCGTGCACCTCGCGACGTAAGAGTCTGCGGGGCACCAAGCGGGCGAGCTTTTGTATCGAGTTCATGGTGCTCTCGGGAACGAGCGTGGGGTACCTGCATGAGGATTAAATCAAGCATTTTTATTCGTCGTGTGATTGGTTCAAGCGGATCGGCGGGATTTTTCAAAGATCAATTGCATTGAATCGCACTTAAAATTAAAATCGAACAATTTTACCAAATGAAAATAATTATTGAAGATCATAATATATGATTTGTTTAGCCTGTAAATTACAAATAAGTAGAGAAAAAACTTTATACATGTAATCAAGTTACGGCTCGTTTTCGAATATCCCTTATATAATATGAATATAGTACTGGGTCGCAAAAAAAAGGTTTTTTAAATTGTTATCGAAGCGCTTTTGACATAACTAGTAGATCAAAAGATTTTATACAATTTAGGTGGATAATCGGTTAAAAAACATTTTTCTAAAAACTTAACAAGGTTGTAAAAATGTTGTTAAAAAATTGAAAATTTTTAGCTTCGTTTATGACTGAACAAGGTTTCGAGATTCCTTAAACGGTAGTTTGCATGTAATTGGTGTGTCACTTCAGCGTTACCATCAGAATAACGACTAGTCAAGTTGGAAACTTAGCTTACTAATAAGTGCCTTATCATTATTTAAAGGTTTTTATAAAACTGCTAAAAAATAACTTGTTTTAGGAGACTCCGTCAGAATTGTAACACCCGCTAGGCATATTATGTATAGATGCAAGTTAATGGGTAAGTAATTCAGAAGTAAGTTTCGGTGGCTGTCTTTTTTGATGTTTTTGAATATTTTTTTTAAGTTTTAAAACACCACATATGTTTCTAATTTAAGTATTAAAACAATGTATTTGATAATACGGTTTACCCACTGCATGGGTTTTGAAAACCAAATCGTCAACAACTGAAACCATATACAACATATAGTTTTTGGATTAGTAATAATCATCTAAAAAAAATTTTTTCGATTCTTGAACGGGTTACACCAAGTGTATCTAAATACACAACAATTCTTACATATATCACGGTTTTTTGTCTCCTTGCAAATAAAAATGACCAGAATTTTTAATGACCTGTATGTTAATATTTCAGCCGAACATCCATCACAAAAAAATGCGACGATTTTTCTGAAAATTCATCGAACGTATGGCACTACAATACCTTGAATGCCTGCCATCATTACGTTGCCGCAAGAAACTCTCTAAATAACAATAATAATAATAATAATAATAATAATAATATCTTATCAAAACGATTGCGATGCGCAAGCAATCCAGGAATAAACGTATATTTAATATGTGGGTACTGTCTTTCCGAGTACACGATAACAACACCGTTCGTCACAACGGCCAAGCGTGCAGGGGGCTCGATTCAACAGTGTCATTTATCTTATCATCGCTGACACTGAAGCATGTTTTTCGTTATTCTTCGTGATTCCTCTTTCTTTGTGCATACCAACGTTCGTAAAAATACGTTAACTGTTTGTTTGTTATTAAAAAAATATTTAATTTGATACGCGTGTATACCTTTCGACTTGCATTATCAAAAAGTTGATGAGATGTTTTGTAACCACCATAAATAATTATAATTACTGTTTTTCAGCTTTCATATTGAATAGGTTCATATAGTGATACTGATAAAACTACTATCTTTTTTTTTTTTTATTATTTTTTAATAAACAAGGAAACTCAGACGAGTGTTATTTTCAAAGTACTGTAGAAAAGTGGATGAAAAACAACATCAATCATTTAATTTTAATATTTTTGAAAAAACTTCTCAGCTACGACTCTTTACACTAATTTTTATAGCCTCAAAATGAGATTTAAAAAATCAAAACTTAACTAGAGCCATTCAACATAAGTACAAGTTATTTATTTTATGCCACTTCGAGGTTTTTTAAAACTCAAAAAGTAACGTACAATTATCGTACACTATAACAGGAAAGCAGTTTTTAATTTTTTATTCGAGAAAAAAAAATTTTTTTTGCCCACATTAGTGACTTAGCTCTAATGAAAAACGTTTATAAAGTAACACATTCTAATATTACACGTACCAAAACATTTTTTTTATATTATTTAATTACAATTTTAGTTAACTATGATTGTCCATACTTATATATAATAAGATAAAAATTGTTTTTTCGTATCAAATGTTTTTATAATTTTCTTTGGCAATAAATAGTATTAGCATACCATTTTCAAGTAAAAAAAAGTTGTTCGTCCAAATTCATTGCAGATTTAACATAAAATTATCAAAATTAGGTGATAAATAGGGATGAGTTTTCATATTTTGGGCTCGATGACATATAAATCTTAGTTGTATGCTACACAGTAAAAAAAGTGGAAGTAAGAAGCTAGAAAAGTTTTAGTTTCCAGATGAACGGACGCCCAATCATTTGTTTGCCTACGGACATCAAGGTTATTACTGATTAAATGGTGTTTAAGAAAAAAAAAAAAAAAACTTTACTCATCCATCGGAAGACATTGCGTAACTCTTTGCACTTGATAAAAAAAAAAGAGTAGGAAAACGATTAGTAAAATTTGTCATTGGTGTGTTAACAAGTATGAATAAAATGTACACGTTCGATACACGCCAACTGTTGCCGACACTTTAGATAACTTTGTGCGCAAACTAACACATGTAATATTACCATAAAGAAAAAAAAAAAAAAAAAACAGGTGTTCAAATATTATTTATAGTAGTTCTGATAACTCGTCAACTTTCCTATAGGTATATTTTGCTTGAATTTTTCACGCAAACTTTTAAAACGCACCCACCCGCCCACGCGCGATGTTAAATGAAAAATAAATATTTTTCAACACAATAATACGTCACATTTATGTACGAGCGTTGAGTTGAAGTCGACAGCTTTAGGAAGTAGACGCCAGCACATATTGATAGCATTTTTGCAAACGCATAAAAAACTAATGTTACTACCGCTAAATAGCCTAAAAGTATTGACAAAAACACCCACACGGCAATTGATTACCTTTGAAATCGCGAGAAATGCGTGAAAAATCGAGATCGGACAGTCGCGCCCGTTGCATATATGTATACACGATCCGAATCGAAAAGATCGACTGACGAGCATATATTTGTTTCCACTCTGCTCTGCGGAAAGAACTGATTGCCGATCTCTTGGGACGCAAAGTGGGGCCCTCTCATGCCCCACCTTTCCATCTTTTGCTCGTTATTTTATTATTTTTTTTTTTTCGACACATTTCATTTTCTTTTCTTCGGGTTACTTTTTTCATGAATTACATTATCTTTTATATTTGTTCATGTGCATGTGGGTGCGTGTGTAGTGAGTTGAGATAGATAAGAAGCAAAAAAAATATATCCGTCTCTTTTACTTCCATGAAGTAACTGTGATTTTATACAGGCAAAAAAAATTTAGTGTAGTTGAGTCAAATACATTGGATTAATTTCAAGTCATTATCGTGTAGTTTAAATGTACTAATAAAAAAACTTGAAATTTTTCAAATAAAAAACCAAAAAAATGAGCTCTGGTAATTACTTTATAATCAATGATACGAAATATATTGCTAAATGTTAAAATGTTTGCTACAGCAGCTGTGTGACATCCGTCCACGGAGTGTATGTATGAAAATTTTTTTCCAAAAATTTAACACGCTATATTATAGCTGAAGTTTTTAGTTCACCATCACTTTTAATATAATGCTCATACTAAATTTTTCTCGGATATTTTTTCACAAAAAACAAAAATTTTTTCAGACTGACTTCGCGTAATGTTACTATTTTTGTCTCTATTTTCATTATCGTTTGCAACTATTTTTGTTTTACTATTCAACTTGTATAATACGTATGTTTTAATAAATGGACACTGAGTGTACTTGAAAGTATTTTTAGGTATTAAATTTTATTTTATGATATAAGAAGAAAAAAAAATACGAAACAAAAAAAAATTATAAAGTATTACAGGTTTGAGCAACTGTATGATCATTACGACTGTAAGTGTGAACTTTTTAATTTTTAAGTATTTTAACGACCAAATTATCATTCATCGTTACAACGAAGTGGATAAGATACTCATTCGAATTTAAAAAATATAATGCAGACTATCTTTCAGAACACAAGGTCTTTTTTTGCTTTGAGCGTTACACTGTTATACATTCGCTTTGTCCTACGAAAATAATCAAATCGCTTTCTGTACTATAGAATTCATTAATAGTAGTTCATTGTAAAAAATAAATCTTTTTTTTTTATCGTTTTAGTTGACAGCATCGAAAAACAGTTTTGTAGAAATTTTATATGAAATTAAATTGTACATCCACAAATTTTTTTTCATGGCTACGATTTTCACAATCCTACATGTACTTTTGAAAATTTTTTGTTTGTTATAGCAAAAACAAAATATGAAAAAAAAGAATTAAGAAGAAACTCCAACTGGCATAAGTATTTTGCTGTCTGAAAAGCAATTCAGCATCGACTTGGAATATATATATCGCTGACTCTTGTTTCCACGCTAAACTCGTCAAGCCTGTTCGGTTTTTTTTTTTTTTTTTTCTTGCAGAGCACGACGGTGAGTCAGAATTTAAAGAAGGTGGCGTACGTGTACCTACATAAGATTTATTCATAAATTCCAGTGTGATAATATTTTTTCACCATACTATGCTGTAAGAAGGACCTTTCTTTGCTTCATGGGATGAAAATTCCGTCAAAAAAAATTGTTAACAAGCCACTGGAGGGAACAAAAAAAAGCCTCAGATAGCATTTATTCCTTAGGCTAATGTAAAATTTATGAAGTACATAATGTTTTGTAAGAAAAAATTAAAAAAAAAAAAAAAATTAATAATTGTAATTGTAAAGTAGTTTGTTTCGTTGCACTGAGAGAAAAACAATAATAAAAATTAAAAAGAAATTCCAGCAAAAATTATCATTCTGCACGGTAAATCGGATGCCATTTGGTAAAAAAGTTTTATTTGTTACAGTTATGGTTTTGATGGTAAAAATGATGGTAAAAACAGTAAAAATTACTACACTGAAAAATAAAATTTACTAACCATAATTTTTACAATTCAAACCATTATTATAACTGCTAAAACAATAATTTTAACTGTTAAAAATAATATTTTTTCCTTTTTTGCCAACTTGCGTCTGATTTACTGTGCAGAATGATAACTTTTTCTGAAATTTCTTTATAATTTATATTATTTTTTCTCTCTATGTAATTTTAATTTTTTTTTTTTTTTTTTTAACGTACGTGAAATGGCCGAGATAAATGATAATTTCTAGCTCTTACGTGTTAGAAATATTAAGAGCATCTCACTTATTTTATGCTGTTTTGTTCAGATTTATCAATTCTACGTCATCCACATGAGGATAAGCGAAAAATTAGAGATATTGGTACAAGAATGATTGATGACTCGCACAATCGTACAATAAATGGTATTTACGTCATAGAACATTAAAACGTTTTATTGACAACACGAACATAAAAATCATTGAAAGTGTCTTATTAGCATATATTTAGTAATTTATTGACAAAAAAATGACTATTACAACTGTTTTGTGCGTTGTAAACAAGGAAAATTATAGTAAAATTAAAATTATTAATATTAATCAATGATTCTCAGAATTATATTCAAGAAAATTTTTATTGCGATATTTTTCGTTGTCCCTTGCGAAAATGAATTTTAAAAAATTACTTTAAAAAATTTGATAAAACAGTGGTTTCTTTTATTTTTTAGGAATTTTATAAAAATGTAACTGAATATTGAGTTAAAAACTCTATATTTTAGTGTACAATGTGATTCCGTTTTTCATATGTACGTAGTTACGTGGGTTGTTTGTTATTCCTTTTTTCCTAAAGTAAAAAAATTACTACAACAGAATTATTTAGCCATTTTATATAATTGTCAGGATCATAATATAACAGTATTCGGTACACAAGTGCCATTTATCTGGGGAATAATTTACATAATAGTAAAATTTCCGGGTAATACAGACGAGCTTATTAATCTTTCATATAAAATAAATGTGTAAATTGAAAACTAATTATACTATCGAAAATGTAAAAGCCATGAAAACTTAAAGGAATATTTGAATATGAAGAACATTACTTGCTTAAAATAGTTTTGTAAATTTAATGTTAGAAGCTAATAAAAATGATTCAACTCAAATTAATTTTGAATAATAAACTCCAGAATTATTTTTCTTTAAACCACATGCGTTCTTTGAGAACTTGCTTTTCTTCATGAAAAGAAAAAAATTAATTTGGCTTTAACAATTCTATTAAGTATGGTCCGGTAGGGGCAAAGAGGCAACTAAACAATGCAGAACTAAACAACACTTCAACCAAAAATTTTAGTTTATTCAGAACAAAGTTACAATAAAAGTCATAAAAATTACTTTAAGTAAATTACAAAAATATATACATACATGAGAAAAATAATGAAAAAAAAAACGTTGCATCGAAAAATAATTTTTATTTTACTTGGTCTGTCAGGTAAACTATCAAAAAGTTATAAAAATATTCTGTTTTTTTCTACAAAAGGGTAAATAAAAATAAAAAAACTATAACTGGTAAAATGTCTTGATCGTCACAAATTTAGAGCGATATTGAAGTATTCCATGTCCGTATTAGTATGTGCTGTTTTTGAAAAATCTCTCGTAATAAAAAAAAAAAAATCTTGTCTAATATTTTTTCTAACTCACCTAATAAATTAAATAAAATCAAACTCTTTTTTCAAACAACTGAAAGTAGAAAAAGAATATATTTATCCTCGACTTTAGTTGGTGGCTTTATCATGTTCAGCCTGAAAAGTTTTTCGTATTTCCTCCGATGTTTTGCCTTTGATCATAGACGCAACTTTTTTACAAGCCGTATCCACGAGTCCTTTGATATCAAGGTAATTTGCAGTAAGTAAGATATCAAATAAAGTTTGATTACCAACCTGTGAATGTAAATAATTGCTTGTAAATATTAACTATGTCAATTGTATGACAAAAAAATATATTTATACTGGATTATCGCTAAGTGCAGTAACTTAAAACATATAGCTATCATATACATATATCTGCGTAGGAAAAAATTATTATGCTGAATACCACGTTATGATGGCCTCTTGCAAGTTAATATATTTGGCAATTTATACATACAGCGCGTTAAAAAATCTGAAAACCATTCACATGGGTTTTCAGGATGAAGAATTTATTTCGAATGCTAAACATTTACATTTAAAAAAATAGAAAAAAAAATGTTTTAGTTAGAATGACTGACACTGGCATTTGTTTCTACATCAGGTGGCATCGTTTTAAATTAATGCACACACAGAAAATTTAAACAAGTTTTGTTTTATGATTTTTAATTTTCAATTTGTTTCAAGAGACATCAATGCAACATAAAATTTTATAAAACATTAGAAAAAAATACAGTATTTATCACGAGACGAAAAATGCATTGATCCAATATGAAAGTTACTCATCAACATCATACTTGTAACATGGCATATATACTTAATAAATACGTAAGGGAAGTATGAATTACAAAAAAAAAAAAAAAAAAAAAAAAAAAAAAATACCTTGAAATATTCAGCATCCCACTCGCTCATATCTGTACTTTTCGATGCACAACCTTGTTCGTAATCATTTTCGTTGACAGGTGGGTCGTCCTTGTGATATTCGCACCATTTCAGGATTTTTTTTAGAACTTCACTGTTGATAGTCGACAAATACAGTGGTTCATCATCATTATCGTTTTCATCAAGGCCCAAGTCGTCCAGCATGGTTTTAAAGGTCGTGGAGCATCGTGCTACCTTGACATCAACTGTAAATGTTTTATTGTCGTTACTTAGCAGTTTGATGGTCTGCACCTGCAACGAAACGTATATACATTTACTCATAAAACGTAGTAAGGCTTATTTTCATTTTTCATACAGCGCCACCAACGGAAAAACAAAAAAAAATTGTCACACGTCATTATACTAACTCACAATTACTTATACACGGACGTCCAACAATAAACATTTTTTTTCCTCTACAAAGTCGCAAAAAATGTATTTCTTTTTAGTTTAATACTTTGAAAAAATGTATCGCTAAGTACGTGTTTCTGTGAGCGAGTATTGCTGTTTTTTCTAATGCAGTTTTTCTGCACAAATCGAACAATGGGAAACAGTGAAACTATATGGGGCTGAGAATATATCTGTATATCTCTCCTCCAAACATGGCGCTGAATACATATAGGTATACTTGCTGTTTTCAAATGCTCTGATCCCATTTTGGCTGGAGGCTTTTCTCCCAAGCGCCCTCTGAGCTGAGCTTGCCAACTCGCCAGCCCCATAGTTGTTCAATATCGATAAACTTCTTAGAAACAAAGATTTGATGGGTAGGTATATGATATAAAACGTAAAATGGGCCACTTTTCGCAGGCTACAATATGACCAACTAATCTCGTGAAAAAATTTGGTTATTGCATCTCTATGATATTTATACGACCATTCTGTGCAACCATGGTTTGACCCCTTTTTTCAAACAGCTGGGACACGACCATATACACTTGCTGAGATTTATGTAACGAAATATATCGTACACGATAAAAGCACATACGTATAAGTCTGTTGTATGTATATTTGATGCTTTAACTCCAAAATTTCTTGGTACCAAAGAAAAGTGTAAAACTCACCTTGTCTGATGCAACAACTTTTTTTGGCAGTTCTGACATGATCTCCGGATCTTCAGTTGATGGCGATGAAGCAAAATTACCGGAGTGTCGGGTTAAGAGGCTAAAGAAACAGTGAAAAACTTGCTACTTTGGTCACACGCGGTAAGTACACCTACTTAACGAGGTGATAACGATGAAGAAAGTTGGGGGTAATCAAAATGGATGCATGACGATTTCGTAAGGCTGCGTATAATGAGAATTAAATGACCTGAGTCAGAATTTCCTGCCTAAATAAAATATAATTTTTCTTGGGATTTTACGTTCATTTACACAATGAAAACGATTCTTGTACCTTTTGAGCTATCTTTCGATTTTTTAAACAATTTGGGAAATATCCATACTTATTATGACAATTTGGAAATCGGATCAGCAACCCGTGCCATTTTTTTTACAAATTTTTGACCATTTGTTTCTTATTAGAACTTTTTGAGACTTTCAAAAATTTTATACGAAATTATTTTACTCTACATCATAAAGAAATATTTTATAATTTTGCAAGTTGATATGTAACAATTTTTTGTCCATACGATAAGCTTTAGACAATGTTGGACACATTTTAAAAAGAAATAAAATATTTATATCGTTCTTTTGTTTCCAATCGATTCGGATTTACGAATGTACCCCTCTAGTGACATGGCCAGTATTATACATATTTTTTTTTCAAATTACAATTTTTCTCAGAAAATATACACTGTATTACTTGCTCGAAATTTCGTCATTACTGTTAATGACGTAATATATTTTTGTATTTTTAATCCTCGCGAAAATAACTTTATTCGATTAATTGGTGATAACTATTTTAAATGAAAAGTGCAAAGTAAAAAACTAATAACAACTGCAGTTCATAAAGTTTAGATTTGAGACAACTAATAAAATTTATTAACCTCAATTATCTGTCACAAGTTATTACTAAAACTTCTCAATACTTACTTACTATTAATAATTTTTTTGTCCCCGAAACCGATTCGTACAACAAGTGCTTGCAAAGATTATTATTTAAAAAAATTTTTTTTCATATGATATATTATATAATACTATAAAAATAATCTGTTATTAACAATTATTAATAAGCCTTAGATTATTATTTCAAAAGATAAGTACCGGATGGGGATATAGTTTACAATAAAGGTTCTTTCCATTCACTATTTTTCTCTATGTTTCTAGAATGACATTTATGAAGAAAAAAAAAGAATTATAAGAATAATAGCTAATAATAAAAAATAATTTTACTTGTGAAATCTTATCACATGTCTCAAATCTGGACTTTTATGATTCTTATAATCAGTTATTATTTTTCATTCGTTAAAATAATTTCTGCTAGAGAACAATAAATTGTTAAATATATTTCATGATTATATTTTGAAACATAAATATCCCAAAACCAAATCTAAAAGCTTAACTTTTTATGTAGAATTTTTTATAAACCCTCGAGATCATAGTGCCTGCAACTTTTTACGGCAACCATTATGTTTAACGTCAAATAAAAGTTAATTTATATAATTTTTTTCTCCTCATAAATGAGAAAAGCCAAAAACCAAATGGTAAAAAAAAAGTATTTCTGAATTTTTTTTTATGACTAGGTACATCCCAGAAAATCGTAGTCTATGAAAAAAAAAAAAAAAAAAAAATGTAGTTTTTAGTATCAGCTGTAAGTAACATGCTTCTTAAAACGTTAAAAAAGATGGTCAGTACAAAAAAAAAAATTCAGTACCAAAAAGCTTTGATGTGACTATCTGTTTGCCCAATTGAAAATGTCTAATAAAAACTGATAAATTTTTTTTTCGTCTGTTTCTATTCGGTTTTTGCACTAGGGAAACCACATCAAAAACAATAACGTTCGAAAGTTAATTTTTCTTATATCAAATTCAGTCGTACCATCCGGATGGCAACACCAAAACAGGAGGGTTCAAGTATTTTACATGGAATCTTAAAAAAAGAAAAAAACTTTTTATTCCAATTCCACGTAAAACCCATGAACCCCCCTGTTTTGGTGTTGCCATCCAGATGGTAGTACTTAACTTATCAATTTACTTATGTTCAATCTTGTGCTGGTAAAAAAATAGATATGAGAAAAAGTAACTTTTGAACGTTATTGTTTTTTATGTGATTTTTCTAGTGCAAAAACCGAATACAAACAGACGAAAAAAAATTTTATCAGTTTTTATTAGACATTTTCAATTGGGTGGACTATTATCTACCAATTGTTGGGACACAGTTATGGCAATAATGGTAAAAAGACTCTCGTAGAGTTCAATTTAAAATTCCGAAATTAAAAAACTGTTTAATTAAAAAAGTACGTACCGAGACACCTGCATTGCTAGTAAAACAGTAGAAATCTGTAACTGGTGCCTGGGAGTCCTGGGACTCCTAGTGGCACTTTTTTTTTTTTTTTTTTTTTTTTTTTTTACTAAAGACGCAGTAAATGTGCAAAGGTATAGAAAAGCGCCCAAAATAGGAAAATTTATATTCCGAAAACCCTTGACCTCAGGCGACGGCGCTCATGGGGACCATAATTACTATATTTTTCTTTTGAATTTATAACACATATTGTGCACAAAATGAAAATGTGGAGTTTTTAACGGATAAAACAAATTACATAAAAAATGTATTAAATTGGATCATATGATTTGTATAATACTGATAATTTCCAAAAATCTGTAGCAATTTTTTATATTTATCTGAGAGCGGAAATTACCATAACAGGCGAGTGCAGGTGAAAAATATTTGTGACTCAACAACTGAATCCCTAAATAATTATATAATGCAATAGCAGTCTGTTACAATCACCTTCTTCGATCTACTTGTATTAATTGAGGTTACAAATTAATCCACAACTTTTCCTTCAGATTAACAATTTTTGCAAATTTACAAACGTAATAGTTTTTAATTTTTTTTACCAATGAGACTCATTAGTGAGTTAGAATATTCTAATCAAACTGTTTGACATAATATTTACTTACGAATTCCAGTAACATATATAACATTTTATTTCTTAGCTGTAATGTTAAAGGATAAAGATATCACAATTAATGACAAAAAGTAATTAACATTTTTTTTAGTGCCAAGTGGTACTCGATACTGTTAAAAAAAAAAAGGCCCTGTGGGGGTCTCAAACTCAGCAGGCACACATTTTACATGTATACTGATCGCACACACAACATTCTCGATAAAATAATTTATTATAAGGCCCTTAACTTTTAATTCCATTAAAAAGCTGATGATCTTTTATACAAGTACTCAACTATTTTTGGCTCCAATTTCAACGTTATTAAGTTAGCAAGAATTAGTCAACTCGTGCTGTTGTACAATAAATAATTACGTCTGCGAGCACTGTAACATTTGATATACTGAGCAAATGATAGCCTATATGTACTGGTTAAAGATTTGCTGAAAATAACAATGACACTTTAGTGTAAAACCATTAAGTTTATTTTTTTATAAAATTACTTGCAAAGTTACAAACAAGAGAAAAAAGACATAAAAATTTACAAAACCACAACATATTGTGTGAAAATCAGCATAGTGTATAGCAGACTTTTTGCTATTTTCTATTAACGATTCTTAAAATTACGTACAAGAGACTTAAAAACTACTTGTAACATGAAATCATCCCAACACTGTTTTCAGGTTTGTTACAAACAATAAGGGAAAAGTGCTATACAATATTATTTAACAATATTAATAGACTTGTTTTCATCTAACCCCGTAATGTACAGTACTAAAAACTATGCATACGCTCAAAACTGGGTATTTAAACTCTTTTATTCTTTTAATGGAGTAACGCTTAATTCAGAAATACAAAAATAGAACAGTTCGCGGAACTTTTAATTTACATTACTTACATTTTTTGAAAACAAGCGATACGGCTTAAATAATAATGAAAAATGGAAAGGAACTTTAGGACTATTTTTCTTCACACCATATATTTTCTTTGCGAACTTGTTCTTCCTCTGCAGGAGAAAAATCATTTCGGATATTGAACGTTTTACGGATTTCTTCTGGTGTTTTGCCTTTGATCATGTTAGCAACCGTTTTACAAGACGTGTCCAACAGACCTTTAATATCAAGGTAATTAGCAGCTAGTATGAGTTCAAACAATGTTCCTTGGTCCACCTACAAGCGATTACAAGTATAATTAAATGGTGATAGAACAACGTATTTTTATAGTGCAAATGTGTAAGTATTAGAGTAATATTCTATGGATTAAATACTGGATAATTAAATTTTATTTAATTTTTCATTTTGAAATAATTGTTACAAGGAGGAGCGTATACATGAAAATACTGATAGTAAATAAAATAAAACGTTGAAATGTTTTAAACCAGCACAAGATACATAATTAGCCATAAAAAGAAAACGTAATGATTAAGAGTATAAGTTACTTTACAACCAAATTCAAAAGGGGGCATAGATATTAAAGAAAAGTGATTGGTAAAAATGTTAATTACCTTCAGAAATTCAGCATCCCAGTCACATATATCATCTGTCCTTTTGTCAGAATGGTCGTCTTCACTGACAGGAGCATCATCCTTGTGATATTTGCACCACTCCAAGACTTTTTTGAGAATCCCACCATTGACATTTGGCAAAGGCACTGGCTGATCATCCGGGTCTTCTTCATTAGCAATACCCAAGTCGTCCAGCATGGTTTTGATGGTCATGGAGCATCGTGCTACCTTGACATCAACTTCAAACGTTTGATTGTCGTTACTGAGCAGTTTGATGGTCTGCATCTGCAACAAAATCGAGCCATTCGGCGACATGTAAAGCGAGATATTAAATTTTTTTTGGTCGTTATTAATGAAATCCAAAAAATTATCTCAAAATGTATGAAAAGCAAGCTATACGCATGTGTACAAATAGTAAGTTGATGCATACTATTTCCAAAATTAAATCATTCGATGACTAAGTGTAACCCTGAGCTAAACGCATTGCAAAATAATTGTAACTCACCTTGTCTGTTGTTCAATCAACGAGGTAGTCAAAGTAACCGAATACAAAGGCTAACGTTTTTGACTGCTAGTTTACTGGATTATCTCTGAAAAGTGAAAAAAATTACCTAAAATTTGATAATAATGCACTGACAACGACAGAAAGGCGAACTCGAGAAAATTTAACGACTAGAATAAAGATAAATCTATATTTTCAGACATTAGAAACGCGTTTGAGGTTATCTTTTTGTCTACAAATAACACAACGGACCGCGCTAATCACACATTAGATTAGGTATACTACAAAGTTTACGCGGTGACACGCGAAAATCAACATTTCCGATAGATATTCAAAACGAGAAGAAAAAAGTCAAGCTAGCGTACCTAATAACAAGCGTTAGGACTTATAGGAAATAGAGAAAAAACAAAAAACTGCTGTAACTACCGATGTGACAGGCAAATGCGAATGGAAAATCATCCAGGAACACAGTGAATAGGTGTAATAAAAAATGTATGTACTTAAAGAAAAAAACACGCGGGGGAACAGTAAACGGGATATTTTCTGCGCTCTAACCTGTATCTGAGGCCAGAAAGCAAATCATCAACCACTTTTCAACTGTCAACAAAAAAAAGAAAAGACGAGCTATACGTAAGTACGTGGCGAAATTCGTCTCTTTCATGTATAGGGACGAAACAATTTACAAAAAAGCCATGACAACAAGTAATTGCAGGTAAACAGTAAAACAGTGCTGAATATAATAGGTATATACCCGTCAACGAAATAATCATTATAAGAAAACTCATGAGCAATCAACTCACGTTTGCGAAGAAAATTTTTATCCTCACTACAATCCGTCTCTCCCGCTGTATCCGATGCGTGAACCCTCGAAAGCCTATACTAATTACTGTCGAAAGTCTCTGGGGCGTGGGGCCAGACTTACTAACTTTGGTGAAGTCCTCAGTCAGTGTCGGGAAGTTTTGGACACGTTTTTCTTCTGTAATCGGTTCGTCGGTCCAATTCCCTAAGAAAGGACACACCTATATTCACTATGTATACACAGAGGAATCGGACCGATCGATTCATACCTTAACTAGGACTCTAACTCTAGCTCGAACCTGGAACACAAGAGACTAAGAGCTGAAGTCCGAGGGTGGTCGAAAATCCAAACCAGCCGCCACTTCTCCCAGAATTGAGGTACTTCATGATTTTATAGCAATCTAAAGTAAGTACTTTTGTCATATTTCATTCTGGTATGGACTTATGTGGTAATTGAAGTAGTGCCATGTAATCTATTTTATAAACCAGCCGCAACTTAGACCCACAGATAGACACTAAGCAGTTGGGTAGTGAAAGTAGCATTTGAGGCAAGATTAGAATTTACCTTTTACCCGAAAATCGACCTTCAAAAAAATGGACTCCCCACACAAAAGCAAAACCAAGCGATAACTTATCAGCCGGTTTTTTACAATAGTTTATAAGTAAAGCCCAAGCTACAACAATGTTCGGATTTAATAAAGGGGGAAACTGACCTTTTTACACCGCTATATAATCATCTAAGATAATAGATTGGAGATAAAATTATGTATAAAATTGGAGTATCTATGTTTTTGGAGGTCGATTTTTGGGTAGAAGATATAATTTATTCTTTCCGTTAATGATACTAGCACCATTGACATATCAAAAATTATCTAATGGCCTAAGTTGCAGCTAGTTTATAAAATCGACTACATGGCACTATCTCAATAACTACGTTACTCTTTACCAGAAGGAAATTTAAAAAAATATATTTCGGATCCCCTCAAATCATGAAGATTCTTAATTTAGTTGTAAGTGAGAGTCGCCGCTGGTTTAAATTTTCAACCACCCTTAAACCTCAGCTTGTGGTATACTACTTATTGCAGAGAAAAATAAAAAGTATAGAATTATAGACTGCTCGTTTAAATATATATTATACTACTGGAGTGCTGTGGCCGTCCACTACTATACCTATAACGTGCATTACATTCTCCGCTGCTTGTAATTTTGCATCAGCTTCTTCACAGCCGTTTTACTCGAGTTTTTACGTCAGTTAAGATTAAGTAAACAATTGTTTTTAATGCATTTTTTTCTCCTCTTTCGAATGGTGTTATTTTTTTCTCCGTCTAACTCATCTTTCGCGATATATAGTGGTTTAAATGAAAAATTGGCAAAAGTACATGATTTTTGCATTGACCCCCGGAATTGAGGAACGTTTTTACAAGAGAAATGTAAATGAACTTAGATTAATGATTACTGTCCTTTTTCTTATAAAATATTGTCTTTCATCTTTGTTTATGATTATTCAGTATTCATAATATTTATGCTATGCAAAGAATAGTATTAATAATACTTTCAAGTTATATGAATTTATGAAAGAGTAGAATCTTTAAGCATTTAACTAACTAAAAAAGATAGGCATGGATTGAATATCAAATATATTTTTTTCTTTGAGCATATTCAAGTTCTCACTACTACTGGAAAAAACACTTTTCATATGAGAGTCACAGATATCAATCCGTTTAGATTTTTTACTACTTATTATTATTAATTTCTATTAACTAGCTGTGAGAAAAACAATTAACGAATTAAAGTTTGTTTACATTATAAGTAAGGTTATGTCTGCTTTGTATCAGCGCGCTGTAGCGTCGCCCGTGCCAATGAGGCTCTTTTACCGTCAAGCTTGAATCAGATGGCGCCAGGGCACGTCGCGGCTGTCATGGCCGTCTCACTCACACAACATTACTTTTCAGTATTGTATGTACATAGGAAATTAAAGTGTAGTGGTAAAGCGCAATATTTGAAATTTTGAAATGAATAAGGAAGACAAGAAAGAATATTATGGGAGCTTAAAAGTTTCAGAATTGAAAAAGCTTTTAAAAGGGAAAGGAGCAAGAGTCAGTGAAAGAAAAGCAGAACTCGTGGACAGGTAAGCCATGACTTGGGAGCGGCAAAAATGTTGGTCTCCCAATTGCTTCGAGCCACTTTTTTTTTATCACATTATCAGAAGGAAATTTAAATTTCACTTTCTTATCGCAGGATATTACACTGCACTTCATTTTTCCTACTATCTTTAAACGTAAATGCAAACAAAAATTGTCTGCGGCGGATGTGTAGTTTACGACTCCCTCCGAAAAGTTGGCTCCGAGTAAACCACTATAACTATAGTACCAACCTTACATTTAGAAAAAATATTTACAATCATACTATGTATGGATGGCGGGTAATTCAAAATTTGAAATTTTGTTCAATGTTTCCGATACATATGCGGTCAGTAATAATACTGTGGGTACTGTATAGGGATGGTTATTTTTTTCAGCGCGAGGGAGCGAGCGAAGCGAGCGAGCGAGCCATTACTGTGGATAATTTTATTTATTATTTACTTTTAAATTTTACACTTATGCGGTCAGTAATTATACTGTGGGTACTGTATAGGAATGGTTATTATTTTCAGCGCGAGAGAGCGAGCGAAGCGAGCGAGCAAGCCATTACTGTGGAAAATTTCAAGTTCTTTTTTTTTTTAATTTTGAATATCCCGCCAAATACTGTCACGATCATGTGTTCTATTTGCTATTCACCGCTGTTGAGCTTTCAACGATCTACTCCACTCCAGTGCTCTCGACAGTGGCACCCAAAGATGCGCGAAGTTCAAATTAGATATGAAACGCAAGACGTGAGAACCCAGATATCACGACAGTATTTCATACACAAAAAATTAATAAATAAACCCTAAGCTATTTAACCCAATTACCCAGTGAGCCTACTGGTCGCTTTGTCATTAAATGAATTTAATAACACAAGCGCCAATCCCCACACGACCCGGGGCGCTTACTGGTCGCTTTGTCATTAAATGAATTTAATAACACAAGCGCCAATCCCCACACGACCCGGGGCGCTTACTGGTCGCTTTGTTATCAAATAAATTAAATCACGCAAGCGCCAATCCCCACACGACCCAGGGCGCTTACTGGTCGCTTTGTTATCAAATAAATTAATTTAATAACACAAGCGCCAATCACCACACAACCCAGGGCGCTTACAGGTCGCTTTGTTATCAAATAAATTAATTTAATAACACAAGCGCCAATCCCCACACGACCCGGGGCGCTTACAGGTCGGTTTGTTATCAAATAAATTAAATCACGCAAGCGCCAATCCCCACACGACCCGGGGCGCTTACTGGTCGCTTTGTTATCAAATAAATTAATTTAATAACACAAGCGCCAATCCCCACACAACCCGGGGCGCTTACTGATCGCTTTCTCATTAAATAAATTTAATAACACAAGCGCCAATCCCCACACGACCCGGGGCGCTTACTGATCGCTTTCTCATTAAATAAATTTAATAACACAAGCGCCAATCCCCACACGACCCGGGGCGCTTACTGATCGCTTTCTCATTAAATAAATTTAATAACACAAGCGCCAATCCCCACACGACCCGGGGCGCTTACTTGTCGCTTTCTCATTAAATAAATTTAATAACACAAGCGCCAATCCCCACACGAACCGGGGCGCTTACTGGTCGCTTTGTTATCAGAAAAATTAATTTAATAACACAAGCGCAAATCCCAAAACAAGCCGGGGCGATAACTGGTCGCTTTATTAATAAGTAAATTAATTTAATACCACAAGCGCCAATCACCACACAACCCGAGGCGCTTACTGGTCGCTTTGTTATCAAATAAATTAATTTAATAACACAAGCGCCAATCCCCACACGACCCGGGGCGCTTACAGGTCGCTTTATTAGTAAATAAATAAATTTAATGACACAAACACCAATCACCACACAACCTGGGTCGCTTACAGGTCGCTTTGTTATCAAATAAATTAATTTAATAACACAAGCGCAAATCCCTAAACAAGCCGGGGCAGTTACTGGTCGCTTTATTAATAAATAAATTAATTTAATAACACAAGCGCCAATCTCCACACAACCCGGGGCGCTTACTGGTCGCTTTGTCATTAAATGAATTTAATAACACAAGCGCCAATCCCCACACGACCCGGGGCGCTTACTGGTCGCTTTGTTATCAAATAAATTAAATCACGCAAGCGCCAATCCCCACACGACCCAGGGCGCTTACTGGTCGCTTTGTTATCAAATAAATTAATTTAATAACACAAGCGCCAATCACCACACAACCCAGGGCGCTTACAGGTCGCTTTGTTATCAAATAAATTAATTTAATAACACAAGCGCCAATCCCCACACGACCCGGGGCGCTTACAGGTCGGTTTGTTATCAAATAAATTAAATCACGCAAGCGCCAATCCCCACACGACCCGGGGCGCTTACTGGTCGCTTTGTTATCAAATAAATTAATTTAATAACACAAGCGCCAATCCCCACACAACCCGGGGCGCTTACTGATCGCTTTCTCATTAAATAAATTTAATAACACAAGCGCCAATCCCCACACGACCCGGGGCGCTTACTTGTCGCTTTCTCATTAAATAAATTTAATAACACAAGCGCCAATCCCCACACGAACCGGGGCGCTTACTGGTCGCTTTGTTATCAGAAAAATTAATTTAATAACACAAGCGCAAATCCCAAAACAAGCCGGGGCGATAACTGGTCGCTTTATTAATAAGTAAATTAATTTAATACCACAAGCGCCAATCACCACACAACCCGAGGCGCTTACTGGTCGCTTTGTTATCAAATAAATTAATTTAATAACACAAGCGCCAATCCCCACACGACCCGGGGCGCTTACAGGTCGCTTTATTAGTAAATAAATAAATTTAATGACACAAACACCAATCACCACACAACCCGGGGCGCTTACTGATCGCTTTCTCATTAAATAAATTTAATAACACAAGCGCCAATCCCCACACGAACCGGGGCGCTTACTGGTCGCTTTGTTATCAAATAAATTAATTTAATAACACAAGCGCCAATCACCACACAACCCAGGGCGCTTACAGGTCGCTTTGTTATCAAATAAATTAATTTAATAACACAAGCGCCAATCCCCACACGACCCGGGGCGCTTACAGGTCGGTTTGTTATCAAATAAATTAAATCACGCAAGCGCCAATCCCCACACGACCCGGGGCGCTTACTGGTCGCTTTGTTATCAAATAAATTAATTTAACAACACAAGCGCCAATCCCCACACGACCCGGGGCGCTTAAAGGTCGCTTTGTTATCAAATAAATTAAATCACGCAAGCGCCAATCCCCACACGACCCGGGGCGCTTACTGGTCGCTTTGTTATCAAATAAATTAATTTAATAACACAAGCGCCAATCCCCACACAACCCGGGGCGCTTACTGATCGCTTTGTTATCAGAAAAATTAATTTAATAACACAAGCGCAAATCCCTAAACAAGCCGGGGCGATAACTGGTCGCTTTATTAATAAGTAAATTAATTTAATACCACAAGCGCCAATCACCACACAACCCGAGGCGCTTACTGGTCGCTTTGTTATCAAATAAATTAATTTAATAACACAAGTGCCAATCCCCACACGACCCGGGGCGCTTACAGGTCACTTTATTAGTAAATAAATAAATTTAATGACACAAGCACCAATCACCACACAACCTGGGGCGCTTACAGGTCGCTTTGTTATCAAATAAATTAATTTAATAACACAAGCGCAAATCCCTAAACAAGCCGGGGCAGTTACTGGTCGCTTTATTAATAAATAAATTAATTTAATAACACAAGCGCCAATCTCCACACAACCCGGGGCGCTTACTGGTCGCTTTGTCATTAAATGAATTTAATAACACAAGCGCCAATCCCCACACGACCCGGGGCGCTTACTGGTCGCTTTGTTATCAAATAAATTAAATCACGCAAGCGCCAATCCCCACACGACCCAGGGCGCTTACTGGTCGCTTTGTTATCAAATAAATTAATTTAACAACACAAGCGCCAATCACCACACAACCCAGGGCGCTTACAGGTCGCTTTGTTATCAAATAAATTAATTTAATAACACAAGCGCCAATCCCCACACGACCCGGGGCGCTTACAGGTCGCTTTGTTATCAAATAAATTAAATCACGCAAGCGCCAATCCCCACACGACCCGGGGTGCCTACTAGTCGCTTTGTTAATAAATGAATTTTATAACACAATCGCCAATCACCACACAACCCGGGGCGCTTACTGATCGCTTTCTCATTAAATAAATTTAATGACACAAGCGCCAATCCCCACACGACCCGGGGCGCTTACTTGTCGCTTTCTCATTAAATAAATTTAATAACACAAGCGCCAATCCCCACACGTTCTGGGGCGTTTACTGGTCGCTTTGTTATTAAATAAATAAATTTAACAACACAAGCGCTAATCACCACACAACCCGGGGTGCTGACAGGTCGCTTTGTTATCAAATAAATTAATTTAATATTACAAGCGCAAATCACTAAACAAGCCGGGGCGATTACTGGTCGCTTTATTATTGAATAAACAAATTGAATAACAAGAGCGCCAGTCAATGATGCAAGTTCTATTACCATGTAAACATTACTGCTTTCACTGTTATTAATAGCTTTAATAATTACGATAGTGACCAGTCATCACCCTGGCCTGTTTGGGGATTTGCGCTTGTGGTATTAAATTAATTTACTTATTAATAAAGCGACCAGTCAGCTCTTCGGGACGTGTGGGGATTAGCGTTGGTATTATTAAATAAATTTATTTATTAATAAGTCAACCAGTAAGCGCCCCGGGTTGTGTGGGGATTGGCGCTTGTGTTATTAAATTAATTTATTTAATATTAAAGCGACCAATAATCGCCCTGGCTTGTTTAGGGATTTGCGCTTGTCTTATTAATTTTAATTTATTTGATAACAAAGCGACCACTAAGCGCCCCGGGTCGTGTGGGGATTGGCGCTTGTGTTATTAAATTAATTTATTTATTAATAAGTCAACCAGTAAGCGCCCCGGGTTGTGTGGGGATTTGCGCTTGTGTTATTAAATTTATTTATTTAATAACAAAGCGACCAGTAAGCACCCCAGAACGTGTGGGGATTGGCGCTTGTGTTACCAAATTAATTTATTTATTAATAAAGCGACCACTAAGCGCCCCGGGTCGTGTGGGGATTGGCGCTTGTGTTATTAAATTAATTTATTTATTAATAAGTCAACCAGTAAGCGCCCCAGCTTGTGTGGGGATTGGCGCTTGTGTTATTAAATTTATTTATTTAATAACAAAGCGACCAGTAAGCGCCCCAGAACGTGTGGGGATTGGCGCTTGTGTTACCAAATTAATTTATTTATTAATAAAGCGACCAGTAAGCACCCCGGGTTTTGTGGGGATTGGCGCTTGTGTTATTAAATTAATTTATTTATTAATAAAGCGACCAGTAAGCGCCCTGGGTTGTGTGGTGATTGGCGCTTGTGGTATTAAATTAATTTACTTATTAATAAAGCGACCAGTCAGCTCCCCGGGACGTGTAAGGATTAGCGTTTGTGTTATTAAATGAATTTATTTATTAATAAGTCAACCAGTAAGCGCCCCGGGTCGTGTGGGGATTGGCGCTTGTGTTATTAAATTAATTTATTTATTAATAAGTCAACCAGTAATCGCCCCGGCTTGTTTAGGGATTTGCGCTTGTCTTATTAAATTTATTTATTTAATAGCAAAGCGACCTGTAAGCGCCCTGGATTGTGTGGTGATTGGTGCTTGTGTTATTAAATTTATTTATTTACTAATAAAGCGACCAGTAAGCGCCCCGGGTTGTGTGGTGATTGGCGCTTGTGGTATTAAATTAATTTACTTATTAATAAAGCGACCAGTCAGCTCCCCGGGACGTGTGGGGATTAGCGTTTGTGTTATTAAATGAATTTATTTATTAATAAGTCAACCAGTAAGCGCCCCGGGTCGTGTGGGGATTGGCGCTTGTGTTATTAAATTAATTTATTTATTAATAAGTCAACCAGTAATCGCCCCGGCTTGTTTAGGGATTTGCGCTTGTCTTATTAAATTTATTTATTCAATAGCAAAGCGACCAGTAAGCGCCCCGGATTGTGTGGTGATTGGTGCTTGTGTTATTAAATTTATTTATTTACTAATAAAGCGACCAGTAAGTGCCCCAGGTTGTGTGGTGATTGGCGCTTGTGGTATTAAATTAATTTACTTATTAATAAAGCGACCAGTTATCGCCCCGGCTTGTTTAGGGATTTGCGCTTCTGTTATTAAATTAATTTTTCTGATAACACAGCGACCAGTAAGCGCCCCGGGTTGTGTGGTGATTGGCGCTTGTGTTATTAAATTCATTTAATGACAAAGCGACCAGTAGGCTCACTGGGTAATTGGGTTAAATAGCTTAGGGTTTATTTATTAATTTATTGTGTATGAAATACTGTCGTGATATCTGGGTTTTCACGTCTTGCTCCATATAGCTAATTTGAACTTCGCGCTTCTTTGGGTGCCACTGTCGAGAGCACTGCTCCACTCATTCCTGAGTCCTTTTACGCCTAGTGTGCGAGTTTTTTCAATCAGTCCTTTTCAGGACTAATCAAATAATTCAAACGTAATACTACAGGTTCTACAAATTCAAATATCCCGCCACTTACTTTTTAAATTTAGCGCGCTACGCTTAGTTGGCAGCACTGTTACAATCGTGGCTAACTTCTCAGAGGGAGTCGTAAACTACACTTTTACCTTGTCTGCAAACAACAGCAATCATTTACAAAGGTTATGTCTTCTGCTTTGCTCATTACACAGATAGGCTCACGAACGCAATACACAACTGTAAATTTGACGGTGTGTAAGTATGACAGCCGCGACGTGCCCTGGCGCCATTTGATTCAAGCTTGACGGTAAAAGAGCCTCATAGTGCCCTACCCCAAGTGACAATAGCGCCCCATAAGAAACCTTTTTTTAAATAAATATAACTTTTTTTTCTACACATCTTAGACTTATTTTACAAAAAGCTGCTTAAAGAGGAAGACATAATTTATGAGATACAACTTATTGCTATCATTTTAAAAATTTTAGTTTAATCAAACAGACTGAAAAAAAATCGAAGAAACTTTTTTTTTAACTCCGAATTTCAAGAGCTTACTGTATAATTTCAAATTATTTATTTTGCATACTACCTAATGGTAAAAGTAGTATGAGCGCTGAGCATTAACTGCTAATAATTTTTATATCTAAAAATTTTTTTTGTAAAAAGAAAGTAGGGGTGACGAATCTACATGCCATAACAATAGTGCCCCGCCTTACGCGCGAAAGCGCCAGCAGAGAGTGGGCGTGGACTAGCGCGGCGGTGCACCCTTCCACATGCGGCTCTGCTCTAAGTGATATCCAAGGGAGTGGGAAGTAGGTATGGCAAAAGTTGAGAAATGGATTCTTCTCTACATATGGTTAGGGAGTGAGGAATAAAGTAACAAAAGTGTGCGCAAAGTGTCTCGGCTATAGACAAGTATAATATAACTGTACTTGAGTCGAATATTCTGAAATGGGCCGTAAAAAATCGACCTATATAAAACTACGATGTATTTATTTTGATATTCTATACCGTTTATACCTTCCATAAAAACTTCTTTTAAAAAACTCTTTTTGGTATAACATACTCGAAAGCGGTACTGTAAAACACTTGTAAATTGTAATATGACTTTTCACAACTTTATAAATACTTCATGTGACTCTGTCGAAAAAAACTCAGTTCGTGACCAGAGCTCATGATACAAGAAGAAAAAAAATGTAATGTTCAAATTGCGTGAAGTTATGTTAAAAGTCTTAAAATTTTTTGGAAAAAACTTTATAACTGATATATTGAATTTCTAATGAGGAAATTAAAAAAATATAGCCAAAATGTCACTTACCCGTCCCAATGTCAATTTCGCACCTAAAAGCACCTACTTGGGGAAAAAAGTGAGCTTTTCTGCCATATCCTCGCACATACATTGTCAAGTATAGGCGTCATAGGTTAAATTAATGCCATAACGTTAAATTTTTAATCTATAAGCAAGTGTTTCTATCAAATAACAAATCCATGAAGATTAGTGGATGATTTTTTTAACACGGCTGCAGTAGATATCAAAAATCACGAATAGCAATGAAGTGCAAAAAAGGTTCTTCTACACAGAAACACGCAAGTACGTGAGTAAAGTTCATTAGATGGAAAACATACGTGGGTCATTCAAACAAATCGCGACATTCCATGAAGTCTATGATTAATAACTTTGGATTATATTATTAATTTTGAGTCAAAACTTTTTTTTAAATGTGAACTAATTTTCTTTTAATACGTTTTTTGATGATTTATTGCATGGTCGTAAGATGTCAAAAACAGCGCAAAATGTTATTAGCTAATGCGAGTAAAAAAATTTCTACATTCAACGGCTTGTGGCACCTACGGATTAATTATTCAATTTTTTTCTCCGTTTTTTAATTTCATGATTTGTAGTGTCATTTGTCTTGTCAGAACAATAAAATTTTTTATGAAAAAGTACAGGACGTTTCATGTATGAAACCGATTTTTGACTCATCCACGAGTCAAATGATAAAATTAAGCCGTGCGATTCATTGTTGGACAATTGAAAGTCATCGTTTCGTATTTTAGGGGGAAAGTGTAGTTCAATATCTTTTTTGATAAAACTTTAAACCTATTTTTTGCGATTGATATTAAATTTTTATGAATGAAAACAAATGATATTGACATTTAGGAAGTGTTGAGAATAAGTGCCCCAAATTTCAGTAAAATCGGTCAAGTAGTTTTAACGGTTATGGATTAATACCCAACGTTCTTTGGGCCCTCGCTTTGTTCAACTGCAAAAAAATAATTGAACAAACAAACCTAGATGTAAAAACAAATATTTTAATATTTTAGGGGACTTTTGTAAACATAATTATAGTATCTACACATGCACGATTGGACATCGAACTACAGTAATTTTAGGAACTGTTGCAAACACCGAGCACCGGGACCAAGGCATCCTTTGTGCTAGTCCTGATTGATTGCACACCAGGTGCAAACTCTACTTTTCCCATTGAGAGGCCAGTGAGAGTCTAAAATTTAAAAGAAAAGAAAAAGCCGAAAGTAAAAAAATTTATAATTTATTTGTTTAGTTATACTAACATACATGTGAAATAATACAGTTTGTGCCATGAGCGTGAAGTTCAACACACGCGAACGACGATTTCATTACCCGTGGTTATACTAGGGCAGGCAAAACAGTATTCGCACCTGGTTTGCATCCAACAAGTAAATAATCACACGTTGCTCCGCAAGTCCTTCGGGTATTTATCTTTCTCCGGTAGATGAGGATCACCAGGTGCGAAAACCATTAAATCATCTGGCACACGTTTGGGCATCGAAGCTAATATTACCAACATCCAAGTTAACATTAATATTATATACATTAATAAGTGAATTGTACCGTTATTTCGAACACAGAAATTCGATTCACCGTAAACAACAAAAATCACATATCTTTAACGATCTCCATAGATAATTCAAAAAAATCGTTTCTTAATAAAGTTACAGAAATGGCGTTGCGATTACATGCTCAATGGCAAGAAACATGAAAATCATTCAGGTGTTTGTTGGGCTTCCAGTACCAAATTCCTAAATTTTGTATCATGTCCAGCAGAGCTCGACGGCCAATCCTCGTGCCAGATGACTCCATGAGTCGGTCCAGCGTGGGCTGTTGCACCGTCCGCTGAAAAAATTCTGGTCGAGGATTGTTGATTCGACATCACGGCCCAAGCCTTGAAAAGCTCCTCCGGGGGGTATTGGTCGATTAATTTCTGCTGAATAGCATTCGCCGCGAGCTCGATGAGTCCCTTGATCTGAAGATACGCGGCTGCCTTACCGAGTTCGCACAGAAAGCGAACATCCTCTTTCTGAAAATAAAATTCATTTTA
Organism: Copidosoma floridanum; assembly: GCF_036245765.1. Classification (NCBI taxonomy): domain Eukaryota; kingdom Metazoa; phylum Arthropoda; class Insecta; order Hymenoptera; family Encyrtidae; genus Copidosoma; species Copidosoma floridanum. The sequence continues at coordinate 1,552,523 of NW_028321912.1, read as the reverse complement.
GAAGAAACGGAAAATTTTGAAAAAAAAACTAGATAAGCCAAACCAGTCTCTCATGCACTTCTGTAACATTCTCATCATTACTGTTGATCATGTAATTATCAAATCTTATTTGTGGTCAATAAATTATGAACCAACTAAATTTTTTCATTAAAAAAAAGAATATTACTTCACACAATAATTTTAGATACTTTTTTTATCATCTACTACTACGATTTTGAGTTGTAAGAATAGTTGTTTTGTGAATTTATACAATCCTTGACTCATAAGCATTAGGACTACTAAGAAAAAGTAACAAGGGATTGAAATTAGTCTTTTAAAAGTAGAATTATGTATGTTTTTTTTTTTATTGTTTTGTAAGCCATTTTTTTTCACTTTTAAATATACTTCCAATCTAAAACAAATAAAACAGGCTTCATTTTTTTTCGAGATTTATTAACTAATTATTTGTTTAAAAAATAAAACATACAATAACCATTTATTACTAAGATTCTATTTGACTCGGAAAACAAGTGGGAGAGCCTGATGATTACCGTAGCCTTTTATATGATAATATTCCCACTTTAGTTTATCTAATGTATTTTATTCTGCTATACACAATGAATAGTTGCAACAAAAGTTGCACATAAATTTTTACTCACAAAATTTTTAAAGCTAATTAATGAATTTTTTATACAAAATTTTTTATTTTCTTTTTGGCTCATTTTTAGCAAGATAAGTCGAATATAACCACACTGTAAATGCTACACGAGGAAATCTACAAAAAATATCCCGTTTTTTTCCCCCACTTTAGTAAAAGAATAAACACTTAACTTTTTTTAGAGGTACGCCCTTAAAACCAGGCTCATTTTACTTCTAATGTCTTTTATGATAAGGAAAAAATTTTGAACACAGATTAAGTGAGGGTGGCACCTTTTTCCACGGTTTACATGATAAAATTATACAGAAGAAAAATTTTATGGTGATTTTCACAGCTATTTATTGCTTTGCTGTAAGGGCTGCCCAGTAAGGTAAAGGTACAACCAATCCGTGCAGCTTCAAAACGGATGTCCCTTCATGTGTAACAGCTAATAATAAACATAATAAACAAGTTCTTGAGATTTTTTGAAAGGAAAAAATTAGTCATTGTTTTTTTTAATATAAACTACCAAAAATAATAAAGTTAATTATTAATTTTGTCCTATTATTGTAAAAAAAAAAAACAAAAAAAATCATGGAGCAAAGCTGTCCTAAACATGTATGTTTCAAGGGGGGACATCTGTTCCAGAAAGAGCGACACGAATTTCTCGTACTGTTCCACACAGGAGACATGAAGAAAAATTACAATTTTGTTAATAAAATTATTTTATAGCGTTACTTCTATGTTAATTGATACAAGCTTCTAGAGACCTAGCAACTTCCTTCAAAGTTTCGCACGTCAACCCTTCGTTCCCCCAAGAAATTTGATCGATCGTTAAATTTTTTTTTGTTTTTCTAGCACAGTTTAAATAATTTTTTTAAACAAACAATTAATTTGTACTACCTATTATAATTCAAATTATTTTTAAAGGAATATCGTACTAACTTTTTGTAAAATGTTGCAGTTCAAATATGTAATACGAAGTAATTTAACTGGTAAATTAGAAAAAAGCGTTTTTTATTATAGACAACTCATAAATTAATCCTCACAACCATTTTGATGTTGCATTACCGTTTGATTCGAAAGTAAACTTAATCGAAAAAAAGACTTGGGTGGGACCATTGTAATGAAAAAAGCCACGGCAACCCCCCCTTGGCTCCCCACACTCACACTAAAATCATCAAGTATAACCAAAACAAATGACCATAAACTATCCCACGAAAAATCGAGACAAATTTCCACATGTAGTTACCTCAACCAGTTTGCGATCCCAGTCGCACATACTCCGCTCGATCCTCAGCATCTTGGTAAAAGCCTCGAACTCTGTATCCTGACTACTCGATGCAGCTTTGTCTCCGGACCCCACTCGAGCCTTCGGCTTCCTGTAACTCCTGAGCGTGGATCTTTTTTTTCCTTTCGGGATTTCCTCCTGATTCTTCACCTCCTCCACGTTGACTTGGGACTCCACATTACGGCGAGTTTCGGCGACCGGGTCGTTCTGATGGTAATTGCACCAGATGACGATGGTATTCAAAATGATCCCACTGACCATTGACAGGGTGATGCTGGTGTGGGTTTCCTTCGCGTCGTCATCTTCTACGTCTATTTGGGGCTTCAATTGCGTTTCCAGGGTTTTTGACATCGCGGCCACATTGACGCTGACGCCAAAGCTGTAGCCATCATTGCTCTTCAGCGTTACATTGCGCATCTCGTCCTGGATATAGAGTTTCCATTTGATTATATGACCTTTTTGACTTAATTTTCTTTTCCTTACCAATAGTAACATGCAATTTAGGGACTGTAGTGATTTTTATTTGTTAAAATTAAGGGGCTCTTAAAACGTACAGGATTCAATAAGTATGCATTTGCTGAAAACTGATTAATAATTTATGTCTATGTTGTCGGGGGTAGTTTATTCGATAGAATTTTTTTTTTTTTTAATTTTGAGATCTTATCGAACAACGAGATAAGCCACATGCATTGCTTTTCAAAATCATAATTAACTAGACCTTATTTTTTAACTGTTTTCAAAACGAGGATTCAAAAGTCCTCTTATTTCATAATGATATCCACCGCACCAGTAAATTTACAATTTATACCAAATCTATAGTGTAATCGTATTCGAAAAGCGTTCATGTGTAAGTTCATATGTAATACTCTCACGTACATTGTATATTATAAAGTTGCGAAATTGTAACGTAAAAGTCACCACATACGTGTAAGGCTACACATACTTACACATACTAATAAGGTATTTAAAAAAAAAAGAAGACATTCCGTACAATTTTAACGCAGCTATGATCTCAAAATAGAGATGGCAATAAAATAGGTACAGCAAGTTGAAAGTTAGATTTATATAGCATGGATGCTGAATACGAATCCAAACCTATAGAATTTTATTACTTTACAACAACGGCACATGTTTAACGTTTATTTATCATGCGAACGCCAAAAAAACAGTGTTGTGGTTATAGAACTTTGGCATCTAAATTTAGTATACAGGTAAGGAGTGCTGTTCTTGCGTAATTTACTTTCGTTTATTTTGTTTACATTCGTTTAAGTCAACATTTATACGTATATATTAACGCTTGGAGAAAATCCGAGTAGTGACGAAACAAAAATGCCGAAATGTACCACAACAATTACACATTGAAAAACAACAGAAAAATGCTAGCTGTATATAAACAAATATCTGTACAAACTAAGTTAGAAAGTAAAAAAACATTTTTCAGAAAAATACACTCATAATACTAACACACAAAAAATTTTTTAAAATTAATATTCTGGAGTCTCGTCCTTTACTTACTTCCATGATAGTATCGATTTCGAGAAAAGAGTTTTATTGTTCTCGTTCGCGAACCAAGTAAAACTGATATAGTAAATTGGTTTTGGAACTAAAATCCTGCAAGTGTTTATTATTTTATTTTTTTTATCTTTCGCAAGGAAATTAAATGACAAGGTCATCTAATGATTTTACAATGGGCGTAAAGGCGTCACCTTGACACGTGCGAGTTTTTCTTGACGTTTCCGTTGCAGAACCGTCTAAACGAGACCGAACCAAACTGAACTGAAAAAATGGCTAATAAACCTAATAATTTTTATCAATTTGCACCATCGAAGATCCTTCGTATACTCTAAGTGGCATACTAACGGGAACGAATCGCGTTTCACAAAACAAAGGAAAAAAGGTTTTTGAAGCGTAATGTGATTGGCCGGATTATTTTATTACGTGGTGGGATGAATATATACATATATGTATACATACTGATTTTTAAGTGACGTCACATTCAGCATATCCTGCATTCACACGAAATCGCATAACAAAATGACACCATTTTTATCAAAAGGGACCAAAAGGAAAAAAAAAAAACTGTCCAATACTTGAATATAATGATAAAAAATTATTGTATGTAATGTTTCCGCACTTAGTCGACGTCTATGGAATGCGCCGGACGCTTTGAGACGCCGAAAAACTTTTGCATATGATCCAGGCTCTTTCCCTTAATGTGGCCGGCAATGACCTTGCACGAATTGTCCAGCATACCCTCTATGTCCAAAAAATTAGCAGCCATGGTCAGTTTCTTCAACGACGCCACGTCCACCTGGAAACACATTAGTCCCAACAACTCAACGCTTGTATAACCGTCACGAGAGGGGGAAAAACGTGGCACGTACGTCGAAGAAATTCTCATCCCACTCGCCCACAGCGACGTCTTGTAGCTGGTGAATCTTGTGGAAGTCGTCACGGGCTACCGGCTTCTCGACCACCGGGTCGTTCTTGTGGTGGTCGCACCACTCGATGACCTTCTTCATGGTCGGCCCGTCGATGTTTAGCAACGGCAGGACGCACTCCTCCTCGTCGGCTTTACACGCCTCCAGATTATCCAACATGTCGCGGATGACGTTCGAGAGCCTCATCGCCTCGAGGTCGGCTGTCACCACCTCCCCGTCGCTCGTCAACAACTTGATGCTCGCCATCTGGGCCAGAGATTGGGACGGTTTGAAAATGTACGGTCTACTAACTTTGGGAATTTCTATTCGAAACGATTCAAGTTTGCCTTTTATGAGTGTATAGGTGTGTACGCGGTTGATTAGTAAATAATGTGCATTTAATGACGATATATTACTGGCGCTCTTCCAACACCTCGTGTGAATAATTACGAGTGACATGATAATTTTCACTATGTGCGTGCACAATGCTGATGCTTGAACCACAAGCTGACAGTGTTCAAGTACAAGTACGATGTTTCCTAATTGTTGTTTAAGAGGTGAAATCGAGAGTGCATTTCGTTGGGCCCAACGGCCGTGAAGCTTTTAATCGCTGATGAAACAGTTTTACGAGTCCTGAAATGTGCGTGTATTTATATAAATATGTATGAAGTCAGTAGTTTTATCAACTAAAATGAGTTTTTTCTACCACGGGGCGTTTTTCGTGACATTTGGACGTTTACAGCGCCCTCGGAAGAAAAAATGTGGTGCTTGGCAAATATAAACGCTATCCAACCGGGGGCTACCCTTCTTGCTCCACAGATACCTCGAGCTGCAAAATATTCCCGGTGGTGATAGCACTTCTGCAACTCAAACTATTTTTATTTCTAAAAAATCTGTTTTTTGTTTTTTTCTTTTTTGCAAGACAACATTGATTTTTTCACTAAAATTTCAAGATCACAATAGAATAAATTTTTAAACATTTTTTAGAAAAATACACACACAGTGCACTTTTTTCTACTTTGAACTACATACATTATTTACTGTCTTAAAATATGACGTTGTATACCATTAAATATTCATATTGACAGCGACCATAAAACTCTAACTGTTATTCATATAATTTTAACGAAAACGCTAACGCCCTATCACAGAAAAATGTTTGCACTCTATTTACAGCTTTCTTGAGTGATTTTTCAATTTAAAATACTTAAAAATAATGCAGATGCAGTGTGTTGTCGAATAAGTAAGGACATTTTCTTACACTCACTCAAGCGGAAATATTTTTATTCGATTAGATGATAACTGTATAATTAAAATTATAACTGTACGTCAGTAATATATTTTAGACTGTGTTAACTAAATTACATAATTAACTTAATTGATAACAACTATTTTAAACATTAAATTAAAATTTAAAAAAGAGTAATAACATTTAAATAAAGTCTAGATTTGAGACAACTAATAAAATTTATTATTCACAGTTTTCTATCACAAGTTATCATTGCAACTTATCAATACTTATTATTAATATTTTTTTTTGTTCGCAAGACCGATGAATAAAGTGACCGCAAAGGTTATTAATTTTAATTTCTTTTTTTTTATTTGATATATAATATAATAAAATAAAAATAATCTGTCATTTACTATTATTAATAACTTTTAGATTTTGATTAAAAATTTGGAAAGTAAATTATCGGATAGTGATATAGTTAACGATAACAGTTCTTTTCATCTACTATTTTTCTCAATATTTCTAGAACGACATTTACGACGAAAAAAAAAAATGATAATGACTGATAACAGAAACTAATATTACTCATTGAATTTTATTATACTTGTCTCAAACCCCCATGCATATACATATATACCTTCGACACCGTCAGGCTCGGCACGACAAACATTTTCATTTTATACACGTATATATATATGTATCTCCACGCACCGCCGTTCGATGTCTCCATGACAACATCGGGCCGTAAACAACGCCTTTTCCCACACAACAAACAGAGCAGCAGACGTTCCCTGCACAACGAGAACTCTACATTATACTTGTTGTACAAAAAAAAAAAAAAGAAAGAAATATTTCCAACAACATGCTCAACCTCGAGCGTAAATGATCTTCCGCAACGTCCTCGGCTTCCTGGGCTCCGGCTTTAGGACCAAGCTCACCTGCGCAAGGTCCCTCCACGAGGTGCGCCACAACCTCGGCAAGAACGTGTTCTACGTCGTCCTCGATGAGACTTACAACAGTTCGTTGACAAACTAGCACGTCTCCTTCCCCAGTTCCGACGAAGCAATTTACAAGCGGTGTTTGGTCTTTCGTTTAGAAAAAGCCGTGCTGATCTACAAAATCCGGGATAGAGTTATGGACCTGCGTGCCATCAACGTACCACCCGCGTACAAAGGTCGAGGTCTGGCCAGACTCCTTACTGAGGTAAAACATCCACTTTTCCACAATAGACGGTTGTTTAAGGACGGATGTGCACTTATATTTTTTGGGTGTGTTCACAGACTGCCTTCACTTACGCGATAATCAACGACTACCTTCTCTTCTTGACCTGCTCTTACACGCAAAAGTACTATCTAGCCAACAAAAATCCAGAACTGACGGAACGAGTCGTGGGCCCTAAGAGCATACTGGGACTGCCCGTGTCATTAGACCCGGAAACTTTCGAGGAGGAGGCAGACCCGGAGGACTCCCTGCCCAGCGAAAAGAAGCCTTGAGTTGTGTTTGGTGTATCCGTTGTACAAATAAACTCACACACGTATCAAGATGGAAGAAATCGAGTACGAGAGTATTATTCAGTGGTGCTGCACGCGACGGTACTACGGTGACATGTTGGCCTACGCCAAGCAAGCTCTGGACGTTTACTCCTCCAGCGACAGGATACGCGTCCTCTTGGCTTTGGCGCTTGCTTTGAACGGCCACAATAAAGAGGCACTCAGGCACATCTCGGCTCTGGTTAGATTACTTTTTTTCTTTGTTTCATCCAATCATCCAAATTTTCCATTCCACTGGTGTGAAAACAATTAATCGATTCAACGAATGGTCAATTTTACCAGTGCACCAACGACACCTCGGAAGCCAGTCTGCCAGCTTTGCTCGTCCAGAGCTACGTGTACAAGAAGCAGGGGGCTCCCGACCGATCGGCCTTGGTCGAGGTTGACGCGAAAATCCGCGACGATCGGAGAAAAGCGTCGGCCGAAGTTCTGTCCCTGTCAGCCACGGTTCTGCTGTTGCTCGGAAAACTCGACAAGGCCAAGGAGTACGCCGACCGAGCTGGCAAGCTCAGCCCCGCGAACGATCACGTCCTTTTGGCCAAAGGATGGACGGCCCTCGACGACCCCGATCAAGACGCCGGTTGGATCGAGTTTCGTTAACATCTTACTTGAGAGGGAATTTGAGAAAAAAAAAAAAAAAAAAATTTTCTCCTACCAGGTGGCTACTTTGAAGCAGTACTTCGGGAGAACAGCCGACACTTTGACGCCCTGCTGGGTGCAGCCAAGGCTCGCGAGCTGCAGGGCGATCACTCTGGCGCCATGCTCATCCTGAATCCGCTAGTCGTCCGCTACCCAAGGCTCTCGTTGCCACTAGTTGAGAAGATGAACAACCTCTTGGCGGTGAAAGAGTGGGACCAGGTCCTCGAGACGGCCAACAGGATACTCGTGCTCGAGAGTGCCAACGTCGACGCGTTCAAGCTCAAGGCCGTGCTCGTCATCTGCCGGGATGGTGATTACGACGAGGCTGCGAGACACGTGCAGATCTTCTTTCGCAGCCTCATCGCCGCCGAGCCGAGGAACGTTGAGCTGCTGATCGACAACGTTCAACTGTTCGCCAGGATAGCCGTCAAGAACCAGGCTGTGCTCGCCGAGCTGTTCAAAGTCACGGATAAGATATCCCACCAGAACGTAAGCCTTTTTCATTTTTTTCCCCCAACTTTCACCAAAGCTATTTTTGTCTCTCTTTCTCGAGACAGGCAGGCAACAGCGCGGTTTTGGTGGAACTGGGCAATCTGTGCCAGCGCATGGGCAAGCACAAGGACGCCGAGCACTGGTACCGGGGAGCTCTGCGGCTTGAGGATACGTCGTACAACGCCCTCGTGGGCCTGGCTCGGTGTCAACTGCGAGATAACAACTCGGCAGCCGAGGATCTGGCCAAGCAGCAGGTGGACTTTCTCATGGAGATGCGGCCAGAGTCGCCGGATCCCGAGCTGTTTTACATGTCAGCCAAACTGATGGGCGACCAGGCCCTGAAATCGCTTGCAAAAACCGCGCAACTTTTGATTGATGCAAGTTTATACGTCACGCTACCATCGATACACTGTTGCGTACAACGTAGGGATGGTTTCAGGGTTGCATGGGGCTGTGTTACGGCTGCGAGTACTTGAAGAGGTTGAACCCAGATTTGGGCGTGGACGTGGTCGAGGAGTACCTGCTGCACTCGCCGACTATCAGTGACGCTGGAATCGGTGGCTCGATGGCCGACGATGGGAAACGCTCGTGCGTTGAACTACTCGATAGGATCACAGAGGCCTGTCCCGGCTTGGCCGCAGCTCTACTGCTCCTGGGAAAAGTCAAGATGCAGATTGGCGACTTTAGTGGTACATTTTTTATTTTCAATGTTAGACCTACTGTTTTCCAACTGATACCAAAACTCGTGGCTTCCAGGGGCGTCGACGGCACTGAAAAAACTACTGGACTCGATAGATCGGACAAACGCCTCGGGCCACCTACTGATGGCCCAAGTACTAGTCAAACAGGGCCACTATGAGAGCGCCTCGCAAACACTGGAAACGGCCCTGAGCTACAATTTTAAGGTTAGGAACGACCCTTTGTACCACATGATCCTCGGCACAGTGGCCAAAGAGACCGGTGACCTCGAAGGTATGTATATATGACACACAGCGTAACAAAATAAGCCAAACAAAACGTGAACCCAAAGATCATTTGCCCAGGTGCCATAAAGAACTTGGAGGCAGCGATGTCGTTCGCGGGTTTGCGACAAAGCCAGGAGGGTTCGGCCACCACCACGGCCCTGTCCAACAGCGACAAGGCAAGTCTGTACCTCGAGCTCGTTTCAGCGTACGCGTGCCAACGCAAGTTCAACGAGGCCAGCATTGTAATGGAGGAGGCCCGCACCCAACTGGCCGGTTCACCGGAAGCTGGCCGGGCGATCATCGGCAACGCCGAACTCTGCCTCGAGATGGACGAGGTCGAGCGGGCCATCGAGCTACTCGGCGCCATCGGACCAGGTCAGCCATACTTTCTCCAGGCGCGCACGAAACTGGCTGACGTACATCTCAAGCGGAGGAAGGACCGGTACTCGTTCGCCAAGTGCTTCAGGTAGCAAAATAAAAACTGACGATGCAAAGGACGTCGGGGACATGTAAAGTGATCGTGGAAATTTCACAGGGAGCTCGTGGAGAAGTGCCCAGGTGCGGAGACATACAGCATGCTAGGCGACGCTTACCTGGCGATCCAGGAGCCCGAGCGCGCGATCGAGTCTTACGAGCTGTCGCTACAGAGCAACCCACACGACAAGACCCTAGTGCGCAAGATGGGCACGGCTCTGGTCAAAACGCACCAGTACGCCAAGGCGGTGGACTACTATAAGGAGGTGGTCAAACGGGACGGCTGTCGTGACCTAAAGTTCGACCTGGCCGAGCTCTTGATGAAACTCAAGCAGTTTGACAAAGCCGAGGACACGTTGCGCGAGGAGTTGAATGGTAATTGCCCGATACGTGTACATCAGTGTATAAGGATGTATACGTAACCTTGAGGTGATTCTAGTGGGTCGAGGGGCGACGGACATACCTTCGTTGGAGAGGCGAGCCAAGCAGCTTCTCCTCTTGGCGAAGGTGCGGGAGCGCGCGGGTAACCCGAGGGGCGCCCTCGTCACCCTCAACGAGGCCAAGGAGAACCAGTCCCGCTACCTGCAGCGCGCCACAATGCTGCCCAATCTGCTGGAGCAGAAGCATGTACTAGCTGACATCTGCTTCACAATGGCCGAACACGCCTCGTCCATCAGGGACTTTAGCCAAGCCGTCGACCACTACAAGGACGTCCTCCACTACAAGCCGAACGACGTCAAGGCCCTGCTCTCCCTCGCTAGGCTACACATGCAGGTGAGCGCGAATACACGTGTACGTAGCGAGTTTTGCAGCTGGTTTTGTTGTTGTGGTCCAACAGATGAACGAGCTGGACAAGTGCGCGCAGTACTGTCAGGTACTCTTGGGCGCCGACCCAAAGAACGAGGCAGCTTGCGTGATGATGGCCGACCTGGCCTTCCGCAAAGTCGACTTCGACACGGCGGCCTTTCACTTTCGCCAACTCCTTCTGCAAAAGCCCACCTACTGGACCGCCCTGGCTCGGCTCATCGAGGTCTCCCGGAGAACTGGTAAGCTATTGCCAAGGCAGATCAAAATCAAAGGACGTCGTATGACTCAACGTGGTATGTATAGGTAACATAGACGACCTCCCCGAGTGGCTGGAGCGGGCCGAGCTCGCGATCAAGGGCGCAAAGCCCGAGGCGGGCTTTTATTACTGCTCAGGTCTGTTGGACTGGCGCACGGGCAAACTGAGCTCGGCGCTGCGCAGCTTCAACGCGGCCCGTCGGGACCCCGAGTGGGGCCAGCAGGCAATCTACAACATGATCGAGATCTGCCTCGACCCTGACGACGACGGTCTCGCGAGTGACGTGTTCGCCGGCGGTGACGACGAGGACACCGAGCCCGAGGATTCGCGCGGCATGGCGCTGCGGACCGCCCAAAAGCTCCTCCACGAACTCAATCCCAAGGGCAATCCCCAGGAGACGCTAACCCACCGTCTGCTGTCCAACTTTTATCTTCTGGCTACCAAGCAAAAGCACAACATCGAGCGCGCCCTGCAGGACTGCACGGCCCTGGCGAGCCAGGAGAGCCTGCGCGATCACGTCGGACCGGCCCTTGGCCTCGCCACCGCTCACATACTCCTGAAACAGACGCCCCGGGCGCGCAACCATCTTAAACGCGTCAGCAAGAACACGTGGACGTTCGAGGACGCAGAGTACCTGGAACGCTGCTGGATGCTCTTGGGTATGTTATTCACGTGTACAACGTTCAAGCGATCGTTTCGTAACGACTATCATCCAACTTTGCAGCCGACATCTACGTGCAGTCGAGCAAGTACGACCTCGCCTCGGAACTGCTGAAACGAGTGGTCCAGCACAACGCGACCTGCGTACGAGCTCACGAGCTGTTGGGCCACGTGGCCGAGAAGGAGCAGTCGTACGACGAGGCGGCCGAAAAGTACGCCCTCGCTTGGAAATACGGCGGCAAGTTGAAGCTCGCCATCGGCCACAAACTCGCCTACTGTCACTTCAAGAGCAAACACTTTGCCGACGCCATCGAGGCCTGCAACGAGGTGCTCAAGATCGAACCCGACTACCCGCGCATCAGGCGCGACATCCTCGAGAAGAGTATGCATAATCTGAGGACTTGAGTGCTTTTTTTCCATTAACTGTTAGCTGTTTTTTTTTTTTTCTTTCCTTTCTTCCGTCCTGGTGTTTCATAACAGTTGTGATTGTATATGTATATAAAAATACACTGTCGTTTTACGCAAGCAATTTCATGTCGTTGATCAAACATAACCTCTCCATCCCCCCGTCCAAAAAAAAAAATCTTGCAATGAGCGCAAAACACCCGCTCCGAGTGGTCATCACCGAGGCCTCGGATTACATAGCTCGCTCGTTGGCTTACCGCATTCTGAGCGACGATGTCTTCGGCTCGGACCAGCAGATCATCCTGTGCCTTTTCGACAACAGCGACCTGTTTTTGGAGAGCATTTCGATCGAGATAACAGCCTGCGCCCCGGCACTATTGAAAGGTGTCACGCGCTTGCAGTGGTTAGTTTCTGTCTGAGAAAAAAAAGTCAATATGGCAACGTATACTCCCCAGACATCATCCACTCGAACGATCCCGCGGTGGCGTTTAAGGACGCGGACGTCGTGTTTTCGATAGGAACGGCCAGGGATTACAACTTCACCGACGTTGACATAAGCCGAGATCCGTTTTTTCGGGACTACGTCCTGGAAACCAAGAACAACGTGAGAAAAACAGTCGTCATTCGCGTTTCCTTGGTTGTATTTCATGGTTTTGGCATCCAATAGGCCTTGGCGATACAGAGTTACGCGAAAAAAGACGCCAAAGTCGTGACACTAGGAAATACAGCGGCGAGATTGATTTCCGAGTACGCGCCCTCGTTGCCCAAGGAGAACATCACCGCGGTCACCTTGGCGATTCAGAGATTCGTCACTTTTCACGTGACTTCTTTTTATAACCAACTGTATTTTCGTCAGAAAAACCGAGGCAAAATCAGTGTTTTTTTTTTTTTTTTCTTCTAACAGATAGCGAAAAAAATCAAGAGACTAGCGAGCGACGTTAAGAATTTGATTGTTTGGGGGACCAACAGCAGAAAAGCTCTGCCCTGCTGCAACTATGCCAAGATCGATGGAGACAGGTTCGTCATAGACGTGATCAAAGACGACGAATGGTGCAAAAAGACGCTACCAAAGGTCGTTTGCCTTATTGGACGGTGCCATATTTAATTGAAACAGAGTGACAAAACGAGACAAAAAAAAAATTTACTTTTCAGCTGATCAACAATTTGTTTAGTAAATGCCACTACAGAGTGTCCGAAGCACTGGCTCTGGCGGACCATTGCAAGTTTCTAATCCAGGGCACCCCAGATGGCGAGTGGACCAACATGAGCGTCGTGTCCGATGGCTCGTACGGCATTACGCCGGGCGTGTATTTTTCGTTTCCCGTTTATTGCACAAACGGCCGATGGGATATCGTCAAAGTGCGGCTTTGTTTTTTTTTTTTTTTTTTACAATTGTTTGGTTAAGCAATGCCAAATGATTCTCCTTTTTCTCAGGACTTGCACGTGGAAGACTACTGCCGGAGTAGTTTTGGAGCCCTCTTGGCTGTTCTTGAAAAGAGATTCGCCATTGCTATGGACATATGCCGCAAAGCAACAGTGAAAAAGCATCCGGAAAAAAAACCCCAAAGGTCATCGTTGAAGTCGAATAATAAGGTGACTGTGGCAAAAACGTTGTCCATACACTCCAAAACTGAATCGTGTGGCGTTGGGTGCACGTTTGCAAACAGTGACTCAAGTTCGAGTAACGTGTGATTGATTGAAAGTTGTTTTAACATTATTATTGGATACATACAACTATATTTTGTTCGATAAAGAGTTGGTAACGATAAAAATAAAATTGGAGAACTTTGAATTGTCGATTAACCTCCCGTTCGAGGATTGGGTGGCCAAAAAAAATTTTTTTTTTCAACCCTATCACTTTGCATTATATAAATAATCGAGTGTAAATATAATAGGTATGTTAGGAAACGCTTCATAAAGTACCTTGATTTGTAGTGAAATAGTAAATAAATGAATTTTCGAACACACGATTTTATTCTTTATCAAGTAGGGCTCGTTTAACTTTTCAATAAACGTAGGTAATTGTATTCATGAAAAACGTCGTTTCTCTGTATTAACCAAATAAGCATTTTTCCAAGAAACAATAGAAAAAAGTTAGCAAATTGGAATCAATGTTTTTGTTAGTATGGTAAACAATTTACTATTTTTTTTTTTTTTTCGGAAAAGTCTGTAAGTATTTCGACTGCTAAGTCTTCTTCACTTGTTATGTACACACTCATGAAAATCGAATATTGAACGTTACAAAAAAATCCACCCTCACAAAGTAAACATCTCCCACGGTTCCTTTACACGTACGTGCTCATCTGTACTTATTGTCGGTCGTCTCAAGTGCCCGAATCCTTCCTCGTACACTAAGCTCTTGAGACGACTCCATTAAATTGGGCCATCGACCCATATTTTTCGACAGCTTCGAAAATCTAGCCATTGAAATTCTGTCAGTGCTTCGACTTGATTCGATTTGGAATATTAGAAATAATAGTAAAATGAACTCGATCATCTATTTTAGATTCGTGACACTAGCTATTACCATGATGGAAGCTTTGAAGAAAGACGAGGTCATCGACCAAATAACCCCTCACCTGCATAAAAACCTGCGAACGCAGCAGGTAATAAGCATCGGGCGATTAGTATCCCTGTCGTTGCCGATATCCTCGTCCATCGTGCGCAACGTCTCCAGCTTCATTCCCACTCTCGTCGTCAACTCAGACTCAACGCTGAGTATGAAAAAACCCCACGAAGCAACCATCAAGACGAAACACCTCAGGTCGCGGTCTTTGCAAACAGCTCTGAGAATCGTCCTGATCGAGAACGAAGAGGAGACCGACCGATCTCTATCCTCGCACCTGAATATCCTCGTTCGCTTTTCGGCCAAAATGACCAGGCCAAAGTGCCTTTTCATAGTCACCCATTCGGGCGACAGTTTGGACCTATCGCGGTTCTTTCAAAAAGCCTGGGCTCGCAAGTTCCTGAACATCGTCGTCGTAGAAGTGCTCCAGAGTAGCCGATTCGCGGACGATTACGGGACACTGGTGCACCAGTATAATCCATTTTCCAACGTCTACTCTCGCGGTAATTTAAAGATCGACACCGAACTTTTTCCCAATAAAATGCTCAATATGCACGGTTACCAACTAAAAGTCGGTCTGTTCGAGGAAATTCTGCGAGTGGCCATAAAACCGGAGAGCCGCGCGGCTACCATCAACACCAGCGCCGATTTTATGGATCTCGTGCACGGTATGGATGTGCGTGTCGCCAGAACGTTGGCTCAGATATTGAATTTCGGAATGGCCGTTGATGTGGTGGATTCGAAGAACTCGAGTTGGCAAGCGTTTACGGCGAATGATAATTTGTACGTCGATGAGGCCGTGAAAAAGGGGGCGATCGACTTTTCGGTGAATCTTTACGCCATCATTGGCTCGACCAGACTTGAGAAGCTGTTTTTCGAGCCAAGGTCAGTAATTTGCGGGGTAATTGTAGTTACGTATGTCGAAGAAAACATGTCTCACCTGGTGGTCCAATTGGGAAGCTCTCCAATAGCATTTTAGCATTTTTTTTTTTTTTTTTATTCATCATCGCCCGTAGGCTCAGACGTGGCTTTCTTTAACACAAGCACAGTGTTTATTAAGCCATCGGTGCACCTGAAATATGACCAGATCTTTATACGTATAAACACAAGGGCCAACTCAGTCACACCTATGATCACGTAGTGGGTTAACGACCAAATTTCAATGTAATGGTAGTTTTAAAAATCGTACATTTAGCACATGTCTTATGGGAATAATTTCTATGTAGCACAATCAAACAAATTACAAGCGAATATAAATATATGAATATGCATGAAAAAGCCATAGCATGTACATTTTTTCATGTACTTTACGATAGCAGGAAAAATATCCAATTTTAACGAACAAAATCTTGAAATATTTATAAATAAAGTGAGTCAAATCCATATGTACAGGTATAGAAAAATATAAACGCCGTAGAGATTCGTGCTTTTAAGGAGTTCGACTTCGACCAAGTAATTCGTACTACTTTATATATTTCGATGCTTCAAAGAATTTTGATGTATGAAACGACTTTTAAGCGATAAAAAAAGGAGTGGTGTTTAATTTTGCTTGTGAAGAAAAAAAAAAAAATACGAAATTAATCACATTTTTGTTTTAGTTTCCCGAAACCTAAATAAAAGCACACCATGAGGAAAAGTTTTTTCATTGTTTAAAATCTTATCTATATAAATTAAATATATACTTATTTTATTTTTTAAGAAAACCTCATAATAATGTTATTTTAGTTAAATTGAAAAAATTTGTTATCAACAAATAAATGTAACTAAACAGGAGTTCCGTTAAGTCTTTTTGATAAAACCTAGACGAAGAGATATGTGGTGGAAAAAAATACATGGTATACATGTAAGAAACAAATTTTTTACTAATATTTATTTTAAATTTCATACAAAGACATTTTTTAGTATAAAAAAGTGTGTAAAAGTTAGCTTTGACTTTTAATAAATTCGCGTATGAACAATTAAATAAAATTTTTTTTTGCCATCTATAAATTCACGGGTAACAGTTTGGGGGAAGCAAAATAGAGTTGGTTAATAAAACGAAAAATAATTTGGAAAATAAAAAAAAAGGTTTCGCTAACGCATAAGTATATATATTATATAGATACCATTTTCCAATACTCAACTCATAGATTTACATTCCAGTACATTCATCTACCCGTACTCGAGTCACCTGATAGTCAAGCAGCGCAGCAACTCGTACATCCACATATCTCAGGACGTCGGCCTCGTGACCAGCGTTGTACTCACACTAACGGGTTTAATAACACTGGTCGTGTACCTGCTTGGATTCGACAAAAAAATCTGGACGCCGCACAACATCGCGATTGTCCTGTTGCAGGGCCTGATGATCCGCAAACCCAAAAAGATCTCCGAGCGCATAGTCTTTTTGTGCCTGGGTTTCGTTTCGTCGGCATTTTTCGTCCGTGCGATCGAGCATCTTGTCAAGCACCTCTGGAGCGAGTCGTTTCGCACCTTCGACACGCTCCAGGAATTAGTGGAATCCGGCGTTGTACCGTACATCAGCCAAGACACGAAGAATATTTTAAACAGCTTCAACACGAGCGTCTTTCGGAGACTCATCGAGGTGTCCAACACGAGGTACGATATACACGGCTCTACTGTTTTACTTTGAAATATTGAAAATAAGAAGTTCAACTTCTTGTGCATAATTATGTACTATTATATAGCATATTACGCACCTAATGAGCGAGGTTAAGAATGTCGCAGATTTCATGTAAATGAACGTAAAATATTGGGTATTTCCTAACCTCCGAACGTGGTGCGTATACTATTTTTCTGCATACCCTCGTCGAAAAAGCTGATTATCTGTTTTGGAGCAGGGCAGATATGAAGCACTTTCCACGGGGGTATGCACGGAATTAAATTTATCTTTTGAGGACAGTCCATATATGTCATTAAAGTAACCTACATTACCGATCGTGTTATTTTGACTAGTAAGATCTTATAATATTATTAAGGTGAATGTCTTTATTCATGAAATACGAAAATTCATATACTTGTTATTGCAACTAACTTGATAAAAAAGTTGTGGTAGTTGTATATTTAAATTATCTGTATGAATTTATGAGAAAAGTTTTATTGTACATACCATCAATGATCAATTTTTAAGATTATTCCATAAATTGGGACAAAGTTGAACATAACCTATCTTTTGATGTGTACATAATATGATACCTACTTAACTTCAACAAGTAATTTATTCAATTCTAGTATATAAATAAATGTTATAATTATATCTGTTAAATACAATAGTGTTATACAAGTAAAAAAACTTTAATTGTCTTAAAATACTATACTTAATTTATATTTAAAAAAAAAATTTCATTAATAGGGACATGATTAGGACCAATAGGTATAACGTTTCATAACTACGTACATTTTGGTCTTATAATCTTTTTATAGAACAAAGTAATTCAAAAATTAAAAACCATATTTTAAAATTAGAATAATAATGGTAAATTTAAAGCACACCAACAAAAACCAAAATTTCTACCATTAAAGCGTACAATTGAGGAAAAAAAATTAAAGAAACAAGTATGATGAAATATAAATATCATAATAGGGACAATTGTAAAATTAGCTACTTTCTGGCGAAAAAAAGAGTTGACAACAATGCTTCAAGTTGCAAAGAATAAATCAAACTTAAATTTGCTTGGATTTAAAAAAAAACTCGCAGAGAAAAATGGATAGTACGATTTTAGAGTAATGAGACAAAACAGAAGTTACCATTTTTTTTGCAAATTTGTAATCAATAGGACTCAATTTGTGTTTTAAACCTCAAAGAATTGATCTCAACTCTTGTTGTCTGAAGAAAATAGTTATTTTTTAAATTAATAACATTACAAGTAATACGAGTTAAAGTAAAAGTAAATGCTTCGTAAAATAAATTGTCCTAGTGATTTCCGTACACTCCTTAGCAGTTTAATTAAATTTTGGGACAAAAGTGATTTTCTTTAGTTGCAACTTTCTCGAACTAAACAGAAAAATACTCTAGCTGTTTGGTACATGAAGAAAAAGGAGTTTGAAAAAGTAAAAAGTCCCCACACGACGAAATGGCACGATAGCTTATACAGTATTAGCATCTATTAATTTTTTTCATTTTTGTCTTGCTCTCCGCAGTACAGCCACTCGTGATTTTTCTAGTTATCTGAAGCACACATTTATTGGGATATAACTTGAAGATACCAAAGCGTGAAAGACATTAAGATATACAAATAAAAAAAAATGCGATTCAATAAAAAATGACACAACCAGAATATGACACATATAAATGGCAAAATTAAATGACATTATCCGTACAGTTTTGACGGCCGGATGGAAGTTTGCCTGGATGCTCTGTTGAGCGAGCCGAGCGACGTGAGCGCCTGCGAGGTTGACGCCAACGTCGGCCGTGTGGTATCGCACAGCTTCGTCGGGATCAAGAACAACTGGACCATCAGTATGGTCAAGGAGGCGCTGGTGCAGCCATGCTGGTCCGGAATAATTTTGCCCAAAACCACACCCTATACCGATGGCTTCAACACGATCCTGCGACGTTTCGGGGATTCGGGACTGTTGGCCCACTGGAACGACGAGGTGCTGGGCGATTTCGTGCGTCGCAAGATGAGCAGTCTTGGATTTTCGCGGGTCAAGAAGGAGAACGCCATTAACATGGGGATCGTCAAGTCTTTGCTTATGCTGTTGCTGGTTGGTTACGGGACTTCACTCGTTATCTTTGGCCTTGAACTGTTGTGGAATCGTTTTCGCGGAAAATTTACGTGCACCGACAGAAAAGAGCCGATACAGTAATGTTTAGCTAGAAACCATCAAAAAAAGGAGGGAATAGTATATTTAAGGTGGACAATGGCCCACAACTCACCGATATTAATTGATTTTACAACAACAACGGTTCAATTTAATCATCTGTAATTAAAATGTGTTTAACAATAATGTCAGAAACATTGCCTGTAAATAAAACCATAATGATAGTACGAAACTATAAAAAAAATTCAAAATACTATTTATTTTGGCTCCTATAGATATACTGATAATATGGAAATATATACGAAAATTGCAATATGTTCTAAACGGCATGGGCAATTTTTTCCATTTTTTACGTAATATTTCTAGTCATACGAAATAGAATATCAGTTTTTGAAAAAAGTTTTTTGTATGGTTATTTTCTAATAAAACGAAATGTTCGTTCTTTACGCATTTCGCCTACCCGGGGCGTTTACTGGCCTCTCTATTACATGATAAAATGTTATATAATAATACAAGCACCTACCGCACGATGACTCGAGGCACTTACTGGACACTCTATTAAATAATATAATGTTAATCAAACACAATCAGCACCCCGGGTAGTGCAACTTTGAAGCATTGTATTTTCGTTTTTGCACCGCTGAGACTTCTGAAATTTTAACAGTAGATCAAAAATACTTTAAAGAATACGTGTTTTAAGTTTCGAGAAATTTCGTCGTCTTTTCATTTCATCAACTATTGGCTTAAAAGATAATACACTGAAAGCAAGTGTATTTCTTTTCTACTTAGTGAAATAAGATCATTCCCTATAAAAACATAGGACGTAGTTTTTAATTAAAACTAAAACTAGTACTTTGAAAAAAAGGTATTTATACTAGTCGGATCCTAACTTATGAAAGCGTGAAATGTGAAAAATGTACTTGCGTTACATATTATGTTCATTTGCGTTATAGTTCTTTAGCACTAAGAGTGTAGGTGTACATAAATAAAATAAAACATCAATTGCCAAGTTTAATTGAACGAAAAGTAAAATACTATTCTTGTAATAATAGTTGAGTCACTTGCATCACATGCATCTCTTTCAATGTAATTTAATGATGAATTGTTAACACTATACTGATCATTAGAGTGTAATCATCGTTTATGAACATGTAAAAAATCGAGTAATAAAAATTGTATTCATATACAGGATAGTAGGTAACAATAACAAACCAAAAAGTGACTATTTCATACATCATCTATTACGTGACGGTAAAACTATCTAATTGTTATTGTCAATTATTACTTATTATTATTACATAAACAATGCGCAAAAATTTTAATATCAGAAAAAACGAAGGGGCGGGTAAATTTCAGCGATTTTCCACCATACGCATATATCTGTGGCGTCTCACATCTCTCGCACATCAGGCTCTACTCGCTAGGTGGCTAAGCCCCTAATAACTCTCTCCCGTCAAGCGGCGAAATACAGGCACGATTACTATATAAGCGCGATCGAGTCAGTCTAAGCCCACATCTCTTCTGTGTCTAAAGCAGAGAGCACGTCATCAGCCTTACTGATGAGTCCTGGCGTGCTCTCAGGACGAAACACCTTTTTCATCTCTCTTATAGACGACCTCACACAATTTCTATGAGGAAGTTTGCTTTGCAAGCTCAAAGTAGATGGCGCCAGGATAAACCAGCTCTGTCATGGCGACTCCCGGAAAAATTCAAAATGTATTGTTTAAAAACAAAATTTTTTTTTTGAAGACTACTGTCAAAAATACGTTATATAGCATTTAATGAAAATTAGTAATTAATTTAACAATATAATAGTAGTTTTCCTACGAGTTTGAAAAGTCTTTGTTTGCGAACCGAGAGGTTTGCGGCCAGAGCCGATGGCGAGGTCCGTAACGAGGTTCGTAAAGGAGACTTTTCGAACGAGTATCGGAAAACTGCTTTTTTTCCCGAAGAAGTACCAGCCTCCCAAAACCACCCGAGGGCGGAAAAATATTTTTTGCTTATATTTTATGTAGAATAATTAAATAGATGAAACATCAATAAAGCTCAACTGTACACATCAACGGAGATGTATCGTTAGAGTTGGGGAGTATGTTTATAACCTATACGTAAACGGTATCAATATTGAATTAAAAAATGAAGTGCAGTGTTTTAAATTGTAAAAATAAAGTAAAATTTAAATTTCCATCAAATCAGAGTAATAAAAAAAAATGGCTGAAAGTTATTGAAAGGCCAAATTTTGTACCAACTTCAAGTCATGGAATTTGCGAACAACACTTTCATCCAAAAGATATCGTTACAGAGCCTTTTACAGGTATTTTTTGTTTATATTAAATGAGTTTATAATTTTTTAAAGTAATGAAATATCGTTTCAATCCTATTAGGTGGATATAAATTACAAAAAATTCAGCTTAAACGAGGAGCTGCTCCTTTCTTGAGAAAAATTAATGAAAATGTAGAAAAAGCCAATAATAGAAATGTTGAGGCAACTTGTGGCTCACAATCTCATATCTTTGTTGCATCCAAATCTAACAATGACAACTGTGAATCAACCATCCCTGCAAAATCTCATTGCAATACTCAAAATGAAGTTAGTACTTATGAGCTTATTAGTGAAAAAACAACCAGTGTAAATAATGGTTTGAGTACTCAGTACAAGCAAAATGATGTTGATGAAACACAGATTGTAGAACCAATAGGACTTGGAAAGAGTGAAAAAAATGACAGCTTTCTTCAAATTCAGAACCAACAAACCAACCTTCACGAAGCAAAGAGAACAATATCATCTCAGACAGAGAAAAGTCCTCGCTATGACATCCAAGATTTCAAGGATAATCCAAAAAGTTTGCTCCATCTAACAGGATTAGAAAATTACTATAAATTTATGACCGTGTTATATTCGTTGGGGCCTGCTGTGTATAATTTGAAATGTGAACGAAGTACCGTTGGAAATTTATCTGTACCTAACCAACTGTTTTTAGTATTGTGGAAGCTACGTCGATACCCTTCGAACTATCTGAACATTTCAATGTACCTTAGATTGCAGTGGGAAACATATTCATAACGTGGATTAAGTTCATGTCACAAACATGGTCACTTATCGATTTGTGGCCCAGCCGAGAACTTGTAGATTTTTTCATGACAGATAATTTTAGAATGAACTACAGTAAAACTCGAGTAATAGTTGATGGCACAGAAATCAAAGTAGATGCTTCGAGCAACCCAACATACAAGCAGTCATTGTTCAGTACTTATAAAAATACTAGTACTATGAAAACAATTATCGGTACGAGTCCGGGTGGACTAATAAATAACTTATTTCTCTCCTGCTTATGGAGGTTCTACAAGCGATCGACAGATAATAGAACGATGTGATCTCCAAATAAAATGTCAAGCAGGTGATGTAATTGTGGGTGACAAAGGTTTCATGGTACAAGACATATTCGCTCCCTACAGCATTACTGTTGCTACACCAACGCCCTTAGTCTCAGGTTCTTTGTCTAGCAAGCTGGTATTAAAAGATCGAAAACTATCGAAGCATCGAGTACAAGTTGAAAGAATCATAGGATTGCTGAAAAGTTTTACCATACTCTCGAAAGGTTAAATCACAACTACTTTCCATTGACATCAGATATAGTTGGAGTGTGCGTCATGCTCACAAACTTTAAAGAGTGTATTATATCAAAAGATATGTAACAAATTGTTTCAATAATATATGTGTGTACGCTTAGAACTATTTAAATTTTATTTTTATTAGGATAAGCATAAAATTAATAAAAAATGCTAATTTTTCTCTACAACAGAGATCACAATATTACTAGATGCACATATGTATGGATCCTCAAAAATTTTTTAAATTGAAAACAACGTTTTTAACATTTATTGATAGGCAGCTCCATAGTTTTTAAATAAATATTTTTCAATTATTGCTGGTTGCAGATATGTATAATAAAAATAATCTAACTTAACAAGCATTTCTGATATAAAATTTTCATCTCTTTCAACAGAAATTCTGACAACATCAATAAAAGTGTACACAATTAAATCGCAAAAACTCCTTCCAGTTACATATAACTGTCCTTGGATTTGGTAAAAATAGGGACGTTCTCTTTTCAAACTTAAATTGACATCGTCATCCCTTCGAAGGTATGAAACAGTTTTCTCATTTATTTTTTGGTTTCTACTTGAATAAGAGCATTTCACTTCAACAATTGATAGTGAGTACAGCAATCTATCTCGACTAGCACCAAGATAAGGACGTTCCATTGATACAAACAGTCCACATGTTTTAATGTCTAAAGTATTGTGATGTTGTTTGCTGAACTCATCGATGGCAACTTGTTCATAGATGTGTCCATGGTCAGTTGCTTTAGATATAAATGAGGTTGGCTCCATGATTTTTTTAACCAAAGATTTGGAAACTTCTGAATCTGAATATCTGATACAGCAAGGATGCATGAAGCTATAATAATAATAATATCTTCTTTTGATACATCGAGCAAATGCAATGATTTCAACAATGTTTTGATATTTAAAGTCTTGGTATAACAAGAATGATCCCACTCGACACCGTACATATTTTCTGGCTCAACTATCTGTTTTATTGACATGTTATTGTTCATTCCTCTGGCAACAATGATATTTCTAAAAATAATTTTTGTACCACAAAATATAATCATCACTATACAGTGCATGTGACCCAGGCTCTGTGGTTTTTCTTTGAAATTGCACTGCTTTAATTGGGGATGCATTATACTTTTTGGTAGGATGGTGAAAGGTTTGAAGCTTTTGAGTGCATACTGCTTCGACAACAACTTATTGGGATTATGCCTCTACCACGTGACCTCAGTATATATATGACTAATATAGATGCGAAATAACACAGGTCTTATGGAAGGAATCTTGTTTTTATTTTTTTTCGCACTTAAAAAGATATTCAGCTTAAAAAGGTTGTTAATTCCATGTTACTGACATAATGAGAGTTACGTAGTTATTTTTTTCCTTTGGTGAATTCGTTCATGAAGGTTGAAACAGCGTTTTGAACGTATACGGAGTGCCGTTTAACCCTACTTTGAGCTGTTTGTTTCAGCTGTTGCTGCTGCTGCGCCACTGCTGCTGATGCTCAGAGGTAAATAAACAGCTCAAAGTAGGGTTAAACGGCACTCCGTATACGTTCAAAACGCTGTTTCAACCTTCATGAACGAATTCACCAAAGGAAAAAAATAACTACGTAACTCTCATTATGTCAGTAACATGGAATTAACAACCTTTTTAAGCTGAATATCTTTTTAAGTGCGAAAAAAAATAAAAACAAGATTCCTCCCATAAGACCTGTGTTATTTCGCATCTATATTAGTCATATATATACTGAGGTCACGTGGTAGAGGCATAATCCCAATTTCCTTAAGTGTAAGGGTGCGTATACATGGGAGTCCCGAAGTCCCGAGACTGACAGACTAAAGCTCGAGAAATCACGTTGGCGGTATAATTTTGATTGGTCTCTCGTAAACGTCTTACAAGTTAAAGTACCACTTTGTATTATTAATTGAAAAAAATTATATTGTTTGACTGCGAATCGAACTAGAACGATGCACCTCACATCTTCTAACCTAAAAAACATTATTTTAGTTTTATTGAAAAAAAATGCTAATACTCATGACAAGATTGCACTAAAAAATAGAATTAAAAAATTGCTTTTAATACATCGCGTTTTGTTAAATCACGAAAAAGAGTCTAAGGTAAAGCGAGTGTGGGTTTCTGAAGTGTACAAAGAAGTGAACAGAATAACTCAAGGAGCAAGCAACAATTTAATAATAACTTTAAGACTGCATGATAAAGAAGGTTTTCTTAATTTTATCCGAATGACGCCAAAAGTATTTGATAATCTTTTATCTACAGTAGGCCCTAAGATATCAAAAAAAATTGTTTTTCGGAATCCAATATCTGCTACAATCCGTTTACAATTGACTTTGCGATATCTTGCAACGGGTGATAACTTAAAGACTTTGTCTTTGATGTTCAGAGTTCATCCAAGTACATCGTCTAAAATTGTAGAAGAAACTTGCCGAGAACTGTGGAATACTTTGAAACCCATTGTTTTTGTAAGTAATTTTACCCAAAATGTGTGGAGAAACATTGCAACAGGATTCGAGGCAGAGTGGAACTTTCCCAACTGCTTAGGCTGCGTAGACAGTAAACTGATTACAATGCAGGTAAATATATAACTTGGTGGTTAAATAAATAACATGTATCTATCAGTACAGAAATGTATTGAAAAATAAAAATTTCATTGTGTTTTTTTAGGCTCCTCCAAACAGTTGTTCTTACTTTTATGATTACAAGGGGCATCACAGTGTTCACCTCCAAGCCTACGTAGATGCGTACAAAAAGTTTATTTTTGTTGAAATTGGAGCTGCTGGGCGTCAAAGTGATGGAGGAGTTTTTCATAATAGTAAGATAAGTAACATGATCAAAAACGCCCAATTAAATATTCCACCACCAAGATCTTTGGTACCAGGAGGTATGAAGCTACCACATGTGTTTTTAGGAGATGAAGCTTTTGGCTTAAGCAAATTTATGTTGACTCCTTATCCCAGAAGTTCAAATTTAAGTTTGGAAAAAAAAGTGTTTAACTACCGACAGTCTAGAGCAAGACGTATAGTTGAATGTAGTTTTGGAGAGCTAACAAGTACGTGGCGACTCTTTAGAAATAGTGTTAAAATTTCATTACCAAACTTATTAGAAGCAATAAAAGCTTGTGTTTGCTTGCAAAACTTTTTATTAATGCAGAGACCGGAACATTCTGATTATTCTGATTCATTTGGAAACATGCAAGTAAATGAAGAATATCAGAGTTTGCAAAACATTAATGAGGAATCGGGCAGTGAGAGGGCTAGACGAATTTTAGCAGTAAATATAAGAGATGAGTATGCAAATTTTTCTGTCAACGAGGGAGCAGTGCCGTTTCAGTGGAACAAAGCTTTTAATAATGATTTTTGAGGAATAGTGTACACAAACAATCATAATTATATTGTATGCAAACAACTTTTAAAAAACCATGGGCATGTATGACGAGAAATATTATTAAAAATGAATCATTAAATTATTGAAGATAGTTTTTATTTATTTATTTATGTACTACGTTTATTATTTTGCAAACACTCAATTATTTTTTAAATTCATAATAAGTATAGCATGCAATTTATGTACAGCTGTTCTTGTAAGATATTCACATTTTTTTTTGATGTTTTGTAATCACAATGGGAATCTTACACTTAGTCTACTTACATTTAAAATATACTATGTGATCCTTCTTAATACATTTATATCATTGTAACGTGACAGGTACTTAAGTATTTTTAGTATTTTTATACTTAATAATAATAGTACGTACAATCTCTATAACGCAGTCTTCTATGTATTCAATCACAATCTTCTTTGATTTTTTATAATTATCTATAATGCACACAACTTTAAGAAAAAATAAATTATGAACTTAACTCTTTTTTTTTTCGTTTAAAAACACTAAAACTTCAATCTGCAATAGCAGCCTTGATTCTTCAGGTACCTTGCGAATAATTTCTCCGACTTGAATTAAGAAACCATCAACACCGTCTCAAGTTTTATTGTCTTTAAGACATTAAAATTTGGGTATCGAAGTCATTAACCTCAGCCATTTGACCTGCAATGATTTTAGTAAGCCGTAAAAATACCTTTTCAAGGTATTGTTAAGATATTTTAATTATATACTAATACGTACGTTTTTTAGACTTTTTTTTGTAAAAATCTGGAATGATTGGTTCTTCAGGACCAGCTTCTTCATTATCAGTTAAGTCAAACATCGTTGTGTTTGCTGTAGAATCCATCGATGAAATCGTACTACATTCGAGACAAATATTTTATAGACTAATATGCCTCTTATGTGTCATTATGTACATAATAGTTATTACTTACGGAACAGGATCTGTAGAATCATTCAAAAACTGCATAAGTGCATAAAACTTAAATGTTTCGGATGGGTGCTTTTTGCCCGAAGCAGCTGCTCCACTTGGCTTATATGAGAGTACTACTTTTCTTGTCTTCATATATTTGCCTCTTAAGTACTCCCATCGTTTCTTAGCATGTTCCACATTTTTTGTTGAGATCATTTTGCAAACTGCTAGCCAATGTATGTTTTTCTTTAAATGGGTTCTTTCCTCTGGAGGAATATTTTTGTGATCCCACAGGGGTCGTCTTTTTTGAACTGCTACAATCAATGACTCATCAAATGAGTCTTGATTATTTTGGCTGATTTTCTCACTTCCTTTGTTACTTGAATTATTATTTACAGGAGAGTCCGATAACTCGTCTATTTTATTGGTCTCAGTATCTTCAGCAGCTTTCAGATTTGACGTTAAGGCTTAAATCGTTATAAAACATATACTTCAAGAAGTAGCATAAGTAGTCCTTTAATTGTTTTAATATACTACAACTTACTTGGAAAAACTTCATTTTCATCATTTGATACCAAGACATATTCACTTGATGATAATTTCTTGAAACACTTGTGATTCCAATTATTGTTTGCAATGTTTAGAGATTCATTGCAGTATTTACAGGTGAGTGACTAAAATAAAACATTAATATTCTCAATTTACAATGAATAAGTTAAAAAACTTTTTGATGGAAAGGTTATGTTGTTATGACTTTATATTTAACATAATTTTAATTAATTTAATTGACTTAACTACATTACTGTACTGACTGTTATGATACTATTGCTCATTTTTATTCAAGATGTGTAACACAATAATTTTACTTAAACTGTTATTACGCTTCAAACTTAAATTTCACAAGGAACAGCTCGTTATGTATACAAACAGGGAATGAGATCAAAGAGGCACCTTATACTTTTTACATTTTACCGCCAACGTGATTTCTCGAGCTTTAGTCTGTCAGTCTCGGGACTTCGGGACTCCCATGTATACGCACCCTAAGTCTTTCATGGCTAAAAGCAGTATTATATCATGTTTACAATGAGCTTATGTGGATTGTCCAACTGGACAGTCACAAGAACATTCTAAAATCTTTCCTGTCATATTAAAGCTAACATTAACTACATATTGCATGTGTTTCTTCAGTTCAGCCTTACTATTAGCTCTTACAAAATAAATATCATCTCAAAAAATAACATTCATGTCACATATACTGCGTTGTAATAATCATTTACGTTAGAATATAATAAAGAGTTGTACTTTGGAAAGAATATCTTATGAATTGGAAAAAACCGGATTTGTACATTTCATTCGCTTTTTCTGAGCGTTGATTAATCTTTTGTAAAAAAAGTTGCAAATGTTTTTCAGTATAAGACTAGGGTATTGGGCATGATGAATGTACGTCTTTGTAAGTATCTGGGGGAGGAGTCCTTAAAACTTCATCATCCTCCATAGGTACAAACCTAAAGTTATCATTTTTTTCATAATGAATCAACCTGTGAATATTTGCATCAAAATAGATATTCCACATATTAAATTAGTAATTCTCAAGGGAGTATTACACATATAACCTATAAAAATCATTAACCTGTCAACAAGCTCCGATTTTCTTCCTGTTACCTTTGCACCTCTATCTTTCAACAACAACTTCAATTGTTTAATTGTCATCTTACCATACATACTTTGCCCATTCATTTCAAAACTCTCAAAAACGCATCCACAACTTCTTTCGAGCTTTTGGACTAGCTGTTATGATAATGCATGCATATAAAATGTATGTATACATCTAAACTTGGTAACCGTTTTATCAATGTATTAATTGCTTTATTTATATTTCTGTGCATTCTTTAGTTTCATATGACTAAATAATAGTATTTGCCATAGGTCATAAAAAAAAAATTTTTCCGCCCTCGGGTGGTTTTGGGTGGCTGGTACTTCCTCGGGCGAAAAATCAGTTTTCCGGAACTCGTTCGAAAAGTCTCCTTTACGAACCTCGTTACATCCCTCGCCTTCGGCTCGGGCCGCAAACCTCTCGGATCGCAAACAGAGACTTTTCAAACTCGTAGGAAAACTACTATTTTTTAAACAATATATTTTGAATTTTTCCAGGAGTCGCCATGACAGAGCTGGTTTATCCTGCCGCCATCTACTTTGAGCTTGCAAGCAAACTTCCTCATACATAGACAACGGCCAAAGTGCTACTTCTGAATTTCATAACTCGAAACCCAGAACGAAGGCCCCGCCAAAAATGATACACATTGTTTATTATTATAAAATCTCATGCTGAAAAAAATACCACCGTAAAGTTAAGAAATTAGAGATTCTTATTGAGATGATCAGACTGTAAGAAAGGATCTTGATGTTAATGAAAAAAATTATTGACTCTAGGCAACCATGCTACTCCGTGTATTCTCGTAACCACGTGAACTCACCACTCAGCCACAAGTTGGCGCTGGTGTCTTTGTGCACGGAGCCTATACATTCAAAAGTGTTGGAACAAAATCATAAATGTATTTATATGAAGTTAACTTCCTTTCTCATAATCGTTAGCAATACTTGAGCTAAAAAAACGCCCCCTTTTTTTAAAGGGTATCGACAATTATTACTAAAAGGCTCATTGAAAATATTAAAGTGAAATAAAAGCAAAATAAATGTATGTAATGATGACCAGTATTTGATAACATAACCTAACATGCATTCTCAGACGAACAAATTATTGATCGGTAAAGTTTTTCATTATTTAGATTTAAAAACATCAATCATGTAAGAAAATAAGATGTGAAAAAATAAGGGAACAAGAAATGTCTGTGGTTACAGTCTAGATAATGATTCGTATCAAGATTTCTTTGTATACTTTGTACTCCTGCAAATATGTTTAAGCACCTTATAATTTTTCTTATCGGCATTTCCAACATTAAATGTATTTTTGGTTCCATAACTTGTAAGCCAAAAGTTGGTAAGTAACAATAATAAGTAGTTGACACTTTTATTGTTGTAACTTTATGAAATAAACTTTTATATTAATCTTACAGCTGTTATTGGAGCTGGAATCGGTGGAGCATCTGCATCTCATTTCATCACAGAATTGTTTAACAAAAACGTGGAAATAGATGTTTTCGAAGCCAAGAAAATTGGTGGTCGCTTGGCTTCCATTGAATTCGGAAGCAATGAATATGAAGCTGGAGGTACGATAATACATCCAAGAAACAAGTACATGGTAGATTTTGTCAATCAGTTGGGCTTGGAGCACACACCACCTTCATTTGAAAGATTTGGTATATGGAATGGTGATGAACTTGTTTTTGAAGAAAGCAGTTGGGAATCTATCACATTGGTCAAACTTTTGTACAAATATGGAATGCAACCAATACACCTTTACAGATATGTGGATAAAATATTGGATGATTTTCAAAGAATTTATGAACACCAAGACAAGGGAGTAGGTTTTGAAAATGTAACTGCTTTGATTATGTCCATGAATAAAGAGTTTGCACAATTGTTGGAAACGCCAATGCATGATCATCTAACAAGCTTGGGTTATGGAGAAGAATTGATCAATCAATTAGTTAAGGCTACCATTGTGGTAAATTATGGACAGGATGTAAATATACATGCTTTTGTGGGATGTGTGTCAGTGGCTGGTGTTGGTTTTGATTTATGGTCAATCAAAGGTGGCAATAAAAAGGTACGTTTCTTATCTGTTTTCGATAATTACTTGAGTGTACACAATTTTTATTTTACATCTTCTCAGGTGCCTCAGTTTTTGCTCTCAAGAAATGAAAAAGTCACGGTCATATCTTCTACTGTTAAAAAAATTCACAAGCATTCTTTAGAAAATAGTCCCAAGTATGAAATTTTTCACAGACAAAGTTTGTATGATTGTCCATAAATATCATCCTCAAATCGTCACTTTTGGATTTAATCTAAAATTTGATATTTCAGGTGAACAAAATGAAACAAGCGGTATCTATGATATTGTCATTATTGCTACCCCTATGACAAGTGATCATGAAAATCCAATAGCATTTAGTGGATTTGACAATCCAGATTTACATTTTCCTGGAGAATTTCAAACAACAATTGCAACGTTTGTATCAGGCAAAATTAACTATTCCTACTTTGAAGTGGAAGATGAATTGGGAGGAATGATGAGCTGTGATCCGGATAAAACGAAAATTAGTTGTATTGGAAAGATATCCTCTGTCGATGGTAAACAAGACATTGATGCAGAAGTGTGGAAAGTGTTTAGTAGACAAGAATTGCAAAATATGGACAAAATCTTTTTAAAAGTAAGTTTTTTTAGGAGTGCCTGAGTTATTAGTGTTTCTTTTCTCGCTTAGAATTTGTATAAAAGTAAAAAATTAAATATTTTACGGCTAACTAAAGGTCAATTTATGATGACCCCATAGATAAATGAAGTGAAAGAAATCAAATGGAAAGCTTATCCTCGATATTCATCGACTGGAAGACTAGATAAATTCAAGCTTGATGACTTTATGTATCATGTAAATGCAATCGAATGGGCTGCTAGTGCCATGGAAATGAGTGCCATAGGGGGAAGAAACGCTGCTATATTAGCTTACAATGACTATGGTCATAAATGTGTACCCCCAATGTCACATCACCAATCCCCAAACATGAAGACTCGAACACCTTCTTCAGAATTATGACAATAGGTAAATGTGATTTATAATTTTCATCGAGACAAGAATCGTTTTTTTTTTGTATAATATAATTGGTCAAAGAACTAATTCATATTTACATAGATGCAGTTTGGCTTGAACAAGTGTGCTTCAACACGTAAGTATCAGCAATATTTTTAATAACGATATTGAATGTCACAAAATGTGTGATTAGTTTTTGGATCACTTCTACACCTCACATACACAAGCTTGTACATGTGATAATCTGATAATTGTATTTTACTACACCTGTGCATGCAAATGTAATAATAAGTACATTCAAACGTAATTTACTTCTTAGATTGAAAAATTATTCGAGAGCAAATGTGTGAAGAGGAGGTATCCTTTTTAATAGAACCACTAAGATATCTTTAATCATTTAGAATTGAAAATATTAAATAAATAAATCATCATCCAAATATGCAAGTACGAAAACTCTGTGATGTACCTATACCCATGTGGTTTCAGTTTAATGTTAGTTTACTTTCAATAATACCAGAACCAGATCCCAATAAACTTTATTAGTTATATTTTACTAACTATGGAAGCAAGTCACAAAGTTTATATCAACTTTCCGAACATTTTTTACACTTGAAAAAATCAGTTAAAAAATTTAAGGTTATAATTGGGAAATCATTTTTCATCGGGTTTTTATCTAATTTTCTAATCAAAAAATGTAAAGTAAACTTGACTAAGTTAATCAAATTCATTAAATCTGTTTCGTAGAAGGTGTACTTACCTTAAATTATCAATTAACCAACTGTATAAACTGTGTGTTATCTATTTCGACTTTCCCGAGTTCCCTCCAATGCTGGAAAATTTCACTCTGTGTAAGTAAATTGAAAACGGTGTTATGTAGAGAATACCTCTAATTTCAAACCTATAATCTTTGAGATTATCTTTTCATCTTGCAACTTGTTGCAGGTATCTTTCAGAGGTTTTAAAGACATTCTCAAGATTACAAAAAATTTAAAATACTAAAAAAAAAGATGAACTCAATGAGTAATTATTCAATTAAGAGTCTACTACATAATTAATTTGACTGTCTAAATTTTATGAAAACATCTCTAACATTTAAAGTTCAAGTTTAGGAAATTTACAATTCTAAAAAAAATTTTTTTCCAACCCCAATTCAACATACAATATCCAATACCAGAATTTTTTAAACAAATGGATTGAGTTTTACATTGTGTGGAGCTTTGGTTTAAAATAGTATGTATGATTTTCTTTTGAAACGAAATATTTTTTTTATTTTATACATCCGTTTTTGAGCAGCAGACATGAATCGATTCAAGTAAAATTATTATAAAATACTATTTATTGATTTAAAAAACTGTAAAGAATAATATTTATTTGACACAAATTTTATTAAATCAAAACTTTACCTTTTACTTATGTACAAACCTATGATAATCGAATTCTTTGAGAAGTTGTTCTTACACGCTATGAAACACATTCACGAAACTTTTCGACACTTTTGTAAAAAAGCTCATGGTTTTATTATTTGTTTTATGCTACTTATCAAAAATAAAAATATATATATATTATACGTTTACATAATAATTATCATTGCTAAAATACTATTAAAGTCATGGTACATAAAAATTAATTCAGTGGTAGAAAAATACAAAAAAGATTGCCTCGTCGCTCTACTGTTTCCCGTAACGCTATCGCGTATGCACATCTTACAAAATACTCTTAAAGTGTACGTTTAAAAATTTTGTTCTCCCAATGCTATCGTATACTCCTGGGCGTCGGCGACACTAGAAGCTCCACTATTTTCGGCAAATAGCAGAGTTTGTCCCTGACGACCATTGGCATCTCTGAGTTGTGATGCTGATCGTTATTGAACCGCAACACATTGCCGGTCGGGCTCTCATAGAGTATTCCTCCACCCTTATTTTTTGGAGTCACCTTTGAAAAACAAAAAATCACCAATCATCCCACAAATCACAAAACAAATTTCCTCAACATTCAAAGAAACCTACCGTGAGAACCGAGCCGTCCTTATAATCAACCCGTATATCACCAGACGGCGTTTGGATTGCCGTGCCGATACCCGGCACATTGATTTTCGTCACCTTCGTTTGCGATACTCTGACGGAGTTCGATTTCCTAGACTGTGAATTTACGGTCGAAACCATAGAACAAGTCGCGTCGAACGAGGAAGGCAGTTGCTGAAGACAAAAATACAAATCCAATGAAGCCACGAGCATAAACTTTTCCCCGTGCTAATGAAAAACACTCACCACAGCAGGCACACTTGGGCCGCGCGACACGTTTTCCTTGCCCTGGAGCGGAGGCGTGATCGGTATTTGATCGGCGAGGGGTGCCGTTGGCCTGCGTCCGATGATCGCCGGGAAAAACGGATTACCCGTCGCAGTCTCGAGGGACGCGAGCGAGGACTCGAGCAGCAAACAGCGCTTGTAACAGTCGGCATAGTGGTCGTAGTACTCCTCGAGCCCAGCTGGTATCTCGCCCTCCACGTAGGTCTCGCCTGACTTACTTATTATCTTCACCACGTCCTTCACGCGCATCACCTAAATCGACAGAGCGTTATTATCATTCTTTGTTTTGTAATGAATAAAAATTGGAAAAAAAAGAAGGAATGCATGTCCTATGATTACTTTGACAGCGTCGTAGAACAGTATCTCGCAGTCGGGGTGCGGTCCGTTCTCCATGAAGAAGCACTTGGCGCGATTAGTGTAGAGTGTGATCTTGGGCGTCTTGGCGCGCACGAGACTTATGAAGCGCGCGGCATACTCGTACTTGCGGTGGTGCTTGGACGGCAAGCTTTCGTACGAGTAGATGCTGTCGGCACCGCGCTCGGGCAGAGGAGGCGGCTGTTTGCCCGGGACGAGGGCTTCTTTGGGCTTGTAGAGAATGATGCGCAGACCGTCTCCCGATATCCTGCATACCTCGATTATTCTATCCTGTGGAAAGAAATTGTTTCAGCTTTTTTTTTGTCTTTGCTCTTCGATTGCTACTCGTAGGAAGGCGCTTACAATGTTGTTTCTCCTTTTGAAAAATTCAACGCACACCTCTCCGTTGCTGGATATGGTAAAAACAGCGTTTTTAGTCGGATGACGGGTAGGTTGAAGCCTTAGTGTCGATAACGGTGGCACTTCTAATTTTTCAACTGGTTGAACCTTAAAATTGAAAAAATGAAGAACCGATACGTTACATAGGATGAATGTAAGATTAATGAGACCGACCCCTTCGGATTCGTCGCGCTCGTTTTCCTCGATTTGTCGATGACCGCTGCGAGCTCTAACGACCGCCGCGGCCTCGGCTGCCGCTACTGATGCCTCTGTTTCCACATCTCTGCGCTGATGCCTGCTGCCACTGGTCGACGGATCGCTGTAGTGCGACAGCTGAACTTGGCTGCTTCGAGGTGGCGGAGGTGCTGGGATGCCCGAGAGGACCGAGTCCTCTTGGTACTGCTGGTGGTCCGAGTATCTGAGACAATCCAGATAATTATTTTTTGATTCGTTGCTGCAAGCATGTGATGAAATTTGTTTCTCGGCGATTGCTATTTACCTGAATTGGTGAGAGCCGTGAGTGGAGGAATTTAGCTCCATCAGAGGCTCACTAAGTACGGTGGCGCGAGTATTATTGCTCATCATATGAATACTGTTGCTTGGCCGCTCTTCCGACCGCGATCGCATCCGCGGTCGACCGCACGAGGATAGGGTTCGACCTAGACCCGAATCAATATTGTCGCCTGACAATCGTGCAAAGCCAATTTTTTCCTAAAAATCAATAGGACTTAAAATTATGAAGAATCGCTTGCTGAAGGATGAAAAATTTTTTTTTTCCCCACGTTTAGCCGATGTTTTTCCAAAGACGTGATGAACGGATGCTTGATTATGTCGCGTAACCGTATGCGATCCTTTGGATTCTTCTTAAGCAGTCTATCAATGAGATCCTTGGCGTTTTCAGACAGATGCGAAGGCATCACGTAGTCCGCCATTACTACGCGAGTCAGGGTGCTTTTAACGGCGTCCGTGTCAAAGGGTGGCCTGCCAACCAGTAGTGTGTACAACATGCAACCTAATCCCCATACATCAGCTTCTAAGCCATGCGAAGATCTTGTAGCTACCTGTGTGAAAATCATTTTTTTGCTTGGTGTTGGACTAAGGCATTTCATTAAATATCATACAAGCAGAAAGAATCGATTTACTTCTGGTGAAATGAAGTTAGGCGTGCCACACATCGTCAAATGCTTTTCGTCTGGTCGAGATAATTGGGTAGCAAGTCCAAAGTCTGCTATTTTCTAAAATATCAAAGTAATTTGTTGTTATTTTTTTTTTTCTCATGTTTAATCCATACTTTGAAATGTGTAGGGAAAAGACTTACAACTTGCATGTCACGCGTTAATAATAAATTCGACAGTGACATGTCTCTATGAAGAATTTGATGCGAGTGAAGGTACAACAAACCTTGTACCACTTGTTGAATGA
Source organism: Copidosoma floridanum (assembly GCF_036245765.1). Taxonomy (NCBI): domain Eukaryota; kingdom Metazoa; phylum Arthropoda; class Insecta; order Hymenoptera; family Encyrtidae; genus Copidosoma; species Copidosoma floridanum. The sequence continues at coordinate 1,516,269 of NW_028321912.1, read as the reverse complement.
TGCGTCCAGCTGACAAGAATAAGTTACCTTTAAATTCTTACTACTGTTGAAATTACTCTACAAAACAATTAACAATCACACAAACCTTCCGATTCTGGAAGGGTTCTGGAACCTTGCTCTTTGAGGTAACGCTGAAGCTCACCATTGTGGCACAATTCCAAAACTAGGTAAACGTAATTTTGATCCTCGAAAAATGTATAAAGTTCTAGTACTGCAGGATGCTTGAGACGCGAATGAATTGCCACCTCTTGCCTTACTCTACCCACCATCCCTGCTGCTTGCATCAGCTTTTTGTCGATCTTTATATAACATAAAATATTTAAAAAATAATTATGTATATCTGTCAGTCAATGAATCATAATTTAGTCTGGCCCAAGATCAGTTTGTTTCAACTCTTAGACTCGATTATCACTGTGTTTATTTGAAAATTAGCATCAAATGCAACGATTTGATGTTCATCTACATAATCATATTTACTGTAACTGAAATTACTTTCATGATTTAAAATTGTGAGGCAATTAGTGAATGCATCATCAAAAGTTATCAAAGATTCAGATTTCTTTAGTCGTTTTTTTTTTTTGAACAAACAGTAACTGGGCTGCACAGAAAAAAATAATAGCATCAAGTACTGCATGGTCTTTGAGATGAAAAATAACCAATGCCGCCAAATAAGTGTTTGATTCATTATAAAATCATCATATTGACAGCTCAACAAAGGGGACCCAAAGCCCTGATAAAAAAAATAAAACGGAGCGTCACTTGCCATTTTGATCGCCACCTCTAAACCGGTACGCAGACATTTCGCCTTGTAGACGCTGGCGAAACCACCTTTACCCAGCAAGTTCAGCACCTGGTACTCCTGGATAAACAATCCAAAACACTTAGTAAAAACACTCACACTAATTTACAAGATTATTTCAAATGAAAAAAAAAAAAAAAAAAAAAAAACAACATTTGTACGCGCGCGCACTGAGCTAAAGCGACCTAACCTCGATATTCTCGCCAAAGCCGCCAGAGGAGAAGGCGGGCATCGTTCGTGAGCCACGACTTTGTTTACTTGAGCATTGAAAATTTGTATATCCGAACTATATACTTTGACACTACTTCATCTAATAATGGCCCAGGCAGGGCTGGACTGACTCTGCCTGGATATATTTTGGAGTGCACGAACGTAAACAACCAACTGCCCAGACGTCCTGTATACATCATAAATTTGACACAAGAGTGAATATACATATATATATGCTGAAAACGAAAGTGGCAGAAAATCTGAAAATACGTTAAAAGCGTCTGCTTGACGCGCGGTAGGTTTCTGCGCAATTGCGCAGGTGAAAATGGTGGTTGCTGTAACCGCGCGCGCGGGCTTTACATTTGATTTGAATGTTGTAGAGGCGTCGAAACGTTCGATTGCTCGATAAGTAAAGAACAATTGTGACATTCTTTTTTTAAGCCTAGGAATAGGTTTTACTATTAATTATTTAATAACAGATAATACATTTTCTCTTTGCAATAACGAAATAAATAATAAGTTGCCTACGCTCGTGGATTGCGCTCGTACCCCATGACGATTTCACCTCTGCTAAAAAAACAGTTCATGATTTTTCTAGTCATGTCGCTGTTGTCAGTGCCTCCTGAAAAATTAAGATAAGCATTCAATCATCCTTAAATATTAATAAAATAAAATTAGTTTTAAAAAAAATGTGTAATATTTCAATAAGCTAACTTTGCGACTTGCAATATTTGGCTACTACCCAAAATACACTCAGACCATGGGTAGCTATACGGTAAGAACGCACGTCTTCGTTAACCGATCCGTCGGTGTTTACCTGAAGTGTAAAAAAAAAAAAAAATAAATCACAGCGTAAGCCATTAATTATTTCTGACACTGAGTTTATTTTACATGCCACGTTGAACTTTTGCATCATACATCTTGCGAATGCTTTCATTTTATCGTTTTCGGGAACGACGCGAGTTTGTCTGATTGCTTCAACTTCAGCTGCATTTACGTAAAAAAATCAACAGTTTTTATTTTTTACTCGGATTTTAGAAAAATTTTTACTCACGGTAAGTTGTTCCGCTCTCCTTGATGCAATCGTCTTCTTTTTGGTGCAAACTGGGATCCAACAATGTCAACACAATGAAGCCCTTTCAACAGTAATTTTTAACGTTTTGTCATAAGTACTCTATTTTGCATGGAAAAGTTGATACTTAAAACCAGTTGTCCAGAGACATCTACAAAGTTGCAACGAAAAATTAGATTGAAAAAAAAAAAGTTACTTACAAAAACAGCTGGTAAGCACGTGAATATGACGAAAACAATGAAAAGTTTCATTTAAAAAAATTAAGACTGTATAAACTCAGAGAAATTTAGAATAATTAGTTTGCGATGTATGCGATGTAACGCAAAGATTGTTTTCGATTGGAACTTCGGAGTTGTTTTCTATGTTTCTCGAGAGATGGATAGTGAATTTTTTTACATTTCTAATCTATGGATGCAACAACACGTATTTTTTCATTCTCAGGGTGAATATAATGCACGTCACATGTTTCACTAATCATAAAAATTGTATTTTGTATTTCTCATCTTGAGAAAATCATCCTAAAAATAAAAAAGAGATGCACTTTATGGTATAAATATCTTAAAATAAATGTCGGTTATACAAGTATTTGATGTAATCAGTTTACATTTCTGCTGTGATGAATTTTAATTAAAAAAGGGTTATCTGTGATTTGTTTTCATGATGACATTGAAATAGATTTTTTTATTGTATAGTATGTCAATCATAGTAATGAACTAAAAATTAATATCTTACATTTTTTCATCAAAAATTTTTATTTTAATATATTCAACTTATGAAAAATATTATTACAAATCACCTTTAGTTTTAATATTGTAATCGATACAAAAAAATGTTTGAATTATTATTAAAACATTGTCGATTAAAATTTTTGTTTCTTTCATTCCTTAGTTCAGTTATTCTATGAACATAATTTAAATCCAGATACCCATAATTTTTAAAATAAGGATTAAGTAATGAATGGTCAGAAATCAGCGATTCTAAAATTTATAATAAACTCAGAAAAAAGTATTACGGTTTCACAAATAAGTATTTAAAAAACAAGAAGGTAATTGTGTATCATTATACCGAAAAGCCATAATTACAAAGTACTTAAATATTAATAGGAATATTAATGGATAATTTGTTCCATGGATGAATTACTAATTAAAAATTCAGAGATTTATTATTAAATTCATTATAATCTAGTCTGCCCGCCTCTAAGTAAATGTTTTGAGTTTGAAGTCTTATTTGAACGAAAGGTTATACAGATTAGAATTTTTACAATATTACACTTATTGAGAACGAATATTTCACTATTTTATTAGACATACACTTTTCTGTTTTTTATCCATTTTTATCGCGCTTTTGGAGTTGGTCTCTGATTTAGCTATATATTTTCTTATCATTTTACATACTATCCTTAACCAATTCTCCTTTCAATAATTTTAATAATTTTCTTTTGCCGTTTTCTTCTTCATTATTCTTTAATCATAAATTCTAATTTAAATTTGTAATTAAAAGTCCTAAAGCTAGAATTAAAATTTTTTGTTCTAAATAATACAAATTGTATACTCATACGCAAAATTTCTTACATGCTTTTCACGGAAAGTGTGGGAAAAATCATAGTACACAAAAATGAACATATTTTGTATGTATTGTAAAAAAAGAAATTCTATTTGGATGTTCATTTCACGTTCACACAACTCAAAACGTTGGTTACCTACATGGCTTCTATAAAATAAATAGTTGAGTCAATAAGAATTTTTTTTTTTTTTCATGGATATTTTCTACTCATCCTTAAGATTCAAAAATTTTTATACAGTTATATTCCAAAGTAAACTTCACTCCAATTAATACAATACGCTATCAAAATATTGACACGTGATTGTTGTAAGATACAACAGTTACGATCATTAGTTCTTTCAATCATTTTTTTAATACATCAAACAGACAGCTATGAAAACATTTATTTCTAATAAAATTAAAAAACCAACACATCTGTTTTGCTGGAAAAATATTTTTCAAGCTAATTCGATACTCTTGGTGAGTGTGAATATTATTGCAGAAATAAATGTTTAAATATTACTATGATTAACGAAATTAAAAGCCCGCTGAGCTCTCATCCCAGTCAACTTAACCTAAAAAATGTATACCCCTCAGGTGGCCACCAACTTCATCCATAAGCTTCAAAGTTATTAAGTGTGATTGGTGTCTATAGTGCTGTGTTAAGTTTCATCCTTCTATCGTATGATGGACACTTAATGGACAAGAGGAAACAAAAAAAAAAATGCACGGAAACATCAGCACAACCCGATGAAATGAGCAAAGGGTCACCTCCTACCGCTATCTGCAAAAAGACGCGCAACAGTCGAAAGTCGAAAATAAAGTTTCGCTGCGACTACTCCCCAACTCCCTTAAAAGTCTTACAAGCCCGAGGATGGACGAGAGTATGGAAAAAGTCTTTTTTTTTTCCTTACCACCCAAATATATATGTGAATTGATGATCGAAAAAAAAAGCCACGCTATAAGTACATATCTCAGGTTCAAGAGCCAAAGGACAACTCCTGGGACATCTGGTGGTGCGACACGAGCGAGCTCAAGCTCGCCCTGGACGGACCGGTGAAGCTCGAAGCCAACCAACGGGTGTCCCACTTTCGCAACCATTGCGAGTTGACGCGCAAGAATTACCTTTACCGCAACCTGAGGCGTTACAGGCGACTGCTCGTTAAAGCCAACAAGAGCCGCGAGGCCGAGCTCTGCAACGCCATGCCCATGAGCTTCGAGCTTCCCGCCGAGTACAGGATGCTGGTCGAGGAGCACAGGCGCTGCCAAGGCACCACTTGGATAGTCAAGCCGGCCGGTGGATCACAGGCAAGTTTTGAGGCCAGGGTTTTTTTTTTACAAATTTATACATACAGAATAATATATATTGCCCGGCATTCAATTTATTACACATAACGTTTGCAAATCTGTCTTCTTATTGGCTGGTCGTATAATTTCAAACTTTACGGTTCGCGAATGAAGTTTCGGGTATAGCGGTACTTCTGGCTTAGGGGTTTCTGTGTGAATCCCCGAAAAAACTTGTCCAGACTAAACTACAGGTCGTAACAAGATGATTCAAATTAATCATCCGAAGTTTGTTCGGTTCGCAGGGCCGAGGCATATTTTTGTTCCAGCGGCTCAAGGACCTCACAGAATGGCGTACAAAGGAGTGCGTAATGATGCCTGACGCCTTGGACATGGACACCGTACCCGCGGTTCCGGTAGCAACGTACGTTGTCCAGAAGTACATCGACAACCCGTACCTGCTCGAAGGTCACCTTTACTGCTCATGCATGATTTTTATTTTTCTTTTATTGTGAAAAAACAAAGTGAAATCTACAAAATATGTTTTGCAGGACGCAAGTTTGACCTGCGGATCTACGTACTGGTGACGTCGTTTCAGCCTCTGAAGGTCTGGCTGGCGCGGGAGGGTTTCGCCCGTCTCTCGAGCGAACAGTTCAGCCTCGAGCGCATAGACGAGCGGCGAGTTCATCTCACCAACATGTCCATACAATTAAAAACTGAGGCTCGGAAGTCCGAGGGCGAGGGAGTGCAAAGCCTGGGCCGCAAGTTGCCGCTCAATTGGCTGAGAAGCCATTTGACTGCTCGGCACGGCCGTGAACTTGTCCAACGGCTTCTGCGAAATATTGCAGGTGCGTATTTATTTATTGTTTTTGGAGAAAATTTGATGTGTACACGTTTCGGAGGATGAGAAAACATTGGACGTCAGAATGACTCTTTCCAATTGAAAGTGACCGATGTAGTGTGGGCTTCCTAACGCAGTGACAAAAATATTTTTTTTTCTTTTTTTTTTTTTTTTTTTTTATTATAGTGCTTTACGTCTGGCTCTCTTGTAGAGGCACTACTTAGGGCACTTGGGATTGGGAAGGAATCGGGATGGGATTGGAAGGGGGGAAGGCCCTAACAACTGCATTAGCCCATGACAATTGTCATGTGGATCAGGAAAAACCCCGGGAAATCTCCCGTAGGAAAAACCTGGTCCGGAACAGCCCGGTGTAGCTGCCTCATTTCTGACATGGTGTCTAAGCTGCAGACTTAGACAGACAAAAATGTTTGTTGTAAAAAGCGCAAGATTACTATATTAATGATAAAAATTACCATTGAAGTTGCTTATCGTAATAATACCAAAACTGAAGGTTTAAGTGGTTTAAAAAAATTATGAATGAAATTTTGTAATGATCATTGACATCAAGCTTTACTCCTGTAGTTTGGTATTATCATAAGGGTAATATTCTTATCCGAAAGGGACATATATCTCCCCCAAATATGAGCCTACGCATCCTGTACAGCATATTGCTAGAATTCACACAAAAACCAAAGAAATTGTGTTAGATTCCTCAGTAAACATTAAAATCTCAATGAAAACTGGGGAATTAAAGAATTTTTGAACAATTTTTAAAAAATGTTTTAAAAAAAATAATAAAAATTTTTCTTTCACATTCAAGTGAAAATAATTCTAATTAATTGGTAATAACTATTTGAAACAATAAGTTAAAAATAAAAGAAAATACAGTGTAGAAAGTCTGGTCTTAAGACAACTAATCGAGTTATTCGCAATTATCTGTCACAAGTTATTATTGAAACGTCTTAATACTTATTATTAGTGATTTTTTTATTTATTCGCGAGATCGATTAGTGCAACAAGTGCCCACGAAAATTTTAATTTTTTTATCTGACGTATAATACAATACAATAAAATTAATTATTAATAACTCTTGGGTTTTGATTTCAAAAATCAAATACCGGATAGTGATATAATTAAAAATAAGTTATTTCCATTTGCTGTTTTCCTCTATTTCTAGAATGACAAATTATGACGAAAAAGGAACAACAATAATAATAATAATAATAATAATAATAATAATAATAATAATAATAACAATAACAGTAAAAATAATTATAAAAATAATAATACAAAAAAAATAATAACAAACTAATGATAATAGGAGCAATAATAAAAATAAAATAATAATAAAAATAATAATAACTTATAACAATAAATAATATTTTTTATTAAATTACTAGTCTCAAATCTAGACTTCTATAACTCTTTTTATCAGTTATTATTTTTTAATTGTTTCAAAGTATCTCAAAAAAATTTGCCTGAGTAACACTATCCAAAGTAGCATTAACTAGGTATGAATGTTTCTTGTAAGACTGAAAAAATTTTTAACATCTTGGCCTTTGAATTTGAAAAAATTGTGTAAAGTTTGCGTTTTTGTATCTTCTTTTCTACCAACATTGCTAAAATATTTCTACTTAACCATATTTGTTCCTATTAGCACCTCTCGTTTTTAACCAATTTTATTTCATTTAACAGTGATCTTAGGATTATGTACATGACGACTCTCTTATCGACTTTCAATAAATGAGTACACAGTAGGATTGGCAGTTGGGTATACTTATCCTTATAAAGATATTACTAAGGGAGTTCAACGTAGTCTGTTTAGTCGCTTAGTTTCTCCACCGTCAGTTATTGTAGATGGCGCATCTTAATTTTGGCTAATGGCTATTTCCAAGTCAACATACGTGTACAACTGTAGGTTTGTATTTATCTATCAAAAGATGAGTTGATGTATTCGAATATGGCGACTACAAACGTGTCTAACGTCTGATTGACGACAACAAACAGGGCTTTCATTATTTTTTAATTTATAAGAAGTTTATTAGTGCTGTTAGCCTTAATAACTCGGAGTTTTACCATAAATGTGTCGTGCCATAATGTGATATACGTGGTGCATGTGATATACTAACCGTTGAAAGTTTTTCAAAGATTTGTTATTTTGTTGTTATTACGCTTTGGTTGGACCTTGTGATCGATGGTAAGGAAAAATTTTAATTACCAAATACAAAGTGCAAAATAAAACTTAACGTAGTTTTCTATAATTGAAATATAATTTAATATGATAACTTTTAGTTGAAACAAATTTTTTTTTTGGTTAAATTAATGTTTATGTGACAGTTATAGTTTTATGTGTGCGTAACGTAGTGTTAATATGTTTTAAAAGTATTTGTCTTTATAAATTTAATTTAATGAGTCTACATTTTAATGCACATGTAAATTTGTAAGAAACTCGTATACTTAACCGGTAAGATAGATATTTGATTAAAAACTGGCGCTCTATTCAAATGAATGCGTTTCTCTTCACTTTCATTTTTCGATAGTAAAAGGAACATGTTTTTTGTAGATGACTAACATAACTGTGCGCCATAATGAGCAAAAAACAGAACTGCCAATTAAAGATAACGGTAATTTATCGGTGCATTCGTTGAAAAAACATTTTCCGGATGCAGAAAGCTTAGCTTACATGGACGAAAAAGGAAAAATGCACGCTTTGGCCGTATCTTTCGACGAAATTTTAATTAAAACGGAAATTGAAGAGTATTATTTACACATTGACCAAAGTAAGTAAATATTTTTATAACTAGTATGAAAAAACGTTTTTAGAAATTGTAATAAATTATTACATGCAGACAGATCACAGTCGAAAAATTCTACGGAAAATGGTCCAAAACAAAACGATACGAATGACAATTGCGAGGATACGGTAAGTCTACTTTGATTCTTCATTTGCACAACCCACAATGCTTGTTGTCATCACACTCTATTATGCTCTAGGTTCAAGACGTAAATGAACGCGAGAAATTGGAAGATGCTGATGAAAGTTTACCGCAAAATGATGACGTCAATGACAGAAAAGATTCACGATCGATTGAGAAATCAGTAAGTCCACGTTTGTTTTGAAATTTCCTTGGAAAAAAACATAAAAAACATTACCATCCGATCGGTCAGCTGGATTGTCGAAAAATACATCAGACACAAATAATAACTGATGGAAACAGAGCTCATCAAAGTTTGAAGTGACATTATTATGTATTAAGGTGGCTTGGCGGTTGGTACCGTACCTAGGGTAGAGTGCCATAAGGGCCACTAAAAAATCAACGCTTGTCAACTGTAAATTTTTCAATATAGTTATTTCGATAAAACCAAAGTACAAGATCAAGAAATTGCCAAAAAAGTACCGTGAAATTATAATTGTGAAAACTGGGAGCTATTGCGAGGCAAGCCAGATTAATATTTCATACTTTTCTTCTGATTTTCTTTAAGGTTAAGTCGTTAACCCTATATTTTTAAGGATTTAATAGATTTTTTGTAAAAAAAATACACAAGAACTATTTTAAATGTTTGAGGTTAATCAAAGATTTCCGAAGATATAGTCGATTTTGTGACCACTGTCCATAAAAGTAGGTGTTTAACTGGTGAATTTTCAGTAGCCGTTTGCGTAAAAATGAAGTAGTTGATCCAAGTATTTTCTTATCGCAAATGAATTTGGCATATTTTATTTACATAATTCCAGAATTTCAAAGGTTTTGATCAAGCCGATGAAAATCGCCCAAGCCACGTCAAACCGATTACCACACCTTTATGACGTCACTTAGTCATTTGAGCAACTTTAACACGCTCTACCTCCAACTGTTTTTGTTTATGGTAATCTACCTGACGGACGTAATGGATTTTTTGATTTTTCCAGTAATGACATAGTTTCTCAGTTGTTTCCTCGTATAACCGTATGATTATCACCTTTTTAATTTAGACAAAACCAGTGAATGAAGAATCAAAACCAATCGATCCGATGGCAAACAAAAATGGTCACTGCAAGGACACTGAAAACGGCTTGATCGAAAAAACGGTAATTACACGCTTAATATTTGTAAATCAGTGTCAATAATAAACAGTACAATCGAATCTCAATTTCAGACACGCACCACGCGTGAAAAGTCGAAATCGATAGACTCAGCCGATGGCGCATTACAGTTGAAAAACGGTATTAACGGCAACAGCAACGAACACCTTCATTGTCCAACAGACGAAGAATCGGTAATGGAATTTTATGTGAGGCTTAATTCTCAGATATCAATTGTCTAATCATTCAACTCTGCTTTTAGACTCGCGACGTGGAGGTTAAGCCCCAAACTTCGCGCTCGCGTCAGCAAAAGACCCTAAGAATCGGCTGGTTGCACAAGGAGCCGTCGGACAGGCGCTACACCAAAATGAAAAAGCCCCCAGGAGGTGTCAAGCGACTCAAACTTGACGAATCGAGGGCCTACAGTGCCGTTGACATTCTCCAATCGGCCATCAAAGAGTTCCAGATTCCCGAGAACGAGTATGAGGCCCAGTTGGGCCTGTTCGGCGGCCATGTGATAACCGATTTCGCGCTCGTCCCATACCGGACAGCAGGCAAAAAGCACCAAACAGCCGCAAACAACTCGTTTGGTTGCGACGACATCTGGAACTACTGCAGCCTGCGCGGCACCACGCCCTATCAGCTCAACCTCTTTGTTTTGACGCGAAATAAAAGAAAAGACAACGTGCACGTGCTTTACCATTACGCCCGGGTTTCCAAGTACTCGTGCGAGGTGCTCTACACCGAGTGCGACAAGCTACAGTTGCACGCTTACATGATGGAGCAACAGTTCGGGGATGGACCCCCGTTGGAGCAATTTGAGCCTCCCGAGTACGGTAACCCGGTCAGCAGGATCGAGAAGGACGGAGAGGTTATGTTGCAGGTGTGCCTCGAGGGCGAGGACAACAGCAGCGCCAAAAAGGTCCCCCAGTATCCCATGGCCAAAATAACGCCCCAAGCACACGAAATTGTCCACGATCTTGATGAGATTCAGGGAGTTTGTCACGGGGTTCTGGGTATTGGTATTGTTACTAGTTGTACCGAGGAATGCCGGCCGGTGTTCACGTGGATGAGGGATGGTGGTGTATATAAGAGTGCCGAGCAGCTGTGCTGGCTGAGCGATATGGGGGACGCGGGACAAGCGCATGTCTGGAGTTGCACAGTGAAGTGTAGTGGTAGCGATCGGGTGCTCAAGTCAAAGGAGGTTATGGTCAAGGATGAGTATTGAGGCCACGCCGGGTTTTGCAATTTTTACACGAACTTTGAGAACAAAGATATGTCTTTCGTTGAAGCATTGTGGTGTCTTTGGGTAATATGATCTCTACTGTGAATTTCCATATCATATCCATGCAGTTTTTGTACAGAATCAGCATGTAATCCATATATTGATTCCTGACATGGGATCTTCATTGATCTAACATAAATTGTATCTTAGAATCGGTCTTATTTTGCCATATAAATTTATTGAGATTTCCGTGCAAACTCAAAGGTATTAGAGTATCATCAGTTTGTGTACGATTTTTACAAAAATTTTTAAACAATTTTAAAGTTACCAACCAGATTGGTTGCGCTTTGTGTACTTATTAATAACTTTTTTTATTGATGCGTACTTGGATTAGTGATTTTTAATGTACAAAATAATTGTGTCGATTTTTTGATTATTTAATTTATGCCATTCAATAGTAAGTATGTCTATTTTTATCTATATACAAAAATACGGTGGAACGTACATAACCTATACATAATGACGTTATTTGCGTCATTTTTCTTTTACATTTTACCGAAGGTAGTTCAATGAAATCATAAGTTTAATTGTATTTTGATAATGATTTACAAACGTTCATTTTTATTAATACCCACATACGTTATTTAAATCATGTAACCAAGTTATCTCAGCTTGAATCCATCACATATATCGAATAAAAAGCTTTATTCGAAACTGTTCTCCTTTTTTAAATGGCCAACGGCAAAATATCTTTGTCTATTTGTCTTTACGCTGCCATACTGAAGATAAATATTTCATATCATGCTCAAGTCTAAGTATGTTGCTGTAAAAAAATTATTATTTAATAGCGTAGGCATTTTCAGGAGGATAAGCCGTTGATGAACGTATAAACAATATAGATTACATTTCACTAGTCTACGGAATCCTCGATAAATTTATGTGGCAAAATGCAATGAATTTCAAGATTAATTTAATGTGGAAACTATAATTACATTGTCAGTAGGGATGGCTTGATTTTCTTAAGGATGGATAATTTTTTTTCTTACAAACAAGTGACCGAATAACTTGTTTTTTTTTCTTGTTGGATAATATAACCAGACAAAAAACGTATTTTTATATTATGATTTCTTTGATATAAAAATATTTTATTAAAAAAAAAAAAAAACTACAACTTACTTTATCAAGTGGTGATTATTCAATGCTGTCATGTAACATAATCACGTCGAAACACTGTTCATAGATGACAGAATAGAAGTTATTTTTAACAAAGGTGTATTTTTTTTAAAGATGAGCTATTTTATAATTTTTTTTTTTTGAAAAATATTTTATTACGATTACCCGCTTTGATAAAAAGGTTTTTTTAAACTTGATGTAATTGTGTAATTTTATTTGACGTGACACAACGTGTATCGCGTTAAAAAATAAATTGTAAATATACATCGATTTCGTACGAAATAAAAAAAAATTATCAAGCTCCAAAACTTTCAATGAGACTAAAGTCTTATGAAACGAAAAATTAAAAAAAAAAAAAAAAAAAAAAATGCAATGTACTACAAAAACAGTTGGATTTTTAATTCAAATTCACGCTCATATGCGAGTAATATTAGCGAGGAAAAGATACTATATAGGTATTACGTACGTGAAATTTTAATGAAATTTTATAAAACGCGCTCGTTTTGAATTTAATGATGTGCGAGCTCAGACGATAAATCAGAGTTTTGAGAATGGAAATTTATGTAAGTAAAGATTTTACTGTACTTTAGCTTTTAACCTTTTTAAGGTAAAAGTCTGGTAATGTATAATATTTTTATGAAAAGTATTTTTCTGATCAATTGTTAATGTAAAAAAATTATACAAAACACTAAATGTATCTCGATATTTCAAACAATTTTTCTTCTATGTAAAACGTAGATATACATTTTATGTAAATGAAATAAATATCATAAAAAAAAAAAATCTTGAATCATTTCGATGTGGAGCACAGAGCCACGACAAAAGTCGTACATGCTGCAAAGCAGAAAAAAACAGCTACTGGGATGAATATTACAAAACGAGGTCGCAATAAGTTCACAACTAATCCAAAACAGTCGCGTAATCGAACGTCAAAGAGGACACTCGTGGATTCGTTCAAACGAGCCCGTCAAGGTCGAGCGCCCGTTGAAACGGAAGATGGAAAAATAGGAAAGAGGTCCCCTCGTCTCTTGACCCAAGTTTCGCGATTTGCGCGCCAATTTGACAATTGCTCGCGTCTCGCTTGGCCTCGGCGTTTTGTGTCGAGAGCTTATAGTTTCGGTTTTATTAGAGGAAATATATATACTCTCAGGCCTTTGTGTGTCCGCGTTCAAGTGATAATATACTTAGTCGTCCATAAAAGCACGCTTTATTCGATTTTCTTCGAGTCCGTTTCATCTCCTTTGGAGTTACTGGATTACGAGCGGAAATTTCATCTGTACTATGAATTTTTTTAATAAAGTCTAAAATGATTTGTTTATTTTTATTTCTCAGCCTTGAGCTGAAAAAATTTTTCCAGAAAAAGTATTGATGTAGGGAAAAAAAGTACGAAAGTTACTTTCGTGTGTGTGATAAGAACACAAGTACCCTAGTAATTCTATAACTTTTACGATTACAAGAAAAACGTCAAAAGTAAAACTTAATTTTTTTAACATAAAATTTTTAAAATAAATTTACAGATTTTAATAAGTAACAAAAGATAGACGTGCCAGACTATCATTATTTTTATGTTTCTAGACGATGAACGTTGGAAGAACTCTTTTTTTTTATTCATTCAAATAAAAAATACTTGTACTTGTCACCTTTAATTAATTTTTCTAAAATCCATTTTATTGGTTAATTACCTTCGACCTCCGAAAAATCAAAAAATTATGAAAAATGAGTTAAAATGATTAAAATAGTTCTTACGTTTGTAGTCGTATTTTTGCGTAAGATTATTAGAGAATACGATTACAAGAAACTCCAATAATTTTCTGTGAATTTTTTTAATACCTGGTAAAATAGACCATTGCAAAATCAGTAAATAATGAAAAATAGGCTAAAATAATAAAATAGGTTTTGTTAAATTTCAAGACGTACCGCTCAATGTTATTATTATTAAATTAAAAAAAAATTTCGTAAATTGTTAAACAAAATCCAAACTAATTATAAAAGATGCAAAATAACTATTCGATCACTTTCAATTTTGTAAAACACTGTAAAAATTGCGTTTTACTCTGTGTAATCACAATTAAAATTACACAGAACAGGTTTTTCATCCGGAAAAACATCAAAGGATTTAATACTCTTTCAGTGTAAAATGTTAGTGTGCTAAAGTACACGTTCAAAAAGTGTAATCGAAATTTCTGTTTTCATAAAAATCATTACAGTAGTCTTGATAAACATTTCAAGAAAAACCAAATCGATGCTTCATAAACTATCTCACCTATTCTATAAAACGAAACAATATTTAATTTAACATTAAAATAAGCAATTTTCTTTAACGATTGATACAAGAAGGCTGTAGAGAGTAAAACATTTCTGTCACAGATTCAATAGACTTGTAAGCGTGTTAAATCTGTGACAGCCAATTAGTTTTTTCATTTCATATAGCTTTCCTACATTGGGGTTTTCCATCAAAAAGTGTCCAGTCCTTCATTGGGTTTTTCCATCAAAAAGAAGTGTCCAGTTTAATGGAACTGGTTAACCACTTCGTACACCGTAGCTTTGGTTTCCCTTAAAATTCTTATTCACGTGTTTTATAAAAAACAAAAATAACAACTACATATACTTCAAACACATCATTTTAAAGTCCATTTCTCCTTTGTAATTTGTCACTGTACAAGCCACGATTAATCTTCTTTCCCTCCGCATCCCAATCGTTCCAGGCATAATAATGGCAAGCCTCCAGGCAGTGCAGTCCGTGATAATCCCCAGCAAAAACTCGTTCGAGCTGTACGGCTACGACGTACTTCTGGACGCGAACCTGCGCCCCTGGCTGCTCGAGATAAACGCCTCGCCGTCGCTCAACGCCACCGATCCCGACGACTTCCGTCTCAAGTTCGACCTCATCGACGACCTCCTCAGCGTTCTGGACCTGGAGAGGCTGCTCACGGGCCGCGAGACCCGCGTTGGCGGCTTCGACCTTCTCTGGGACGACGCGCCCGTCTGGTCGGCCGACCAGCCCAGGGAGCTCAACATCTTCCTCGGGGCCGATAACGATCGCGCGGACCAGCTCAAACGGTTGAGGGAGAGGCTTGGAGGTACCAAAGTACCGGGTGGTGGTGGTTGAGGTTTATCGTTGGAAATCAACTCGGGATTCAGAGAAATTTCTTGTATGGGTAAAAGTAATAAAAAACATAAAATGCTCTTCACTCCACTTGAGTCTTTGTCATCCTATCTTAGTTTTTTTATGTAGGTTCTGTTTTTTGTTCAGCTTCTCATTTTACTCGTCCGTAAACACGCCCACTAGTGATAAAAATTGCCAAAAAAAAAAAAACAAGCAAATCAAAAAAATAATGAAAAAGTATGGAGTGAGATTTTTTTTTGTATGTCAAATTAAAAAATTTTGAGTAAATAATTTTATAGAGTAATTAAGTTCAATATAAGAAAGAGACTTTTACGTAGAAACGTGCACACATGTATTTTTAATGGATAAGTTTAGTATCCGATTAGCACAGCATGAAAAAACAGAAGATTTTAGACACCAATTTTTCGTTTGGAAGTATAATACTTTTTATAGGGTCAACAATTCAAGTTGCAACCTTAATCGTGATGAATAATTATAAAAACTACAATTACCAAAAATCACGTTTTACAGCTTGTGTACACAGGCTGCCTCAGAAAAAAAAACAACGTTCAATAAACACACCTTTGTTTGTAATTATTGTTGTTTTTTAAAATTAGTTGAAAATTAAATTCATATTACTTTTTGAATATTGGTCCTAATTTTGGCTATATTATGTTCCTGTACTACCATACCCCCATGGGTTTATAAGCCACCAAAGGAAATAAAAAAAATGTATAGCGTACACATCACAATATCGTCCAATCACGTACCTATACGCAAATAAAACAAGAAAACAAAAAACAAAGATTTTTAATTAAAACACAAAAGCCTTATCATACCCAGTGGTGTTGGATCTAGCTCACTCGGTCAGAATAACGGCCTCGATCGACCGGATAAGCACGGCGACGACAAGGTGACAAAAGGATGGAGAAATTCTTCATTCGCACGTTCTAGCTCCCCTTTCTTGTATCTTTCTCATGTGCACCTTCTCTATGCACTTGTCATTCTTATCTCATGTATACTTACGTATGGGGCTGTTTGGATATAGGCAATAAATGTATGAGCAGTCAACAATATTTGAGGACACCGTGGGGTATACGTGTAGTTATATAATTACATAAATCGTACTCGATAATAATTACAAGAAGTGAATATTTCTTAAATTTTTTTATCTTTTTTTTCAGTATAATAAATAATATGGAAATTTATTGATTGATTTATTAACTTCATTGCGTGATTACGTTTCAGCTAAAATAAGGGTTTTTCGAAACATTGGCCATTAAAAGTTGCAAGCCAACGTACGGCTAATTTTTTAATGCGATTCACTTCGGCTGTATCAAGTTGCGCGGAAGCGCGACGAGGTAAGTTTGAAAAAGCACGCTAACTGCGTAGTATAATTATGTCTAGTATTCGTACTTTAACAAAATCAATCTAATTAATACTGACTATTGACTGGTACTTTGCAAACCTCACATCAAATACATTAATGCCTTGCTATGTCGAAAGTATAAGAAAATTTTAGGAAATTATTTTAACTCATTCAATCTAAGGCTTATCGAGTACTAGACAGTATTATGCTACGAGTGTCATACAAAATGTGTGTTGCGCCAAAAAAAATGACCGTTTTTACATTTTGATTTCAGAACTTTTTAAGGCTACCGATTCATTAAGAAGAATACTATTCATTGCCAGTGTATAAAGGCTTCAGACATTACTTACAAAATATTAACTAAACACATCAAACTTATCTAACCTTTTAGTTTTGTTAAAAGATATTTTTATGCGGAATCACTCTACATCACACTATAATGATGTTTATTTTAACCGAATACGAGTATTTCAAAAATTGATTGTCAAATAATCATTTGCACAAGAGTGTAGAAATGTTTGTGTTGCAAATAATTTTTAAGATACTTATACTTGGTCAAGATTAGCGTCATTATAGTACGATGTAGAGTAAATACAGCTGAAATGAATCGTGTTTGAGAAATAGCCGTATGTTAACTATTATCTTTTTCAGGGCCATTTTTTGAGAGGACCTTTTTTTTGTTTTCTCAGTGGCTTGCGAAAAGTTTATGTCTGATCATGCTGAAATTTAGTGGGTATATTAAGGATAGAAATACCTTTTTTTATGTCCAATTTTCAGCTCTTAATATTAATCACAACGCGAGTTAATAATTTTGAAAGAAATGGCCAATAATGACAGCTTTTTGCAATTTGCAATGAAGCGGCTTAGCCACTTTAGGCCCAACGCAGCTCATTTTCTTCATCTTGAAATTGCACATTTTTTTTCGTACGATTCTTCAGTTTTCTTCTAGACGCAAAAAACCTGTTTTGGCCATTTTTGCCATTTATTTTTGGGGGCCTCGCTTGAAATTTTTAGCTGTTACAAAATAGCTCAATTTGGTATGATGCTGGAAAACTAGGATTTGAATTTTTTTTCTTCCTTACAGCAACTTTCCTAACATTGATAGGACTTCTAGCCTATATATACTACTAGGAAGAGAGCACCGGTGCTCTACCGTATCGTCCGCGGATTGAGCTGTGCTCATGTGCTGTTTGCGACGCGCTGCGCGTTTATTTCATTTTTAAATCCTCCTAACCCTTTTAGCTCTTCGTGTACATACATCAACAGCTAATGTTAATAGTGGATCACATTTTTTACTTTTATTGTTATAAATATTCTTGTAAACTTTTGCTTTAAATAAAATAATTTTTGAATTGTACTATAATATTTTTCCGAATTTTAAATCTTGGGTGAAGAGTCTTATTCTTATTCTCGCAACACAAAAACATTATTCCCATGTCCCTTCTTCGTATGAAGGAATTTCAGTCCTTTCAAGAAAATTTTGTCAATATCATGTATGTTTTCAAAGTATTAATATTCAAATTTTTGATGAAATAACTATTCTTTCCATCATCTATAAACATGAGTTTATTGGCATACGTACAAAATTTAACATACAGTACGTAGTCTTCGTACATGATTGAATCTAAATATGTTATAAATATCGGATTTTTGCGAAATTTTTTCATATTTGCACCTAATAAATTCATGCAGTCAACTAAAAATACTGACAGAAACAAAAAAGCACCTCAACCAGGAATCATATCAGGAACCTCCTTATCAGGAAGTTAAGTTTTTTTTGTTTTGTTTCTAATGAATATTAATTAAGTTTTTTGGAATTAAATTATCTTGCAGTTATTTATCATATACGATACATATTTTATTTATAAACTGAAAAAATTAAAACAGCTGATTTATTTCAAAAAATCATCACGATAGTCTCCTATTGTTACAAATATTATAATTATTATTGCATTATACTACTATCGGAGGTAACTATTAGATTATATACAAACAATTTTTTAAAAATATAGATTTAGAATATCTCAGAAGCTTGAGATTTTATTTTTTGCCTTTATTTGTAATGTCTGGATTTAAAAAAATACTATTAACATAACCAAATTATACCTTTATTTTAAAATTTTTTTTTTTTTTTTTTTCATAACACGATGCATGATTTTTCAGACCAACTTAACAAAGAGATACCATTTCGGAATTATCTGACTACATGTACAGTTGAAAGTCATTATTATACAATAAACATTCCTATCGCTCGTCGTAGGCTATAGATGTAGAAATCACCTCATCTATTGTGATATCAGTAGCTTTTTGAACGCTAAGTTGTACACGTCAACGTTTTCCACTCGTCCGCAAGAAGTAAAATTTCAGAATATTGTAAATTTCAAATTGTAATAATATACAATATAGTTCACTTCTGTATAGTGTATGCATGTATATTTTTACAAATTTCTGTATCAGTAAACCAAAATATTTATCAAGTCATCGAAGAACTAAGTAGTATCTGTACAATTTAAAAAATCCCGTACGACCAGTACTTAGACACGACAACGATTGTTTTCGATGTGAAGATTGAACATCTAAACGTAGAATAGTAAGTTTTTATTTAAAAAAATTTAAAATCTGTTTCAGTATTACGAAATGTTATAATGGCCTTTAATGCAACAAATACACATAGAGTATGGTGTATGCAAATTTTAACTGAGTTAGTTTCTTCTTTTTATTCTTATACTTTATATTATATGATTAAACTTGATTTAAAGTCATTTGGAGCAAGTGTGCGCACTTTCGGACAAAATAATTTTCCAGGATCAGTAGATAAAGATTTAGAAAATGGTATTATACTTACGTTAATAGCATATCAACCCGAAGGTTAAAGTTCAAAGTTAAGGAGTCTTGGGCGATTTTGAATAAAATGCTGGATAGCTCTGAAATTCAGAGATTACGTAAACCAAGTAACCCAGATTTTTTGATGAAACAGAAGGGTCAACATATTCATTTTCGAGAAAATCGCTTGTGAAAATTCGTAATTTTAACACGTAAAACCTTATGAAACCCGAAATTATATTGACTATTGTACTGCAATAAAAAGCTGTGGGCCCAGAAGTCGAATTGGTACATATACTTTTAATTATAAAGAATCCATTACTTTAAAAAAAAAAGATAGGGTCAACACGTTAAATTTTGAGAAAACAGTGAGTAAAACGTCGAACGTGAGAATTGTTTTGTTCAGGTATTCATAACGGACGCGCAACTTGTTTTGAGCTTAGGTCGGTGGCTGGCGCCACTGCATGATTGTGATATTTCTGTGAATACTATATACTTGCAAGTGCAAGCCCTCCAATGTGTTTCAAACTGTATACACGACGGCTCTGTAGATGGAGTAAGGAAACGCATGGGGTCTCTCCCCTCTTATTTAACCTCCAATTCCTCCGAATGGAGGCAAATGATTTCTGTTATGGTGTATTGTGTTTAATGAAAATTAGTGTTGTTTTTACTGACGCCTTGTTTTTAAGAAGCTGATGGGATTGTTGAAAGAAATTGGATGTGTAAAATCGGGATATACTCGGGTAAAACATTGTTTTCGGTGTTAAATGCGGTACCCACCACCAGCCACAATATATGTGTATTGACAAAATAATTTATTAAAGGTGGTATATAGGTATGACACGAACGTGATCACATGAGTCGTTTTATCGTCGATTAATCATACAGCGGCAAAGTTGCGTGCTACGCAGCGGAGAATGTGATTTACAATTATTCCACTGTCGTATACTGTGTCAGACAGGATGCTGGTGAGTTTGTGCATTCTGTTTAATTTATTCTGCTGTCAAAATATAAAACACACGCTCGTGCGTTAGCTTTTCCCTACTTTTTAACTGGCGAATATGCGTAGCATTGATTTTTAGTTGAAGCGTTGCTGGTCTTTCATGAAATTGTTCGAATTTTTTCTTTTGTTTTTGTTTTTTAATTCATAACATCAATTGTTCGAGAAAATATTGTTAAACAGTCAATGCGGCATGGGTCTTGCTCTTATGGTATTTTTAACATTCGGTTAGAAATGTCTGTTATTGAATAATTTAACGAACATTGTAAACGTGATATGATTTTCTCTGCTCGTGTATGGTTGGATTTGTTGGTATAGCAACGCGGATTTATATATATACACAGTTCGTTTGCTCGCGTTGATGTGTACTTACTTACCAATCTCCAAAGTTTTTCAACTCCTTTCCACTTTGACTCGCATGTTTTTGTAATGTAACAAAAAATTTTTTTTACTGCGGGCACTTTTCTATACTCTTGAAACTGTCGTAGTTACAATCATAAGTGTATGGAAAGTGTACAGTAGATTGCATAAAATCTACGAATTTGATGTTTGAATTTGACGCATAACGAATTAA
The DNA here is from genome assembly GCF_036245765.1 of Copidosoma floridanum. Taxonomy (NCBI): domain Eukaryota; kingdom Metazoa; phylum Arthropoda; class Insecta; order Hymenoptera; family Encyrtidae; genus Copidosoma; species Copidosoma floridanum. The sequence goes on along the minus strand of NW_028321912.1, from coordinate 1,495,191 downwards.
TAGTCTATTGTACACTGTACGGTAAATGAATATCTCGAATCCCTGAAACAAGTATGCAAGTATGAGACAGTATTCCATTTTCCATGCAATATAAAATCATTAGTCATTAAGAAGTAGATTAAGGAATATAATACTTATTGCCTGAGCGTTTTAATTAAGCTGTCAAATCAATATCACGTGGTTATGGTGTAAACAAACTTCTGTATGTTTAGAGGTTTATTGCCTTACGGTTGCATGACGTAAAACTTTGTCCAAATACGTCGTTTCCCTATATTGGAATGAGCTTTATGCGTAATATGTAACATACTATGGTAGCAAATGAGAGGGACTGAGCTTATTACTAAAAAATATTTGATTGCATATGACCAGAATTTTTCAAGCAACGTGGGGAAATCTATCAAAAGTTATTTAAACATGTCATGAGGTTGTATTTAATATCAACAAATACTGTATGTTACCATATAATAAGTTGTGGGGTTAAACAAATATGATTGTCTAATTTTTGCACAACTAAAAAATTCGGAACATCTGACGTCATATCACGTGATATCGGTTTGAATACGAGTTGAAATTCCAACTATTAAAAATTTATTATGCCATGTAAAAACAAAAAAAAACTGTCCTACACGCATATTCAGTACACCATTAACTATAGTAAAATTAATATGTTAAAAAAACAAGCCAGTTCTCTATTGGCGTATATTTAGAACTCGATTGTTATGGGAGTCGTGATAATCCAACCGGCCAGTGTACACACGTAAGAATTGATTGACGGGTAAAACCTATACAATAGGTGTAAGAAAAATAACAAGCTTAACTATAACTTTAAACAAAATTTCACGTTGAATTTTTCTATCATACCTCTGTCGCAAAATTTTGGAAAGAGTTGCTTGAAGAAGGAAAATAAAGCGCATGAAAAAAGCTTTAATTTTTACGTTTCAAAAGTCTCAAAGAAACAATTTCACGAATTTTATTGAGTTTTTCAACTTTTAAGCTCATTTTATTTGTAGTTTTTAACGCTGATGATATCACCCAATTATTTGAAAAGAAAATTAAAGCTTATCTCAAAGCTTTATTATTATTTTTTTTAAAGACTCTGTACGACTTTCTTGGGGATAGTAATAAGTAAAGCAGTAAAAAAATCAGACATTATTGTGTTGAAACTATTTTTACATTTCTGATTTATAACTATACTCAAGGAGGCCGTAATAGAGTTTAAAAAAAAAAAAGAAAATTGAAGCTTTTAAGATAAGCTTTATTATTCTCCTTGAGTCGTTAAAAATTTCATGACTGACTGAGATCTAAGCGATTAAAGTAGAAAAAATGGGAAAAAAACGTAAATTCATGAAAATTCACCTGTTTTCGAAATTTTTTTTCTACTTCAAACTACTTGTTCCCAGTTTTGGTTGGTCATTTTTTTTAATGACTAAAACAATATCAAAGCTTTATTTTCATTATCTTTTAGTCCTCCATACGACCTACTGGAGTATAGTTATGAGTTACATCGTAAAAAAAAAAAAAAAAATATTTAATATTCTCTTCAAGTCGTCAAAAAATTTGATGACCGATTAAAACTGTAAGCGATTGAGGTAGAGATAAATAGTAAAATTCTATTTTCTGTCTTAAAGGATTGATTTTCACGTGACTGAAGCCTTTTTATTCGTTGTGTGATTGGTTGAAAGAGGTCGAGTATATTCTTTGGCGGGATTTTTCAAAAATCAAATGCATTAAATTGCGGAAAACATTAAAATGGAATATGTTTACCATACAGATACAATCAAGAGTAATACCACTTGATTTGTTTGTACTTAAAAAAATGTTTAGTCAAAAACTTGATACGATTAAAGTTATGATGAAATAAAAAAATAAAATAATTATCGAATGTCCCTAACATTAGTCATACTAGTTTTCATTAGCTTGTGCATGTTTTGTGTACAAAAATTTGTATGCACTAGAGACGGCTGTAAATGACCATTTTTAACGATATCGTATCAGTTATCAAACAGTAACTTGACAAACTTGGCTGCGTCAATGCTCGGTGCTTATTTCACTGCAACGTTTAAGGGAGTATCCCCTCTAAGTATACGTATTAACGTCAAGATATCGATGAAGTTTCAAATTCAAATTAATTATTGCATGGTTATACGCTTCAGATGAATTTTGAATATACTTTATAGCTTCTAAATATAATTGAAAACATTTCGTCGCTCTCATCACGACAACCCACAGATCTCGAATTCTTGTCGTTAACATCCGCACTGATTTTTTGCAAGTGTAAAAAAACATAGGATTTATTATCTGACTTTGAAATGATCATTCACAGATTCTGAGATCGATAATGAATGACTGTACTTCGGACTCATATATATACATCATACATCCACAAAAAAATATTCCGCTACTTACATGTTAAGATTATTTATCTATAGATAACACACATGTAGATATAATTTTAACACGTAAATCGCAAAAAAAAGGAACTGAAACAGCTGAAACCCGTGTTAAAATTTTTTTTCTCTTTGTACAGAATATAATGAGTAAAATGAGCCCGATTTCAAGGGTGTGCCTCAAAAAAATATTTTTTATTAAAATGGGGGATAAAAACGAGATATTTTTTGTGAACCTCATCAAGCTCACGTGAACATTTACAATCTTACCGTCGTGACTTCAGTCCTTGACGGGAATACTCCCTTAACATAGTTTGATATAAAAAACGGAAGATCAAAATTCATTATGTAGTAGCTTGTAATAATTGTGTCTCATATTTTAGTTTGTAATACTCACGTCATACGACGTGGTCACTGGTTTTCGCTTTGTAAATTATGTTATTTTGCTGGTCTCATTCTGATTATCATTTTACTACGAAAAAAAAATGGTTATACCGTATTATAATAGAAACCTGTATTTTTTATTTATTTTTTAAAATTTTATTTCGAATCTGTGAGTCAAAATTCATATCACTTTTAGTTTTTTTGTAGCCAAGTAAAACCATTTACATTCTTTCGCTTATTCATTACTTTTACACGCTGATGTTTATGTTCTACAGAGACCCGATAAATAAAAATGCGGATAGCGTTATGTTACTTCAAACGTCTGGTGCTTGCGGCCAGCTTGTTTATCATAATATTTTGTGCGATTCAACTTTACAAATTCGAAATAGGCTTTAACAATGCTGAAGATTCTAACGAGGAAAAACTGTAAGTACACTTCCACCCATGTATTGTTATCGATACAATTATGTATTTGTATTTAAATAAATAATTTTTGAAAGTAAAATTTATCGGTATAGCAATCAATTACGATAGAAGTATCGGAATTGATTTAATTATAAATCTTAAGGTTTTATAAATAAATTTTAATTCACAATTGTTTATACATGCTAATTGTAGATGTATACGAAATTGATAAATGGTTAATGGTAACATTGTTAAAAATAAAATGGAAATAATTATAATACCAAAACTTTCGTGCTTTTATTATAAAATTTGTATTGTAATAAAATTAAGCTCTACACTAAGACTAAACTTTTTTTGATATTTTTAATAAAATGTACTATGATTTATACTTCCATCAAACTACAAAAATGTATTTATTATTCATGATTATCTTCTTATGGTTATAATTTTAAAGGCAATAACTTAAAAATTTTGTTTTCAAATAGTACTCAAGACTAATCGTTATCTATTTAATTTAATTACACGATATTATTTATATTTTAGCCTTTACCTACCTGCACATTAAATTAATAAGACAGTAATTACGCTTTCAGCCAACAACTATCACAATTGATAAAAAATTCAAAGAAAGATTCACAGTTCGTTGGGTAAGGAACAGAAAAATAAAATCTAAAAAAAACTCCTTCGAAAAAAAGGAATTTGCTAGCAGAAAACAAAAATACTTATTACAGAGATGGCGAACCGGCGTGCAAAATGCCGGAATTGGAAATTTTCAATCCAGAGATAATGAAATTCATCCACGATGTTTCTCCACTGCAGTGCTCGCCCGACGATTGGGTCAAAGTTGATGGCTCAAAACTATTTATCGATATAAAAGCGAAAAATCGGTATGGCCCCATCACCTGTGCGTTTAACGGTACGTATTCTTACATCTATAAATCCAAATATTAAGATATAATAATCCAGTCAACAGCTTTCTTTAAATAGATTTTTTTTGATTCGCCTAAACAATTTGATTTGTAAAAAATGATGTTTTATCGGCACAGCTAAAAAAAAAGTGATATTAAGCAAAGCATAGTTATACGTACATTACTGCTAAATATCCTCTATCTTAAAAGATTGATTGTCACGTGACTGAAGTATTTTTATTCGTTGTGTGATTGGTTGAAACATGTCGAGTGTATTGTTTGGCGGAATTTTTCAAAAATCAATTGCATTCAGTTGCAGAAAAAATTAAAATGAAATAAATAAACATAATCAAGAGTGACTCTACTAGATTTGTTTAATCTCTTTAAAAAAGTATCTAGACAAAAAACTTCGTTTAATATTGGTTAAGACAAAATAAGGTTACACATAATTTTTGAATATCTTTTACTTTGATTATACTGCGTCACATAAATTTTTATTAAAAGAAATGTTTTTAAATTATTACGTAATCATTTTATGACGGCATTTTAACTATAAGTTGTCTTTAAAAAAAGATTTGTGTAATCAGTGCTAACGTAAATGTTGCAAGGATAAGAGGATGTATGTGTATTGGTTTAGAAAGACAAAAAATGAATGAAATTATTATCTACATTAGTAGTGTGGAATTCTTATTAAATAACCTAAAAGTGAGTATAAAAGTAGTCACAATGAGACGGGTCGGGCTAAGTGCGTTTAATATAAAGTAAACACAATGATTATAACTCATTCATGCTGCTTATCGTGATAGCATTGATAACGACCTTCGTCAATCATGAGGAATAACGTTTAATAAAAGTTTTTCTTTAATTTTAAATAGCTTAACCTATTTTAACTTTTCCAAAACAAACAGTATCATTAAAATGCTACTAAAAATTATAAAATTATTCATACGAAAAATTTTGACCAAAAGATTTAAAAAATATTTTTTAAATACAAATAAATCGATTAATAAAAAATTTTGTTTCCCAACGCAAATGATTATTTCATTCATTTTGCTTTAATACTATTGTGGAGGTTCCGGAGTAGTAATGAAATACAGCAATCACGATGACATCGATTTTTGTTGACCATTAAAAATATATTAAACGTGTACGAATTTTTTAAATATTTTTTATAGGTCACTTTTACAAGAATTATAAAAATGAAAATTATGTGATTAACATCGGCTCTTATGGGACGTAACCTCAATTTTGTTGTTTACATGGATAATACAAAACAAGCCTAATTATATTCTGAGATCCAACATGATAAAAATACATTCACAATCACACAAATGAGTTATCAAAATTTAAAACTTTTCGATAGTTCCAAGGCTTCTTTTATGAAGAAGCAAAAAAAATTTGCTTTTACAAAAAATATTTTACACATGTTTTTCACATAAAAACATATTTCTCAATATAATTTCGTATGGAATTGTGGAATATCAAAAATGGTAATAAGTTGTTAACGTTGCCATATGCATAGTTAGTTAAAATTTTGTGTAGACTTGATCTGCCGTTTTCTTGTTATTAAAAATCAAATTTGTATGTTTTAACATGGCGTCTTTAAGTGTCGACTAATTTTATAATACTCGTAAATAAAATTGTTCGATTATTTCAAAAAACGAACATAATGTAAGAAATGTTATGATATTATGAAGGTGTTCTCAACTTGCATTTTCTTGAAATTTCCAATCATTCTTGACACTTCTGTAATGTAATGCCACTTATAATATTATAGTATATTACGAAATGATAATTAACGATAATTATTAAAATGTTATTAATAACTGAGTGAGTAACTTAAAGTAAGAAATTATAAAACAAAGCTAAAGTTTTCAATTATTATAAATAAACCCAGTTATTAATAACATTTTGAATTCAAATGTACCTCCAACGTTCAAGCGACAACTCAGTTGATCCAATAATTATTACATAAATAAATGGTTAACTGTTATATGTTTGGTAAAACGAGAAAACTGTGGGCGCTATTAAACTACTTTGACACAACAGTATTGTGCAATTGTAAATTATTGATTGGCCAAATCCAGAATTATCGAATACTAGCAGCCCCCCGTCTCGGCTTCGCCCGAGACTTACTAAATAAAACACCGTAGTGTGTTGACACGTAATGTGAAACATTTTTAGTTAGAAAATTTTACACATATTCCCGATACATCTCAGAACAAAAATCTTCTTATTAAAAACATATTTTTTCGGAATCCATATAGTTTATTTGGTCAAATAATAAGGTGTACAAATTCAAAAAAATAGTTATGCTGAAAAGTACTATGCGTTCTTTATGCAATAAAATAATCGATGGCTATAAGAAGTTGTTGATTTGGTTTCTTCTGTGTAATTCACGAAAAGGGCTATTTTTTAAAGCTGTTAAGATTTAAAACCCCCAAAAAATTTATATTAAAAAAAAATTGTTTTTTCTCATATCTCACAATTTTATTACCAGAGCAACAAAGTCCTGGACCTTAAACCCAACATTTTTATTGCCACAAAAACACAAATACATTTTCTACTCATTAAAAAATCTGAAGTAGGATCTTTAAAGATTTCAAAGATTGCTGTGAGGGTACAATGAAAAGCTGATCTCTCACGTAATAAACTCTTAAGTTGACGATTTTGACGCTGCTGTTTCAATCTCGATAAATTTTCTGCGTCAGTTTCTTGACGCCTCAAATTGTATTCATTAGATACATTTGAGGTTTTCTTTCCAATATACCCTTTTGCGACTATTGGTATGCTTACGACTTTTATGACCCCTAAAGGCTATTTTCAGTCAACTTTGTTAATTTTAATACATTTGTTGGCAAGGTAGTTCGACGTCCGATGGCCCTAAAAAAGACCGGTGAGCTTCTTAAGTTAACTCTTTTTTCACTGCAGTTAACAGCAATTGTGACTGCCTGGATACCTCAGGGTGATCTTATCTGGCTTACTGTTGAAGACCCAGACTGATTGGGAGAAAAATTACAAAGTCCGAAGCTTTGGGGCTAGTTGTAGTGCTCTTTCCCAACGTCTCCCGGTATAACGTCAAAGACGTTGGTGTCTAAAGCACCTTTTTTATTTTGCAGATTTAGTTGTTTTGGTGATCTTAGATGGGGAGATTGGTTAGTGAAACTTGTCCAGTGGAGGCTGTCCCGTTGGCTCAAGTTTTTTTTTCCTTTATAGCTGTTATAGGTTTGCCCAGCGCAGACCTTGGAGAGGATCAGTGATTCCTGGTTGAATGCTTAGAGTCGAGAGGGTAATATAGAGTCGTCGGTCACCGGGTTTCCCAGCCCTGCGAAGAACAACTCCGCAGGTGACGTCTGCCAGTGAATAGCTGACTTGGTTTAATAGTGCCCGTCTTTAGTTAATATAGTCTTTTAGTTGACGAATCGCTTCCGGAAATGGTAATAAAAATGTATTTGTTGGCAAGGTAGTTTACACTAAGGTGGCCCCTAAAAAGAACCGATGAAATTGATGGTTAAGTAGGGAACGTAAATACTTATAATGGCCCTAAAAAGCGCCAGTGGTGAAACTTCCAGGCTATTCTTTATTATTATTCCTGATGATGAAGAGCTGGCTACGGGTTGCTTGATTCTTACCCTGGGAGTCTCGATGTACGGAGACTGTGATGGAGGGAGGTACGCCGCTGACCAAAGAATATCTCGTCTCGGGTCGTTCCCCGGATAACCAACTGCTCAATTGCTCATCTTTAGACGGGAACATGTGGGTAAGCGCGTTGGGGACGCGACTACCAAGAAGGTAGCCGTTGTGGCTTCCCGTGCCCATCAGAGCTGTTTTTCCTTGCTTACATTTGTAGCCACAAATTCTCTAACTACACCAGGTGGGATGGTGGGACTGCCACACATCTCTGAAGAGTTGGTGCAGATTGTGCTCTGGCTAGATATGTATCCTGGTATTCTGGCAGAGTCGGCATCGGTTGGAATTAATTTATTTTTCTTTGATCGCACTCGTCGAGATTCAGGGTGAAGGGACACTTGGGTTCCTTCCCCCTTAGAGAAGAGTGTCGTCCGTAACCGGGATACCCAGCTGCAGGACTATCACCAACATTCTCTGAACAGCTTGATGAGCTGCCGAAGCTCATCTATACAGCTAACGATACGCTCCGGCCTATTATAACCACACTTATTTAATTATGTTGCAGGTAGCTTCGATTTTATGTCGACGCCACCTAGCGGATCTTACTGAACTAAAGTGAAACGCTGGCGTATTTTTGCAAAACTTTGAGCTTATTTATTGCTATTGTTATTAAATTTTTTAAGATAAAAACTATACTAAAACCATCTAGGAAGTATCAAGAATCAGTGTGCAAAATTTCAGCAAAATCGGTTCAGTAGTTTTCGCGGTTAGCGATTACAACGGTTTTAGCGACTTTGCTTTATATATTAGTAAGAAAACGAAACGTACAGCCTCAACATTAAAATTAACGTTTCGATAATTTTTACTTCATGAACAAAAGAGGAAAAAACACCAATGATTACATAATAAGTTTCGAATCACTCTCGGTATAAAAATTTGTAACATCAAGAGCTCCTTTTTTTTTAGAACCGAAATGCATCCAAAATTACCAAAAATGTTCTTTGTATCAATTAGTTTCGACGTATGATTGACTGGACTATACATATTTCCAAAATCAATGAAACAAAAACAAATTTCAACCATCACCAATGTTTTAACGCAGAAATTCTCAGAAAGGACGATTTTAATTACGAGCTAACCAAAACAGTCGAAACCGACACGTTCTACGTGTTACGGGAAAGCGATTACGCCGAGGTCAAATGCGAATCGCAAACAGGAAAACAGTAAGTATTCAAACAAAACTGTACAATCACTTGAAAAAAAAAAAAAAAAAAAATGTCCTACCCCGTGATCTCCAACACGCAGATGGCACAGCGTACTAGCAGGTGTGAAAAACGATCCGGCTGGTCGTCAGCGGTATTCCTGGTCGCGGGTGCCCAAATCCACCCTCGGCTTGAACGTACTCATGTTCGGCTTCGATTCCCTGTCACGAAACACCTTCATACGAAAATTGCCACGCAGCTATCGCTACCTCAAACAGACGCTCAACAGCCAAGTGCTCGAGAGTTACAACATCGTTGGGGATGGTACACCTCAGGCCCTCATACCGATATTAACGGGAAAAATCGAGCTCGAGTTACCAGAGACGCGCAAACGCATGAAGTCCCAGGCGAACTACGTCGACGTCTATCCGATGATATGGAAGGACTACGAGGCCAATGGATTCGTTACCGGTTTCATGGAGGACGTGCCCCAAATCGGCACCTTCACTTACAGGCTAACCGGCTTCAGGGAGCAACCCACCGATCACTACATGAGGACTTATTACTTGGTTGCCGAGCAGTACTTCAAATATTCGAAACCGTACTGTTTGGGTGGTACGCCCAGGCATATGGTGGGTGTTATTAATCATACATTGTGCCGCTAAATATTTTCTGAGACGCACATCAATTTTTTTCACATGTATTACCGTTTGTTTTCAGTTGATGTTGAATCACATAAAAACTGTCTTCAACGAGTACAAGGATAAGCCGAAGTTTGTCTTCGGATTCCACGGTGAGTTGTCACACGATTCGTACAACGACATCGGAGTTGCGGATGACGATCTCTTGCAATGGATGACAAATATGAAGGAGTCTGGTCACTTGAATAACACAATTTTGATTTTAATGAGCGATCATGGACACAGGTGCGTTGAAACTTCATTTGGCTATATTTTCTTTTTTTCCACTGAAACGGCGATTCGACAATCGTGATGCATCAATTTTCGATACAAGCTTTGAGATTATTTAAAAAAATGATTACGGAACCTTAATCCCACTTTAAGTGATGACGTCGCAAGAAATTCAGAGACGTTTAAAAAACCACATGATGTGGTTTTCATATGGTTTACGTTGTGATTTTATTCAATTTTCATATGATTTTTTTTTGTCTAAGATCATCTCATGGTTCCGAAACCATGTGGTTTATTGAAAACTGTGGTTTTCTTTTGTATTTTTTGGATGGGCAAAGTTCAGTGACTCTTAAAAAAATTATACTTAATCTCGGAATTTCGTGATAATATTTTCAGCGATTTATGCGTATTTCAAAACACCACATAGTTTTTGAGAAACCCCTGCTTTTAAAACCATGTGGTCATCTGAGACAAAAATTCTTATTAATAACAGAGTAAAATCATACCATAAACCATTAAAAAAACCACATGAAGTTATGTGATTTTCCCATGTGGTTTTTTGTTTTAGTTTTTTTCCGCAGAGTGAAATCCTTTTTGAATACGTCTTTGGAGACGTCTTTGGTAACATCTTTCAAGATTTTTGGAGACATCTTGGAGATGTATTTTGTGACATCAACACTTAAAATCGGGAATTAGGAATTCGAAGAAAATTTAATGATCAGGCAATACTATATTTTCTCAAAGCTAATGTGGCATAGGCATAGTATATCGCGTACTACCTTATATGTTCTGTCCAAAGACATACTCTACCTCTGTTATTCATTTTACTTAAATCCATCGACATTTAGATTTGCAGACATAAGGAATACGCTTCAGGGAAAGCAAGAGGAAAGACTACCTTTCTTCTCATTTACGTTTCCTCCATGGTTTAAACAAATCCACCCCCAAGCATATGCCAACTTCGTTTTTAACACCCAACGCTTGACAACGCCTTTTGACGTCCACGCTACTTTCAAGCACATGTTGAATTTCGAGGCGCCAAAAGAGGCGGATTTGAACGATCGTGGAATTAGTTTGTTCAATAAGGTGAGTCAAATGTATTATTAATCTATAGGCGTACATATCATACTTTAGTATTTTCTAACCCTGAAACGAAGTAAGTCTCAATAACAAATCAAATGACGAGGTAGCAAGTTATAATTTTGTTTTTTCTTTATTATAGAATAATAGTTCAAAACTATATCGTAAATTTTCATCTATATGTGTACATGTCTAGATAGGGTATCGTACACTTAACCTTTACCTTGGTCGAGTAAATCCTGACCCAAAAATCCTTCAAACAATTCTTTTAACTTCAAGTTTATGAAATTAAGAATACAAATGCATATTAACTTAATATGTTTAATTATAAGTACTAAACAAACTTATAGTAGCGAACTTTGCTTTGATTTCCAAGTTACAAATGTCTATAATATGGAGTCATCAGTTTTAGATAGCTTAGTTAATTCCTTCTGCTGTGGTACCTCCTCAAAAAACTTGCAACCTAAATTCAAACGGTGTTTGATCTACTAGAACAGTTGTACAACCCTCATTAATTTTACTACAAATAGACATTGTAGTCCCTTGACTTATGTAGGTGAAAATTCTTAGATTAAAAACATCTTATGTTATGTTAGGTTTGAATAATAGAGGAATTGTGGTAACATTGGTAACCCCATTTTATTTTTTAAACTCAGCAGTCTTTTTTTTCGATTGCAAACAAATTTTCCACCTAATGGAATAATTAAATCCTTTGGGTAAAAACTAGTTGTTAAAAATGGTGTGTTCCGAATTTTTCCATTCGTGTTTGCACAGCTGTATGTAGGTTCTTAAAATAGAACTCCCAGGATGCATTTGGATTCACAATTAAATCTATATCTATAAATCTAGATCTATTAATTTACATTTGTAAAGGTTACATCATAAAAAGAAAAAATACTAAACTTTTGTACCAGAGAATTTGACGAAAAAATATTTTTATCCATTTGAATCGAATATTAGACGTGACTCAGGTAAAGGATACTCTTCGCTGAAGAGAGGTGTTTTTTCGATTTATTTTGCATGTTATTACTTATTAAGATCAAAGCAAGGGCGAATACAGGTCCTTAGCTCCAAAACTTTTTTTCCCTACCGAGAAAGCCGTCAAATCATTTGTATTATTATTCTCCATTAAATATTACCGTTTATTTAACAGATTCCAATCGAACGAACGTGCGCTGATGCTTTCATTGAGTCGCACTGGTGTGCCTGCCTGTCTTGGCAGGAGATTTCAATAAACCAAGAAATAGCTCAAAACGCGGCCCAGTATTTTGTTGACTTCCTTAATTCTTACACAGAAGATTATCGCAAAATTTGCGAGAAACTAAAAGTGGGAGAAGTTTTGTGGGCTGCCAAACTCATTCCTACCAAAGGTACGTTGAGTGTATATAATTCCTTGTATTAATATTACTTTTACTAAATGTTTTCTTTTCAGGACTAATTAGTTTTAAAAAAACTCGCGATCTCGATGGCTTTGCACCTGATCTTAATGGTAAAACAAAACTCACGACCGAATTATACCAGATAAAATTGAAGACTGTACCGGGTAATGGACTATTTGAAGTGAGCATAACATACGATGTTGAGAAGAATATGTTTTCCACAAAGGTGTGTGTGATGAAAATCGTATTTATTTTACCGATTCACTGATGTTTCGTTCAAATTAATAAACGTGTTCGATTTTTTTTTTTTTACCATAGATCTCCGATGTCAGTAGAATCAACATGTACGGGACTCAGGCGAGATGCGTGGAAAAGCATCTATTTCATCTACGCAAGTATTGTTACTGCAAGGACTGAAAATTATAGTGCTCAACTATGGGGTTTCATAAAATAAATGTGATGCCGAATGATGATCGGTAAACCAAATGTTTGATACCAAATAGTCATATCAGTTAGTTATGCTGTAAAGTTTTTCACTGTAAAAAAGTTAGATTAACCAAAATATCAGTATATTGACGAATGTGAAGTCAAATTAATTTTTGTATAGTGTCACTGTTTTTTTTCATTTCACACGAATTCGATGTTTCGACGTATTTTATGGTCTGATGAGACTGATGAGTCTATAGCTCTGTTGAGATTTTACTTTTTGATCTTTTTTAAATAAACCTGATTTTTATAATGTTTTTATTTTGTACTATGCGAGGCTAGCCTTCAGTTTTTTGTATATAATAGTGTTATACATTAATACGGTATAGCGTTATGATTGTTAAATATTAAAACGATTGTAGGGTACTTCCGGAAATCTATTTTAAATTATTTGTTTCCTGTCGAGGCCGCAAAATGCGACGAAATGTCAAATTCATGAAAAGTATAATGAAACACTACACTTAAAAAATAGATGTTATATCATATTTATCCATTTAAAGATACAAAGGAGTGATTACTAGTGTGGATTTGAAGGTTATAAGATCATAAAACATCAATATTTTAATCCACTTGATGGAACGTTTCTGAAAATAGAGAAGTTTTTATCAAAGACATGTTTCACTTTTATTATTAATTTTTGATGGATTTTTAAGTAAGACAAAGGTGATACTCATAAAAATCTTTCAAAAATTCGATCCTCCCGTCATATATAAATGACAGTTTAAATTGAATGTTTTTTTTGCCATGCAATTGATATATACATATCGTATATATATAGATATAGTTCAAAGTGGGAACCCCGGCCATTAAGATCTTAATATTAAGGCAAATGTTACGTAGCCTACAGAGCCGCCATGTGGCTCTTAAGACAATATTGTCTCATAACAATATTTTCAAATGTTAATTATTACTACAAATGTTATCTATTAATAAAAATGAGAGGCGTTTTAAGCAATAGGGTTAAAATGTTTGTACTGTCATTGATCGTGGGTTTTTATGTGTTTTGTTATAGGACAACGTAAAATATAAAGTAATCTAGTCATATCTAGCGTGCTTCAATTACACTTAATAATTGTAAAAAAATTTTACTTTTTTATCATCACGTAGGATTAAAAATTCAGCTTCAAACGTATTGATAATATTAAAATCACATGTGCTTTTCATATTAAGATTTTGTTTTATACATAATTACAAGGACTTACAAGGTTATTTAGCATAAAATGTTTTTCATGCACTGAAAAAATTTCGTTCTTCTTGAGATCATAATACGTGCTCATAAATTTTTCCAAATTTTCTTTCCATACGTATGTTCGAGAAAAAAACAATTTAATTTCACAATTTAGTATGGACTCGTATGGGGTCACTAATTAAATTTCATTAAGCGTAACTTTTTGAAGATTTTTCGTATATTTTTTTTATTCGCTTATGCTTTTTAAAAGACAGCTTACGTTTAATAAACTTATTTTTAACAATAGGAGACATTTAAAAAAATATTCTTGATTTATTCAAATGGTAGTTTAAATACAATTTAATAACTGACATTTTTATGGGAAGTCTGAAAAATAGCAAATGGCAGCGTACAAATCTATCTTACCTTCTTCAACTCCATGTTTACAATTAACTGTTACATGAGATTTATTGTAAAACTACTGGCAGAATTACATCGTACCTTACAGAAGGTTTAGGTTTGGGTATGAAAACGTACCTCTATTCACCACCTCTAAGTATTGTAAAAATGAAATCATAGATATTCTTAAGAAAGAAACACTCAAACAGTTTTTGATGCAGTGCCAGGAAAAAATGTCTATAGGGGTGTGTAAAGAAATACTAAACAGCATTCAACACTGACTAACGTTAACGATCGATTGAGATGCGTTTCTGTTAAATTACTAATTTGTCGAATGTTGATTTTCACCTTCATTTTTTATGTAAAATAATTATTAAATAAAACTTTTTTTTTTCTTTCTTAAGCTTATATTACCAATATTTTAGTTTTGTAGAATGAATAACTGGATTTCACGTTAATAAAAAAACATCGTACAACAACGATTATTATTTTATTCAAAATATGAGTCATGAGAATGCAAAGCTAAATGAAAAGTGCTTGCTATAATATGTGAAAACAGTAGGTTTAGGAATGACAATACTTTAATAAACTTTTAAAAAATTGGATAAAAATTTTTAAATCACAGCATAAATTCCCCACTTTATTTGGTACATTAAAAAATTGTTGTTTACACCAAGTACTATTATATATTATAGTTATAAGTGGGATAGTAATAATTTACTATTAATGGCATTCATAAAAATTATGGGCATCTATAATTTTATTATTTAAAAACAATCTTATTGTAAAACTAAATATCTGGATTACGCTCTGCTAATTATGTGGCGTCTCACATCTCACATCTCTCGCGCTTCAGGCTCTACTCGCCAGGTGGCCAAGCCCCTAATATTCGCTCTCGTCAAGCGGCGAAATTCCCGCACCGATCGAGTGACTCTAGGCCCACACCTCTTCTGTGTCTATAAGGCAGGAAGCCCGTCATCAACCTCACTGATGAGTCCTGGCGTGCTCTCGGGACGAAACACCTTTTTCTCTCTTACAGACGACCTCTTGATCTCTATATTGGCGATCCTACCCTTCGAACCTATATACTCTCACCAGGTTCAAAACGCTGTTTCAACCTTCATGAACGAATTCATCAAAGGAAAAAAAAAACTACGTAACGCTTATACTGTCAGTAACATGGAATTAACAACCTTTTAAAGCTCAATATCTTTTTAAGTGCGCAAAAAAAATAAAAACAAGAGTCCTCCCATAAGACCTGTGTTATTTCTTCTCTACATTAGTCATATATATTATATTTATATGTGAACAGCTCCAGAATTATATTCTCTGCAGCAGTGCTCTCAGATGTGACTGGCAAACTTGCGGGAAATTCAAATTGGCTATATGGAGCAAGACGCAAAACCTCAGATAACTCGACAACATTTCATACACCATAACTTGATAAATTAATCCTAAGCTATTTAACCCAATAACCCAACGCGCCTAAAGACAGTATCACAAGCTTTACTAATTAATAAAATACAATAAACAATAACGCAAGCGCCAATCCCCACACAACCCAGGGCGCTAACTGGCCGCTTTGATAATTAATTGAATAAATAAAATAACACAAGCGCCAATCACCACACAACCCGGGGCGCTTACTGACCGCTTTGTTTTTTAAAATAATAAATAAAATAACACAAGCGCCAATCACCACACAACCCGGGGCGCGTACTGGTTGCATTGTTTGTTTGAAGAAAGCATCAAATGATAAAAAAAGTTTTACGCAAACAAGAAAGTGCTCTTTATAGTTTTGTGATGGGCATTCGTGTTATTACTTTATAAATTTTATTACTTTTCAAAATCATCATCTAGCGCTCTGGAATGTGTGGTGATTGGCGCTTGTGTTATTTTATTTATTATTTTAAAAAACAAAGCGGTCAGTAAGCGCTCCGGGTTGTGTAGTGATTGGCGCTTGTGTTATTTTATTTATTATTTTAAAAAACAAAGTGGCCAGTAAGCGCCCCGGGTTGTGTGGTGATTGGCGCTTGTGTTATTTTATTTATTATTTTAAAAAACAAAGCGGTCAGTAAGCGCTCCGGGTTGTGTGGTGATTGGCGCTTGTGTTATTTTATTTATTATATTAAAAAACAAAGCGGTCAGTAAGCGCTCCGGGTTGTGTGGTGATTGGCGCTTATGTTATTTTATTTATTCAATTAATTATCAAAGCGGCCAGTAAGCGCCCCGGGTTGTGTGGTGATTAGCGCTTGTGTTATTTTATTTATTCAATTAATTATCAAAGCGGCCAGTAAGCGCCCCGGGTTGTGTGGTGATTGGCGCTTGTGTTATTTTATTTGTTATTTTAAAAAACAAAGCGGTCAGTAAGCGCCCCGGGTTGTGTGGTGATTGGCGCTTGTGTTATTTTATTTATTCAATTAATTATCAAAGCGGCCAGTAAGCGCCCCGGGTTGTGTGGTGATTGGCGCTTGTGTTATTTTATTTATTATTTTAAAAAACAAAGCAGTCAGTAAGCGCTCCAGGTTGTGTGGTGATTGGCGCTTGTGTTATTTTATTTGTTATTTTAAAAAACAAAGCGGTCAGTAAGCGCCCCGGGTTGTGTGGTGATTGGCGCTTGTGTTATTTTATTTATTCAATTAATTATCAAAGCGGCCAGTAAGCGCCCCGGGTTGTGTGGTGATTGGCGCTTGTGTTATTTTATTTGTTATTTTAAAAAACAAAGCGGTCAGTAAGCGCCCCGGGTTGTGTGGTGATTGGCGCTTGTGTTATTTTATTTATTCAATTAATTATCAAAGCGGCCAGTAAGCGGCCCGGGTTGTGTGGTGATTGGCGCTTGTGTTATTTTATTTGTTATTTTAAAAAACAAAGCGGTCAGTAAGCGCCCCGGGTTGTGTGGTGATTGGCGCTTGTGTTATTTTATTTATTATTTTAAAAAACAAAGCGGCCAGTAAGCGCCCTGGGTTGTGTGGTGATTGGCGCTTGTGTTATTTTATTTATTCAATTAATTATCAAAGCGGCCAGTAAGCGCCCCGGGTTGTGTGGTGATTGGCGCTTGTGTTATTTTATTTGTTATTTTAAAAAACAAAGCGGTCAGTAAGCGCCCCGGGTTCATTGAATTCATTGAATAAATAAATAAAATAACACAAGCGCCAATCCTTACACAACCCGGGGCGCTTACTGGCCGCTTTGTTTATTAATTAAATAAATAAAATAACACAAGCGCCAATCCCCGCAAAACCCGGGGCGCTTACTGGCCATGGATTCCATCGGTGTACTCACATGTGCATATATATATATATACACACACATCGCTTTTAACTTAAACGTTATAGCCATGGGATTATATAGTGACTTGCTTTTGACGATTTCAGAGTCAGTTCGCCTTGCGGTCCAGCCAAGCGCGGATCGTTTAACCGTCGCGTATACTCTTTTATACGTACTCTTCGCTCTTTGATCGTTACATCTGTGTATACACTTACCTTGCCGATTTTTCATTCAAATCAGTCGTCGGCTTCAAGTGAGCTTCCGAACCTTTTTTTTTCCTGGGTACATACTTGATTAATCTTGTTTGCCTCGCGGAAAACGATAATTCGCTTTTTCCATTGCGAGCCTTCAAAATATAAATTATTTATCTCTCAATTTTCAAAACCGATATTTTAAACTGATATTTTAAACCGATAAACGATACAACTTTCTTTTCTCCGCTTTTTGAAAAGGTCTACAGCTAACAAAATGAAGCCAATGCAGACTACAGTTCTGCTGGTCGCGCTGTGTGCCACTTCGGCGGTGGCGATGCTGCCCATGGGCAAGCAACGTATTTTACGGCTCGAAGGTACTCAGTGGAGGTAAGTGCCCTTGTTGTTGTTTTTACTTTCCCCAACACTATACATTCAACTATTGAGTAAATAAGGAAATTAATTTTTTTTCACGAAAATTCAGCTATTGAAACTCGTGCGATTGAAATCTTCGCTCAAACGATAATTGATATAGATCGGTTAAATAATTACTTATTTTTCGCGGTTATTATTTTTGATGTTCTGTTGATGCGCAAAAGACCCAACTAATCGGGTGCTCGAGGTAATTGTCCATCATTTTAATTATTACGCAATAATAGGTGTGCACTGTATATATAAGCAAGTGGAGCGAAGAATTTTTATGATACCCCTTATTCAATCGCGTACTTGGCAGAGTAAGTCTCAAAGTTACAGGAAACGATTATTCGCCGCGTATGCGAACGAAGACTGGAGGTTTTTCTTACACGTAGCAATTCAGAAACACTAGTAGGAGAAGCTTTAAATCGATTTTATCATTATACCTTGTGTTTTTCCGGCAACTCTGAATTTTATTTTATTTTATTTTTCACATCTGTTCATTGGAACAGTCGTTAAAAAATTTTCTTTGATGTATACTATAGCATTAACTGATAAAATAAAAACAATCTTACGAGTAAAGTGTATCCCTATACGCGTAGAAGAGCGAAGATAATATTTAAAGATCGAAAATAAAAAGAAAAAACTTGCAAGCTGATTTGTTTTTGAGATATTTCAACGACGAAGTAACATTATTTGTATAAATATATGGGCCTCTGACGTATCATCATTCTATGGCGAAAGTCAACTGGTTTCAAACTATACTTGTGTATACCCATACAAGGTTCATTTTTTGCACGTGGAGGTATACATTTATTACAGGTTTTTACTCGATGACTTAAATTTATTTATGAAGTGCACCTTTGTTATACCTCCGATTTATTTATCAACCTTGAATCGATGAGAAACAATTTTCCAAGACTTGGGACACACTAAGTATTTCGTTGCGCTAATCCCGGAAAAAGGGGAATTTGTTTTCGAGGATCATAGAAATGGTTTGAAATCTCTTGGCCGGTTATAAGGAAAAAATATTTTTCTCTTAAAATAAATTTAAAAAATTGTTGCTATTTTAAAATTAGAAAATGCGTTAATTACGCAGAAGTGGTGCTCCACCCCAATTTGGATCTTTAAATTTTTTTATGGTTTCGAGCCATTTTCTAATAATCATAAGGTGGGGAAAGACGTTTCTTACCATTTTTTACCATTTTTACGAAAGTGAAATTTTTTTCTGTAATTGAAGCGAAATATGTCGTGGGTTGGGAACAAAAATTGCAAAGAAAAAAAAATGAACATACATGTTTTTCAACAAACACACAGCAACCAGTTGTGATAGCCACACATGCGGCCAGAACGCCAGGTGTACGATGAGCGAGGGCCGGCCGGTTTGTTCGTGCTTGAATCTGTACGATGGCGATCCTCTTACGAGGTGCGAGCGTGTCGAATGCATCAGTAAGTATTTATTATTATTATAATCATTATCATCATCATCAGCCACAATGTCAGTTTTTACGTTTCGTATACCTGCAATATACTTAATTGGCAATGCCTAATCTATCATCGAGCACTTACGTCACCATAAAAAGGTGTGCGCGTGTATATATATTTACGGAAATATAGTACATACAAGTGGAGTATCAAGCTCACTTGTATAGACCATAATTGCATGGCAAACGATTATATTATTACGCGCGGCGAACGCGCAAGGTCACGTAGCCCCTTTTTTGGTTCCTCATCGAGCCTTATTTCGTAATCTTTTCATCACACATTTCTGGATCGCGTTATTGACTAGTTCTCACAATTTATTTTATTTTTTTTATCTTCTTCTATTACGATTCAAACAACTACTATACCGATTAACTCGTTTCTTTTCTGAAAATAAAATAAATGCGAGTTAAAAAGAAAAATAGTGCAATTCAATAAAAGGTGTGCATGGTCACTTTGATCAACAATCATTAACCGAGCGCGTATATGTTTTTTAAATTACCAATACTAAAATATAATTTTAAAATTTTTAACGGGAATCAATGGGGATGAAAAATCCTGCAAATAAAAGAAATAATATATCTGTTTTGTCCCCGAAATTGCAGTAAACGAGGATTGCATTGGAAGCCGCACCTGCAGCGGGAACCGATGCATCGATCCGTGTACCTACGCCTGCGGCACAAACGCGCTCTGCCAGACGGTCAACCACATACTGGTGTGCAACTGTCCTCCAGGTCACACGGGCAATCCACTGCACAATTGCGTCTACGACCCTGGCAAGTACATTTTTTCTTTTTTTTTTTTTTCTTTTTTTCTCAATGTTATGAACAACTACACACATTTACTCCCTGGCGTAAAAGTAAATTTCATGATGATATCCCAAACAGAGGCGCCGTGCAAGAGCCCAAATCCTTGTGGGGCCAACACCAAGTGCGAAGTCAAGAACGGCGTGGCGGTGTGCTCTTGTTTGTCGGGATACCGAGGGCGTCCTTGAGGGCTGCCGTCACGAGTGCGAGTCCGACTTTGACTGTCCCCAGCACCAGCACTGCTCGAAGGACTTTCGCTACGAGAGCCCGTGCGCCTCCGTAAGCGCCGAGAGCGCCGAGTGCAACGTCATCAACCACCGAGCCAACTGCGCCTGTCCCAAGGTCATCATCATCATACACATCTTTTAAACCACATATACATTACATACGTAAAATACATAACCATTGAAATTTTTTTTCTCATTCTTGCAGAATTGGCTGGGTAACCCGCTCATATCCTGCCAGCCCGAGTGCACCCAGCACTCCGACTGTCCTGCCGGCAAGCCTGCCTGCCTCTATCAGAAATGCGTCGATCCTTGCGAGGGCACCTGCGGCACCAACGCCAATTGCGAGCTCCGCGACGTAACGCCCGTCTGCAGTTGTCCCAAGGACAAAACTGGCGACCCCTTCGTTTTCTGTCGGCCCTTCACCGATGGTATAATATATACATACATACGTGTATTAAATTAATATTAGTGCGTACATTATGCAAAATGCCCCCGATAACAACAATAACTCTTTGGGGCTACAATGTTCATTGACTTGCAGAGGACCTGTGCAGCGGAAATCCGTGCGGTGCCAACGCCGAGTGCCGACCGGGCCATGACAACACGGGTAAGAAGCGCCCGGTTTGCAGGTGTCCCCACGGCTATGTTGGAAACGCGCTAATCAGGTACACGCGTGTATATATATTGCATTGTATGCAATTTGATCTGATTTAAGTGATGTATGACATATTATGTTATCAGTTGTAAGAGGGGCGAGTGCTTGTCCAACAACGAGTGCCCGGACAATCAGGCGTGCATCAACTTTGCCTGTCAGAACCCGTGCACGGGCCGTGAGTGCGGTTTAAATGCCAATTGTACACCTAGAAGACACATTGCAGTGTGCCAGTAAGTATTATTAATCATACTAAAAGAAATACACGCCAAGTAACAAGGAGGTATAAAAAAAATACATTAAGAGTGATAAAATTTATGTAAATTATTCAATACGTGGGTATCGATGAATCGATAAAACAAAAAATTATCACTTCTTTTCAGGTGCGCCGAGGGTTACCGAGGGGACGCACTCTTCTCCTGCAATCCCATCGAGGGTGGCCGTGCAGCCAACTACTACGGTCGCTACGCGCGCTACTGATTCTTATTTTTATTCCGAGCAACTGTTTTTTTTTTTTTTTTTTTTTTTTTTTTTTTTTTTTTTTTTTTTTTTTTTTTTTTTTTTTTTTTTTTTTTTTTTTTAACTTGGATATTAGGGTAGTTCCCACTATCTACTTATGTAGTACATAAATAACGTGTTCGATCCCTCCCTGTTTTCCACCTGTTGCAGTATTTTTAAGTTATTTCTCTCAGCTTATGGATGTAATTGACCTTTTTTTTGTATACAACCGCTTTTATAACTATTCTCATTGTTTGATATATACATATACACACGTATGTATTGAGCGTTTTACATTTGTGCCATTCTAGTCGAAAAGTCGAATCGACGATTAAACGTTATTTATTTTGCACGCCAACTGATATGTATAACGAATTTGCCTAATTTATCACATAAATTGTAGATGAAAAATAAAACGATAAGTACGAGAAATTTTAATACAATAGCTATTGTTTTATTTTCTTGTGACTGTCTATTTATATTACATGGGATGACTATTTCGGATTTCATAGACTTCATGTTCAAAAAAACAACGAAAGAGACAAAAGAATCTGTAGCATATGCCTTTTTTGATAAAATTGTATGGTAAATTTCTACATGAACTAATCGATAAGATCTGAAATGCTGACGTTATTTTTATTTTCTTATACCGAATTTGAAAAGTAGCGTTCAAGGGATGCTTAATTCCAATAATACTAAATATCGTATTTTGTGGCCTGAAAAAAGTAAAGTACTGGTATTATCAGTGGCTTTGAATGTTGAGTGTCAAAAAAATTTATTTAACATGTGATGACAATTGATTGATATGTATTAAATTCCATGATTTTAACATGTTTTGTTTGCTTGATATGATCTATGAGGTATGTATGAAAGGGAATTTAGGACTTGCTTAAAAATTACTAGACTCAAACCTTTATAAAACTATGATGATGTATTAATCAATTATTTACAAAAGTATATTACAATCTGCTTTCTCGTTTGGAAAAAAATAAAAAAAAAAACGAAAAACGACAAAATATCAACAGATTAAATGAAAAACATTTAATTGACACATCATTGTTCTTTGTTTTTGGCTTTTTTAGGCATTATAAAACAGCTTCGCGGTTGAATTTTGGCCCAAAGTTTTTTTACATTGCCAGTATCAACTACCTCCAAGATACTCGTTGTTTCAACCCCATCGATGCGAATGGGCGTTAGAAATCTGTAAAATTCATATGAATTTTACACATCGAACATTCTTTTTTTTTTTACTTGAAGGAACTTACTTCTGTAATCCAATCGGATGTGCAAATTTGAAAGTGGTCGTTTGACAAACATCTGAAAATAAAAGTTTCATTTTCTCAAAATTCGATTCTTATTCACTTTGAATGTTGCGGTAAATATATCTTTTTTGATCACAAACCTTCAGAGATAACCGGAACATCTTCAACTGTTTCGGGTAACGAAAATACATAGTCTTTACTTTCAGTATGCTCGAGTTGATCACGTACTTTCTTAGCTTCATTACCAGTAACAGAAAAAGCATATTTTCTCTTTCTTGTTTGTTTCATGGATATTGGCTCTTCGGGGATGACTTCCTTGATGATCGTTTTAGTGAGTAAACTGCGTATTACACGCCTACCTTCAGGCACACTCACGATTGAATCGACGCTAGTCGCTCTGCGACCTCGACCTGTCGTATTCCTTTTTTCCGCTTTACTCTTTGACTTTCCAGTTCTTGTGTCAATTAAAATTTTTTTGATGTCTCCCGGTTCTGACTGGACAGAGCACTTACGCCTGCGAATTGTGGGCTCTGAACTGGAAGGTCTCGTAGTCTGAATTGCTCGTATAATTTCTGCCCTGGCTGGTGGGTTACTCAAATTGATGATATTGTTACTGGTTTCCTTTGCCAGTGACGAGGCTCGCGTCTTCCTCAAACATCGTTTATTATCTTCTTTCGCTGTGGGTGTAGCCTGATCATTTTCCTGGACTACCGCACCTGCTCTTTTTTTTCTAGTGGTGGTTGATTGTTGTTCATTTTTCGATACGGTCCTGGCTCTGGTTGGTCTTATTTTTGACAATCCTTTTTTATCATTGTCTACGGACTCAGCTATTCTACTTCGAGTGTGAGACATTGGCAGATCATCGTTGGCAGGTACCGATTCGGTAGATGTGATTTGTTCGTCATCCTTGGATATCCACCCGGCCTTTGAGCGTTTGTCAGCAACTATCGAAGTATTTTTTTTAAATTTAGATGCTCTCGACGACCGCACTGTAGATACTTGTTGTTCTTCAGCCATTTCGTCAGTTTTCAAATCAACATTTTCTTTAGCAACAGATGCAGCTCTAGTTTTCCTTGTGGGTTTCACTGTACGGGCTACATCCTTGGTAGAAGATCCAGCTCTCCTCGTGCGTATTGTTGTAGTTGATTTTGATGACTCTGATAATTTAATTACTTTTTTGGGTTGTCCTCGAGTTCGTTTTGTAAGAGTGGATTTGCTAAAATACTCTTCCTTACAATCATCCGTCGGCTCCATAAGTGGGTTGTTTGGTAAAGTCAACATGTTGCTATCTTCCTCAGGTTCTTCAACATCAGACGATGATGAGACTTTTTCGATGAATATGTTTGGAACATCGGATGTTTTTTTTACATGTTCCGATATTTTTTCCATTTCCTCTGGCAATGACGTACTTTGGTTTATTCGGTCTGTAAATATTGAAGGCATTATAAAATAGGTTTGAGGTTGCCGTGAAGTTGTTCCCACGGGGTTTTCTACATTACCAGTATGATCTAGTTCCAAGACACTCATTATCTCATCCCCATCGAAGCGAATTGGCGTTAGAAATCTGAAAAATTCATACAAATTTAATACATTGAAATTTTTTTTTTTACTTGAAGGAACTTACTTCTGTAATCCAGTTGGATGTGCAAATTTGAAAGTGGTCGTTTGACAAACATCTGAAAATAAAATTTGCGTTCATTCTCTCAAAATTCGATTTTTAGTTACTTAAGCTAGTTGTTTCCCAAATCAAAAGTATTTAAAAAGGTACGAAATTTTCAGCAAAACTAATCTAAGCGTCGAGAAATATGTATAAAAAATTTGAGACCGATTAACCACGTCGTTATTATAATATCCTCGTCAAAAAATCACTCTTTTAATATTAGAGCAATGGTACAAACACTACATAGTCTCATTATTTAAAAAATTGTAACTTACCGCCTATTTATAAATAATTGAAAAACTACTGAAAACTATCTTAGGCAGTAAAGAAACACATACATTTTTTTGAGAATTTTTTACCACATAGTTTTAAAGTAATAGTAATCAAAATAGTGCTCTTCGTTTGATTTTGGAAGATACACTGTAAAAAAAGTCTTGTGTATATGTACCACATTGTTCATAAAATTACAGTCGTAATAGTCAAAATACCAACTAAAGAGTAGTAGATACCAACCATTGCAATTGTACTACGTTGTACGTAGGTCTTTTTATTCCCAACGCCCGTCATAGTAACTTTACTTAGTTCATCATAATAAATTTACTACTTGTATTGTTCAGTTTTATAAATCTCGTAGTAACATTACCATGTTGACTGTAAAGTTTATGTAGGATTTTATATTTACGAAACGATTATTTACAACTTCAATACAGAAAATAAACATGCATAAATTGTTTCTTTATATTCGTCTTAAACTTCATTAATAGAAATAACAGTCGTGTTCACACTATTTGTTGTTTGAGTATTAAGTATCTTGCAAAAGTAAAATACTCCATCATGGCAGGCATTATAATTACTGTAGTAAATTTACTATTCTTATTGTAAATATATCAAGTCCAGAGTAGGTCTTCTTATTTTCAATGTCCGTCGCAGTATTTATAATATTGATAGTTTTTACAGTAAAACCAAGAGTATCACGTAAGGAGCAACACCACATTATCACATGAGCACAAGTTACAAATAGGTAGATGCATATGTTTATGTACCTACGTACGGAGAGGTATTCACATTTCTCTCTGATATTTTAAATTCGTCATGTTAACCCATAAGTGCCGCATTTAGCATATCTTAGTAAAACTAAAACCTGACACTATTTTGAAGTTTAGAATTAAGTGGTGCCAGGGAAATCGTAATCACAATCGTGCCAAGCAGACGACATGCAGAAAATAAACAATCAGTAAATTTACACCGAAGAAGCAATATTTTTATTGCAGTGTACCGAATACCGAATTGCTCGTATACATGTTTCACATTATGTTTAGCTTTTTTTCCCCATTTTGGTGCTATGTCAGTGGAAATTGCATTATCAATCGATAACTTCTCGTGCCTATGTTGGTAAAGATGTCATAAGAAATTTTTCTTATTGTTTGCTTTCATTTTAATAACCTCTAAATGTACTTTGTTGAATATACAAGTTCACCTATTACATATACTTACACTTGCTCAGCCTTACAACTACATGTACAATCCAATCGTTTATCATTTTTCCTCTGAGTTATGGCGATATCAAGTTCATAGGGGATAACGAACAAGCCTCCCATATCAATAAAACCAATTAAATAAGTCATGTGTATTATTTTACCGAGCTACATTTAAACTGATACCTGTCATGTTTTAGATCTACCAAAAATGCGCTAGATGCGCCATTTGTGGGTTAACATAACGAAAACAAATACGGGATGATAGTTGAACATAACCTTATTATTGTATATTTAAACATACGATTAACCTATACATTGGGAAACAACTACCTTAAATGTTACGGTAAATATGTCTTTTTTGATCACAAACCTTCAGAGATAACCGGAACATCTTCAACTGTTTCGGGTAACGAAAATCTATAGTCTTTACTTTCAGTATGCTCGAGTTGATCATGTACTTTCTTAGCTACCAAATGTTTTTTTGGGGTATCTGCTTCATCGTTCACATTATCCTTTAATTAATTTATAAGTTAATTTATTAAATCATTTTATATACATATGCGGCCTTATAAATCCTTTTACATATTTTTTGACCTTATACATTTAGCTCACCTCAGTAAAATCGTAACTAGGCGCACGAGACTTGCACTGAATTCTGAGGATTGATTGCGGCGTTTGAGTATCCAAGTTGTTTATTTTTTCATTCTCTTTCCGTTGCACAAGTAGTGTGCTACATATTTTAGTCATGCTAAGCCTACAGTCAGATGATCCCGATTGATCCAAATCTAAAACAAGCAATTGAACGAATACATTAAAATTATAATAAAACGAGGTTCACAAATATATATATATATATATATATATATATATGTAGATAAAGTATACAACCATTCCATGTTGAGTCCCTGGATTGGTTGTTAAGTTTTCGCCGTTTTTTGACTATTTCATCATCAGGCTCAATTACCATTTTTAAAGCCGTCTTTCTCGTGAAAATCTTCCGTTTTGGGTATACAACATAATGTGTATCACTCTTGTTATTTATTTGAGTAACAAATTTTGGTTGAGCATTTATTGTTGCGCATGGCGCAGTTAGAAAAGGCGTATAATTTAATGGTCCAAGCCCATCTCGATCGGGCTTGCGACACGTCTCAAGTGTCTTTTCTACTGCCAAGTTGTAAACATCACCATCAATGTCCCAAGATTGAGACATTGGTTTATGGTGAAATCTACGTGACTCATTGTTGTTACTTATAATGGGATATGGTGAAAATCGTCGTCCCTTGGCCGATTTTGAGGTATTTTTTCTCCAGCTGTTTGCAAAACGTTTTGAGATTTCGGGTACGTTTTTGTGAACCAAATTTAGTAAATTCCAAGCGGTTGAGTTAAAGTTTATTTCCTCATCAATTGATTGATGTGGGTTAAAGTTTTTTTTTACAGAAAAAATGTGGCTGGCTTCTACGTGGCGGTTCGTCAGCAAGTAGTGGATCAATCTAGTTTTGTCATTATAATTTTCTTTGAGATAATTGTCAAAGGCTTTCTCTTCTTCCGGGTTTAAGGAAAGTTGCAAAATTTTTCTGAGCTTTCCATGTTTTTCACATGAGCGGAAGAAACTCGTGAGTAACGGTCCGCAATCCGATGGCGGTCGTGCATGGAATGCTAACAGTAGATGACCCTGTTCCACCGCCAGATCGATCATTATGCGCCGATGATCGGACGATATCACTGGTGGTTTAATAATGAGCAGATAATTTAGAGCTGTTAAAAAAGAAATGATGAAAAAAAATTAATTGACAGCTTGCGAATGTATGTTACATATTTTTAAAATTTGAAAACGTACCTAATTTGTGTTGATTGTTTTTTAAAAGTGAATTTATAGCGAGTTCATGCTGCCAGTCTTCGATGTCATTGCTGGAAACAATTTGGCTTGTCATGATGTTGAAAAAGCCATCGTAATCCTCGTGATCGAGAAGCCAAAAAGCTCGGATGAGTTTAATAATACTAGGACTCAACTTAAAAGCTGCGGGATACTTCATAAGTTGATCGACTGCTGAATTTGAGTCTTTGAGAATCATGCACAGGTCCATGAGCAAGTAGAAGATGATGCAGTGTTTAGTGTACGTTTCAGGTAATTGACCATCTTTATCCTCCTCTTCGTCACTTTTTTCTTCGCAATAGCAGTCAGTTAAAAAACTCCTAAGCAAAGATTGCAGCGATGGAGGAGGATAAAGACCATCTTGACTAGGACACTCACTGTCTGACTCTTCTTTCCATTGCACTTTGAGTGGTGAACAATTTCTGGCAATCAATTGATCAATGAATAAATCATCATTTTCCTTATTGTCCTTCGTACAAGCGTCTCGTCTTTTTTTCTTGTAAGACTCTACAAGCTTATTTCTTGGATACTGAATTTTCGTAAGCGCTGAAATTTGCACGTCATCGCTTTCGTCGATGTTTTGCATTTCCGGCAACAGACCGACATCATAAAACCACAACACAACTTGAAAATAGGCTGCTATTTTTTTAAGGGCCCTTTTATGTTTAGTTAAATCGATTTCAGTATTGGGTAATTTTGATATAACGGTCTTTAAACATTCGAGTTGCTGAACACAGTTATGTAACGTTTTCAACTCAGACTCGTCCATATTGACACCCGACTGATCAAACAACGGCTTGCACAAACGATCGGCCATCAACTTGATTTCAGATCCACGTTGGATACTCCACCTCAGAAACTTTAAGTATAGATACTCTGTACTGCCATCTGACCACTCTATGGCACAGCGCAGTAAGAAATTGGCACACCGTTGATCTAGGCATAACGACAGCAGCATTTCTCGAGCTACTTTTTGTTCTACTTTTACACTATAATCTGGGATGACATAATCAAAAGGTATAAGGCCTGCAAGGAGACACCTGCGGTAGATTTCATTAGGCATGATTAGTACAATTGGTCCAGCTGTGGTGATCTCTCGTAGTAGCTCTGACTGCACCCCTCGGGTGAGCCAGAACACTAAATTTTTCTCCGATAAATCGATCCACTCCAAACTCAAAGAATTGGGGCAAAAAAGTTCCTCTGGGGAGTGTGGAACTTTTTTTGCAAACTCTTGCAACGTCTTTGGCTTGAACGAACAACAAAGTATTTCGTCTCGTGAATGGTTCTCTAGTCGTGCTTTGTAACAAGCCAAAATATTGTTGGGGTTTTGGCATCCAGCAACTGTAGATGGCATTTGTTCTTCGTACCATCGATTCAAATTAAAAAGCAGGGATCTCCCTGGAGTCCCGATGAGTAATAGGGACTCCTCACCTCGGCGGGACCGTAAATTCGACGCGTCGCGATTGACTCGTTCAATTATATTGAGACTGTGGACTTTTTCGTTTTTTTCTAGTACGATCTCAAATTTCAGACTTGGGTCTGGCTTCAAATTAAAATATAAAGTCGGGTTTTCACCAAATTCATTGTTTATCTTGTTTTTAAACATTAACATATACATGCGTAGCACTGTTACTGAATCTGGTGTACTACCCTAAAAACAAGTATTTTAAAATTGATTTGTGAATATCGAGTTACATAATTGAAGGAGAAAAAAAAGATGTTTACCTGATAAGCGGCCCACAAAAAACAAAAGGGCTTGGGGTCGTCGGTGGGTTCAAGAAGTACTGCATGAGTGATAAATGCGTACTTATCCAAAATTGGACTCACCCATGTGAGAAATCCATTAAACTCCCAGATCATAATACGACCTAAGCAACCACTGATCAAACAGCCAATTTTGGAAGAGCACTGCAAGACAGTGCATAGTTTTTCGTTGGACAGTGCAGTAGCCTCAAATTCTTTTCTATTGAACTTCATATAATGTTCAGTTTCTAAAATCACAACATTTCGTTTTGTCAATCACCAATACAGTTATGTGCGAGAAAAATAGTTACAAATTTACCTTTACTTATCAAATTGTATGCTGAAAAGAATAATTCTACTTCATTACTTGTTGAAGGTTCTAGCTCATTACTTTCTGAAGGTTCTACTTCATTACTTTTTGGAGGTTGTACTGCAGGTGAAGAATTAACAAATTCTAAACAGGCTACAATAGGCTTATCACTGTAAGATGACTTAGACCATGAATCTCTATTAAGATCAACTATCAAGTGCTGGAAGTTTCTGAGTGATACAAAGATTAATCCACTATTTTCTGGTAAAACTAAGTCTCGATTTTCTTCATTAAAATTTTCCCAGTCGGCCCCACCGTACATCACACACGCCTTTTCAACACCAGCTGGTACCTTTAAAAATAATTAGTATCTCATTAAAGCTAAAATCATCTACTATGAGATAAAACTAGTACATGGCACTAAAAACAAATAATACTCACTAGAATAGTACATAAAATTTTGGAAATGCAACAATCAAAAACACACAATTGCCCAACGGAATCTTGAATTCTAATAGCATTGTTATCAAGCCCAACAAGAAGTAAGGGCAAACATCCTGGACGAGCAGGAAAGGCTGACACAGTGGTTATCTTATATGTGAAGGTCCATGATGTTACGTACTCACCAGACGTGACATTCACTACAAATAAACTTTTGTCGCAGCTTATCCAGGCATAGCTGCAGTCGCTGTTTAAAAAGCCACCTGATCTTTGTTCGGAGCGTGGCTCATTCCAGGAGTTGTTTTGTACAGTCTCATCCGGAACTTGAAAATCCGACGACTCCCATAAAGGTAGATTAAGGCTTATAGTTTTGCGAATCTACGAGAAAGGTTGAATGATATTAAGGACCTACTCGGGCTCAGGTTTACTATCTGGCCGTACAATTTTTAACTTTATAAAGGTTTCAAGTAAAAGAGAGAAGTTGTGTTGTATCAGCATTCCCTATAAGGCTTGAAGTGAGGAAATATTTACATAATTGCAAAATAAATAAATTAGTTAATCAATTTTCGGATGCAACGTTGTGTATTTGTAACTCCACCTATAAACACACTTATAATACATTTGGAATTCCACTTGGAATTGCTTATGGGGTTTTGGTTTGATGCGTATGGTAACAACAAAACAATAGAGAAAGTTTAAAAGAAGTCGAGGACCTTTACAGAGAAATCCATAAAAATTAATATTTAGTTAGAAAGAAAACTTCAGAAAAAAAGAAATTTTACAGTACATATAAAATATGCGAAAAATTAAATAAAGGCACTCGATTTCAATCTCGAATCAAATTGTTAATTTAAATTAAAAGAAATTTCAGCTGACGATGAAAAAGAGGAAAAGAATAAAATTAATTTAATAAACAACTCTCAGATAGAAGTCAAATTAAATGATGCGCAGCTCAAAAAAACTTGTAGTTCCACCATTGATTAACATCAAATTACTTATAAACAATTCAGTAGAAGTAATCGGGATTTATGATTCAGGATCAAATGTATCCTTAATAAATTATAAATTGATAAAATTAAAAAACGAAAATGATAAACTTAAAACAGAAAAAGCTAATTTGATGGCGATTAATGGTGCAACGAAAGCGAATGGAATGATAAATATAAGAGTAAAAATTTATTATATAGAAAAGTCAATTTGATATGTTCGTAGTAGAAAGTGAGGAAATCAAGTTTGATTTCTTAATCGGATTAAATATGATGAAAGAATTTATATTAATCCAAAATGAAAATTTACAAATATTATGAAAGAAGGAAAAAGAAAAAAATTCTGAATGTATTTATACTAAAAAAATAAATTTTAATAAAAACATAGACACAAATAAGTTTGAAATCTTACTATATGCTCTAAACTTCCATCAAAAAACTAAAATTTATGAATTCACAAGATAAATATAAATCAATTTTTGCAAAAGATAAATATGATGTTGGCTCAGTTAAAGAACACGAAGCTCGCATAGAGTTATTACTGTAGATAAATATTGCAGTAAAAGTCCTTATATAGGTGCACGATTGAAGATAAAAAGGAAATAAAAAAACAAATCTCAATGTTATTAAAATACTAGTTAATAGGAGAATCTTAATCCTTTTGCTGCCTCAGTAACTTTAGCATTCAAACAGACGATGGAAAAAAATCTAGATTATGTATGGACTTTCGAGAACTAAACAAAATAGTTATACCTCAATCGCAAGCATTCCCATTGATTCAAGATCTAATAATAAAAACAAGAGACTGCAAATGTTTCTCCATGTTAGATTCCCTCTAGAGTTTTCCCTGGCTTGCTGTTGTAGCAAAATCTTCTCTGGTAACCCCAGGGCGGTTGGAAGAGTGGCCATGAAACCCCAAATGCTAGAAGCAGATTGTGCTCTAGCTAAACACGTCTCCTGGTATGTCACCAGAGACGTTAGCATTTATTAGATCGGGATAGAGTTCAACGTAAGTCACTTGTCCATTAGAGAACAGCGTTTTCGGATAGCCGGGATACCTAGCTGCACGACCCCCAGCTCGGAAAAGTTCCTATGTAACCCCCGCTGTTTTTTCGGGCGGGTTTTTCTATGGAATTTTCCTTCAGAGCAATTCCAGAGTTTTTTCCTTGCCCCACAGGTTTTCGGGCCTAAGTGAATGCAAAACAGTGATAGGAGGTAGGGATTAGCGGATCCGATGCACCAGGCAGGGATCGCCGCCCTAACCAACGAGGAGTGGTCCCTGAAACATGAGACTTCTCCGGGGATGCTAAATAACCTGGATCCGATGCTTCGGCAGAGGTCGCCGGCTTCACCGGTGAGGAGTGAACGTCCTGAAATATGGAGTCCTCCCCGGGGAAAGGCTACACAGTGGCGAGTAGACCCGATGCAACGTTGGTGCAAAGAGTGTCAGATTAACTGGCAAGGTGTCTCACCGAAGATACTCCACTGTGCCCATGGATTAGGTGTAACATCAGTAAAAGGGTTGGAAAATGGGTGCGGCAATACATCCCTACACATAGGTGGTGAGCGGGTAGCCCCGGCGACTTGGCCTAAGAACTATCGAGGTAAACTGGGTAAAAAAAAAATAAAATAAGGTGTAAGATAAATGAAAAACAAGGAAAGCGGCCATGGACAACCATAGCACATGAATGCGTAAAGAAATGCAATTAAACAGAACATACAGTTACCGGTTTTGCACCAGTGTTACTTTTCGAAGGTAAAACTATCACGATCCTACCGAAAAAACTAAGAGAAGAAAAAACACTAACAGAATTACAAGCAAGGCATACTATTAACATACGTAGTTAAAAAATCTGTTACAGTCGAAGAAGTCTGACATGATTAGAATGACCTAAATAGCAGAAACATGAGACCAAGATTCTCCGCTTTCCCTGGACTAGAGGAGGGGGAGACAATATGCAAGATCTTATCAAAGCAACTGATGAACTTCACAGCAAAAGTGCTCCAACGCTTCGAATACTCCTAAAAAGATATTAACACGCCCAAAGAAAAGCAGCTCACCCACCAGGCCTCCTTTTACAACTTCTCGAAAGCTAACCCAATTAAAACAACAACATAAAGACGCCCTTATTTGCCCAAATGGACAATCAAAATTCACATCCACAACATTTCCCACCTAAAACCTCACTCCTAATACACAGCATCACAGCTCGACTTTAGCTCACAAAAACTCCTCTACAAATGGCAAACTTCTGCGGTATCACTGCCAATGACGTCTTACTACCCATAGAGAATAACGTCGACTTTTTATCTCCAAACACAAACCTTATCCAAGTATCCATTATCGAGGGGCACTTAAAATAAATTTAAAATAATTAAAATTAAAATAAATAAATTGTTTGTAATAACATTCTTATTATTATAAATTAAAATAATGATAAAAGTATATAGAAGAGGTTAGGGGTAATGGGCACTGCATGCATACCACCTTGCATGAGCGTATGCAACAGCCCTGGTATACACACAATGCATGCAGTCTGATAGCATGACATGCACTTTCCACACCATGCTTGCAGTGTGCGCTCAGAAATTACGACAGGTGGACATCACGGTGCTTTCACGTGTGCTCCAGGCCGTGCTCCACAGTCGCGGTCGTGCTATCACAATGCTGTCGGGGTGAGTATATATACTTTATAGAATAAGTATTGGGTCATGGACAAAATTTTCACAGACAGAATTTCCGCCAATATTTCCAAGTACAAAATACCGTTATCAGTCGATAAATGTATCAAGCTAACTATACTCGAGAAGTCATAAATTTTAATGCTGAACTTTTTAGATGTTTAAAAAACAAAATGAAAGCTTTTTTAATTTTTTCTTTTTAGTTCCTTAGCTAGATCGTTTGGTATAAGAATTATAAAGAAAATGGAGGTATGCATTTATTTTGTAAATCATGGTATTAAAATAAGAGCAGCAAATGAGATATCATGGTATTTGCAATACTGTATCATATCATATGATGTTTGAAAAAAACTGTCATTATCTAAAGTATTTAATTTAAATAATATTTAGTTTATTGAACATTAAAACTATATAGCATATGATATTTTACGCAAAAAGTCCCATGTACATTAGTGTACACACATGTTTATCCGTTGTTATGACAAACAACTTGAAAAAAATAATTTAAAATTCTTAATGTTTAAGTTAAAAAATCTCAACTAGGGCGTGAAAGTATCGCATCTATCAATTCGTATTTATCAATTTTTGTTTAATGACCCATATACATTTGCATAGACAGACACACAGACACATATTGATTTATTTGTTTAATTATTTATAAATCTAATACTTCATAGGCTCGATGGATTAGACAAATACTTTGCTTATGAAAATGTTCATATAACTATGCAGCGAGCCCAACATAAAGTGAAACATACATCTATTTGCAAGCGCTACGATTCAATTAAAGAATTCGGCAAGCAGATGCAGGAAAATCCATCGCTCTTAAAGTTTATTGATAAAAAAGGCAATAAAACTTCCCTCTCTGCAGAGTTGTTAAACTCTTCATCTCATGGATACCACGTTATTCTCTATGACAAGGATTTTTTGAATAAGTTTAATGAAGAAAATAGTATATTTGTAGACGCTACATTTAAGACGAGTCCAAATATTAATGGAGTGCACCAAATTTTAACCATTATGAGCAAGAAATATAATTCGGTAAAGAAGCTATTTTTTATCACCATATTTTATTATGTTAATTCTTGAGGTGAATTATTACCTTTATGAAAGTTGAGCAGCTATTGCACCTAAATTAAAATTCATGGTAAAGTATTACTCAACGGATCTAC
Source organism: Copidosoma floridanum (assembly GCF_036245765.1). Taxonomy (NCBI): domain Eukaryota; kingdom Metazoa; phylum Arthropoda; class Insecta; order Hymenoptera; family Encyrtidae; genus Copidosoma; species Copidosoma floridanum. The sequence continues at coordinate 1,459,708 of NW_028321912.1, read as the reverse complement.
TATTTGAATTTCAAAGCATGTTGCCGACCAAAGTCGAAAAAATGCATTCAAATTTTAAATTCTAGAGTTAGTCTTATAAGGCATTTTGATTATTTCACCCAAATTTTTAGCTTTTTTTTGCTACAAGTCGAGCCATATGTTACAAAAAAACTAGGAGCAGGTTGTTTGATTAATCTTTTTTCTAAGAAAGTCCGAGACTCGGGGCTAACCTCAGTACGTAAACAAGCGGATTCGTATCTATGTAGGTATATATATTGAGCCTGCTACTCAATATTTTCAAGTGTGATAGTCTATAATGTCACACAAATGGATAGGACAAGCATGATAAGCCACCTTAAATCTATATAATTATCTATGGACGCGTTCGCAAATCGTATGTATGTATTTGTATTGAAAGATTTACGTTGAAAAAAAAATTCTGTTAGAAAAGATTTATTGCTCTCACAGGGCAGAGCAATCTTCCAATCATATTTTATTTAAAAATTTCTGTTACCTCACCCAAAAATGGCTCTTCTCTCTTTACTACCGAAAATGCATTATTGTTCAATTATTCAACATAAGAATCTGTTGAAAAAATTACCGAATGGGTTTAAAGTTGTCTAGTTTCACATTATAAATAAATATTATTAATACTCTTTTTTTCATAATGTTGAATATCAAGTTAACATAGTAATTTATAATAAAAAAAAATTAAATCTTCAGCTCCAATAGAACCGGAATTATGAATTTTTGAAAATTAGTCTTCAAGTTAAAAACTCGCTTTCATCGAATTTTCGACCGCTTATATTATCTAAAATACGTAAAAAAAAAAAAACCTCGAACTTTTATGTTTTTTGCTAAAAATAGAGTCTGGAAAAAAAAATTCAGCCAATTCTGAGATGTGTTGGTCAAAAAGTGCTCGGTTTTTAAAAGAATGACCCATTTACGTACATCAGCGTTGGTATTCTGATACCGTCTGTCATTTATAACCATGAAGCCAATTTTTACGTTTTTCTCGGCAAATATCTTTGGAAAGTGCCCCATTACAGGCTTGCTAACACAGAGAAAGAAACTTAGTAGGTTAAAAAATATGACGATACATTTATAAAGCGCAAAAATGTAGTATATATATCGTTCGATTTTTGGAAAAATCACGCATTCTGACTAACGACATCATGAGCCTTGTGAAAAATAATTAGATTTATAATATCAAAAAACATTGAAAAATGCCAAGTTAAAAAAGAAATTAAAAAATAATCACACAATGCCTAATAGCATCCGTGTAACAACGATATCCTCACACATAAAAAAAAAAAAAAAAAAATTTTAATCATCAATCATAATTAAATAATTTATATACATTATTTATGTTTTGAATGTATACCATTTCTCTTGCACTCACGCATTAACAAATGTTATAATTGGTTGGAAAAAAGCTCTAAGCCATTCGAAACTTGTTGATGCTGTATTTAACCATTTATAACTAGATCGGTAGTAGAAGTTGTAAGCAAATAAAAAATTGACAAAACTCATAACTTATCATTTTTACAGTTTTAAGTGTTAAATTGCATAGATACATTAAATTTCTAAATCTTTTTAATATTCGTAATTAATTTTTAATTATTAATAAGTTTTTAACTCCTTAATGTTTAAACTGCCAAGTAATATATTATTATAAATAAGTTTTAACCTACCAATCATGTCCAGTGTAATAAATATTGTAAAAAAAAATCGATTACGTCTTATATAATTTTAAAATTTTTTAATTCCTGATCACTATTTTTCATGAATTTTACATATATGCAAGTTAAACTATTGAAATTTAGCATATTTTTATTTTAGGCTGTAATACGAAAAGCTAAGGCAAAAAAATATAGGATAAATTTGAGACAAAATAATAAGGAGAACAATAATATTGGCTATGAAATTATGAAGAAAATTTTGTTAATACCACTTTTTCCAGCTAATAAAGCTGAAAAAGCATTTACAATAATAAGAAAACTTATAAAAAAAAGTTTTAAAAATGATCAGAAGAAATTAGCTAAATGGAAAAGATTTTGGGATGTTTACTTTCGAAATGAATGGATGGTTAAAGTTACTCCGGAAGTATTTAGCATATTTAATATGGTAGATAGAACCAATAATAAACTTGAATCCTATCACAAGATTTTGAATTCGAAGTTGAGAACCAAACCAAGTACAGATATATTCATAGGTGAGTATGTGTCTACAAGATAGTTCTATTGATATAATTATCGTTCAGATATAAATAAAACAAACAAACAAGTAAATTTTAACTGGAAAATAATTTAGTGTATACAAGTGTTTAAGGACAGTCCGGAAAAAATTTAAGTTCTTTCCTTGTCGACTGTCTGTCAATCCTTTCGTTCCTAAAAAAATTAGTAGGATAAATTATTTATTGTAAGTGCAATAAGTTATCCATAGAACGGTATGGTTAAACGAGTAAAACTATTGTGAACTAATCGGAAATATTAAAGCGATATGTGGTGATATTTGTATAATCAACTTTTATCAATGCAATTAATTGACGAAAGAAGAAGTATCATGCATTTTTTTTTTTAAATAAATATGAGGCCTGACTTAAGTGAGATTAATCATGACTTCGAAATAAAAGACAACTATTCGTCGTTCGTTTAACATCTGATTATAAACCTTTCTCATCTAACTTTAAATCAATCTTAACAAGTCTGAGTCAGAATTAACCTCCGAGTTGCGTCGGAAACCCACCACTGTCCAGTGCAGCAGTGCTTTATACCAAATGGATCCAATATGTATCCAAAACTGAGAACACAATCATCCATTTCCTTTAACATCTTTCTATTCGATGTTACTATAAACACATATATAGATGTAACGGGTATATGCGTTTCACGTATTCATGTGATGTCATCATCCAGTACTTTATACCAAATGGACCCATTATGGATCCAAAATTGCGAACACAATCATCCATTTCCTTTAACATCTTTCTATTCGATGTCAGTGTAAGCACATGTATATATATAAAAACACATGGTATTAGCCACGATGTAAAAATACAAGGCGCGGCCCGCGCGGCGTTGCGCATCCATTTTGATTGATCAATGCTTCCACCATGATGTAAGAATAAAAGGTGTGGCGTTCCAAAGTCTCATTTTCGTGCCGTTCTGCGCCTTTCAACACGACGCCATATTGGAGGGAGATGTGACTACTACAGCGGCGAAGAGCCTGTACAATGAAACGAAGCCGCTAAAGTTGAAATTAAAACTTATCCCATGCACGCATCTCACCTCGAATTGAGATATATATATTTATATGTTTGTGTATATATACGTAAACTGATCATCGTTTACCTGTTTATTCAGTTTTTTCTGTGCAAATATTGCCAAATTGGGTGTTTGGTCACTGAAACAACTGGATTGAAAATATTGAAATAAAAAATATATATTGTTTCAGGAGTTTCTTGATGTTAATACGCTTTATATTTTAAAAGCTATTGAAATTCGCAGACAGACATGGCGGTGCGATGGAAGCGTTCCTGATTGGTCAATCAAAATGGATGTGCAACGCCACACATTATATTTCTTACATCATGGCTTCCACCGCGCCGCCATGTCTGTCTGCGGATTTCAAAAGTTTTTAAAATATAAAACATATATTAGCATCAAGAAACTCGTGAAACAATGTATATTTTTTGCTTCAATACTTTCATTCCAGTTATTATAGTGACCAAACACCCAATTCGGCAATATTTGCACATAAAAAACTGAACAAACAGGTGAACGATGATCAGTTTACGTATATATGTACAAATATATAAATATATATCTCAATTCGAGGTGAGATGCGTGCATGGGATAAGTTTTAGTTTCAACTTAAGCGGCTTCGTTTCATTGTACAGGCTCTTCGCCGCTGTAGTATATAGCCACGTCTCCCTCAAATATGGCGTCGCAATGGAAGGCGCAGAACGGCACGAAAATGAGACGTCGGAACGCCGCACCGCGTATTTTTACATCATGGTATTAGCTAGTAGCTACAGCTACATAAAGTTGCGTTCGAAAATTAATCTACTTTGCAATATGTAAATATTTCTTTACCTCAAAACTGATAGAAAATGCTTCTTTCTTTTACTTCTCAAGTTAAAAATCATGCGGCCGGTTTTTTCCGGAATATGCTCGAACATTTGAATGGAAGTCGACTTACCTCGCAGCTGGTTTCTATAAGTTGATTCATTTCTATACCACAAAAAAACCTTATAACTTGTCAATGTCAATATTTTTAAACAAGTTTCGAGGGTACAAACGTTGCTTCCCGCGAAAATGAAATAGGGCTAATTTGAAATAAGCTACGGAAATACAGTTACACAAACGTGTTTTGCAAATGTTATTGAAAAATTTTACGAGTGTTAATAAAAAAAAAGGCAAATTTACTAGTTGATAAAAAAACAGTTCTAAACTTTGATCACGACTCAACAATTACGATTTACTGCCACGTAGAATCACACTGCTAACGAACGTTATACTTAAGCTGATGAAAACTGAATGCTATAACTTTCTTCACAACTTCACGCGATATACTATTATATTATGTGTGCTTGTGCTTACTCTGACAATGTGTGATAATGACTTGGCAACAAATAGATGGACGACAAGTGTGCAAGTTGTCGTTCATCTATTTGCTGTCACATCATTAAAGCTTATCCTGATAATGTGTTGATAATGATGTGACAACAAATAGCTGGATTTGTTACACAACGCTCGACTACCATATTAGTGGCGGTAAAGACGAAAAGTATATGTATCCAATACCTTTAGTATTTTAGTATACAACGTGATATTTGCGCACACTACTGAATAATATTTTTTTAGTAAAAAAAAATAAAATGCATTCAATCATAGCTTTTCTTCAACATTTTTCCAGTTAGGTATTTCCAATGCATTACTTTATTAAATATGTTTTATTGTTTTTAAATACTTCACCAGCGAGGGCGGCGAGAGCGGCGAGCGTTATACCAAGTGCAAAAGAGATAGCGGTATGTTGAGCTGTCCGTCTATCTATTTGTTGTCAAATCATTATCACACAGGGGAAGACAATCACACGTGGTATAATATACTACGTGCATCATGCGTGTGATGAGGTGTTTTCCGCAATCGTTACCAGAGCAAGTAATTTTCGGTAAGTTGCGCTCTACATTACCGTCAGATCGGAAAGTCAACTATATATACCTTTAATTTACTGGCGCTTCTCTTCTCTGTCCAGCGCTCATATATATTATACCTAAACCTAACCTGATCAAAGTACTAACCTTACTTTACAAAACATTGAGAACATTTGAAAAAAGTTGCAATTTGGTTTTCTTATAACGTCAATGATGTATATTCCACATAATAGATGTGAATTAAAAAAAATACAGCATAAGTAAACTAAAAACGGTGAGAAGATATATACTTAAATGTTAAGTCCACAATAGTGTCAATCAAAAGCCAGAAAAATGAACCAAGGTTACATGAAATTCCAAGAGGACGAGAGCATGGAGGAAGAAACCGCGGACGGTATAACATCCCTTTACGAGCGTTGCTACAAGGGCACGGCAAAAGTGAACCTAAGCTCGTACTTCGAGGATTACAAGGCCGTCCTGGCGAACTCGGACTTCCACAAGCACTGCGAGTCCGACTCGAAGAACTTCCTCATGAACGCAATGGCCAACGACGACATAGACGAGGAGAAGTTCGCCATGCTCGAGGAGCACTGCAGCATTGACAATTTAACGGTCGAGGGTGAGCTCAGCAAGATGACCAAGGCCACTTTCGAGTGGCTCAAGGATCCCACGGATCCAACTGTGCTCGAAAAAGCCGACCACCTGAAGACCGTCAAGTGCGCCAAACAGCGCAACCAACTGAAATCTTATCAGGTGCATTCCAAGTATCGCAGCGAGAGACCTGTCGTGAGTGCCTAATTATGGCTTTATTTTCTTTTTCTTCCATCATCACTGATCCTGTATGTGTGTATCTTACTTGCTGGCTTGTGTTTCAGATGTATGAACCTGCTCCTATTTCCCCCGGTGGTAAAACATTAGTTCCTGAAAATGACATCCTGGTTTTTATCAGAGTATATTTGCCCTTTACCAGTCGATCAAAGCTGACTACTGGGGCTCTGGGTAAATTGTCACTCAACTTTGTCGTTGCCATGTATGGATCCCAGACTCTGGACCAACTGAGGGACTTTATCAAGTGTGAATCCGATTATTCGATTTCTGTGGAAATGAGTGATGCTCCAGTTAGATTTAAAACTGCTAATGCAAATGTTTGTTTGTTTGTTATTTTTTTTCCATTATAAATGTTTAATGACTCTGGTAAAACTTTGATTTTTCTTTTTTGTCCCACAGAAGGTTTATAAATCAGGATTTTTCTTCATCGAAGACACGTTTTACAACGATTACCGAGATCCCAATAACAAAGATAACAGTAAAGTGATCAGGGAGTGGATGTCGTTGAAAAAATTGGGCAGTTGTAAAATTGAAAAAATGGAAGAGACTAGGATCGATAGTTTAAAGATGAAATTTGGTTTTCCCTGGGTGTATCAGCACCAAGGTGACTGTGAACATTTGATTTGTTTCAGCGATGCCAGGTAAGACAGTAAATGGTTTTCATAGACAAGAACGTTTATAAAATTATTCTTTTTTTTTTTATTTAATAAATAATCACAGACGTTTTGTTTAAAATGTTAAAATTAAAAATTATACATCAACAGTATTTCCTTACGTTGGTACAATATTTAAAAAAATAGTTACACTAATACCCGAATATAATAATTTTTTTCACAGACTGGTTAATAAGTCGGATGAATTAAATGCCAACTGTTATCCAAGAATAGTCAGGATTAAACCTAGACCTAATCGCTACTGTATGACCTGCGGTTTGTACAACGTTAGTTGGATCTCTACGAGCAACAACAGACTCCCGCACAATCCGTGCTTATTCTGTGACTCCTGTTTCAAGTCGTACAACTACGTCAAGGGTAAAAAAGTTGGGAACTTCAAGGCTTATCCGTTTCCTCATGACAACGAATTGGTGCAGCGACGGACGAAAAAAAAAATCTTAAAAAAATTGTCTTCCGCGACGCAACCTGAGAAAGATCCAGAAACCATTAAAATGGAACAGTAGCATAATGTTTCGTGAGTTAACTACAAAATAAGATAAAAGTTATTGATATTTTACGTCACTTTCTATTTTAAAGTTGAGAATGAGCATAGTGGATAAATTGCAAGCTACTGATGTGTGAAAATTATTTTTCAAATGTAGGGCTATTACCTTTTACAATATGTAATAACGCGTAAATTACCTGGTTGTGTAATTGCCATTGTTTGTTTGTATGGTTCCATTTAATTTATTGAACGCGCATGTTAAAGTGTATTTATTGCTGCTGCGATTTAGAATTTTTCAATTTCTGTAAATTTTCCTTGACGCTAAGGGATGATGGATTAAGTTCTAAGGATTTTTTGTACATGATTTCAGCTTTATCGAATTTTTTCCATCGGTGATACAGTACACCTACGGTTGTATTTTTGTAGTTTTTTAAATATTTTGAAAAACATTAAAGATAATTAAAAAAAAAATTGTAAAGTACACACCTAAATTCGTGTAATACACATAATTTGTTGGATCTAGAAATATTGCAGTCTGAAAGTGATGTTCTGCTTCCTGAAAACTTCCTTGTTTTCCCAGCACATTACCCACATTGAAATGTAGTGAAGAATCATGAGGCACATGCATCAGTGCTTGGCTTCCAACTTTTAAGGCTTGAGTGTGTTTACCCAAACTATCATACAAAATAATCATGTTGGTCCACGCTTGGCGATGAGTTGGTTTTTGTTTTATTGCGATTTCCCACGATTTTAATGCCTTGTCGTGATTTTTAATTTCCAAGTACTAAAAATGAAAATTCTCTTGGACTACTCATGAGTAGAAATTAAAAGTTGAAGAAAAAAAAAGATTACCAAGAGTCCTAAATTATAATAGCAGTCGGGGTACTTAGATCTATGCGTGATCGCCGTGATGTAACATTTTTCGGCTTCCTTATATCTATTAGAAGCAGACAGTACAATACCCAAGTTCATCCATGCAGCGGAAAAATCGTTTCTAAAACGAGAAAATAATATTACACGTCGAATACACGAGAGGTGAAAAAAAAACGAGATTTTACTGAATTTTGACTGCTCGTCTCAACAGTTTTTCAGCCTTGACGTAGTTGTTTTCATTCTTGTACAGATTGCCCAGATTGTTCATTGCCTGAGCGTATTCGGGATTCAATCTTTTAAAAGAAACCATAAGTAAGCAGCAAAAGAAAAATAATCTAAAGTAAATTGCAACTGACCTTATAGCTTCCTCGTACATAAGCTTTGCATTTTCCACGAAGCCCCTGTCAGCCGCATTTTTGGCGACGTTGTAGTGAACTTTTGCGTTCAAAGGACAAACGCTCAGTCCAGACTGAAACAGGGTTGTCTCTGTCTTCCACTGTTCACTTCTGATCCAAGAGCGAATCGACATCAGGAATAGCAAAGCACAGTAGGCTGCTGACATTGCTCTGGGTTTGTCTATACTATTCGAAATTCTTTGAAAACCTATTGCTATCAGTAAGCAGTAACCGGCGGAAGGAACATACAACGTTCTCTCCGCAAGGACGAAGCCAACTGTGAAGAATACATTGCTAGCTGGTAAAAATGGTATCACAAGTAATGCCAGGGCAATGCTGACATGCCTGTAAAGTTACATGTATTTTTTTTTAATTCAAGAAACCATACATCGAATGTAGTTATATTATTTATGAGTACCTTGCCAATAAGTCATTTTTATCAGAAAATACAGTTTTTATCAAAGCACCAAAGACTATCCACAATAGTAAGACAAAAACGATTCTTGGATCAGGACCGTAAATGATTGGTACGCAGCCCATGGACCAATCAAAGCACAGCCAGTCAGGGCACAGCAGCAGCCAAAAGTTCAACCAGTAAATGTAGTGGTAATTTATGATCCTAAGAAGCGAATTGTCGATAAACGATGCTGGATTGTCAACAGGTTTGAACACAGGTTTGGAAAATTCCATAATTCTAAGACGCAGCAGTACCAGAAGTACCCCCGCTAGTGTTAATACTGTCATGCGAATCAAAAATGATTTGGAAGGTAAGAATTTCTTAACGTCATCACTCATGTTTTTCAGTCTTATTATTTGTAAAAAATCAGCTGGTAGGATTTTGTTTGCTACAATCAAGTCATAGGTGACACAAATGCCCTGAAAAGCCAATGAAACAGGTGAAAAAACAATTTGTATCATTCCAAGTAACATTGAAAATTAAACTCACTATGACAGCGATTCCGGTTTCTTTGCAAAACATTGCAACGGCACAATTCACGACGGACAATATCATACAGACACACTTGACAACAAAACATTGGGAATGTACACACTTGTAGTAAGATACAACTGACAACCACATGAACAACCCGCACAGAATATCCGCCCTGCCCACAATACCAGAAACCTAGAGGTGGACAATAAGCAAATTAATCAAAGTAACGAGTCACCATGTCTGTTAGATTTTTCAAACTTACAGCCTCAGCGTGGATAGGATGAACCGCAAACAGCATAGCTGCATTGAACGACACTTGTGGCGCTTGCCAGTCCAGGAGAATTTCAAACACAAACAAAGTAACGACGCTGACGACGCTGTGCAACACCACATTGACGGCATGGAAATCAGCTGGATCCAAGTGCCCTTTCAGCCAATAATGCAGTCTGCAAAGTGAAATCGATGCAATGACAACGCGTGTCGGTGTCGCGTTAAACAAAAGGAAACAAAGAGCCAACCTGAAGGACAGCACTGTGAGCGGTCTGTACGACTTGTGGCTCTGCTTGTGCAACAAACTCGTGCCCCAGAAGTCGTTGGCGAACAGCTGATTGAGCGGCGTCGCGCCGCGGACGTCCTCGTTCTTGACGATGGCCTCAGAGTCGTCGAACACAAAGTCGCCATTGTACGAGTTAGCGAAGCATAAGGAGGCACCGATCACGAGGATTATCGAGGTTGTCAGGCTGTGGTGACGAGCTGGTGAACGCAAAAATGAAAAGGTCTCACTGGACCTACAACATGAGCTTTTTTATTAGCTTTATCAAGTGCTTTGGCTTACCTGCTGCTGCTGTTGTCGAATTTGATTCTTTTCTATTCATATTCCCATCTTAAGTGCACACTGCACACAAGTCTTTTTAGAATATACTATTAATCTCCGACTACATGTATAGAACGCAACCGAGAGATTGGGGTGAAATTGACGACACTTTTGTTAGAGGAATCGACAGTGATACGATAATATGTGCGTTGCTTTTGTACGATGACTGACGATGATGTACAGTGATATGTTTACATTTTGATGTGCAGTGTTTACTTCTTTCTTCTTGACACTTGGAAGTGAGGTTATGTTTACCCATTATATTTATTTGTGTCGTCTGCTTTTAGACAAGGCACATTTTCACTGCGGGCACTGCAGAATTGCAGGTACTTATACAATAGCAGTGAACTTGTCATGTGTACTTTCATTGAAATATACCTTAATTTCAACACTGTCGATTGGCGGGAAAATCGGGACACTGCAACACAAGCAGGGATGGGGTCAGATTAAAATTTTTCCTCTCATGCGTTAACTTCAGAGCGCTCTGTCGAGAGACGTATTGAGAAAAGGTCGAGATTCGAGAGTCGAGACAGTAGTGTCCTCTCGACTTTATACAGTCGTTCCGTATCCTCGTTCCTCCGGGCTCAATACCTGCATGTACCGTCGGTAATGTCGGTTATTCAGTGCATCTGAAGATAAACATGAAAATGGGTATTATTTTATCAGCACAACTTTGATATTTGAATTGATTAAAGCAGCTAATGTGAATTACAACAAATGAATACGTCATCGAGCATTGTACACGTCTTTTTGTCCTCTAGTTCATGCTAATAACATTATGATAATCATTATTATTATTTATATTACTATTATTATTATAATAATTATTGTTAATATCACGATAGAATAAATTTTCAATGAAACTTTAAGGGTATTTGAATTAAAAATTTTCAGGATAAAGATGTACTCATTTACAATACAAAATATCAAATATTATTATTATTCCTACTATTATTATCATTATTATTATTATTATTGTTGTTATTATTATTATATTATTAGTACCATTATTATTATTGTTAATAATATTATTATATAAATTACAATTATCATTAATATGGGAAATAGAGTAAAACTACCGAATTTTCACATGATTATTGTTAGCATTTGTCTTATTTTATGTACAATCATATATTGTAATAATACAGTTACGAATGTTATTATAGTAATGGTGAGAATTATTATTACTATCCTCATTACTTTAAAAACAATTTCCATAAAATCTTTGGAGTATATAAATTAACAAATTTTTTTAGTCATTACGTATTTACTAAGTCATACAAGTTTTTAAATAATCATAGTTAATGATCGCATTTTTATAAGTAATACTATGAAAACCGTACATTATAATGTTATGCTGTGACGATTGTATCTGTTGCTGAATTTTTTTCTTATCTCAGAATAAAAAAATTTAAGCTGCGGTAAGTATCGATGTGCTCAATTTATATACGTTATATCAAACGCAGTGCGCATTGCGCAATACAAACGCATCAACCAAACACATTTTACAGTCTGAATACATACTTCGCTGATTGGCTAGTGTTTTGAATCGTACCTATGTTTTGATTGGCTGATTTATATGAGTGCGCAGCAGCACACATGTTTTGTAGTTCACTTTTAGATAGATGCTGTTACTGAGAAGACGTAGGTACTTCTTTTTTCGGATCAACGGACAGCGTGTTTCTCACTAAAATTAAGAGTTTGAAATCTGCATTAAGCCTTTGTATCAATTCCTGGATCCTGTGTGTACCTTGCGAACATTTACACCTGGTGCTCTTGAGGACTCGAGGACGACGACGCTGGTGAGGTGACGAGCTGCAAGCTGCACGTGATATTTACTGCCTTCTCACATCGACGTACGCTGTTATTGTAAGTTACAAGCACGTTGCTTTATTTTCTACTTTTCATTGCTTTTGCTTTGATAAATCAATGTGTAATTTTTTGTACTAGTATTGAATGTGCATACATATACTGCTGATGAATTTGCATCATCATAAAGGAACTTTTCGTATCAGTGAGCGACGAAGTTGTTTCGAGAAAGAATTGGAAATGTTTGTTTATTATGTTAAAGATTGAGTAGTAACATTTTTAAAATTTCTCTGCGTGTGCGTGTGCGTGTGTCTGTGTAGGTGTTGATAATCATCAGATCTTAAAAATCCGTGTACGTTTTTAAATTGTCAGAGCAAACAATGTTTGCTGTTTAATCCTCATAAGGGCTTGAAAAATGAATATACGATTCATAACTTATTGAAGCTATTCCTTATAAAAATTTTCGATTTTCAAAAAAATTTTGTTTACTATTTTCATACACTATTTTTCAAAATTTGTATTCCATGCTTCTTTAGGGTGCATGCACATGGGAGGCTTGATCTTACAGGTTCAAGTCAGATCCCCATAAGCCCATGCGAGTACGAGAGAGAGAGCATATATTCTTGCATCTCTCTTGCACTCGCACGGGCTTATGGCGATCTGACTTGAACCTGCAAGTGCAAGTCTCCCATGTACAGGCACCCTTATGCGCATCAAATAGTCCGGTAGCTGAAGCTCATAACAAGGACATTTCTGCCTCCTGGACGCCCGCTAACAATTATAGTCTCTTTATTGGGAAAAATGGTTTTGTCCAAGCAAGGCATCGGCTTCAATTGTTATTAAAAAAATTGTAAAAATTAATCGAATTTTGGCTTGTAATTTTATTTCTGTTATTCTGATTGTCAAAAGTGTTAATGCAAAATTGTTTGTAATAAAATTTCATATCAATTTAGGTCCGTTACATTATTTACAAATTTATGTTGAAAAAAAGCGAAAAATTTTCTGTTTTAAAAGTGTATATTTTTTTTTTTTTTTTTTTTTTTTTTTTTTTTTTTTTTTTTTTTTTTTTTTTTTTTGATAAAAATAATTAAAAACTTGGAATTAAGTGCCTATGACGCGCATCTGTAATTATACACAAGCTTTTCTGTTTATTTAAAAAATTGATGTCCCAATTCAATTGTTAATTTAAAAATTCATTTTCCCTTACAAGGCATAAAAGAAGTTGGACCCAAAATTCTAACGGCATTTTATCAAGAACACAAAGAACTTCAATGCTATGGAAAAAATTTTTGTTTTTAATTTTATCATATTTTCTTAGCAGTAATCGAATTTTGCAATTAAATACATGCTTGAAACTAAGTTACAGTTGGGTGTACAGGAACGCAACCACTTTCTTATAAAAGTTAATAACCATCTACGTATCTTGAAAAACATTGATTATGATACGATGCTTTTAGTGAATGTTATAAAGAAATTATCTTTTTTTACGATTAATCAATACTTATTGAATTTAGTAGTTAGAAAAAATTGTTGTAAAACAATATTGTATTAAATGTATCAAAATAAAATATTAGCGTTAGCAGTATTAACATAAACAGCTTATGGGCAGGGTGGAGGGGGGGGGGATCTGTAATACAGTAACAACTGCAGCCAGCCGAAACAAACTTGGGTGATTAAAATCTTAAACAGTTGCAAAATCATTATTATCTCTCCTTCCTGTGGTTATGTAGAAAAGTACAATCAGTTGATGCAGTGAACCTTGGCGAGATACAAATAAATACTACATTTTTTGAAACAACTTGTAGTTCTGCAATTTTTACTATTTATATGTTTTTCAATTGTCTTCTGTATTTCTAGTTTTCCGCGCAGTAGTATCGTGTTTTATTTTATAAATCGTTTTTAAATCATAATGTCGATTATGAAAATATGTTGTATTCGATAATATTATTGCTTTTACCTTACAAAAGCAATTAATTTTAATAGGTGGCGCTGACATACAACAATGTCATTATAACCAGGACAGTCTGACTACAATATGCTTTCAACAATACAATACTGTTACGTGTCTTTGAACATAATGCTGCGTAAATATTTTTATTAAAAAAATTCGTTTATCGGGTTTGGTAAAAAATTTGCATAAAAAAATATATAGTTATATATTTACTTATATTATATGTTTTACTTAATGAACAATTAAACTCCTTTCGATGCAAAGTTAATATTATTTTTAAGTACAAATTACTTTGAAACCATAATTAAAAGCAACTTGGATCAACATGAAATTACAATACATAAGTTAATTGGAGTTTCTTCACATTGCAGGGCTGAAAAATCATTCCAAAGAGTATACTTGGTTTTCAATGGCGACATGCCTTTACTTTTTTTCATTTCTTTGCAACTAAAGTATGCATTGGAGTTTAAAAAAAAATCGACAAAAGCCTTGTATTCTAAGAATTTTTTTTTGGTCCCTATGGCCCAAAATTGGTGTTTTTCAAGTTCTAGTTATTTTTTCATGCTCCTATTATCGAATTTTCAGTTTAATATCATGAGCAAATGTTACGCAGTAACCTTAGAAAAATTATTTTTTAACTTTACTTTGAGGTAAATGTAATCTTAAAAACTTTTTTTTAATTTTAACTGCTGTTTTAACTATTTTTTAAGAGGCACAAAAACAATTATTTGTACACATTACCAAATGGCGAACAATTGAACGTAATCATATTTTTTGACTTTTTTTTTGATTGGTGCAACATAATATACAAAATCGAAACACCGTTATTTGAACACGTTTCTTTCTAATTTCAGAACGATTTTTGTATGTCATCAAAAACCTAATAACGATACTACAATATGTGTTGGAATATAACTTAAAAACATATATTTCACGTTATAAAACAAAAAAAAAAAAAAAAATTATGAACAAATCTAGAGTCCATACCTCTAGGCTAAAAACAGTACTTCCCGATTTTAGTTCTGTTTTTACGTTGTAATTATTAAAATATTATGAACATTGGTTTAAAAGGTTATTTTTCAGTATAATTTGTTGACAGTCATGTCGAAGGTCACTATAACCCCTACCTTTATATGTACAAATTTTGAAATGAAACTTGGCAATTTTTTGTAATCAAAAGATGCGTCAATTTTTTTTTGGTAAAAAGAAAAGAACAACTTGTTTGAATTTTACAGATTTTTTTTAATGGTATAACATAACTTAGAATTCAAAAAAATCGTTATTTTGGGAATTTGTTTCTCAATTTTCATGGAAATACAACCACAATAATTATCATCCAAATCTTTAGTTGCATTTTTTTTTATAGTTAAAAAGACATCAAGTATCTTGTCTCACGAGAAGTATCCTATCGAATAGGGATTAGCAAAGTTCGCGTAACACGAGACGAAGAGCAACTCTGTATATGCAATAATAATTATTTCCATGTCATAACTAAAGAGCATAACTTTGCAACCATCAATCAGAATGGATGTTGATATTTTTTTGTGAATTAATTGGGGTATTTACTGTTATGCGCATTTATCGTTGTTAATAATTCCTATCAACGATAGTGTGAGGGAACTTCCTTTGACAACCCCGTTATAACTTTCATGGAGCTGTAAAGGAGTACTTTAAGGGTGATCGTATATACCTTGCTAAGTGTCTTCCATACATAGCGTTCACTTAAGCTAAGCATGTTGTGCTATAAACTCCAACGTTGTGCTCCATATATATGTTTTGGCTAAGGTATACAGCTTATTTATAGCTACAGAAAACGCTACGATATGAGGTGTGTCGATAACCGTCTGTAAATTTGCATTAGTTGTTAATAAAAAAAAAAAAAAATACAGCATCCATTTTGCTCGAATGCAACTTAATAGCTTCCTTTTTTAATTTTTCATAGTGTGATCAATTTCTTGAAAATTAGCTAATTTATAGGTTACGTATTTTCTAATTATATTATGCCTCTTTTATTTGAGATGCAAAGAAGTTTCGTTTACATTTTGGTTAATTGTTGGCAAATAAATAGATTACATACATTAATATGGATTTTTTTAACATATATCATTTTATAATATTAACTAACTTAGAGTTAAGTTTTATCTTAGTAGCCGTGGTACGACCAAACTTTTCCCCCCTTATATGCTGTCATCTACCTCCATACATTTTTTTCGTAGGATTCTGCTAGGTTAGTTGGGCAACCTTATTAGGTCCCAACGATCGCCCTCTTATGCTTTCCGATCAGGTGGCTCCGTATTTAAGACAACGCCATTTTTTTAATATTTTGAGGATAAATTACAACAACCGGTAGAATACATAGTGGGTGTCTGTCTACGTCAATCGACTAAACGGGACACTTTTTAGTAATTGTTGATGTATTTAAATAAAAATAATTTTATTCGTATTATTTATAAAACTAAGAAATTATCTTGGATCAAAACAAAAAAATTTCATGATACTTAATAAGTAAACTGTCAACAATGAAATAAATATTGCGTAATAAATAAAATTAGTTAATAAATTACATTCTATTTTTCTGTATGGCATTTATTATTACTTATCAAACACATGCAACCTACATTTACACTTATCAGTAATTTAATTTCATTATATTTCATAAAACGAATTTTACTCGACGGTTTGGATAAAATAAATAAATAAGTTTATCAGTCTTATCAACAATAATCACCGTCAACATCATCACGTACAAAATCAGATTCATTAATACATTTTTTAATAATTTTATGTTTTGAAAATTGTATTTCAAATACTAAATGAAATAAATCAATAAATTATAATCCATCTTTCTGCATTAAATTTGTTATTACTATTCAGACGCATGCAACCCACAATTACACTCATCAGTCATTCAGTTTGATTATTATTATTATGATTTATTTTTGGACTTTTGTCCAACTTCCTTGGACTACAAGCCGGGTTTGGCGTACACATATTTTATTCTTACTCACTAATAGCTTATAATAGTTATTTTCAGTTACAAATCATGAATATCTTAAGCATTCCAAGAACAAAAACATAAACATAGGACGAAATTTTTACCGTATTACTCGAGCCTTAGATCGAAAAGAAAAATTGTAATGTATATAGACAACTACTATTACTTTAAGCATAATTTAATATTATCATTATTTTACTTAGAGTCCTCTATTCAGTCTTTATATTCAATAATTAATGATCAATAATCTCACTTTTTGTTTTTGACGTATAACTTATAACCTGATTTAACATGTGCCCCTATCACACACCTACATTGCTTAAACCACTTTTCTGTATGCTTTCTTACACTCGACAGCTAACACGCTTTCACACTTTTACTTTCTTATTATTATCACAAAGGCACTACCACTTTTCACTTTCACTTTCCCCTCTCCGTTCCTTCTTTTACTCTTCCGTGGCTGTCAACTGGAAGGAGTTATCCTCGTACCTCTCCTTAATTTCGATCTGAATACCTTCGACTTCTTTCACCAGTTCTTCCATTTTATTCTTCATCTCCGTTTTCTCTTCTTCACTTTTCTTCTTTTCAATTGCAGTTTTTCTGCACCAATTCTTCATCTTTTCAACCGTCTCTCTCAACTCAGCCCTCGTTTCTTCTTTTTTCCTTTCGCTTGACTTTATTTCTTTTAAGTTTCTCTGCATTTCCGCCATCTTTTTTTCCATTTCAGCACATTTGACTAACACTTTTCCCAATGTGCCCTTCATGTAAAAAACTTTCTTCTGGTCACTCGACATCTTCTCCCAGACTTCCTTCAGCCACCTGTTATTCAGTCTTTCGCTTTCCATTTGTCACTACCTTTCCTTTTTTTCGCCTTATTTACACTCTTTTACGTTTTTTTTGCGCTTGTCTGGCTCCTAGCGTCTCACACCTGCACGTGCCGCCCTTTTATTTTCGTTAATCCTCTCGCGCATCTGTTCTAACCTTCCCCTGCTGTCACTCTTCCTTTCGATAGCTGTACTGCTATCGATGGCTCATTCGACCCTCGAGTTGCTTTCAATTCTCTTGCTCGGTCGGTGCTTGTATGTCTGCTTTTTCTCTTGCTCCCTGTACTCAACTTTCTATATTCTTCTAGCTTTATATTACTAACTCAGCTGTTCGTGTTCTATTCGTTTTCTTTCTATGCTTATTACGTTTTTTACTCCCTTGCATTTCTCATCAAGCTTGTCCGGTATCTGACATCTTTTGCCTGTGTATTAGTACATGTTGCAGTGTTTCTTGCTCAGCATAACAAAGTCTGTATACTTTGTCCTCCTTGTCTTTCCAGTAATCTTTACTTTTCGCCATGTTTCCACATCTAAACCTTGCAAGCGTCGATCTCTCCGTTTCCAAAGTCATGTTCTTCAGATAGCTTGGTTCCTTCTCTTTCCATATTTCCTTGTACATTACATTATATTTGGATTCCAATATCTTGTCCTTTCTCTCCTCAACCTCTTTTATGTGTCTTCTTTCCAACATTTTTGTTAACATAAGTTTGACACTCCTTTGATCCACAACCAGATCCCTATTTCCTTTAGCTCCTATTACCTTGTATCTTTTGGTCTTCCGATACTCCTCCTGTCCTGTCCCTAACGCTTGGTTTCTTTTTACTAACACTCCTTTACTAAAATCTTTTCAGACGCCATTGCCTTACACTCATAGTTTACTGCTCTCTCCAGTGCCTTCTTTAATATTTCTACTATTTTTGTTTCCTCCAGTAGTATGTAGTTTGGCGTATTTCTGTCTAATTTTAGAATATATTTAACATACCTTCTCTTAGTGCTGTTCATGCCCTCTTCCAATGTCCACCCCCATACTTCAGCTCCATATAGTGGTATACTCTCTACTAGTGCTCCAAACATTAGCATTCTTATTCTGTAGTTGTTCCTAAATAGTGTCTCTCCTATACTCCACGTGCTCTTCATTGCAATTACTGCTTTTCTTTTTCTCTCTCTCTTATGTGTGCTTTGGCTCTACCATTTTTTTGCAGGGTGTATCCTAAATATTTGATTTCTTTAACTTCCTCCATTTCTTCGCCCTCCCAGCACCATTTTCTTCTGTTTGCCCCTTTTCTGCTTTTTTCGAATACTAGAATCTTTGTTTTCTCTACACTCAGCATCATTTTCTTCTTTTCAAAAAATTTCTTTAATCTTTTGAGCATCTCTTTCAAGTCCTCCTCGTGTTCCGCGATTAAGATTATGTCATCCGCATACATTAACGACCATATCCTGCTCTTTCCCACTCTTGCCCCTCCCGTCACGTTTTTCTCCAGATGTTCTTCGAGGCCTCTTACATATATGTTGAATAGCGTGGGGCTGAGTGGGTATTCTTGTCTTAGACCTTTGGTCGTCCAGAAGGGCTGCGATCTTTTTTCTCCTACCTGAATCCTACTTCTTGTTTCGGTGTATGTTTCCAAAATTCTTGCTCTGAGATTCACGCTTACTTCTGTACTTTCTAGCTCCTTACTTAGCACTTCTTTATCTACTCTATCAAACGCTTCTTTCAAATCTGCAAAGCAGCAGAAAAGCTTACCTCCTTTTTTCCCTATTCTTCTATCCACTATGTGGCTCAACACGAATACTGCATTCATAGCCCCTTTTCAACTCCTGAAGCCAAAGTGATTCTCTCCCAGCTTACTTTCCACTTCCTTAATCAGTCTTTCATTTAGTATGCTTGCGTATACTTTATATGTTGTGTCCATTAACGTTACACCTCTGTAATTTTGCACTTCACTTTTCACCCTTTTTTTGTATATTGGTATAATTACCCCTTTCCTTCGGTTACTTGGGAACCTCCACCTTTCCATATTCTCTTGTACAGCTCCCACAAAGCTAATCCTACCTCCATAGGCATATATTTCCATACTTCATTTTCAATTCCGTCTTCTCCTGGTACTTTTCTTAGCTTCAAGTTTATGATCTGCATAATTAATTCTTCTCTAGATATCCCATCCCTCTCTTCTAGCGTGTGCTCTTCCTGAATGTTAAAGTGTGTCACACTCTTTTCATATCTCTCTTACAGTTTCTTCATGAAGTGCTTTTCCCAGCTGTGCATGCTGATATTTTCATCAGCTTGTTCCCTTCTCTTCCTAAACTTGTTTATATACCTCCAAGCTTTAGCTTCTGTCTTTATGTTCTTAATCTCCTGTGACTCCTGATTATCAAATTTTTTCTTTCTTTCGTTACACCATCTTTTGTACTCATTTCTTATTTTAATATACTTCACTCTTGAGATCTTCTTGAGCTTCCAACTTCTGATCCCTCTTTTAGCTTCTTTTTTCCTGGATGCCCACACTCGGTACTTCCATGGACTTTTCCCTATACTCCACTTTTTAATATTACTCCTCGCTTTTGGGACTGACATTTCCACTTTGCTTTTTATGGCGAACCATCTTTCCTCATTTGACACCACCTCTGGTGTCCGACCTTTACATTCCGCTATAAATTTTTCCTTCAGCTCTTCTGTCCACATTCTTTTCTCTATCCACTGTTGTTCTTCATTTTCTGTATGTCTTTCTCTTTCTTGTTTAGTCATTCCTGCTTCCTTTAGCTTCAGCTCTAACGGCATATGGTCTGAATCTATACTCTCGCCTACTGCCATCTTCTCCAACCATCCCCTCTCTTCTAGTCCATTTATTAGTATCCTGCCTTCTGTGTTTAACGTTTTATCATCCGATTTCCTCGAGCCGTTGATTTTCTCCCTTAATATATGATTATATTCCTCCTCACCTTCCCAGATGCCTCCTTCCTCTGCCGTCCTCGCATTCCAGTCTACCCCAATTAGCAGGTAGCCTTCTTCTTCTATGTCTAATTTTTTTTCCATTCTTCCCAGTGTTTCCTTCGTGTTCTGGTTATATACTGTCACGAATCTCCAGTCCACTTTGTCTATTCTTATCTCCTCGTACACTAAACATTTTCCCCACTCTTTAATTTTTACCCTCCTCAACTTCTTTAATTTCCTGACTCCAGAGATTATGCCTCCCATCGCTCTTCCTCTATCCTTGTCCCTGATGGCAGCACAGCACTTCCACTCAAACTCTGTTGGCAGGCTACTTCGAATTTTTTCCCATGTTCCTTCTTCTATCCACGTTTCTGTTAGACCCACAAAATTAAATTTCTTTATGTATTCCCGAAAGTCAGTGTCCTTATTTGTTAAACCAGCCACGTTCCAAAAATATACACGCACTCCTTCCTCCCGTTCCTCCTCCTCCTTGCCCTCTCTCTCTAGCTATTCTATTTTCTTCAGTGTTCCCACTTCACCGAACTCACCTTTTTGTTCGTCCCAGTGGTGCCATCTGTTGTCCACCAACACTTTCCGGTAACCGACTCTCGTCACCTTTCCCCACTCTCTTGCCCATGGTCTTGCTTTCATCTGAATGGTCCTTTCTTTTTGAGCTAGGTCATCTTCTATGTACACCCTTTTTACCAGATTTTTCTTCATTTGCATCACTTGCCTTTTAGTTTCCCAATCAGGTAGTTTCACCAGGATTCTTTTCTTGTTGTCATCCTTGTTTCTATCTCCTGTGATTGTGACCTTTAGTCCCTGCATTTCCATTCCCAGCTGGTGGTTTAGTTGCTTTTCGACTTCCCTTGACATCTCTCCTTCTCTAATTTTCAGATCTTTTATGACTACATTCAGTTTCCTGCCTTCTCTATCTTTCTTTTCTTTCTTTTCTTCTAAACTTTAAAGTCTCTCATTGATTTGTTCCTTGCCCATGAGCCATTCCGCCCTGTCCTCCTCTCTTTGCTTTTCTATCTTCTCCAGTCTACCCTTACATTCGATTCTCAGATCCTTGATATCATCCTTTGTTTTTTGTGTGTCTTCTTTCATGCTTCTTATCGCCTTGTTTACATTACCTAGTTCCTCCTTTATTTCTGTCAAGGTCATGGTTAACTTATCATTTGCCGCCTTGTCCATTTCTTCAGCCTCTGTTGTACCGCTAACCTTGATTTTTAAGTTGTTGAGGTCGTATAGTTTTAACTGCTCCGTGGTTCTCTGAGATTTTACACTCAATCTTGTTATTCTTTCTCTTTCTTCTTTTTTTCCAAGCTGTTTTAGCATATCCCAGCTATCTCACTTTTTTCTCTCTAACCTTCAGTTTGAGGTTATGTTACCGATTTTTCTCCTGCTTGTCTCCTTTTCTCTTTCTTTTGTTCCCCACTTAAGGTTTTTATTCTTTCTTGTGCTTCTTTTATTTACGGGCTTCTTTTGCCTTATTATTTCTTTATTTCTCCCTTTTTATTTGGGACGTACTGCCCTATCTTTGTGAGCCACGGTGTACTCTCTACCGCGGTCCGCGCCTAACTCGTCATTCAATTTCATTATAATTTATAAAAAGAATTGTACTCTACGGTTGTAATAAAATAAATAAATAAGTTTGTCAGTCTTATCAAGAATCGTCACCGTCATTATCATCACTTAAAAGATCAGATTTATTAATAGATTATTTTAATATTTTATGTTTCGAAAAACGTTAACTAGGATTAGAACTACCACTGATATCCTTAATACCATGCACTTTGGACATTATTTTATCTAATAAATAATTAATATTTTGCTTCTCAGTTTCGTGACATACGCATGGAAAAATTTCTTTGGGTTTCAAATACATAATAAAAGAATTCAATTCATTGTATGAAGGATGTGTCGAGTAACAAACGTTTTTCGTCTGTTCTTTGACTTTATCCCTTTCAATGATGACCGCTGTATTTTTCCCAGCCCACTTTTGAACAGATGGAATTATCGTTAAAATATTTTGGGATTGAACATCCTCTCTGCACTTGAACCCTACTAGTTTTAGGAATCTCTTTTTCTTAAGTGCATAGATTGGAGTAGTTTTACCTAAATTAGTAACGCAATCAGCAAGTATACTCAATTTGTTGTAAACTCTGTACTCGTCGTCATTCACATGAATTTTTCGATCGATTTTTTGTTAAGTACCATGTAAATGAACCTACTACCATACAGAGTAGAGCTTCTAAGATAACAACATTTCTATGATCTTCATCAATCCAATCTTGAACGGCTATACATAACTCTTTTAAGCTCTCCGTTCTGAAAGGGAATTCCAAAAATGTGTCTAAATAAAGTTTATCAATGGGCAGTGGCAAAAGTTAAGTGGCATAACCGTAATACGATGACTTTAACTTAAGAAACTTATTAAATTTCACAAGTGATTAAAGTACTCTAAGGATGTGAATATTTTCATGACTTCTGTATATATTATGTAAATATCATACACAAAGCTTTAAGTTATTTGTATTACCAACTACAATGTGGATGACATTGAAGTAAAAACTTATTGCAATATATATTTTTCCTTTTTACTTACTAATTTTGCAATGTACTCAAAATCGCTAATAAATAAATACTATCCCAATTATTTACCATGTATTTCATCTTGAATAATATTTCAAGTTAACTAACCTTTGCGATGTTCATTTACACAACCACTGGCGTACTGTGACAGATCACTGCCGCTGCACGCGTTGCGCTTGACTTTGCTGCTCTCCATCTTGTACAACCAAATAATAGTCCTCTCTGAAATTTGCTACAGTGATACAATAAATGTTGCTCTTTTGAACGAAAGTACTAATTAAAGAGTACAAAACGTCATTTTCGAGTTATAAAAGGTTATGTTTTTTCAATGTGATGTCGTTTATAAAAAATTTATAACACCATCTCAAAGCTAAGGTGAAAATACGTTTATCCTATGTTACATATTTTACAGAGTGATTTTTAATAATTCTATGTGATCTGAAAACCTGAGAGATTCGATTGTTGTACGCGACACAAGAAAAGATGACGTTACACGCCCCACATCTGTTTATACCTAAGAATATTGTAACCTATATAAAAATTAGTTTTTACAAAGAATAAATCTAATTTTTAGAATTGTCAACTACTAGGAGCTGTGCCCTCTGCGCGCTCCGCGCGTCAACCCCCGAAACGTAATCAAACATTTATTTTCCATATTAAAAAAAAAAATACAACAATTATACCTTTGTTGGAACACGTAATA
Organism: Copidosoma floridanum; assembly: GCF_036245765.1. Classification (NCBI taxonomy): domain Eukaryota; kingdom Metazoa; phylum Arthropoda; class Insecta; order Hymenoptera; family Encyrtidae; genus Copidosoma; species Copidosoma floridanum. The sequence continues at coordinate 1,435,697 of NW_028321912.1, read as the reverse complement.
TTATAATCTTCATCAACCTACAAATTTATATGACTTTTCACTGATTTTTCAATATCTCATTTTCAAATCTACCTGTGCTTGATTAGTATCAGCCAATCACACAACGAATAAACAGGCTTCATCGTGTGACCCATCATTTTTTAAAGACAGGATTTACGGGAAGGGTACATAATGCCAGCGTGGCCAACACTCAGACAATGTCAAAATAGTTTTGTATGATAAGTTAATGACATTTTTTACCCCAGAGACAATGTAGCACATTCGTCCCTCAAATAAGCGATAAAGAGTAGTAGTTTAGTAAGGCTGTGGGACAGTAATCATTTGGTTATTATTGTTGTAAGCATACTAATTACAGTCCATTATTATTGGGGTTCTACATTTCTATTATAAAAAAAAAATACTTCAAGACGTATGATTAGTCATCAGAATAATTAGAAATCAAATTTGAAGATACTGGTTTTATAAAGAGCATGTTCTGTTTTTTTTCTTCGAATATTTCATAGCTTTAGGATATCTGCATTCAAACTTAGACCTCAGCTCCACAGGGTGATCTCAATGCTAAGAATGTTTCATTACAAAGAAACATCGGATATTCCTCAAAATGATAAAAATTATGTTTTGTTACTGTACAACTAGGTAGCAGCCGATTATATATATTTACAAGTGGGGTGTCTCGCGCAAGCCTCCCTCCCCCACTGTACCTTTAAAGAAGAGTCATGCGATGTAATATATCAAATAGAAATGTACATATTTATTGTTTGAATTTTGTGTATTACACTGTACTTCATTAGTCTATATACATGTATTATTTTATTTTATAACATTTGCGAGAAACTTGCCCCTTTGTAATAAAATCGTGTTAAATAACGTGAAATATAATAATAACGATAATAATAATTATAATATTAATAATAATAATCATAATAATAATAATAATAATAATAATAATAAAATAATAAGAAACAAAACCATTTTTCTGTAGATGTCGCATTACAGAATCTAATAATGCAAATGATTAGAAGTATTATTGAAATTTGTGTTTCAAAGTATACGTAATAGAAAACTAGAACTATTAAAAACGATATCTATTCTACTAATCTCTTTAAATAATGAATGATGTTGCCTTATATTACAATCAATCAGTCTCGTCAAAATACGAAGATGTAAATATTGAGAGATCACATTTTGTTGCATTTTCTAACGAAAAATATGCTTAGATATTTTTAATCCATTTTCTTCGTAGTTATCGTTTTCAAGTGCAAATCAATATGTTTCAATTACAATAGATTGAGATGAAATGAAAATATACATTTTTTAAATTTAAAACATCAATTAGAAATAATCTGGTTAACAATTAAAGTTCTATGTGCTATGTATCAAAAAAAAAAAAAAAAGAATTTATTATTATCATCATTCAAATACTACATTTTCTGGGCCCTAAACGTTATTATACCCACTATAGGGCACCTTCCTCTATGTATGTACGTATGTATTTATGTTACGTATGTTTGTATGTATGTATGTATATATGTATGTACGCATCTATGTATGTGTGTATGAATGTATGTATGAACGCATATAACCAAGTTTTCCGACTACCTTCAGTAGTTGTTATTAAAATTTGCTCAAACTTTGTATGTAACTTTGAGTTCAATGGTAAAGCAGATGTATTGCATTCGGACTGTTGTCAGCATAGAAAAGAAGTTTGTCAGCATTTTTACTGTAGCACTCGAATAAAAATGAAGGTTTTTTGGCTCTGAGTTTAAACATACTCATTTTAAACCATGTGTTTAAAGATAAAATTGAAGATCACAACAAAATACAGTTTTTTGGTATTACTCATTTTATTCTGTTATGCAATGTCAATGCTTTGTAATGGAAAATCGATGTAAAAACAAAGAAAACATCGTTTTTTGTACCTGGATAGAAGAAATCTCAATACAAAACTTGTAAAGCTCATTAAAATGACACCATTTTGAGCAGTAACTTTTTCTCCATAGAACCGTCTTAATACTATAATTGGTACAAATTGTTTCAAACCGGTCAAAATCTTGTTTTACAGCATATAACTTTTCTACATTACAGTTTTGAGTTAAATTTTTAATACTACAATTATAGTTCTCGTGAAAATACATTGCTTTGAACTTATCATTTTTGAAATATTGTCGTCCTTTCCACTGTAAACGAAGTAATCGTTTTCAAATACCGAAAATATCGTTTTACAGTATATAACTTTGTACGTGTCATTCGCGGATTAAATATTTGATATAAAACTTGTACACGTTATTAAAATATACTTAAGCTTAGTAAGGTTATTAATATATACTTGTTTAAGTTTCTATAGTATCGTCGTAACATAGAATACAACACAAAGAGTATTAAAATGGTTGAATATTTGATTTGTGATACGCAATACTATTTCATTATTTCATATTTCGTGAAACAATATAAAATTCTCTTGGATATGATGTCAAACTGTAAGAATGATCTAAAGCTACAATTCTATTAGTATAGTGAAAAATTACTTTTTCTGCTCTGGCAAAGCGTAGATTGGTCATACCTTAAATTCAGGATCCAACTATTTTCATAAATATAGCCACTTGTTCATAATAGTTTTGAAAATTTAGCGTCATTAAAACGAAGATTATCTCTTGATTGTAATATTTTCCATGATGACCATTTACGTACAAATTTTATTGTTCTTAAAATTATTCTACTTCCGTTACCCTTCAAATTTACAGATAGAATTTGACAAAAAAAAGTCTACAACAATGTTTGTTTCAAAAGGTTTATTACAGTTGCATAATTTAATTATCTATTGAAAAGGCCTTTTCTGGAATCATTAAAGCGCCATCCCAAATAATTAAATAAACTCTCTGAACATTTTATCTTCCCAGATTGTACTCTCTAGAATGGAATTTTAATATTATTCAATTGTAATAGTAATTACAACGTTTGATCAATTGTCATTCACTTAGATAGTAATATTGATGCAATGGAAGTCCATGCCATAGTCAAAATTTGTCCGTCGGTTGTAATAAAACTATCAAGTTTTATATAAAAAAGTGTCACCCTTCCTACCAAAACCATCAATTACAATAATGTTATGTTTATTCTCACATTTTTGTCGTTTATTATAGCTTCCAAATTTTTCAAAAACAAAGCATCGAAAACCAGCAAGAGAAGTCAAGAGCTAAACTGTTCATATATTTATCAATATGTAGATGATGTCGTTCCGACTACTCAATAGGAAGTCCTTTTTAAGTCAAAATTTGCTGAAAGTAACGTCAAAAGAAGAAGTAGTGTGTTTATACTCAAATTTCGTTGCCTAGATATTAATAAATATATGAACAGCATAGCCCTTGACCTACTTTTTATTTCCAATCTGTTAAATTTATTTTTACTATACGTAATATCAGTAGTCAGAGATGGGCACTATTTGATAGAGTTAAAATACTCTGAAATACTTTATTTCAGCTTTAATTCAAGTTATCCAAAAATTTAATTACTTCATTTCAATAAAATATCTTAACTGAATACTCTATTTATAATTATATTTAAAATAGTAATTCAAACAAAATACTTAAATAAATAATTTATTTCAAATAAAATATTTCAATTATTAAAAATTTCTTAAAAGAATATTTATTATTTTTATTTCAAATACAATATTTAAACTATTTTATTTAAAATAAAAACATCAAATATGTTTGTATTTTAAATATATTTGTATTTAAATACGATTAATATTAAATACAATATTTGAATGAAAAGTATTTCGATTACTGTATTTAAAATAAATTGTACGAAATACATTTTTATTTGAAATACATTGTTTCAGATACAATTGTATTTGATAAAGTATTTGAAATAATTTGATAAAATACAATTGTATTGCAAAATGTATTTAAATAGTGTATTTTAAGTACAAATGTATGAAATCAAAGCGTTTCTAGATCGCTCCAGTATGGGTTGTTCCCGAGTGATTTTCTCTCTTACAACACATTCTCCTGGCGAATGCGTAGCGTCTTCGTACATAATTTTAATAATTTATGTATGTATAAACCCTGAGGTTGATAGAGATTTTTTAATTGAATGATGTCTCACCAGGTACCAGAATTTTATTTTTACAGAACACAAAACTTCCAGAACTAGAAGTAGCTTCATCCAATTTTCCGAGCAATTTTCGGCTTAAAAGCGCCATATAATGATCTCAAGGCAAAAATTGAATATAAAAATAAAAAATCATAAATATTTATCCTTATGACTGAAAACCCAAAATTATTGTGTAGTAATACATGTATGTGTTTTAATATTACGTAAGACTTAATCTTAGATGCGAGGATTATGAGTATGACGAGAACAGAAAAACTACACACCGCACACACACACAATATATATCTTATGAATTCACCTTTGTATGGTTCGGTGTGGGTAATACTAATTGACATGATATGATAGTGTTGATTTTGCTTTGAATCATTATAATAACATATTACGTTTAGTATGGCCATAGAATAAGACAAAAATGTAAACTTCGAATTTCATGGTAACGCAATTTGTCGTGGACAACTCTGTTTTCAATTCAAACACGTTGAAATATTATACTTGAATTTGACTCATTTATTTTAATTACTTCATCACATACAAATATATTGAGTCAAGTATTAAATTAAAATATTTGAAATACAATTAATTTATGAAGTGTTTTAAATAAAAATTTTTAAATACAATTGTGTTTGTAGTGAATAATTAAAAATACATATGTATTTCATTAAATAAATTAAAATAGTTTCATCAAATACATTTGTATTTCAACTACATTATTTAAAAGTACATTGACCAAATACAATTGTAGTTCAAGTTTTTTGTATTTAAAACATTTTATTGTAAATGTTGTATTTAAAATGAACTATTTAAATTTTTAAAATTTTAGTTAATATATTTTAAATATTTGAACTAAAACACCAGTATTTTATAAAATAATTTCAAATACTGTAATGAAAGTTTCAAGAAATTGTAACTTTATTTTTAAAAAATTTTTATTCAATTAATAAAACAGTAATTTTTTTCCAAATAAAATAGTATCTTTTTTTTTCAAATAATAAATACGACTTTGCCCAAGTCTGTCAGTAGTGATATTATTTGTTTCTTCACTATTGTTTAAGGGTGTGAAAGGGGGGTTGCTGACTCCGGGTCTAAAAAAAGCACTATATATATATATATATATATATATATATATATATATATATATATAACGTTAATTATTTTATTACATAAGGTGGTTGAATACAGTAGTATTTCAATATTACTATTACTATTAACAAGTACCGTTGCCCTTTTGCATATAAATTGCACTTTCACAATTTTTTCAATATTAACGTTAGAAAAATTGTTTCTATTGGGTACTTTCTTCAAAAATGCATACTAACAATTTGTTTCAGTAGGCCCTCTGGACCTATTTTGATCCTAATAATTTATTTATCACTCTTTGAAGATTTCAAGTTTTACCTTCTTACGATATTTGTAGCAAAAAAGAATTTGTTTTTAATTGTGTTGAAACTTAATTTATAAGCTAGTATCCCTGCTAAATGTGGGTGATCAAAATTTTATTGAGATATGGGGTAACGTTCTTGATATTGTTGTAATAAAACATCTAATTGGTGACTAATAGTCCATTTCTCCAAGGATTTTGAATTTTATGTTTTCCAGTAGAGAAAAAATTGGTCATTTCACTACAGAATGTAATTGAAAAATACCGTGTATAAAAATAAATCTTTCTGGCAATTGATTCACAAAACAAAGAAAATTGTAAATGTTACAATGTTTTATGTACCAAATGAACAGATAACTTGTCGCGAGAGGCTCTAAAGATATTTTAATACAAAAATTCACGCTTAGGTCACTCACCTGATTTGAGGTCTAGGAAGGAATGCAGATGACAACTTTTTTGTATTGTTTTAAGCGTTAAAAATAAAAATAGGTTTTTTTTCCAGCGCCCTTGGATGAACATCTAAATACAGAAGCGTTCATTTTTATATAATTTGGCTCAATAAATTATTGTACACTGTACATTAATTTTTTAATAAATTCATAGCCTATCTGATTAACATTATTCCAAACAAATATAGGGTAACTAATAGCTCCACAAATTTTTGTACAACGTGTAAATACCAAGAACGCTTACATATTATTTGCAACGATAACTGTTAATATGCCGAAGTACAATCCCCGTTGGGCAACTGATCCCAGATTTGCCGATGTTATAATAAAACATCCTGACTTATCTAATACTGATGACTCTTACTGTCGCTTTTGCGAAATTCCTCTGTACTCGGATACGTGTGGGTTTCTCCGGCATTTTAAATCACAAACCCATATAAAAAATATTAAAAATTTAATTCTACCTAAAACTTCTACCAAGAAACCGGTTAACGAGGAAATCTTAATGAATGATTCCTTTGAGAAAGATATTTCGGAAGAAAACAATCAAATGGTGGCTGATGCTGACACACATCTTCGAAGTAAATGTACTTTATCGAATCAAGCAATTAAAATGTTTGAACAAAGCGAAGATGCAAAAATGCAAGTTGATGGCAGCAATGAATCGCCTAATGATACAAATAACTATTTAAAATTGTATCCTGCACTTGAAATTGCCATCAACGAAGACCATACTCAAAGTATGGAGGTGGTCGAAGAATGTGTCACAAACAGCACGTGCTTGCAACCACATGAACAAGAAGAATATCAAAGAGAATACGTACAATACATAAGTAAGGTTGACAGCTGTAATGTATTTTGCTCTTGTTGTGGTAGTATTATTCAAGATAAAAAATCAACAATTGGTAACCATTTTAAGTCAAAGACACATCTAACAGCTAAAGGTGTACAGCCAAAAAATTTTAATGCTGAAGCAGCGATTGCTAAAATCAAAATTGCTGCGATGTGTGTTGACTTAAACATCCCATTTTTGCTAGCTGAAAAAATTGTCCAAAACTTTAAGAATATAGCTAACGATTCAAAGATTATGCTAGATTTACCGGATGAAAACAGACACGAATTATCAGATATTGTTAAAACGGTTATAGCTCCTTTCCAACAAAAAACTTTAATTGATGTTTTAAAAAATATAAAGTTTGCTGTTCAAGTTGATGAATCAACTGACCGGACGATCGAATCACACTTATGCATAACAGTTCGATTTCCTGACAAAAATAAAAAAAAAATTGTTGACACATTATGGGATATTGTTCCAGTTTATGATAATGAAAATAGTAAAGCTGATGCGCAAACATTATTCGATAAAATTGAAACAAGCTTTGTTGATGCTGGTATACCTCTGAAAAACATTATAGCATTTTGTTCTGATGGTGCCAATGTAATGATGGGCAGATGCAATTCGGTTGCAACAAGATTTCAAGAGGTATCAGAAAATATTGCTCTGGTTAAATGTAAGTGCCATACTGAACATTTATGCGCTCGCAATGCCATGGAAAACTTTAATTCAGAAGTTCTAAACTTGTCATCGGTTATAAATAATTACATCAACAGTGGAGCCAGATCTAAGAGATGGGAAATTCTGCAGGAAAAACTTGGTGTCGGGAAACTAACGATTCTCACGCCCAACGATATGAGATGGTTGACATCGTACCAGTGTCTCGGAAGACTGCTTGAGAGGTGGCCAGTTTTGGAATTTTTTTTTGCAAATGAAGTAGTGTATTATAAAACTACCGTAGCAGCCGATTCCGACAAGTGTCCGTTAAACATTTTTAATATGTTAACTGACCCTTTGCTGAAAGTAAAGTGTGCGTTTATGTTTGAAGTATTGCAAGATTTAACCGACATTAATGTAATGTTACAAGCAGTTGCTCCAATAGTTCCGAAAGATAGAGACATCATGATCACACTTTATATCAAAATATTAAAATTTTACATGAATGAGTCCTACATTAATGACTTTGTAGGTAAATTACGATTGTCTGAAATTAATCCTGAACTCGAAATGGAGTACAAAAATATTGACTCATTAACTTGTGGAGACATAACCTCTAAGTTCATTGACGCACATGTACACTGCAAAGAAGATAAATTACAGTTAATGCAACAGTTCAGAGATTGTTACATTGATTTGTGCATGCAAATGAAAAAAAGGTTGAACTTAGATGACCCGAAAAATGTGCATGTAGTTTGTTTCAACCCTGAAAATGCATTGAGTACTCATTTTCATGAAAAGGTCTGTCCGAACTTAAATTATGTCTTTAATACTTACCGCAATGCAATTAACTATGAGGATGAAGAATTAAAAAAAAAAATTAATGATGAATGGGTAAATTTGGCTACTTATAATTTTTCAGAAGACATGACGACTAAGCTAAGTATGGTGGTTAATGCTGATGAATTTTGGTTCTTAATTAAAGATGAGAAAGATGACAAAGGAGAGTCATTATTTATTAATATGGCAGAATTTGCTTTAAATGTTCTGTCCATACCTAACTCTAATGCGACTCCAGAAAGAGTTTGGAGTAAATTTAATCTATTAAAAAATATCCTAAGGGGTCGGTTATGCTTTCAAAGTATACGAGCCTCAATGCTTGCTGCTTACTATGTGAAAGACCAAGGTGGGTCGTCTGTTTTCCAACCGTCAGAGGACATGACAAAGACAATGTGGAAATCTGTGCGACTCCGCGACAGAAGTAGTACGAAGAAAGCTGTAAAAACGGAAGTTTCATATGGAGTTTTAAAATTAACAGAAAAAGATATCTCAAAAGCTAAAGAATATGATGTGATGTTTAAAAAAAGTGCAAAAAGGAAGTTCAAGTTAGAGAAAAAACACATTTCTGAATATGAAAGTATAATAACAAAGGTACCTCGAAGCAATGACGTGGTTGCAGACACACAGAACGGCAGTGCCGAGCTGCATAAAAATGTATGTAATGATTTTATGTGTGGCGAAACGTATATAAACTTAAGTGATGAAGCAATGCTTAACATAAATTTATCGAAGACCACAGTCAAATTAGAAGACAGAAAGTTTAATGTGATAGACGGTATACCACAGGACACGCCTACTCTTAAACGGACTCTATCATTTTCTGATGAACAGTGTATGTCTATGGTTGTAGAAAGCATACCGGGTAACTCTAAAAGTGATGCCATAAATATGTTGGATAAGACACTAATTATAATGAAAGATTCTTCCAAATGTATGTTGCCTTGGACCAACACAAATATAAATCAGTATCCTCCTTATTGGCAACAACTTTCATTTTACGTATCTGGAATACTCATCAACAAAGATGCACTGAAAACCTTACTTCCGGACGAAATGGTCGATGACAATATAATTAATGCATTTTTAAGAATTTGTGATTATGAAAAAAGTAATAAAGAACCATTGATATTTGAAACTCATTTTTTTGTGTGGTTACAGAATCATAATGGAACTACTGGTTACATTAGATGGGCACAAAAACATTTAGCCTGGTCTCATCAATTGTGGTTGATACCTAAAGGAGAATATGAACATTGGACATTAATAATAGTATCATTTCAGACTAAAGAAATAATATATATAAACTCTTTGCATGGTAGTATTGAAAAACCTACTCTACAAAAGCTATGTAGCTTTATTCAAAAAATATTGCAAATGGCTAATATGCCACAATGCAATTGGGCTGAATGGACGTTGTACGAACCAAAAGATGTGCCATCCCAAAGATCAGACAGAGGAGTAGGTGTTAATTGTGGAATTCATTTATGTGTGTGGACATACATTGTTTGCAAAGGCACACCAATAGCATTTACAGAGAGTGATATGATTAAAACTCGAAAATGGATTTTTGATACATTAATTTCTGCATCAGAGAGAAATATTGAAAAAACGATTGTTTGTAATGATTTTGATAAAAACATCGAATACTTAGAGAGTATACAAAGTATTGAAAGCATTCAGTTATCAGAGAAACCACCACAACAATTTGAAAGTACTATCCAATATTGTTCCATTCTAAACCAACTAACTTGAACTTCATTAACGGTTCTAATGGTCTTAAATTTTTAGTGCAATTTTTAATAAATATATTGTATCTTGTCCTGATGCATATTTATATGAAATTGCTGGACGTCACACATTAATTATATTGTGACAAAATCACTCAAAGTAAAGCTTTTATGAAAAATCGAAGCACTGGTTTTATCACATTAGCGAAGGATACTGCATACAGTTCCGTAAGAAATAAAACATACTAACCTATTTGAAAATTATGTGGTATTACAGTGCTAGTACCTTTCTGCATGCTACTAACGAACCAGCAACATGGCTCCGACGAAAACACATGTACTTGTGGTATTATAAAACTCAATAATTCTTGCTATATATTACAAAAGAGAACGACCAAAAACATAAATAATGCTTAATGAGTAATATTTTATATTACAAATATTTATAAAGCTGATACGAAGTAGAGCCACGCTTTCGATCATGTATTTCCTGCTGGTAATAGTCTTAAGTAAATAAAATGTACTTCAATGTATGGAAGCACATATTTTCTAATCTAATTTACATTAGATTACCTGGCATGAAATCTATGAAATCGATTGACGTACTAACTATCTGCGACGTACGTAATGTACCTGCGTTTTACACACTATTTTTATGATATTTGGAGCATTTAGCAACAAATAAGAATTCAACAATTTCTAGACAGTTTAAAATCTTGTAACATACAGCAATATGTAATACAATATTGTCTTGTAATGTCCGAAAATGGATAATTTGTTTTTAAACACCACTATCCTCAAGGGGTTTAACAATTCATTAACAAAATACGCATGTTCATATCAATGTTTCTATAAATAATTAATGAATTAATTCAGTTAGAAACCAGTTGTTTGTACCTTTATGATGACGTCATGAGATATTAGACATGTGGACGCAGGTATATTATGTGTAAAGTATTGTAACATGGCCACACTCCTATACTCTATTATATAAGTGCATACATCATTTATGTAGTACAGAGTATGTTACAGATGTTTTCAAGGCCAAAAAATCCTTTACAGTCTTGCATAACATATCAAGACTGATTAACATATGAGAATGATGAATATTAAGAATAATGGTCGTACAATCCACAGTTAATAGCACAAATATGTTATTAGAACACTAAGGAAAGTAATAGTTTATTATGCACCTAGACCAATAAATAAAGTCTCAGATTGTCGATGTATCATCGGACGATCTGAGGCTTCTTTACTACAGGTCGTGGTGCTTTTTTTTTTTTTTTTTTTTTACGCGCTGCTACAGCCAGAAAGTAGTTCCTTCGAGTCGCTACGTGGACAAAATGGAACTACTTTTCAGTCGCTGGCACGTAAAATACATAGATCAACATGTTTTATAAACTATTATAGCCCCATTTCAACAGAAACACCGTACCACGTTAGTGTGTGAGGTGTTGTTCGTTAAATTAAACCCACCTACCAGTAAACCTTCATTCAATCATCTATATTCTATCCAACTTTATAAATTATGTCTCAACCTGTCCCCAATGAACCCCGACTACTAACGTTTCTTTCCACCATATCCCCTCTTTCCAACCATTTAAACTATCCCTGCTCAATCCCCAAACCCAGGGCCTCTATGATGTGTATACCCGCGACGACTCAGCCGAATTAATTTTTTCAAAATTAAACCTGACCGGGAGTCGAACCTTCGCTCAACGAGCATAGTTATGTCTCAGATTAGCACCTAACCAACTGTGCCATGGCCGCTTATTGCTGTGTAATACTAGTCTTTTTCGTAACTAATAACTAGTGTAGAAAAAAAATTGTATTCGTTAATATGAACATAAAGAACCTTACATGAGATCGAAAATCATTTGTTAAAGAGTACTTTGTCTGTCTGAAAAATCATAGTATTTCTTACTGTTTCTTGAGATACAACAGCGTCTACAAAGCCTACTGTAAAGTGTGATGTTAATGACTAACAAAATGTTGCAGTAATAACAAACGTCAAAGTCAAATCAATACAAACTAGTCTTAAGTTACTATTAATGACGGCTATAATAAAAGTTTCTAAAATCCAGTACACTTTTTTAAGGAGGTTGTCGTGGTACAATACGCGTTACAAGTTTGGTGCGCCGAGATCCGATCGGACTATACATCCCGCTCTTACCGAAACGTAAAATTTTTATCAGTGACGGTACTTGCACATGTGCAATTCTGGTCTCGTAATCCTTTTGCTTCGTTTATGTCAAATTTGTAGCAAAATATGCTACTTTACATCACAACACCTCATAAACTATGAAAATAGGCCTTCTTAAATTTGGAACAGTACTCTTTAATACAGTCAGCTTCAACGTATTATTTTTTTACAAAAATATGTATAAAATTAAACAAGTTATATGGGAATACGTATCTTTGGCATCGACCACGCGACTACCTATCTATAAGAGCTCGTGTGTAACTGGAAAAGTTAATTTTCTCAAGAAAAACGAAGTTAGTTTCTCTGAAATTTTAATATGTTATGTGTAGTGATGATATAAGGGTCTCATATTTTTTTTAGAAAATTCTATAAAGAATAAAATATTACGATAACCTCCTTAAAAAATTTTCAGTTATTGATAAAACCGGTACCAAATGTGAGTAAATGCAGTGGTTGTATTCTAATGGTGCATGCACAATATAACATTATAATGCCGACCGCAGAAAAAAAAGAACGTTTACGCAAAACAGATGGTTATATTGTTTCGATACTATCTTTATACAAGTGTGGAATATGTGTTATTGTTAGTTACGATTAACAATGTTTTAAAGTTGAGTCATTATTAATATTGTTACATTCGTAATTGATGCATATTGATAAATTAGAAAATTACAACTTTATTTTACGAATCACGTGAATCTTGCTTTGCGTAATCTAATATACTATGACTCCTTGAAAGTAATTTGTATTATTCAATAAGCATGGCGTGCAACGAAAAGAAAATTTTTTTTTCTATTTCTTAGTATTTTTCAATGTACACGCAGCTAGATAATTTACGAATAATTTTTTACCGTGTTCATACTGAATTGTACCTACACAATAGTACGTAATGTTAGTGAGAACTGGACATTTTTTTTTTTTAATACAACACGGGTTCTTCTTACCTTCCGCCGAAAAATCCTTTCAACCTGTGTCACATTGTCCGTTGCAATCAATCTCTTAAGGTAGTAGA